>NC_135802.1:104662571-105921296 GCF_964213995.1 Mustelus asterias
ACTCGAGGAAATAGTCTCTGAACGTCCACTCTATCTATCCCCCTCATCATCTTATAAACCTCTATTAAGTCGCCTCTCAACCTCCTCCGCTCTAAAGAGAAAAGCCCTAGCTCCCTCAACCTTTCCTCAGAAGACTTACCCTCCAAACCAGGCAGCATCCTGGCAAATCTCCTTTGCACTCTCTCCAATACTTCCACATCCTTCTTATAGTGAGGTGACCAGAACTGCACACAATATTCCAAATGTGGTCCCACCAAGGTCCGTCCTGTACAGTTGCAGCATAACCCCAAGGCTCTTAAACTCAAACCCCCTGTTAATAAATGCTAACACACTGTAGGCCTTCTTCACGGCTCTATCCACCTGAGTGGCAACTTTCAGAGATCTGTGGATATGAACCCCAAGATCTCTCTGTTCCTCCACATTCCTCAGAACCCTACCGTTGACCCTGTAATCCACATTTAAATTTGTCCTACCAAAATGAATCAGCAAGCTGGCTTTATTTTGATTTGATTCATTATTGCATTAGTATACAGTGAAAAATAATGTTTCTTGCATGCTATACAGACAAAGCATGCCGTACATAGAGAAGGAAAGGAGAGAGTACAGAATGTAGTGTTACAGTCATAGCTAGAATGTAGAGAAAGATCAACTTAATTCGAGGTAGATCCACTCAAAAGCCTGATGGCAGCAGGGAAGAAGCTGTTCTTGAATTGTTTGGTACATGTTTTCAACCTTTTGTACCTTTTTGCCGATGGAAGAGAGAATGTCCAGGGTGTGGGGGGGGGTCCTTGATTATGCTGGCTGTTTTTCTGAGACAGTGGGAAGTGTAGACAGTTTCAATAGGTGGAAGGCTGGTTTGAGTGATGGACTGGGCTTGTAGTTTCTTGCGGCCTTGGTCACAGCAGAAGCCATACCAAGCTGTGATACAACCAGAAAGAATGCTTTCTAGGGGTGCATCTGTAAAAGTTGTTGAGAGTCGTAGCAGACATGCCAAATTTCCTTAGCCTCCTGAGAAAGTAGAGGCGTTGGTGGGCTTTCTTAACTATAGTGTTAGCATGGAGGGGCCAGGACAGGTTGCTGGTGATCTGAACACCGAGAAACCTGAAGCTCTCGACCATTTCCATATCGTCCCCGTTGATGTAGACAAGGGCATGTTCTCCACTACACTTCCTGAAGTCAATGACTATCTCCTTCATTTTGTTGACATTGAGGGAGAGTGGTTAAGTTGGTTACAGGAACAGGAACAGAGGAATCTGGAGACAAAGATACATAAAAATCACTAAAAGCAGTGGTGAAGATATATCCACACTGCTGTTAGGAAGTAGGTTCTAGGTTTTTGACCCAGCACTGATGGAGGAACTGTGATTTATTCCCAAGTCAGGATGGTGTGCGACATGGAGTAAAATTACAAGTGGTGGTATTTCCATACAAAAGGTATGTTTTCAAATTTTAGTTTCTAACTGGGGTTTCCTGCCCACGTTTCATCCAAACAGAAATGTGTAGAGGTCTGACTAGCATCATGGTAACAAACCAAAACAAAACAAGGTTTGTATTAAAACATTGTAGGATT
Organism: Mustelus asterias; assembly: GCF_964213995.1. NCBI lineage: Eukaryota > Metazoa > Chordata > Chondrichthyes > Carcharhiniformes > Triakidae > Mustelus > Mustelus asterias. The sequence continues at coordinate 104,664,142 of NC_135802.1, forward strand.
TCCACTGCTTGATCTGATAAAGTCACAATATTCAGATAAATTGCAAACTTGCTGCTGAAGCTCACAGAAAATACATCATGAAATGTGACACCATAACTAAACAAAGAAAATTAAATATAGCTGTTGCTTAAATTATTCAACATAGACAGCACTTACAAAGAAAAACATACACTTCAGATAACATTAATGGAACAACATCAGAAAGAGAAAGGCATTCTATGTAATCAACATTTTCTTAGATTTTGAGTGTTCTACTGGGCATTTCCAAATTTAAGTAAAGTTTGCACCTAAAAAGATAACCTTTCTCTAAAAGAGGCTGATCATCCTGCTGATAAAATAACATACTTCCCATCGAATTAAAAAAGCCCCTAGAAGTTTGTTTGAAGAGGATTCGTCACTTGTTACATTTCATACCAAACTTATGAAAACAATAGTACCTTCTCAGAACCAATACAATGAAAATAAAAATCTTTCCACCATAATCTTAATCAGAATCCAATCTTCGTACATACAGTCACTTCAAAACAACTTCCTTGATCAAAACTGCAGTCCCTTCATTCTGTACAATCCATTGCTATCCACACACATTTAATGTGGGCCGACACAGTGGCACAATGGTTAGCACTGCTGCTTCACAGCTCCAAGGGCCTGGGTTCAATTCTGGCCTTAGGTGACTGTTCTTGTACGTTCTGCGTGTCTTTCCTCCGGGTGCTCCGGTTTCCACCCATAGTCCAAAGATGTGCAGGTCATGTGGACTGGCCATTCTAAATTGCTCCTTAGTGGCTGAAGGGGTAACATGGTGGCACTGGAGCCTCACAGCACCAGGGACCCGGGTTCGATTCCTGGCTTGGGTCACTGTCTGTGCAAAGTCTGCATGTTCTCCTCGTGTCTGCCTGGGCTTCCTCCAGGTGCTGCGGTTTCCTCCAACAGTCCAATGCTGGTTAGGTGCATTGGCTGTGCTAAATTCTTCCTCAATGTACCCGAACAGGTGTCGGAGTGCTGTGACTAGGGGATTTTCACAGTTTATTTATTGCAGTGTTAATGTAAGTCTACTTGTGACACTAATAAATAAACTTTAAACTGTGTAGGTTAGATGGATTAGCTATGGTAAATGTGCAGGGTTACAGGGATGGGGTGGGGGGAGAGGGCCTGGTTAAGATATTCTGTCAGAGAGTTGGTGCAGACTTGATGGGCCAAATGGCCTATTCTGCACTGGTAATTTAAAGTTGCCATCAGGCTTAAATGTGATATCTTTAATTTATCATTTCTCAGCACTACCATCAAGTGAGGCCAGTATCACTAAAACTTAGTTCAAATGTTGATTTTGACATCTCAATGTTATTTCCAGGTACAACTCACATAGAACCATAGAAAATTACAGCTCAGAAACAGGCCTTTTGGCCCTTCTAGTCTGTGCCGAACCATTTTTTGCCTCGTCCCACTGACCTGCACTTGGACCATATCCCTCCACACCCCTCTCATCCATGAACCCGTCCAAGTTTTTCTTAAATGTTAAAAGTGACCCCGCACTTACCACTTTATCCGGCAGCTCATTCCACACTCCCACCACTCTCTGCGTGAAGAAGTCCCCCCTAATATTCCCTTTAAACTTTTCTCCTTTCACCCTTAACCTATGCCCTCTGGTTTTTTTCTCCCCTAGCCTCAGTGGAAAAAGCCTGCTTGCATTCACTCAATCTATACCCATCAAAATCTTATACACCTCTATCAAATCTCCCCTCATTCTTCTACGCTCCAGGGAATAAAGTCCCAACCTATTCAACCTCTCTCTGTAACTCAGCTTCTCAAGTCCCGGCAACATCCTTGTGAACCTTCTCTGCACTCTTTCAACCTTATTCGCATCCTTCCTGTAACTAGGTGACCAAAACTGTACACAATACTCTAAATTTGGCCTCACCAATGTCTTATATAACCTTACCATAACACTCCAACTTTTATACTCGATACTCCAATTTATAAAGGCCAATGTACCAAAGGCACTCTTTACAACCCTATTCACCTGTGACATCACTTTTAGGGAATTCTGTACCTGTATTCCCAGATCCCTCTGTTCAACTGCACTCTTCAGAGTCCTACCATTTACCCTGTACGTCCTACTTTGGTTTGTCCTTCCAAAGTGCAATATCTCACACTTAGAAGTGGAGAACCTTTTGCCTGCCTAACTCTTTGTCACCCCTCCCTCTCCAAACACCGCCCCCAAGTTAACTCTGGGGTGGGAAAGATTGAGAACTCCCTGCCCAAAATCCAACTGAGGTGAAACGGCCTGTTGCTGATATTAAACCTCATTGGGCAAACTGCCAGGTAAACCCTAGCGACGTGTCTGCGGCAAGGTAAAGGGGTGGAGATGAAGGGGGCAGGGGTAACCTGGCAAGGGAGGGATTCACAGGAAGCTAACCCCTGCCCTTTCTAAGCCATCACCCTTGCTGGGACATCCCTAACCAGGCCTGGTGATCACACCCCAATTACCTTTGTTCTGGGACTCCAGTGTCAATCCTCTTCCTCAGGCTAACGGCAGTGCTGGCAGTGACCACCGCTCCTGATAACCATCTCTTGGGGACAGGACATCCACCCTGCAGGAGAAATCTATGTGGGAAGTTCCCCTGAAGGAGCTGGGACCCTCGATGGCAGACCACAATTGCCCGATTGGAGTTTAATCTCAATGGAGCTTCTGAAAAATGGCAGCAGTGGAGTTGGCATCGCTTTTCTAGCTGTTGGATGAGCCAACTGCCATGACCATTAAATTCCACCCTGACTTACTAAACATACAGGTTACATTTTAAAGTTGTGTGATGAAAGCTCTTGACCACTAACTGCAAGTGGGATTGATGCATTAATTTTTAATTAAGAGTTCCTTTTCTTTCCTATAAGCACAAACCAAAGGAATTTGACAACACTACTTTATTTTAACATTTAGTAAGATGTCATTTAATATCACACAATACAGCACAGGAACAGGCCCTTTGGTTCACATTGTGTCAAACATGACGCCAAATAAAACTAATTCTCTCTGACTGCCCTTGGTCCATATCCTTCTATTCCTTGCATATTAAAAGCCCCCATCATCTCTGCCTGCACCACCACCCCTGTGCAGCATGTTCCAGACACTTACCATTCTGTGAAAAAAACTTGCCCCTCACATCGCCTTTGAATTTTCCCCCTCTTACCTCAAGTGCATGTCCCACCAAATCAGCATCAACATCAGATTTTCCAACAATTCCAAACCAGCATTAAGGAAAAGAAAGTTAAAAGTGAAAGTTAAAGGTCAGAGATGTTGTGATCCACCTCGTACCTTACCTTGTATTTCACACACTGCCATCTTAATGCTGCCTTTGCAGCCCTTCCATGTGTCTTCTTGTGAATCATAATAAGACAAAATTCCACCAGCAAGAACAAACCAGCGTGGCTGCCATCCTGTGCAGAAACATTCATAGTATCAAATTATTACACTGTAGAGTAACAAACGTTTGATTCTACAAAGACAAAATGGGAATGTTTAGCCAATAGCTGTACAGGTACACAAACATACCAATAGATCTCTTAGTGCCAGTAATTTATTTAACAGTCAAACACCTCATTTCAAGATTTGCATCTACCTTTTCTCCTGAAATTCAAAACTAGGAAATAACTTTTGTAACTGTGAAAGGATCGATTATTAAGCTCTCAATTTAGAACCCCTACAATGCAAAAAGAGACCATTCGACCCATCCAGCCTGCACTAACTCTCCAAAATAGTATCCCACTCACCCCTCTGTCCTATCCCTGTAATCCCACACCTTTACCATGGATAATCCACCTAACGTATACATCTTTGGACTGTGGGAGGAAATCCACGCAGACATGGGAAGAACGTGCAAACTCCACACAGTCACTAGGGCATCATTAGCAGTACAAGTAACAGCAAGGTCCTTCAATCCAATTGGTTGAAGTATCTTTACTTAAGTAGACTGCCAGCCAGGAAATAAAATGCAAGGAATATAAATTATACTTAAGTCATGTACAAGTAGTGAAATAGAGATTGGCATATGCACAACTGGAGTTAAGGGAGAGAGATAAAATAGGAAACTTTTTTAAAAACTGCAGCATTAATCCTCTTTTCTGGAAATATGACTTCACACTTGCAAAATTAAATTTTTGGGGGTCAGAGTTTACTCAGCAGTAATTATCACTTATTATAACATTACAATTTCACTTACTTCTAATTGCACTTGCCCTCATTTTTATAATGTTAAGAGCCTAGCTGATGGTAAATGCCAGGGTATTCCAAATCTCAGATTGGAAACATGAAACAGCTTCCCTCAATTGTATTTTGCAATTTGATATAATGTGAGGAAAGATTTGAAAACCAGAGAATGATGTCCCAGACAACATTTGTGATGATTTTAAATAAATGTTTATTAAATAATGAAATAACCAACAATAAAGTCAACTAGAAATACACTTAACTAACTCAATGGCTATACATGGTATCACTAAATTTACCCAGTTCCAAACACCTTTAGTTCCCTAACTTCAGAACCAATCCTCCCCAAACAACATCCTATAGATTTTTTAAAACTACAAGCAAAATCCAGTAATAGTTACCACAACAGGCAGTTATATCTTTCTGGTTTGCTTCTAATGTAGGACAGAACAACTGATTGTTCGAGCAGGCTTTTCCACAGAGGCAGCTTTCTGTGGACTGATGTCTCAAAACAGCTAATCTTGCATAGGTTAAACAGCTTCAGATATATGGTTTTCCCTACTGATCTTCTTATTTAAAACTAATCTCTTCAAAAGTCAAACTCAATTACCCTAATTTCATGAGTCCACCTTTTAGAATGTAATTGCAAAGTTCACACCTTTTCTCCTCCTTTGAACCTCTAACATCTTACTCAAATCCTTGATGCTCTATTCTCCATTGTTACCAACTTTAGGTAAACATCTTTTTAGTGTTGCAAGGCTCATCCAACATATCAAAAGCACTTGTTCCATTAACCCAGCCAAACTGTCCCTATAATTAAACAGCTTTCATTTTTGAATAGGTTTTAAAAACATATAACCAGCAGAACACATTGCAAATTAGTGGATTTCCTTAAATTTTCAAATTATCATGATTTTTCCTGACAATAACCATCTTTAGTGCAGAACTGGTAAGCAAGTAGCACAAGTTCATGCACGAGGAATGCAATAGTACACCCTATGGAGGAGCAGGGGAGCTCTGGCAGCAACATTTAGAATTCCATGTTTAATTGCACACATGTGGATACACAAAGTTGCTGTGAGATTTAGTCTGGAATAATGGCATAACTATAGGGTTCATGGTGGGAGATATAGGAAGGATATCAGAGGTAGGTTCTTTACGCAGAGAGTGGTTGGGGTGTGGAATGGACTGCCTGCAGTGATAGTGGAGTCAGACACTTTAGGAACATTTAAGCGGTTATTGGATAGGCACATGGAGCACACCAGGATGATAGGGAGTGGAATAGCTTGATCTTGGTTTCAGATAAAGCTCAGCACAACATCGTGGGCCGAAGGGCCTGTTCTGTGCTGCACTGTTCTATGTTCTAATAACAAGTACTCATAGTGTTGTTGTTACTATTGCAGCAAAGTTAACTACAAAGAGTTGTGAATGTGGCCCAGTCCATCATGCAAACCAGCCTCACGCCTATTGACTCTGTCTATACTTCCCGCTGCCTCGGGAAAGCAGCCAGCATAATCAAGGATCCCACGCACCTCGGACATAATCTCTTCCACCTTCTTCCATCAGGAAAAAGATACAAAAGTCTGAAAACATGTACCAACCGACTCAAGAACAGCTTATTTCCTGCTGCCATCAGACTTTTGAATGGTCCTATCTTTCTTTTCACCCTATCGGTAAATCTAACACTATATTCTGCATCCTATCCATTCCTTCTCCTCAATATACTCCATGAATGGTCTGTTTTGGCTGTATCGCTCACAAGAAACAATACTTTTCACTGTATCCCAATACACGTGACAATGATAAATCAAATCAATCAAATAAGGGCCAGTACTTTTGACTGAGATGTGCCCAAATTTGCCAAGTTCAATGCAAAACATCCCCCTCTCAAGCCAGGCCATCTGTCGTTTGTTCTTAAAGTTGCTACTTTTTGTTACAGTTTCTCTTGCTGTAACACATTCTCCCTTCTTTCACTACTGATGAAAACTTTATGGACTCAAAATGTTAACTCTGTTTCAGATGCTGACAGACCTGCTGAGTTTTTCCAGTGTCCTCTATTCTTGTTTCAGTTGTGACTTCCTTGCTTGGATGTAGGAGTTAAGATATGAAGAAAACAATTTTTTCTTTTGGTCAGCTAAGTATCCAAGAAGTGCAAAAGTCCACTGTCAGGAGCCTTGAAAACAAACTGTTGCTTATTTTGATGACAACAAAAACAAAATCACTGTTTTTGGGCTTCTGTGCATATTGCCCACCTCTTCTTGATTCATGGTGGAGAAAGCTGCATATCAACAATTAAGGCAGCTAGTTCAAACTTAAGCTTCCATTCTGTGAGGGAAATGCAATGAAAGATGAATTAGGTACTGCAATCAGCCACTGACCAAAAGGAACACAAAATGCTTCTTCAATAATCTACAGGTTGTGCATGGACCAAAAAACAAGAGACACGGTCCCATTCTGAGTGAAGATGGCACTAACATGCTTAACTGACCGAGCAGAAATCATGGGAACATCGACATAGCGACTTCATCTAAATCTTCAGCTGTCCCTCTGCAGTGTCTTCTGACACACTAACTGACATTCAACATATACTATAGCAAGGCCAGCCTGCCACCCCAACTACCAATGCTAAAGTCCAATTTGCAATCAAGCAAACGCTGGGTGAAAGAGTAATCGGTTTGAATGGTATCCCTGCGCAGATCCACAATCCCCATGGGACCACAAGCTTAATAAGAGACTCCTTGCCCTCTACAACAAAATCTGAGAATGCAAAAATGTGTAAGATCTCAAAGATGCTGTATAGCTCCACAAGCACAAATGTGATTGCTGTTGCTACAATCAGCACTGGGAATTTCACTTTGAATCACTAGCAGGTAAAATTCACGTCCACATCATTCTCCGCCAACTAAAAGAACAACAAGCAGAAAATATTCATCCAGAAAGACCATGTGGCTTTCAGGTTGGCCACAGAACATCTGATGTTTTTTTTTTCCAAGCCTTAAAATCAAGGAAAATGTAGGGGAGGCTACCAGAATTTCTATACAATGTGTGTTAAAATTTTTGAATTAGTGAATCATGATACACTGCAGGATTTACTTCTAAAGGACAAATGTCCTGGCAGAACTATGAATATTGTCTAGTAGTTTCCCCTTGGCATGTTGGCCAGAGTAACAGGCCAGCTTTATGTGTCATCACCATTTGCAGTCACTGACAATGTACATGGTTGTGTTCTTGCCCTGTGCTGTTGAGGATACTGCTTGCTGCAGTACTGCACGGATTGTTTCAGAATGATGACAGAGGATGCTAAATCCGATACTGTGGTAGGTGATGACATCTTTAACCTTCATCGGCTGCATACAAAAACAAAGATAATGCCAATAGCTGTTTTTGCATTTCTTGCCCTCACAACAATTTGCTGTTATACAAAATCTTTTAACACAGTAAAGCATCCCGAGGCACCTCACAGGGGTGCTCCTTAAAAAAAATGGCATAGAGTCATATTTTAAAAAATTTCAGGTGACCAAAAGTTTGGTAGAAGTAGATTTTAAAGGCAGGTGAACATCATACTTTTGAATGGACCTACCTTATATTAAGTTGATCTTTCTATGACTGAAACACTATATTCTACACTGTCTCCTTTCCTTCTCCCCTATGTACTCTATGAACAGTATGCTTTGTCTGTATAGTCCGCAAGAAACAATACTTTTCACTATATATCAATGCATGTGACAATATAAATCAAATCAAAGAAGCGGACTGACTTAGGGAGGGAGTTCTAGATCTTACGACCTAGACAACTGAAGGACAGACTGATGAAAATTGGGGGAACGTGCAAGAGATCAGATTTGGAGAAGCACAGAGATCTTGTGGAGTTGTAGTGATCAAGGAGATTATGGACTTAGGCAAAGGCAAGGCCATGGAAAGATTTGAACACAGATGAGAATTTTAACAGACCATGTTCTTGAGGATATTCTGCTTTTATTCAACTACTTTGCTCAGGCTGCATAGTGTTTTGGCCTTACAATCAACTTTAAAAAACACTGAAGTTATGGTCCAACCCATTCAGTTATCCCCCTGTGATTATAATCAATAATGTACCACTTAAGGTCACAGATACATTTCTGCTACCTCAGTAATGTTCTCTAACAGAACATCACAATCCACACCACACAATGGATTTGAAAAGCCTTTGTGAAACTTGAGCAATGACTCCAGCAGGAACAAGGAGTTACTCCAGGAAAAGTATTATTGAACCAAATTATTCTCATCTCCTTCTAAACTGATTTAAGGGGTGGATCTTCTCCTACTGTCGCATCAAGAAACTTGACTATTTCCATTGTCAATGTATCATTAGTATAGATGATATACCATGTGTATATGGTATACACATGGTGTTCTCAAGTCCTAAATATAACTAGAATTCAGGATGCAATGAAATAGGACCAGTTGCATTTATCAGAACACATTGATCACATGCATGATCTCACAAAATTAACGCAGACACCCTGGAAAATATAGCTACCAAGAGACTGCAAGAGCAGCGTCTGCCCAGCTAGTTGGAACAATCTGGCACCTGACACCCAGAACAACCCTCTTCCTGCCTTCATATGGTTTTCAACACAATGAGTGCAACCAGGATTGAATTTCTCTCTCTCATCATCCATCACAACCAAGACCCCATAAAATATACCACAATCTTTCTAAAGCAATATAGCCAACCATCCAACTCCAGATAGAGTTAAGTCAGTATGAGTTAAAGCTTAGGACTTCTGGATTTGTAGAGGGGAACTGCTAGAGATTAATAAGATGAAACCACATAGCGAACCTGCACAAAACACGAGTAACTTCCCAGTGCTTGTCCAGCCAGGATTACCTGTTCAATGCGGCATCAGTTTCCAGGGCTATCTGGATCTAAGTGAAAACAATTCCAGCTCAGTGACAGATCTACCTCTCTAGAGTCCATCTGTAAAATAAGCCACGTTTACTGATAATCAATATGACACTGGGCCAGCATGGAACCATTTGGGGCAACATTAGGTTAATGAGATAGGCACAAATGGTTAACTTGGTTCCAGGCTCCAGAGTCAAATAAGTTAGGAGGGAGCCACCTGACTCCAGACATGTCAGCTCCACTTATTCCAGACACCTTAATGCTTAAATGAAGGGGCACATAACCAGTTTACCAGTAATCAATTGCTTAATCTAATCCCTCACATGGTTTTAGTAAAGTGCTTTGCCTACGGTTAAATTAAGCCTCCTGCAGAGTATTCAGTGGCAGACACAACAAGCCTTGAAAACTTTGCAATAAATCACATCACAGTTTGTCCTTAATCTCTCACGTGGGCCAGAAAAACGGAAATGTGGAACGAGTTTGGTGAAAATGAAAAGCCAGAAATAACAAGAACAGAATTACAGTGCTGCTACACTACATTATCAGCAATGTTATAAATCAGTTTCACATCAAAATTTCAGCTGTAGCATAAATGCACAGCTTGAAAATAACATGGAGCAGAGGGTTTTCTATCACTCCTAATTCACTTCTGTACAAGGTAAATCTGGTACAATATAAAACTAGATGTAACAAATGTGAGAATGTCCTCTGGACCTCCTTATTTTTCTTTTACACTTACCCAACAACTAGCCAAAACTTTGAGACAATGCAGACTGTTCAACCTACATTGTTAAAGCATTGAAGTCTGCCATGTTGATGAGCAATCAGCCAGCCTGGTTCACTGACAGGAACTGGAGCAGAGTTGTGTGTGCACATAAACGCAAACGTACAGAAATCTCTGCTGGGCTGCAGAATTCAAGTGTCACTCAGGCGATGTAAGCAGAATGCTGTCAGACTAAAACTCTTCAATATCCAGTCTGATAGTTGCCTATGAACACACACCAAGTTCACCCTCTTACAATATAAAATATACTTCTAATGAATTATTAATTTGATTTCAAACAAAACTGCAAGTGAATAGAAACCCCACTACACAAGCTATCAGTGGACAAACTAAAATTAACTTGCAAATCAGTCTTATCCCAATGAAACATAATTTTAGAGAAACATACAGCATACTTAAAGTTCAACAGTGGGAGAAATATGTTGAAGTGGGGATTCCTTCAATATTTTCCCATTCTCCAGTTTGTTTAAAAAATAACCAAAACACTCAGTAATTATCAAATGTAACATGCCCAATCATAGTGATTTGGATGAAATGGCAAAAAGGACCCACGGACAACAGATTTGTTCAAGATACATGTAGTTAGGGATAGTGAAACAAGAGGAGGCTGCGGGCGGACGTGCTATTTAAGGCTTATTATAATACATCCTCAATGACTTTTAATGACAAATGAATGCCAACAGGATTAGGTCTAACCTGACAAGACCAGCTTTACTTGCTGCCGTATGACCCAGATACCACACTATTCTAACACTGCCTGCAGCTTACTTGGCGCAGTTTATATTCCTATTTGCACCGCGTTCCTGCTCATGCCGAGACCCCGAATAGAGATTTAAAATAATCACGATCACGTAAAATACCCTATGGTTGCTCCAGAGGCCCCACTACCATCTTCGGAGGCCTGTCAACTGGGAAGGGGGAAAAAATCCCTTCGGTCACAAGAATGTCCATTACAGGACAGGAGGGCTGAGCAGCCACGCCAGCTTTCCAATCAGAGCCAAACACCAAAGCAAATCTCACGCTTGAAATTTAAAAAAAAGAAAAGAGAGGGAATTTACCACTGAGATAATTGGTCCACTTATAAAGCATTCCTTCCATGATAAGTGTACAGACCCCCTGCCATTCACTCACTCATTCACAGTCCCTACCCCCACACAGCAATGAGATACAGGACAACAGCCGGGCGGAACCAGGAACACCAGGAGCCCGATGATTGACAGGTTAGCGTCATGACGCCGGGCGGACCGGTGCGGAACAATTCCTATTGGCGGCGTTCCAATTCCTTTGTGACGTGCGGGAGGCAGCAAGCCCGGAGGGGGCGGGGCTCGGGCGGCAATGACGTTTGTGTGAGAGCTCAGCGCTGGAGAGGTGCCGCTTGCCACGTCTGCGCGTGTGTGGCACTGGGGACCAGGGAGGGCCGGGGCAGAGATAGACATGCTCCCTCAAAGCACTTTGTCCATGATGTTGCCCAAGTCTTTAAAACGAGCGCTCATTTTCACCTTCGTGCTGGGTTACGCCAGCTGTGCTCTGATACCGGAGCCTGAAGTGAAAATCGACGTGTTGCAAAAGCCGTTCCTCTGTCACCGAAAGACTAAACTAGGTGACCGGTTACTGATACATTACGCTGGATTCTTTGAGAATGGCACCATGTTTCACGCCAGGTAAGCCCGCGAGGTTCAAGACTTGACAGCTATTTCAGAGTTTTACAATGTTTACACAAAATAAATCCGAGCTGCGTAATAAGGAAAGCTGAGCGAATGGAGGCAGAACAGCGAAGAAAATAATTTACATTTATATTGTGCCTTTCACAACCTCAGGGCGTCCAAACTGGCAATCAATTTGTGCACAGCAAAATCCAACAAACATCAATGAAATAAAGGCCGAGGTGTTGCCTCAGGGATAAGTCTTTGCTAGGACACCAGGTAAACTCCTGCTCTTAATAGTGCCTCCTTTGTGTCCACCTAAGAGGGTCTAAGTTTACCATTTCATATACAGGGTAAGCACCTCCAAGAATGTAGCACTTTACCAGTATTGCATTTTTGTGGTGCCGTTCACAAAGCTGTTTGCACAGCCATCACGGGCAGCACGGTAGCACAGTGAACATACATAAGAACATAAGAAATAGGAGTAGGCCATCTAGCCCCTCGAGCCTGCCCCGCCATTCAATAAGATCATGGCTGATCTGAAGTGGATCAGTTCCACTTACCCGCCTGATCCCTATAACCCCTAATTCCCTTGCCGATCAGGAATCCATCTATCCGTGATTTAAACATATTCAACGAGGTAGCCTCCACCACTTCAGTGGGCAGAGAATTCCAGAGATTCACCACCCTCTGAGAGAAGAAGTTCCTCCTCAACTCTGTCCTAAACTGACCCTCCTTTATTTTGAGGCTGTGCCCTCTAGTTCTAGCTTCATTTCTAAGTGGAAAGAATCTCTCCACTTCTACCCTATCCAGCCCCTTCATTATCTTATAGGTCTCTATAAGATCCCCCCTCAGCCTTCTAAATTCCAACGAGTACAAACCCAATCTGCTCAGTCTCTCCTCATAATCAACACCCCTCATCTCTAGTATCAACCTAGTGAACCTTCTCTGCACTCCCTCCAAGGCCAATATATCCTTCCACAAATAAGGGGACCAATACTGCACACAGTATTCCAGCTGCAGCCTCACCAATGCCCTGTACAGATGCAGCAAGACATCTCTGCTTTTATATTCTATCCCCCTTGCGATATAGGCCAACATCCCATTTGCCTTCTTGATCACCTGTTGCACCTGCAGACTGGGTTTTTGCGTCTCATGCACAAGGACCCCCAGGTCCCTTTGCACAGTAGCATGTTGCAATTTTTTTCCATTTAGATAATCCAATTTGCTATTATTTCCTCCAAAGTGAATAACCTCGCATTTGTAAACGTTATACTCCATCTGCCAGATCCTCGCCCACTCACTCAGCCTGTCCAAATCGCTCTGCAGACCTTCTACGCCCTCCACATGATTCACTTTTCCACTTATCTTTGTGTCGCCTGCAAACTTTGTTACCCTACACTCAGTCCTCTCCTCCAGATCGTCTATATAAATGGTAAATAGTTGAGGCCCTAGTACCGATCCCTGCGGCACGCCACTAGTTACCATCCGCCAACCAGAAAAGCACCCATTTATTCCGACTCTCTGCTTCCTGTCGGATAGCCAATCCCCAATCCACGCTAACACCCTACCCCCAACTCCGTGTGACCCAATCTTCTTCAGCAACCTTTTGTGAGGCACCTTATCAAACGCCTTTTGGAAATCCAAAAACACCGCATCCACAGGTTCCCCTCCGTCAACTGCACTAGTCACATCTTGATAAAAATCCAACAAGTTCGTCAAGCATGACTTTCCCCTCATGAATCCATGCTGCGTCTGCTTAATTGAACCATTCTTATCCAGATGGCCTGCGATTTCTTCTTTAATGATGGATTCCAGCATTTTCCCAACTACAGAAGTGAAGCTAACCGGTTAGTTAAGCTAACCGTTAAGCTAAGTGGTTAGCACTGCTGCTTCACAGCTCCAGGGACCTGGGTTCGATTCCCGGCTTGGGTCACTGTCTGTGTGGAGTTTGTACATTCTCCTTGTGTCTGCGTGGGTTTTCTCCAGGTGCTCCAGTTTCCTCCCACAGTCCAAAGATGTGCGGGTTAGGTTGATTGGCCAAGTTAAAAATTGCCCCTTAGAGTCCTGAGATGCGTAGGTTAGAGGGATTAGCGGGTAAATATGTGGGGGTAGGGCCTGGGTGGGATTGTGGTCGGTGCAGACTCGATGGGCCGAATGGCCTCCGCCTGCACTGTAGGGTTTCTATGGTTTCTATCACTTGTATCTGTCGGCCCAACCATGTCCCATGCTTTGATGCAGAGAGCACGCCACTCCTGAAGGAGTATGAATCATCTGGTAACCCTGATACAACAGTCCACCTCATTGAGTCTCTAAGTGCTGCATGCTACACCAAATGGGAGGAAATGACAGCAGGACTTAATTCCACTCATTCCAGTCAGAAATCCTGGAGCCGCTTGAAGGAGGGGTGGCACAGTGGTGAGCACTGCTGCCTTACAGCACCACGGACCCGGGTTCAATCCCTAGTTTGGGTCACTGTCTGTGTGGAGTTTGCACGTTCTCCCCATGTCTGCATGGGTTTCCTCCCACAGTCTGAAAGACGTGCTGGTTAGGTACATTGACCCAAACAGGCGCCGGAGTGTGGCAACTAGGGGAATTTCACTAACTCCATTGCAGTGCTAATGTAAGCCTTACTTGTGACTAATAAATAAATAAACTTTAAGGAGCCCAAAAATCTTCTAGGCCAAATTGTCCATCAGTCACCATGAGGGCACCACTGGGATAGAAAATAAAATGCCTCACCCAAAACGAACTGGAAAAACGTCACAAGCAGTGCAGAGAACATGCAGTCATGATTGCTTCAAGATCACTATGCTTAGCACCACAGTGCCAAGGACCTGGGTTCGATTCCCAGCTTGGGTCACTGTCGCTGCGGAGTTAGCACGTTCTCCCCGTGTCTGTGTGGGTTTCCTCTCGGTGCTCCAGTTTCCTCCCACAGCCCAAAGATGTGCAGGTTAGGTGGATTGGCCATGCTAAATGTGTGGATTATGGGGATAGAGGAGAGTGGGGAGGTGCAGGCCTGGGTAAGATGCTCTTTCAGAGAGTTGACGCAGGCCTGATGAACTAAATGGTCTCCTGCACTGTAGGGATTCTATGGTTCTTTGGCAACATTGCATCTGAAACAGCTAGGCCACCATGCTCATGGCTAGCTGATTCAGTGCTACACAAGAACCATCAGCTCACTCTCCTGAAGGTGTGTCATGGCAAAAATCATTGCCATTTCAAAACCTGGAAAGGATATCACATTGGCAGCCAGCTAAGAACTGATTGTATTTCTTGTGGCTTCTCAAGAATCCCTCTAAAACTAAATTGAGTGTATTCCACCTCGACAATGCTTGTGTCAAAAAATATCTACATGGATAGCCAGAAACGAAAGCAAGATCCCAACCCAACACACTTGGAAATTACTCTAGTTAGGATTTTGTTCTTCTCAGAACACTTGAAGAAAACGGCAACAAAGTTCAAAATCAGAAACTATCTACGAACCAAACTAGTGGGGCACTGCTGCCACAACACTGGATATTAGCATTTCCCCTATCCTACTCCACTGCACGGTAATGTGCACCTGTCTGGCAAAGGTCATCAAACACACATCTTGTTGACACTTAATTGAATGCAAAAATGCATATTACAACTGGAAGCTTCCATTCAACATCCTCCCTTGCTTCTTATTCTTGCAAACATCACTCAGCCACACATCTGCTGATTGATGAAGGCCAAAAACTGGTGAAACCATCCATTCTGCAGCTCAGCTACTGCTCCGTCATGACCTATTGAGCCCACCTGCTGCCCACTCCTATCTTGACACCCTATGTGAAGCAACCTTCCTGAGCAAGATCTTACAGCAAACATCCTCTGGATGAAGGAATGGGAAACACAGGAAGTCACCAAAAAGATCTTTGCGACAAACCACGTCTATCTAAGGGCAGGCTTTGAACTACCATGATGAGAACGGACAGGCCAGCATCCCTTTGCAGCCAACCTCCTCTGCTGAAGCCTCAGTACAAACACCTTATGTACCTGTGGAGAGAGGCAATCCATGCTGCACATTTCCGAGGAGTGTCCCCTCTACAGGCTAATCACCTTAAACTCAGCAAATGAAGAGATTATTGCATGACTTCGGGGATTTGGATTTGCTAAATAAGTGAAAATACTGCATTGAAGTACCAACCTCGTTCATATGCTGAAGGCTCTACAGTGACACCCCTGATAGTTATAATTAGTGTGTAACAGGGTTGTTGGACTTTACTTTCACATTGCTATGCAATGGTTTCATGTATAAAATGATGCCATGAATTGTGTGCTTTTCCGTTTCTGATTTCTGACCGCAGTAAAGCAGTGTGAAAACCCCTCCGTGAGCCATCTAGCATAAGTTTACACTGGCTACAACAAAACTCCAAATTGGTTAACTGTCAAATTTTTGAAGTCCCCAGGCAGCTCATGTTAATTTTTATGTCAACTGTATGCAGGTGATGAGCAGTAGTTGGGAATTCACTTGTACACCCATAAATGGGGCACCTTATGGTGGATGGATCCTACAAAAGAGGTATAAATATAAACAGATAAAATGGTTGTTGGCCTAGGAGCTGTATGTTTGTGATGTGTATTTCTAATTAAAAGCTTACTAAAAGTGTGTAAAGATTTGTTCTATGTCTATCTGTCACTGTCTGGCTTTCTGGGACAGTCATGATGTGGAGATGCCGGCGTTGGACTGGGGTAAACACAGTAAGAAGTTTAACAACACCAGGTTAAAGTCCAACAGGTTTATTTGGTAGCAAAAGCCACACAAGCTTTCGGAGCCCCAAGCCCCTTCTTCAGGTGAGTGGGAATTCTGTTCACAACCAGGGCATATAAAGACACAAACTCAATTTACAATGGTTGGAATGCGAATACTTACAGCTAATCAAGTCTTTAAGATACAAACAATGTGAGTGGAGAGAGCATCAGGACAGACTAAAGAGATGTGTATTGTCTCCAGACAGGACAGCCAGTGAGACTCTGCGGGTCAAGGCAAGCTGTGGGGATTACAAATAGTGTGACATGAACCCAATATCCCGGTTGAGGCCGTCCTCATGTGTGCGGAACTTGGCTATCAGTTTCTGTTCAGCGACTCTGCGCCGTCGTGTGTTGCGAAGGCCGCCTTGGAGAACGCTTACCTGAATATCAGAGGCCGAATGCCCGTGACCGCTGAAGTGCTCCCCAACAGGAAGAGAACAGTTTTGCCTAGTGATTGTCAAGTGGTGTTCATTCATCCGTTGTCGCAGCGTCTGCATAGTTTCCCCAATGTACCATGCCTCGGGACATCCTTTCCTGCAGCGTATCAGGTAGACAACGTTGGCCAAGTTGCAAGAGTATGTACCGTGTACCTGGTGGATGGTGTTCTCACATGAGATGATGGCATCTGTGTTGATGATCCGGCACGTCTTGCGGAGGTTGCTGTGGCAGGGTTGTGTAGTGTCGTGGTCACTGTTCTCCTGAAGGCTGGGTAGTTTGCTGCGGACAATGGTCTGTTTGAGGTTGTGCGGTTGTTTGAAGGCAAGAAGTGGGGGTGTGGGGATGGCCTTGGCGAGATGTTCGTCTTCATCAATGACATGTTGAAGACTCCGGAGGAGATGCCGTAGTTTCTCCGCTCCGGGGACGTACTGGACAATGAAGGGTACTCTGTCCACCTAGTCCGTCTTCTGAGGAGCTCAGTGCGGTTTTTCGCTGTGGCGCATCGGAACTGTCGATCGATGAGTTGAGCGCTATATCCTGTTCTTATGAGGGCATCTTTCAGCGTCTGGAGGTGTCTGTTGCAATCCTCCTCATCCGAGCAGATTCTGTGTATTCCGAGGGCTTGTCCGTAGGGGATGGCTTCTTTAACGTGTTTAGGGTGGAAGCTGGAGAAGTGGAGCATCGTGAGAGTATCCATGGGCTTTCGGTATAGTGAGGTGCTGAGGTGACCGTCCTTAATGGAGATGAGTGTGTCCAAGAATGCAACCGATTCCGGAGAGTAGTCGATGGTGAGTCTGATGGTGGGATGGAACTAGTTGATGTCATCATATAGTTGTTTCAGTGATTGTTCACCATGAGTCCAAAGGAAGAAAATGTCATCGATGTATCTAGTGTATACCATCGGTTGAAGGTCCCGTGCGGTGAAGAAGTCTTGTTCGAACCTGTGCATGAAGATGAGGTGCGAATTTTGTCCCCATGGCTGTTCCGTGTGTCTGGATGAAGAACTGGTTGTTGGTGAAGGTATTGTGGTCCAGGATGAAGTGGATGAGTTGTAAAATTGCATCTGGAAACTGGCAGTTGTCGGCGCTGAGCACTGAGGCCGTTGCAGCAATGCCATCATCGTGGGGGATGCTGGTGTAGAGTGCCGAGACATCCATTGTGACGAGGAGCGCTCCTGGTTCAACTGCTCCATGTGTGCCGAGTTTCTGTCGGAAGTCCGTGGTGTCGTGACAAAAGCTGGGGGTTCTTTGTACAATGGGTTTCAGGATGCCCTCAACATAGCCAGAGAGGTTCTCACACGGTCCCATTGCCCGATACAATGTTTGCCTTGTGTATCTTTGGGAGGCAGTAGAGATCTCCAACGTGGCGAGTACGTAGGATGAGAGCACGGAGGGTGCTTTGAAAGTCCAGATCAAAGGTCTTGATCAGTGTTGAGTTGACGGGTGTGTTCTTGGTCCGATCTGAGGATAACTGTCTGTAGTGTTCCTCATTTAGTTGTCGGTACACTTCTTTGCAGTAATACGTTCTGTTCAGTATGACGATGGCCCCTCCTTTGTCTGCTGGTTTGATGACAATGTTGCGGTTGGTCTTGAGAGCGCGGATGGCGTTGCGTTGTGCTTGGGTGATGTTCGGGGCTGTCTTGTGAGATCGGCTGATGAATTTGGTGTTGACGCACCTCCTGATGGCTTGGGCATACATGTCAAGTCGAGGGCAGCGGCCTGCTGGAGGAGTCCAATTCGACTCTTTCCTCTTCGGATGTACTGCGGATCTCTGTCGGCTGTTCCGGTTCATTGGCTGTCTCATTGTGTTCGCTGTTGGCCTCTTGGGGTTTGTGGAAAAACTCCCGCAGCCTCATTCGCCCGATGAATTCCTCTGTGTCCGCTGCGAGACTGATGGGGTCTATTTTGGTGGTGGGGCAAAAATTAAGCCCTCGGCTGAGGACTTCGATTTCATCTGGTTGAAGTGTGTAGTCCGACAAGTTGACAATGGACTTCCCTGCAGTGGGACTGTTTTCTACTGTGGTACTGGGGGAGGCTTGGTTCCTGCTGGTGATGATGCCGATTTTCTCAAGTTTCCTGTTCTTGGTGTGCATGTAGATGGTGTAGTTCCTTTGTCTCGTCTGCTTGGCAGAGTTTCGCAGCTGGTCTGCATCCTGAGCGCAAGTTGAGAATATGGACTCTATCTTGGTTTCCATCCTGAAACCCATTGTACAAAGAACCCCCTGCTTTTGTCACGACACTACGGATTTCCTACAGAAACTCAGCACACATGGAGCAGTTGAACCAGGAGCGCTCCTCGTCACAATGGATGTCTCGGCACTCTACACCAGCATCCCCCATGACGATGGCATTGCTGCAGCGGCCTCAGTGCTCAGCGCCGACAGCTGCCAGTTTCCAGATGCAATTTTACAACTCAACCGCTTCATCCTGGACCACAATAGCTTCACCTTCAACAACCAGTTCTTCATCCAGACACACGGAACAGCCATGGGGACCAAATTCGCAACTCCAATATGCCAATATTTTAATGC
Source organism: Mustelus asterias (assembly GCF_964213995.1). Classification (NCBI taxonomy): domain Eukaryota; kingdom Metazoa; phylum Chordata; class Chondrichthyes; order Carcharhiniformes; family Triakidae; genus Mustelus; species Mustelus asterias. The sequence continues at coordinate 104,683,399 of NC_135802.1, forward strand.
ACAGGTTCGAACAAGACCTCTTCACCGCACGGGACCTTCAACCGATGCTATACACTAGATACATCGATGACATTTTCTTCCTTTGGACTCCTGGTGAACAATCACTGAAACAACTATATGATGACATCAACAAGTTCCATCCCACCATCAGACTCACCATCGACTACTCTCCGGAATCGGTTGCATTATTGGACACACGCATCTCCATTAAGGACGGTCACCTCAGCACCTCACTATACCGCAAGCCCACGGATAACCTCACGATGCTCCACTTCTCCAGCTTCCACCCTAAACATGTTAAAGAAGCCATTCCCTACGGACAAGCCCTCCGTATACACAGGATCTGCTCGGATGAGGAGGATCGCAACAGACACCTCCAGACACTGAAAGATGCCCTCATAAGAACAGGATATGGCGCTCGACTCTTCAATCAATGGTTCCGACGCGCCACAGCCAAAAACCGCACTGATCTCCTCAGAAGACAGACACGGTGGACAGAGTACCCTTCGTTGTCCAGTACTTCCCCGGAGCGGAGAAGCTACGGCATCTCCTCCGGAGCCTTCAACATGTCATTGATGAAGACGAACATCTCGCCAAGGCCATCCCCACACCCCCACCTCTTGCCTTCAAACAACCGCACAACCTCAAACAGACCATTGTCCGCAGCAAACTACCCAGCCTTCAGGAGAACAGTGACCACGACACCACACAACCCTGCCACAGCAACCTCTGCAAGACGTGCCGGATCATCGACACAGATGCCATCATCTCACGTGAGAACACCATCCACCAGGTACACGGTACATATTCTTGCAACTCAGCCAACGTTGTCTACCTGATACGCTGCAGGAAAGGATGTCCCGCGGCATGGTACATTGGGGAAACCATGCAGACACTGCGACAACGGATGAATGAACACCGCTCGACAATCACCAGGCAAGACTGTTCTCTTCCTGTTGGGGAGCACTTCAGCGGTCACGGGCATTCGGCCTCTGATATTCGGGTCAGCGTTCTCCAAGGCGGCCTTCACGACACACGACAGCGCAGAGTCACTGAGCAGAATCTGATAGCCAAGTTCTGCACACATGAGGACGGCCTCAACCGGGATATTGGGTTCATGTCACACTATTTGTAATCCCCACAGCTTGCCTGGACCTGCAGACTCTCACTGGCTGTCCTGTCTGGAGACAATACACATCTCTTTAGCCTGTCTTGATGCTCTCTCCACTCGCATTGTTTGTTTCTTAAAGACTTGATTAGCTGTAAGTATTTGCATTCCAACCATTATTCATGTAAATTGAGTTTGTGTCTTTATATGCCCTGTCTGTGAACAGAATTCCCACTCACCTGAGGAAGGGGCTTGGGGCTCTGAAAGCTTGTGTGGCTTTTGCTACCAAATAAACCTGTTGGACTTTAACCTGGTGTTGTTAAACTTCCTACTGTGTTTCTGGGACAGAGCAACCCATTGGTAAGTAGTCCCAAAAGCATGCGCGATAGTGTCCTTGCTCAGAGTTCTTTTGTTTCTGATTTCCGTGGAGGGCAGTCTGTAACTTGACAAATGATGGATGATGCTTGACCATAAACAGATATGTTGTCAGATTGGAAAACGTGTTACAATCAAGAGAGTAAATCATATCCCAAAGATTTACATGTTGTGTTCTGTTTAAAGCATTTATTGGAAAGGATTTTGGTGGGACATAATTTTTTTAAAGATCCTAATAAATGTCCCCTAGCATTGGCCTGGGAAGTCAAAATGAAGGATTTAAAAGAAAAATTGTTTTAAGATGTAGGCCAGCAATGGCAAGACTGGCATTTATTACCCACCCCCAGTTCTGCAGAGAAAGCTGTTGTGGGTTGGCTTTGTAAACCACTGAAATCTGAGTAGTGAAGATGTGGAGATGCAGGCATTGGATTGGGGTGGGCACAGTGAGAACTCTCTCAACACCAGGTTAAAGTCTAACAGGTTTATTTGGAATCAGGAGCTTTCGGAGCACTGCTCCTTCATCAGGTGATGAAGGAGCAGTGCTCCGAAAGCTCTTGATTCCAAATACACCTGTTGGACTTTAACCTGATGTTGTGAGAGTTCTGACTGAGTAGTGAAGGTGCTGGAAGGTTTAATTTAACTATGCGGGAAATAAGAATCAACCATATTGGTCTGGTGCAGGAGTCACACATACTTCAGACTGGTATTTCCTTTCCCTGCAGTGTATTTGTGTTTTAGAAAGATCCAACAGTTTCATGGTCACTGATACAATATCAGTAAATGAACAACTGTTATTGGTAACTGAATCAAAATTTTTAAATTGTCATGGTAGGATTTGAATTTGTATTCCATGTTACTCCAATAGCAGCATAAAACCCCTTGCACTGCTATACCCTGTGCCAGACTGAGGGAGGGACGCAACATTGTAGGCCTAGAAGTGGCTATTGTTAGTTGGTAAAGGATGTTAGAGGGTGGGGGAAGATGTAGAGTAGGGCTCCAATGGTAGGGGAAAGTAGAGCAGAGAGTTTGAAGTTACTGATGGGAGAGTGACTTGAGGGAAATGTACTGCTTGATAAGCCATTTTCTCTTAGTGATTTGTTGAACTCCCTCTTTCTTTCCCTCCATTTTCTGTGTCTTATGTTGTATGTTATACCTTTCCGATATCTCTAAGTATCAGCCCTTCTGTTCCGCTAGTCGTTTTAACTTATAGTTGTCTGGGAGTACAGAACTTTAGTATTATTGAAAAAAGAGATATGCTGAAGCTTTTCATCTTGCACTCCTCAGGATATTTCTCAGGAGTATCAGTATAAGGGTAAAACAACAATTTATACTATGTAGGAGAACCATTTATACTGAAAAGAGGAGGCAGTGGTATTGTCACTGGTACTGGACCAGTAATCCAGAGACCCAGGGCAAGACCTGGGGACCCGGGTTCAAATCTCATCATGGCAGTTGGTGAAATTTGAATTGAATAAAATTCTGGAATTAAAAGTCTAATGATGACCATGAAACCATTGTTGATTGTCATTAAAACCCATCTGGTCCACTAATGTCCTCTGGGAAGGACATCTACTGCCCTTACCTGGTCTGGCCAACATGTGACTCCAGACCCATAGCAATGTGGTTGATTCTCAAATGATCCGAAATGGAGGGCAGTTCGGGATGAGCAATACTGGTCCAACCAGCGACGTTCATATCCCATGAATGAATTTTTTAAAAGATGTAAAACATTGACATGTCTCTATTTTTCAGCAATACTCATTTTAATCTAGTTGACAGATGCAAAAAGTAATCAAAAAGGCTAAGTGAATATTAGCTTTTATTACCAAAAGAAGTAGTTATGCATTAGGTGTGCAGAGTCTGTCCCTACCCTAAAATGCAATTTTAGGTATTGAACTTCAGAAAGGAGATGGTGTCGCACAAATTCATCAGAAGGTGGCTTAGAGGATTAAATTATGACATAATTTGTATAGACCTGGCTTGAATATTGAAGGTTGATCAGTGATCTGGTTGAAGTCTTTAGAAATGTTAAAAGGATCCAATAAATCCAGAAAAACGATTACCTCTGATGGGGGAATCATGTAAGAAGTTTAACAACACCAGGTTAAAGTCCAACAGGTTTATTTGGTAGCAAAAGCCACACAAGCTTTCGAGGCTCTGAGCCCCTTCTTCAGGTGAGTGGGAATTCTGTTCACAAACAGAACTTATAAGACACAGACTCAATTTACATGAATAATGTATTATTCATTATTCATTATTCATTATTCATGGGGGAATCATGGACAGGAGGACATATCATAAAATTGGAGCTGGGCCACTTCGAAGAGGCATTCTATGTGACTTTGACAATGGCTTTCTTCCCACTCCACGGTTAACTTCTGGGATCATCCAAGGATCTATACTTGGCCCCCTCCTATTTTCCATCCACATGCTGCCCCTCAGCAACTTTATCCAAAAGCAAAATATTAGTTTCCACATATACACTGGCAGCAACTAGCTCTACTTCATTACCAGTTCTCTTCTCCATTTTTATCAACATATCAGACTATAAAACCGCAAATTTAAGAGCAGAAGTAGGACATTCAGTCCATCGAGTCTGCTCCACAATTCAATGAGATGGTGACTGCTCATTTGACATCCATAAACTGAATGAGTAGAAATTTTCTCCATATAAATGTTGATGAGACCAAAGCCATGTCTCTGCTCCAAACACCGTTTTCTTGATATTAATTCGACCCCCTCCCTGCTAACTGAAACTAAACCTGACTGTTCACCACAGGTTTAATCTTTGAACTCAAGATGAACTTCCAACCACCCATGCCAACATGAAGACCACACCTCCTCAATAATATCGCATGACTTCCTCCTTGCCTTAGCTCATCTGATGCCAAAACCCTCATTCATACCTTTGTTCCCTTTAGACTTTATTATTCCAAAGTACTGCTGGCTGCCAACATTCTGCCTTTGATATGAGTTCCATAAGTCCAAAGATGGGTGGGTTAGGTTGATTGGCCATGCTTAAATTGTCCCTTAGTGTCCTGAGATGCGTAGGTTAGCGGGATTAGCAGATGAATATGTAGGGATATGGGGGTAGGGCCTGGGTGGGATTGTGGTCGGTGCAGACTCAATGGGCCAAATGGCCTCTTTCTGCACTGTAGGATTTCTATGATTCCAAAACTCTGGTGCCTCCATCCTTACTTGCATTGGATCCCATTCACCTATAACCTCTTGCTTGCTGCCGTACAATGGCTCCTGGACAAAAACATTTTTTTTTTCTTAATTCTCATCCCTGTTTTTAAATTTCTGCAGTTTCTCACTGTTCCTCCTTTCTTTAATATCCTCCAGCTCCACGACCCTTTGAGATATCTGTATTCATCTAATTCTGGCCTCTTGAGCATTCCTGATTTTAATTGCTCTGTCATTCATGGCTGTTCAAAAAGCTGATATGGCCCTAAGCTTTGGAACTTCTTCTCTAAACCTCTAGCTCTTTTTCTTGCTTTAAGAAAGCTTTTGGTCACCTACCCTAATATGGATAAGTGCCCAAATTTGCTTTAGACAACTCCTGTGAAGCACCTTAGGATCTTCATGAGTGTGAGGTATTATGAGACGGCTATGTTTTAAACAGTCTCTTCATGGTAAAATGGAACAGTGGAGAGGGACTGTCACCACCTACTATTTCTGCCTGACAAGGTCTGATCACACTTCCATGAAGTACCTTTAGAATATCCTTATTTTTATATGGATGGCAGTGTGAGCTAATGACCATAAGAAACGAAACATAATTTCCTTCGCACAAGTTCCTTCAGTATACCTGTACATTTGTGGTTTATTCATCATTTTTTTTCAATTTGAAAGAATCTACTTATGATATCTATGCTGTCAGATTTTGGTACTAAACAGTTTTATTGTATTTCAGTCATAAGAACAATGGCGAGGCAGTTTGGTTCACACTTGGGATTAAAGAATCACTTATCGGTTGGGACAGAGGGTTACGTGAGATGTGCGCAGGAGAGAAGAGAAAACTGATCATTCCCCCAGCCCTTGCATATGGGAAAGAAGGAAGAGGTATTGCACCAGAATTAATGACACAGATGAGTTTTTGTTAATACTTAATCCAGAAAATATAGTCTATCCATTCTTCCTGCTGCACAGTCTAAATAGGTTTTCAGAATACTTAACCATCAGCTCAGGAAGTATTTCTCAAATGATATGTATACTATATGATACTAGATTAGATATGCTGATTGATATTAGATACTTTGAGATAATAGCACAAGATTAACATTGGATTGCTGAAATAGTAATTTCTGGAAAACATCGCTCAGTCAAAACCTAATCTTTCAAAGTATATGAGTTTTGCGACATTGTGTTTAATATATTTTATAGTGAGTCATTTCCTATCCAACCCAGTTGATTTTAGCTGCCATTCAGTAATCTAATAAAAGCACAACATTTGGGATGGGTTAGGTAATTTGGAGGGTACAAGAAATCAAATAGCGTGAAAGTTCTATAGTTCCAGTATTAGGTCAAGTATGAGAAGGCAAGCATTATTCTAGTCGGGACTCATGAACAACTGCTTTGTGTTATGATCTTGATAGGAACTGGGAACTTGAAACAAAATCTGAATTTTTTAGTGACCAATACAAAGGATTGCATGACGAGATTTCATGTTTTAAGATTTTTACTGTCACAAATAAACCAAAATCCACATTGACAAAACATTTACTTAGTAGGCAACTGATATACTAAACTACAGAAAAGATACTAGCGTTAAATTCTTAACACAACTGAAAGCTCCATACTAGTTTTATAGTTGGCAACTAATAAACACATTCCCAGCAGAGATGTAGTCTTTTATATAAAGTACCAAGCTCCTCACAACTTTAACATGATCTATTTTCCCTCCCCCATTTTTTAAAAACAGTCCCATCACTCCACCTACTGAGCATAATCAAATGGACTACAATAGAGTCATAGAGGTTTACAGCATGGAAACAGGCCCTTCGGCCCAACTTGTCCATGCAGCCCTTTTTAAAAAAAAACCCTAAACTAATCCCAATTGCTCGCATTTGGCCCATATCCCTCTATACCCATCGTACCCATGTAACTATCTAAATGCTTTTTAAAAGATAAAATTGTACCCGCCTCTACTACTACCTCTGGCAGCTTGTTCCAGACACTCACCACCCTCTGTGAAAAAATTGCCCCTCTGGACACTTTTGTATCTCTCCCCTCTTAAACCTATGCCCTCTAGTTTTAGACTCCCTTATCTTTGGGAAAAGATATTGACTATCTACCTTGTCTATGCCCCTCATTATTTTATAGACCTCTATAAGGTCACCCCTCAGCCTCCTACGCTCCAGAGAAAAAAGTCCCAGTCTATTCAGCCTCTCCTCAGAACTCAATCCATCAAGTCCCGGTAGCATCCTAGTAAATCTTTTCTGCACTCTTTCTATAATAGGGTGACCAGAATTGCACACAATATTCCAAGTGTGGCCTTACCAGTAGGAAGGCACCATCTGGTGATTTCTTGGTCTTTGCCTCTTCAAACAGGGAATCCATCCTAACCAGAACTCTGCTTGGTGGTTAACACAAAAGCAGTCCTTAGGTGCTGCTCTGGAAGCAGAGCAATCTTCTTCCCCAAATCTCTGTCTGACTGATTGAGAGTCTGTGAGTAGCAAGGCTAACTGCCACCTTCATTGTGATGAGGTTTGAAAACTTGCTTCTTTCTTTCAATATGTTTTGATCTGGGTCTCTGTTTCCATGACAACCAGGTCACTTGGTTTGTCTCTGGTCGGATTTCATAGATGGTCACATTCCCCATTCCAGGGCATTTTGCCTCACTTTAAATTAAAAGAGCTTAAAACATAACCATTTTATAAGGTCAACATTCATAAAATTTGACTTAACAGAGATGATACATGCTTCAGGAAAGTCAGTCTGCAGTTTTAAGTTCTAATTGCTTTGGTGCAGATATTGTATACAAGGAAGAACACCAGATGTTGTGCTTGTGTAGGCATTTAATATTATAGCCAAAATATCCTGCATCTACCTTTTCACCTTTTCAACTAATGTACTAAACAATTGGTAATATGAAAATTGTTAATGTTATTACTGTTAAATTACTAACCATTCCATGCTCTCTCTGTTTGGTTAACAGCTAACATGGTCATGCATATTCAATGCATGCTCTTGAATTGAAATCTCCGTTACCCAGTGAACTTTGCATGCTGATTTTGGCTGTTGTCAGTTTTACTTTCTGGTAAGGTTGGCTGCAAGTGAGTGAAAGGAATATCATAATGGACTAATTCCATCTATCATAATCATGCTTAATATTTGCACGCAATCTGGCAAGATCTGCCCCATAGTATATACGTGTGGTCATAGTACCACTCTGAATTTCAGTGTGGTTGAAACTCCTGTTACCTTTTTACCTTCAACAGCTAAGACCTATTTAATCTCTAGATGTCAGTGTATGTTAGAAATATGAAGGACAGTTAAGACAAGATAAACATTGAATATTGGATGTTAAAAACATTAAACTCAACTGTGATGCTTCCTGAGTTCTAGTAGCTTATCCATTCTCATTGGCCATATTCACATGTGGAAAATAGCTATTTAAAAGTGGTATTCCAGGGTCCTGCAAGGAGGTAATAGCCTCAAAGATTTGTTGTGCTGACATCCTGCCACTGAACTCAGGAGGTCTATAATTGCATATCATCAACAGGTGACCATATCGCAAGTGCCTATCCTGAGCACTCCCAATTCAGGAGAGTCTGCAAATGTGGCAGATGTTGACTTCTACAATTAACAGGTACTCTCCAGCCCAAAGTTCAAATCCAGCGGGAATAATAAAATGTGAATTTCCACTCTGCTGCCTATAAACTTTGTTCATTAAATGAATCTGACCAATTTTAATCCAGTTACCAGTATACATCACTTGACACACCATATTCAGCAATAAATTGACCATCTCATCCAGAATGGCTGGAAGACAAATGGAAAAATGATACAATGGATGCACTTGTGTTACTGGGGCAGAGTCGAGAAAACTTACTCTATGTCTAGTCACGCTGTATCTCTCGGGAGAGATTGGTACTGATTCTGGATGCCCAGAATCTGAATAGGGCGGCACGGTAGCACAGTGGTTAGCACTGCTGCTTCACAGCTCCAGGGTCCTGGGTTCGATTCCCGGCTCGGGTCACTGTCTGTGTGGAGTTTGCACATTCTCCTCGTGTCTGCGTGGGTTTCCTCCGGGTGCTCCGGTTTCCTCCCACAGTCCAAAGATGTGCGGGTTAGGTTGATTGGCCAGGTTAAAAATTGTCCCTGAGATGCGTAGTTAGAGGGATTAGCGGGTAAATATGTGGGGGTAGGGCCTGGGTGGGATTGTGGTCGGTGCAGACTCGATGGGCCGAATGGCCTCCTTCTGCACTGTAGGGTTTCTATGTTTCTATGAAGTGTTCCATTTCCCACAAAATTCACGGAAACAGTTTAAAAGCAATAAATAGCATTAATAATTTGTGTATAGTATAACAGTTGACATCAAAAATGTATCCCCATATTACTAAGAATATCTTGATATTTATGTCAATCACAAAACTAGTGATGCAAGACAGGAAATGATTATCCCTGACTAACTGGCTTTATTTGGCATAAATGGTGAAATGGAAGTGGATCATGTCTCAAAAATTCAGTAAAGTCATAACATTGTTTAATTTTGAATGCAACTGTTCCAATTCTTAACTAAAATAAATGTTATGCAGGAAAAATTCCACCTGAAAGCACTTTGATATTTGAAGTTGAACTTCTTGAGATCAAAAATGGACCACGATCTCATGAATCATTCCAGGAGATGGACCTCAACGATGACTGGAAATTGTCCAGACTTGAGGTAAGACTTTTTTAAATTATTTGTCGATAAATATTCTCTACACTCCAGATTAAAAGCAAGGCCGAAAAATCTAAAACTAGGAAAGATCAATTATAATCTTTAGTTCAATATAAAATCCTGTACAGAAAGCAAAAAAAGGGAAAGAAAGATGTAATCAAGAAAGTTAGTTATAGATCAGAGAATTTTCAAAATATATACAATTTTTAATGTAAAAAAAAATTCATCAATAATTAAATTTTGAAGGAATACCGCCCTAGATTTGTAAAATTAAATTTAAGACCATAGAAGTTATTTGGTAGAATTAAGATTCATCATACCACTAAAACAAATTCAATTACTTCAGCATGCATCAGCCTTAACCTTCACTGGAATGATTAGCAAGTAACCAGTGGATAAGTACTGCAGGTTCATGTATTTCATGTATATTAATGTCAAATCTATCAATGTTGTAACGAAACTTGTGGAGAACAAGGAAAATCAGATAGCAACTTCCCATTTTCTGCCTTTAACTCTGCATGTGCAGAAGCCAGAAATTCTTGTCCAATTTACTCCAAAGTAACAGTGAATACTCATACTCTCTGCTTTTTCTTCACAAAATGCAGGTTATTAGATTCCTTGCTAGTCTTTTTTCACAACTGTGTTCAGCCTAATTTCTTTTGTTTCCCCCTCTGTTTTTGTTCAACTTGGCTTTATTTTCTCTGACTTTCCATTCAACTTGATGTATTATTGTCACATGTATTGGTAACAGTGAAAAGTATTATCAAATTTGTCATATGCCTTGTTGAGTAGTCTAATTTTAATTTCTGTACTTATTGAAGGAACTCTTTTTGCTACGTTACAATTTCTTCTTTGTGACAGCATCTCTCCATCTGCCCCCTTACCATTTTGTGTTTCAGCATTTTCCATTGTATCTGTACTAATTTATTTGTTAACATTTTTCATGATGTGGAGATGCTGGCGTTGGACTGGGGTAAATGCAGTAAGAAGTCTCACAACACCAGGTTAAAGTCCAACAAGTTTATTTGGCAAAAGCCACTAGCTTTCGGAGCGCTGCCCCTTCGTTAGGTAAGTGGGAGTTCTGTTCACAAACAGGGCATATAAAGACACAAACTCAATTTACAAAGTAATGGTTGGGATGTGAGTCTTTACAGGTAATCAAGTCTTAAAGGTACAGACAATGTGAGTGGAGAGAGGGTTAAACACAGGTTCAAGAGATGTGTATTGTCTCCAGCCGGGACAGTCAGTGAGATTTTGCAAGCCCAGGCAAGTCATAAGGGTTACAGATAGTGTGACATGAACCCAAGATCCCGGTTGAGGCCGTCCTCATGTGTGCGGAACTTGGCTATCAGTCTCTGCTCAGCGACTCTGCGTTGTCGTGTGTCATGAAGGCCGCCTTGGAGAACGCTTACCCGAAGATCAGAGGCCGAATGCCCGTGACTACTGAAGTGTTCCCCGACTGGAAGAGAACAGTCTTGCCTGGTGATTGTCGAGTGGTGTTCATTCATCCGCTGTTGTAGCGTCTGCACAGTCTCCCCAATGTGCCATGCCTCAGGACATCCTTTCCTGCAGCGTATCAGGTAGACAACGTTGGCCGAGTTGCAAGTGTATGTACCGTGTACCTGGTGGATGGTGTTCTCATGTGAGATGATGGCATCCGTGTCGATGATCCGGCACGCCTTGCAGAGGTTGCTGTGGCAGGGTTGTGCGGTGTCGTGGTCACTGTTCTCCTGAAGGCTGGGTAGTTTGCTGCGGACAATGGTCTGTTTGAGGTTGTGTGGTTGTTTGAAGACAAGAAGTGGGGGTGTGGGGATGGCCTTGGCGTGATGTTCGTCTTCATCAATGATACGTTGAAGGCTCTGGAGAAGATGTCGTAGCTTCTCTGCTCCAGGGAAGTACTGGACGACGAAGGGTACTCTGTCCACCGTGTCCCGTGTTTGTCTTCTGAGGAGGTCGGTGCGGTTTTTTGCTGTGGTGCATTGGAACTATCAATCAATGAGTCGAGCGCCATATCCTGTTCTTATAAGGGCATCTTTCAGTGTCTGGAGGTGTCTGTGGTGATCCTCCTCATCTGAGCAGATCCTGTGCATACGGACGGCTTGTCCGTAGGGAATGGCTTCTTTAACGTGTTTAGGGTGGAAGCTGGAGGAGTGGAGCATCATGAGGTTATCCGTGGGCTTGCAGTACTGTAAAGTGCTGAGGTGACCGTCCTTGATGGAGATGCGTGTGTCCAAGAATGCAACCGATTCCGGAGAGTAGTCCATGGTGAGTCTGATGGTGGGATGGAACTTGTTGGTGTCATCATATAGTTGTTTCAGTGATTGTTCTCCATGAATCCAAAGGAAGAAAATGTCATTGATGTATCTAGTGTATAGTGTTGGTTGAAGGTCCTGTGCGGTGAAGAGGTCTTGTTCGAACCTGTGCATGAAGATGTTGGCATATTGAGGTGTGAATTTGGTCCCCATGGCTGTTCCGTGTATCTGGATGAAGAACTGGTTTTTGAAGGTGAAGACAGTGTGGTCCAGGATGAAGTGGATGAGTTGTAAATGAGTTGTGTGTTGTGAAGGCCGTCTAATGCAGCCCTCACAACACATGACAGCACAGAGTCGCTGAGCAGAGACTGATAGCCAAGTTCCGCACACATGAGGACGGCCTCAACCGGGATCTTGGGTTCATGTCACACTATCTGTAACCCTCACGACTTGCCTGGCTTTGCAAAATCTCACGAACTGTCCTGTCTGGAGACAATACACATCTCTTTAACCTGTGCTTAACGCTCTCTCCACTCACATTGTCTGTATCTTTAAGACTTGATTCCTGTAAAGACTCTCATTCCAACCATTATTTTGTAAATAGATATGCCCTGTTTGTGAACAGGACTCCCACTTACCTGACGAAGGAGCAGTGCTCCGAAAGCTAGTGGCTTTTGCTACCAAATAAACCTGTTGGACTTTAACCTGGTGTTGTGAGACTTCTTGCAACATTTTTCATTCCAGTTTATCTGAACTAATTCCCTTTTTACTTAATTGAGGTTTGTTTATCAAAAGTCAAGTACTTTGTCATGTCATCTGTTCTTTTCAGTTTTTCTATTCAACCTAATAATATTGTGGTCACTGTTTGCTTGATGCTTCCCTGCCCTTGCATTAACTACTTATTTGATTCTGTGAACCAGGTCCATTGCATGCTTTGTTGTATTAAAAACATGCAACAATTTAACTGCAAATGGGCAATATTTAACGTAGGTGGACATATACTGGCAAATCTTAACTGACATTTGGATGCAAAATTGTACTTTTTCCTCAGTTATATTGTTGATTATTTTGAATGAGTATAAAATTCCTCCAGAGTCTCTCACATTAAATGAGAAAATATTGGCCTGAATTTTTAAGGTAGAAACATAAAAACATAGAAAATTGAATCAGGAGGAGGCCAATCGGCCCTTTGAGCTTGCTCCATGATTCATTATGATCATGGATGATCATCCAACTCAATAGCCTGTCCCTGCCTTCCCTCTATATCCTTTGATCCCTTTCACCCAAGGACTAGATCTAACTCCTTCATGAAAGCATTCAATGTTTTGGCCTCATTTATTTCCTGTGGTAGCGAATTCCACAGGCTTACCACTCTCGTAGTGAAGAAATTTCTCTTCAACTCGGTTCTGTATCCTTGAGAGTGTGACCCCTGGTTCTGGACACCCTCAACGTTGGGAACATCCTTCCTGTATCTGCCCTGTCTAGTCCTGATAGAATTTTATAAGTTTCTAATGAGATCCCCTGCCCCTCCTGCATTCTTCTGAACTTCAGTGAATATAACTCTAACTGACTCAATCCCTCCCCATGTGTCAGTCCCGCCATCCCAGGAATCAGTCTGGTGTAAACCTTTGCTGCACTCCCTCTGTAGCAAGAATGTCCTTTCTCCAATAAGGAGCCCCAAACTGCACACAATATGCCAAGTATGGTCTCACCAAAGCCCTGTATAATTGCAGAAAGATATCCTTGCTTCTGTACTCAAATCATCTTGCTATGAAGCCCAACATACCATTTGTGTCTTTACCGCCTGCTGCACATGCATGCTTACCTTCAGCGACTGGTGTAGGAGGACACTCGGGTCTTGTTGCACATTCCCTTCTCTTAATTTATAGCCATTCAAATAATCCGCCTTCCTGTTTTTATTACCGAAGTGGATAACCTGTCACGTTTCCAAATTATACTGCATTTGCCCACTCACTCAGCTTGTCCAAACGACACTAAAGCATCTCTGCATCCTCCTAAGAGTTCGCCCTCCCACCCAGCTTTTTGTCTTCTGTAAAATGGAGCTATTACATTATTCCTCATCCAAATCATTAATATATATTGTGAATAGCTGGGGTCCCAGCACCCATCTGTGGTACCTCACTAGTCACTGCCTGCCATTCAGTAAAAAGACCCATTTATTCCTACTTTGTTTTCTGTCTGCCAATCAGTTTTCTATCCATCTTAGTGCAATACCCCCAGTCATATGCGCTTTAATTTTACAAGTTAGTCTTGGGCAGGATTTTTCTCCCACGTGTTTTGCGCTGATGGGAAGTGGTGCGCGCTTGCTGACGGCGGGATCTTACAGTCCCACCATTTTCAGCAGGGTTTCCTGTTAATCACACCACTTACTGCTGGGAAATCTGTGGCGGGGTAAACCACATCCACTGTCTCCCCATCATTAACTCGACTAGTTACATCCTCAAAGAATTCCAGTAGATTTGTTAAGCATGGTTTCCCTTTTGTAAATCCACACTGTCTGATTCTGCCACTGTTTTCCAGGTGATCTGCAATTAGATCTTTTATAATCAACTCTAGAATTTCCCACTATCTAAGTCAATGCCCTGTGTTCTCTCTACCTCCCTTTTTAAATAGTGGGGTTACAATAGCTAACCTCCAACTTGCAGAAACTGGTCCAGAGTTTATAGAATCTTGGAAGATGACCACCAATGCGTCCACTATTTCTAGGGCTACTTAAGTACTGTAGGATGTGGATTATCAGGCTCTGGCCTTCAATCCCATAAATTTCCAAAACACCATTTCCCTACTACTGATTTCTTTCAGTTCATCCCTCTCACTAAACCCTGTGTTTCCCAACATTTCTATGTTATTTGTGTCCTCCATTGTGTAGACAGAGTTGAAGTATGTATTTAGTTGGTCAGCCATTTCTCTATTCCCCATTATAATTTCCCTTATTTCTGACCGTAAGGGACCTAAATTTGGCTTCACCAATCTTTTTCTCTTCACTTAACTATAGAAACTTTTAGTCGTTTTTATGTTCCCTCCAAGCTTACTCTCATACTCTATTTTCCTCTTAATCAATCCCTTTGTCCTTCTTTGCTGAATTCTAAATTGCTCCCAATCCTCAGGTCTGTTGTTTTTTTCTGGCCCATTTGTATGCCTCTTCTTTGAATTGAATATTACTACTAATTTCCCATGTAAGCCATGGTTTGGCCTCCTTTCCCGTCTGACTTCTGCACCAGACTTGGTGGGGTGCTTGATTCTTAAAGAGTGTTGATTGACATAAGGCGAGACTTCCACCCTCCCTTAGGAAAAGCCCCATCTTGGAGAACTGCCGGTCAATCTGATTGACCGGAACTCTCCTGTGCCTCCAGGCACTGCAGTAGTCGTAAGAAACACTGCAAGAAGCTGCCCAGAACTAAGTACTTGAACAAAGAAGACAAGTAAGTGGCAGGGGTCCCAGGGTTGGGAGGGTGATGAATGCCTGGGGGCTCGTGACAGAGGGTGATCACAGTGTCAGGAATAGGCTGGTGGGGGTGAGAGGAGGTGCGCTCTGGAGCTTGATGGTGGACGCCCTCAGTCGGAAGAGGCCCTCTGATGGAGGAACCCCTGACTCCTGTTCAAGATTGAACTTTGTTTTCTTTTGGCCTCTTTCTCATCGAACCTCCCCCCCCCCCCCCCAAACTGTCATCTGCCTGCCTAAAAAAAAAGCCCTTAAGTGGCCATTTTTGAGCTTCCTGTCCGAGGCCCTGCCCACCCCAGTGTGAAATTGCAACCAGGTCAGAGCCGGCAGTCAGGAATCTGAAGGGAATCCCATTCATGCAAATTCTCACTACCCACCCACCCCACAGACGGGCATAAAATTCTGGCCATTGCTTTCAGCCACATCCTGCCTCCAACCACTCCATACTTGCACCATGCTACCTTTAAAGCAGACAGGTACCATTAATGCAACCTTTGTTGAACCAGGTGCCTATTACCACATTATAAAAGAGCTTACCCGACCCATAAACTCAGTGCCAGTAGTTTAAACCTCCAGCAGGCACGTTAAGCTCACTTCACACAGGCACACATGTCACACCAAACCTTTACCCAACCAGAATATCTTAAAAATAATTTGATAACTACCTTCCGAATGGGTAAGAAATTTCAATAAGTAAAGCCTGTGAATGTGGATGCTTAATGTTTTGTACTTTGTTAATGTTTTTTATTATGTCCATTTAATTATTTTTAATTGCGTTTCCATTTCCCCAGTATTACAATATTTTTCACATATAAACTTTCTACACATTATGTATGCCTTTGAATATTCCTTTCTGCTATATTAATCCTGTGCTATCTTTGTAAATTAGGTGAAAGAGTATCTCCGCAGGGAATTCGACAAATATGGAGTTACACAAAATGACACCCAACAGGACTCTATGGTTAAAGACATCTTTACAAATGAAGATGAAGACGAAGATGGATTTATTTCTGCCAGGGAATTTACATATAAACACGATGAGCTGTAAATTAATTAATAGCTCTGTTCCACACCAGCATATGAGAACTTGTGCATTTGTGATTTCAAAGATTTATTTCTCAAAAAGGAAAAAAAAAATCACTCCATTGAAAAGCTTGATGTATTAAATCCCTCACGTTTTTCTTAAACCAAACATGGCATGTTATAAAAGATTGGATGAATTGTTCATTGGATGGCAAATTTGCCTCTCGTTTTGAATGTTTTATCTTAAACATTCACTCAGTAAGTGTGGACATTGACATCAATCATATTTGTGTGAGTCTTCAAGAGAAGGGGCTATGGAATCGCAAGCCCGCCACAGATTGTTCATTTTGAAAAGGGACACTGTCCTTTTCAATTGCGCGTTGCTGAAGTCTTATTTTCTGCACCTAGCTGTGTGTTTATATGATAGACAACAGTTAATCCAGTCTGTGCTTTACCAGTGAACTGCACAGTCCTTTTAATTTTTTGTCATTGGATTTTTTTTACATTAAAACACGAAGAGTATATTTAAATATGTTCCAGGGGAGCTTTTTTACAGTACAAGATATCTAAAACAAATTTCCCACTTGTAATTTTTCCTCACCTCCACCCTGTCACGACAAGAAAATTCAATTTGATTGTCTTTTTGTTTATGAAAGTAACTTAATATACTTTCTTGTGCTAAATCATTGCCAAGATAATTAATTATAGATGGGGAAGATAATTTAGCGAACTTAATTTGTCTATGCAGGGAGATCCTCTGGTCCACCAAATGTCACATTCAATGTTTTTCTTAAGTGCCAGAGTTTTTGCCTTGACTACTCTGTCTGGAAGTGTATTGCATATGTTGCTCACTTTCTGTAAAGGACACTAGACAGCAGTTCTAAATTTAGCTTTTATTAGTTAGAATGCATGTCCTCTTCTCCCACTCTTTCAATTTAAAATAATGGCCGGAATTTTCCAGATCTCTAAAAATCAATGGGAATTCCCATTGACAATGGCGGGACCAGAAAATCCCACCGCTAGCAAACAATGTGTCACCTCCCACTAGCGGGAAACACGTGGCTGGGAGGCTGGAGAATCTCACCTAATATCTATCTAAATCAATTTTATTTTTATACTTCTAGGATTACCTTTTAAATGTCACCTTTCCAGGCTGAAAATGTTAGTCTTTTCTGATAACACAGACAGTTAGCACTACCTTTGTGACCTTTCTCTGCTCTGCCTCCAGCACTTGGATGTCTCTCAAGTCTCAGCAACCTGATTTGTATGCACTGCTCAAAGTGTGATCTGACAAGATACTGCATGGTTTGGTCATAATGTTTTCTGACTAGTATAGCTCAGTATGCACTGCATTCCTTGGATCTGTTACATGTCAAATCTATAAATTTCAAACTTACCTATTTTAAAACAGTCACAGATTATACTTTTCCCTTTCCTACATGAGACAAGGTTTCCTACTGCTGTAAAAGCCAAAATAAATTAGAAGAGCACTTAGTGTGAAATTGTACCAACAGATCTTTAAAACTGTCATTCCTATATGTTCAGTATTGTAAACAATTAATAGCCAGTAGATATGATAGGCTGCAACTGTGTGGTGTTCAAATTCTGACAATGTTTACACATTATCCTGAGGTTACATTACTTCAGCTTATCTGGAAATAGTTGCATAAAGTGAGAATCCATAATTTGAAAGTAATATAAGATTTGGTCAACTGCATATCAACATCTGGAGGATGATTCCTACGTATTTGCATATTTAATGGTGAGATGTTCTCCTTGCCTTCTCATCCATCACTTGAGGAGTTCCTGGTAATCTGTTGTCTGCCTGGTGAAGGCTCAAATTGACATCTGTCATTGTGTAATAATTACCTAGTGAATGGCCCCCTCCTTGTGAAGCAGGATCTCTACAGTTGAGTTGACTCCAATTGATACTGCCAGCAATGACCGTAGTATCACCAATCCAATACTTGACCCAGGAAGATTTGCAGTACTCTAGAATGCTGTTGGTAAGTGACCAGCTAGTCTGACTCACTGATGGGGCCAAGATTGTTAAATTTCCCAGGGCACTGGAACTCTCTTTTTCCTCGAATGACTCCAGATGATCTAGCAGGTTGAAGCCTGCGAACAGAAACTCAACCATTGTGGATTTCTCGGCAGTTTGGTTTAGAAACTCAATGAGTGGTTGTCCACAAGTGTCAGAACAAAACTAGTGCTTCTTTCAATCCAATTAATTTATTTTTCTTTTTTATCTTAATTTTATTAATTTCTGGTATCTACAATCTTTATTTATACTGTGTAAAATTGTAGCTTTAAAAGAGAACTAGAGTCGTATCTAAGTTTTCCTTGAACCTTTTAGATGTAAGAAAGACCTTCATCACAGGCAAAGGATCTGGGCAACATGCGAGTGCATAGTATAAATCCCCACCAAGCTGACTTGTTCAAAAAATGGTAATGAAACATGTCAGAAGCAAATTTGATCTCTCAAAATTAAAATGAATGACATTTAAATGGCTTATTTGTGAGATGATGTTAAAATGTTTTTATTTACATTACCATATCCGATTATAATATTTATATTTGAAACTTATTTACTATGACAGGACATCTCTTGGATATTGGTCACTCTCACTGTTTCTGACTCTATTGCTGGTCTACCAGATCTGCTGGTGTGTACTGCTAACACCTGAAACACATCTGGTTAGAACATTACAATCAACTCTGGTTGCTGGAGTGATTTTCCAGCTCCGCCCACTGATTTCATTAGACAACATATACCAGCCTGTTTGCTGGATTCCTCTCCACAAATGTCTCTGAATCTCAGTACTGATTTGTCGGCACTGTCAGCTCACTCCACACCATGTATATGTTCATGCCACTGCAGGTTCTCATTGTCTTCTCCATGTTCTCTATGGTCAGACCATCTAATCCAAATGCCTTCTGTCCATTTGTACGTCATATCCAAGCTTAATATTTATGTTCTCACTTTGGCTCTATTTTGTCTTCTCTCCTCTTGTAGCCCACTCTTGCCAACTTGTATTTTCCTTGTTGGACTTTGCTCATGTAAATCACCGGCCCAATTCTTTGCTATTGCTTTGCCGCCTTATCCTGATGTCAACCCAAGCTTCAATCTCCCTTGAATAAGTCTATGGTTTCAATCTGTGCTTCTTGCCATTCTCTGGCAGGTATTTTAAGACACTGCCTCTGTATGAGCAGCAATTCCGATTGCACATTCTCTCTTGTTGACCTTCCAGACGAGTGTGACTGCTGAGGGCTAACCTCACTAATATTCTTTCCACTTTTCTCATCCCAGGAACCACTGCACCCTTGAACTCTAAGGGTTAATAATTGTTATTCCTCTCCACATATCCTTTCAGATATTCCATTAATTTTCAAATACTCTTAATTGACATCTTGACTTTCACTGAAATTTAGATTACAGTTGTGCCTTACCAAAGCTGCTTTGCCTGCCTCAATATATTCTGTTCCACCATACTTTCTGCTCTACCAAGACCATTGCAATGATAGTGGGGCCCTTTTCACTCAGCACCTCAACCTGCAAGCACTTCGCCTGTTCCACCTTTTCAAAATCATCTTTGCCTGCTGCTTCCCAGCTCCAATATCATAAGATATCCTCATTGCTATTCTACTTTAGCTTTTGCACCAAACTACTCATTATTGGCAACAATATCTCAATTTAGGATAGTTCGGGGTAACTCACCTCCCCTTCATAAACTTTTTAAAAATTAATTCTCCAGACATGTGCCTCTCTATGAAAGCCAGTATTAATTACCAATTCCTAATTGGCCTAAGTGATGAGCATTCTTAAATGACTACAGTCCACACCTTGTATGTTCTAGATATTATTTGAACTTAAATTCTAATTGTGTTCATTTGAGACTATAGCCATTTAGGCAAAGGAGAAGTTTGGCTCAATAACTCAGGAAATCTTGAATAAGTTATAGATTAATACATATTAAAGACAAGGTGGGACTTGACTAGCATACTATGGCTCTTGCTTTCCGGTTCAGCCTTCGGTGCAGGTTGACTCTCGTTCTTTGTTCTCTCTCTAACTTCTGCTTCCCTCTGGACAGCAGTCACTTGTTGCACAATCTTTCTTAAAACTATCTTCAACCACTGAATCCATACAGAGTTTGCCCATGGCATTTCAGGGCCTACTCCATATCCCTGGCCATCACCATTTTGCACTTGATGTAAGTCACAAAGTCCCTGATGGTGGGCATGATCAGTTTCAAATTGGTTTCTTGAGGGTGATGGTCATCTATTGATGTAATTTCCTATAGTCCCCTGCCTGGCCCTCTAAAGTGTCAATTATTTGTGGGACCATTCCTCTCATATTTTGCTATCTTCCTTACCCATTTGTTCAGGGTGGGGGAAATATGCTGTCATGCCCTCATGATTGCAATATTGAGCTCATCATCTCAAAACCTCATTTAATTGGTATTAAATCAGACCCCTATCAGTGATTCTATGTTTGGACAGGTTATTTAAAAGTTGCTGTTACTTCTCTCTCTGCTTACTTCGAAGGAGTTACTTTACTTTTAAAACAAAGACAATGGTAAAGTTGCTTTAACTCAAAATTAGTAAAGAAGTTTACAAAATACTAAAATAATTTATATAGTATGTGAATATGTGAGAATAGTTTTCGTGTCTACTTTTACTTGAGATTAGACAGTATGCAATGTCTGATCTAAGACTTAATTAAACCGGGCACTTGTTTTTCCTGAGACAACTGCTTCGCGATAGTTTTTTTGTTGTATCTGCTTGATAAATCAATTAAACTTACAAAATATTGTCCAAAATATGGTTACAAAAATTGCAGACTATATAAAATACGTATCGGAGCTTGACAGTGATTGGTGTGCGCAGTGGTTAGCACTGCTGCCCCTCAGCGCCAAGGACCCAGGTTTGATTCCCGGCTTGGGTCACTGTCTGTGTGGAGTTTGCATGTTCTCCCTGTGTCTGCGTGGGTTTCCTCCGGGTGCTCTGGTTTCCTCCCACAGTCTAAAAGATGTGCTGGTTAGGTAGATTGACCCCGACGGGTGCCGGAGTGTGGCGACCAGGTGAATTTCACGGTAACTTCATTGCAGTGTTAATGTA
Source organism: Mustelus asterias (assembly GCF_964213995.1). Taxonomy (NCBI): domain Eukaryota; kingdom Metazoa; phylum Chordata; class Chondrichthyes; order Carcharhiniformes; family Triakidae; genus Mustelus; species Mustelus asterias. The sequence goes on from NC_135802.1 coordinate 104,704,626, forward strand.
AGTCTTACTTGTGACTAATAAATGAATAATACATTCAACTAGCAGATATTAAAACTTAAAAGAACTTTTAAGTTACAAAAGCTAATTACAGAACTTAATTCTAAACTTGCAAAATCAAAAATGGTTACATAGTGTTGTATAAATTGACTTCCTTTAAATATCACAAGTTAAGCTGTACGAATCCAATACACAAGGCTGAATGTTTTAATACTTGCTTTTCTTTGCACAACAGGACGCGAAATTAGAGAATGGAGCTTATAATTTTAATTGCGAAGGTGGTGAATGGTTACATAGCGGTAATTGTTCAAGCTTGATGTTTTACATCATTGCTTTAAGGCCATATGTTCTTTGTCCCTTGTCAATTTTGAGTGTGATGCCGAGAACAAGTCATGTGATAAGCTTGCCTCCCAGAATTCAGTACAAAACCATATGGGTTGACGTATTTCAATCATGTGTGAACTTAATTAAAACTAACCATTAAACATCAATTTCCTTACAACTTTGAAAGTACTCTGTGCTGTTAGGTAAGGAATTGCTTGATATTAACTTGGCAATGAACAGCTGTGTATATTAGTCAAGATCCTGTGTGACTTAAAGGGCATCTTGGAAATTATAGTATTGCCATGCACCAACTGCTCCGAGGCAGTGGAAGTCATGGCTTTGGACGATGCAGTTAAAAAGCTTCGGCAAGTTGTGACAGTTCATCTGGTGGATGGTATACACTGCGACCACCATTCACCAATGGTGGTATTGGGAGTAGATGTTTTAAGGTGTTGGATGGGATGTTTATCAAGTGGGCTGCTTTGTCCTTGATGCGTTGATGGAGTTGGAATCATCCAGTCAAATGGAGATTCCATCACACTCTTGAACTGTTCTTTGTAGGTGGTGGAGAGGCTTTGGGAAATCAGGTAGTGAACCACTTGCTGCAGAATACCCAGCCTTCAACCTGCAGTAGTGGTGACTAAGATTTATATTGCTGGTCTGGTTGAATTTCTGGACCATGGCAATCCTCAGGATGTTGATGATAGAGGATTTAAGAATGATAATGCCACTGAATGTCAATGGTAGTTGGTTCAACTTTCTTTTGTTGGACACAGTTGCTTGGCTTTTGATGTAACACAAATGTTACTTGCCACTTAATGCCCAAGCCTGGGTGCTATTCTAGACTTGCTGTACACAGGCATGAACTGCTCCGTTATCTGAGGAATTGTGAATGGAGTTGACCATCGCAGACCTCTGCTTCGAAACCTCCTAAATCACCGATTGTTTGTCAAATCCCATGTTGATACCATTGGATCCATTTAGTAGGAATGCTCGAGCAGGTGAAAGAAGACTTAGACTGGCACTAGGAATGCACCAAGGTAAGAAATATCTCGCAGAACTTTCAGTTAATTTTCCATTGGCCGTTTTTCCATCTCCACCTGCTCTGTGAAAGCTGTGTGAAGGAAATGGGGGGTAAAATTGATCTAACTTGCCAGATGGGGAAACCTGTGGACTCGGATGAAATGCTGATTTATAGTCGACACAAAGGGAGCAATTTTAACCTATCCTCTCAACTGAGAAACTGGTGGTTTGGGTGCAATGTTGGTTTGATATCTGCCAATGTTATTGTCCATTGAAGACAATCAGAAATAGTGTGCAGGATGTAAATTTACTGTTTCACCTGTTCAAGGATTTCCACCTGGTGGATTGGGTTAAAATTGCCCCCAATGTTCCTCTGAAGTGACTGGTCATCTTGCACTGTGCGGGAACATGGAGAAATTTTCATAGTATGGTAGATATCGGTGCTTATAGAGGGGAAGGACTGGGACAAATGTTGAACATAATGGGCCCGATTTTACCATTTTTGGGCACAAAAACTTGGTAAAGTCGGGCATGAGGTGAGTTGCATGATCCGTGCCTGCCTCAGCACCGGTTCCCTCTTTGCGTCCATTTTCGGGCCTTGGTAATCAGAAGGGTGCCCAAAACAGTTTGAATGCATTTAAATTGAATTAATGGGCTGCACCCCCAACTTTACCGGCACTTCCCCCTTTACCACCATGTTCGCTCCATCAGTGAGGGTTAGTGAGGAGGTAAATACATAGCATTTGACAGCTCTCTGCTACTTGCGGGTGTCCTTCTGTTGCAGCCATTTTCTTTCTTGGGTTGATGGCGGCTCTGCGAGTGTGTGGGGGTGAGGGGGCTGTTGCTCAGCAGGGCCTCCGATGTCTGACTTACAGCACTGACCTTGGGTCTCACGGTGCTGCTGGGTCCTAGTGCACTCAGCTCACTTCCAGCTGAAGGATGTGCACAAAGCCCTTGCAAATTGCACTGCTGCAGCCTCTCAACGTTTCAAGGAGCTGTGATTGTGGGGAGCATGTGGTTGGGGGGGGGGCTGTGATTGTGGGGAGCAGGTGGCTGGGGGGAGGGGGGGCTGGGACTGTTGATGTGCCAGGGGCAAGCAGCGTTCCTTAATTTCTACACGTGTTCCTCTCCATCTCTGTGCCCCCCCCTCCCCCCGCCCAAATCGCAGACCTCTGCTTCAGAGTAACGAGATGGCTTTTGCGATGCAAACAACTGATCTTGCTGTTCTTTTGGTTGCTGCTGGAGCTGAGGAGGAGGAGCTGGAGGAGGAATTGCAGGCACAGGAGGCCTGGGCCTTACCACTTGCAGCACCAGAGGGAGACGACCACCAGAGGCAGGAGGTGGCTGCCATTCACCCAGAGGGGGAGGGCACAGGAGAATGAGGGAGCAGAGACCCCGGGAGTTCCGTGCACGAGTGTCATTTAAACAGACGTCGAACACTGTGCCGCCGACACCTCCACCTCCAAAAGAAGACAGTGCAACACCTGTGCAACCTGTTGCAGGACCTGGTACCTAGAGGCGGGGGTGGGCACCCACTCTCGGTGGCTGTCAAATTGACAGCTGCTCTGAACTTTTATGCGACTGGCTCCTTCCAGACCCCTAGTGGAGATGTATGTGGCCTCTCCCAGTCAGCCGTGCACACCGGTGTCAAGTAGGTCACAGAAGCCCTGTATGGCTGGGCTGGGCAATACATCAAATTTAACCTGACCAGGCCCATCAGGAAGCCAGGCTGCAGGGTTCGCAGCCATTGCGGGGATGCCTAGCGTATAGGGGGCCATCGACTGCACACACGTCTCCCTCAAGACACCCCCCCCTCCCGCCCCCGACAGAATCCATGGAGATTCCCACTCCCTGAATGTTCAACTCGTGTATGACCATAACATGAACATTATGCATGTCTGTACAAGACATCCAGGTGATGTGCACGACAGCTTTGTTGTCAGGAGCTCTGACATACCGGAGGCATTTGAGGAGGAGCCTATGCTGCGGGAGTGGCTCGTGGGTGATGTGGGTTACCCGCTTCGGACATGGCTGATAGCGCCTGTGCGGGGGCTTGTGATTAAGGTGGAGACCTGCTGTAATGAGGCCCATGTAGCCACCCGTGCGATAGTGGAGAGGTGCATTGGGTTTTTCAAAATGCGATTCCTGTGCCTGGACCGATCTGGCGGGCCCTCCAAAACAGCTCTCTGATCTCTTCCCACATAATGGTCGTGTGCTGTGCCTTGCACAATCTGGCTCTACAGAGAGGTGATATATTGGAGGAGGACTGGAGGCTGACCAGCCGGCTGTCGCTGGGGAGGATGACCAGCAAGAGGAAGAGCATGCCAAGGAATACCAACCAGGCGCTGGAGGGCTGGCAGCCCAAATGAGATATGAGGGCAGCAATGGAGGCCCCGATCACCAGGCAGGAGGGTGATGACGGCTCGCTAAGCACCATTCTGATGATGCCCTAGTGCAAAATAGTCTGACTCCTACCTGAGCTCCTCATGCACGCTGGCAGCTGGGCCCATGTCTGTGTAGTGGGCAAGGGATCTGAAACCCCCATAGAGAGAGCCCTGGGGCGGGTGGGGATCGCTCATGGGTTCTGGGGAACCAATGCCTTCCTTTCCTCAGTGACACAGCATTGAGGGGCCTCCCCAATTGACATGAAGCATCCCTCTGGCGATCATTAATGGAAAAGGATTCCTATTTGAGACAAATCAGTCACAGGTGAGTGGTGAAAAAACATTTAATTGCAATAAAGGTATTTCAATAAGATGTTCCAACATAAAAACTTGAGTAGAAAACGTTAACATCTTTCCAACTAGCGAAGCCCTTCACCCGTGCCATCTCAGTGCAATACAACTTCCTAACCTTATGGACTATCACTATGTCTCAGTGACTCCCCAGAATGTACATCGGAGTAGAGAGGGCCAGCTGCCTACCATGCCCCATAGCCTGTGATGCACATGGTGGATGTCCTCTGGAGGCCCTGGATCTTGAGAGCCCTGGCCTGCTTCCAGGTGTCTGGGACGTTTCCAATGACCTCTTCAGCCCGCTGCCCCTGAGATGCCCCAGTGTATGGAAGGGGGAGGGGGCAGTCAGAAGGTGTAGCCACAGTCTCCTGGCTGGAAGGCCCCGGCATAAGCTCAAGCCCTTCCTCCTCCCTTGGGGTTCCTGTGGGTCCCATGGAGTGACTCAGGGGCCCAGAAGCTTTGGCGTCACTGGGCACTGCCAATCCTGGAGGACCACCTGTGTTCTACCCATGGTGGTCACGCCCTCTGCGATGGCCACTTGAGTTGGGGGCCAATGGCTGCAGCAATTGCTCTCAGACTGGGCCGCGCTCTGCAAGCCCTCAGCCATGACCCTCTACAACTGGGCCACGTTCTCAAGGGCTGCTGCCATAGTCCGCTGTGTTTCAGCGCTGTGCCGCAGAATCTGGAGAAGCCTGTTCAGGCCCTCAGCTGTGGCCTGCCCCTGTTCTCTGGGACTCTGCTGTGGCCCGCTGTGACTCGGCCATCGCTTGGAGCCTGCCATTCATGGTGAGGATCCCCTGCCCCAGGCTTTCCACTGCAGATGACCACCCTTGCAGTGTTGGCCTGGGAAGCACGCAAAACAGGCAATAGCTGGTTCGCCTGAAAGCTTTGGAACTCCTCCAACAGCCTCGCAGTTGGTCCGGTGTGGTCATCAGCCCCTCCTGCATTCCCTGGCTATTTTGCTGCATCTCCAGCAGCTGAGGGAGAAGTGATCTCAGAGGCCCACCACGTAGCCTGGGGCTAACTGAGTCCTCGCTTTCGGCAGGACCCTGCATGCCAGAGGTTTTGGACGTTCCCTCCTCCACCCGATGTACATTACCAGATGGGTCGTGCTCACCAGAGCTGGACCCACTGACATTTCAGTATCTGGGATGGTGAGTTGAGAGGTGGAAGCTGATGCCAAAACCGTGCCACCCTCTGAGGTCCCTTCACCCATATTCGCCGAGGACTCATCCGAGCTGTCTGGACCAGGATGGGTGGGAGCTGCAGGACGGGTCTGGAGTCCAGAAGGCCCCGGAGCGTCCAGATCTGTCTCTGCAACACAGGACACAAGATTAAGTGCAAGGGAGGGAGAGGAATCCGGGATGCCAAACACATGATTCACATTTCTTCATTGAACATAGAACAAAGCACCAAAAAAATTACATCACAGGAACAGGCCCTTCAAGCCTGCAGCCACCAGGTTGCCCACCTGATTTGTTACCCTCTACGCTTCCGGGGATCATCTGCCTCTATTCCCATCCCATTCACATAGCTGTAGAGATGCCCCTTAAAGGTCATTATCGTATCTACAGCCGCGAACTCCCCCTGGCAGTGAGTTCCAGACATCCACTACCCTCTCTGTGCAAATAAACATGCCTTATACATCTTTAAACCCTGCCCTGCTCACCCGAAACCCGTTCCCGAGAAGTTGTCTCAAAGTGAGTGGAGGAATGACAGGTGCTCATGTCTTGATGGCAGTCCGACCATGCTGTCGCTGACAGGCCGCATCTCCCTTTCTCTTGAGAACCCCAGTGCCCGCTCCTCAAAGGGGGCTCACCACCCCTCGTCTTTGCCCTCTCACGGATGTTATGGTCGGTCTTCTCTTGTGGAGACAGAAGGAACCATGAAAGAAATGATGGCATGACTCCTGCAGAGTATCAGGTGGTGGCCCTTAGAGGGAAAGCGCAGTGGGGCTCTTGTGGGGAAGGGGGGGGAAATAGGAAGCAGGTGCTTGGGGGTCAGGAGCTAGAAGCACACAGGGTGCTAGGGATGGGAAATTTGGGGGAAGATGCAAGATGGGGTTCAGCACTCATCCTTGCTGCACAGGCAGATCAGCTGCAGGCAGTTACATACAGTTTGCTTGTTAGCATTGAGGGGAAGGCAAGTGAGCACTTGCAGGTGTGCTGATGGGGAGAGGGGGGGAGGGGTTGGGTGGTGGATCAGTGCCTCAATGATAGGGGAGAGGGAGGTGTCACACAACCATCAGAGCCGGAGGAGATGGGGGCCTTGTGCGGGATGGTCCAGGGTTGAGGGGGATCACCCTGCCTGATATCTGTAGGCTGAGGGGGGTCTGCTGCCACTCTGCCTGAGATCATTGGGGGGGGCAAGGCGGCTCCGCTGCCACTCTGCCTGAGATCATTGAGAGGGGGGGGGGGTCAGTAATGTTGTGGGGGTGGGACAATGTCTGGGGGCCAGGGGGAGGCATTATCCGGCCTGGAAGCGATGTGTTAGGGGAGCCACATTCTATCTTTTTTCCTGCGCATGCGCAGTTGGAAGCGCTGATCGGAGCGGCAGGGTTTTGGGTGCGTTAAGCCCCGCCCACAGACCTGTGCAGCACGATTTGGAATCGCTGATATTTTTGCAGGCAGAGTGCGTATGGGGGTGCCAGAGAACGGGTCTAAAAGTCGGATCTGAAACACTCCCAGATTCAAGTCCGCCCAGCACTTAGAATCAAAGTGGTAAAATAGGGCCAATATGTTAGTTCAGGGAAGCTAAAGTTTCTGTGAATACCCTCCTGCCAAATAGCTCTGAAACAGGCAAGTGTTGGACACCTTCCACATCTTATTCATTGTCCATGTTATCTGCTGCATCCTCCTCAAAGCATTTCCTTCAGTGACACCAGCACCTCAAGTTGCCATGACAATAAAGGAGAATCCTGTAAACGTACCAGTGCTCCTCAGTATGATAGGGTCCATTGGGCCTCAGGCAGCCACAGGGCAGCAAGGTCAGCAGCCTTCCTCCACAGCAGCAGGCAGAGAAAAGGGGAGCACTTTGTAGAAGTAGATGAGAGATTTAAGTAAAACTCAAGATGCACTTGAGCCTCATTGGCGCTCATAAAAGTAATAATTATCCGTGTGTATGCAATGGTTATTGGAATAAATGTTTAATTTATTTTATGAATGCTTCCATGCTGGTGGCCGTCCAGTAATGTAAGAGTGCTATATGTTGACTCGGGACTGTTTGGGTGTGACCACGGTATGTGTGCTCGTCACATATACATTACAAAAGCAACAGGTGCTAGTGGATGAGGGAGAGTCTGGGCTTCCAGCAAAGTTGAGTGACTTGGTTGTGTGTTTGGAAGAGTGTGGATCGTTACTTGGCTATGACGACTGAAGGAGGAAGGATCAGGAGAAACACGAGTATACAAGCCTCCCTTCACGTAGATCTCAGTGCACTCCAAAGGCTCCTTCATGTTTGACAGGATGGTGCAGTATCTCTTTGACTTCCTCCAGATAAAGAGGACAATGAGGATGTCTCATGTCTTCAGCAGCCAAAGCCTCCTACTCTGTAGGTTGTGTAAAGAGCAACAGACACTATTGTTCATGGGACCCTTGCTGAGGCATATTGAAAAACACCACCTGATCAAGGCACCAGAATCTCATTTGAGATCAATAGACTGTTCTACAGTCGCTCTGGTTGCAGCCTAACTTGCACTATAGCATTCTTCTGTCTCAGTTCTAGGTTGCTTATTAGTTTCACCAGCATCTCTTCAGTGGGTAACCCTTGCTGTAATTATCCATTCCTTCATGAATGCAATAGGGGTGAAAAGCCATGGCACCTGGGAGTGCAGGAGGATGTAGGTACTGTGACTGTTCCATGGAGAATGAGACAGGTTCACCATCACCCACACACTAAGCACCTGCCCTGCAAAATCCATTTCTGGTGGCATTGTGACCATTCACCTCATCAGATTATTAACATCAACATCCAACGATGTGGTCACAGACTAATTGGATGTTGAGGGAATGAAATCTCCTCTGGCTAATGAAGGATGCTGGTTGGCCTGGGAGAGCCATGTTGGTCACATGCATGCAGTCTATGGGACCTTGCACCCGGAAGAATCCAAATTCTGGCTCTCTTGGCCTGACAATCCACATTGTTTCCGAACTTGGTGTACTGGTTGCCCCACTTGGAGGGGGCAGCAGTCACGGATGTGTGGCTGATGTCTCCAGTGGGCCATTGGAATAAGCGTGAAATTCAGGACTATTGTGACTTGAGAACCGCTGGTATTGGATGACCACCAATGCAATTGTAGCTCACCTCCTCAGTATCATAGCACATAGATTGATTGTGGCCTCTTGGGACAAGTGCAGTCTTCAGCAACCCAGCCAGGTGACTTCTGGAAGTAGATCATCCATTGTCTGTACACTGTGGCCGATCATCGCCATGGTAGGCTCTGTGCCCAGTCCATGGTATTTTTCCTTTTCCCCCCATCATGAGGCTGCCACTGCAGGTGGCAGCCGTTGCCCATTTCTGACTGTCCACTCCTCCCTCCCTCTCAGGTTCTTCTCCTTGCTGGAGGAAGCTCCTCCAGAATGCTACGCATGGCCATTATAAAGGAGGGAGCCCCCCTCCCCCCAAACTAACTCTTCAGTGGTGCCTCAAATCAAAATAAATGGTTGCTCTTCTCCTGCTTTTCAATTAAATGAAAAGGTCTCAGTGAACGGCTGCCAAGTGCAATAACACCAATGGTTGCCTTCCCTTTGCTGCCCTTTAAATGCTGCCAAGACTCCAACCCGGTGCCACCTGTACCCAGATAGTAAAACTCTTGTGGGGATCATAAAATCATTGTCAGTTATCTTAATTAACATTTAATTGCTCATTTAGAAATTGTGAGCAGAGGCCCCATTCAACTTGCTGAAATTAATTATTGGAGCAGAACGTCAACTGTGTGGCAGAGAATGAAAATAACAATAATGTGCATTTCTCCTGTAAAGCAAATATTTTAGAGGCTTTTATAATGGTAACCTATTTAGCAGGGTGGTTCAAACCAATAAAAAATATGCAAAAATGCAATAACACTTCAACCACTTACTCCCACTACAATGCTATATGTATCTGGTCAAATTCTATCTGTAGCATGTAGGAAGGGGAAGTCAGGGGTTTTTTTGGAGATAATTAGCCAAAAGCTTTTCTAAGCACTTTAAAGGGAGGGTTTTGCTCTCTGCAACATTTGCAGCAAAAATATTAACTTTTTACAGATTTCAGTTAAATTTCAGTACAGAGTGGACAAGAAGCACTGCTTACTTCATAGTGTGCAAAGCTCTGCTATAAATTCTCACAGCCTTAAGCATGTTCCATTTTTGAGTATATAGTCTCAAACTTTTCATACCAAGCAATTTCACACATGAGAACATCACTGTAATGATTCAAAGGACATTCCAGGAAATACAGAATCACCAACAACCATTCATGGATGATTGTGTTTTCACATGCACATGAAATGAATTGAATCTCTATTAATTTCCCCAAGCAATTTCAATACACTTTTAACTCTTTGTCCCTGGACAAATGTCACTCTGATTGATCAGAGTTTGAAATATATCTTGATTGGAGTCTAAAATATATCTTAATCAGAGTCTGAAATATATCTGATGTCTTTATATCCTCTATTCCTTAGCATATCTCTGAGTGAAAGTTCTACCAAATTTGTTCTTCAACAGAAGCTTGGGAATAATCTATCAAAACAGACATGTTTCATTTGCAAAGAAGAGTGGGAATTCCAGGGCTCTGGGCCAAATGAAGGGGTGACCATTGGAGTTATTAAAATTAGAGATGCTCAAGTAGTGGGAATCAGAGGAGCACATCATTCTTGAAGGGTCAAAGGGCTGAAGGAGAATAGAGACTTAAAGAGGTGTCAACATTTTTGGCAATTACATTGTTAAACAGGTCATGGATATTTGTACACCTATAACTGGCGATAGCTGGACATTGGTTGGGTGGAGGAGTGTAGAGTCTGTACTAAGTCAATAAACTCTCTCTGGGTGGGATTTTCGGTCCAACCCCACCAATGGTGATCCCCTCTCTCTTCCCCCCCCCCCCCCCCCGGCCCAGCAGAGGATGCAAACAGCAGGAAACCCATTGACAGCAGCAGACCTAAAGATCCTACCAGCAGCCAATGGTGAGCCATCCTCGCTGTTGCAAAACATGCCACGGGGAGGCAGAAAGTCCCACCCTCTGTCTTAGTTTTCACTTCACCAACTGGCTTGAATCTGTGTAACAGCAGGCCATTTGAAATTAAGGATGAAAATTTTAAAATTGTAGCATTGTATAACCAGGAGCTAGGAAATGTCAAGGAGCATAGGGATGATGGGTGAATGGAATTTGATGTAAGGATTACTAATATAAAGCTAGTCATCTGGTTCATTAATGTCCTTTATGGAAGGAAATCTATTATCCTTACATGGTCCTTTCTTCTTAGGCAGTCCTTATCACCAAAGATGACTTTCTTCCACTCTAGGGTTGTGGGTCCTGAGTTAACTAAAAAATTCAATGCTGAATCTGCACACTCTGCCACTGGTGGGCAGATAGGGTTTGATGAGGTGGGTCGGTGGGAAGCTCAGATTTTGGTGGAAAGGATACTGATATTGGGACACCTATCTTGCTATTGAATTTTCAGATTTTGCAGAGTGATATTTCTCCAGGGATTTAAGGTGGCTGCTGCATGTCTCTAATGAAACAGGAAGGCTGGGTATTTTGCACCCAGTTTGACCTATAAATGACACCAGACCTACAGCCATGTGGTTGACTCTTTTTAAAAAATTTACTACATTCTTAAATGTGCAGGTTAGGTTTATTGGCCACGCTAAATTGCTCCTTAGTGTTAGGGGGATGAGTAGGGTAAATGTGTGGGGATAGGACCAGGGTGGGATTGTGGTTGGTGCAGACTCGATGGCCTCCTGCACCTGTATGTATTCTATGATTCTATAGTTCTGTTCTATGATTCTAAAGTTACAAAGCCAATCTACAGAGTGGACGGTGCGAGCCCTTGATCCATCTCCTTGCTTGCTCCAAAATCCAATTCAAATTGAATCCAATTCATGGTCCCACAAGAGATATACAAGATCCAAGCTGACAAGGAAAGGACATTCCACAGAGTTTTTGGGTGGGATTTTCCAGCCGCGCTCACCCCAAGATTGGAAAATCCTGCTCGAGTCAATGGACCTTTGCATGGTCTGCCCCCGCCCGCTACGATTCCCGTGGTGGGTGGGACGAGAAAATTCAGCTGATTGTCTCTAGTGGCTTTCTGACTTTCTCCATCTCATTGATGATTGTAATTGTAGTAATGCAAATTAGATGGCCATCTTGGTTGTCAGTGCAAGTCACATTTACTCAACTTTTTTGTTAAAGTCTGATCTTTTAAATAAAAAAAGTTCATGTTTCCAGCTGATGAATTTAAAATTATTGGTTGGCTATAAGGTACATCTTCATGACATTGTTTTGCAAAGAGAAATGCTTGTTTCAATATATTATCGGATGTATCAGTTTAACAGCTATCGGGGATGGGCAACAAATGCTGGCCTTGTCGGTGACACCTTCATCAGCTGCTGCAGTGCATTCTGTAGATGGTACACACTGCTAACATTCTGTGCTAGTGACAGAGGGAGTGAATGTTTAAGGTGGTGAATGAGATGCTGATCAAATGGGCTGCTTTGCTCTGGATGGTGTTGAACTTTTCAAATGTTATTGGAGCTGTACTCATCAAGGCTAGTGGAGAGTAATTCCGTCACTCCACCTTGTGCCCTGTAGATGGTGGACAGGAAGTTGTTTACCCATTTAGGGAGCTAGGAGGTGAGTTACTATCTGCAAAATTCTCAGCCTCCTACCTGCTCTTGTAGCCACATTATTTATATAGCTGGTCAATTGTAACCGTCAGATGTTGGTAATGGGGATTCAGCAATGGCAATTGTTATAATCCAGGTCAGAAACTCCAAGGTATTTTATGAAGTTTGCTTGGATCATAAGTTTTGCACTTTGAATTTGGATAGAGTAAGCATGAGATGTTTCACTTCAGGTATGATTCAAATGACCCACTAGGGAGCGTTTATCAAACAAGATTAATTTAAGAATACAGTTAAGATAAAGCAAATTAGCAGTAACTTTTACCAATTACAAACAAAAAAAAACATGCAACAGCTAAATAAACCTTCTTAAAAACATACGCCTGCTGCAGGTTTAGCACAAAATAAGAATGCTCACATGATCTTGGAACTTAGTCCTTTGGTTGGAGAACTGAATCTTTGACATCTCGGCCTTGTATCTTCCAGCAGACCTTGAGGTAGAGATAATGCCACTACTGGCCTCTAGCTTTTAGCCAGGAAACTACAGCAAGAGACAGAGGCAATCCTTGCTTCTAGTTACGAGCTAGCAAACCACCAACAGTAGAATTTTCACTCCAGGAAGGCACGAAGACCCGCTTCCAGGTAGACAGCAGAATTTACAATACCAAGGAGAGAGAGAGATATAGGCAGCCCACAGCTTGAAAACTAGGCCAGCCTCTGACTCCGAACCAAATTGAAAGAAAAAGAACTCCTGTCACCTCACCTATCAATCAATCTCCCCCTTAACAATTCAATAAGTCATAAACTTCCACAAAATGCATAAGATTCAGAGTAAAAATAAAGAAACCCCTTTTAAACCATTTAAGCAGCAATAAAAAGACATCTAAGCAAGCAGTCGGTGCCACAACAAAAACAGAAGGCTGTCTTACAAACTGCAGAGAACATGATTTCAAAAAAACACATTTCTTAAAGGTACAGTAGCATCACACAATGCTATTGAATACCAAGAACAGATGGTCAGATTGCCTTTTATTGGAGATGTTAATCACCTGCACTTATGTGGAGCAAATGTTATTTGCCACATATCAGTCCAGATCTTGCTGCGCAGGAAGAACAGCTCAAGTATCACACGAATCACAAATGATGCATAACATTATATAATCATCAGCAATCATCCCCATTTCTGACCCTATGATGGGGGGAAGATTACTAATGAAAAGCTGAAGGTGTTTGGTCCTAGGGAACTATCCTGGGGAACCCCTGCAGCAATATCCTCCAACAATCACAACCATCTTCCTTTGTGCTAGGTTTGACTCTAACCTGTGGAGGATTTCCCCCCCGATTACCATTGACTTGAATTTTGCTGGGGCTTCTTGATGCCATACACTGTCGAATGCTGTCTTGATGTCAAGAACTGTCACTCTTATCATACCTTTCCATGTTTAGACCAAAGCTGTAATGAGGTCAGGAGCTGAGTGGCCCTGGCAGAGCCCAAACTGATCTTCAATGAACATTGTAAGAAGTCTCACAACACCAGGTTAAAGTCCAACAGGTTTATTTGGAATCACGAGTATTCGGAGCGCTGCTTCTTTATCAGGCACTCAAAGTTTGTGATTCCAAATAAACCTGTTGGACTTTAACCTGGTGTTGTGAGACTTCTTACTGTGCCCACCGCAGTACAACACCAGCATCTCCACATCGTCTTCAATGAGCAGGTTATTAGTGAGTAAGTGCCACTTGATAGCACTGTCAGTGACACCTTTCATCATTTTGCCGATGCTTGAGAGTAGACTGGAGTGGTAATAGGTCCAATTGAATCTGTTCTGCTTTTTCTGCATGAAACATACCTTGGACAATACTCCATATTGTTGGATGTAGATCTGTTGCAAATGTACTGGAATAGCTTAGCTAGTGTAACAAATTATTGTGGCTTAGAGTAGCAAAAGCTTTATTGCCAATTAATAAGTATTTACACTAATAGGGTCAGAAAGAATTAACTATGTGACTGTACAACATTCCTCCCTGACCTAGGATAAGTGCCCTTTCATTTAATTGGCTCAGCTTCCCACCTCAACGCTCCATAGGGTCCGGCCAGATCATGTGGCCCTTAGGGAACTCCCACTTAAAGGGACCATTCAACCACAAAGCATCAAAACTTGTTCTAAAGTGCAAGACTTTAGTATTACAACCAGAATGTTGTCAGGGTCCATAACCTTTGCTGTATCCAGCATTCACAAAAGATTTCAGAATTCCTTTTTATTATAGGGGTACAAAAATAAGGAAGACTTGCTGCAGTTGTAGAAGTTTTGAACCCAAACCTGGAGTACTGTCGTGCAGTTTTGGTCTCTATATTTAAGGAAGGATATACTTTCATTGGAGACAGTACAGTGAAGCTTCACTAATTGGGGGTGAGAGGCTTGTTCTGATAAGAGGTTGAGTAAATTGGGTCTATATTCTTTGGAATTGAGATTGAGAGGTAATCTCATTGAAACATGCAAGAATGAACATGACAGAGTAGGCATGAGATTGTTGTGCTGGCAGGGAAATCTAGAACACAGGTACAGTCTCTGCATAAGGTCTTGGATTAAGTAGGACTGAGATGAGGAGAAATATTTTCATCCAATAAAATTGTGAATCTTTGGAATTCTCTGCCCCAGTGGGTTGCAGAAGTTCCATTGAGTATATTTGAAGTTGAGATAGACAGATATTGGTCTCTGAGAATCAAGGGATATAGGGAGCAGATGAAAACATGGAGCTTGGATCAATCATGATCACACTGAATGCGGAGCAGGCTCCTATTTCTTATGTTCCTTGTTATTCTATTTTCATACATTGTGTTCAACATCAGAACATAAGAACTAGGAGCATCTGGCCCCTCGAGCCTGCTCCGCCATTCGATAAGATCATGGCTGATCTTTTTGTGGACTCAGCTCCATTTACCCACCCACTCATCAAAGCCCTTAATTCCTTTACTGTTCAAAAAATTATCTATCCTTGCCTTAAAAACATTCAATGAAGTAGCCTCAACTGCTTCACTGGGCAGGGAATTCCACAGATTCACTACCCTTTTTGTGTGAAGAAGTTCCTCCTCAATTCAGTCCTAAATCTGCTCCCCCTTATTTTGAGGCCATGTCCCCTAGTTCTAGTTTCACTTGCCAGTGGAAACAACTTCCCTTCATAAATCTTATGTGTTTCTATAAGATCTCCCCTCATTCTTCTGAATTCAATGAGTATAGCCCCAGTTTACTCAGTCTCTCCTCATAAGCCAACCTCTCAACTCCGGAATCAACCTAATGAATCTCCTCTGCACCCCCTCCAGTGCCAGTATATCCTTTCTCAAGTAAGAAGACCAAAACTGTTCACAGTACTCCAGGTGTGGCCTCACCAGCACCTTATACAGCTGCAACATAACCTCGCTGTTTTTAAACTGCATCCCTCTAGAAATAAAGGACAAAATTCCATTTGCCTTCTTAATTACCTGCTGCACCTGCAAACCAACTCCTTGTGATTCTTGCACAAGGACACGCAGGTCCCTCTGCACAGCAGCATGCGGCAATTTTTTACCATTTAAATAATAGTTCACTTTGCTGTTATTCCTACCAAAATGGATGACCTCACATTTACCAACATTGTACTCCATCCGCCAGACCCTCACCCACTCACTTAGACTATCTATATCCCTTTACAGATTTTCAGCATCCTCTGCACACTTTGCTCTGCCACTCATCTTAGTGTCAACTGGGAATTTGTCTCTATCATTTCCTTTCCTACTTGTCCTTCATATTTTCTGTCTTCAACTTGGTTATGGACTGAATTATAATTAAGATAAAACTCCTTTTTTCCAGTTTATGGGACAATGTTGTTTGTCATCATGGACCTTTAGCTTTGAATACCCCTGATTAACTCCTGGTGAGAATGCCCTTTAATTAACCTGCATGGAGATACTAGGCAGCACTAAACATCAAACAATATTTCTTTAAACAACTAGCTCTGAAAACGGGATACCTGTGGGTTGAGCAGATGGGCAATAAGCAGCCAGCCGGCAGTGAGGACTATCCATGTCTTCTTTAAACAACTAGTCGAAAAAAAGTCAAAGAAAGGAAACACAACTTTAATATTCTTACCTGTAAGCATCAAAAGCCTCCAATTCCTGTGGTGCCCATTGGTTATCGGTGGTTTCAAGCATACTCTTTCTCCAGTGCCTTCCTGTGTGGACAAGGCACCTGAATCGAAGCAGGCGCAACCTGAATGAACAGATAACCTGGTGGTCGAAGATGAGGAGCTAAAGTGAAGATGGAGAGTATAACAAAAAGTACAACAGGGACGGCAGCCTCACACTGGGTATAAATGTGAAACACTGACTTCTCTGGGCCTGGGAGTCTGAAGTGGCTGGAAAGGCTGCCTGCTAGAACTGCGAACAGAACCCCCCACTTGTGCTGCCGTATCGGCTCTGTATCTGATTGAATTATTCCCTCTTTGAGAGACTCATTTCTCAACCGATTTCCCGTCCACATGAGGCAGAGATCCCTCTTTAACTGACTGAAATCAGCTCTCCTCACCTTATCGATGGTAACTTTCCAGAATGATCTCGAAACTAGCATCACCCAACTATTGAAAAAATAAACCCCATAGCTGGCAGGGTGGAAATACATTCCCTGCCTAAGTTTCAGATGTTCCTGAGTGGAGCTGGCTCAGCAGACGGCGCTGCAGCAATGTGGACAAGTTGCTGTCTGCTTGAGACATCAGCAAACCTCCAGCGTTGTGAAGACCGATTGGAAAGCAGGAAGATTTTGTGTGTGAATAGGGATGAACACCGTTACATTTAACCGGCAGCCACTCGTTTAAAGAGAGAACTATTTGCTGGGAGTGATCGCCTCCGCCCTGCGATCAGAGGAGCAGGAGGCAGCCGCTACCTAGACACCGGCATCACTCCCGCCCTCAGGTAAGAGGCAGCTCTCGCACCAATGGCTTTTCCTCTCTGGCGGTGGCTGCTTCCTCAGTGAGGGAGCGGGACTCGGGGACTGGCCTGAGGTAGAGACTGGCGACACCTTGTGTGTCCGGAGGGAGGGAAGATTGTCCGCTATTCACAGCCAGGGTTTATTTTAGCGGAGGGGCTGCGAAGGGTTGGAGCTTCTCTGTGGCCGGAGTTTAGGGAGGGGCCGGGAATTGGGAAAAGAATTGTCCAAACGGACTGGCTGGACATGGATAGTCCTCACTGCCGGCTGGCTGCTTATTGACCATCTGCTCAACCCACAGGTACCCGTTTTCACAGCTTCCTGTATTGCTCACCCAGCCGACGGCAGCACCATCTCTGCCCAACCCTCCTTCCCCCCCGCCCAAACTCTCCCTCCCTCCCCTCTGCCCAAACTCTCCCTCCCTCCCCTCTGCCCACTCCCTCCCTCCCCTCTGCCCACTCCCTCCCTCCCCTCTGCCCACTCCCTCCCTCCCCTCTGCCCACTCCCTCCCTCCCCTCTGCCCACTCCCTCCCTCCCCTCTGCCCACTCCCTCCCTCTCACCATGACCCCTTGCTTGCCCCCTCCCCACCCCCCCCTTGCCCCCTCCCCGCCCCCCCCTTGCCCCCTCCCCGCCCCCCCTTGCCCTCCCTGCCCCACCCCCTCCTTGCCCTCCCCGGCCCCCCCATCCTTGCCCCCCCCTTGCCCTCCCCCCCCCTACTTGCCCTCCCCGACCCCCCCCCCCATCCTTGCCCCCCCCCTCCTTGCCCTCCCCACCCTTCCCCCCCCTCCCCGGCCCCCCCCCCCCCTTGCCCTCCCCAGCCCCCTCCCCTCCCTCCTCGCCCTCCCCGCCCCCCACTCCTTGCCCTCCCCGGCCCCCACCCCCCCCCACTTTGCCCTCCCCAGCACCCCCCTCCTTGCCCCCCCTTTGCCCTCCCCGGCCCCCATCCCTCTCCCCGTCCCCCTTTGCCCACCCCGTCCCCCATCCCTCTCCCCCCTTTGCCCACCCCATCCCCCATCCCTCCGCTGTCCACCATCCCACCCCCCCTTGCCCACCCCATCCACCCTCCCTCCCTTCCCCCCTTGCCCACCCCGTCCACCCTCCCACCCCCCCCTTGCCCACCCCATCCACCCTCCCACCCCCCCTTGCCCACCCCGTCCACCCTCCCACCCCCCCCTTGCCCACCCCCCCTTGCCCACCCCCCCTTGTCCATCCCATCCACCATCCCACCCCGTCCCCCCCCTTGCCCACCCCGTCCCCCCCCCTTGCCCACCCCGTCCCCCCCCCTTGCCCACCCCGTCCCCCCCCCTTGCCCACCCCGTCCCCCCCCTTGCCCACCCCCCCCCCCGTCCCCCCCCTTGCCCACCCCCCCCCCCCGTCCCCCCCCCTTGCCCACCCCGTCCCCCCCTTGCCCACCCCGTCCCCCCCTTGCCCACCCCGTTCCCCCCCCTTGCCCACCCCGTTCCCCCCCCTTGCCCACCCCGTTCCCCCCCCCTTGCCCACCCCGTTCCCCCCCCCTTGCCCACCCCGTTCCCCCCCCCTTGCCCACCCCGTTCCCCCCCCCTTGCCCACCCCGTTCCCCCCCCTTGCCCACCCCGTTCCCCCCCCTTGCCCACCCCGTTCCCCCCCCTTGCCCACCCCGTTCCCCCCCCTTGCCCACCCCCCCCCTTGTCCCCCCCCCTTGTCCCCCCCTTGCCCACCCCGTCCCCCCCCTTGCCCACCCCGTCCCCCCCCTTGCCCACCCCGTCCCCCCTCCCTCCCCCCCCCCTCGCCCACCCCGTCCCCCCTCCCTCCCCCACCCCGTCCCCCCTCCCTCCCCCCCCTTGCCCACCCCGTCCCCTCTCCCGCCCACCCCGTCTCCCCTCCCTCCCCCCCCGTCTCCCCTCCCTCCCCCCCCGTCTCCCCTCCCTCCCCCCCCCGTCTCCCCTCCCTCCCCCCCCGTCTCCCCTCCCTCCCCCCCCCGTCTCCCCTCCCTCCCCCCCCGTCTCCCCTCCCTCCCCCCCCTTGCCCACCCAGTCTCCCTTCTTCCCCCCCCCCCCCCCCCCCTTGCCCACCCAGACCTCTCCATCCTATTCTGCAAACCATCTTGCTTTTCTTTTCCCGGTCCAATTTTCCACTCTTTATCCACATTTCTACTTTTTCTAAATACTTGATTTATTCACTTAGCGTATCCTTTAGTTTAGACATAATCGCTTTCTCATTCGCATTCCTCTTCTCTCTCTCTCTCCCTTCCCTCCTCCTCCCCCCCTCCCCTTCTTATCTCTTTCATATTCTCCTGTGAACTGCCAGTTGGTAATGGAAATTCTATGTATTATTTATGAAATTTGTGAGGTGGTGTTTAAATCCAGCTCGTTACGTTATACAACCACCTGGGTATGGTGTGTGATTAAGTTATCCTGTATCAACAGAATAAATGATATAATCACTCAATCCTGTAATTCTAGCAAGACTAAGAGGGAAGGGAGCTTTGTATTTCACTGAGCTGAAGTGTGGCAATGAAAACAGGAGGTTACTCCAGGCTTTTCAATCACATTAATATAAACTGGTGATTCTCGAGCTTCTCTGTCTGGGCAGCTTGCTGTGTCTATTCACACATTCCTTACTGAGGTTTCCTTTCTCAACTCCAGGAAGACTACGCAAAAGATAAGCGATTTTATCAATTATTTTCTAAACAACAGAAACCTTCCAAAATTACAGAGCAGTTTGTGAATCTAATCATGGAGCCCTGCTTGAATGCTGTGAAGGTCCTTGTTTGAAAATGTGTGGCGTGAACAGGATAAAGTTAATTTTGATTTGATTTATTATTTTCACGTGTATTATTATACAAATGAGAAGTATTGTTTCTTGCGCGCTATACAGACAAAGCATCGAGGAGAGAGTGCAAAATATAATGTGACAGTCATAGCTAGTTAGTATGTAAGTGTATGTTAGTATGTGGTGTTGTAAGATTTTCATTGGTGTGAGATACTTTTCTTGTTTCTGTTGCACTCTCTTGCAGTGAAAACCTGCCCTCGTATCAATGGACAGGTGTGATCCATCATGTTGAATAAGTTTTTTTTGAAGGTGGGGGTGGGTTGGGTTTTGCATATTAAAGTGCTTTCCATTTAATTCATTACACTGTAGGTCAGTTTTGTGCTGGGTTTTGAAAGCCCAGTGCAGGTTTTACCTTTAGTACTGAAATTTCTTTCAGCTGTACGTTTGTGTTACTAAGATCATAAAATACCATAGAAAAAATTGACATACCCTTCAAACACTTTATGAAGTCAACCACATTTCAGATGAATGCATTATAGAGGTTATCATGTCATAATTGCGTGTTTATAAGGAAATTTTGATAAATCTGTATAAAACGCTGGTTTGGCTTCAACTGGCATATTGTGTCCAGATCTGAGCATTGCAATTAATGAAGGATGTGCAGGCATTAGAGAGAGTGCAGGGAAGATTCACCAGAATGATTCCAGTGATGAGGAACGTCAGTCACGTGGTGAGGTTAGAGAAACAGGAGGTATTCCCCTTGGAGAAGGTGAAGAGGAGACTTGGTCAAAAATCATAAGTGGTCTAGACGAAGAAGATGGGGTGAAGCTGTTGTCCTCTTTGGCAGATGGGTCAAGAGCTAGAGGACACGGATTTAAGGTGAGTGGCAAAAGGAGCAATAGCAACAAGAGACAAAACAATTTCGTGCAGTGAGTGGTTACGATCTGAAATGCAGTGCCTGAGAATGTGGCCGAGGCAGATTCAGGTTTTTGCTTGCAGGGCTACGGGGAAAAGTTGGGGTGTTTCTGTCACCATTCTATGTTGAGATTCCGTTTCTCAAAATATTGTGATTCTTGCTTAATAGAGACAACCTGAGCAGATTATGGCTTTATAACTTGCAAGGAAATGTGGAGTCACTGTGGAGGATTGCTGCTTGGATCCTGTGCAGCTCCTGTATATATGCAGCAGTGTTGTAAATGCATTTGTTATTGCTTTTTGAACAGAATGTGCTGTCAGTTTTCCACGTAAGGGACAGTTTTAATAAACATGAGACCAGCGGAATTGAGCATTTCAGTCAATGAGGTTGCAAGCACATTACATCAATGCTATTTATCCATTTTCAAATATCTGCTACATTTAACCGTGGTTGTAGATGCTATAGTTCAATCCAGCAGCAGTCAATTTACTGAGGTTGATTTAACAATTGGAGTTTTTTTGTAGAACAAGTTTTGTAGCAAAATATTATGTTGGAATAACTTGGGTTAATCACCAAGATGCCTCATTCACTACCCAACAGTATATTGAGTTATACATACGAATCCAGGTTTAATGCTGGTTGATGTTGAGTCAGGTTATTTCAGCAGGACATTGCAATTAGCTTCAATATTTGTGGGCTCAAAGTACCATGGACTACATTATCCTAATTGAATTAAGTGTCTAACTCAACATTAATTATATAATATTCCTAAATTGTTTCTGAGAGCAGGTATAAGTCAGCTAAAGATCCTGCTGATAACGGAGTGGAGGGAGAAAAATGTAAGAAGTTGGAGTGCAAGGTAAAATATAGGGAAGGTTCGGCTTTAGAACATCAGGGATTTGTAGTGATTAAAACTTGTGTGGACCAAGGGCCCTGATATTAATGTGAAGGCAACTTCTGAGTGCAGGGTGGAATTATATGCACAAAACCCTGAAGTCAAATCAGTGCATCAGCTTAATTTAATTCACAGTTCCTTTGGTTTTGAAATTGCAAATGTAGTCTGGTTATTTTTCTGGACAGTCTGTATTCATGGTCTGGAGACTGTGTATTCATTGGTGAGATTAATAAGGGGGGGGGGGTTGTTGAACTTAAAAGTTCAGTGAAATTTAATTTAGAAGGTCAAATTAACATCTCAATAATTACCCTGCAGCAGTAATTAATGTCCAACTACAGTGGATAGGTTACTGACAGGCATCCAAATGTGCCTTTGCGAAATAAGAGAGGACACTTTGGAACCAGATGGCAGACATAACCCTAAGATCAATTCTTAATGACGCATGCATTCCCAACCCTCCTGTTTCTGACAATTCCCTCTCAGGTATCAGTGTAGATCGGTGAAGGTGGGAGATGGTGCAAGTTAAATTGGAGAAGTGGAGGTTGGAAATCAGTAAGTTGTCAAGTTGAACCATGGAAATCTTGAGTCCAGGAACAATGGAGGTATGTAGGGGGAGAAGTAGGGAGACTTTGGTAGTGAATAAGATAATATCTGAAAGCAAATAGGATACCAAAATTTTACAGAGTCTACTCTGCGCAAGTAGTTGTGGTGGTGTGATTTATAGTAAGTAGCAAGGGTGAAAACAATGGCTTTGGTCATCTTTGCATTCAATTGGAGGAAATTCTAATTTCTCCACAGCTTTGCTGTGAGGAGAAACTATTGACAGACCTGCATTTTTAAAATTCATTTGTGGGACCTGGGCATCGCTGGCTGGCCAGCATTTAATGCCCATCCCTAGTTCCCCTTGGAGGGCAGTCGAGAGTCAACCGCATTGCTGTGGCTCTGGAGTCACATGTAGACCAGCCCGGGTGAGGATGGCAGATTTCCTTCCCTAAAGGAAATTAGTGAACCAGATGGGTTTCTCCAACAATTGACAATGGATTTATAGTCATCAGTAGATTCTTAATTCCAGATATTTTTAATTGAGTTCAAATTCCACCATCTGCCATGGCGGTATTTGAACCCGGGTCCCCAGAACATTAGCTGAGTTGGCTCCAATGGAACAGATAGGAGTGAAACCATGTGAAAGCAGTCCCATTTGAACCAAAAATAAGCACCAAATGATCAGTGATTTTTCTGTCATTACTTTATCATTGTATATACAAAATTACTTCTGCACATTTTATATATGGGAAATTCATACTTTCCAAATGCTGCATAGAGCTCCTATGCAACTCGTGCTGAGCAGAAATCAACAAAGACAAGAAAATGTTGAACAGGTGATCTTATCGATGTAGATAAAATCATAAATGGTATGCAAAATGTTAATCAGGATTAGTACTGTAAATTTAACAGTAGGTGTTGGACAAGTTTGACATGGGTTTAAAATAGTAAAAGACAGCAGTGGGACTGAAGATTTTTTTATGCAGTGAGTGATCAGATTGAGAGTGTAAATTGGTTCTGGATGGATGAATTAAGATGGGCCAAATGTCCTTCCTCATGTTGGGAGTGTTGTTTTGTATAATTGCTGATGGAACTGCAATAGTATAAAGTATTTTGGTAAGATGAGCTTCTTGTAATCTGTTTCCCTTTTTTACTTGAAGGTAAGTTATAAAATGCTTAAACCGAATATTATAAAGCAACATTTCAGAATTCAAAAAAAATTGTTTTGAAAAGAGATCAGAATGATTCTAGGTTGGAGGAGCTCTTGCCAGTAAAGTTGAGTCACTGTTACATTAATCTGTGAATGTCGAGCTATTCATAGAATGAAGTGTAATTTTTGTTCTGGAATGCAATATAATATAGCTAACTGTTACTTCACACTTTGAAACCTTGTAGCCTTTAAAATATTGAATAGATGAAATAAATGTAATATTGTACAACCCATACATGCAAGTTAAACTAACAAAAGTTTTGAAACAACTTACAACTTAGGCTCATTATCAGGCCTTTCCCATGACGTGAAAATGAGTAGCTACATGGACTTTGTAACTTAAAATGCTGGATTTTGCTTTTATACAGTTGTACCTCCTGATGGATGGAAGCAGAACCAGCTGAGGTCCTTTTTCTGAATTTTTCAAAGGTCATGGTACTGGACAGGTGTGTTAGTTAGATAATATCTGAAAACATCACTTTTACATTCCCAAAGATAGAACCTGAAAATGTGGAATTGATTCAAGTAAGGAGTGCTTGTGAATCACTGTTGGAGCACATTGTTTCTCAGTGCTACTAGGACAATGAACCCATGCTGAAAGATACACATCTGAGCTAGCAAAACTTTGCAAAGGTTTTTCTGCCTTTGCTGCATAATTGCAACCCGGCCAATTGCCACCCCAGTGGCAATCATCAGCAAAGTTATGGAAGATGTCATCAACAATGCTATTAAGTGGCATTTACTTAACAATAACCTCAATAATGCTCAGGCCCACTCTGTTCCTGACCTCGTTATAACCTTGATCCAAGCATGGACAAAAGAGCTGAACTCTAGAGGTGGGAGTGATTGCCCTTAACATCAAGGCAGCATTTGACCGAGTTTGACATCAAGGAGCTCTAGCAAAACTGGAGTCAATGCGAATCGGGGAGAAAACTGTCCACAGGTTGGAGTTATGCGTATCACAAAGGAAGTTGGCTGAGGCTGTTGGAGGTCAATCCTCTCAGGAGTTCCCTAGGTTAGCGTACTAAGCCCAAACATCTTCAGCTACTTGATCAATGACCTACCCTCCATCATAATGTCAAAAGTGGAGATGTTTACTGATGATTTCATAATGTTTGTCATTCACGAGTCCTCAGATGTTGAAGCGGTTCATGTTCATATGCAGCATTCCGGCTTGGGCTAATAATTGGCAAGTAATATTTTGCCACAGAAGTGCCAGGCAATGACCATCTCCAACAAGAGTGAATCCAACCATCTTCTTTTGACAATCAATGGCATTATCATCACTGAATCCCCCACTATCAACGTAGAACATAGAAAAGCTACAGCACAAACAGGCCCTTCGGCTCACAAGTTGCGCCGAACATGTCTCTACCTACTAGGCTTACCTAGATCCCTCTCTCTTACTAACTTCCATGAACTTATCCAAAAGTCTCTTAAAAGACCCTATCGAATCCGCCACCACCACTACCAGCAGCCGATTCCACGCACCCACCACCCTCTGAGTGAAAAACTTACCCCTAACGTCTCCTCTGTACCTACTCCCCAGCACCCTAAACCTGTGACCTCTTGTGGCAACCATTTCAGCCCTGCGTAAAAGCCTCTGAGAATCTATCAATACCTCTCAACATCTTATACACCTCTATCAGGTCACTTCTCCTCCTTCGCCTCTCCAAGGAGGAAAGACCTAGCTCTCTCAACCTATCCTCATAAGGCATGCCACCTAATCCAGGCAACATCCTTGTAAACCTCCTCTGCACCCTTTCTATGGCTTCCACATCCTTCCTGTAATAAGGCGACCAAAACTGGGCACAATACTCCAGGTGGGGTCTGACCAGGGTCCTATACAGCTGCAGCATTATCTCCTTATTTCTAAACTCAATTCCTCTATTGATGAAGGCCAGCATTCCATACACCTTCTTAACCACAGCCTCTACCAGCGACGCTGCTTTGACCGTCCTATGAACCCGGAGTCCAAGATCCTTCTGATCTTCCACACTGCCAAGCATCTTACCCTTAATATTATATTCTTTCATCCTATTCGACCTGCCAAAATGAACCACCACCCACTTATCTGGGTTGAAGTCCATCTGCCACTTCTCCGCCCAGTCTTGCATCTTATCTATGTCTCGTTGCAACTGCTGACATCCCTCTACACTATCCACAACCCCACCAACCTTTGTGTCATCAGCAAACTTGCCAACCCATCCTTCCACTTCCTCATCCAGGTCATTTATAAAAATTACAAAGAGCAAGGGTCCCAGAACAGATCCCTGGGGCACTCCACTGGTGACCGACCTCCATGCTGAAAAAGACCCATCTACAACCACTCTTTGCCTTCTCTAGGCAAGCCAGTTCTGAATCCACAAAGCAACGTCCCCTTGTATCCCATGCCCCTTCACTTTCTCAATAAGCCTCGCATGGGGCACCTTATCAAACGCCTTGCTGAAATCCACATAAACTACATCTACCGCTCTTCCCTCGTCTATGTGTCTAGTTACATCTTCAAAAAATTCAATTAGGCTCATAAGGCATGATCTGCCTTTGATAAAGCCGTGCTGGCTATTTCTGATCATACTATTCCTCTCCAGATGTTCATCAACTTACCAACCACTGAGGTTAGACTCACTGGTCTATAATTTCCCGGGCTATCTCTTCTCCCCTTCTTGAATAACGGAACCACATCCGCAATCCTCCGGAACCTCTCCCGTCTCCATTGATGTCGCAAAGATCATCGCCAGAGGCTCAGCAATCTCTTCCCTCGCTTCCCACAGTAACAGTAAAGCTGAAGGTTACCATTAAACAGAAACTGAACTGGACCAGCCCTATAAATACTGTGGCTCCAAAAGCATCTGCGATGAGCAACTCTCCTCCTGACTTCCCAAAGCCTGTCCATCGTCTCCAAGGCACAAGTCAGGAATACTCTCCACTTGCCTGGATGAGTGCAGCTCCAACAACACTCCGAGAGCTCAACATCATCCAGGGCAAAGCAGCCTGCTTGATTGGCACTCCTTCTACTACCACTCCAGTGTCAGCACTGTGCACCATCTACAAGATGACTGTAACAACTCAACAAGACCCCTTGGAAACCTCTGACCTCTATCCTCCTCAAGTACATGGGCAGCAGATGCATGGGAACACCACCACCTGCAAGTTCCCCTCCAAGCCAAACACTATGCTTGCTTAGAATGATATTGCCAACCTTCACTGTTGCTGGGTCAAAGTCTTGGGACTCTTTTCCTAACAGCAGTCTGGGTGTACCTACATCATTTGAACTGCAGCAGTTCAAAAAAGCTGCTCACTACCACCTTCTCCAATGGCAAACATAGATGGGCAATGAACGCTGGCCGAGTAAGCAAGGTTTACATTCCCATGAAATTATTTTTTTTTAAAACACTGAAACAAACAATTTTGAATAAATATGGTACCCTGATTCACCAAATAAACCTGTAAGAGATGCTTGGAAATTTGTTGCTTTGTTTCTTGTTTGCATCTATCTTGTCAGATAATCAAACGTGTATCTCCAATATAGCCATGATGTGTTCCTTTCTATTTTTATGTGGGAGAGAATGTAAAGCATGAAATTGCCAATATTTGGGAATGTAAATATTGGGTTCATATGAATAAGGGCACCATTTTAGTTCATTATGAAATCAGACCCGAAGGTTCCCAGTTGAATTCCTAGTCTGTGTTATCTGATTTATGTAAATAGCCACAGACAGTCGACCATGGCAATAGGCTCTGGCTGTTTTGAGAGTCATGATGTGGAGATGCCGGCGTTGCACTGGGGTAAACAAAGTAAGAAGTCTCAACACCAGGTTAAAGTCCACCAGGTTTATTTGGTAGCACAAGCCACTAGCTTTCGGAGCGCTGCTCCTTCATCAGGTGAGTGGGATTTCAGTTCACAAACAGGGCATATAAAGACACAAACTGAATTTACTCAATTGAAATCCCACTCACCTGATGAAGGAGCAGCGCTCCGAAAACTAGTGGCTTGTGCTACCAAATAAACCTGTTGGACTTTAACCTGGTGTTGTGAGACTTTTTACTGTGTTTTGAGAGTGGAAGTGAGAACAACATTTCCCTCCCCTATCTATTATTTAGGAAATACTTTAGTAAAACAAGTTTGCCTTGGGGTTAAATCAAGCATTGCTCTGCTGCTATTATGGTCAAATAGTCTCCTGGAATTAATTGCTTGCATTGCCCTGATAAATGGATATCTGGATAGAGTATCAGTGGTTTAGTGGCACCCACGCCCTTGCAAGTTTAAAAAAAAATACCAGGAAAAAATTGTGCAGTGATGTATTATAGTTTGTGTGTATGTAATGTACCACAAACTAGGCTTGTCAAATGTATGATTGTGGATCAGTGTCTTGCTGTTAGCCTTCAATTTGCTGAAAATTCATTTGAATATAAATAAGGTAACGGATAAATGATAGTTGCAATGCTATATTGTCATTTGTCACTTTAAAATGGAATAGTAATCTCATCCTTACACTTGAAAGATGAGATCAGGTGGGTAGATCAGTAAAAATGACACAAACTTTCCAGGTTTTTTTTAATATCACTCACCGTTGATTTATGGCAAACTAAAAATTGACTTGCATTTTAAAAATAATATTCACACGGTGTGCATATCACTGACAAAGTTAGCATTTGTTGCTCGTATCTAATTGCCTTTGAAAAAACTGCCATGTGGTACCCTTGTTCAAAAAGTGAAGGAGGCAGAATGCAGGAAAGAGCAGGCCAGGTAGCCAGTTTCAGATATTGGAACAAAGTATCGGAATCGATTTATTAAGGAAAATAGTGCATTTGGAAAGTCATAATCTGATTAAGCAGAATCAACGTGGTTACATGAAGGGGAAATCATGTCTGAGGTAGCAGCCAGAATAGATAGAGGAGAACCGTCGATATTCTATATTTGGATTTTCAAAATGCATTTGATAAGGTTCCACACAAGAAGGGAGCTCATGGTGTTGGAGGTAATATTCTGGCATGGATAGGGGGTTGGCTATCTCACAGGAAGCAGATAAGGGGGTCTTTTTCAGGTTGGAGGGCAGTAACCAGTGGAGTGCCACAGGGATCAGTGCAGGGACCACAGCTCTTCACAACATATGGTTTGGAGGAAGAAACAGAATGTACTGTGATCAAATTTGTGGATCATACAAAGGCGTGAAGAAAAGCAGGTTGTAAGGAGAATACAAAGAACAATACAGCACAGGAACAGGCCCTTCGGCCCTCCAAGCCTGTACCGCTCATGTGCCCAACTAGACCAACTAGAATATAAATATTTTACAGAGAGATATTGATGGGTTATGTGAGCGGGCATAAAATCGGCAAATGGAATTCAACGTGGGGAAAATGTGAACTTGTTCATTTTGGAAGAAAGAATGATAAGGCAGATTATTACTTAAATGGAGAGAGACTGCAGAAAGCTGTACACAAAGGGACTTGGGGGTGGTTCTTCATGAAACCTTCTGCACCTGTATGCTAGTTATTAGGGAAGGCAAATGCAATGCTGGCTTTTATTTCAAGGAGGTTGGAGCGTAAAAATAGAGGCATTGCTGCAAGTGTATAAAGCTTAAAGTTTATTTATTAGTGTCACAAGTAGACTTTCGTTAACACTGCAATGAAGTCACTGTGAAAATCCCCTCGTCGCAAGGTACTAATGAGGCCAAATTTAGAATACTGTGAAATGTTTTGGTCCCCTTATTTAAGAAAAAATGTGTGAATATAGCCCAATTCATCACGCAAACCAGCCTCCTATCCATTGACTCTGTCTATACTTCCCACTGCCTCAGAAAAGCAGCCAGCATAATCAAGAACCCCACGCACCTCAGACATCGTCTCTTCCACCTTCTTCCATCGAGTAAAAGATACAAAAGTCTGAGATCACGTACCAACCGACTCAAGAACAGCTTCTTCCCTGCTGCCACCAGACTTTTGAATGGACCGCCCCTATATTAAGCTGAAGTTTCTCTACACCCTAGCTATGACTGTAACACTACATTCTGCACCCCTCCTTTCCTTCTCCCCAATATACTCTATGAATGGCAGGCTTTGCCTGTGTAGCGCGCAAAAAACAATACTTTTCATTGTATACCAATACATGTGGCAATAAATCAAATCAAATGTATTATCATTGGAGGCAGTACAGAGGAGGTTTACTAGGATGATCCCTGGCATGGAGGAACTGCCATATGGGGAAAGATTCAACAGATTAGGTCTGTACTCAAGAGTTCAGAAGAATGAGCTGATGACCTGCAGCTTGCATTCTTAAAGGAGATAATGAATGCATTGATTGTGATCTTTCAAAATTGCTTAGATACTGGAAAGGTCCCAGCAGAATGGAGAACCACAAATTAACCATTTTGTATGAGAAAGGAAAGAGACAGCAAACCAGGAACTATTAGCCTATAAGCTGAATGCCTATCGTTGCGTTTATAAAGGTAGTGGTAGTACTACGAGCAGGACATTTAGAAAATCAGACTGTTGGACAGAATCAGCATGGTTTTGTGAAGGGGACATAGTGTTTGGGGGGAAAAAAATAGAAATCTTTGAGGATGTACCAACAAGGGTGGATAAAAGGGAACCAGTAGATGTGATACATTTGGATTTCCAAAAGGCATTTAATAAGGTACCACATAAAAGATTGCTGCAGAAGATAAGCACTCGTGATACTGGAGGTGATATATTAGCTTGGATAGAGAATTGACTCACTAAGTCAGGATAAATCTTCAGGATTGCAGACTGTGACAAGTGGAATGATGCAGGGATTAGTGCTGGGGCCTCAACTATTTACGGTCTATATTAATTATTTTGTAGGGACTGACTGCATTGTGGCCAAATTTGCCTAGATACAAAAATAGGTAGGAAAGCAATTTGTGACAAGGATGCAAACAGTGCAAAGTGGGGGCATAAAGGGTTAAATGAGTGAGCAAAAAATTGGAAAATACAGTATTATGTGGAAAAATGTGAGGCTGTCAGCTTTGGTGGGAAGAATAGAAACACAGGGCGGGATTCTCCAATCCTGTCTGTGGCCATTGTGCTGCCAGTGAGAATGGAGAATTTGGCTTCAGCCAAAACTCCACTCGCTGTAGAGGCACCGGAGAATCCCAGCCGCGGAAGAGGTCGGAGGTTTTCGGTGACAGTTTTACTTAAATGGAAAGAGTCTGCAGAACACTGCGGTACTAAGGGATCTTGGTGTTCGTGTACATGAATCACACAAAATGCTGGCCTTTATTGCAAGGGCGATGGAGTATTAAAATAAGGAAATCCTGCTACAACTGTACAGGGCATGGGAGGACAGCACCTGGAGCACTATTTGTAGTTTTGTTCTCATTACTTAAGGAAGGACATCCTTTGCATTGAAAGAAGTTTACAGAAGGTTCACTAGGCTGATGCATGGGTTAAGGGATTGTCTTATGAAAGGTTGAGCAGGTTAGGCCTTTAGTCATTGGCGTTTACAAGAGTGGGAGGTGATCATATTGAAACATGGAAGATTCTGAGGGAGCTTGATAGGGTAGATACTGAGAAGATGTATCCTCTCATGGGGGAAATCTGGGTCCAGAGTATTCAATTTAAAAACAAGTGGTCTCCCATTGAAGATGGAGATGAGGAAGAATTTCTTCTGAGGGTCATTTTAGTCTTTAGAATTATTTTTCCCCCGTGAGCAGTGAAGACTGGTTCATTGAATATAATCAAGGCTGAGTTGGACAGATTTTTGATAAGTGATTTGAAGGTTATAGGGGACAGGCAGGAAAGTATAGTTAAGGGGGTAATCTGATCTCCCAAGATCTTAATTCAAACTTGATGGGGCTGAATGGCATCATGAAGATGTCTGAAAACTTATTTATAATATAAAACATTGTGTGATCTGCTTTGAATTGAACACTACATCTTTTCGGCAAAACAGATCTCGTTGAAAGTGTCACATCCTGGAAACAGCATTCAGGTCAGCGATGCATTTGTTTAGTTTCCATCGTTTTCCTGCTGCATGTGCTGCCTCTTTGGGCAGTTCAGAAATACTTCCTTCCAAAAGTATTGGCCTCCTGAAATGCAGTTTTTGTTTATTTGTTCGACACTCCCATGACCTAAAGAGCTGAAAAGATATTTTTAAGATTATTAGGGTCCACCCTAGCAATAACCTCACCGTGTCCTAATAAATTCCACGTGTGAGGACATCTTCCAGTATAAATCCATCTATGTGACAAAATTGGTCATTCCTTATCTGATGCCTGAGAATAAACTCCAAACATATCCAATTATCTTTGTGTTGTCTACCTTATTTATACTCAAGCCACCAAAACTTCACAATCTGTTTCTAAGACCTTCTAATTCTGTTCTTCGTAGTCTAATTTATTCACGCTATGGCCTCAACTTGTGCTTTTCTTTGTCAGGACAACCACTGCAACATATTCCTCTTGTACAATTTAAGGGTCTTCCTCTGCTAACATCATTTCACTGTTTGCTCTTTCAGCCATTTTATCAGTTCCATGGGTCTCGTTTCTTGACCATTATCCTGAACACCATGTCCCAAAGTAGTCACATCCCTCCAATCACTAGACCCTTACCCTCTGCAAGATGTTATCCAAATACTCTTCCTGGAAATTGGCCTTTCGATATGATCTTTCTGTCATGTGCGCTATGATCATGCACATTACCGATATTCAATCATTGATCCATCATATTCTGTTACTCAAGAACTTCTTCATAAAACACACAAACACTTGAAGTACAAGGTGCCTTATTTACTTCTAACAGTACTTCGGAGCCCAAGATTATTTCATCTTCAGATAATTATTTAAAAATTAATTTCAATTAATTATGAACATGCTATGTTTGGTAAGTATTGTCTTGCCATAATGACATATCGTCTTGCCAGAGCCTTTCCATTCCCCCGCGATCCTTTTTTTAATATATAGTACACCATATCTCTTGAATTCAATTCTGTCTCAGATGGACTTATCTGCTGCCTTAGTACTCTCTGAATTTGATGCCAAGGCCTTCGAGCAATGAAAGCCTGTCTCCCCGCATATAACGTGTTCAAATGTGCAGGAAAAAAATGGAATTAACTGAAGCACTTTCTAAAGCAGGATGACTATCAAGAGCACAAGAGGAGTTTGGTATTTTTCCAGTAAATCAATTGATATGGACTATATCAACAATCATCTGGAGTGAGTTTTTTGCATGAACTGCCCATGCCAGGTGGGCTGTCAATTTGCAGTCTCATTGATCAACTAAAATTTTATACAGCCTTTCATTGATCTCTGCATGATTACTTTTACAGAGATTTTCAGCTGCTTTATATGCTGCCTGAATTTGTCATTAGTAAATTCCCCTCCGTAGTCAGTCAGAAACTTTCCGTGCCCCAAGTCTGGTCCGTATCCCTTTCTCTGTGATTTTGCCTATATCTTGTTCTTTCTAAGTATTATTGTAAGACTAAATCTGGTCCCCAAGTCTACAAAATGTAGATCCTTTAGATCCATCGCAGCTACCTCATTAAAAGTCATGTGACAACAGAACGTGGCTGTGTTCTCCCATTACTTTCCTCAGATATCACACTTGTCACTAATCTTGTCAAATAGCTTCATACTCTGCATGAACCACACCTGCATCTTCTGGCAGGTTATTTTTAACTGTTGACAAGTAGGATGAGCAAATTGTAAAACTTGTTTTTCCAAAATAGCACTTCTCTCTCTCTCTCTCTCATTCTCATTCTTACCACTTGATGCCATTAATACTTGTCTTACTCTGCAACTTTTGTTAAGGGGACACAGTAATGTCCTGACTGAGCAAACTGCAGATCCACTGACATTCCAAAAATAATCTTCATGTCCATGTTTTCATTTGTACCTTTTTCATTGAAGATTTACTCAGTACTGGAGATTACATCAATATTTAGAAAATGGCTTACTCCTGTACTTTACATGAAATTGCAGTTCCCCTTTATGAACCCAATGTGTTGTCATCACCAAACCTAAAGCAACTAATATATTTATACTCCTTAACCTGTAGGCTCTCTTCACCATGAATCAGAGTAACAATTCTGTACCACATGCTGTAAAAGTGCAATCTAGCACTGCATAGTTAATGAGTCCGTGACTAACACATACCTC
Organism: Mustelus asterias; assembly: GCF_964213995.1. Lineage (NCBI taxonomy): Eukaryota > Metazoa > Chordata > Chondrichthyes > Carcharhiniformes > Triakidae > Mustelus > Mustelus asterias. The sequence continues at coordinate 104,737,917 of NC_135802.1, forward strand.
AGAATTCATTCTGAGGACCCTGCCTTGTGTCTTTGGATAGTTCACTGCAGTCACCCCTGTATAACCTATTAACTGTTCCTTGGTCTTTCCCAGTATTCATTCACCTATTATTGCTGTTTCCAATATATTTTCCGTAATGGCTAAATCTGCTAAAAGTGCTTTCATCCTCATTCAGCTTGTCTTTCTTTGGAGTGACTCCCATGTCCGGCCTCTGGGCCATTTTAAGATCTGGCAATCATTGAGTTGTTTGTCCTTTGTGTCACTTTGGAAAGTTCCATGAAGGCTGAAGGAAATAACATTTTCTGGGTAAATATTTTTAAGGCAGCAAACATCGAATCCAAACAGGTCTCCCCCTCCGAGAACAGAGTGCCATTAGAACCGGTAGCTTGCTCACTTGAGGCACCTTGGCATTATCCAGCAAATTAAATGCTGATTGTATTTCAGGGGTCCCCAAATTGAATTAACAGATGTGATCTTTTATATAATCTGTTAATGTCCACAATACATTCTTCCATGGCATGATCATCTGTTGTCTGAAGTCTATCAAAACCTAACCATGCATCATGGACATTTAAAAGATTATCTGTTTGATAGATTTAATCCAAGAAGTATAAAAAGACCAATTTTTTTTCACTATCTAACTGACAGGCATCCATCTCTCAAAACACCTTACTTTTGATTTTACTTTTTGCAGAAAGCAATAGTGCCAAGGACATCAAAGCTATACCCTGTTTCCTGTTTGGTAGGTCGTAACCTTTATTCACTCATCCATTTAACGTTTTCACTGGCCTTGTGATTCAGAACATCGAAGAGTAAATCATACCCTAATAATTTGCATTTGCTTTCTGCTATTTTCCACAATGGCCACTAGCATTGTACTTTCGTGTTTAAAAAAATGTTTCCTTGGTTTCCAACCTTCACCTTTAACATAGTAGGAGAATATTTTGATTTGATTTATTATTGTCACGTATTAGCATACAGTGAAAAGTATTGCTTCTTGCGCACTATACAGACAGAGCATACCATTCATAGAGAAGGAAATGAAAGACTGCAGACTGTAGTGTTACAGTCATAGCTAGGGTGTAGAGAAAGATCAACTTAATGCAAGGTAGGTCCATTCAAAAGTCTGACGGCAGCAGGGAAGAAGCTGTTCTTGAGTCGGTTGGTATATGACTTCAGACTTTTGTAACTTTTTCCCGACGGAAGAAGGTGGAAGAGAGAATGTCAGGGTGTGTGGGGTCCTTAATTATGCTGGCTGCTTTGCCGAGGCAGCGGGAAGTGTAGACAGAGTCAATGGATGGGAGGCTGGTTTGCGTAATGGATTGGGCTACATTCACCACCTTTTGTAGTTTCTTGCGGTCTTGGGCAGAGCAGGAACCATATCAAGCTGTGATACAACCAGAAAGAATGGTGCATCTGTAAAAGTTGGTGAGAGTCGTAGCTGACATGCCAAATTTCCTTAGTCTTCTGAGAAAGTAGAGGCATTGGTGGGCTTTCTTAACTATAGTGTTGGCATGGGGGAAACCAGGACAGGCTGTTGGTGATCTGGACACCTAATACCTTGAAGCTCTCGACCTCTTTCCGAGCTTTGCACTTCCTAAGTATTTATTTACAGAATTACACATTACAAGTATCTACCTCCAAACCTAACAATCACAGTTTAAGTCTATGCCGATTCATAGGGGCACAAGTGAATCTGCAGGTAATACCTACCACTTGTATACAAACAAGTATATTTTAATCCTCATCTTTCAAATCCCCCTATCCCTTTCCTTCTCTCTCTTTATTGCTGTAATCATCTTCAGTCTGACTCTCGGGATATCGGCAATCCTCCAGTCTTGGTGTCAGTGATTTGAGCTGATACCCTCAGCTCTGGAATTCTCTCCATAAATCTTGCCACTTCCTTACCTCTCTTTCAGACATTCGTTAAAATCTGCTTACCTCTTTGACCATGCTTTTGATCATCTGTCTGAATATCTCCTTACATGGTGCAATGTAATTTTTTCTTTGCTCTGGTAAAATATTTGGGATATTTTATGACCTTGAAGTCAAATACAAACTAATGTTTTTGTACTCTTAATTTAACAATCCTTCAGGGATCCAAAGTTAGTTGCTCTAATCGTTCAGGTTTCAAATGTCTCCCTAGCTGTAATCAGTTGTTACTTTTAGCAACTTAGCACGTGCAAAATTTTGAAATGTACGAGGCCATGTTGAATGAAAGGCAAATGCTGTTTTATGATCTGCGACAGCAAATAATGGCAATTTGAAAAAATATTGTTTGTTCATGGGATGTGGGTCTGGAGTCGCATGTAGGTCAGACCAGATAAGGGCGGCAGGTTCCCTTCCCTAAGGGGACATTAGTGAACCAGATAGGTTTTTATAACAATTGACAATGGTTTCATGGTCATCATTAAACTGATTTTTCCAGATTCAAGTTTCACCATCTGCCATGGTGGGATTCGAACCAGGGTCCCCAGAGCAAAACCCTGGGTCTCTGGATTATTAGTCCAGTGACAATACCACTACACCACTGCCTCCTGTTAATCCTGTTGATCTTCTCTCAATCTTTAGAATGGCCGTCCCACCTTCCAGTTCCTGCTTTGCAGCTCTGCAACCTGTCACTGAGGGCGCATATACAATATTTGGAAAAAATTCAGCCAGACCTGGTAATGAGGTTCAAGAAGTCATTTACTTTCCTACTGCTTCTCATGAACCGGGATCAAAGGTTCAGGTAAAAAATCATTTATTTTTTTGTTCTGCAAATAGTTATTTTTAATTGTTTACTTCAGCATTAAAATATACCCTGTAATTTTTCATGTACCCTTTCTTGATCAGATTTTATCTGTGTTTGGCAATAATTTGTAACACATCTCAGGAATAGTTTACTTAATGCTAAAAATCCATTTCCAAATTAAAAAGTTTGTCCTGAGGAATATTCTGTCTTGAGCTTCCACCTCGATAGATGAGAAATTTTAGCTGACCTGGCATTCATTTTATATTTTTTAATTCTCAAATTGCCGACACGATTGTGGGTTTTAGACTCGCCCTGCTGTCATACTTTTCAAAGGCTGCAGATCATGGTGTGGTATTGTAGGATGCTGACATCTGGCACCTACTTCAGCGCTGAGCAGAATGCTGATGAGATTCTCATGAAATCCCTACAGTGCAGTCTGTTCCCTACAGAGCAGTACAGTTCTGTCTGTAAAAAGCTCTCCCAGTGGACAATTCTTTCTCTCATCAAATGAAAAGTGTATAAGCATTAGTACAGGGAGAGTACTATCCTTTCAAGATAAAGCATTGTGGCCCTATGTTTCTTTAAATGTTTCTGCTTTCAGCTCGGCTCATCACTGCAGTTCTGTATTTCATGTACAATCATGTCTAGGTTGTTTTTAAGTCCAGTTGTTGTACAATTATTTAGCTGTAAAGAATGACCTTGGACAGATTCAAAATTCTATTTAAAATCCAGGTAAATTCAATCTTAATTTCTTACCTGATGAGCTGAGAAATGTTGCGATTGCTGGCATGCAAGAGCTTTTCCCAGGGTATTCTTTAAATATTTTTTGTCCTGAAAAGTTTTGATCAGGAAATCCCATTATTCCATGGAAGGAATAAGCTCTTGCAGAGAAAGCCGTCATCAAGGAAAGTAAAAAGCATTTGTGGTAACATAGGGTCGGGCATAGACCATTGAGCTCCTCTAGCTTGTTGCACCAATCAATGAGTTCATCGGCAATCTGTAACTCAACTTTGCCCCTTGTACCTTAATACGTTTTGGATAACAAAAATTTAGCATCTCGTATTTTAAACAAACGATAGATGTTGCATCAGTCATTTTTGATTTTTTTTTCTATATCTGTTCATGACATTTAAATGATCTATATAACTGGACCCCACATCTCTTTGCATTTCCATTGTTTCAAGCTTTAGAAAGTAGTCTGTTTTTAAATTCATTTTGGATGGCCTCACGTTGGAGGCAGGTTGCTAGCGGAGTGCCACAGGGATCAGTGCTTGGTCCTCTGCTCTTTGTGATTTTTATTAATGACTTAGAGGAGGGGGCTGAAGGGTGGATCAGTAAATTTGCTGATGACACCAAGATTGGTGGAGTGGTGGATGAGGTGGAGGGCTGTTGTAGGCTGCAAAGAGACATGGATAGGATGCAAAGCTGGGCTCAAAAATGGCAAATGGAGTTTACACCTGATAAATGTGAGGTGATTCATTTTGGTAGGACTAATTTAAATGTGGATTACAGGGTCAAAGGTCGGGTTCTGAAGACTGTGGAGGAACAGAGAGATCTTGGGGTCCATATCCACAGATCTCTAAAGGTTGCCACTCAAGTGGATAGAGCTGTGAAGAAGGCCTATAGTGTGTTAGCTTTTATTAACAGGGGGTTGGAGTTTAAGAGCCATGGGGTTATGCTGCAACTGTACAGGACCTTGGTGAGACCACATTTGGAATATTGTGAGCAGTTCTGGTCACCTCACTATAAGAAGGATGTGGAAGCGCTGGAAAGAGTGCAGAGGAGATTTACCAGGATGCTGCCTGGTTTGGAGGGTAGGTCTTATGAGGAAAGGTTGAGGGAGCTAGGGCTGTTCTCTCTGGAGTGGAGGAGGCTGAGGGGAGACTTAATAGAGGTTTATAAAATGATGAAGGGGATAGATAGAGTGAACGTTCAAAGACTCTTTCCTCGGGTGGATGGAGCTATTACAAGGGGGCATAACTATAGGATTCGTGGTGGGAGATATAGGAAGGATATCAGAGGTAGGTTCTTTACGCAGAGTGTGGTTGGGGTGTGGAATGGACTGCCTGCAGTGATAGTGGAGTCAGACACTTTAGGAACATTTAAGCGGTTATTGAATAGGCACATGGAGCACACCAGGATGATAGGGAGTGGGATAGCTTGATCTTGGTTTCAGATAAAGCTCGGCACAACATTGTGGGCCGAAGGGCCTGTTCTGTGCTGTACTGATCTATGTTCTATGTTCTATTTGCCCACATTGGCATCCACTTGTCACAGTTTTCCCTATTCACTTAATCTATCAATATCTCTGTGACTTTATATCTCCATTAACACTGCCTAAAATGCCTCCTATCATTGCATCATTGACAAATTTGGATATGTGGCTTTTCTTCATTAAGTTATTAATAAATACAGTGAAAAGTTGATCTTTGTGAGCGACCAGTAGTTACATTCTGCCAATTAGACATCTGGAAATCCATATAGGAACATTGACTAGCATTCTCCTGTCCTCTGCATTTAATTTGTTTTGTTGAGGTGATTAATCAAATTTGTCAGGTATGACCTACCCTCTACAAATGCATCTGATCATATCTTTAGACAACGGTAAATTTTCAAGGTATTCACCTGATCCTTAACAATTGTCTATAATTTCCTTTTTGCCTGTTTCTCACCATAGCTGGGTGAAGTGCATAATTTTGTGATCTGAAGGAACATTTGCTGAATCAGAAGAACATTTGGAAGATTATCGTTTGGACACATGCAGGGTTCTTACCTACTTCATTTAAAATACTGGGATGGTAACCCTGTGGTTCTGGGAAATTGTCCTTATGCAGTGCTGTTATTTTCTTCATTGCGATAGTCAAATCCCAGGGGTGCAACCTCCAAGTTTGTGTAAAGCGGAGCTTCCAGACAGCTGAGGAAATCCCATTCCCTCATGAATATTTCTCTATGTAACCAAATATGCTTACACACGTGGACTATACAAAAAACAGATTTGAATGCCAAATGAAAATGCAATAAAGTATTAATGCATGAAAAAGTCTTTATTCATTTGACCTGACTTTGCAAAAGACTGGGACTTTGCATTGCAAAAGGCTAGAAGCCATCCATACAATTTTGTTTGTCTTGTATTACCTTGACATTTGTGACCTGGTTTCTTGGACTTGCCTGTCACAAGGAGCAGCCGCTTTTTGGTGCCATCCATGTTGGCGCAGACTACAGTGTTCCTTGCTCTACTTTTCACTGATGCATGTTTCACCTTTAAACGTCAAAGAACAGTCTGGCAAAAGATGACGAGAGATTCTGCTTTCATCTGCATTAAAAATGTCTCTAGGTACATACCCATTCAAGCTGTGGGTGTGACCATTTTGGAACCAATCATCTGTCATTGCTGCCATAACCACTACATCCTCACCACATACTTTGCAGAAGATTGTGCTGACTTAAATCAGTCCAGCCATCCATCACTGCATTTGAACTCTGTGGCCCAGGTTTGTCGCCAGGGCAACTCTACTGCATGATTGGATCTAAGATGGATGTATTTTCTGCTCGGGCTGCCCTGAACTAGGAGACTGTTAAATGTTGGCATATTCATCCATTCTCTTCCACTTCCTTGCTGGAGAGAATGCCTGTCTGTTACACTCTTCCAAGATGTTTGCCTTGTCTTTCATAATGGTAGACTAACATGATGGTGGAATTTTCCATTCCTTTCTGATGTCCAATTTCTACATGGTTTTCCACTTGCTGTATCAACTTCACCTTCTCGAGCATCGGCAACACTTTTAGCTTTCTCACAGATTTAACCATACTTGCAGGTTTTGCATATCCTTTCACAGGGAGATCTCTATGTCAATGATGGTTTGGCTTTGCACTCTTACATAGTCTAAATCTGCTCTGGTGGGCGCAGTCATTTGACAAGGTCAGCCAATCCAGAGTAACCAGTGCGGAATTTCAGCTTATTGCAGGTTATATTCTATGGAATTCGCAATTCTGCAACCAGGAATGGTTGACAACTTCGACATAATAGGAATTGCATGTCATTTGTGCTTGAATCATCATAATTTCACTATATTTTGCTTGTGTTAATTTTGGTAAGTCCCTGCCCTTGAGGGGTCAGCCAGTTCTATATTGGAATAGTTGTCTTAGACTTCACAGAGGCCTACATCACCATTGCTTCCAGAATCTGAGCATTTAAAAAGAAGAGGTTGTTCATTCATCCCACTGCTCATAGAACAAATAATAGAATCCTACAGTGCAGAAGGAGGCCATTTGGCCCATCGAGCTTGCACTGATCACAATCCTTCCCAGGCCCTTATCCCCATAATCCCATGCATTTATCCTCGCTAGTTCCCCTGACACTAAGGGGCAATTTAATACGGCCAATCAACCTAACCCACACATCTTTTGGACTGTGAGAGGAAACACATGCAGATACCAGGGGAATGTGCAAACTCCACACAGACAGTGACCCAAGCCGGGAATCGAACTCAGATCCCTGGCGCTGTGAGGCAGCAGTGCTAACTACTGTGCCACCGTGCCGCCCCAAATTGTTCTTTGTGTGATGTTACTGGCCTTGGGGCCTGACTTTCCTATAACACAGTTGAGTGTGGGGTTTCATGCTACAACATGATAGGAACACATGCATGGTTTTTAAATGTATTAAAGTGCTTGGAATGCTTGTTGAGCAATAAAATCTGTTTTAATTAATGTTATTTGAAGACCCTATAACTGGTTAATTATTCAGGAGTGTTTATCTAGAGCAACAGCGTACTTCTGAAATAGCCTCTCAGTCTCCAACCCATTTGAATAATTTCTGTTTGGCCTCTGTACTGCATATCCAGATAGAAATGGAAAATGTAACAACTTTGTCCAGTCATTATTCATTTAAAAACTAGGAGCTGGATTTTCCCATTGGAGATTTTTTGGCTCCGAATCTGTACCAGAAATCTGACTTCAGTTACAATTTTCTTGGGGTTGAGCCCTTAATTGGGATGGAGACTAGTATCCTATTCAATTGAAGCTAGCTGGGGTAGGAATGGAGACAGGATTCAAACGCCCAAGAAAGCCATATCTGATGCTTGCCTAAGGGTTAGATTTTTTTTTTATTTGTTCAGGACATGAGTGTTGCTGGCTGGGCCAACATTTATTGCCCATCCCTAATCGCCCTTGAACTGAGCTCACTAGGCCATTTCAGAGGGCATTTGAGAGTCAGCCATGTTTCTGTGGATCTGGAGTCACATGTAGCCCAGACCAGGTAAGGATGACAGGTGCTCTTGCCTAAAGGACTTTAGTGAACCACATGGGTTTTAGAACAATTGACAATGGTTTCATGGCCATCATTAGATGTTGAATTCGAGATTTTTATTGACTTCAGATTTCATCATCTGCTGTGGTGGGATTCAAACCCATGTCCCCAGAGCATTACCCTGGGTCGCCAAATTACTCATCCAGTGACAATGCCACTACATCATCATCTTCCCTGGATTTGTGCCAAAGCCTGCCATTGCTCAATGCAAGGACCCTAGAAGGGAGCTGGAGGCCTGAAATCCATGAGAGAGGAGGGAGATGCTCTTCCTGGAGTGCAGCCACCTTGTGATGCAGCACATCATCTTCCTCAGCCTGGGGATGTTGTAAAGCACCACCTGACTGCATCTGGAATTGAACACCGTGCCCTCTGAATGGGCGGCACGGTGGTGCAGTGGTTAGCAGTGCTGCCTTGCATCGCCAGGTCCAGGTTCAATTCAAGCCTCAGGTGACTGTCTGTATGGAGTTTGCACATTCTCCCTGTGTCTGCGTGGGTTTCCTCCAGCTGCTCCGTGTCCTCTCTCACTCGAGGTGTGTAGATTAGGGTAATTGGCGGCGCTAAATTGACCCTAGTGTCAGGGGGATTAGCAGGATAAATGTGCGGGGTTACATTATTGGGGTTGGGTGGGATTGTGGTGGGTACAGACTCGATGGGCCAAATGACTGCCTCCTGTACTGTAGGGATTCTATGACCCCATCTGCTCATCAGTTGTAATCTCAGTGCCTTCTACCATCTGTAAAAAGAGCAGCTGACACTCAGGTGATGCTGAAATGCCACAGAAGCCATTAACAAACTCCTTAATAGGACTAGGCCTGATCCACAGCCCACTACCTCCCTTGCCCCCAGGAAAATGTTTGAGGTTAGAAATTGAGTTAGGACTTCTGACTATGTCTCCACAGACATTGTTTCCCTGGTTCCACCTCCATTTGGACACACCTGGACTGGAAAAATCCAACCTGGGAAAACTGGCAGCAAATCTTTTTAAAGATTTGTTTAAAAAAAGGGCAAATTTATATCTCTGAAAAGTATTTCATGTGACCATCATCTGAATTAGGGGCAGGAGTAGGCCCTTTGGCCCCTCCAGCTGCTTCTAATGGAATTATGTCCATTTTTTAACAAAGTTGAACACAGTACTCTTGATGTGGTTTTGTTAATGCCCTGTACAATTACAGCCCATAAACATCCCTACTTTTATACTCCATTCTTCGTGCAATTTCATTTATTTATAGTATCTTAGAACAGTAATGAATTTGTTAGTTAAGCCTTCAATAAATTGAATGCGTTCAGCAAAAAGTAAACTGAATTGTCTGATTGTTCAATATTCTGAAGTGTCATGTTCAAATGAAGCTGAATTATTTTCAAAGCAGCATTTTATTTGAATAATGTAGAAATTCCTCGTTATTGGCCCTACGCTTGCCTACCCAACATGCATATTATTAATCGAGTCTCTTGGTTGCGGTCTGTCAAAAAACAACGTGAGATGAATAAGTCCAATTTGCATATCCTTGGTGTGTTTGAATTATGTACGAATCTGAAGTAAAGTCATGGCACTCTCTCCTCCTTTAAATGTTTAATTATTCAGTTGCTTTAAATGAGTACTTTAACCATTTTTAGTGTCATGAAAAAGCAATGTTCTTTTGAAGTAAGCAAAGCAACTCTAGTTTTGCTGAAGTAAATCACGGATTGCTTCTCTGCCTTTTGGCTAAGATCAAGTGTCGGATCAAGCCTAAGATGGGGTGCAATGCCATATCTTGTCAGCTTGGATCTTGTTTATCTCTCTTGTGGATCCATGAATTGGATTCAATATGAATTTGGTGTTTGGAACAAGCATAGAGATGGATTCGGGCTTGCCGGGTTCACTCTGTGCATTGGCCTTGTAATTTTAAGAATGGAGTAAAAATAAAGTAATTCACGTATAACTTTGTGCAGTTCCCCCATTGAAATGGATGGCCCCAGAATAACAGTTGGGCTGAAGTCTCATTGCCCAACTATACAAAGAATTAAGTATCTATTAAGTGTTAGTAAACAGTATTTTGATGCATTTGGTGCTTTGATATCTGCATTTCAGTATTAAAAATGGTTTATTAGTAATTTAATGTTTACTGACCCTACAATAAAAACCTGACACAGTGATGGCTGTAAAACCAGGAAAAAAAACTGAGTCCGGTTGCTTTGCTGGATAAAAGGGATATGCAGACAGAACACAGATGTGAGATTAAGATTACTGCTTGCGTGGGATTAGACATCAATGTGATCTGGTTGGTTCAAACAGCCTGTTTCTGTGTTGTATTTTTCTATCTGATTCAATGCCATCTATTCCTTTCCTAGATTTATTTTTGACATCTGTTTCTGTAGTCTGAATCTGGATTACCTCAATGGCCAAAATAAGTCACTTTGGAACTAACGTACCCAGTGGAAGCAGGTTTAAATAGGATGTTCTCCATTTATTGATAACAGGAGGAGATAATTAGTTTTTGTTTTGCCCCTCTCTTTATTTGCTGAGACCTGAAAGCCAGGAATGAAGACATTTACATGAAGATCTTATAAAATTAGAATTCCGTATGTTGCTGTATTATTGATCCTTTGGCCATGCAAACAAAAAAGTAATCCAATCAATCTCTTTCAGTTCCAAATGAGTGAAACTCACATTTGTCAGGACAATGTTATTCTCTGATTTTTAAAAAGTCAATTATTGAGGATGCTGGAATCTGAAATAAACAGAAAATGCTGGAAAATCTCAGCAGGTCTGACACCATCTGTGGAGAGAGAACCAAGTTAACGTTTCAATGCTGGATAATTTGGCTCTGAAATCTGTCCACAAGTGCTGTCAGACTTGCTGAGATTTATCCAGCATTTTCTGGGTTTTTTTTCTCAGCTCTATTCTGGCAGAGCCAGGCAGCCAAATGTTCAGTGGGATTTAAGTGCTGGAAAAAAAGTGTGAGGCATTCAGTAACACTGTATTGTACAGCAAAGGCATAAATCTACTTTAAAAGGTATAAAGTCAAATCAGACACTTCTAAAAAAATTTTTATTCTAAAAAACAAATTCAAATTGAATCTAATTCACCGTCCCCACGAGAGGGACAAACAAGATCCAAGCTGACAAGTTGAGACATTTCACCCCATCTTTAGCTTGATCCTGATGCTTCATCTCGGCCCAAAAGGCCGAGATGGCTTTGAAAAATTATATCAGGTGATACCTCGGTTAGATTTCATTGGCTACCCCTGCATGATCACGGTTTTATTCCTTTTGCCACCATTCAGTTTTTAAATCCCATAAGTTTTCAATGAGTCAGTGGAAATAGCAAAGGGAGCAATTGCTGCATCTTTCACATACTGAGGTCTTGCAGTTTTTCCCACTCCGTTAACACAGGGAGCAGTGTAATCAACAGTTCCCACTTTCCTTGCTGTTCTGGCAAAGACGTACGTATGTTGAATATAAATTTTTAACTCATCGGCTGGGAACCAAAATTAAACTGGTAAAAAGACAGACTCTGTTGAAACAGAGACTTCAGCTTACAGCTTAAGATGGCCAACCCTAATTTACATGTCTTTACATTCCACATTATACCACTATTGAGCCTGAGACAGCAAATCTACAAAACCCACCAACTTCATGAACCACCCTACCATCAGAACGTGTTTTATTTTACTTTGATCAGTTTATGTATAACAAACCTAACCTATTTTTTAAACTCAAGAAAACCTGTCTAGTTGGTCCTTTAACGAAGATCACAGTGTGCATGCAGTCAAGTACTCACCGAATTACCAAGTATAATCATTTCAAACAAGAGCCCTGTTGCAGCCAATCAATGAGAGAGGAAAGAGGGGATCCATTGGGCTCTTCCTTCCATGTCATAAAATGTGACGAAGGCATCCACTTTCCTTAACCAGCTGCAATGTGCAATCCATGAATAAATAGATTTTGAATTTACTTCATTTTGTTTTCAAAAATGTGTAGGTTTGATTTTTGAAAAATATCCAAGACATGGGGTGGTTTCCTCTGGCTGTTCATGGCAGTGGGATTCTCCCATCCTGCTGCAGTGAATGGAGATTTGGCTGAGTGCCAAATTGCCCCTTCCTCCACGGCAGCAGCGGCGGGGTGTGAACGGCCAGAGAATTCCAGCCATTGTGGCTCAGCTGGACTTAATTAACATCTGACTGTGATTTTTAGGTTCATTTACCATTAACTTTTTTAAGGTTACTATTAAAACACAGTGGCACATGTGCTTCCAATTAAATATAAATGATTAGAATAATTAAATTTGCTGTGCAGTGTGAGGACGTGTTTGGTCTGCTTTCTGATTATGTTCTGAGGTGCTAATGAGTAACATTCTCTGCATTGCGTGTTGTCAAATTTTACTTCAGTTAAAAGGTTATGCAGATAAAGTTAAAATTGAAAGGTTTTTAATACTTTATGACCATTGACATACCAATGTTTTCTTCAATGTGATGTTTGTTTTCCCAGTTGCTACTGAGAGGCAATAGTTGGTTTCATTGACAATAGGTTTTATTGATGTTCTCCGAAGCCTAAAACTATAGACTATAAGGATTCAAATCTAAAATTTGGAAGAGATGAGCAGTGCTCCCTCAGAGATCTATGTGATTGAGCTTGGAGAGAAAAAAGAGTTTGAAGATTTGACCCTGACCTACCAATCCCTCTGAGCCCCGTTTATCATGTTGTGCCTCTCCAATGCTTTAGTGTAGCTCTGTGCAATTGCACATCACTAGTACAATTTCTTTAAAAAAAAATGTAAATTAAAAAAAAATCTTTAGACAGACAGCAGGATTTGGTCTCAGGAATCCATTGATTCACTAATCTCAATGCGGAACTTGTTAACGTTGTTTAACTGATCTGCCCTCTATGTAATTCCCTATGTCACGGGACCACACACACAGGGCTGTAGACTTCTTTTATTGACAGGAGCTTTCTATTGCAACAGTAATCATTTTTACATTCCCAATATTTAATTGGATGGTTGATATATGAAGTTTAAAATTATGGTTTTTGTTTAGCGTAATTTCTTATGATTTGAGGAGTTTGTACATAGTGCAAGTATTCTGAAATTTTAAAATGATGAAGCACTAACTTTTTTCAAAGCTTTATGTTAATTAAATTACATAATGACCAATTTACCTATTTCATTCAGAATCACGACACAAATGAATATATATGGCATATTCATTTGTGGAAATTTTTAAATGCAATACAAATTTTGTATGAGTTAAAAATATTGATATAAAGCACACCGTATTGTTGTCAAGCTGAAATGTACAGAAGAGAAAAGAAACTGAGAACTAAGAGGTTTGTAGAAAGAGGGAGAGATAGTTAGAGATAAATAAATAGAGATGATCACTAAGAAACGGAGAGGAGATGAATATCAAAAAGGAAACTGGTATTTTGTTAAAGGAGAAAAACAGAAAATGTTCAGCTGGTCAGGCAGCATCTGTAGAGAGAGAACCTGAGTTAATGGGCTAAATTCTCCTGTAGTCAGGCTAAGTGCCCACCCCAACAGGAAACAGGAACTACAGGCTGGGTCAATCAGGTTTAGAGCGAATGTCAGCATTGTGGTTAGGAGCAATGGAGGTACTTGAGATGCATTGAAGCATGAAGCGAAATTAAAATAAACACAGTTGTCAATGGAGGCCTCTCCCACAGCACTGAACTTTTAAATTGACAGATCAAGGTTTTCCAGTGGATTAGAGAGGGTTTCAAAGGTTTCAATTTGCTAGGAAACCTCAAAACCTTCATATCAAAACTGTGTGTATACATTGGGACTGAGAGCACAGCTGTGAAAAATGGACCCCCTCTTCCCCCCCCCCCCCCCCCCCCCCCCCAGGTGAAATTGACATCTCCTCTCTGTCAGAGGACTTCTAAGAGCTCTGCTCAAACCTGCAGCTTCTGATGTGGAAAGGGAAATCGCTGCTGCAGAATGGAGTGCTGCTGTTTTTTAAAAAGTCTGCCAGGTGACCAGGGGGTATGAAGGTTACAGCGGCCAGGCCACTTCAAAATTTTTACAGCTGACAGGCAGGAATGCAGATGTTGATTATAGGGCTGCCTGAATCACTGTGCCAGGATGATCTTCAGAACTGCCAGGGGTAAAGGAGTCAATCCAGCCACAAAACCCCCATCCCAGGGGAGATGGCAATGTCAACCTCTTGCTCTCAGCCAAGCCCAGCCAAGCACACCCAACCCCCAGAGGGGCAAATGGCCACTGGACTCCTTCCTGCACCCCTTGGAGGACCAAGGCACAAGGCCAGGGGGTCAGTACCAGGGGCAGTGTACTGTTAGCACTGCCAAGTCACGTGGCCTGTGTGGTGTGGTGGGGGTGACCCATGATTTGAAAGGGGATGATGCCCTTTTCTGAGGGATTGGTGGTGCTCCCTGGGTCCTTAGGATACAGTAATAAGTTTAACAACACCAGGTTAAAGTCCAACAGGTTTATTTGGTAGCAAAAGCCATACAAACTTTCAGAGCCCCAAGCCCCTTCTTCAGGTGAGTGGGAATTCTGTTCACAAACAGGGCATATAAAGACACAAACTCAATTTACATGAATAATGGTTGGAATGCAAATACTAACAGCTAATCAAGTCTTTAAGATACAAACAATGTGAGTGGAGAGAGCATCAAGACAGGCTAAAGAGATGTGTATTGTCTCCAGACAGATGTGTATTGTCTCCTGCAGAGTCTCACTGGCTGCCCTGTCTGGAGACAATACAATCTCTTTAGCCTGTCTTGATGCTCTCTCCACTCACATTGTTTGTATCTTAAAGACTTGATTAGCTGTAAGTATTCGCATTCCAACCATTATTCATATAAATTGTGTTTGCGTCTTTATATGTCCTGTTTGTGAACAGAATTCCCACTCACCTGAAGAAGGGGCTTGGGGCTCCGAAAGCTTGTGTGGCTTTTGCTACCAAATAAACCTGTTGGACTTTAATCTGGTGTTGTTAAACTTATTACTGTGTTTACCCCAGTCCAACGGCGGCATCTCCACATCCTTAGGATACAGCATACCATTTCCACCCTTGTGACTAACAGCACCTAAACCCGCTCTGTGCAGTTTCCGCTGTGGGGTATGGGTGCATGGTGGTGAGCTAATTGTATTACAATTAGTTAATTTGCATAATCAGGTTGCCACCCACTATTGGCGGGGACTCGATTTGGGGTTGGTATCACAGGTCGGGTGAATCCCGATTGCCTTGATGCCCATCAAAAATCCTGATTTTTGGTCCCATTCTCTGGGGCATCGTGATTCCTGCCAGCCATATCAGAAGACTGGAGAATTCCGTCCAATGTTTCCAATCAATCAACGTTCGCAGGAGCTGAAGTTAGCAATTTTAGAGGTTTTAACGGGTAAAAGGAAGAGGGTGGGAAAAGAGCAAAAGGGATGTCTACAGTATGATGGAAGGCAGGAGAGACTAAATGACGAAAGTCATGGGACAAACTACAAGGAGTGGTTGTGGGATAAGTAAAAAAACAAAAAATGTGCTCAGAGGAGGAATGAATGAAAGGATCAAGAATAGCTGCTGTCTGAAAGAAAAAAGAGAGAGATGAGAAAGAAACAGAAAAAGATGAGAGCAGAGATTGCAATCTAAAATTGTTGAAATCTCTGTTCAATGCAAAAGGCAGTGAAGTATGATGTCAAAAGATGATAGCACAAGGTCCAACTCAACTGAGTACTGCATGACAGAGTACTTAAAATTTCCTCACCAAATTCCCAAAGCTAAGAGTTGATCTCTTTCTAAAATTTTCATCTGGCATTTAACTTAAACTGTAGCAGTAAATTTTAGCATCTTTCAGTCTTGGTCAGTGATAAACTAGCTCCCTGGTTGAGCCGACCCAACCCCTGGGACCTTTGGGAGACCCTTTCTCTGCACCCCCCCCCCTCCCAAAACTCCCAGGACAAAAGGTGCCTGGCCGAGTGTCAGTGCCAAGGCACATGGCCTAACGGTGGATCTGAGGGGGGAGCGGTGTCCGGAGTCAGAAGCCTGGGAGTGGGGGTCGGGTCACCCTTATGCGTGTTGTTGGGGGGAGAATGCCCCCCTTTGCTGAAGAGTTGGTAATGCTTCCCTGGACCCTTGGGGTCCAGCAGGCTAGGCAAGGCCCACACTGGCGGTTATCAGCACCAAAGCTGTCACGTTTGCATATTAATTGGGTTGCTGCCCACCAAGGACAGGAACTCGATCAGGGCCAGTGGGGCAGGTGAACGCCAATTACCTTGAAGCCTATCGGGAATCCTGATTTTTGGCCGATGCCCCATTCAGCAAGGCACCGGGATTCCTGCTGACTGTCTGACGAGGCTAAAGAATCCCATCCATGGCGCATATGAATTTCCAAAATACATTCAATGAAGTGCCACATAAAAGACTGCAACACAAGATAAGAGCTTGTGGTGTTGGGGGGTAATACATTAGCATGGATAAAGAATTAGCTCGCTAACAGGAATCAGGGAATGAATATAAATGGATAATTTTCAGGTTGGCAAACTGTGCCTAATGGAGTGCCATAAGGATTAGTGCTAGGTTCTCAGCTCGGTAAAATGGTTGAAGGTTCTGAGCGTACTGTAGTCAATTTCACAAATGAACATAGATGGGTAGGAAAAGTACCCACTTTTGAGGAGGATAGAAATAGTTTTTTAAGGAATGTAGGTAAATAAAATGAATGTGCAAAAATTTGCAGATAGAGTACAATGTGAGAATATGTCTGGTTGCCCACTTTGTCTGGGAGAATAGTAAAGCAGAATATTATTGAAATAGAGAGCGCAACTGCAGAATGCTGCATTATAGAGATCTATGTGTCCTTCAACATTAATCATAAAAGGTTAGTACGCAGATGCAACTGTAAGTGTTGTAAGATCTCGAGTACTCTTTTTGATTTAATTGTAATTGACTTAGAGCAAATTTAAAAGGGACTTTCAGTTCCAACTAGCTACAGACCACACTGGGTGTAAGTGTATTGTCACATGTTTCACAGGAATTAAGTTAATTAAAATGAGCACAAAAATGCAACACTTAAAGGCAGTGGAAGCAGGCAGTTCACTTTGGAACACTGGCTTATGACTGGTACTATCCCTTGAGGTTTTCTGTTGACCAAAGTCTATTTTCTTTCCTGTTCGTGCTGTGTGCCAGGTTGCTAAAAGTTGCTGCTCATTAACTCTTGCTAGTCACTCTGTCTGAGCTTTGATTCCGGCCAATCATGATGAACTGGTCAAGTGAGCGTGATAAATGTTCGCTGGGTCTCGAGCAATTATCACTTTTATTGATGTTGCTTCCTATTAACTCATGATTGGTTCCCTAAGATGTCAGTTACTTGTGGGAGTGTCCTTCTTATTACAGGTTTCCCTGTTATTTTAAGTTTATCGCTTTCAACAAAGATAATGAGGCACCACTTGGTAATTTGTTGTCTGCTTATTTATACAAAAGTACAAGAGTGATGTCACTTTCCAATGATTAATAGTTCAAGCTCATTGTGTCAAAATCCCAAAATTGATAAATCTTCAGTATTCTGGAGAGTTCTAATGTGTTTATTTGACTTCCTAGTGACTGACAATGTCTTGCACAAGTTACTTAATGCTGACAAAAGATTTCAACAAGAACATGATCTTAAACTAATATAGAAATTATAAACTTCAGAAAGTCTTTATAAAAATGTATAAAATTCAATGCATTGAGACAAGCTGAGGTAACAAGAAACACGTATAAGATACAGCATAACACATTCAAGTAATGAATGTTGATAAGGAATAAAAGTCACATGAACACAACTCTCAAACTGATCACAGAATCTTAATCCTCAGGATATAGAACCGAAGCAATGCATAGGTCAGTTGTATACTTTGAAGGAAAGTGATTGTTTCTCTTCAAGGCAATTTTAAGTTAAAAGGCCAAGACAATTTGGGACATAGAATCATGATTTGAAACATGTTTTCCTTTACATAATAGAGCTTTCTAACTCGGGTTGACTGTTAATTGCAAGGGAGTATAACGGTTTCAGGCCTTGGTTCATCTAACTTTGAAGAGCTTTGCAGCATTTGCCCTGTAATTAAACATAAAGTATATTTGGTCAGACCTACAAGTAAGCAACTTCCAGGCAACACTCCCTTTTATAGATGTTTAACTATAAAAATCCAGTAACATTACCTTTAGGATAGTGATGGAAAAGGATGAGTGGTGTCCCAAGGGTAAGGTGTTGGATTGGGGCAAGGCTAATTTTATTGGGATTAGGCAGAAATTGGCAGCTGTTGATTGGGAGAGGCTGTTTGAGGGTAAATCCACATCTGGCATGTGGGAGTCTTTTAAGGAACAGTTGTTAGGGCTGCAGGATAGGCATGTGCCTGTAAATAAAGAAGGATAGGAAGGATAGGATTCGAGAACCGTGGATAACAAGGGAAATTGAGGGATTGGTCAAAAAGAAAAGAGGCGTACGTTAGGTCCAGGCAGCTAAAAACGGAGGGAGCTCTGGAGGAATACAAAGAAAGTAGGAAAGAACTCAAACGGGGAATTAGAAGGGCAAAAAGGGGTCACGAAATGTCCTTGGCAGACAGGATTAAGGAGAATCCCAAGGCATTTTATTCATACGTTAGGAACAAAAGGGTTGTCAGGAAAAAAATCGGACCTCTCGGGGACAAAAGTGGGGAATTATGCTTGGAGCCCAAAGAAGTAGGGGAGATCCTAAATGAATACTTTGCATCGGTATTCACAAAGGAGAGGGATGTGGAGGGGAGTGTTGACCCGTTCGAGAAAATCTCCATTAGAAGGGAGGAAGTGTTAGGTTTTTTAGGGAATATAAAGACTGACAAATCCCCAGGGCCTGATGGAATCTATCCAAGGCTGCTCAGGGAGACGAGAGATGAAATCGCTGGGCCTCTGATG
The DNA here is from genome assembly GCF_964213995.1 of Mustelus asterias. Taxonomy (NCBI): domain Eukaryota; kingdom Metazoa; phylum Chordata; class Chondrichthyes; order Carcharhiniformes; family Triakidae; genus Mustelus; species Mustelus asterias. The sequence continues at coordinate 104,756,830 of NC_135802.1, forward strand.
CAAACCTTTGTCTCGTCACTGGACACAGGTGAGGTCCCAGAGGATTGGAGGATAGCTGATGTGGTCCCGTTATTTAAGAAGGGTAGGAAGGATAACCCGGGAAATTATAGGCCGGTGAGCTTGACGTCCGTGGTAGGGAAGTTGTTGGAGAGGATTCTTAGAGATAGGATGTATGCGCATTTGGAAAGGAATAAACTCATTAATGATAGTCAGCATGATTTTGTGAGAGGGAGGTCATGCCTCACTAACCTGGTGGAGTTTTTTGAAGAAGTGACTAGAATGGTTTGACGAGGGAAGGGCCGTGGATGTTGTCTGTATGGACTTTAGTAAAGCGTTTGACAAAGTCCCTCGTGGTAGGTTGGTGCAAAAGGTTGGATCTCATGGGATAAAGGGGGAGGTGGCTAGGTGGGTGGAGAACTGGCTTGGTCACAGAAGACAGAGGGTGGTAGTGGAACAGTCTTTTTCCGGCTGGATGCCTGTGACTAGTGGTTTTCCGCAGGGCTCTGTATTGGGACCTCTGCTGTTTGTGATTTATATAAACGATCTGGAAGAAGGTGTAACTGGGGTGATCAGTAAGTTTGCGGACAACACGAAAATGGCTGGACTTGCAGATAGTGAGGAACATTGTCAGAGGCTACTGAAGGATATAGATAGGCTGGAAATTTGGGCAAAGAAATGGCAGATGGAGTTCAATCCAGATAAATGCGAAGTGATGCATTTTGGTAGAACTAACGTGGGGGGAGCTATACGATAAATGGCAGAACCATAAAGGGTGTAGATACGCAGAGGGACCTGGGTGTGCAAGTCCACAGATCCTTGAAGGTGACGTCACAGGTGGAGAAGGTAGTGAATAAGGCATATGGCATGCTTGCCTTTATAGGACGGGGCATAGAGTATAAAAGTTGGGGTCTGATTTTGCAGTTGTATAGAACGTTGGTTCGGCCGCATTTGGAATACTGCGCCCTGTTCTGGTCGCCACACTACCAGAAGGACGGGAGGCTTTAGAGAGAGTGCAGAGGAGGTTTACCAGGATGTTGCCTGGTATGGAAGGGCTTAGTTATGAGGAGAAATTGGGTAAACTGGGGTTGTTCTCACTAGAAAGACGGAGGATGAGGGGTTACCTAATAGAGGTGTATAAAATTATGAAAGGCATAGATAGGGTGAATGGTGGGAAGCTTTTTCCCAGGTCGGTGGTGACATTCACGAGGGGTCATAGGTTCAAGGTGAGGGGGGGGGGCAGTTTAACATGGATATCAGAAGGACGTATTTTACCCAGAGGGTGGTGGGGGCCTGGAATGCGCTGCCGGGCAAGGTGGTGGAGGCGGACTCACTGGGAACGTTTAAGACTTATCTAGATAGCCACATGAACAGAGTGGGAATGGAGGGATACAAAAGAATGGTCTAGTTTGGACCAGGGAGCGGCGCAGGCTTGGAGGGCCGAAGGGCCTGTTCCTGTGCTATATTGTTCTTTGTTCTAAGGGAAAACAGCTGTCACTTTAAGGTATACCATGCAACCTTTCAAACACACTCCCATTCTATTGTGGAAATCCAAGAAACTTCAGAACAATACTGCTTTTTGTAGCCCAAGACTTTGCTGGCTTGACTGGTTGGCTGTTTCAAACTCCACTTTCTCCCAGCCTATAGCTGTTTCCAGGAAGTCCCTGGACAAAATAATATTGATTTGAATTGTATGCTTATGTTAGATATAAAATCAAATTTAAATTTTGCCGCTGCAATTTTTTCCAAAACTGACTAAAAAAACCTGTTAGACTTTTATTTACACACCATATCTAAAGAAATGGCAGTAATGCTTAATGATGTAGCCTTGCTTGAAGATATTTTGGTGTTTTGATGGGAAGACAGATGAAGGTCATGTTATTTCTTGGCCTGTTTGATGCAGAATGGCAGTGACATAGTTGGACTTTTGTCAAGTGCTCCAGTGAATTAATAATGCCTGACTTAAATAAGGCTTTGCAGAAAAGTTCAGGGCTGTAGATGGTAAGAACTTTGAATACCTTAACTTGTTACATTCATAACTTGTGCCACATAATGGGCCCACAGTGTGAATACTATAGGTGAAAACCAGGGTTAAGTAACTTTGCAGAGAAAGCGTTGAAGCTTGCATATGGTGAGAGAGTAGTAGCCCTTCAATGGAAACAATATAGCAGAACCTAAATTGTGTAATGCTCTTGACTGGAGGGGTTTGCTAAGTCAAACGTTGGTAGCAGTGGTTGGGTGCAGTTACTTATATAAGCTGCACCTATTATTTATAAACCCTTAGTTCTGAAAGTGAGTGATCTAGTGCAGTGGTTCTCAAGCTTCTTGGCTGAAGTATCCTTTTTGAAAAATTTAGTAATCTTGACCCTTCCCATTCCTGCACTACTTTCATATTGAATATTTTAATACTGTTTTTAAGAAAAAGTACTTAATTACAGATATCAGTGAGATGGATGTGCCTTCTTTCTCATTGCAGACTCCATCTACCCTTGGCAGGAGCACATGGAGGATGGGAGCCTGCAGAGTGCAGGAGTCTGAGGAGAGCAGAGTCTGAACAAAACATTAAGGGATTGGGGGAGCATTGGGGATGTACAGCACAGAGATGGGCCAAGCACTAAAGCAGGGAGAGAGTAGAGCATGCTTCCGGGTACCACTCACTTGGTTACTCTTGATAGTAGTGCCCTGAGTGGTCACCCACTTTAAGGCTGACCCAGCATCTTTGATCTCCTGCAAGGTCTCTGCTGACCCTCAGAGGACCATAGGCCTTAATTTGAGAATCACTGATCTGTAACAGTAAAACCTTCCTATGGCTCATGATGTAGAACCCACCTTTCTGCAATCTGCCCAAAAGGTATGTACAGAGACCTAAGGCCTTTCCAATTCTTTAATTAAGGAAATGTCAGGTACTAAAAAATTCAAAATAAACTATCCTACATGCACATTTGAAATAGTGTATTAACCAGACAGCAACCACTGCAAAATATCAACAGTCATTGTTGTTGAATACTTGTACCAGTAATGTATTTCATATTGTGCAATCTCTTCCCATTACCAAGGTATATTCCATCATAACTTTGACACAGGCCTCCATCTCTTTTTCCAGTTCTAATGTCCCTGTGCCTAGGATTTAGAGTGTCAGCTGAGCCAGGCCCTAGTAATTTTAGCTGCTAGCATTTGGGTTACAGTTTCTATAGCATTCACTGAACAGCATGACTTGATGCCATATGGAAAGCTGTATTTTTGAACCTTTTTTCTATTTTTACCATGTGTGCAAGAATTAATATGCTAATATTAAGTCAGTGAAAAAAGTCCCTATTCTAAACGTTAATATTGTGTGTTCAAATTGATCGTTTGGGGCCTAGTTGTTAGTTTTGCCTTATACTTTAGACATTCTAGTTGGAAACAATGGAAATAATTGGAGGTGGGATGCCCAGTTTTAAGAACTTGTTCACTGTCAAAATACTGTACGAGATACATTATTTCTGGTATAGTTCATAATACAATGTTAAGCTCCTGTAAATTATATACATTATTTTCGGCTCAAGTTTGGAAAGTACTCGTATCATAGCTCAAGTAATTCAGCTATAATTTTATTAACGTGTGTAATTTAAGAATTGGCAAATAATATCTGGGATGACAGATTGTGAGGGAACAAAGGGATGTTATGAACAGAACTGTGTGAGAACGTTAGTTCAGAAATTCTTTGGAGTTTGTGAACCAGATGATGCAGGAAAATAACACCAAAACACTGAATAAACACTTCAGTTAATTTTAGCTCAGCTAATTAGCCTATTTACTTAGGCTTGTAACATTATTCCTAAGAATCAATGCATAAGAAATAAGATATACATAGCTATTTTGACACCTATGTTCTCAGTAAAAATTGATGTTGGATTAGAATTACAAATGCTGCTTCCTTTTGATGTGCCCTTCATACCAATGAGCTACATTGACATAAAAACGGAAAATGCTGGAAATACTCAGCAGGTATCCTAGAATCCTGAGAGAGGAATAGTTCATGCTTTGAATCGATGACCTTTCTTAGAATCATACAGTGCAGAAGAGGCCATTTGGTCAATCAAGTCCGCACCTACACATGTGAAACACCTGATGTCCCACCTCATTCCATTTACCAGCATTTGGCCCATAGCCTTAAATGTCATGTCATGCCAAGTGCTCATCCAGGTACTTTTTTAAAGGATGTGAGACAACTTGCCATTACCAACCTCCCAGGCTGTCACATCACAGGTAAGGATGATAGATTTTCTTCCCTAAAGGACATTTGCAATAGTTTCATGGTCATCATTACACTTTTAATTCTAGATTTTTATCGCCTTCAAATTTCACCATCTGCCATGATGGGATTCAAACCCATTTCCCCAGAGCATTACCCTGGGTCTCTGGAATACTAGTCCAATAATAACACCATACCACTGCCTCCCCACGAGCACTTGTGTCTGAACAGAGGTGTTCCACAAAGTGGCCACACAATCTGCACTTGGTCTCCCCCAGTGTAGAGAAGATCAAATTGTGAGTAGCGAATACAGTACAGGGATGGCATGGTGGCACAGTGGTTAACACTGCTGCCTCACAGCGCTAGGGACCCAGGTTCAATTCTGGCTTTGGGTGCATTCTCCCATGTCAGTGTGGGTTTCCTCCGGGTGCTCCGGTTTCCTCCCACAATCCAAAGATGTGCAGGTTAGATAGATTAGCCATGCTAAATTGCCCATTATTGTCCAGGGATGTGCATGTTAGCTGGTAAATGTACAGGGTTACAGGGATAGAGTGAGGGGGTAGGCTCTTTCAGAGAATTGGTGCATACTGGATGGACTGAATTGCCACCACCTGCACTGTAGGGATTCTATTCCATGGTTAGTATACTAAATTGAAAGAAGTACACAAATCACTTTCACTTGGAAGGGGTACTTGGGCCTTGGATAGTGAGAAGAGAGGTGGTAAAAGGGCAGGTGTTATATCTCCTGTGTTTGCATGGAAAAATGTTATGTGAAGGGAGCAGGGTTGGGGGTGATTGAGAAGTAGATCAGGGTAGCACAGAGGAAATGAATGGTCCTTTTGGAGAGAGGAGATGGAGATGTGTTCATTGGTGATGTCACCGATATCAAGTGGTGGAAGTAGCGGAAAATGATCTCTTGAATATGGCGGCTGGTGGTGGAAGGCAAGGACAAGGGGAATCCTATTGGGATTTTAGGTAGAGAGGGGAAGGGAGGAAAGCAGAAGTGCAGGAAATGTGGTGGGCAAGGTCACGGTCCCTGTGAACGGGGTGGGGTGTGGCAGGTGAGGGAGTTAAAAATAAATTGAGAATTAAAATCTCTGAAATGTTGGTGTGGAATTTTGCTTCATCAGAATAGATGCTGTAGAGGAATGGAGGAACTTGGAGCTTCCACATAGAATTAGCCAGAGATCTGCTGAGGAAGGTACATTGGCATGCAGTGAAAGGAATAGAGGACATTAAACATTTTAATTTACAAAGGTGGCCCATTACGTTGAAATAATTTTCCTTCTCTCATATAAATTTTTGTAATAATTACCAGAAGCTCTTTTCCAGTTGCTAAGTTTCTATATTAAATGATCATCAAATAATATTAGCCAGGTCCAGTATAGAATACAGAACTTGCATAATACAGTGTTGTCGGAAATCTGCATACATTCTGGTGCCTAATTTGGAATAGTGCTCTTCTTGGCATTAGATACAATAGTCTGATCTGACTGGGACCACTTGTTCTCATCAATTGTTGATGTGCCATGTTGCGACGTTGCTAAATAAATGGATTATCTTGAGTGCTGGCGCAGAAAAAGGATAGGCAGGTGTCAGCTGTATCCTTAGTCCATTAGCCACTGTAACTACACTCTTATATTGCCAACAAATGCTGTTATGGAGCATTAAAGCATTTTAAATTGCATTTTCAATGAGTAATAAAATGGTAGCATAATCTAATTATGCAAACCTAGGCATTAAAAAAATACAAGATGGATTTCTGGACATCTAGAGATGCTGTGTTGAGGCAAATTTCTGTCACACATTTTAGCAAAGTTCTTTAACCTAACTGAATATTAGGTAGCCCTGCATCCAAGTAGTTTATTTTTGCTGTAACTAGATGGAGAAAGTATTGAGCAAGACATGTCAGCAAAACCATCAGTCAATGAAGAGCCAGCAAAGTAGAGAGTGCAACTTTTTATTTTACAACACAACATTGTGTCATTTTCAAAGATACAAACAGATATGCAGATGGTTGAGAGCTATTGTGAATTTCAACAAGGGTTAAACCAAGGAAAGCTCATAAATGATATGAGTTTTTTGAGGTCAGGATGAAAAATAGTGGAAAACACAAGAATTAAGTTCTTTCATTTAATTCCCAGGACTCCAGTCCAATGAAAATGGGCAGATGTCCTCTTCTATATTTCAATTATGCTTCTGTATGAAGCATCATATAGAGATGGACCTAACTTCCTGGTATCAATATGACAGAAATAAGGGATGAGTCCGGAATATTTTCAAATGTTCTATCATTTCCAACCATTAGCATTGCAACAGCAGCAGAGTATCGTAAGCACACTAGTGAGCATGGGGAATTGCTGTTTGTTCTTCCCAGAGTTCGGTGTTGATTGATGGTAGAGCAAATTAACCTTCCATTCCTCTCTGAGCGTTTATGGTTAAGTTAGTCTTTCTAATAGAAACAAACTCAGCAGATCAATTACAAATGCAAAAGGGAGCTGCAAGATCGATCCTGGCACTGAAACTTCCTAGAAACCGAACTCGTGCTTCTGGTGTAGAAAGCAAATTACATTTCTGAAGAGATATCAATTTTTTAAAACCACCTGCTTTTAGACCATTCCAATGATCAAATGAAGACCTCTTTCAGCCAATAGGAGAGCTGTAAAAAAGAAGAATCAGATGGCTTGTTGACCACTGAAGGATCATTTTCATAATTCTAGAGAAAATCAGCAATACAGAATGTAGGGTGCACAATGTTCATGGATATTTGGGTACAGGGGTCATGGTTCATGCCCCTTGACTGGAGGTGGGTAAACACACAATTCTTCTGGCTACCTCATTTCTATGACTGCGGTGTGGCCATAAATGTCTTACCTTGTCCTGTATTTCAGTGCAGGCATTTTCTGAACACTCCAGGGGACCAAATACTGTTCTGAAGAAACCGCATTCCCTTCTTAAAGGGGAAGTCCCTCTAAAAGGGGGAAAGTTGCAGCAATGCACTGCAGGCTGCTGAAAAGTTGTTTTTCACCATTGGTGGAGAAGAAATGTCACTGCAAGGGAAGAAGATTGCCCTACACTGTGATGCTGATCTGCGTGCACTGTGTCAATAATTCGAGGCCAGGGAGGAGGGCCACACTTCTGGTGAGTGTGGTGGGGAGAAAAGGAAGGGAATTCTCCCAGATTACACAGCAAAGGGAGTGGGAATGAGTGATGAGAGAATCAATGCCCAGTGTGTTGTCATCGACCTCAGTACAAACAACACTAGGCACTAAGAGTACTCAGACTTTCAATTTTTAATTACTTCTGCACAAGTGACAACACAATACAGCACAAAGTATTGTAAGGTGTTCTCTCGATTCAAGCAGAAAATGTAACAGTGATAGTTCACCGTTTCTTGCTCCTTAGAATTTTGTTATTGAAAGGTTCTTATTTTCATCCTGTGGCCAAAGCTAGGAACACAGTGTTTATGAAACTAACACAAGGTTTAGATTAGTCGCTTATCCTGAGTGCACAAGCGCTGGCCTCACCGAAGGCCTTGTTTGCTAATAAGCATTTTCCATTACTTGACAGAGTTGTTGTCATAACTTAATTTCCACAATTGTAACTTAATTTTCCAAAGCGGCATCTGCCATTTTTAACTGCTTTTAACTATAGTTTCACAATAAACCCCATGGTGCTTTATTTGAAATGAAAATCCTTAATCTTGCAGAATAAAGTGAATTAAACATTTGGTCATAGCTGACATTACAACTTAATTTCCATAGTGTTGTCCCCAGGATGTGATGATAGCAGTGCAGAAAGAGGTTTAATGATCTCAGTTAGTTAGTCACTGCTTACCACTCAGAGGGTTGTGATCTCTGCAGTGCATACCTGAACTTTCATGCCAGCAACCAGGGATCTCACTGCAGCATTGAGACATCAAGACCTGTGCTGAGACAGTCAAGGTAAATGAATATATTTGGACACAGCATATTGCATTCTGAACTCAGCCCTATCATCCTTCACTTCACCTTCTTGCACCTTCCAATCATGCCAGCTGCAAACACACCTCTGTCTCAGCACAGGTGGAGGTCTCCTGATGTGTCAATGCTGCAGTGAGATCCTTGTTTGCTGGCATGAAAGCTCAGGCATGCACTGCAGAGATCACAACCTTCTGAGCGGTGAGCAGTGAAACCATTGCTTCGGAAGACCAATGGCTCCTCGGTTCTCATGGAAAGTCACATGATCTCTTGTTGGGAAGCTTTGAGATCATGGAGCATGTTTGAAAGGGATATCCATTGTCCCTAGACACTCATCCTATGGTCTGTCTTATTTCACTTTGCTTTAAAATATGTTAATTCTATTTAAGAAACCTTTTTATTCCAGCTGAAATATGTTTCTCACAAAAGGAGTGTCATCATCTCCATCTGTGACTAATTTTAAATTACTTAAACTATTCAAAATATGTTGAGCCACATTTTAATTGGTGTATGCTTAGTCAGTTGATAAAGTATTTTAAAAGTGACTGCTAGTGCATTTGTGCCAAAGGAATCAGCTCAAATTGAAGATACAAAAGGCCACAAATGAGGGAAACTTGTCATATTCCTTGTTCTGATCTATGGAATGGCAAAACTAATGAGGAGAACCAACTTCCAGTGCAGCGTTTTTACTTAACACTAATTTTAATGTTATTAATTTCAAAAACTTGATTAATGCTTGAAATAATTTGTGTTAAAGATTCAGCAATCTTTTAAGCTGAATTCAATAGAAATTTCAGGAAATCACTGAAATCCTATAAAATCTGTGAGATAGAAGGAGACCATTCAGCCCATAGTCTGTGACAGTCAACAAAACTCTCCTGCCTAATTCTACCTTCCTGTACTTAGTCCATAACCCTGCGGGCCATGGCTCCTCAAGTGGACATTCAAAAATGTTTTAGATGTGGCCAGAGTTTTTTTTGCCCCTCCCCTCCTTTCAGGCTGAGTTCCAGGTCACCACCACCCACCAGGTGGAAAAATGTTTCCTCATCTTCCCTCCAATCCTTCTACCAGTGAGGTTAAATCTATGCCCCTTGGTTTTTGACTCCCATGTTAAGGTAAATTCACCTTCCCTATGCACTACATAGAGGTCCCTCATATATTTATGCATCTCAATTAAGTCACTCTGTTTCTCTGTTCTCAGGAAAGAAATCCCCAGCCTATCCAATTTTTGCTCTGAGCTAAAAAAATTCCAGTCCTGGCAACATGCTTATAAATATCCTCTGCACAATTCCATCTTTCCTGCAAGATGGTGACTCAATCTGTATGCAGCATTCAAGCTATGGTGTAATCACTATTTTACACACTTCCAGAATAATGTCCTTGCTCTTATGCCTGTGCTCATAAAGGAAAGCATGCCACATGCCTCCTTAACCACTTTATTGACCTTTGCTGCTGTGGGGAGGATGTTCAACGTATCTCTTAAATAAGTCTTTGTGGTCTTCAGTAGGATAACAAAGTCTTTATTAATAAGTAGAATTATTTACACATGTACAGTAAAAGGTACAGACCAGGAGCTATCTCCATGCTTAGGTTTTAACCATTTCTGCTCAATACCAAACTGACCTTGGATCTTGAACATGTGCCTTCTTATATCACTGTGTGAGCCATACTGTATTTCAGTCCCACATTAACCCTGTATATGCTAGACCCTTACACTACACCTCACCCCAAGTCTTTATCCAATGTTTTTGGAGTTATACTAGTTTACTTCGTCTTACCTTATCAGTCCCATGCATTTGCATTGTTGTTACCCCATTATCACCATTACAGGTGCTACACTATTGCTATTACTGGATTAGCATGACTGCAACATTCTCACTATCCCACCTCCCACCCTCAAATTCTTGAATTCGCAGGCTCAAGTGATTTAGAGCCTTATAACCCTTCCACATCTCGTTTGCCATTCTCAGAGGAATGATGGGCTCTGTTGTTCCTGGTTCTTCTTGTTGGCTTGTAATTGGACTATTATTTGGGTATGCTTTCATTCTTTCCTTCTATTCCTCCGCATATGGTGGCTTCAGCTGATACGTTGATAGTGGTTGCTGCTATTGTAACTCCTTCTGGTGGGGTGGACAGCTATCGTATTGGTCTCCTTGGTGCTTCTTTCACTGTGTGGGCCATCTTGATTTATATGGACATTGACGTTTCACCAGTGGAACCTTTATTCGCACCTGTTGCACAATTTTGCTCAGCACCTACTTGGATAAGTTGAGTTGTCTTCGTCTCAGGAGTTATCTGCAGAGCTCTTATTTAAATCTGACCACTTCACCTGGGCTTTTAGTCCTGTTTGGAATTGACTGGTCACTGACTCTTTCAGTTCACTCGCTCGATCCTCAATGCTTTTCTTCAAATTCGTCTTCTCTGCTCTCAACATCTGGATTTGCTCTTCCATACTATGCAGCTTGTCCGCCACATTGTTCAGATTGAATCAGAGTTCAACAATTATGTCTGTTTTGGTTATTAATTCTGCATTCGAGCAACTCCCTTCATTCTCCAGCACGTCCTTCTCCTGTTCTGGGTATTTTTCATGATGTTTACGAGGGGCATCTGATGCTTGAAGTCAAGCAAGTTTTAATTTAAGGGCCCTTGGTTGAATTTCCCTGTACAAATTCAGCATTTAAGCATTTTGCATCCTCTGCCAAGTGTGTGCGACACTCCAGTGTTCTCAGCCAGTCTTGGTTTTCCTTAGCAAACTCATCTTTTGTGCATAAAAGTTGATTCTCGACACTGATCGACTTTCCCTTGGCAGACTATAATTCTTCTTGCTCACGTTCTGTAATTGCTCTTTTGCCAACTGTTTTTAAAACATCTGATGCGCTTTTGTGAGAACTTCTACCTTTGCTTACCATCTTATGCTCTTGATTTTCATCTCTTCCTCTTTTGGAAATGTAATTATTTTCCACAGTTCTTTTCAATGAGCAACTGTTTCCTTCACGGTCGCAGTCTTTCTTGTAACTCTCGGCTTCCTCCTGGAATATTGAACATTTCTGAGTGCTCTCTGCCAACTGGTCCTTCAATGCTTTTATAGTGGCACTAAGTTAATTTTGTTTCACTTTGTAATGTCACAGAGAAACAAACTCTGATGTGAAGGTACTCCAGTGGGCTTTTCTTTTCATTGCGCAGCTCAGTTACTTTGTCTTGAGTTTGCTTATAATTTACCAGAGTCTCATTAGATTTGTTCTGCTGTTCTGAAGTGAAATTCAACATTTATTTTAACTGTGTTTTTCCAGGGGCATGTATTGGTTCTTCAGAGTCTTTCAAGGCTGCAATTTCTTTGAGCAACTTTTCTGCCTGCTATTGTGCTGACTGTACAGCTGGCTGAGTTTTTCCAACTCCCGTTTGATTTGCCAACCATGGAATAGAGGATCATTATTTCCTCCTGGTACCTTTGTGACTTTTTATTCGTGGCATGTGGGTGTTGTTGGCTGAGCCAACATTTATTGCCCATTGCTGATTGCCCTTGAACCGAACGGCTTGCTAGGCCATTTCAGAGGGTTTTTATTTTAAAGAGTCAACTGCATTGCTGTTCATCTGGAGTCACGTGGACTACATCAGATATGGATGGTAGATTCCTTTCCCAAAGGGACATTTGTGAACCAGATGGATTTTTGTGACAAACGACAATGGTTTCTTGGTCATCATTAAACTATTAATTCCAGATTTTTATTACATTTAAATTTTGTGATCTGCTTTGGTAGGATTCGAACCTGGGTTCCCAATTACTAGTCCAGTGACAATACCACTGCCTCCCCCAATTTCCCTTTGGATTTGGCCCTTGGATTAGTCCACATTTCGTGGAAATGTTGAATTGTGAACCACATTAAGAGCATACAGGCTTTCAAAATGTTGTTGACTCTGAAACAAAGGGATTTCCTGCACTTACTGATTTTGGTGGGCTCTACAAAACAGTGACAGCACACTTCTTGAAGAAGATTCTTAATGCTGGCTGCCTGGATTGACTCTGTGCTGACATTTTTCATTCCATAGTTTGCTATGCTGAGGAATATGTTTGAATTTAATATGCTTACTGCTTTTCCGAGCTAGGCTGTCATGATGTTCATGAGAGATTTAAATAATTTGTTTTTTCCAACTTGCGAGTTTGATGGCCATGTGTTGGGGCTCTGATTAGTATTTTAGCACCACTGATACTAAATATAGGGAAAGGGTTCTTGGGGTGGCTGCAGCCTGAAACTTTAAAAGATTTAACTCCCCCTTTCTTCCTCTGTGGACTCGGTGCTTTGAAGGTGGACTTCCAAAGTAAATTCAGTGGATTCTTCTGCTGCAGTAAAAATCTTTGTCTTCAGCTTCCAGGCCTTTTCTCTGGTGCATTTTCTAGTAAATGTTTAGTGCATCTTTAGCTTCTCTCAGGTCAGAATTTTCATTTGAAATTTGTTTGTCTTCCAGCATCTTGGATTGTTTTAGCATTTTAGTGAGGTTGAGGGTTTTTGATCCCCAGCTGCCACCATGTTGGAAGGATGTTGGTTACAGAACAGGGTCTCTTAAAGAATTGCTATAGTCTTTAGTAGGACAATGTAAGTCGTTATTTGCAAGTAAAACAATTTACGCATATACAGTAAAGGGTCCATGCTTGGGTATTAGCCAGTCTCTGTTCAACACCACGCTGAACTTGGGTCTGGATCATGTTTTTACTTCATTGTGTGGGCAGTACCGTACTCAGTGCTATATCAACTCTATATGGCAGACCCTTATACTGCACTTGCTATCTTTAAGGATCTGTAGATATGCATTCAAAGTTCCTCTCTTCCTCCACAATATTCAGTTCCTCCCATTTATTATTTATTCCTCCACATTGTTTCATAAAATAATTAAAACAACTAGTATCTAGACCATTGAATCAGACACAAGTAAAGATTATTTATTACTTTAGTAGCTTTGCATTACGAGGGAGTTGCTGACTCACCCTAGCCTACTGATTTCCATGTGGTTGTTGCCTTTGTGCAGTACAACCAATATTTGGCACCAGATTTCATCAGTGATATCTCAAAACAAGGGGAAATTAAAAACTATATTTTTTGTATATACAAATCTATTAATCTGTTCTTCACAAGGTGCTTGTGATTGAAGTAAGTCCATTGACCATCTTTGATAAGCCCATTAACCTCTTCCATCAACTTCCAGCAACCTTTCACTGCAGAAGTTCACCCTTTCCTGGGCAGTTATGGGGGTTTTGCTTAACACAACGCTGCTAAAGCTGACAGTTTTCAGGACCATTGTACTGTACTTATTTCCTTTATCTTGAAGAAATAATGAACTGTGCTCATATTAGCCTGGGCATAAACCATCCAGCATGGAAGAATGAGCCGTTACTCAATTCCGACAAACTTTAGAAGATTTCAGTCAAGACCTCTGCAGTTCCTACAGGCAACTCCACCAGCACTTGGGGCTGGAAGTTGCCAGAGCCAAGCTCCTTGTTTACCTTCAATTTTCTACATCTTAAATGCCTTCCCTTCTGATAGTAAAGGCTTCCCATTTGTTCTTCCTCTTGCACTCTTCCCTTAAAATGAGCACCTTTCCTCCTCTTTCCAAGGTAAAGCATCCTAAAGATGACAATGTTTTTTCTGAGATGCTGTCATTACAGAAACAAACTGTTAATGTGCAACGGGAATTATGTACAATTAAGTACAGGAAAAAGTCAGAGCTCCAAAGATGGACAAAATCCTGGTCATCTTGGGAACTCTGTGGGGCAGCAACATGGATTCCCTGTGGTCTTAGGAAGCCCAGTTTGTAAAGCTTTTAAAGAATGCATCCCTTAAAGATTTTACAGCCTCGATCATCTTGGAGACTCCCAGCTAATTCATGCTCATGTGACTGAAACAGGATTGGATATGAGGTGCTAAGTGCTGCTGCACATCTGAAAGGCATTTTTAAAATCAATGAGTCATATTCAATCTGAAATATGGTTTTAGACTTGCTGAAAAGACAGAAAATTGTTCTGACATTTTGTCCACCTCGTCTCAGGAAATGATTATACCCTTATCGAAGACAATGGAACAGCCTCCAGCAATTCTAGTAGTTATATTGCACCATAGTATAAAAATATCAGAACTGAAGGCGCATGCTGTTGAGTACACAAGAATTGTGATTTTTACTTTCACGCTGCATGCTGAAAACTAGCTGACCTCAACATTTTGTGAAGGGTATCTATTACTCTGACTTGAGTGTCTAGAATATGTATGAGAAATATTTTAAGCTTATGCATTATTGATTAGATTTTGGATTCTGGAATATCTTCCATTCTACATGAATAATACAAGGGACTGCTATTAACTTTGTGAAAGCACCATAGAATTGTGTAGCTGTGAATTGTTTTAAGTTTTATTAATGCAATGATTCCTGAACAGGATCTATAATATTGAACTGCTTCAAAGGTATGGTTTGTTTATCCTAAAAATACACACAGAAAAAGAAAATACTTTGGATGTTGCAAATCTTTTATTTTAAACAAAAGCGGGTAAGGCAGCACTTGTGGAGACAGAAACATCAACCTGAAAAGTTAACTCTGTTTCCCTCTCCACTGATGCTGCCTGACTTTGAGTTTCTCCAAAATAGAAGTTTTTATTGAGTCAGAATAAAAACAGATTGATTTGAAATTGCCCCCTGTAGTTGAATGCACTGAACTTCTGCAGGAAATAACTGAGAGTTTGTATCAATTAAGCTATTGCAAAGTTTTTTTTAAATTGATTTTTCTATTTACAATTTTAATCCTTTTAATACTCTTAAGTGCCTTTATCAGTATTATTATGCCTCGTAACATGTTCTGTAAAGTTAAATTAATGACTGAAATGCTACTAACCATGATCTATCAAGCTGCCTGTTTTTATTGCTACTAAGCTATTTTATGTTAAGTGCATTTAATTGAAAATATCTGACTTGTTTAAATTTGTAAATAATGCTAATACTACCTCTGAATGTAGAGGAGGGTGCAAAATTCAGATGTGTAGCACCAATATTTTGACACTCTAAGTGGTCTTAGAATGCCAAAGTGACGTCCACTGTACTCTCTCAGACTTTTGCCAGTCACAGTGAAGGTTTTCTTGCCAAAGGCATTAGTATACTTTTGCCTATATAACCCTGATTTTATGCCACTCTGCCAATTCAGAACTCAAGGTCCGCTGTCTGTTAATGTCATATGGCTGAACGTGACATCGACAGTGAGAAAGACCACAGCAATTTTTGGTTAAAGCAATCACTAATTGCTTTCAGTTTAGTTGCTGATTGATTATTACCAGCCATTCCTATTTGCTGCTTTCTATAGTTATTTGAAGTGATAACATGTAGGTCATCAGCACACGGTGGCACAGTGGTTAACATTGCTGCCTCACAATGCCAGGGACTCTGGTTCAATTCCTGGCTTGGGTGACTGTGTGGAATTCCTTCCTTCCTTCCTTCTCTGGTCAGTCTTCTGGATGGTCTCCATGTCTGCATGAGTTTCTCTGTGTGCTCGTTTCCTCCCACAGACGTGCAGACGAAATGTGCTGGCTAGGTGCATAGGCCATGCTAAATTATCCCTCTGTGTACCCGAACAGGCGCCAGAGTTTGGCAACCAGGGGATTTTCACAGTAATGTCATTGCAGTGCTAATGTAAGCCGACTTGCGACGCTAACAAATAAATAAAATCTACTCTGCTAAGTACTACTGGCCTCCTCCTCCTTTACCAGATGCGTCCTAGCTAATGCCTCATTGGCGAAAAGGAGGCTGCTCTCTGATCGGAGGTCCTTTTCTGGATCTACAGTCTCTCACTTCAAATCCAATCTAATCTTTTGTGGTAATATAACCAGGGTCTAGTTTTAAGGCCGATTAAATTGGACATCCTAAATTAAAGAATTGGGGTTATTAAAATCAAACAGTCATACCTCAGGCAGGCCAGACTTGACTAAGGTCAAATATACAAATACACAGAAACATGTCTGGGCCTGGCCCGTCAATCACCCATCACAGATCATTGCACTCATCAAAGATCACCCATCAAAGATCATTGCACTGAGACCCAGCAGGAGATCATCGCACCCCATTGAAATGCACCGGCCTATTGTTAGAAGCTTGACTGATAGCCAAGTTCCGTACACATGAGGACAGCCTCAACCGGGATCTTGGGTTCATGTCACACTATCTGTAACCCCCATGACTTGCCTGTGCTTGCAAAATCTCACTAATTGTCCTGGCTGGAGACAATACACATCTCTTTAACCTGTGCTTAACCCTCTCCACTCACATTGTCTGTACCTTTAAGACTTGATTACCTGTAAAGACTCGCATTCCAACCATTATTTTGTAAATTGAGTTTGTATCTTTATATGCCCTGTTTGTGAACAGAACTCCCACTCGACTGATGAAGGAGCAGCGCTCTGAAAGCTAGTGGCTTGTGCTACCAAATAAACCTGTTGGACTTTAACCTGGTGTTGTGAGACTTCTTACTGAGTTTACCCCAGTCCAACGCCAGCACCTCCACATCATTGTTAGAAGCGAGACTTTGTCACCTAGAGTTCCTGCAGTTATCTTACATGGCAACAGGTTACATGTAAGTAACACCATGGAGGTGGACACCAGGGGGCGGGCCCCAGTGTCCTGTCAGGCAGACATCAAGAAACCCACTGGGTATTGGGACCCCCTCCCAGGACCTCATTGGCCGGAAGCCAGAGAAGTTTCTGGAAAGACAGGCAAGGGGATAAGGTACACATTTCGGACACAAGCAGCGAAGACTCAATGAGGGAGGTGATCTTGACCATCCAGAAGACTGACCAGAGAAGGAAGGAAGAAGCTGCCATCGAGACTCGCCTTCATGACAACAGACCAGAGGGACTCAGAGGATCGCCCTGAAGTTTAACCAAAGCATCTTTGTGGGTAGTATACTTGAATCTGGGGTATCCTCTTGTTTTATATGGGCAATTTAAGGTTTAATAGTGTTATTATTAATAAACTTGAAATCATAGAAACCCTACAGCGCAGAAAGAGGCCATTCGGCCCATCGCGTCTGCACCGACCACAATCCCACCTAGGCCCTACCCCCATATCCCTACATATTTACCCACTAATCCCTCTAACCTATGCATCTCAGAACACTAAGGGCAATTTTAGCATGGCCAATCAACCTAACCTGCACATCTTTGGACTGTGGGAGGAAACCGGAGCACCCGGAGGAAACCCACGCAGACACGAGGAGAATGTGCAAACTCCACACAGACAGTGACCCAAGCCGGGAATCAAACCCAGGTCCCTGGAGCTGTGAAGCAGCAGTGCTAACCACTGTGCTACCGCGCCGCTACTTATTGAACCTTTACTTGTGTTTGTTCCTTTGTCCATCTTGCAAATAAGGGCACCGGGATAAAACTTTTGAGTAAGTAAACTGATCGAGGTTTTACCGGTACAACACTTTCTTATGGTGATCACCAACCCACCCTCACAAGGTCTGTCTCTCCACTCTGAGATGGAGGTTAACAAATTCCAGCATGACGGTGATCCCTGCAAATATTTGGTACTTTCAACGAGCTTTGCATTTTGCAATGTAGTGTGGATATTACAAAGGGTGAAAATGGAGAAATATCCTGCACCAGCTATCCACTGTTGTCAAGCTACCCAGATGTCTTGGATCCCTTTTGCCTCTGGTCATGCAGAAGCAGCCGGGAGATTGGGGACACACTCCTTCCACTACAATCAAATTCCTTGGTGTAGGTTTAGCTCTCGAGTGTAGGTTGTTCTTAGATGATGGTCAGTTGCTAGATCTACGCGGTAGCATTATTAGCATCAGGCAGCACTGTGTGATGACCCAGCAGCTGCCATGAGAACATAAGATTTTGGAGCAGGAGTAGACCATTCAGCCCTTCAAACCTGGTCCACCATCCAATAAAATCATGGCTCCTCTGGTTGTGGTCTCAACTCCACTTTGCCATCAAGCCCCACAACCCTTGATACCCTTGTCTAACAAAAATCCATCTAACACTGGCTTAAATTAATTCAATGATCCAGCCCCCACTGCTTTCTGGGAAAGAGAATTCCACCTACTAATGTCCCTTTTGAGAGAAAAATATTTCTCCTCATCTCCATCTTTAAACGGTAGATCTTTTATTTTGAAATGATATTCCTTGGTTCTACTCGTTTCCATAAGTGGAAACATCCTCCTGGCATCTACCCTATTAAATGCCCTCGGGATCATATATATTTCAAAAGATTGGGCCTATCTTAAGTTAAGCCCTTCATTCTGGGAATGAATTGAATGAACCTTAAAACTGTAGACCATATTCCAGATGCGGGCTCACCAAGGCCCTGTACATCTGCAGCAAAACATCCTGCTTCTATATTCCATTCCCCTTGCAATGAATGCCAACATTCCATTTGCCTCACTAATCATTCGCTGTAACAGCACACTATCTTTTTGTGATTAATGTACCAAAGCACCCAACTCCCTCTACCGTTGCATTGTTTGACCTCTCTCCATTTAAATAATATGCTGCTTTTCCATTCTTCCTGCCAAAGTGGACAATTTGCATTTTCCCACATTCTACTCCCAACTGCCAAATTTTAGCCTATCTATGTACCTTTTCAGACTCTCTCCCCTCTTGACAATTTACATTCTTTCCTCGCTGGGTGCCATCAGCAAATTTAGCTATCATACATTTGGTCCTTCATCCAAATCCTATTTAAGGATGCGCACTGCTGCTGCTGCTTTTCCACTGGAGGGGCTGATAAAAGGAGGCCTGAACAAAGCCACCTCCTTGCATTACTGCCCAGTACACTGTGGCTGGAAGTGACTTAATTCAATGACAGGAAACTGCAGAAGAAAGTAAAAACAAAGAAAGGCACCAACCATGACAGTGGCATGCTAGAATGTCCAACCTGACTCTATCATCAAACCAGCAATAAACCTGAACGTCATTGAAAAAGGCAACCAAATAAGGCAAGGCCCCTGGTCCAGATGGCATTCCAGCAGAGATTTAGATGTATACTATTACAGAGCTTGTTAACAAATTGACAGCCACCTTTAAGAATATCTGAGATCGGGAGTAAGTTCCACTGGGAGCAAGGATGCCAACATAACATCTGGAAGCGGAAGCTAGTAAGGAATAAGTCACATCCCAATTGCAGGAAAGATCCTTTACAATAATCCTTTTAAACCATTTACTAAACAGCCTCAGAGATGATGTCCTCCTGGGATCACAGTGCGGTTTTAGAGCTAACCATGAGCAGCAGACATGGCTGTCGCAAGGCAACTACAGGAAAACTTCATAAAAGCATAAACATCAAGGATCTATTTTTGTTGTTCATTGACCTAACTAAAGCTCTTAACAGTGTGAATTGACTTTGTCTATGGCATTTCCTCTCCAAGCTAGAATGTCCAAACAAGTTTGTCAAAATTCTGTGTCTACTGCACGATATTTCAGCCTGTGGTGAGATGTCTGATATCTTTGCGGTAACCAGTAGCATTAAACAAGGATGCAATGTGGCTCTCCAACTCTTCAATCCCTTTGCTGCAAAGCTTAAGGAATCCACCAGAGACATGTCTACAGGCATCAACGTTGGGTTCTGTCCTAGGAAGCTCTTCAATCTCTCCAGACTGTGTACCTCCACCTCTGAGGTGGCAATCCGAGAACTTCTGCACGTAGATGACTGTGCTCTCGCACGGATATTTACTTTATTCATGTTATTCATCCCTTATCAAAGTTTCCCTCAACTTCATTGCTCTAAGGAGAACCACCCCAGCTTTTCAGTCTTTACATACAACTGTTCCCCTCACCACACTATTCCAGTAAAATCTCTTCTTGCCCTCTCTTCAAGGTCTTGACATCCCTCTTAAGGGTAATGCCCAAAATTGAACGCACTTTTATAGTTGAGGCCTAAAACTTTATATGCTATGCCTCTAATAAAACCAAAATTCTGTGTATGTTTCTAACAGTCTTTCTAACTTGTCCTGCTACCTTCAAATATTTGTGTACATACGCTGCCAGGTCTCTCTTCTTACACACACATCATTTAGTTTATTTTGCCTCTTTTCATTCATCCTACTAAAATAAATCAAGCCAAGGTATTAAATTACATCTATCGCATCCCTGCCTATTTTGCCAGTCTGTCTATGACTTCCTGAAGTCTGCTGTTTTCCGCATCATTGTCTCACTGTTGCTTTAAAGATGTTTTCACAAAGTCATCTATAAACAATGTAAAGTGTGTATACTTTACCCTTGGAGTAAATAATTCAATTTACAAAGAGCCTAGGAAGAGGTTAGTTTATTTCATACCAGTGCTCTGGAAGTTACCTAAAGTTAAATTATACACACAGATTAGTAATAACTATACATATAAAAATTGGAACAATTCAGTCTAGTATTTGGTGTAATATTTGCAATCCTTCAGTCCTCTGGCAGAACTTCCATAGGGAAGAATGATTGGAAGATTGTGGCCAGAGCCTCTGCAGTTTAAGCCCTTGCTTCCCTCAATAACCTAGGATGCATCCCAGCAATGGTTTTAATCCTTTTATGACGTGGAGATGCCAGAGTTGGACTGGGGTAAGCACAGTAAGAAGTCTCTCAACACCAGGTTAAAGTCCAACAGGTTTGGACAACGACAGACAATGGATGAATGAACACCGCTCGACAATCACCAGGCAGAAGTGTTCCCTTCCAGTCGGGGAACACTTCAGCAGTCACGGGCATTCAGCCTCTGATCTTTGGGTAAGCATTCTCCAAGGCGGCCTTCTCGACACACGACAACGCAGAATCGCTGAGCAGAAACTGATAGCCAAGTTCCGCACACATGAGGATGGCCTCAACGGGGATCTTGGGTTCATGTCACACTATCTGTAACCCCCATGACTTGCCTGGGCTTGCAAAATCTCACTAACTATCCTGGCTGGAGACAATGCACACCTCTTTAACCTGTGCTTGGCTCTCTCTCCACTCACATTGTCTATATCTTTAGGACTTGATTACCTGTAAAGACTTGCATTCCAACCATTATCTTGTAAATTGAGTTTGTGTCTGTATATGCCCTGTTTGTGAACACAAGTCCTCAGTCACCTGATGAAGGAGCCTGAGACTCCGAAAGCTAGTGCCAAATAAACCTGTTGAACTTTAACCTGGTGTTGTGAGACTTCTTACTGTGTTTAATTCTTTATGTCAGCCTAAAGGATATGTGGTGCCCAGCTGACTGATCTATCGTCTCTTTTTTGTTTTGGCAGTGCACATACATTGCTATTGATCAAGTACAGAGGACATTTGCTGTAACACTAAGCAAATCAGCCTGGACGTGGGGGGCAGAAATGGGAGCCAACGACCATGGAGTCTGTATTGGTAATGGGGCTGTGGTGACCAGAGAGACAGCTACAGAGACAGAAGCATTACTTGGGGTGGATCTTGTCAGGTAATTAATTATTGGAAAGAATAGTAAAAGTCCTTTCATTTTATTTCCTGCTCTGAAATATTGATAAAGTGCCTTGTTTTGGGATATTAGAATGTTGCAATCTAATCAGTAGCTGGAATACAGATCATTTTAAAGATAGAAATCAATTTTCTAAAAGAGTTTCACAAACTGGCATTTCCTCAGAAAACCCTTTCAGCTTCCCTTTTCCTGTCTGGTTTCCCAAGGCCAGGGAAACCAGGTTTTTTATTTTTAATTGAAATGTAGGCATTTAACTTATGAGAAAGCTTTTGGAGTCTGACTTGTCTCCTGAGAGGCAACGACATGGCCACCTGTCCCTCACGCCACCTTCTGTGTAAAAATGAAAGTGGATTTGAAGCATGTCTTTGAACTTTTTAATATTTTTACTTTTCACCCAACCCAGACCTTGGATGACTGTGTGGAATTTGCACATTCTCCCTGTGTCTCCGTGGGTTTCCTCTGGGTGCTCCAGTTTCCCCCCACGTAAATAATGAGCAGTTCTATCCAAAAGCAAAATCTTGAAAAATAAGATTCAAACCATCACCTGGCCAAAAAGAAATCAAATCCCTACAATGCAGTAGGAGACCATTTAGCCCATCACGTCTGCGACAACTCTCCGAAAGAGCATCTTTCACCTGAGTCCTCGGAGGTAAAATCAGTCTGTGATCGTGCCCTCGATCAAACAGGAACCTGCACTATCCTATCCTCTGCCTTGGCTGCAGTGCATTCATGACTAATGTTTTGCCATGTATAGATTCTGCCCCTACGTTATCCATTAGGATATGCAGAGTCCCAGTACCTGAGTGGATGGCTGCGAGTGTGAAATTAAGTGCCAGTGTGTCTTCATTGTCATTGTATGTTTGACCTTCCTCCCGTGCCTGGTAAGATTGCAGTTCTTGGGTATCTGAAAGGAGAGGAACAAGGATAAGATTGTGGTGAGGGCGAAGTAAAAAAAATTACATGTTTACACCATCCGTTCACAGCTCCGGTGTTGAAAGAGATTGAGGGGCATGTGAGAAGGTGGGTTAGGTATGACGATGGCACCATCACATTGTTTTCCATCTCCCCGCTGATCACAACCACAACAGTGGGCATTCCTGCAATGACCAATCCTATTGTCTACATCGGAGTTAGGACATGCAGATATGTCTCTCCCCTGTGGTTACTTTCTGCTGCCTTTGATTACTTGTCACCTTCCCCTGCAAAAGAATAGTGGGCAATATGTTTAGATGATGTGACTGACATGGTTGAATAACTGGTAATGTGTGCAAGCTGTGTGATGTGGGTGGTGGCATATAGCATTGCTAAATGTGTCAGTGTGGTGAAGCAATGAATGTTAGGTACAAGTTTTGATTGATAAAGGTGGTGTAAGTAGGTGCAGCAGTCAGTGTGATACACTGAGCAGTGGCTGAGGCTAATGTTGTAGTTGGGAGAATATGGATGGCATTTAATGATGCATTCATCTGAATTCGACTTGTGCTCCAGAACTCGCTGCTCCCCTAGCCAAGCTCTTCCAGTACAGTTACAACACTGGTATCTACCCAACAATGTGGAAACTTGTCCAGATATGTCCTGTACACAAAAAGCAGGATAAATCCAATCCGGCCAATTACCGCCCCATCAGTCAATCATCAGTAAAGTGATGGAAGGGGTCATAAACAGTACTATCAAGCAGCAGCAGCAACAACTTGCTCATTGACTCCCAGTTTGGGTTTCGCCAGGGTCACTCAGCCCCGGACCTCATCACAGCCTTGGTTCAAACATGGACAAAAGAGCTGAATTCCAGAGGTGAGGTGAGTGTGACAGCCCTTGACATCAAGGGTGCATTCGACCGAATGTGGCATCGGTGGGGGGAGGGGGATCACTGCAGCAGTCCCTCAGGGTAGTGTCCGAGGTCCAACTATTTTCAGCTGCTTCATCAATGGCCTTCCCTCTGTCATAAGATCAGAAATGAGAATGTTCAGCATTATTTGCAACACCTCAGATACTGAAGCAGTCCATGTTCAAATGCGACAATGTTCAGGCTTGGGCTGACAAGTGGCAAGTAACATTCATGCCATACAAATGCCAGGCAATGACCATCACCAATAAGATACAATCTAACCACCGACCTTGACATTCAATAGTGTTACCATCACTGAAT
The DNA here is from genome assembly GCF_964213995.1 of Mustelus asterias. Classification (NCBI taxonomy): domain Eukaryota; kingdom Metazoa; phylum Chordata; class Chondrichthyes; order Carcharhiniformes; family Triakidae; genus Mustelus; species Mustelus asterias. Next base: position 104,780,609 of record NC_135802.1, read on the forward strand.
CCCCCACTGTCAACATTCTTGGGGTTACCATTGACCAGAAACTTGACTGAATTCACCACATAAACACAGTAGCTACAAGAGCAGGTCCGAGGCTAGGAACACTGTGGCGAGTAACTCGCCTCCTGACTCCCCAAAGCTTGTCCACCATCTACAAGGCGTAAGTCAGGAGTGTGATGGAATACTCTCACTTGCCTGGATGGGTGCAGCTCCAACAACACTCAAGCTTGACACCATCCAGGACAAAGCAGCTCGCTTGATTGGCACCACATCCACTCCCACCACCGACACTCAGTAGCAGCAGTATGGCTACAAGATGCACTGCAGGAACTCTCCAAGTTTCTTTAGACAGCACCTTCCAAACCCACAGCCACTTCCATCTCGAAGGACAAAGGCAGCAGATAACATGTGAACGCCACCACCTGCAAGTTCCCCTGCAAGCCACTCACCGTCCTGACTTGGAAATATGTTGCTGTTCCTTCGCAGTTGCTGGGTCAAAATCCTGGAATTCCCTCTAACAGCATTGTGGGTCAACCACAGCATGTGGACTGCAACATTTCAAACAGACAGCTCACCACCACCTTCTCAAAGACAACTAGGGATGGGCAATAAATGCTGGCCAGCCAGCAACGCCCATGTCCCATGATTGAATTTTTAAAAAAAAATCACTGACCTTGTCCATTTGTGTGAGTGTACTGAACATTTTCTTTATGGTATCCAAAGTCTACAAATCGACTGCTGGCAATCTGACGTGTCAGCACAATAAACAGTTACAGGACACCTTCTCGATTAGAGGCACAGAGTAGCTTTAAGCATTTCAAGTTAACTTATAGTACAGCTGGTAAGTAATGATTATAGGGTCCACTGCTGATGCATGCAACCCTTGAACAGTGAGGTTAGTGTTGACTGTGTTATCGTAAGCAGACAACACAATTGGTATGTTGGCTGCATAACATTGAATGGACCTGGAGTAAATGCATTTTGTGGTCCCCCCCACCCATTTTCAGGACCCTATCCACTTTAACCCCATACTTTTCTCTCATGATCCTCTTGGTCACCTTTTTAAAGGCTGAAAGGTTCAAAGTTTCTGATCTTTCCCCTATTTATAGTCCAAAGATGTGCGGGTTAGGTTGATTGGCCAGGTTAAAAAATTGCCCCTTAGAGTCCTGGGATGTGTAGGTTAGAGGGATTAGTGGGTAAAATATGTGGGGGTAGGGCCTGGGTGGGATTGTGGTCGGTGCAGGCTCGATGGGCCGAATGGCCTCCTTCTGCACTGTAGGGTTTCTATGATTTCTATGATTTCAGGGCTTTAGTATAATTGATCAGTTTTCTGACTCATTTCTATAATGTCCCGAGGGCTGGAGATTTTCCCCTTGTATCTCCCTAATGTGTAATTTCCTATATACTGGGAGCTAGTATTTCCAGTTCATTTATAGTATGTCATTAATCCTCCTTCAGTTATGATTATTCACGATGGCATACGACTTGCGTATCCCCCAGTGAATATTTTGAGGAAGTAATCATTTAGTATATATTTGACAAGTATGTGGATAATTACATATGCAAAAGAGGATTGTGTTATCTTTGAGAAAAACATAATTGCGCAGAACACTTTCCTTCTAAAGCTACTGTGGTAGCAGCAGGGCAAACCTGCTTAATCTCAAACCCATATTGTCTCTGACACCTACTACTTTATCAATTCTTACCTGAAGCAAAATCATTGAGCAGAACAGTGCAACAGGCCTGGCTGCCACTGAAACACAGTGAGAAGTTTAACAACACCAGGTTAAAGTCCAACTGGTGTTGTTAAACTTCTAACTGTGTTTACCCCAGTCTAACGCCGGCATCTCCACATCATGTCACTGAAACACCATGCGTGTGTTAACTCAGTTAATGGCTATAGGAGAATGATGTGATTCTCATTACTTCACCCCTTGTTATTTAATTCTCTTATCCTCCTGGCACAAGCTACGTTGAATGTGTTTGAATTATAACCAGAAACATCTCTTTTCCTGGTGGATGCATTAACATATATTTATCCAAAAATAAGACCTGCTATTAATTTGCAGATTATTTTATAATGCTTGTTTGTTGTATTAATAAATTTAATGAATCTTTGATACCTGTTGTTGATTTATGAAACAAATGCAAGTGTTTTAATGTGTGCAAAGTGAATTAGCACACTACTCTTTCACTCTTGAGTAGAAAAACGTCCAAAGGCTCTGACAAACTAAACATTATAAACTGGCAGGATTTTTTGAAACCTAATTTTCAAGGCCTGCTTTGATTATCATGCAATTGAGAGCAGTAAATGTTTTACAAAAACAGCACTTCCGTAATTTATGTCCTCGCAGAATGAAAGTCGTTCCTGATATGAAAGTGTTGTAATAGTTATTAGCAAATGTCAAGTCAGTTCGTTTTTTGTGTGTTTGGATTTTTCTCACAGACTTGGTTTAGAAAGAGGCACTACAGCAAAAGAGTCCTTGGATATTATAGTGTCCCTCTTAGAAGAACATGGGCAAGGTGGCAATAGCTTTGAAGATGGAGAGACGCTCCACGCGTTCCACAGTACGTTCCTCATTGTGGACAGAACAGAAGCCTGGGTCTTGGAAACGGTTGGCAAATACTGGGCTGCTGAGAAAATCACAGGTTAGTGGTTTTCATATTGATAAATAACTGACATTGCGTAAGGACTAACGGGAGTGGCATGATCCATGTGGTCCATTTTCCATTCACCACTGCATACTTGGCAGATATGTTGAGCAGAACAAATCACTAAGAGATGGTTCAATCATACCATGTCAATTCAATGCAAATTGGCATAGTAGACCCCAATAGTTGAAAGCAAAATAGTATTTCCTAAATTTTTCAGTTGTTGCCTAGATTTTATTTGTTCATTTGTGGCACAAGAGCATCACTGGCTGGCCAGCATTTATTGCCCATCCCTAGTTGCCCTTGGAGGGCAGTTGAGAGACATTGCTGTGACTCGGGAGCCACATGTCAGCCAGAACAGGTAAGGACAGCAAATTTCCTTCCCTAAAAGAAATTAGTAAATGGGTTTTCCAACAATCGACAATGGTTTCATGGTCATCAGTAGATTCTTAATTCCAGATATTTTTTATTGAATTCAAATTTCATCATCGGTTGTGGTGAGATTCGAACCCAGGTCCCCAGAACATTAGCTGAGTTTCTGGATTAATAATCTAGCAATAATACCACTAGGCCATCAGCTTCCCATTCATAGCTCTTGTATAATGATCATAATGGATCAAACAAGTACAGCATTCATTGTATAATTGGTTCAAACATCTATATTTTGAGTTCCAGAGCCATTAGTGAATGATCTCCATCTGCCCTGATTTTTGTATCTTGGATCAGTTTTACCTTGTATCAAAGATGGCTTTGGTAAAATAATAACATTCAAATGTAGAAGACCGACGCACACTCCACAGATCGGTGAAATATTTTTACTAGTGCTGGTAGTTGGAAACTTACCAATAACAGTATGTTACTCGAATGGCATTTTCATCGTTTGAGTTGTCAGAGAAATATGATTGATTGAAATTGAGTCTTTCCTTTAGCATTAATGGCAGCATCATTTTAAAACATTCACAGACAGGCTTAATGTGGTGACCTTTTAGGAATGATCAGCCTGTCACAACCTGTGGGTGTCTTAAAGTCTGCTTACATCACATCTTCAGCATCAGCATGAAGTGATTTTCGCATTGTGCCAGAGCTAAAATAATACATGTCTGGAGTCTGGGTCCTGGAAGGAGAATCTTGATCTCGTTATGGAGTGCAAATGTTGCCCAGTGTTAAAGTTTGCAGGTGATCTGATGTTTGGTTGAAACTTCGTCTACCAATCCCATTCCATTATCTGCCTTTCCAATCTAAATTATAATTCACTATTGACGTGATTTATAAAATTGGATGTGGTTATTTCCACAGATTTTTGTCCTTTTTTTCTGCATCAGTTGCAACGGAGTTTGCTTTTGAAATTGATTGAGGCGTGAACCATGTTGTTATTTATTTCCAACAGAAGTTGATAAATAGCAAGCAGGAGCAGGAACTCTTATATTCCAGCTTAACCAAATAGAATCAAAATCACCGCATACAGAATATGGAGAGGAGCTGAGGGTTTTTAAAATATTAACACACTGTTGAAATGGTCTGGAATACACCTCCTGAAAGTGTGTTGGTAACTAGATTTGGATGTAATTTTTATAAGGATTTGGATATTTATTTGAAAAGGAAATATTTGCAGGGTTATGGGGAAAGGTAGAGGAGTGGGACTAATTGGCAAGTTCCAAGAGCTTTAACAGACAAGATGGGTCAAATGGCCAACTTTGGTATCTGTTTATAATGCAGTGTAGGAAATAGGAGCAGGAGTAGGCCGTGGCCCCTTAAGTTGGTTTCATCATTTAATATGATTATAGCTGACCCTTGAACCCAACCCCACTTCCTGCCCAATCTCTCTGTCACTTCATTCCCTTAATTACCCAAAAACCCATCAATCTCAACCTTGAAAATACTCAACAACTGAGTATCCACTACCCTCTGTGGAGAGAATTCCAAAAATTTGCAACCCTTTTGAGTGAAGAAATTTTTCTTCATCTCAATTCAAAATGGCCATTCCCTGACCTGAGAATATAACTCCTTGTTCTAGGTTCTCCAGCCAAGGGAGCAACCTCTGGGCATCTATGCTGTCACACCCTTTCATAATCCTGTATGTTTCACTGAGATCACTTCTCATTATTCTAAATTCCATTCTACTCAATCTCTCCTCATTGGATAGCTGTCTCATCCCAAAAATCAATTTAGTGAACATTTTGTTGCATCTTCTCTAAGCCAATTATACCCTTCCTTCGCTATGGAAATCAAAACTGTACACAGTACTCCAGATGTTGTCTCACCAAAGCCTTGTATAATTGCACTAAGACTTCCTTGCTCCTCTACTCCATTAAAGACCAACATGTTATTTCCCTACTAAGACTAAGGAAATTTGGCATGTCAGCTACGACTCTCGCCAACTTTTACAGATGCACCACAGAGAGCATTCTTTCTGGTTGTATCACAGCTTGGTATGGCTCCTGCTCTGCCCAAGACCGCAAGAAACTACAAAAGGTCGTGAATGTATCCGAGTCCATCACGCAAACCAGCCTTCCATCCATGGACTCTGTCTACACTTCACGTTGCCTTGGCAAAGCAGCCAGCATAATTAAGGACCCCACACACCCCAGATGTTCTCTCTTCCACCTTCTTCTGTCGGGAAAAAAATACAAAAGTCTGCCAACCGACTCAAGAACAGCTTCTTCCCTGCTGCCATCAGACTTTTGAATGGACTTGCCTTGCACTAAGTTGAAACCAAAAGAGAAAATGCTGGAAAATCTCAGGTCTGGCAGCATCTGTAAGGAGAGAAAAGAGCTGACGTTTCAAGTCCAGACGACCCTTTGTCAAAGCATTAAGTTGATCTTTCTCTACACTCTAGCTATGACTGTATCACTACTTTCTGCACTCTCTCATTTCCTTCTCTATGAACGGTAAGCTCTCTGTATAGCACGCAAGAAACAATGCTTTTCACTGTCTGGTAATACATGTGACAATAATAAATCAAAATCGAATTCCTAATTGCTTGCAATCGTTATATGTTTTATGTATATCGGCACCCAAATTCTCTGAATACTGACAATTACTAGATAATCACCATTTAAAAAATATTCTAATTTTCTATTATTTTGTCGATCAGCTGCCTTAACCGATCCATATCCCTTTGCTGACTCCCTGAGCCAGATTTTCAGGCCAGCTGGAGACAGCATCAGAGGCCGGCAGGCATTGAAATTAGTGCCACTGGCCTATGTACGGGTTTCCCAGCTCCATCCCAGCCACGGACCATTTTCCGAGAGTTGAGATGGAGGCAGTAGAGCTACCCACCTACACGCAGTGAGTATCTGATTAACCACTTGCGACTAATTGAAGGAGGCCAGCTGTAGTTTTCCAGGGGCAGTGAGAGTCAGTTTAATTGCCTGAAGGCAGGCTCCTCGCAGCAGTTCTCCCTGGAGACCTGTTCCAGAGTTTAAAGGCTCTCCTTGCCTCTAGCCGGTTTATCACCACAGTGGTGGCCTGGCTGAAAAAACATTTTATTTTAAATTTTAAAAGAAGCTGGAGAGAGTGCACCTCCATTTTGAAGCTATTTTCAATTGTCGTAAAAACCTGTCTGGTTCACTAATTAATGCCTTTTAGGGAAGGAAATCTGTCGGTCCTTACTTGGTCTGGCCTCTATATGACTCCAGACTCATCCAGCCATGAGGCTGACTTTTAAATGCCCTCAGATGGGCAATAAAGGCTGGCCCAGCCAGCGATGCCCACATCCCATAAACGAATAAAAAAGTTGTGTGGTTGGGTTGCAAGGTGTGTTGGAACCTCATCAATTGCTCGAGGGTGGCACAGTGGTTAGCACTGCTGCCTCACAGCACCAGGGGCCTGGGTTTGATTCCACCCTTGGATAGACTGTGTAGAGTTTGCACATTCTCCGTGTCTGTATGGGTTTCCTCCCACAGTCCAAAGATGTGCAGGTTAGGTGGATTGGCCTTGATCAGTGTTCAGGGTTACAGGGATAGGGTGGGGGATAGAGCGTAGGTACAGTGCGCTTTCGACAGGTACCGGTGCATACTCTCTGGGCCAAATGGCTTCCTTCTGCACTGTAGGGATTCTATGAACCCTCTTTCTAACTTCCCTGTCATGACATCCTGCGCTGCTTTCAAGCTGGAAGGACTCTGATTAACCCTCCTCAAGCTCCTAGAATACTCCACCTGTGCTTAATTAGACGGCAACCTCGCCTTCTGCCCATTAACTTTCTGCTCCAGGGAAAAATCATGAAGTGACTGTTTCCCCCACAGTGCAGGCCTCTGACCCCTAGTTGAGCCTAATGGTATTCAAGAAACCTGCCAGGAAAATCCTGCTCCTTATGTCTTCCTCACAGTTTCCTTTCCCACTTAACTTTGTATTGTCGGCAACCTTGGATATAATATACATTCCATACGTCATCCTTTCATCTGAGTCATTAAAACAAAACTTTCAAATAACTGAGGCCCCAGCAATGTTCCCTATGGTGACCCACTCATAGCAAGCTGCCAAACTGAAAAGGACCCATTTATTGCTATTCTGTTTTCTGATCTTTAGCCAATCCTATATCCATGCTAATACCTTACTCCCATGATTCTGATTCTGATCCTACTGGATAAGATTGATTAATAAAGACAGGAATTGAGCCTGAGACATTTGTACTCTTTACTCCAAGTATAACACTCATAAAAACAGCGACGCGTTTTATAACAAGTAATTTACAGCATGTGCTTGACTATTCATGTCCATGAATCTAAAGTTGTTGAAATTAATTAATGCAAATATTTGTTCCTAGAGGGCTTGAGGAACATTTGTAACCGATTGTCTATAACCACCAATATCGATGCAGAACATCCAGAGCTTAGAGGTTACGCCCAAAGTCAGGGTTGGTGGAATGGAGAAGACGAATTCAACTTTGGTGCAGTGTTCTCGGAGCCGGGCAGAGATGAGGCCTCGGATCATCACTGTACTGGCAAAGAACTCCTGCAGAAACACGCAGGTGGGTGAGAGCCTTGCGATGGGGCTTGTAACATTATTTCTTTGGTGTAGCATGACTTGCATCATTCCAAGAGGTAGCAAAGTCTTGCAAAAAAAAGCAGCTGGGTTTGGATTGCTAGATAAAATACATCTGAGTTGTTCATTATTTAAGAAAGCAGTAACATTTTGAAAGTTGTTTAATTTGTGAGTCAGATGGCATTAGAAAATTATGTCCATGCAATCCTGGTCTATAGTGGTGAGCAGCCCTGTACATTTTATACAGGCAAGAGGAGGAACCATGCAACTGAACAAATCAAAGAGCATTTCTGCAAACACTACTGTGGTGTAAAATTGGTACCTCACTCCCCTTTGAACTTTCTTCCCTGCAACAAAAACGATTGCCAGTTGCTGCAGAGCCTTTAGATTCCACAGCAAAATGCAATTTCCTGATTCCATTCAAGACATTGACTCCTGGAGCTCAACTAAAATATTACAAGGCCGACTCTCAAAACTAGTGCAGGGTCAACACTAATTTTCTTCCGACTGGGCTCATGCCAAATGAAGTTGCGGGAAAGGAAAATCCAATGAGGTGTGTAACAATCAATTTGCTACTGCCTAATTTCAGCCACTGCTGAAAGTGGAAACCCAGCCCTGGTATCTGATCTTTGGGGTAATTCCAGCACCACGTGTCTTCTAACCCATCAATCCACAAGTGAACTGGAATTGTGGAACCATGGGAATAGCAACCTGTGACACATTGTTTACTGAATAGTGTTAATTCTGTAAATGGCCCAGCAAATCACAACGCATGGCATAAGGAAGGACAATCCAACCAATACATCTTTCTTCAAATCTAATGCAATCATCCAAGTGACTTGCTCAGATTGAATATAATTATCCACAAGTCTGTAGCATATCATAGACTCCACCGAATTGTTTGATCATTTCATAAAACTGCATAGATCAGAAAACTCACTTTGTGGGAAAAAACTAAATTAACTGAGTATCAACCATTGAGATGCGGTTATTTATTGTCAAACTGCAAGTATTACCATGATTTCCCACTGAGAAATGTATCATTACAACATATTTGACATAGCATTTGTCTTTGATCCAGTGAGTATGCATTCTGTTGTTCTGATTGGAGGATGTATGGAAGAAATTAGTATCACAGCAGTTTTTTAAAAAATGTTCACTGGGCATTCCAGCATTTATTGCTCATCCCCCATTGCCCTCAAGAAGATGGTGGTGAGTTGCCTCCTTTTTTTCTTGGAGGTAGTAAAGGCTTTGCATGGACTCTGTTGCAACGTCAGACCAACTCCACTCAATTACATTAAAGCTGGAGCGATGAAGCCTGAAAACCCAATTTATACAAGGTGGGCGGCACGGTGGTACAGCGGTTATCACTGCTGCCTCACAGCGCCAGGGACCCAGGTTTAATTCTGGCCTTGGGTGACTGTGTGGAATTTGCACGTTCTCCCTGTGCCTGCGTGGGTTTCCTCCGGTTTCCTCCCACACTCCAAAGATGTGCAGGTTAGGTGGATTGGCCATGCTAAATTGCCCCTTAGCGTTGGGGGATTAGCAGGGTAAATACTTGGGGTTACGGGGCTAGGGCCTGGGTGGGATTGTTGTCAGTGCAGACTGAATAGTCTCCTTCTGCACTATATGAATTCTATGAACTCTCAGTCTCACCAATTCCTATATGAATGATTGAAACTACTCGGGGTGTTTACGCCATTCCAAGAAGCAAACTGGTGGATCTCCGTTTGAAGGCAAAATACAGGTACGGCTTGAGGTTTGGATTGGAAAGTATGACCTCTTTATGTTCACATGATGCAGACAGAGATGATGATCATTTTCTGTTGCTGATTGCTAGTGGTGTACCATCTTTTCCTTGTTGTATTGGCATGAGCCGTGAAGAGAAGCTGAGATACTAACTGCCAAAAGCCTTTCCACCACCTGTAAGTCACAAATCAGGAGTGCGATGGAATACTCGTGCTTGTCTGGACAAATGCAACTCCAACAACACTTAAAGATTTCCATCATCCAGGGCAAAGCAGCCTGCTTGACCAGCACCCTGTGCACCACTTTAAACATTTGCTTTCTCCACCTGGTGTAATGAAGCAGTAGAGTATAAGGTGCAGTGCAGCAACTGCCCAAGGTATTTTCACACCTTCAAACCCCTGACTTCTACCACCCAGAAGTACAAGGCTAGCAAGTGCATTAAAAATACCAGCACCTCCCAAATTCCTCTTCAAGTCACACACACATCCTGACTTGGAAATATGTTGTTGACTCATTATCTTTGGATCAAAATCCTAAAACTCCCTCGCTAACAGCACCAAATGCACTCCAACAGTTCAAGGGGGCAACTCACCACCACCTTCTCGAGGGCAATGGGGGATGAGCAATAAATGCTGGAATGCCCACATTATGTGAATGTTTTTTCAAAAACTGCTGTGATACCAATTTCTTCCATACATCCTCCAATCAGAACAACAGAATGTGTACTCACTGGATCAAAGACAAATACTATGTCAAGTACATTATAATGATACATTTGGGGTAATGTTCCATTTTTGTGAGCTTAGAAAATCTGCTGTATAGAGTGAAGGTTTTGTATAGCTATATATGAATAAAGGAGATTAATTATGAAAGTTTTGTATAGTTATATATGAATACAGGATATTAATGATTATTGTGATATTAGCAAAGCATGTAAATTTGTAACAATATAGTAATTGTTTCCAGGTTGCTTGTTTGAATTGTAAAGTGGTAATGATTGTTCCAGCTCATCATCATCAGTTTCTGAATATCCTATCATTAGGAAACATCACTATACAAACAATGATGGATGCGCTGCGTGACCAGGACAACATGGATCTGGATTCTTACATTATCACGGGGAGCATGGTGTCCATCCTGCCTCAGAACAGCAGCTCACCTTGTATCCACTTCTTCACGGCCACTCCGGACCCTGCAAGGTTTGTTCAACATTATCAAATCATTGGTTGGCCTTGAGTGAAGGGCAATAGGTATAACAAAGACATTATTCCACGTGTACTCTTACACAGTTTGTTTAACCAGATGACTAAATTTTAGGCTCCCCCAGAAGCCCAATGCAGAGACTGGGCCAGACAGACAAGAATGATCCCAAGTTCAGTGGCCTCATTTTCAATCAGATACCGACGTTAGGAGCTCTGACTGCTCTCTCAGCCTTGGATTAGGGAGGGGGAAATTGAGTCGGGGATCCTGTTGCTGAATACAATCCCCTCCTGAAACTCTGGTGTGAGGATCTAGAGTGAGGTTGGAATCAGGATTAGGTGTGAGGCCTATCGATCAGCCAACTGATGATGCCCAGTCCGGTGTGAATAGTGGCTGCTTGACAAGGTACTGGTGGGACACCAGTGTAACGCTACTGTGGAAAACTAATCATTGCCTAAAGGAAAAGAGAATGGGAGATGGAATAGAAAAGCCATTGCAAACACCATATAAACAAGGCTATCAGCAGAGTGGAAAAGGAAAAATATATGTAAGGAGTAAATACGTTTTAAAATCTGTCTTTGCTTCTATCTAAGATATTTGCATACTTAAATAAACATTCAGACCTGGATTTTCATCCTCGGTGTTGGTAGCTGGAGTTGGGAAAATTCCCAGCTCTGCCCACCCAGCTTGGGAGAAAGTGATTGAAAAGGTTGGATCTTCATTGCTTGAGGGCTGGCGTGGCAGGCCAGCTAACCTGGAAAGAAATTTAGAGGCGGCAACAGGAACTGCCAGTGCAAAAGTGGGCTATTTAAAAGGCTCACTATGGTGTTGTGCAACTTTATCCCAAGTAAAATAAAAACACACAGCCCCTCCACCCCAACCCTTCACCCCTTCACCCTCCAAACAACCCCCATGCGCCATCTATTCCACCTCATGCCCTTCCACCCACCCCTCAACAGTTCCTCACATGCCCTGTGCCAAGCTGTGGCATTTCCATGCTCATTGACCCACCATATGCTGTCGAGAACCAATGAACCCTGCAGTGACAGTAGGAAATGGTTAAAAAGAGCTTAAAAGTGTTATTCATAACTTTCTCCAATCTTGAAAAAAGTCATTGTCGATCATCCATGCACTTTAAAGTATCTTAGAACATAGAAAAAATACAGCACAAACAGGCCCTTCGGCCCACAAGTTGCGCCGGTCATGTCCCTACCTAGGCTTATATACAGGCTTATATATAGGCTATGTAGTATCAGTACTACAAACTCTTGAAACCACTTAATGTTGTATAAATAAACATTATGAAATTGACAGCAGAGATCAGACAGCCTGAGCTGTCAATTGAACTGTTTTCTCTCTGGGAAGCTGGTGTTTCAGTACTTCAGTGGTTGTCTCAGCCAAGCCTCATTTTGGTTCTTCCACAGCTCTCTCAAACCATGATTTCACGTACCATTTCTGTTTTTACACCGGGGTTGGGTTTGTAGTTTGTGAGCCAGCTGGAGTGTGTGAGCAGTGTGTAAGTGGGCCAGTTACAAGAGCCACCTCAATTCTCTAACATGGTATCCCAGCTCCTAACAGTGTATACAAGCCCTTTAACCCTCACCCATTGCATGCCTCCCATTTATTCTCCATAGCCACCCATCCAATGGCTCCTTCGCCACTTGCCCACTATATACAGTCCTCAGATTTAATGCAATAGAAGTGGGAAATATGTTCGGTTTCTTGGGGGAATTGAATAAATCTCTCATCATCTGGTAAGGGTTCCACATCATTGATTCTAAGTAAAGGATGTGTGCATTCTGCCTTGAGAATAAAACCTTTTTAATATTTGTAATCCTATTAACCTGTGTCAACAAAACAGAATCCACACCAAATGGACAGTGTTTAATTGGAACTTCTTGAAACTGTCTTCCATTCTCAAATAAATGGAATACCTACTGTGCTGAAACCCATTAGCACTTGAAACTTAGCCAAGCATTGATAATGGCCACAGCTGTCCAAATAATAGACTCTTTGAGAGGGAAAGAAAAGCTTTTTTACACAAAGGGTGGTGGGTGTCTGGAACTCGCTGCTGGGGGAGGTAGTGGAAGCAGATACGATAGTATTACAATGATTTTTCCAATGGAGAAAACACTATAATGCATTGAAAAATGTTACAAAACTGATTTAAATAGCTCTGGCTGGTAACACAAAAATCATTGTAATACATGTGAACAAATACATGAGGCTGGCTTTTAAGGGCAGATACCTGTGATGAACCACTGCTTTGAAATCACACCTACATTACAATACAGAACCTAATAGAGATACTGCAAAGTGAGAAAATACAATGGTCTTTCAGAATGTGATGTGGAGATGCCGGCGTTGGACTGGGGTAAGCACAGTAAGAAGTCTCACAACACCAGGTTAAAGTCCAACAGGTTTATTTGGTAGCACAAGCCACAAGCTTTCGGAGCGCTGCTCCTTCATCAGGTGAGTGGGAGTTCTGTTCACAAACAGGGCATATAAAGATACAAATTCAATTTACAAAATAATGGTTGGAATGCGAGTCTTTACAGGTAATCAAGTCTTAAAGGTACAGACAGTGTGAGTGGAGAGAGGGTTAAGCACAGGTTAAAGAGATGTGTATTGTCTCCAGCCAGGACAGTTAGTGAGATTTTGCAAGCCCAGGCAAGTCATGGGGGTTACAGATAGTGTGACATGAACCCAAGATCCCAGTTGAGGCCGTCCTCGTGTGCGGAACAAAATGTAGGAAGCTATAGGCCAATTAGTTTACCATCTGTCATTGGGAAATTGTTAGAATCCATTATAAAGGAAGTAATAACTGGACATTAACAAAGTCAAAAGGAAATCCATCAGAGTCAGCATGGTTTTATTAAAGGTAAACTATGTTTGACTAATTTGCTAGAGTTCTCCAAAGATGTAACCAGCAAGGTGGATAATGGCATTCCTGTAGAAGTAGTATATATGGACTTCCAGAAGGCACTTGATAAGGTACCACACAAAAGGTTAATACACAAAGTTAGTTCACACGGGATTAGGGGTAATTTGTTAGCATGGATGGGTGATTGGCTAACGAACAAAAGCAGAGAGTTGGGATAAACGATTCGTTTTCAGGTTGGCAAGATGTAATTAGTGGGGTGCACAGGGTTCTTGTCCTCAGGCCCCAACTATTTACAATCTACGTTAATGATTTGGATGCAGGGATAGTAGGTGCCAAAGCCAAATTTGCTGATGACACTAAAATAGGTGGGATAGTAAATTGTAATAATTAAATAAGAAATTTACAAATGGATATGGATAGGTTAAGTGAATGGGGCAAAATTTGACAAGTGGAGTTAAGTATGGCTAAGTGTGAGATTATTCATTTTGGTAGGAAAATACAAAGGCAAATAAATTCCAGCCCCAGGTCACTGTCTGTGTGGAGTTTGCATGTTCTCCCCGTGTCTGCTTGGGTTTCCCCCAGGTGCTCCGGTTTCCTCCCACACTCCAACGATGTGCAGGTTAGGTTGATTGGCCATACTAAATTTTCCTTGGTGTCAGGGGTCTAGCAGCGTAAATACATGGGGTTTCCAGGATGGAACCTGGGTGGGATAGTTGTTGGGGCGGGCTCAGTGGGCCAAATGGCCTCCTTCTACACTGTAGTGATTCTTTGATTATCTAAATGGAAAGAATCTTCAGAGTGTTTTGGTGCATCTGGGTGTCCTCAAGCATGTAAAGCAGAAAACTAGTATGCAGGTAGAACAGGAAATAAGGAAGGCAAATGGAATCTTGGCGCGTATTGCTAAAGGAATAGAATGTAAAAGTAGCGAAATGTTGCTGCCACTATATGAAGAATTAGTGAGACCACACTTAGAATATTGTGTACACACAGATAAAATGTAGTTTAATTTCTTAGTTCTGTGGGAAGAGAAGATAACTAAATGTGTCTGTAAGATGAACACATGCTTCTTTTAATTGATACTTTCAAAGATACTCTTAATGTGAAAGCAGTCATGCAGTTCTCTTTAGAAGCCTTGGAATTTTACTTCGGGTAGGTGTCTGATGATTCCCTGGAACCAAACCTGTGCAGAAGAAAACATTTAATGGTCCCACCGATACCCATACTTTAACCATATGAAAGTTGTGATCCAAGCTTGCAAATACTCCAGAAATATGACTTTTATATTGCTACTCCCCCAGTTTGGGGAAGGGTTTGTATGCAGAAACTTTTATAATTTCAGCACTTGGATAATTCCATTGGGCAAAATTACATTTGCAGTAATTCCAGCTTTGGCACCAGCATTCAGAATGCACCTTCCAATGTAAACGGATTATTTTAGAGCACCATAAACGTTAACACGTTGTTGAAAGTGTTGTCTGCAATTTAAAAATGCCATTAATATGATAACTAAAACCAGGTCCTTACACACACGCACAGTATTTCCTAGAGTTGTTTAGTAGAGTGGACCGAGACCCTTACACTATTAATTTTTAAAAGTTGTTTGCTTCTCAGGTCTATCTTCAAACCCTTCATCTTTGTAGATAATGTCAAGCCAGTCCCTAAGACACAATCTCCAAGTTTTGGTGATGAGGACCCAGCAAAGCAGCAGCCTCGCTTCCAGAGCAGACCTGATCGTAGGCATGAGCTATATCAGGCGCACCAGTGTGCTCGATCAGTAATGGAAACTGAAGAGGTAGGAGATTTCCTCATCTTATTTATGCCAAACGATCTCTGCTGCATACACACAAACTCCTCGCATTTCCTCAGATTTTATTTTGATCAGACTTGAAAAAGATTCTTAAGTAACAAAGACACCTAATAATGTTCATGATGAACATTTATACTGGGTGATGTACATTATGGAAAATTTGTTAGCTGTTTCTAGTCACAAATCCAGTTTTTCTTCTGAAATTTCTTTGTTGAAATTATGTTTTTGATTAACTTGCATTATTTGACATTACCTTTCAGTTTTAGATATGGCCTTTAACAATGATTTGAAACAAAGCTTTTTATTATACCAACTGTATTTGAAAAAAGGTATCTCAATGTTCGATCCTTTTTTTCTCCTGCTTTACTTGGCTTTATTTCTCCAAGTTGGGCCTGATGGACACAATGGTTTAATTCAGTGGTACACAAATTGAGAATTCAGTAAACAAAGCTTTTGATGCCCTTGAATACAGTGCAGTTTTGTTGATTCAACTGTATGCAGATAAACCACTAATCAGATGTTTCTAACTAGAAGAAATAGAAATACTTGCACAAGATTCCTTGGTCTAGGTTTGAAGTTCCTGCTCCCAAATGTCAAATCCTTGAACTTGCCTTTTTCTTCTGTCAACTGACATCATCTTCCAAGTTTTCCGCAGTGATTGCGAGCCACATAGAACAGGAAGGTCCACTGTTTGATCCCTGGTCCAAACTACTGACTAATGTTGACCTGGGTGATGGTTGGGATGCTGCATTTGACCTGGATGGTCGTAGGGTTTCCTGCAATTCTTTTTTTATTCTTTCATGGGATGTGGGCATCGCTGGCTAGGCCAGCATTTATTGCTAAAAGGAGGATCTGACTGAAGGGGCTCAATGATCTACATCTTGATGTTCCAATCATGCACATCTGTTTGGTTCTACAATCTGTTTCACAAGGAAGCCAATTGTAAAGACAGCTATAGATACTCTGAGTCATAGGATTGGCAATACTTGCTAATGCTTGATGTGGATTGTGATTAAGGTGCTGCTAAAGCTAGACTTTACTTACTCCTGGATGAGGGAATGGAACTTGACAAGATTTTCCATCCATTGAGGTCAGTGAGGTTCCCAGCTAAGATTGCAAGTGTGTGGCTGTCAAATGAGACCTTGAGTTTGGTTGTGATATTGTTTATGATGAAATAGTCTGATAATCCTCTCTGTGGCTCACGTGCATACTGGTCATGCAACTGAGGTGTTGGTATATACAGAATTGAATTCCAGCAAAGAACCTACACTTAGCTAATGAGAGCTGACAAAGGATAATATTTTGAGGGAAAAGAAACACTGGGTGGAATTTTCTGTTCTGGAGACTAAGTGCAGTGGTGGATGGAAATGTTGGCGTGATTCCCACTGGGAAGTGTGGGTGGTGAGCAAATAGGGGGTGAGATTTTCCGGCCTCCCAGCCGTGTGTTTGCCGGTGGTGGAAGGCGGCGTGCTGTTTGCTAGTGGTGGGTTTCTCTGGTGTCAATGGGAAGTCCCATTGATGTCACCCCATGCTGCCGGGCTGGAGTGCGCTGTTGCCAGGACCGGAGATCCTGCTGGTGAGACCGGCTGGAGCATTGTGGCCATGATCTTCAGATTTCAGCTCATCAATTGTACATCTGTGATGAGGCTCATGGGCATGCACACACAAATGCTTTGGTGCATTGGCAGACCTGCCGGTGAGCTGGCAGCCTATGTCAAAGATCATAGGGAACATTGAGCTCTGGCAAAGGGTCAAGCAGACTCGAAATGTTGGCTCTACTCTCTCCCCACAGATGGTGCCAAACCTGCTGAGATTTTCCACCATTTTTCTGTTTCCGTATCAGAGAGAACAGCCAGGCTCTAACTTGGCACAAGACTTGGAGCACTGGACTAAACAAAGACACCCATAAGACAGGCAGTAGGGACTTGCTTCTGTGGGACGTGGTGTTGGAGACTGGCTTCTGGGGGGACACTACTGTGTTGGGGACTGGCTTCTGGGGGGGGGGCACTGTGTTGGGGACTAGCTTCTGGGGGGGGAAACTGTGTTGGGGACTGAATTCTGGGGGGGGCACTGTGTTGGGAACTGGCATCTGCGGGGCGCGGTGTCGGGGGGGCCTGCCCCCTGCGGGGCGCGGTGTCGGGGGGGGCCTGCCCCCTGCGGGGTGCGGTGTCGGGGGGGGCCTGCCCCCTGCGGGGTGCGGTGTCGGGGGGGGCCTGCCCCCTGCGGGGCGCTGTGTCGGGGGGGGCCTGCCCCCTGCGGGGCGCTGTGTCAGGGGGGGCCTGCCCCCTGCGGGGCGCTGTGTCGGGGGGGGCCTGCCCCCTGCGGGGCGCTGTGCGGGGGGGGGCCTGCCCCCTGCGGGGCGCAGTGTCGGGGGGGCTGCCCCCTGCGGGGCGCTGCAGTCGGGGGTGGGGGGGGGGTTGCCCCCCACGGGGCGCTGCGGTCGGGGTTGGCTGCATTCGTTGGGGCTGCAGTGGTTCAAGAAGGCGGCTCAGCACATCTGTCTCAAAGGCAACTAGGGATGGGCAATAAATGTTTGACCTAATACCCTCTGTCTCCTACAACTGTGCCAATTTTGAATCCACTTTATCAAATTACTCTGTACCCCATGAGAATTTACCTTCTTTACAAGTCTCCCATGTGGGACCTTGTCAAAGGCTTTGATTACAATAAAAACCAGTATGTGACCCTGGCGAATTTTCAGGTATATTGGTTTAGTAACTTCATGTTCTTGGAACTTATGTACAGGTACAATTTTATATTTTAATGTACAAGTTGTTTTCTTTTTGAGGGGGGGAAGAGTCTAGATGGTGAAGATTTATCATTTTGTTATTACGCTCTCTCCATGGGGCAACTTTTTAAAAATTTATTCATGGGACATGGGCGGCACTGGCTGGGCCCGCATTTATTACCCATCCCTATTTGCCCGAGGGCAGTTGAGAGTCAACCACATTGCTGAGTCACAGGTAGACCAGATCAGGTAAGGATGGCAGATTTCCTTCCCTAAAGGATATTAGTGACCCAGATGGGTTTTCCAACAATCGACAATGGTTTCATGGTCATCAGTAGATCCTTAATTCCAGATTTTTATATGAACTTAAATTCCACCATCTGCCATGGTGGGATTCAAACCCTGGTCCCCAGAACATTAGCTGGATTTCTGGATTAATAGTCCAGCGATAATACCATTAGGCCATTGCCTCCCCTAAAACTGTACATTTATTTTAATATGTTTGCCCTTGTGTTAGTTACTCAATGCAATACAAAACAATGACTGACTGCTGCAAGGATGGCATTCACCATCATGATGTGCTGAACATGCTCACTAACTGCACGTTCAGCAAATTGTAATTTTTGCAGTTGGGATACATTTAGATGCGGTGTCTGCATAACCACATGTGTGCACTTGATGTTATCTTGCACCATAGGAAAGCTAGTTATCCTGGGAAAGCCACATGCATTTCTGCCAGCTTCTCTTGGGTCAGAGACAAACAATGAACTCTCCTGTCCTAATGTACAAAGAATCTGTCACCTCTAATTATGCAGCAATGGATGGTGAACTGGGAGGGGATACAGATTTCAACTGCTTCAGCCTGACCATGGTCACCTGCAGAGCCATTTGCAGCACCAGCCTTGGCCTGCTTTGAGGTTGCAGGTCTGCCTACAATAGATAAGACTTTAGTGAACACCTGTTTTTGAAAATGCACACTATGTAAATATTGCACCTGGCTTAGGTTAAGATGAGAGAAATGCTCCTGGAAGACCACAGGTGGTGAAGGCTTCTGCTGCAATCCCTCCTCTACTCCCTGTCAGTAGCTTGTTGTCTTCAGTGCTGCCACAGTTCAAAGTCCCTCTCTTGCTCTAATTAAAGGGTGATTGCAAATAAAACATTCATGACTAGAAGCAAGTCATCTAACCAGAACCTTTGAAATTAGAATGAAGGCCACCTTCATGCATCTTCTCCATTCTCTATGCACCATCTTTGTCAATACCGCCAACATCAAACATCTCTGGAAACTACCAGACACTTATACAAATTCATCAGAGCCAGTAGAAATTAATTAGCAGCGAACCTGCAAGTTGTTGTTTATCCCTTTGGCTGGTCCTTCCAGCTGCTGAACACATGTTCAGCCATACAGGTTAAAGAGTGTTAACTGGAGCAGCAGGATTGCAAATGTCAGTGCTAGCACCAAATCAGCGTTACATGCTGACTGACATCAGAGACGGACAACTCTGCTTGCATCTGACGCACATTCCTAAAACTCAAGCTGACACGTCCAACATGAGCCATGCCAGGTGTTTCCATGTACAGCACACATTTTGATATCCAAACCGCACCTATAATGCCAAAACTGCAGGTGACCAAAGCCCAATTTTCTGTCATTCCATTCACTGACTTTACAGGGGCCAGGTTACAGTTTAGTTCAGTTGGCTGGACTCGAGTATGTGGTTCAAAATGACAATGACTCCAACAGCCTGGGGTTTGATCTTGTTCTGGCTAAGGTAGCTCAGGACCTGTCTCCTTACCCTGCCCTTTAGTTAAATCACAGCAAAAGCCGCAGGTCGGCAATCCTCGAATATTGGAGGATGCTACTGAAGATAAAGGAGCCTTTTGGAAAGAGTAATTTCTGTAGCTACTATATTTTGGCCTATAGAAAGACAATAGAGTAAGCTCACCTTAATGATCAGAAATTTATATTTCTAAAAGTAGGAAAGCACAATACAGTCATGATCTCTCTATTTAGTAAAGTATTTGTCTCGGTGAAAAATAATTTAAAAAGTCATCTTGAGATTCATGTATTAATGTGCAGTTACTATACACTTACAAGTGTATGCAACAATAGAACTTCTGCCTGCTGAAAACTTTTAAGTAAAATCAATTGTACTCAACTAGAGTTTTCAACTATAAACTGTGAAAAGTACTTTTATAAGTGTCAGTACTGTGACCTAGATTAGTGATCAGTGCAGAGGCTTGGGAGAAGGGTTGTATCACCAAGGGGACGAGTGCATGCTGAGGAGGTGGACAATGTGACTGAAATCTTAAAAGACTTGGCA
This sequence comes from Mustelus asterias, assembly GCF_964213995.1. Lineage (NCBI taxonomy): Eukaryota > Metazoa > Chordata > Chondrichthyes > Carcharhiniformes > Triakidae > Mustelus > Mustelus asterias. The sequence goes on from NC_135802.1 coordinate 104,800,933, forward strand.
AGCCAATGATGCATTTATGTCACGCACATCATAGTATGTAATAAGTCTGCTTCAAGAGATGTTATTATTATAGCAGAATCACTGTTTATCAGGCTTCTCACTTTGTGTTCAGAGTCATTGTCATTGCAAGACTTTGGCCTGCTGGTTACAAAGTCCTGACACAAACAACTTGAACAAATCTTCTGTAAAAGGAGGAAGTGGAAACTGAGCTGGAAAAGCACTAGGAGAAAATTGGAAGTGGTTGTTTTTTTTTTGGCTGGGGGAGGGTATTGGTGGGAGTGAGGATTGAGAGAACAAAATTTGGTCTAATAAGTATTTTTAGGGGGCTTCAGAAGAAAGGCAAGTTGTCAAGAGAGTTTCAGGTAGGCAGGGGTCTGGAGTGACATATTGGACAAGGTTGGCGACGGGTGAGTGGGGGGGGGGGGATTAGACGTAATCTGGTATTAAAGGAATGTATTATGTTAGGGACTTAATGAGGAAGAGAATCTTGACTTGGCTAGGACAGCGTTTGTAAGACCGTACACAGTAAAAGACACAGGCTGCAGAGCTCTGTATCACCTGTTAGAGTTTGGGTGGATTGAAATAAAAACCTAGAAGCACAGTTTGTTTTGAATTAAGTTTAAATTGCGAAATTAGTAACCAATGTGTAAAAATTCCACTGATTGACAAATGTCTAACTCTGCTCATTTGTAACAACAGTTGGTACCATCTAAGAGGGTGGCACAACAACAGTGCAAAGCAATGGGTAATAACGGTGTTCCAGCCAGTGATATCTTCATTCAAATAACAAATTTTAAAGCAATGGGAATGACTGGATGGCAATTAGAAGCAAGAACTTTGGGAGATCTATTTTTCCTTTTACTAACCTGGTGGTGCTGAGGTTACTGAACTGTTCTTAGCCGTTCTCCCACATCACCTTTACCTGTCCTCAGTCAATTTGAATCACTTTAGTTTAAATGAAACCACTATGCTCTGTTCATATTGGCTTATTAAATAAACAACTTTTTCAATATAGTCATTTTTCCCCATAGGATCCTGGGCAGAAGCTTTGGCAAACCATGCTGAACCTGGAAAAACAAGGTCTGGAAGCTATGCAGGATATCTTGAAATGTGAAGGGCCTGTTGACCCTCTGGAAGTGGCGGACCTCTTTTATGATTGTGTGGACACTGAAATAAAATTTTACAAGTGACGTATGTACAAGTTTTTTGTTTTATGCTAACAAGCAATTCGTTCTTAGAATGCAACACCAAATGTGCTGCAAAATTGATTTATAGGGGTGCATATAGCTAAGAATTTCAAGTACAATGATAAAATATTCTTTAAGTGACCAATCAGAGAGAAAATAAGAACTGTAGTGAGATTAGATAAAACTATTGAAACATTAAATGTTTATTTTAAAAAATTCAAACCGGATAATAAAGAAACATGTTCATGAAATTCTATAACATATATCGTTTCCTAGAGAATTTTGATGTACGTACAGCAAAGCTACTTCCATAGTATGAAAAATTTAGTCAAATTCCTGGGCTGCTACAACACGACATGAAAGCAAAATACTGTGGATGCTGGAAATCTGATAGAAGATTCTGGAAACACACAGGTCAAACACCTGTGGTCAGAAACAGAGTTAACAAAATTCTGATGAAAGATCATCGACCTGAAAAGTCAACTGTTTCTCACCACAGATGTTACCTGATCTGCTTTGTCAATCTAGCATTTCCTCTTCTAAATTCAGATTTCTGGGGATCTGGTTTTGTATTTTTCTTTTTTTAATTAATGCAGCTGTGAGCTAAATCACTTTTGTTTTCAAGTTTAAAAAATATTAACAAATTTAGTAATCAGAAAACTGGAAGAATTAGGTTTGTTCGCATGAAAATTACTATTTTTTTCTTTCCAAAGTTCTTCAAATCATGCTTCCAACAATTTTTGCGAAGTATAATGATGAGAGGAGTTGGTATGCATCAGTGGCTGCATCTCAGAACCCATTTCTTTCATGAAGTACGTACAGTTGACCATTGAGAGGAACTCGAGATGTGTTCTAAGTTGTCCATTTGTACAGGGAGATGAAGGACTACCTTCACCAGTCAGTTGTTCGGGAGGGCTCCAATATTTTGATCTTGAAGCTTCCAATTCTATCACGGTTAACTCAAATGTTTGCATTAAATTTCTGGGAATAATTTAGTTTTATTCATGTTTGGTCGTAAAGTTTAAGACACATGCCAATAGACTCCAATTTCTTCAAAATATTCCAAGTATGACCATGAGGCATAAATGGCAATTAGTGAAAAGTAAATTTTCATCCATTATGAAGAAAATGCCTACTACAAGAGCAACAAATGTTTGGATAAATATAACGAGATACTCAACCAAAGGTATTCTTGTTGTTCAAAACATAATTGGATGCCAACATTGGAGAATTATCATACTAGAAGGATGAGCCTCAATGGACTTCCCATATCCCTAACTTTTATTATGTTCTATATGCTTTTTTTTCTTTTGCAGCTGCTAGCAGTCTTTGTCAGCCTCTGTGGAAAAAGGCAAGAGAGTTCTTCAAGATAAAAGATTGTCTCTTCAAATGAAATATGAAAGCAAAGACTTACTCTTGCTTGGTTGGTCTCCTTTTCCAGATGTCTCAGCTACTCGCTGAAATGAAAACTTCATACATCCAGTTGTGTATTATCTAACTTTTGTGTCTAGCGATAGGAAACAGCCAGTGATTGTTTTTTAGTGTGTGCATGCAGATTGATATAAAGCAGGATCTTCTACATGCTTTATGTTTGTAATGGTAGCATTTACATTCCTCAAGATCATTAATTGAATAAAGAATAATAGCCAGGTGACAAAGAAACATGGCATGGAGTAATCTACACTGAGCCATGATTGTACGGTATTTTTCTAATTTTGTTTGTGGTAGGTCTTGTCAAACTTAATTCGGACAGATCTTCATTTCTGTCCATGGTTAACATACAATTTGTGCTTTGATGTGCCTCGGCATGTACTTGATGTGGAATTTCTTATAATTCACTACAATTAATAACAATTGAGTCTTGTGTCCCTCAATATATCCCAGCTGCCACAGCAATGGGACTCGAACATGAATAAAAACTCCAGAACTTTGGACTCTACATTCGTAAATTGTTCAAGCTTTGCTCCTGCAATCGATATCAAGATTTTCATGCATTTACACCCTTAAATATCACGTCTAACTATCCTTTGTTCCTTTATATTGTTTCCATGAGCGATGCAGTCAGGATATTTTCTTGTTTTCTAATTTGTTTTTCCTGGACTGCAGCTTTGTGCTCCTTGCAGCAAATATGAGGCTCTTCTCCACAAAAAAAGAAAATGACCTTCTGTTTCCTTTTATTCTCATTACACACTTATTAGCACTGGTTGGTATTTGCGTATCTCACTGCATGCTTGGACTTTGTACTGGCCTTTGTTTGATAAAGTCCAGTTGATTCTAATAAGATTTATTTTGTATTTAATGTTTTGTTCCTGTCCAAGAAAACATGGTAGACGTAGTTCCTCACTTTGCTTTTATAAAAAGATACTCAGATCACCTATCTCAGTTACAAATTCTTTCTTCTTGATGTAGAGTGATGCTGAATTATCAGCTGGTATCACGTAATTAAGAGTCGAGCACAATTGGTGATATCCATCAGTCTTCTGCTTTTCAATCCCAATTATCCCAAGTTACATTGTTTCAATCACATTAACATTTTATGAGTTGAATCCTGTAATAACTCAAGATGACTTTGTAGCAATTAAATTGATTACAGATTTGTAAATTTGTTCCATCTTAATCATTAACTAAAATATATATATTGGGCAAATTTGTGTCAACGCTTTTAATTGGTCAATCCCAATTGGACAATAGTTAACTGACATTGGCTCATAACTTAATTGTAATCAGCTACATGATCAGTACTTTTTCAATTGTTGCATAACTTGGGAGGCTGCACTAGATATTATGTATTGTGTACCATATGTTGAGATGTGAGTCCTGTATTTATAATCAGTAGCTGCAAGTTATGCATAGTGACACTGAAGAATATGCACTGTGTGGCAAGATTAAATGCTCTGTTTGGACATTGCAGTGAAATTGGTTTGATTTCTGGTTTCTTTAGTCATGTTTACTCTGGGCTGCCAATTCATTTGTTAACTATTGAAGTCTTTCATGATGGTGGAAATTTCAGCACCTCACTAGAACTGATGTCAGAATCACATTCTCTATTAACAACCATGGTGTGAATTGGCCTGTGTTTCCTTTGACAGAACACTGATGTGCAGAGAATAATAATAACTATAATAAACTGATTAAAACCTCAATGTCTTGCATTGTGCCTGTGCATATATACATCTCCTGGGTCAATGGACAGTGGAAGGTTCTGTTACATTGTAAGCCTTTTTTTTTGTTCATACAAAGATTTGTATAACTATTTCTATAACTAGCTGTCAAATCCAGATACGTTTCAGGATTATCTAAGGCACTCTAGTAGTTCACATTTGAAAAGCATATGCCAGCTTTGATAATGAGAGAACTTTGCCAACATTTATTGTACAAACTAAACCCAGTAACTATAAGTTGGAGATAAACATTCTCTAAACCTTTTAGATAATTTTCATACTCATTTGGTATTTGCCTTTTTATTGCCTCATTTTATTGCTTTAAAACAAAATATGCCATTCTGCCACAGAACACCACTCCAGCATTCACTCATTAGGGGCTCAGTATGTTTGCAGGATCACTCTTGGGATTGCAAAACATGAAAAGATGATTAATAGTGGAACAGTCTGTCGCTAAAAGTTTCTCTGTAATGAGCACCTTGGTGTAGTATTATGTTGTAGTCTGCAAGTTTGTACTCGAGATTTCCCATGTAAATGCACAATACTGCACAATGCTGTACTAAATCCAGCATTGCTGTTGTGTAATAACGATGTACCAAATGCAACATTTCTGTTATAGAGAATGAGAATTAAGCAGTTTCACCACAAGAGAAGGAAAAACTTGGAAGTAACTTCTGTCTGCTCTTGTACGTCCTCTAGTGGTAAGTCATAAAGTAAAGATGTGAAGGAGCAAAAGAAAGTACAAAACTTCTTAAAGTATTGATACTTTTTTTATTTTAATCTACAGTGATAGGAAATCTTTCCTACTCCATCATATGAGGTGACCCATACATTTGACTTTGGAAGTTTTCTGAGACTAGTCTATTGACATTTGTAGTAGAGTTACTTAATGTATATCTTTTTCACTACATGGGAATTAGTCTTGAATGCTCAGCTGGAACCCTCGGGAGTCTGGTTACTGAATCACGTTGGGAATTGCTTGAATCAAGATGCATGTTCATCATTGATTTGCTCAGTCAGTCAGTACATTTTTTTCCATAAAACAAAGCTCATTATTTTCACTTACAGATTTTTAAACATCTAAAATTTCTACTTTTCTATTTTGTGCAATGCAAATATATCATTGCGATAAAAAATAAATCTGTAAAGTGAAGAATTGCTTCAAATGTTGTTACAATAGAAGATTTATCTTGTCAATTCTTTTTGCAAAGTATTATGACTAAATGAATAAAATCATATCAATATTCTATCCATGCAAATTTGGATTAAAAAAAACATCGTATTTTCCTTTGTACCTTAACGAAGACAACTTTTATGCTGACAGTATTGATGATTGATGGGATATATGTGATTGTATCCATCCATCTTACGGGATGATGGATTGCGCCCAGGGTGCATATCACCTCTAGGTTGAACATTGTCTGTTGTGGCTGTAGAGGCTGATTTGTGAGTGGCAGTCCAGTCTGCAGCTGGCACAGATGAATAATGTACTGCTTGTACAGCTTGACTTTTAACCATCTCTCAGTAGCTATATTGTAAATTGAATACTCGATCCAATTTTTAAAAAATTACTTCGATCGACATTTGTAAATCTTGGAAACTTGAATAGTCCCTTTGCCTGAGCTGTATGTATGTATGCAGACAAATGGGAGAGAATTGCCTCCAGAGTTTCCTAACCATAGCATTTAAGCATAGTAGGAAGCAGATTTTCTGTTTTTCTATCTTATATTTTCAACACTGCAGTTCTTTCCCCCTATTTTAACTTTGTGTCCTTTTCAGTTTTCAGGCACTCCAACATTGTGTAAAAAAAACTGTATCCTTCACATTCTGTTTCATCTCTAAATTCCAGCATACATGTTCCCCAGCAAACATCTTCTCTCATGCGTGGAATGGAGTGTACAGATATTTTGGAACTATATATTTCTAGTACCATATGGCATAACAATTTGTGCAGTTCTTGCTAGCCACTTGCTTCTCAAGGTACTCTTTAAAATACTCTTTGTCCTAATTAAAGTGATAAATTCATTTTTTTTCATTTTTAATAATCAGTACATAGCTTTGTACTATTTTGTCTTGATTTATCTTCTCTAAAATTATTTTACTTTGAGTCCATTCCTATAAAGATTCAGGTCAGTTTAACTCGTACACATTGTGCATTTGAAAGATCTACCTGCTATATAATTTTGGTTTTAACATCAACTAAGCAATATTGATGCCACTTGTAACTAACTTTAATTAGATGGTATGAATTCCATAATATATTCAGCAAGACTTCCTAATCTTAAATTAGTAATCTGGGCAAACATGTATTCACCTACCAACTGCTGACTATCATCGCATCGGCACTGAAATTCATACACCATATCCTTCAATCGTGTGGTAAGTAATGTTCATTGTGTATCATAAAAATTTTCAAATGGGTCAAAGGCTGCCACTTTCCAGATCTATCTTTACTTCTAGACAAGCTGCTCCAGTACAATTACAACATTGTCAACTTCCTGGCAATATGAAAAATTGCCCAGTTATGTCCTGTCCACAAAAAGCAGGACCATTGATGAGAATGGTCCCATGGAAGGGGAACCTCAGTTACGCTAGTAAATTGGAGAAGTTGGGGCTGTTTTCCATGGAGAAGGGAAGCTTAAGATGAGATTTGATAGAGACATTCAAAATCTGGTGTCTGAATGGAGTAGATAGGAAAAAACTATTCCCATAGGTGGAAGGATCGAGAATCAGAGAATACAGGTTTAAGATATTTGACAAAAAAATCCAATGTAGATATGAGAAATGTTTTATTCAGTGAATGGTTAAGATCTGGAAAGCAGTGCCTGAAAGTGTGATAGAAGTAGGTTCAATCAACACATTCAAGACAGAATTGGATTATTATCTGCAGGGTCATGCTGAGAAAGCATGGGAATAGCACTAGGTGAATTGCTTATTTGGAGATCTTGCAGAAACAATGGGCTGAATAGCCTCCTCTGCTGTAACCATTGTGAAATCCAATTACCAACCCATCACCTACTCTCGATTTTCGGTAAATTGGTGGAAGATATCATCAATAGTGCTACCAAGTAGCACTTACCAATACCTAGTTTGAGTTCCACCTCTTAGAATCATAGAATCCTTCAGTGCCATTTGGCCCATCGAGTCTGCACCGACCACAATCCTACCCAGGCCCTATCCCCATAACCCCATGCATTTACCACTAAGGGGCAATTTAGCATGATCAATCAACCTAACCCACACATCTTTGGACTGTGGGAGGAAACCAGAGCACCCAGAGGAAACCCATGCAGACGCGGGGAGAACGTGCAAACTCTGCAGTGACCCAAGCCGGGAATTGAACCCAGGTCTCTGGTGCTGTGAGGCAGCAGTACTAACCACTGCCACCGTGCCGTCATTAGCTCCAGATTTCATTATCACCTAGTTCCAAATATGGATAAAGGAGCAGAATTCCTAAGGCGAGGTGCATGATTATCCTTGACATCAAGGCAACATGTGTATGTGGTATCAACATATCCTTTGAAGTCAATGAGAATCAGGAAGATAAACACCACTGGCTTAAGTCAAACTTAAAGATGACTGTGGTTGTTGGAGGCCAATCATGTCTGCTCTAGCACATGGCTGCATGAGTTCCAAAGGACAGTATCCTGGACCCAACCACCTTCAGTTCCTTCATCAATAGTCTTCCCAAGATCAGAAGTGTGGATACTTACAGATGATTGCATAGTGTTCAATTCCATTCACAATTTCTCAGATAGTAAAACAATGAATTTACCACATTGACAAAGAACTGAATATTCAAGTTGGGGCTGATAAGTGGCAAATAACATTTGTGCCACGCAATGATTGTCTCCAACAAAGAATCTAACTACCACCTCAATGTTCTACAGCATTGCTATTGCTGGATTCCCAACATCAATATCCTAGAGGTCACTACTGATCAGGAGCTTAACTAGACCAGCCATATCAATTCTGTGGCTGCCAAGAATAAGCAAGAGGCTGGGAATTCTGTGGCAAATAGCTCATTTCCTGATGCCCCAAAGCCTTTCCACCATCCATCAGACAGAATTGTAATGGAATATCTTCATTGGCCCGGATGAGTGCAGCTCCAACAACTTTTAAGAAGCTCAATATACTGGACAAAACAGCCCACTTGAATAGCATCCTATCCACCCCACCACCTTAAATATTAAATCCTTCAACTACAGTGTGTATAATCTACAATCTTTTAATAAAGGGTATTCAGCAACATAAGGTAAACCAGTAAAATGGCTCCTGTTGAATATTATCCCTCGTCAGAAACTATATCAAGGAAACTTATTTTCCAGTTTAAAAATAGGCAAATTGAGATTTAATGTTGAAGCACTTTGTACTTGTGGCAAAGTTGCCACAATGTGATGCTCACTCCTATTAATGTTGTCATGGACAGATGCATCAGCAACAAGTGTATTGCTGAAAATGAAATAGTTTTTTCCCTCTTGGTGTTCTCACCACCTGCCATAGGCCCAATCTGGCATCTGTATTCTTCAAAACTCAAGCCAGCTTCATCAGTGGTGGTGCAACGAAGTCACTTTAGTGATGGGTGTTGAAGTCCCCCACCCAGAAGTCATTGTGCCATTTTTAGCATTAGTTCAACTTGAGGGTGTACTTTACCAACTACTGTCCTCCCCCACCTGAGGGAAATTAGCAGGAGGTTTCCTTGCCCGTGTTTTTTGATATGATGCCATTAGATTTCATGGGATTGCAAAGTCAATGTTAAGGACTCTCTGGACCATTCCCTCTTGACTATATACCACTGTGCCACCACGTCTGGTGGATCAGTCCTGCTGGTAGGGCAGGACATACCTAGAGATGATGATGGAGGGGTCTGAGCTATTGGCTGAAAGATGTAATTCCATGGCTATGTCAGGTTGTTGCTTGTCAGAGGTTGGTGAAGAGGACTTTGCAGTTTCCAATGTGTTTTTGTCATATTTCGTGCCTAGATTAGTGCTAACAAGGGAAATTAAGAAAAAAAAGACAAAACAGATCCTTTACAATGCAATTGTGCTTTTTTTAAAGAAAAAAGCTGGCAATTCTTTGCTACTTCCCAGCTATTTAAAGATTGGTTTAAAGTCTGGTTTCCCCAGACAGGTTAGTACCAACAAACACTTTGGAGTACCTGATGCCGCGGAAGTTGCAGGAACAAAGAGAGATGACTCTTACTTCAAAAGGACCAATAATGGTGACAGCAAAGTGGCTGCTCACTATACATTCTGCTGATTTTGAGGGCAGGAGAATGGGTGTATAATGGATTGCTGTTCCACTACCACTGCTAAAGGTGATAATTGACCCCAGGCAAAGGCTATTCAGAAGTGGTGGAAATCTGTGTAAGGTTTTCCATAACCAGGAAACCAATCATTTTGACAAAGGAGGAGGACAAGACTGCTAGGGATAGTATACAAAGTAAATCTTATTAAAAGTTTATTTATAAGTGTCACAAGTAGACTTAACATTAACACTGCAATGAAGTTATTGTGAAAATCTAGTCAGTATGGAGATCAGGAGTGTGGATGGTATTCTGATGGAGGAGCACCACCGTGACATAGGAGTGTTTTAATTTGGTGCATTTAGCATGCACCAAATTCTATTTTTCCATTTGTGAATACAGAACTTTTGTTTGAACTGAGGTTGTTGGAACTCAAAACAAACATTTCCACTGATTTCAAAATTAGGAACGCAAGGTTTGCAGATTCCTTCTGCAGCCTGGGCTGACCAAGTCCACTGCATTAATTTGAACAGTTGTGATATCTACAGTAGAAATTCATTTCATATCCAGGCAGAAACTAAGAATGGTTCTAAGACATTCATAGACTAGTTCTCATGTCATATGAATGGCCAAAATTCAAATTTTATACATTTTTATCTATCACAATGCTATAGAATAAATAATCTGACATAGCTGATAGGGAAAATAAAGGTGTTCAGTGCAGTCTGTCATTAAGAAGAGTTGCTGAGGTATTCCTGATCTGAGAGGATCTGTCCAAGTAAACCTGAAGTGAAAGTGAATAAAATAAATAACATCCATTTATTATTGTGCCTTTTGCAGTGTATTACAGCAAATGATTTCACTAGGTGGCGGTGGGGAAGGGGTGTGGTCCACAGTGCAGCCTGTGGTGGAGCAGTGAGTGTTAGAATTCAGCTGCAGCATTTTCCATTAATTTGCCCATGAACCTACATCTGTGACTAATTCAGTAAAATCAAGCCAGGTTTGTGAAACTAATTACAATCACAAGTGTGTAAAAGGCTGTAGATTTTTTTCAGCATGTGTGAGAGTGTAACAATATGAGACAGTTCATTGGGCAATGGCATCTTGCATACAAATATTGCAAGAAGTACATTCAATTACAAAAGCAGGTATGGATGCACAGCATCACACAATTGTGACATCTTAACTGCTTTGTTAAACATTAATTAATAGTTAAAACTGGAAGAGAAGTGAATTGTTTAAGATACCAGCAAACAAATTAGAATGACTGGATGAGTAACTTTAACTGAATTATACTCCCCTCCAAATTTATAATCTAACCATTGTGGACATCGACAAAACCTTTGTATTTAACCATGTGTAATAGTGCTCCCTGCTGGTAACAAAACTGCAGTACATTAACAACCAAAAAGCATTTTCCCATACAAATTGAAAAATGCCCCTTTAAAGGGAAATGAAAATTTGGGTTAATTCCCAATCGATCAAAGAATAAAGACAGACAAAATTAGTGAGCCAATCTTTTAGATTGACTCCATCAAGTCGTCATTGACTTAAAACTATTGCCTGAAAATAAAGATACAATTTTTAAAAAGTTGTCAGCCATGAAACAGTAAGTTGTAACTTAAGTAAAATACCTCTTATCCATAGTAACATTTAATATTGTCCACATTACTTGTTTCAGATTACCCTACAGTTTGTTTAGCTAAAATGTTAGTAGATATTTTTGATATAGCAATCTAAAATCACCCTTCCTAGCTTCAGATAGTATTTCTAATTAGTTTTAAAAGTTGAAAATGCGCATTTACATAGTATTATTTGTTTAATTACATAATTCATAATGAAACAAGCTATTTGCTCAAGTAAAATGTAATTAACAATGAAACAACCTTTGTCACTTAATCATGAAAGTCAGTTTTTCAAAGTATCTGAAGAACATTCTGTTTTCGTTTTATTGATGGGACAAGTTCATGACAGAAAAATCTTCCTTCAGTGATTTCACATGTGTTCTTCAAACTGATAGAAAATGTGGACCCTCGTCTCAAGCAATGAAATGAAAACTCATCTTAATGGTGTTGGCGCCCAATGACCTTTTTGGCTACCTGGAAGAAAGGACATTTAAAAAATAATTATGAAGTAAATCATAGTTCATTTTCACTACATTCTCCAAGTTATGTTCAAGTAAGATTAGCAAATGGTATAGAATTGCCAAGTTAGCAGTTAAATAAACACTTCACTATGAATGTCAAAACCTCAACCAAGCTCAATGTCACAATCAAGCTTACTTCTTACCACAAAGTAATGACTACAACAATACAGTATTTCCACACTGGCCTTTGTGCATACATTTCCACTCCATCTGACGAAGGAGCAGCGCTCCGAAAGCTTATGGTATTTGCTACCAAATAAACCTGTTGGACTTTAACCTGGTGTTGTGAGACTTCTTACTTTGTGCATACCAGCAGTGACCCATGATAGTCACCAGGAAGCTGGGGGTAAAACTGCAGAAACCCCAATTCTGCCTCTTATTAATGGATGTTGTTCTTTCTCCAATGTTATTGATGATACTGTCAAAAGATTTCTCCAATCATTTTCCAACTTTGGAAGCTTTTAACCATTGAAATTCAAGTTGCATTGCATATTAAATCAATGGTCCACAGTATAGAAGAAACTGGATGGTGGACGAGGTATGTCACTAATCTTTCTTGTCTGGAATTTAGATTGAAATCCAGCCCTGACCGATGAGATAAAATTTACCAACTTCTCACAGTACCATTAATCGTTGTGCCTAACTATTGATATCTGTGTATCTACATCTATATATGACTGAAGTGAACACTTCACACTTTAGGATACAATTAATGCAGGTAAATGCTGTTCTTCAGGAGTGAAGTTGAAATAAACACTGGTGACATTAACAACAAAAACAGAAAATGCTGGAGAAACTCAGCAGGTCTGACAACATCTGTGGAGAGAGAATAGAGCTAACGTTTTGAGTCACGGAACTATGATGTTGTGGCAATTACAGAGACTTGGATGAAAGAAGGGCAGGCCTGGCAGTTTAGCATTCCTGGATTTAGATGCTTCAGACAAGATACAGAAGGTAACAAAAGAGGTGGGGATGTTGCTTTACTGATTAGGGAGAATGTCAAAGCTAAACCGAGGGAGGATACCTTTGTGGGATCATGCAGTGAGGCCATATGGGTAGAATTCAGGAACAGGAACAGTACTACAGACCTCCCAACAACCAGCATGAAGTGGAGGAACTGATATGTCAGCAGATTATGGGAAGATGTAAAAACAACAGGGTTGTTGTAATGGGTGATTTTAACTTCTCTAACATAGACTGAGATTCCTTTAATGCCAGAGTATTGGACGGAGCAGAGTTTATTCAGTGTGTCCAAGAGTGCTTCTTGAGGCAATATTTAGATAGTCCAACTCGGGAAGAGGCTAGCTTAGACCTGGTTCTGGGAAACGAGCCTGGACAGGTGATTGATGTCTCAGTGGGGGACCATTTTGGGAACAGTGATCAGAGGATGTTGACATTCTGGGACATGTTGAGATAAAAAGGAAGAAGGTATTGGAGGTTTTTAAAAACATTAAGGTGGACAAGGCTCCAGGCCAGATAGGGTCTATTCCAGAATACAGAAAGACGAGGGAAGAAATTGCTGAGGCCTTGGCCAAAATCTTTGTATCCTCTTTAGTCACGGGCAAGGTACCAGAGGATTGGAGAGTAGCTAACATTGTTCCTCTGTTTATGGAGGGCAGAAGAGACAATCCAGGAAATTACAGGTCTGTGAGCCTTGCATCAGTGGTGCGTATATTATTGGAGAAGATTCTTAGGGACAGGATGTACTCTCATCTGGAAGAGAATAGGCTTATTAACGATAGGCAGCATAGTTTTGTGAAGGGGAGATCGTGTCTCTCAAACTTGATTGAGTTCTTTGAAGAAGTGACAAGAAAAATTGGGCAGGGCAATGGATGTTGTATACGTGGACTTTAGTAAAGCCTTCGCTAAGGTCCCTCATGGCAGGCTGATACAGAAGGTGAAATCATATGGGATCCGAGGTGAGCTGATAAGATGGAAACAAAACTGGCTTGGGCATAGAAAGCAGAGAGTAGCAGTGGAAGGGTACTTTTCTGACTGGAGGTCTGTGACAAGCAGTGTTCCACAAGGATCAGTGATGGGGTCTCTGTTGTTTGTAATTTATATACATAATTTGGAGGAAAATGTAGGAAGTCTGATTAGTAAATTTGCAGATGATACAAAAATTGGGGGAGTAGTGGATAATGAGGAGGATTGTCAGAAGATACAGCAGGATATAAATCGGCTGGAGATCTCGACTGAAATATGGTAGATGGAATTTAACCTGGACAAATGTGAGGTGATGCGATTTGCAAGGTCTACTGCAGAAGGAAAGTATACAGTAAATGGTAGAGCCCTTAGAAATATTAGCATACAGAGGGATCTAGGTGTGCAGATCCACAGTTCCTTGAAGGTGATAACTCGGGTGGATAAGGTGGTCAAGGAGGCATATGGCATGCTGGCCTTCAATCGGTCAGGGTGTTGAGTATAGGAATTGGACAATCATGTTGCAGCTGTATAAGACTGGTTTGGCCGCCTTTGTACAATTCTGGTCGCCACACTACCGGAAGGATGTTGCTATTCGTAATATAAATGATTTGGATGAGGGAATAAAATGTAGCATCTCAAAGTTTGCAGATGATACCAAATTGGGTGGGAAGGTGAACTGTGACGAGGATGCAGAGATCCTTCAGAATGATCTGGATAGGTTGGGTGAGTGGGCAAATCAATGTCAGATGCAGTATAATTTGGATAAATGCGAGGTTATTCACTTTGGAGGCAAAAACAAGAAGGCAGATTACTACCTGAATGGCTGTAAATTGGGAGAGGGGAGTGTGCAGCGGGACCTGGGTGGCCTTGTGCACCAATCACTGAAGGTAAGCATGCAAGTGGAGCAGGTGGTAAAGAAGGCAAATGGTATGTTGGCCTTCATTGCGAGAGGTTTCGAGTACAGGGGCAGGAATGTGTTGCAATTATACAGGGCCTTGGTGACGCCACTCCTAGAGTACTGTGTGCATTTTTGGTCTCCTTTTCTGAGGAAGAATGTTCTTGCTCTCGAGGAGTGCAGCAAAGGTTTACCAGGCTGATTCCAGGAATAGTGGGACTGATGTATGAGGAGAGATTGACTAGGTTAGGATTGTTTTCGCTGGAGTTCAGATGAATGAGGGGGGATCTCATAGAGACTTATAAAATTCTAACAGGACTAGACAGGGCAGATGCAGGGAGGATGTTCCTGATGGTGGCGGAGTCCAGAACCAGGTTTCAAAGTCTGAAGATTCAGGGTAGACCATTTAGGACGGAGGTGAGACATTTCTTCACCCAAAGAGTGGCGAGCCTGTGGAATTCATTACCACAGGAAGTAGTTGATTGCAAAACACTGAATGTATTCAAGAGGTGGCTAAATATAGCACTTAGAGCAAATGGGATCAAAGGTTATGGGGAGAAAACAAGATTAGGCTATTGAGTTGGACGATCAGCCATGATTGTAAAGAATGGCAGAGCAGGCTCGAAGGGCCAAATGGCCCCCTCCTGCTCCTATCTTCTAGCTTTCTATGATGCATTGGAAAGGGTGCAGAGAGATTTACCAGGATGTTGCCTGGTTTGGAGGATATGGACTATGAAGAAAGGTTGAACAAACTTGGATTGTTTTCATTGGAGCATCGGAGGATGAGGGGGGACCTAAGAGAGGTTTACAAGATTATGACAGGCTTAGATAGAGTGGATCATCAGAGTCTTTTTCCCAGGGTCGAAGGATCAATTACTCGAAGGCATAGGTTGAGAGTGAGAGGGGGAAAGTTTAAAAGAGATGTAAGGGACAAGTTTTTCACACACAAGGTGGTGAATGCCTGGAACGCGCTGCCGGAGAAGGTGATAGAAGCAGATTCTATAACAACATTCAAGAGGCATCTCGGTAGATACATGAATAGGCAGAAAATAGAGGGATATGAATCATGTAGAGGCAAGAAAATATTAGATTAGAGAGGCATCTGTATCGGACCAGACTTGGTGGGCTAAAGGGCCTGTTCCTGTGCTGTACTGTTCTTTGACATGAAAATAGGTGAATGTTGGAAAATTGCTTGGGTGCACCCCAATCAGAATGTAGGTTTGCAGTGGTGCACTTTAAATCAAGCCATAATAGGATGACGAATATACTGATTAGTCAAACAAACCAGTTCTGCAGGCCATGGCACATCTATCTTGGCAACAGTCTTCCCAGAATCTGGGTCAGCAGATAGACCTGAAAGCTCTGCTTAAAGATATGCTGACATTTGGTTACAGCAGAAACTCCCTTAATTTTTCTTCTGTTTTGAGTCTCCTACCATTTAGACCATAGAACATTACAGCGCAGTACAGGCCCTTTGCCCCTCGATGTTGCGCCGACCAGTGGAACCAATCTAAAGCCCCTCTAATCTACACTATTCCAATATCATCCATATGTTATCCAATAACCATTTGAGTGCTCTTAATGTTGACGAATCCACTACTGCTGCAGGCAGGGCATTCCATGCCCTTACTACTCTCTGAGTAAAGAACCTACCTCTAATATCTGTCCTATATCTCTCACCCCTCAATTTAAAGCTATGTCCCCTCGTGCTAGCCATCACCATCCGAGGAAAAAGGCTCTCACTATCCACCCTATCCAATCCTCTGATCATCTTGTATGCCTCGATTAAGTCACCTCTTAACCTTCTTCTCTCTAACGAAAACAACCTCAAGCCCCTCAGCCTTTCCTCATACGATTTTCCCACCATACCAGGCAACATCCTGGTAAATCTCCTCTGCACCCTTTCCAACACTTCCACATCTTTCCTATAATGTGGCGACCAGAACTGTACACAATACTCCAAATGCGGCCGCACCAGAGTTTTGTACAGTTGCAGCATGACCTCCTGGCTCCGAAACTCAATCCCTCTACCAATAAAAGCTAACACACCGTACGCCTTCTTAACAACCCTATCAACCTGGGTGCCAACCTTCAGAGATCTATGCACATGGACACCAAGATCCCTCTGTTCATCCACACTACCAAGTATCTTACCATTAGCCCAGTACTCTGTATTCCTGTTACTCCTTCCAAAGTGAATCACCTCACACTTTTCCGCATTAAACTCCATTTGCCACCTCTCAGCCCAGCTCTGCAGCTTATCTATGTCCCTCTGTAACCTGCCACTTCCCTCCGCACTGTCTACAACTCCACCGACTTTAGTGTCATCCGCAAATTTACTAATCCATCCTTCCACGCCCTCATCCAGGTCATTAATAAAAATGTAAACAGCAGTGGCCCCAAAACAGTACACCACTAGTAACTGAACACCAGGATGAATATTTCCCATCTACCACCACCCTCTGTTTTCTTACAGCTAGCCAATTCCTGATCCAAACCACTAAATCACCCTCAATCCCATGTGTCCGTATTTTCTGCCAAAGCTTACCATGGGGAACCTTATCAAATGCTTTGCTGAAATCCATATACACCACATCAACCGCTTTACCCTCATCCACCTCTTTGGTCACCTTCTCAAAGAACTCAATAAGGTTTGTGAGGCACGACCTACCCTTCACAAAACCGTGCTGACTATCCCTAATCAAATTGTTCCTTTCTAGGTGATTATAAATCCTATCTCTTATAATCCTTTCCAATACTTTGCCCATAACAGAAGTAAGGCTCACCGGTCTATAGTTACCAGGGTTGTCCCTACTCCCCTTCTTGAACAAGGGGACAACATTTGCTATCCTCCAGTCTTCTGGCACTATTCCTGTAGACAATGACGACACAAAGATCAAAGCCAAAGGCTCTGCAATCTCCTCCCTAGCCTCCCAGAGAATCCTAGGATAAATCCCATCCGGCCCAGGGGACTTATCTATTTTTACCCTTTCCAGAATTGCTAACACCTCGTCCTTATGAACATCAATCCCATCCAGTCCAACAGCCTGCATCTCAGTACTCCCCTCGACAACACTGTCCCTCTCCAGTGAGAATACAGACAAAAAATATTCATTTAGTGCCTCTCCTATCTCTTCAGACTCCACGCACAACTTACCACTACTGTCCTTAACTGGCCCTAATTTTACCCTAGTCATTCTTTTACTCCTGACATACCTATAGAAAGCTTTAGGGTTTTCCTTGATCCTACCTGCCAAAGACTTCTCATGTCCCCTCCTGGCTCTTCTTAACGTTTCTTTAGGTCCTTCCTGGCTAACTTGTAACTCTCAAGTGCCCTAACTGAGCCTTCACGTCTCACCTTAACATAGATAATATATAATAGATATGTCTGCTGAGATTCTCTGAAGGCTTTCAGAAATATGGTCCACTTATTAGGTTCTGTTTGTGACCATTCATTTAAATTTTTCTTATACGCAATTTGAAATTTCCATCTGCTGACCAGCATCATCAAGCTATATCCCTGAAGTTATGCTGATGAGCTAACTATGGGGTGAACTTTTACCATTCCTGTCAGCAAGTTTGAAGGCTTATATAATGTAGTATGTGTCTGCTCAAGAAATAGGTGGCGACAGGGGGGGGGGGGGGGGGCGGGGTTTGGAAAATGCAACATGGCCTGCGCTTCACCTATCCACCCACCCCAACCAGTTATGTGGAGTGGAGTCTTGGGTGTCCAGCCCACCCACCCTTGGTGCCCTTGACCCCATTTAGGCCTTTCAGTGATCAACTAATGATAATGTAAAGGCCTCATCCTGCACCTACCATTATTTTGTCCACCGCAGGGGCAACCTGCACCAAGCAGGCACTTCGGCAACTTCGTCAGGCAAGATGGGTACCTCCTTTGGGAGGTCTGAGTTGGAGACAACCCTGCCCAAGGTTATACACCCTTTCACCTTCAAACCAGCATCCCCAGCTTTTCAAACCTGGCCCTCCCAATTCCCCTCTCTGGGGCCTGCTTGTCATTCCTTACTGCTCACCGATACTTACTTTCAGTATGGCTCCATTAGCTCCTCTTCGCTGGAGACTGGCTGTCGTCCCTGCAGTGGTCACCACTAAAGCCTGGCAATGCTGGGACTATACAGCTGGCAGTTCTTTAAGACAAGATTCCTTCCTAGGTTGGACGGAAGTCTCGACCTGAGTCTATTAATGTCCCGCTCAAAGTTAATGGCTGTGGGGCTGCCAGTATCATCTCCCCCCCCTGACTTCCTGCCTGCAGTGCTTAATTAGATGGGAAATACAGAGCCTGCTTGTTAATTGGCCATCTTGTTTGATTGTGCCACAAAGAGAACCTCTCGCATATTGTCCTGACACCTGAAATAATTGAAGTGGAGAAGATTCTCTTGAGTGTGACATCATTGATGATAAAAGGCTGCTTATAATCTGTCCAAAGTACTATATGTTTGTTCTAAAAGGCTTTTTTTTTACTGTTGATGGAAATTTCAGATGTGTAGGGTCTATTTTTGGTGCTGTGAGAAACCTGAGAGTTCCAAAGTGATGCCTGTGCACGTGCCCTTCTGCTGAAGTCATGCCAGACATCATATTGATGACGGCACTGTGCACAGCAATCAGTGCCTGTGGGGAGGGGAGCAATGTAATGCTGATTTGACTCCAGCACTGCCATTTTGGAGCTCAATCCATTCAGCAGAATGAAGGACGCCCAGAAGTCAGACGGTTTACACTTGCTTCAACAGAAAATTTAAATTATTTATGTGGTTCAGTTGGTGGGATATGGCATTTGAAGATGCATTCACTGATATTGACCACTTAGCCGAAATAATGAATTTTTTGTAACACTTTTGCATCCAGGTCCTCAGGACCTGATCCTTGGCTGTCCAGTCATATTGCCTTCTCATTGTTGGTCCAGAGTGCCTCTTGTGAATATAGCACATCACTCCTGCTCAATCTGAAGCCTCAAATGCAGAGTTAGAAACTCTCAGAGCCTGTTCTCTCCCATGATGTGCTACTCGTGTGTCTTTCTCAGGTCAGAATCAGTTTTAGATTGATTTCCAGCATCTGCTCCAGCCTTAATGCACCTCCAATTAAACACATGCAGGCAGGCTTTAAGGGATACAAGCCAGCTTTAAGCGGTGCTATCGTCAGACACATTTGGACCCCCTGCTGAGGCATGAAACCACTTAAGGTCACAGGTCATTCTGGCTGCACGCACAATAATGAGCAGACATCGCTCCTGCAACTGGCACATATTAATCATTCATTATTACCCCCACTCCTGTCTTCAGAATTAACAAATTTTGCATTCTGCATTCTAAAACTTACACAAATAAAAATGAATTATCGATGTTAGTGAAGTATTATGTTTATTAAATATTAAATCCCTACTGTTCAGTGTGTCCCTGAATTAGTAATTCAAAGATAGGGAGTTTTCTTCTCTATTTGCTCAGTGTCTATAGTAGAGATTACTTCATACAGAGAATCTCTGTGCCTATTTTGTAACATTATAAACTTCAATATTGCACAGGCTGGAAACGTGAGTCACAGCAAGTTTCATCAATACCTAAAATGGCTCCAGCAACCAATGAACATCACTTTTTTTTAACATGTATAAAACAACCTTGGCAAGCAATAAAACAAATGAACAAAAATCAACCATGTGATGCATTTTCACTAATTGGCTCGCCAGCCAATAGTTGCCGGCGGGAAAGCAGATTTGTTTGGTGGTCTGGGTCTCATCACTTTACCAGCATCAGCTCAGACAGGTGGCCCAGAAACTGACCCAGACAGCAGGAAAGTATGTAGTTTCAGAAATATTGCTTGATCATTCCATATGTAATTGTCTTCGACTAATACATGATACAAATCTTAAGTAGCTGGCAGGGTCATACGAGATACACTCATTTTGTATTGGAAAGGTTAATCAGTGAATTTCAAAGTTTTAAGAATCAGATGCTTAAATTGCTCAATTTCCCAGTACAAATTTTCTTTAGCTTGATGAGACTGGACATCTAATTTTAATAAAAGATATATTCCAAAGATAGCTATGGTGCTGAAAGATAAAGACTATAAACCTAAAACTTCTATATTTAGATGGCCTAGATGATGGTGGAAGTGCTTCAATTCCCCTCTCTACCCTCGTACTGGGAAGGAATCAAATAAACTTAAGATCCATTCTTAATTCCTTCCGTCTGGCCCTTACAATAAACTGTGTGTGCAAGGAGACATAGGCTTCACCATGATGTCACCAAGTTCCACTAGCTTGCTCAGTCAGTAACATGCATTTTTAAGGATGAGAGAAAGTTTAAGAGAAAGTGATTAATGTTGCTATTTTGATTTTAAAGTATTGATGCTTGGTGAATATGGTAAATGCGGAACTATGTTCTTATCTCATTGAGCACCACAGAAGAAGTTGAGTCTAATTCACAACTTTCTGTTCCTGGTCAATTCTGTAAATCTCCAGCAATAAAGCACATTTTGTGCTGACATGATACAACCTTTCCAACCCATCTCACCCCATCCGATCAAAGCAATCTGTGGCGTATTTGCTATCAGTGGTAACAATCGGACTATTGACTGATGAATTTGCAGCATAAACAGTTATTGGTGTAAACATCTTCTTAAACCTTAAAAAGTACCCAGTTTATCAACATTACATTTAGAAAGAAGGCGACTACAGAAATTTTCATGGCAGTCAGGGACAATGAATATAGCTCTGTGTATGTTGTCATGTATCGTCTAGTTACAGCAGGATCAAGAATTTTACAAGGAATGATATGATATGATCTGATCTGTTCAGCAACAAGTTAAAAAAAACCTGCCCAGTGACAGCAGTAGCCAGTTTTCAAAGGGGCTGATGAGATGCAACCTTTCCCAGTAATGAGATTAGTAGGCATCCAGACAGAATCAAGTGTAAATAGACCTATCATCAGGTGCAGTATGATAGGGGCATCAAACTCTTCATTTTGCACCGTCTATCTTTACGGTATATCACCAAGACAATTGAGCGATCACATGTTAATTTCAAGAGTCACAGAATGTGAGAGATGCAGACACCCCAAATACACAGAAGGGAGAATCAGAAAGAGTGCGGAGTATAATTGCTGGCACCTGCAGAAGCAGGCAGTCTTGCAACATTTAAGAGCCTGAGAGGCCAGTTTAACATCTAAGAAGTCTTACAACCAAGGTTGTAAAGGCTGTTTAAATATCTTCACTGGACCAGCAAAAGACATTTTCCAACTTGATCATCCGCTTGGTACTGTGTGGTAACTAGAAGCTGGATTTGACTTTTAGATTTATTTAATTTGGATGTGGTTTGGGAATGGCAAAATCTTTAGGAGTTCAGGGATCACATATTTTTGAACAAGAAGTAATTTCTATATAAACTTTGTGTGTTTAGTAATTCATGTATTTAATTGCCTTAGATGGTTGTTTTTCATGTAATAAAGAGTAATTGTCACACAACGACTGGGCTGGTTATTCTCTGGGGTTTCACGTGACTCCTCACACCATCCTAAAACAACACTATACACCAACACGAACATGTTTCCAGTTGAGACACTCTTGCATATACCAGCTTGGTTCATGTCACCACAAACCGATGTTTCAAGTTGAGACACCCTTGCAGATAACATCAGCTTGGTTGATGACAATGTTTTGATCTGTGTTTTCCCAAACACAAGAGCACAAGCAGACAGCATGACCATAGCTGTTCACAAACATCAGTCTCAGAAACATGCCTACATTATACTACTTGGTACATTAACAGGAACATTAAACTCTTCATTTTGCACCATCTCTCTTGACTGTATATCATTCCTTTTTCTCTGCAGAAGAAAAATTATATGGCCAAAATCTTTCAGCCCTTCCTGTTGGTGGGATCTTCCAGTCCTGCCAATGGTGACCCCCCTCCCCACAATGCGTTCCTCAGTGGCGGAGGATGTTGGGCATGCAAAACCCCATCGACACTGGCAGGACTGGAAGATATCCTGCGGGGAGCTGGAAAATCTCATCCTATAATTTAAAAACTATACACAGAAAAACATAAGGACTAATTTTAAGTTAACCCAGTGAACAATCTGAAATAATCAAACTAATTGACCATTTTACACCCTACCCAATTTCACTATCATTTGAAGTCGACTGATGGCATCAACTTCCTACCAAATGGTTAAAATTATTCATCATTAACCTGAATTGAAGTGATGGGCTCACCTCTGGGCTGCTTGCTTGGATATGTCCTGGGAAACGATTTATATTCATCAGGAGGTGGAAGCTCTTCAACTGAATGAAAATTGTACTTTGACTCAAAGTCATCTGTGGAATGCAAACAATTGGACATCACCACTAAATAAGAAACTATCTAACTCATTTTTTAACGTTGATCAAAGTGAATATTTCAGATGTACTTTAAATTATAATACTGTTATTTCACAAAAAGGTATCAGGATTGAATTCCCACTTGGGGGTTCCCCAATCACCCGCTGTTTCTTCAGCTGTTTCCAAGATATGTTACAGCAACTGATCGGAAACCACTAACCCCATGTAAAATCAATCCAATTATATTTCTTAATTTATTTAATGTTGGTTCTCAATCCATAAACTCACTCAATATTCTTAACTTTCATGTTAAGAGGTTATAAACGCAGCCTAAAGCTTCAAGAAAAATATTTGCTGAAATCCTATCTTTGAATTCCAGGAGCAGGTCCAACTTTCATTTATTGTAGAATTTCATAATCAGTATTATAGTTAGAAGTGCAACATCAACTGTGCTCTGAGAAGGCTGAACTGTTCCCTAAATAGTGTCGATATTTTTATGATGGAAACTGAAGCTCAGCGAGAAATAAATCTTGCAAAAGTTATTAATAAATTGTCCAATTTAACCTACGATTCTACAACTTTTCAATAAATTACTTGAAATTTATTAGAAAATGTAATTGTCAAGAAAATAATTGAAGCATAGAAATTTACAGCATAGCAGGAGGCCACTCAGCCCACCTTGTCTGTGCCAGCCAAAAACAGAAATATCACACCTAATCCTAATTTTCACCTCTTGGTTCTGGAGATTATATCATTCCAAGTGCATGTCCAATTATTCTTTTAAATACAATAAGCATTTCTGCCTCCGTCACCCTTTCAGGAGGTGATTTCTGGACCCCCACCACAATCGGGGTGAACAAATTACTCCTCAACTCCCTTTTAATCCGATACCAATTACTTTAAATTTAAGTTTATGCTTCCTGGCTATGACCTCTTTGCTATGAAAAATAAATCCTTCCCATCAACTCAATATTGGCCTCTCATGATATTGTACATTTCAATTGAATCTCGCGTCAGCCTCTTCTGTTCGAAAGAATACAACCCCACCCCTACCAAACTTTCCCTCAGAGCTAAATTTGATTATGCTGGGAATATCCTCATTAATCTCCTTTGTACCCTCTCTAATGAGATCGCATCCTTCCTGTAACTTAGTGATCAGAACTGTACACAGCACTGTGGCTTATCTAACATTTCATATAGTTTTAAGATAATGTCCTTGCTCATATCTAATTAAGGTATATAAGATAAATGGTATTGACAAAGTAAGACATAGAGTGGATGCTTCCTCTTGTCGGGCTATCTAGAACAGGAGGTTTAGGATAAGGCGTGGCAGATTTAAAACAGAGATGAGGAGAAATTACTTCTCTTAAATGGTCGTGGAGCTGTGGAATTTACTACCTCAGAGTACGGTGGATTCTGGGACATTGAGTAAATTTAAGAAGACGATAGACAGGACTTTAATTCACAATGGGTTGAAGGGTTATGGAAAATGGGCAGGAATGTGGATTGAGGCCGAGAGGTGATCAGACATGATTCGATTGAATGGCAGAGCAGGCGCGAGGAGCTAAATTGCCTACTCCAACTCCGAGTTATGTTCTATATTCCTTATTTTGATTAATGAAATAAATTTATATCAATCACAAGCTTGGATTTTGCAATGTTAGTACTGTTTACACTGGATTAAGTGTACTTTTGATCTGATGAAAGGTTGTTGATCTGAAATGTTAACTTTCTTTCTCTCTCCTTAGATGCCACCTGACCTGCTGAGTATTTCCACCATTTTCTGTTTGTTCCTTCAGATATTCAGCATCTGCAGTTATTTTGCTTTTGTATTTTTTGCTTCCAATTTACTGAAGTCAGCTGAATAACATAGCATCAGAGGTCAAGGTGGCAGTAGAACATTGCTCATGAGTGAATGAAATGTTAAATGGCTTGGAGACAATTAATGAGGAGTGAATCAGTGAGGAACAAAAATTCTGAAAGTTTCTTATAACCCTTGCATTTATAATGGTGGTATATAGTATGTGGTATCCGTTACTCTCATCATGGCTAAAATGAATAGCATCATTGCAGGGACTGGTGTAGAGGTTGGGGGTATGGCTCAATGAGTCCTCACAGCTGGTGAGGAAAACTCCCTTAGTACTATTGGTGTTGCATAGTTTGTTTCTGTATTTTTGTTATTTTGTGGCCAAAGAACTTCTAATGGACTCCTGTAGAGGTGCTGCTGACAGAGCACATATCTTGGGAAAAGACATTATTTTGTATCAATGGTGTCTCTGGTATAGCTGGAGATGGGGGAAGTATGCTATAGTGTGTGCCTAAATGTGGTGCGAGCATCTTTGGCTGACCAGCCTTTTCTATACCTGTGTCAATATCCTATATTCTTCTTGGCTGAATATGCTATCTTGAAAATCCTGGAGACTAAGTTACATGTCTCTGTGTCTAGTAGCTTGTAAGTGCGATCTTTCAGCTAAGACATTAAATCGACACCCTAACTATCTAGTTAGCTGGATATAAAAGGTTCTATGGGTCTATATGAAGAACAGGTAAATTTTCCCAGTATCCTGGCCAACATTTATCCCTCAAACATTGTCATCAAAATAGATGATCTAATCAATTATCTTGTTGCAATTTGTGGGTCCATAATGTATGCAAGCTATATAACCATAAGTTATGCCACGTACTTATGGAACATAGAACAGTACAGCACAGAACAGGCCCTTCGGCCCATGATGTTGTGCTGAGCTTTATCTGAAACCAAGATCAAGCTATCCCACTATCATCCTGGTGTGCTCCATGTGCCCATCCAATTACCGCTTAAATGTTCCTGAAGTGTCTGACTCCACTATCACTGCAGGCAGTCCACTCCACACCCCAACCACTCTCTGCGTAAAGAACCTACCTCTGATATCCTTCCTATATCTCCCACCATGAACCCTATAGTTATGCCCCCTTGTAATAGCTCCATCCACCCGAGGAAATAGTCTTTGAACGTTC
This sequence comes from Mustelus asterias, assembly GCF_964213995.1. Classification (NCBI taxonomy): domain Eukaryota; kingdom Metazoa; phylum Chordata; class Chondrichthyes; order Carcharhiniformes; family Triakidae; genus Mustelus; species Mustelus asterias. The sequence continues at coordinate 104,826,818 of NC_135802.1, forward strand.
ACTCTATCTATCTCCTTCATCATTTTATAAACCTCTATTAAGTCTCCCCTCAGCCTCCTCCGCTCCAGAGAGAACAGCCCTAGCTCCCTCAACCTTTCCTCATAAGACCTACCCTCCAAACCAGGCAGCATCCTGGTAAATCTCCTCTGCACTCTTTCCAGCGCTTCCACATCCTTCTTATAGTGAGGTGACCAGAACTGCACACAATATTCCAAATGTGGTCTCACCAAGGTCCTGTACAGTTGCAGCATAACCTCACGGCTCTTAAACTCCAACCCCCTGTTAATAAAAGCTAACACACTATAGGCCTTCTTCACAGCTCTATCCACTTGAGTGGCAACCTTTAGAGATCTGTGGATATGGACCCCAAGATCTCTCTGTTCCTCCACAGTCTTCAGAACCCTACCTTTGACCCTGTAATCCACATTTAAATTAGTCCTACCAAAATGAATCACCTCACATTTATCAGGGTTAAACTCCATTTGCCATTTTTCAGCCCAGCTTTGCATCCTATCTATGTCTCTTTGCAGCCTACAACAGCCCTCTACCTCATCCACTACTCCACCAATCTTGGTGTCATCAGCAAATTTACTGATCCATCCTTCAGCCCCCTCCTCTAAGTCATTAATAAAAATCACAAAGAGCAGAGGACCAAGCACTGATCCCTGTGGCACTCCGCTAGCAACCTCCCTCCAGTCCGAAAATTTTCCGTCCACCACCACCCTCTGTCTTCGATCAGATAGCCAGTTACCTATCCAATCGGCCAACTTTCCCTCTATCCCACACCTCCTTACTTTCATCATAAGCCGACCATGGGGGACCTTATCAAACGCCTTACTAAAATCCATGTATATGACATCAACTGCCCTACCTTCATCAACACACTTAGTTACCTCCTCAAAAAATTCAATCAAATTTGTGAGGCACGACTTGCCCTTCACGAATCCGTGCTGACTATCCCGGATTAATCCGCATCTTTCTAAATGGTCGTAAATCCCATCCCTGAGGACCTTTTCCATCAATTTACCAACCAATTTACCAACTCTTTATGGTTTTATCTTGTTATCCTGTTTTCCACCAATCTTTGTTCAGGCATATAGGTCTGCAAAAAGTGACATGGCAACCAAGTCCCAATCCCCTGTTGATGATTGCTCAAGCGATGATAGTGCTTTATGCTACTTCGCTATGTCACATGAAACTACAGATCAGAACTTTAGCATGCCTGCTAAGAGCTAAAGATAAGTTTCAGGCTATGCCTCACCATTATTATCACTAGGTTTGGCAATCCTAAGCTGTATGATAGCTGTAGATAGATATCCTCAGAGCAGATGTCACAGCTGGCCCAGATCAGACAAACAAACTTCCTCATAATGTCATTTTTGAGGTGTGTGGCAATTTCTCCAGATATGGTAGTGGCACCTGATCAGGTGCACCCAGGTTTAATTGGCTATTATCCACTATGGCATGTCTTAATTCATACTATGCCACAGACAGCATGATGTACAATGATCATGGTACATTCCCACATTACGGTTAGCCAGGTTTTCATGTATCTAAGTGCTGCCAATATGTCTGCCATCTTAGCTTCCTTTGAGAAGAAAAACCTCCATTGGCACTAACTGCCCTCCTGCTAAATGAGATTTAGTCACCTTTACACAAATGCTCATGAGAACCTAACAGCCAAAAGTAAAAAGAAAAATTTAAGACTTTATCAACTTGGGTTGGAGGTAGCACTCTCACCTCTAAGTCAAATGTGATGGGTTGAATTCCACTCCAATGCTTGAGTAAATAATCAAGTCTAACAGTTCAGTGCAGCATTAAGGAAAGGTTGCACTGTTAGAGGTGCTCTCTTAAGACATTAAATCAACACCCTAACTATCTAGTTAGCTGAATATAAAAAGGTCCTATAGGTCTATATGAAGAAGAACAGGCAAATTTTCCCGGTGTCCTGGCCAACATTTATCCCTCAAACGTTATCTCAAAATAGATGATCTAATCAATTATCTTGTTGCTATTTGTGGGACCATAATGTATGCAAACTGGCTGCTCTGTTGCTTACACAACAGTGTATATAATTCAAAAGTAATTAATTGGCTTTTGAAGTGCTTTGAAATATTTTAAAGATAGTAATTGCAAGTTTTTTGCTTTAAAATATGTCTCCCATCACCTGCAATATAATTATTACCCATTTCAAATGAGTGCACACTACTATGGCAGAATGTTATATGCAGAACCCATATTAATATTTAAATTAAATGATCAGCACTCTTGAGATAGGTGTTTGCTCTGCTGCAAGTCCCATCTAACTGCAAATTAAGTAGTCATCCTGGTGTCAGCTCTGGCTCAGTAATCGTATACTTGTCACAGAATCAGAATAGTGTGGGTTAAAGTCCCACTCCCAAATATAATCCAGGTGGACACCTAATGGTGCAGTACTTAAGGGAATACCTTTAGCTTTTACATTCGTAAGCAAAAAGTAAGAATTGCAGTTTAAGGCTCAATTGAATTATGATATTTTTCACTGCTTAAAGGTAAAACATTTTCTATAATTACCATAAACTGGTGGCTGTGCATTAGAAAGTCCTTGTCGAACTTTAAGTGGTAAAGGTGGTGGTGGTGGGGGAGGGGGTGGGGGAGGGGGAGGGGGAGGAACAGAGTAGAGTGGTGAATGCTGGTTTCTGCTTGTAAGTTCTGTACTGGATGATCTGACTGGCGGAAGAGGGGGTGATGCTAGTTTTCCACCGCTATTGTGCCCTAGAAGACAGAAAAGTTAACATGTGAACTAATGTGCAAGATCAAAACAACACAACAGAATTGAGAATAAATGTTAGAGTTTATAGGTACATTGATTGCATATCTGTACACAGAAATTCAACCATCAGAATACTTTTATTCACAGGATAAGCTAGATAATCACCTCTGTTAAAGCTGAAAGTGACTTAAAAAGAACATAGACAGAAAAGTCGATGATTCAGTTCCAAGAACCTGTTTCACCATTAGTTCATCCATGATTTGTATTTTAACTCCATATATCCAACTTGGTTCCATAACTCTTAATACTCTTGCCTAACAGAAGTCTAATAGCCTTGGCTTTCAAATTTTCAATTAAACTAGGCTCAACAGCTTTTGGGCAGTAGAATTCCAGATTTTCACTGCCCTTTCTGTGAAGTAACACTTTCTGACATCAACTGTTTAAAAGCACTGCTCCCTTGTTCTGGATTCTCTCACCAGTGGAACTAGTTTTTTCTCTATCTGCCTTATCAAATATTTTAATCTTCATACACATCGAAATTACATCATTTCTTAATCTTCTGCACTCAATGAATACAAACCTAATCTATATAACCAGTTACAAAACTTCACTCGTTTTCATTCCAGTATATCAGCACTGTGGTCCCTCCAAGGTTAATATGTTCTTTCTGAGGCTCGTAACTGATTGCAGTACTCCAGATGGGGTCTAATTTAATTATTTTTGTGCTATCGATGAACTTTTTTGGTGATTTCTGTACTCGAACTCCTGAATCGCTGTACTCATAACAATTAGAATAGAATAGAATCCCTACAGTGCAGAAGGAGACCATTCGGCCCATCAAGTCTGCACCGACCACAAACCCATCCAAACCCTATCCCCTTAATCCCTATTTATCCTTGCTAGTCCCCCTGACATTAAGGGGCACTTTAGCATGGCCAATCAACCTAACTCGCACATCTTTGGACTGAATTATATACACCAATCATAACACTATTTAGAAAATATTCTGATCTATCTTTCATAGGTCCAAAGTGATGACTTTGCATTTCCCCACACTGAACACCATGGGCCCGATTTTACAATTTTCATTCTAAATGCTGAATCTGGGCGCAATTCAGATCCAATTTGGAAACCTGTTCTCAGGCGCCTCCAAACGCACTTAGCCTGAAAAAGAAATCGCAGGTCTGAATCGTGCTGTGGGCGGGGCTTAGCGCATCTGAAAACGATCGGAGCTTTGAACTGTGCATGCACAATTAGAAAAAAAAATTTGAGAAACGCGCCCCTGTCACATCGCTCTCGGGCTGCAAAAAGCGGATAAAGCAGCCCAGGAGCGAAAGACGGGAACGATGGTCCCAACAGATATCGCCCCACACCCACAACATAACTGTCCCCCATATCCACCCAACCCCGCTACCCAGACCGATCACGACCCCCTGCCCCACTTCCCCCCTCACCGATCACCTGCAGAGTGGCAGCGGACCCCCTTGACCCCTCCCACCAGAGATCCATCTGGCCTCCCACCCGCCATCCCCCCACCACCACCAGTGAGCAATCGGGCCTCCCCCTGCCACCCCCCCCTCCCCAACCAGAGAATGATTGGGCCTCCGCCCTCAGAGAAAGTTCGGGCCTCTCCCCCTCCCCCAACCAGACAATGATCTGCCCTTCTCCTTCCCCGCCCCCCCCCTACCAGACAACGATCGGGCCTCCCTCCTCCCCACCAGAGATATATCTGACCTGCCTCCTCCTCCCCCCACCACCAGAAAATGATCGGGCCTCCCTTCTCCTGCCCCCTCCGCCCCCACCAGAGAATGATCTGACCCGCCTCCCTCCTCCCTCCCTCTCCCCCACCACCGATCTGAGTCAGAAAACTGCTAGAAGCTCTGAACTTACCTCTTCAGCAGCAGGAGCACCCGAAACAGACCTTTGCCGAGCATGTCTGTTTCGGGCCGAATCTGGACACGCAAACGCGATGGTAAAGGGGGAAATGCTGATAAAGTTGGGCGGGCAGTTCATTAATTCAATTTAAATGCATGCAAATGCATTTAAATTGCCGTTGCGCCCGTTTCGGGCACGAATCGGATTGGGGTCATTCCCGGGCCTCGGTAAAGTGGGCATCTGCACGGATGTGGGCGCAGATCGTGTTAATGACCTCACACTCGACTTTACCATGTTTTCGCACCCATTTTCGGGCGCGACGCAATGGTAAAATCGGGCCCCATATGTCTCAGTTTTGCCTACTCATTTAATCAACTTTTGTAAATGTTCCATCTCCACTGTTTAACATGTCACATATATTAGTGCTACCAGCAAACAGATATATGGCTTTCTTTCTTTATCCAAAGCACTTACTCTTTGTGAAGAAGAACCGGGAGTTATATGTGGTGTCTTGGTCAATATTTAATCATCAATCAACATCAAAAAAATGATTATCTGGTCATTATCATATTGCTGTTGTGGGAATTTGCTGTGTACAAAATTGCTGCTCACATTACAATAGTAACTGCCCTTCAAGAATACTCATTGACTGGAAAGCACTTTGAGATGTCTGGCTGGTGGACACGTAAATCACTATATTAATGCAAGTTGTTCTCCTATCCTGGTACCATCAGATCCCGGACATTTGTCATTCTTTAATTACAATAATTTCTCCATTAACATGGTTTCAATTATATTGAATCCCAACTGGTTCGTCCTTTTGATTTATTTATTTTTAAATTTTCTTGGACAGAATTTTATGGTCCATGCTGCAGTCAGGGATTGAAGGTGTGACTAAAATTCCCCCGACAATCTTTCCACTGCCCTGCTCACTCTTGCCCCAATTGAGGCCCTTAAGTAGACATTTATTTATTAGTGTCACAAGTAAGCTTACATTAACACTGCAATTAAGTTAATGTGAAATTCCCCTCGTCACGGCACTCCGGCACCTGTTCAGGTACACTGAGGGAGAATTTAGCATGGCTAATGTACCTAACCAGCACATCTTTTGGACTGTGGAGGGAAACCAGAGCACCTGGAGGAAGCCCATGCAGACACGGGGAGAACATGCAAACTCCGCACAGACAGTGACCCAAGGCAGGAATTGAACCCAGGTCCCTGACACTGTGAGGCAGCAGTGCTAATTACTGTGCCACTGTGTTGCCCACGATAAGCAAAGGGCTGTTTGCCACCAAGCCTCAGTTTTAAGACTGGTGAGAGAAGTTCAGGGGCACGAGGGGAAAACACAAAGTAACTCTGTCAAAAGAACCCCCTCACTTAATTGCTCCTGGACTTCGGAACTTAAACTTTGGGAACTGCATTTACTCCCAGCAGTGGGCTTTGCTGTTTTTGGGCATTTCTGTTTATTCATTTACAGGATTTGGGCATCAGTGTCTAGACCAACATTTATTACCCATCCCTAATTAGCCTTGAGAAGGTGGTGATGAGCTGCCTTCTTGAATAGCCTCAATTCATGTAGTGTAGATACACTCACAGTGCCTTTAGGGAGGGAGTTCCAGGATTTTGACCCAGCAACAATAAAGAAATTGCAATATATTTCCAAGTCAGGATGGTGAGTGACTTGGAGGGGAACCTCTAGGTTTGTGGTGTACCCAGATATTTGCTGCTCTTGTCCTTTAAGATGGTAGCAGTTGTGATTAGGAAGGTGCTACCTAAGGAACCTTGGTGAATTCCTGCAATGCACCTGGTACACACTGCTACCACTGTGCGTTAATGGTGGAGGGAGTGAATATTTATGGATGGGGTGCCAATCACGTGGCTGGACGCTGTCAAGTTTTGTGAGCTTTGTTGGAGCTGCACTCAGTATGCAGGTACAACATGTAATTAGGAAAGCTAGTACAATGATATCATTTGTCATGAGAAGAATTGAATACAGAAGTAGGGAAGTTATGCATCAGTTGTACAGGGCACTAATGAGATCACATTTGGTGTACTGTGCACAGTATTGATCATTTTAATTAAGGAAGGGTGTAAATGAAGCAGTTCAGAGATGGTTTACCAGATTAATACCTGGAATGGGTGAGTTGTCGTATGAGGAAAAGTTGTATAGGCTAGGCTTGTATCCACTGGAGCTTAGAAGAATAAGAGGCAATTTGATTGAAATATATAAAACCTGAGGTGTCTTCACAGGGTGGATGTGGAGAAGATGTTTCATCTTATGGGAGAATATAGAACCAGGGATCACAGTTTAAAAATAAGGGGTCGCCCATTTAAAATGGAGATGAGGTGAAATCTTTTCTCTGCGGGTTGAGAGTCTTTGGAACACTCTTCCAGAAAAGGCAGTGGAAGCAGTCCTTTTAAGGCAGAGGTTGATAGATTCTTGGTAAGCAAGGGGGTGATAGAATATCAGAGACATGCTGCAGTTTTAAAGTTGCTATCAGATCAGCCATGATCTTATTAAATGGTGGAACAGGTTTGAGGATCTGAATGGCCTACTCCTACTTCTTGTTCGTATGTTTCCATGTTCATCTAGGCATGTGGAGACTATTCCACCACACTTCTGACTCATGCCTTGCAGATGGTGGATGGAATTTGGGGAGTCGGGAGGAGAGTTAATCACCACAGGATTCCTAGTCTCTGACCTCTTTGTGTTGCCACAGTATTTAGATGACTAATTCAGTTCTATTTTGGGTCAATGCTAACACCCAGTGTGTTGATAGTGGGGGATTCAGTAATAGTAATACCATTAAATGTCAAGGGGTGATGGTTAGATCCTCTCTGGTTGGAGATGGTCATTGCCTGGCACTTGTATGGCACAAATGTTACTTGCCATTTTTCAGCTTCATCATAGAATCCCACAGTGCAGGAAGCCGCCATTCAGCCCATCAAGTTTGCACTGACCTCAATCCCACTCAGGTCCTACCCCCATAACCCCATGCATTTACCCTAGCTTGTCCCCCTGACACTAAGGGGCAATTTAGCATGGCTAATCCACCTAACCCATACCTTTGGACTGTGGGAGGAAACCGGAGCACCCTGAGGAAACCCATGCAGACACGGGGAGAACGTGCAAACTCCACACAGATAGTGACTTAAGATAGGAGTTGAACCCGGGTCCCTGGTGCTGTGAAGCAGCAGTGCTAACCACTGTGCTACCGTGCCGCCCCAAAGCCTAAGTCTGAATATTGTTTAGGACTTTCTGTATTTGGACATGGATTGCTTCAATATCCAAGGAGATGCAAATGATGCTGAACATTGTGCAGTCACCACTGAACATCCATGAGCGAATGTCCCCAGTGCTGACCTTATGTTGCAAGGAAGGTTATTGATAAAGCAGCTGAAAACATTTGGGCCTAGGATACTACCCTGAGGAACTCCTGCATGATATCCTGGTACTGAGATGATTGACCTTCAACAACCACATCCATCTTACTCTGTGCCAGGTATGGCTTCAGCCAGTGGAACAATCTCCTCAATTCCCACTGACTCCAGTTTTGCAAGGGCTACTTGATGCCACACTCAAAATATCAAAATAAGACCATAAGGCCATAAGACATAGGAGCAAAATTAGGCTCCTCGGCCCATCGAGTCTGCTCCGCCATTCAATCATGGCTGATATTTTTCTCATCCCCATTCTCCTGCCTTTTCCCCATAACCCCTGACCCCCCCTTATTAATCAAAAACCTATCTAACTCTCTCTTAAAGATACTCAATGACCTGCCCTCCACAGCCTTCTGCGGCAAAGAGTTCCACAGATTCACCACTCTTTGGATGAAGAAATTCCTCCTCATCTCTGTTTTCAAGGATAATATTCCAAATGGGGTCTGACCAGAGCCTTATACAGCCTCAGAAGTACATCCCTGCTCTTGTATTCTAGCCCTCTTGACATGAATACTAACATTGCATTTGCTTTCCTAACTGCCGATTGAACCTGCACATTAATCTTAAGAGAATCTTGAACAATGACTCCCAAGTCCTTTTATGTTTCTGCTAGCTTGATGTCAAGGGCAGTGAATCCCACCTCACTTCTCAAATTCAGCTCTTTTGTGCATATTTCAACAAAGACTGTAATGAGGTCAGCAGCTAAGTAGCCCTGGCAAAATCCATTTTAAACATCAGTGAACAGTTTATTGTTAAGGCTGCTTGATAGCACTGTTGATGACCCTTTCCATCATTTTTTTGATGACTGACAGTAGACTAATAGGGCAATAATTAGCTGGGTTGGATTTGTCCTGTTTTATGCACAGGACATACCTGGACAACTTTCCACATTGCCGAGTAGATGCCAGGATTGCAGCAATACTGGAATATCTTGGCTAGTGGTGCAGCAAGTTCTGAAGCACAATTATTGCTGGAATATTATCAGGGCCCAAAACCTTTGCAGTATCCAGTGCCTTGAGCTGTTTCTTGATATCACATGGAGTGAATTGAATTGACTGGATGACTGGCATCTGAGACGCTAGGAATCTCTGGGGGAGACGGAGATGGATCATCCACTCGGTACTTCAGGCTGAAGATCATTGCAAATGCTTCAAGCTTTATCTTTTGCACTGATATGCTGGCTCCCCCATCATTGAGGATGGGGATAATTATGCAACCTAATCTACATTATTCATGGTTGAACATGGCAGGATTGCAGAGTTTAGATCTGCTTTGTTGGTTTTGGAATTGCTTAGCTTCATCTGTCTTTTGCTGCTTGTACCTTTTGGCTCGCAAGTAGTCCTGTGTTGTAGCTTCACCAGGTTGACACCTAATTTTTATGTACGCCTGATGCTGCACTGGTGTGCCCTCCCTCACCCTTCATTACATCTGGGTTGATCTCCCTGCTTGGTTTTAATGGTAGGGTGTGGGTTATGCTAGGCCATGAGTTTACAGATTGTGGTAGAGTACAATTCTGCTGCTGCTAATGGCCTACAATGCCTCATGGTTACCAGTCTGGAGTTGCTCGATCACTTCAAAATCTATCCCATTTGGTAGGTGGTAGTCCCACACAACACAATGGAGGGGTATCCTCAATGTGAAGATGAGAAATCTATCCCATTTGGTAGGTGGTAGTCCCACACAACACAATGGAGGGGTATCCTCAATGTGAAGATGAGACTTTGTCTCCACAAGGAGTTGTGATGGTCCCTCCTACCAATACTGTCATGGACAGATGCATCAACAGCAGACTGGTTGATGAGGATGAGATCAAGTCTGTTTTTCCTTCCTGTTGGTTCCCTCACCACTTGCCGCAGGTCTAGCATTATGTCCTTTAGACCTGGCCAGCTCGGCCTGTAGTGGTGCTACTAGCTAGTGGGACTAGAGCTGTTTTTCAATCTGATTGGCAGACAGATCTGAGGCGGGTCTTCCTCCACTGTGGGAGTCAAATTCCTGCCTCCAGCCAATAAATGCTCCTTGGAGTGTTAGGTGGCTGTGGGGCAGTTAGTATTGACAGGAATGCATTGCCTGCTTACTCTTTGGGTGTTGCCATCCAAAAAGCCTGGCCCTTATATCTCTGGTATTTTATCCTCATCTTTCCAATAAAAGTGGATATAAAGTAGCAATTCAGTTAAGTCTGCCATTTCCTGATTTCCAATGAGTAACAATGATTCAACCTCCTTCCCCTGCAGCTGTTGGCTGCTCAATGGAAGGTTACAAATAAACATTCTGGCTCTTGAAGTAGCTGCCGAACTGCTGAAAATAACATGTGAATTGCATTTCATAAACTGCTGAGCAGATCCAGCCTTGTAGGGCAATACAAAAATCTTGTGGGAGATCAGCACTGACAGTCTGTTATGAAGCTTTCTCGTCTTCAGTTGGGTTTATCTGAAATGTACTGACTTCATGGCAGAATGTTGCTCTTCCCAACTTCACACTTTTGAAAACTATCCTTTTCAAAACCTAAAAGTAACATGAATTATTTCCTGTATTGTTAACCGCCATACTTAATCCATTAATTTGTTTTTGTAATTGACTTAGTCTGTGATAGTTACAATTCATTGCATCAGACAATACAATATCACAACAGAACCACTGTTGCTGCATAATCTAGTAGTCCTTACCTCCACATCTAGCTGGGCCTTCCCTTGCAGGCAGTTGGGTTGACGTTTGGCCTGATGATGAACTTGAACTAGGATGACTGTAAGCAGGGAATGGTGGTGGCGGCGGAGGTGGTGGTGGTATTGGTGGGGGAGGAGGAGGAGACATTGAAGACATACTTGGTTTGTTGGAAAAGCTGGGTAATTTTGGTGGCAAGGGCGGAGGAACTTCTAAATTGCTCAAAAGAGGAGGTGGTGGTGGTGGTAGAGCATTTTCTGTTTTACTGTAAGGGGAAAAGGAAGGAGCTGGAGGTAGTGGAGGTGGAGGGAGAGGAGGAGGAGGAAAATCTGTACAGTCTTCAATACAAAGTAATGAAGGTGGAGGTGGAGCAGGAAACATGAAATCTGAAGTTTGGTCTTGGAAATTATGGGAAGGTGGAGGTGGAGGTGGTGGGGGTGGTGGCTGTGTGTATTGATATTTAAATGGTGAAACACTTACTTGTATAGGAGGGGGAGGAGGAGGATGTGAAGGAACAACTGGAGGGGGAGACAATTGAGTTGTTGTTACTGTTTTTGTAGGTTTATTATCGAGAGGAGAGGATATGGGACCTGATGGGGGAGTAACAGGAAGGGGAGGAGGTGGAGGTGCATTGGCAGATATATTAAGGCGCCCTTGAATTGCCCTTTGCACTTTAGATAAATCAGGTTGGTTGGAAGCACTTTTATCATTTCTAATACTGTCAGAATATCTTGATGTTTGCATTTTCATATTGGAAGGTTGAACAGCTGGTTTGGAACCTCTCTCTGAAATCAACAATAACAGCTATAGTTAAAAAGACTTTTACATCTAATCTTCATTAACTAAAATCTATCACTGCAACAAACATATTTCCCTCAAAATTAATTTATCAATTTTCAATGGAAGCTAGGTAAAAAAAATATGGTGAGGTAATTATTAAAATGTACAATAATGTGGAGGATTTGTATTTCATATCTCCATTAAAATCATAACCAGATTGCAAAAAAAATGTTTTCACAATGTCACTAAGAATCTAGTACAAGAGGAAACTTTCACCAGCCCATTTACAAACCACTACACATAGCAACTAAAGAAATTCATACCTCTGTATAAGTATTATCAGCTGACTTGCTGTGTTGTGAAGTATCGTAATGAGGATGAATAAAAATAAAGATCTTGCTGGCTGGAATTCTATCTTTTCTCTTAAGGCATTAAAGGAATAGTTTTTGGGCTTCACACTACTGATGATGATACAGTCCACCAACAAATTAGAAATTCAAATGCACATAATATAAAAATAAATTAATCATAAATGAAAAAACTTTATTTTAGAAAATGCACCCTAGTTACATCTGGCAGTCAGAATTTTATTAATTTAAAAAATACCATTCTATTCTCTCCCCTGCCCAATCAGCATGTGGAACAGGCCACTCTGGGGTGGGAGGAGGACGATGGAGAGCAAAGGAATTGGAGGTGAAAGCCAGGTCTAGACAGTTTACATCACATACAACATCCAAATCTGTCAGATATGGGGAGGCAAGTCACCTACTTCCGATATGGTATACTGAAGCCGAGATTTTCCACTCCCGCTCATGTCAGGCGGATTCGACAACGGGAGCAGAAAATATGCCGAGATCAGCCAAATCCTTTTATGTTGTGGTAACCTCATGATGTGATTATCCCCTCCCCTGTCAATAACAGGGCACATTTCTCGACATTCAACTTTGGAAGCATCATCTGAATTCATCAGCAGATAATAATCAGACCCCAAGCCTGAATCATTCTCTCGCCTGTCAAAAAATCCATCCATGGCGGTGTGGCGGCAGAACAGCGTGAAATCTTACTGGTCTCCCCAAGACACGCACCTGCCAGCAGACCTGCCAGGAGAGCTCAGATAAGTGCCATTCCTCAAGGGGTGGGGAGGTGGGTCATATCCTAGCACTGCCTCCTGCACCGCCCGGATACAGCTAGTGACAGTGCAAGGGGTTCCAGCATGAAATCCTTTGTGCTAAGGCAGTCTTTAAAAATGGCAGCCTGATCCCTGGGTGACCAACCTGCTGGCAGGCTGAACACATCAGTAGCTGCCCTGCCAGCAATACATCATGGGACCCGACCCTTGATTTCTTTTTCACAATCCAGGACTATACAGTAGCAAAAGCAGTCCTAGCTGTCGGGGGGCTTCAATGCCTTTACCGATTCCCAGGATAATCTCATCCAGACTTTGCCATTAATTATAGTCAATGCAAGAGATTGCAGGAAATACGATGCTTCAATATTTAAAATGAATTTATGGGATGTGGGCATCACTGGCTACATCAGCATTTATCGCCCATCCCTAAATGCCCTTGAGACGGTGATGGTGAGCTCCCTTCTTGAGCAGCTGCAGTCCCTGTAATGTAGGTACACCCACAGTGCTGTTAGGGAGGAAATTCCAGGATTTTGACCCAGTGACAGTGAAGGAATGGTGATATACTTCCAAGTCAGGATGGTGAGTAACTTGGAAGGAACCTCCAGATGGTGGTGCTCCCAGGAATCTGCTGCTCTTATCCTTCTAGATGGTAGCGTTGTGGGATTGGAAGGTGCTGCCTAAGGTGAGTTCCTGCAATGCACCTTGTAGATGGTACACATGGCTGCCACTCTCCGTTGGTGGTGGACGAATTGAATGTTTATGGAAGGGGTACCAGTCAAGTGGGCTGCTTTGTCCTGAATGGTGTCAAGTTTCTTGAGTGTTGTTGGATTTGCACTTATCCAGGCGAGTAGAGAGTATTCCATTAAACTCCTGATTTGTGTCTTGTAAATGGTGGACAGGCACTGGAGAGTCACAAAGTGAGTTACTTGCCACAGGATTCCTAGCCTTTGATCTGACCTGGTAGCCACAGTATTCATAGAGCTCATCCAGTTCAGTTTTTGGTCAATGATAACCCCCAGGATCTTGATAGTGGGGCTTTCAGTGATGGTAATGCCATTGAATGTCAAGGGGCGATGATGGTTAGATCCTCCCTTGTTGGAGATGGTCATTGCTTGGCACTTGTATGGCATGAGTGCTACTTGCCACTTATCAGCTCAAGCCTGTTCTTGCTACATTTGGACATGAATTGCTTCAGCACCTGAATGATACGAACATTGTCATTGGTGAACATCCCCACTTCTGACGTTATGATGGAAGGAAGGTCAGTGATGAAGCAGCTGAAGATGGTTGGGCCTAGGACACTACCCTGAGCAACTCCTGCATTGATATTCTGGAACTAAGATGATTGACCTCCAATCATCACAACCATCTTGCTTTGTGCCAGGTATAACTCCAACCAGCGAAGGATTTTCCCCTGCTTCCCATTGATTCCAGTTTTGCTAGTGCTCTTTGAATCCATACACGGTCAAATGCTGCCTTGATGTCAAAGGCAGTAACTCTCACCTCACCTCTGGCATTCAGCTCTTTTGTCCATGTTTGAACCAAGGCTGTAATGAAGTCAGCAGCTGAGTGATCCTGGTGGAGTCTAAACTGAGCCTCCGTGAACAAGTTATTGCTGAGTATGTGCCGCTTGATAGCTGTTGATGGCCCCATCCATCACTTTGCTGATGATCTAGAGTAGACTGTTGGGGCAGTAATTGGCCAGATTAGATTTTTCCTGTTTCTTGTGTATAGAACATCCCTTGGCAATTTTCCACGTTGCCAGGTAGATGCCAGCATTTTAGCAGTACTGGAACAGCTTGGTTAGGGGAGCAGCAAGTCCTGGAGCACATGTATTCAGTACTATTGCCAGAATGCTGTCAGGGCCTATAGTTTTCCAGTATCCAGTGCCTTCAGCCATTTCTTGATATCATGTGGAGTGAATTGAATTGACTGTAGACTGACATCTGTGATGCTGGTGATGTCTGAAGGAGGCCAAGGTGAATCATCCACTTACCACTTCTGGCTGAGGATTGTTGCAATGCTTATCTTTTGCACTCATGCTAAGCACCTCCATCATTGAGCATGGGGATATTTGTGGAGCCTCCTCCCCGAGTGAGTTGTTCAATTGTCCACCACCCGTAGCACAATTTAGAAGAACAGCATAGTTATCCCTCGTGTTCTGACTAATATTTGTCCCTCAATCAATACATTAAAAAATCTATAATCTGGTTGTTATCTCACTGCTATTTCTGCAGATTAGCTGCCATGTCTCCTACATTACAATAGTGACTAAATTTCAAAATTCCTTCATTGGACATATAAAAAGTAGGAGCTGGAATAGGGCATTTGGCCCCTTGAGCCTGCTCTGCCATTCAATAAGATCATGGCTGATCTGATCCCACCAAAATTGTACACAGTGCTCCTATTATGTTTTTATGTTAGTGTCTCAAATGCAGCTGGGGACAACTTAAGAGGATAGCTTAATATGTTTTGGATATTTTGTGGGGCAGAAGTATTAAATCAATCACCCTGACATATTCCCTTAAGTTACATTTTCTTTGAGTATGTTCACTGAAGTGGAGCATATTTATTTAGTGTGCTATATCAGTCCCATAGGAAAGCTTTCTACTTAAATCCAGTTGTGGTCTCAGCAATGCCTTGTACAGTTATAACAAAACTTCCTTACTTTTATACTACATCCCTTTTGCAATAATGGCCAACATGACTTTTGCCTTCCTGATTACTTGCTGTATTAGCATGCTAATTTCTTGTGATTCATGAATGAAGATATCCAGATCCCTCTGTACTGCAGCAGTCTGTAGTCTCTCTCCATTTAAATAATATTCTGTTTTTCTGCTCTTTTTGCCAAAGTGGACAACCTCACATTTCCCAAATTATACTCCATCTACTAAATTTTTGCCCCTCATTTAATCTATCTATAACTCTTTGGAGACTCTTGTTGTCCTCACAACTTGCATTCCTACCTATCTTTGTGTCATCAGTAAATTTGGCTACAATATCATCAGTCCCTTCATCCAAGTAATGAATACAGGTTG
Organism: Mustelus asterias; assembly: GCF_964213995.1. NCBI lineage: Eukaryota > Metazoa > Chordata > Chondrichthyes > Carcharhiniformes > Triakidae > Mustelus > Mustelus asterias. The sequence continues at coordinate 104,842,491 of NC_135802.1, forward strand.
TAAATAGTTGAGGTTTAAGCACTGTTCCCTGTGGCACTCCATTAGTTCCAGTTTGCCAACCTGAAAATGATCTTTCTCTTTCCTGTGCATTAGCTAATCCTCTATCCATGAGCTCTTAGCTGGTGTAATAACCTTTTAAGTGGCACCTTATCAAATGTCTTTGAAAATCCAAATACACTATCTGCTGATTCTCCTTTGTTCATCTTGCTTGTTACATCCTTAAAGAGCTCTAATAATTTTTTCCAAACACGATTTCCCTTTCATGAAACCATGTTGACTCTGCTTGCTGGGATTATGATTTTCTAAATGTCTTCTGCTTCCGTAATAATGGATTCATTGTAATAGATTTCCAAAGATATTGCTTCTGTTACTTGTGTTACACAGGTGGCTCTTCAATAGAAACAGGAATCCCCCTGAGATTCTAAATTGTGGCGATGAATCGGATTCCTGAAGATTGGCCCGAGACAATGGGTGGAACATTGGTGCATACTGAACTCCAAACCTGCTGAACAGGTATTAAAATCAAAAATCTGGCAGGCCAACATTTGAATCTGAAAACTAGTCACTTGCCCATATTATCCATCATTAGGAGTAGTTGTCTCCAGACACAGAAACTTATCTGCCAGGAGTGCAAAATGGAAATTTGAGCAAATCATCGAATTATGTTAAAAAATTCCAGGCAGGTGACTCTCTGGACTAGAAATACAATATCATAGAATTCGTCCAAATATGTTTTAAATTATTCTACAGGATTACCTGAAGCATCTCTCTGTCCTGTAGGTCTGAGAACAGGAAATCCTCCTTGAAACAAACCACCCATGGCAGCTGTTGTTGCTCCTCCACCCACAGCTCCAGTGCCATTTCCACCTTTGGATTCTGCAGACAAGTGAAAATAAATTGTCTAACTTATAGTTACAAGCTTCTATAGGATCCACACCCAGCAGAACATCCTTTAAGATAGTTAGTGGCATACCTTAAATTTTCCCAGATTTTCTGTTTATTTGAATAGTCAAAAAAAATGTAATGTGTCCTGCAATTTCTGGTATATATTTTTGATAGGAGAGGCTCCCCCACAAAATTACTACTGACATACAATTAAAATTATTAATTAATTTTACCCACAAGCTAGAAAGATGTAACACTCTGAATTTATGAACTAAAATAATCAAGTAATGTATGTAAAACATGACCATCTTTGCACTGGATCTATCAACACATACATCCTAAGACCCTTCAACAGATTTAAAGTTTAAGTATATGAAAGCTGAGTAGTGTACGACAACCCCAGAAGTAATGCAGTGCGAGAATGAAGCACTTACTGTCAATGATCGGGGCACTTCTATCATTGACCTGTGCCACCTTTTTCAATCGTACTCCCTTGTGGATATCTCCTAGCAAAGCACTCCGTCCTTTTAGTTCATCTTTGGTTTGTTTGGGAAGTTCAACATGTGCCTGTAGGAAATTTGTAACCCGTTAGAATTCACACAAAACTTCTTAACATTCAGAAAGATAACAGAAAAACAGTTGAATCTTAAAGTACATTAAAATATTGAATCAACTAAAACTACAGAGTATTAGCATATTGTCTCAGTATAAGAAATTATATCCAGTAATAGTTGTTAGTTTACTAAAGTCAGTTTTAGGTATCTACAAAATCCTTAACTCTACTGCTTGGAGAACATTGGGCTTGTCAATACGTGCCTTTCTTGGAGAAGAGAGTTTGTTTCAGTTATACTTTCATCTAATTTACTGGCTTGTATTTAATTATTCCCTGATTATTGTGCCAGGACACAAGTCAAATTACATTGTGCTAGAATTGACTATAAAAGTAGCATAATGTCATAAATCATCAGCAAGTTCAGAGGGATGCAGATATATCATTAAATGTGTGAATCTTGAAGTTGCTCCTCTGTACACTACATGGAATAGCATCCCACTGCCATTCAAATGTGCTGAACAGCAAGAGGCTCCTGTCCTGTCATTATAGATATAGGCCCGAATTTTCACTCCTGGGTTGGGAGTGCAGAGACGCGTCATTTCCCAGCTCCACCAACCTGACCAAAGAAACAGAGGCCCAGAAGGTTGGATTTTCATTCCAGGGTGATGGGCTGGATTAAAAATCAGGCCTGTCGCCCCTGGAAGGAATGCGGAAGCTGCCAGGTGCAGAGTTGGCCTGGGTGGAAGGCCTGCCTCTGTGCTCCAGCACTTTGCTGAAATTATTTTTAAAATTATTTTAAAACAAATATAATCTCTCTAGTCTTCATCCTTCAACAGCCATGTAATCCCTATGCCTCATCCATGCTAACCTATATCCCCACCCAGTTTCCACCCACCTCCATGGCTTCTCATACCTTTTATGTCACCCTGTGACATTTTATACATTCTTATACCCCCTCATACCCCGATTCCAAGCCATGCCCCCACTCATCCCCATTGCCATTTATAGCCCCTATGCCAACTCATGCCAACCTATGTTCCCCACTTACCAACCTTTGCCCTTACCCCCTCCATACTAACTTGCCTAGTTAGTATCCACCATGGGCAAACCTCAGGAGCCATTCTATCATAAAATAAATGTGTCTATGGATGTAGTTAATGTTGTTTAAAAGTCTGACAAAAATTCAAAACATTGAAATTTCTTTAACTAACCTCTTATAAAAACAAAATCTCTATTCAATAATGAACTGTAGCCAGCAATCAATCTGTTCACTTAACATGTACTCCACTGTGGTAATGTTAGGTTGTAAAATCAGTCACGAAGTACAAATCCTCCAATGATAACCCTCAAGCTTCAGGCTTATGTAAACAGACAGAATAAAACAGCAGGCACTGTTTTTCTTAAACTCCATGCATTTTTTTAAAATTTAATTCCCAGTAGAGTTCAATCCCTTGACAGCTCTGACAGTTCTAATAACTTTTGACAGGGAAAAATACACCACACGCAAGAGAGAGAGAAATAAGATCAGGCAGCCTATCAAAGCAGGCTGACTTTGACTTTTGCACTTTCATGTACCTCAAATATTACACATTTAGCCTACTTGACAACTTTAAGATGCATTATAAAGTCTGTCACCTGCTATTATTCAGCTAGAGCTAATCCTTGTCCTTTTCTTTCGTCTAGATCTTTACCAGCAGCAGCCCTTCAAGACACCTCAGAGGACAATCAGGTTAAGAACGCAACTTCACAGAGATTAGCACTCAAGGGTTATACACAGTGAGCTAGAGAAGTCTGTATTTGATGAAGCACCCAGCATAATTGAGCAGGTTAGATAATGGTGGCAGGCCAGTAGACATTGTCATCTCCCAGTTTTGCTAAGCAAGACGGAGACACTGACTTCAGGGAACCAGCCATGAAAACAGAACAGCTTCCAGCACACAAGGAATTCATAGAATCATATAGCACAGAAAGAGGCCATTGCACCATCGGGCGGAATTTTACCAGCTCACCCCACCCACCGATGGACAGAGCGAGCTGGTAAATTCACGTGAGAGCCGAGAAATCAAGACCAAACCCGATTTCTCAGCTCTCGCAATTTTATGAGAGCCAGATTTCTGGAAAGGTCAGCCTCTCGCCGGAAGTGGGCAAGAGGCTGAATAATTTATTTAAATACATTCTAATCATAATGTACATGTGTTTAGTGAGCCCGGCACTCAATCGTCCGGGTTCACGTGTCTTTATGGCCTCTCTCCAGTGAGGAAAACATCTGTTCCCCATGAATAGGGAACAGTCCTGTTGGCCTCACCGTCAGAACTAGAGGCCATTGAGGTCCCACTGAGAGGCCGTGGGCAAGGGGGGTGCCTTTTGGGCAGTGCCATCCAGGCACTGCCAACATGGCACTTGGGCTATACCTAGTGGGCAACTTGGCAGTGGCTGGTGTGCAGTGTCAGGGGACAGGGCCTATGGGAGGCGGGGTGTGAAGGGGCAGGGCCTATGTGGTGTGCCTATGGGGGATGGCCCGCTGCCACTCTGCAATGGGATTGGACCGGAGGGGATGGGTGTGATGTCGGTCTGGGTGGCGGAGACCAGTGGTGGCTAGATGCATTGTTGGGCCTGCGATTGGCCGCGGGCCCCTGTAATTGCAGGGTGGGGAGGGTTGTGTTCAGGCTGCCTGCAGCAGCAGGGGCCCGACAACTCTCTCTCTCTCTCTCTGTCTGTCTGTCAGACCCCTATTGCTGCTATTGAGTATGTGCTGACACAGAGGTCTGCACATGTGCAATAGTTCCCTCTGCAGGCTGGCTGGCTAATTAAGCCCAGCCCACTGCCTGCAGCAGCTGGAAACAGTTTAGCCCATATTTTCAATGACTAAGTGCATAAAATTGGGCGTAAAAACTTGGGCTGACTCCTGAGGGCCCGGCCTCATCTGGTATTGCTTCTTCAACAGAAATACACGGTTCAGTGCAAAGGAGGGACAAGTATCTGAGCTGCTTGGGACTTACTTGAAACAAATCATATGAAGGTGTTGTGGATGCTCACTTTTGTGGTGCACGTCGACCTTACTGCACTCACAGCCCACCCTGGTATCCCGCCTGAGAGCTCCATCACTCGCTCCTCAAAAGGGGTCAGGGGACGGAACTCGGGAATACCTCCTATTATGGGCCATTTTTTCCTGTGGAGACACAAGAAGTGATTGAAAACCTGATGGCTGGTGGGCCCGTGGGGCTAGGGACGCAGTGAGGAACAGGTAACCTTGCCTCGCCAGGCAAGGGTTGTGATGAGAACTGACAGAGGGATTTGAGGACGATGCTGGGGAGTTGGAAGCTGGACGGCCACGGCGTGTTAGGGAGTGGATTGATACGGACCTCCAGGTGTGACAGACAGGACTAATGCCGGGACAAGACAGATGGACACTCTATCTTGCAGCCCAAATGAGGTTGTTCATCTTCTTCCATCAATACTTGAGCAAGGCGTTCGATAAGGTCCCCCATGCAAGACTTCTCGAGAAAGTGAGAGGGCATGGGATCCAAGGGGCTGTTGCTTTGTGGATCCAGAACTGGCTTGCCTGCAGAAGGCAGAGAGTGGTTGTAGATGGGTCTTTTTCTGAATGGAGGTCGGACACCAGTGGAGTGCCCCAGGGATCTGTTCTGAGACCCTTGCTGTTTGTCATTTTCATAAATGACCTGGATGAGGAAGTGGAGGGATGGGTTGGTAAATTTGCCGACGACACGAAGGTTGGTGGTGTTGTGGATAGTTTGGAGGGATGTCAGAAGCTGCAGCATGACATAGATAGGATGCAAGACTGGACGGAGAAGTGGCAGATGGACTTCAACCCAGATAAATGTGTAGTGGTACATTTTGGCAGGTCAAATGGGATGAAGGAGTATAATATCAAGGGTAAGACTCTTAGCAGTGTAGAGGATCAGAAGGACCTTGGGGTCCGGGTCCATAGGACTCTTAAATCGGCCTCGCAGGTAGAGGAGGTGGTTAAGAAGGCGTATGGTGTGCTGGCCTTCATCAATCGAGGGATTGAGTTTAGGAGTCGGGAGATAATGATGCAGCTTCATAAGACCCTCGTCAGACCCCACTTGGAGCACTGTGCTCAGTTCTAGTCGCCTCATTACAGGAAGGATGTAGAAATTATTGAAAGGGTGCAGAGAAGATTTACAAGGATGTTGCCTGGATTGGGTGGCATGCCTTATGAGGATAGGTTGAGGGAGCTCGGTCTTTTCTCCTTGGAGAGACGAAGGATGAGAGGTGACCTGATAGAGGTGTACAAGATGTTGAGAGGTATAGATCGGGTGGATTCTCAGAGGCTTTTTCCCAGGGCTGAAATGGCTGCTACGAGAGGACACAGGTTTAAGGGGAGTAGGTACAGAGGAGATGTCAGGGCTAAGTTTTTCACTCAGAGGGTGGTGGGTGAGTGGAATCGGCTGCCGTCAATGGTGGTGGAGGCAAACTCGATAGGGTCTTTTAAGAGACTTCTGGATGAGTACATGGGACTTAATAGGATTGAGGGTTATAGGTAAGCCTATATATAGGCCTAGGTAGGTAGGGACATGACCGGTGCAACTTGTGGGCCGAAGGGCTTGTTTGTGCTGTAGTTTTTCTATGTTTTATGTTCTATGTTCAATAGGCGCGAGTCCACAGTTTCAGGCCACGGGTAATGGCTGCCATGGCCACCGTATCCAAGGTCGCAATCGACTCCCTGGTCCTGGATCATCTGCCCTCTTGGGAGTAGAGGATGATCTGTCTCCACTCCACAGCACCCAGCAGCCACCCTAGGGTCTCCCTCCATGAAACATGGGGCTGGTCTGCTCATTGAAATCCTCCGGGCATGATTGGCTGTGAGTACAGGGAGAACGTTTAATGCAACCCCGATCTTGTTACTGGCTCACAGCTGCGGCTAGTTTGGGTGAGTCACACGCCTCAGGACTCCATAACAGTGTGGAGATTCTTTCAGTGCACTAAGTGTGGAACGCCTACATTGCGGAGTGTGCTAAAAAGACCAGCATGGATTGCCCCCGTTTTCTCCGAGTTATGACACTCAGTTGTTATTTTGGGAGAATTCCGCCTATCCAGTTCATAGTTCAATGTTTTAGATTATAACTTCAAGCTTTTGAAATGAAAGCTTTAACTGTAGATAAATTGATCATCTGTGAAATTAATTAGCAATCCTGTTGTAAATGCAACTCAAACAAAGCCTGTTATTTTACACTAAGAAGCTAATCTATGTTTACCTTACAAGGTCAGAGTTGATAGTAAAACACACGAACAATGAATGATCACTAAGCTTGTAATGGAGCTAAGGAGCGTAGAGAAAGAGTGCTAAAACTCCATTAACAATATAAATATTCATATTGCGTTGAAGGTAAAATAATTTGTTTGCATTTCTGTTTTAATCATTCCAAGGCATGCCAAGTTTCCATAGAGATTGTGATTCCGGTAGAATCTTGGTTAAAAGGTAATTTTGTTGAATTTGTTTGTGTGTGTTTGCTGACAGAAGCAGGCAGTAAAGTTTGTGTTTTGTGAGGGAAAGGCAGCTGGGAGATTTGCTGTAGCTTGCAGCTAGTGGAAGAAATCTACAGTGATCCTCAGAGAGCTTTGTGGGCAAAAGCAGTCGGCTTAAGTAGTTAGCTCAGAAAGAAGTGTACAGAAGCTGTGGGAGCAGACTGGGGAAGAAAACAGTCTATGTATGTCCAAAGCCAGGAAAAGAAGCTAAAGAGTGCACAGTTGTAAGGTCTTTAAGGAAAATTAGAGAATCACTTAACCAGCAGCTAATGGAAGGATCCATGTGAAATTTGTACCCCAAGGAATTGCTGGAAAATTGAACAAAATTAAATTCCAGAGATGGTGGAATACCTTTGGTTTGGTTCCAGGTCGCTTTTTTCGCGACCCCGCTTTTATGGACCTCAACCATCGTGTTATAACGGGGCTCCACTGTAATAGGCATTTACAGTTTAATGACTGTGTTAGTTTATAGTCTAAGCCATTGTTTAATGAATTGTTTTTTCCACCACTTTTGAAATTGAGGAATATTGAGTCAAACCTTACACTCTTTGAAATATTTCAGGCCTTGGGATCATTTCCAACTCCAACCGGGTCAGAGCTGTTCCAACAGATGAAATTTTCCTGGAGTGGCCAAATAACAGGCCTCCCCATGTTCTCTGTCCACTGGTGGGTTCCTGAGGTGTGAAAACCAAACAGAGCCTGCTGCACAAGACAAACAACAGCCACACCAAGGAAGGCAGGTGTTGCTGGGGCAAGTTGGACAGCCTCAAAATGCAGGCTCTTGGAAGCCTGCTGTAAATTTGAACATAAGGGCCATCAGTATGGGTGGGGGGAACCCCTCCATGGGGATGACCCAGCCTATGGCCTTTGGATCCATGCAGTTCAATAATGGGGCCAGTGAAATGAGTGACTATTGGCTCCCTGGCCAATTGCTGGAAGGCTGCCTCCACTTCCTCAGAGGGGTGCCTGTCCAACACCAGGACAATCCCAGTGGTCTCTGCACTTTGGCACTCAGTCAGTCCTTAATGGATGATAATTGGTTACCCGTTGCTGTCAGGTGGATAACCGTTACCACTTACTGTCTAGCAAAAATTGTGCAGAAGCAGGAAAATCTTTGGGAACTGATCCGATGCTTGACTTTCAAAATTTTCTCCCAGCCTGCTTCCAAGCTGCCTCCACAGAGCTGAATAAATTCAATCCATCATCTGAAGCAACCATAACCAAAACAAACCCACAAACCTTTTACATTCAACCTCTGGGATCATTGCAAGTTGTCTAGATACTGGAGACGTAAAGGCACTCAAAGGGTCATAGCAAGTAAGTGCTCACAATTAGGAGTGGTCCAGGACACTGGACCTGAGATAAATGTCTCAAGGAAAAACCCCAAATCATAACACTACCTACAAAGGTTGTTTTAAGGTCCTTAATAATTGTAACTGTATGTGACTTCAACCACCTATATACAGATCATTATGATATCTCAATTTCCTCAAGCTTAAAAAGTATTCTTTGCACAAACTCTATTGAGCCAGTACTGCATCTAAGCAACTTTCACATACGACATTGCTTCTTCCAAGCAGAATGATTATAATGCTGGCAGAGATGTCTTACTTGTACCTGTACAAATACAGCAGGAACACATGATGCATAACAGGAGTGTTGGCTTACCTTACCAGATGTCGTCATGTCTGTCACGTTTCTTGTATTATTTTGCCAGCTCATGTGTGACCTGGACTCAATACCTACATTATTAACCACCTCCTTCAATGCCTGCAGCTCCAGTTGCTGCTGGTGGAGGGTGTAGGAAAAATCAGTCCCAGAAACTGCATTCCTTCTCTCCCCAGAGTCATTTCTTGTAGGACGTTCAGCAATTTGCCAGCAAGTCTAAGCTTTCCTTTGTCTGCGACACTCCATTCATTAATAACATTGGTGTCTAAGCCACTGCCAAATGTTATTTCAGCTACCTGAATAGTTCATTGTTGTAATTCACACCTGATAGTCTGAATTATTGATTCTGTTACATTATTGGATAGCATGTAATGTACGTGTTAAGATGCACATTTTAACACAGTACAAGAATCAGCAAAAAACTGAAATTAATGGGAGGTCTTTGTAACTCTGACAAACATTAATTAACCTTTAATTAACCTCCATGATATCTTAAATAGCTCCTTTAGGCTTATTCACTGTTTATAATCTAAAATATAAGCAATCACTAGACATAGCAAGGTAGTGGGGATAGGTTTGATGAGTGGAAATGGGTTACAACGAATTGGTAGTCCAATTAAATCATCCATCATTATTATTTCCATTGACATCTGATTAGCTGTCATCAGTTTTCCACTATTACACAAAATCAAGATTACCCCTTTTGTTCCTAAAATTTGGATCGCGCACACAGATCAGGGCTAGGACAATTGGAAAGTTAATCTTTTATTTATAGCTGCAATTTACCCTGTTTGTGGCCAACAACCATTTTCTGATTGGAATGGGCTGTGCAGATCTTTCAACTGCTCCTGTCTCCAACATCAAGCCTGTCTGGAAGAGCTTCCATATTACCTCAGAACGCCTGGCTTTATAAGGCCTCAGAGAAATGTTCACCAGTAGACTGCTGGCATGATTTGATTTGATTTGATTAATTATTGTCACATGTATTAACATACAGTGAAAAGTACTGTTTCTTGTGTGCTATATAGACAAACATACCATTCATAGAGAAGGAAATGAGAGTGCAGATGGTCGTGTTACAGTCATAGCTAGGGCATAGAGGACAATCAACTTAATGCAAGGTAATCCATTCAAAAGTCTGACAGCATCAGAGAAGAAGCTGTTCTTGACTCGGTTGGTACATGACCTCAGACTTCTGTATCTTTTTCCCGAAGGAAGAAGGTGGAAGAGAGAATGTCTGGGGTGCGTGGGGTCCTTAATTATGCTGGCTACTTTGCCGTGGCAGCGGGAAGTGTAGACAGTCAATGGATGGGAGGCTGGTTTGCGTGATGGATTGGGCTACATTCACGACCTTTTGTAGTTCCTTGCGGTCTTGGGCAGAGCAGGAGCCATACCAAGCTGTGATACAACCATAAAGAATGCTTTCTGTGGTGCATCTGTAAAAGTTGGTGAGAGTCGTAGCTGACATGCCAAATTTCCTTAGTCTTCTGAGAAAATAGAGGCGTTGGTGGGCTTTCTTAACTATAGTGTCAGCACAGAGGGACCAGGACAGGTTGTTGGTGATCTGGACACCTAAAAACTTGAAGTCTCGACCCTTTCTACTTGGTCCCCGTTGATGTAGACAGGGGCATGTTCTCCTTTATGCTTCCTGAAGTTGGTGACAATGTCCTTCGTTTTGTTGACATTGAGGGAGAGATTATTATTGCTGCACCAGTTCACCAGATTCTCTATCTCATTGCTGTATTCTGTCTCGTCATTGTTTGAGATCCGACCCACTACGGTGGTCTCATCAGCAAACTTGAAAATCGCATTGGAGGGGAATTTGGCCGCACAGTCATCAGTGTATAAGGAGTATAGTAGGGGGCTGAGAACACAGCCTTGTGGGGCACCGGTGTTGAGGATGATCATGGAGGAGGTGTTGTTGCCTATCCTTACTGATTGTGGTCTGTGAGTTAGGAAGTTCAGGATCCAGTTGCAGAGGGAGGTGCTGAGGCCCAGACCACGGAGTTTGGAGATGAGTTTCGTGGGAATAATAGTGTTGAAATCTGAGCCGTAGTCAATAAATAGGAGTCTGACATAGGTGACCTTGTTATCTAGGTGTTCCAGGGTTGAGTGCAGGGCCAGGGAGATGGAGTTCTGCTGAGGACCTTACAAAGGCCCCACATTTTTAGCACAGGAACGTAGTTGACCCCAGAAGTGATTGACTGCTCATTGCAGGAGGTCTACTGGTTCTGTTAGGGGCAGATTTTAAAATAAGTTGTTGTTCAGCTCTTTCAATCCTCCTTACTGGAGTAGCATTGAGAACTGAAGTTTACTGAAGTACATACCTTTGCTGGATATGTACATAACCCTTCCCTGCAATTGATGGTATCTTGGTTTGCCTGTTTAGGCCTTGCTTCACCACTCCTCCATTAATGGAGTAGAAAATATGGGCCTATTGATTTTAATTCACTGGCTGTTACACTAAGTCACAGCCTCATGATGGCACTGCAACATCGCTGTGCACTGCAAGAGGATTCCAGTCTGAAAATTATAAATGAAAGTTTTTGCTTTACAATATACAAGATCTGTAAAATGTTTGCTTTCACCTAAACACAATCTGCATTATTTAGATTGCAGCATTTTAGATTTCCTGAACAATGTTGCTCCAGTGTTTGTCTTGTTGCTGCTTTTACTTAAATGCTTGCAAAACTGCAGAGTCATTACAAAAGGTTTTCTTCTGACACAGTTTCTTTAATTATTTTACAACTGTCGCAACACACCTGATATAAAAACAAAGGGGGTTGCAAGAAAAACCTCTGTACAAATGTACAACAGTAAGGTTTAAGCAAACCTTGTCACAGTACTTCAAACATAGTTAAGACAAATTATTGCTCGGACATATCTTATATTACCCATATATGACTGTTTACTAGGCAATGAACTTCCTGAAGCACTTCCTTGAAGATGTGTTTGATGACTATTAAAATATTAATATCAAGGGGAGTTTTACAAGTTTATGTTCCCTGCATGGAACTCCATCTGGAAGTGCTTATCAAGAATTTAAATGCTTTCTCATACATTTCTGAGATCAGCCATGTTCATATTAAATGGTGGAGTTGGCTTGAGGGCCTAGATTGCCTACTCCTGTTCCTAGTTCTTTTATGTCTTATATTACACCTGAATTGCCAAATGCTACTGGAGAGAGAAGCTCTATGGCAGGAGTATGGAATTATGAAATGACCCCAAAATGTCACATTCTTGCTATTTAGATTTTCATACAAAGAACATGCAGAATGTGAGGTGCAGATCTTAATAAAAATGTTTTTGGTTTAAGCTATGTTATCAAACATTTAAAAATTCAACAATAAATCATTCTCATAAAATACTGTTCATCTACCATCCCTGTGCTCATTGAACTACATTGCCTCCAGTTCTGCCAATATTTCAAATTTTAACTCTCACTCTGGTGCTCAAATTCCTCCATAGCCTCACTCCTCTCTGTTGATTTATGTGGCTGTCATGGTTAAATAGCTGGCTGTGTGTGCAACTTTGAAGATGTAGGTGTGGGATTTCCAGCAATGCTGAAGTGTGTAAGGGTAAGGTGAAGCAATGAATGAGTTATGTAAGAGTTCTTATTGATATAGATTATTGTTAGATGAGTAATGGGGGCTGTGGTGACTGAACAGTGCCCAAGGCTATTGGTGCAGTGGTAGATTATGGCATTTGAACATGTATTCACCAACCTTTACCATTCATATGGGGTGAACTTCTTGCTGTTTTGATCTCCATCACTATCTGCTACCACTGTCTTTTGATCTCATGTCTGGAAGGTCTTCTGACCTTTTTGGATACAGGATACCTCTCTTATTTTCCACCCCTGCATCATGGCATACATGCAGCATCAGAAAACCTTGGCATCTACTCTCTCCCATGTTGTGCCCTTCTTCACATTTTCTTAGGTCTGAGTAATGCTGAATGGTAATGATATTGTTTTCCCTGCTGATGCATTCTGCCAATGGGCAGCACTGTTCACACTTATATAAAGAACAAAGAACAATACAGCACAGGAACAGGCCCTTCGGCCCTCCAAGCCCGTGCCGCTCCCTGGTCCAAACTTGACCATTCTTTTGTATCCCTCCATTCCCACTCCATTCATGTGGCTATCTCGATAAGTCTTAAACGTTCCCAGTGTGTCCGCCTCCACCACCTTGCCTGGCAGCGCATTCCAGGCCCCCACCACCCTCTGTGTAAAATATGTCCTTCTGATATCTGTGTCAAACCTCCCTCCCTTCACCTTGAACCTATGACCCCTCGTGAACGTCACCACCGACCTGGGGAAAAGCTTCCCACCGTTCACCCTATCTATGCCTTTCATAATTTTATACACCTCTATTAAGTCTCCCCTCATCCTCCATCTTTCCAGGGAGAACAACCCCAGTTTACCCAATCTCTCCTCATAACTAAGCCCCTCCATACCAGGCAACATCCTGGTAAACTTCCTCTGCACTCTCTCCAAAGCCTCCACGTCCTTCTGGTAGTGTGGCGACCAGAACTGGACGCAGTATTCCAAATGCGGCCGAACCAACGTTCTATACATCTGCAACATCAGACCCCAACTTTTATACTCTATGCCCCGTCCTATAAAGGCAAGCATGCCATATGCCTTCTTCACCACCTGTGACGTCACCTTCAAGGATCTGTGGACTTGCACACCCAGGTCCCTCTGCGTATCTACACCCTTTATGGTTCTGCCATTTATCGTATAGCTCCTCCCTACATTAGTTCTACCAAAATGCATCACTTCGCATTTATCTGGATTGAACTCCATCTGCCATTTCTTTGCCCAAATTTCCAGCCTATCTATATCCTTCTGTAGTCTCTGACAATGCTCCTCACTATCTGCAAGTCCTGCCAATTTTGTGTCGTCCGCAAACTTACTGATCACCCCAGTTACACCTTCTTCCAGATCGTTTATATAAATCACAAACAGCAGAGGTCCCAATACAGAGCCCTGCGGGACACCACTAGTCACAGGCCTCCAAAGACCCTTCCACTACCACCCTCTGTCTTCTGTGCCCAAGCCAGTTCTCCACCCATCTAGCCACCTCCCCCTTTATCCCATGAGATCCAACCTTTTGCACCAGCCTACCATGAGGGACTTTGTCAAATGCTTTACTAAAGTCTATATAGACAACATCCACGGCCCTTCCCTCGTCAACCATTCTAATCACTTCTTCAAAAAACTCCACCAGGTTAGTGAGGCATGACCTCCCTCTCACAAAACCATGCTGACTATCGTTAATGAGTTTATTCCTTTCTCAATGTGCATACATCCTATCTCTAAGAATCTTCTCCAAAAACTTCCCCACCACGGATGTCAAGCTCACCGGCCTATAATTACCCGGGTTATCCTTCCTACCCTTCTTAAATAACGGGACCACATTAGCTATCCTCCAATCCCCTGGGACCTCACTTGTGTCCAGTGACGAGACAAAGATTTGCGTCAGAGGCCCAGCGATTTCATCTCTCGTCTCCCTGAGCAGCCTTGGATAGATTCCATCAGGCCCTGGGGATTTGTCAGTCTTTATATTCTCTAACAAACCTAACACTTCCTCCCTTGTAATGGAGATTTTCTCCAACGGTTCAACACTCCCCTCCGAGACACTCCCAGTCAACACATCCCTCTCCTTTGTGAATACCGACGCAAAGTATTCATTTAGGATCTCCCCTACTTCTTTGGGCTCTAAGGATAATTCCCCACTTTTGTCCCTGAAAGGTCCTATTTTTTCCCTGACAACCCTTTTGTTCCTAACGTATGAATAAAATGCCTTGAGATTCTCCTTAATCCTGTCTGCCAAGGACATTTCGTGACCTCTTTTTGCCCTTCTAATTCCCCGTTTGAGTTCTTTCCTACTTTCTTTGTACTCCTCCAGAGCTCCCTCCATTTTTAGCTGCCTGGACCTAACATACGCCTCTCTTTTCTTTTTGACCAGTCCCTCAATTTCCCTGGTTATCCACGGTTCTCGAATCCTACCCTTCCTATCCTTTTTTACAGGCACATGCCTGTCCTGCAGCCCTAACAACTGTTCCTTAAAAGACTCCCACATGCCAGATGTGGATTTACCCTCAAACAGCCTCTCCCAATCAAGAGCTGCCAATTTCTGCCTAATCCCACTAAAGTTAGCCTTCCCCCAATCCAACACCTTACCCTTGGGACACCACTTATCCTTTTCTATCACTATCCTAAAACTAACAGAATTGTGGTCACTATTTGCCACATGTTCCCCTACCGAAACTTTGAAGACCTGACCGGGCTCATTCCCCAGTACTAGGTCCAGTATAGCCCCCTCTCTAGTCGTGCTACCTACATATTGTTCCAAAGAACCCTCCTATACGCATTTTACAAATTCCTCCCCATTCAGAGTCCCAGCTCTCAGCGATTTCCAGTCTATACCAGGGAAATTGAAGTCTCCCACTACAACAACCCTATTTTTCCTGCACCTATCCAGTATCTCCTGACATATCCATTCTTCCACTTCCCTTGGGCTGTTGGGGGGCCTGTAGTATACCCCCAACATAGTGACTGCGCCCTTCCTGTTTCTAAGCTCCACCCAGAGTGACTCGTTACACGACCCCTCTGAATTGTCCTCCCTCTGCACCGCTGTAATATGCTCTCCAACTAATTCTGCTACTCCCCCACCTCTTTTGGCCCCTCCTCTGTCTCGCCTAAAACACTTGTACCCCGGAATATTCAGCTGCCAGTCCTGCCCCTCTTTCAACCAAGTCTCTGTCACTGCAACCACATCCAAATTCCTCGTGAGCATTAAGGCCCTAAGTTCGTCTGTCTTACCTGCTACGCTCCTTGCATTGAAGTATAAGCACTCCAGACCTCCAGGCCCAGTGAGGTCATCCTCCCCCAGAGTGCTCTTCTTCTTTGCCAGCCTTGTCCCAGCCCCAAGCTCGTCCCCAGCCTCTACATTTGTAGACCTAATATTTTGATCCCCACCCCCCTGCCATACTAGTTTAAACCCCCCCGAACTGCACTAGCAAAACTCCCAGCCAGGATATTAGTGCCCTTCCAACTTAGTTGTGACCCGTCCTTCTTGTACAGGTGCCATCCTCTCCTGAAAACTTCCCATTGATCTAGGAAAATGAAGCCCTCCCTCCTGGACCAGTCCTTTAGCCAAGCATTCAATTGTACTAACTCCCTATTCTTAGCCTCACTGGCACGAGGCATTGGGAGCAGCCCAGAGATGGCCACCCTGGAGGCCCTACTTTTTAGCCTATTTCCCAACTCCCTGAATTGCTCTCGTAGGATCCCCCTGCTCTTCCTATCTACGTCATTTGCATCAATGTGTACAATGACATCCGTTTCTTTATCTTCCCCTTTTAAGATGCCTCCTATCCGCTTGGAGACATCCATGACCCCAGCACCAGGTAGGCAGACTACCATCCTGGAGTCCCGTTCGCACCCACAGAATCGCCTGTCCATGCCTCTAACCGACGCATCCCCCACCACTGTTGCTCTCCTAACCCCTCTCTTTCCTTTCCGGGCCACAGAGCCTGACTGTGTGCCAGTGACCTGGTCACTGTGGCTTACCCCTGGAGAGTCATCATCCTCCACACTATCCAAAACAATATACTTGTTTTGGAGGGGGACAACCACTGGTGACCCCTCCACTAATTGCTCACTCCCCTCCCCTCTCACACCTGTCGCCGAACCCTTCCTATTATGAGAGACAGCTACTGGAATACTCTCTGGTACGTTACCCTTCTGACCTTTTCTCCTCCTAACTGTGACCCACGTGTCTTCCTCCCGATGCCCCGGTGTAACTAGTTCCCTATAACTCATTCTCCCTGACTAGACTAAGGTCAGCAATCTGCAGCTCCAGTTCCGTGACACGGTCCCTCAGGAGCTGCAGTTCCATGCACCTGGCGCAAATGTGGTCCTCCGGGAGGCTAGGTGTTTCCAGGGGCTCCCACATCCCACACCGGAAGCACCAAACTGGCCCATCACTCATAGTTACCCTTTTCCTATATAGGTTTGGATAAAAATAACTTACCCTGCCTCGCCCTTACCGCCTAAGCCCTGTGAGCCAAAGCCCTGACAGCTCTCATTCGAACAGGCAGGCAGCATGAAGTTGGCTGTCTATGTTACATTGTAGTCATGATGTGGAGATGCCGGCGTTGGACTGGGGTAAACACAGTAAGAAGTCTAACAACACCAGGTTAAAGTCCAACAGGTTTATTTGGTAGCAAAAGCCACTCTTGAATATTCCTGAATATTGCTAGAGAGAGGACCTACTTATTGGTTAGCACATATTGTGGCATGCAATGACAGTTTTTGGCGAGGAAAACTCTGAGACAATCAAATATAAAAACTGCAAAAAGCAGGATCCTAATTTTAACCTGGCATTTTTTCTGACTTTGAATAGGAATTTATGGATCCCCTCACTCCTACATGCTTCAGAGACTTAGACAACCTACAGCTGGTACCTCAAAGCATTGAAGAAGTGCCAACAGCGCTGCCTTTGCAAGATCCTCCAAATCCGGTAGCAGGAAAGGTGATCCAACAGCAGCATTCTCTCCAAAGCCAACTTGCCCAGCATCGAGATGCTCATCAATCAAAGCCAGTTTCGTTGGACAGTACATGTACCTCGTATGCTGGCACCAAAATCCTGAAGCAACTCCTTTACACAGAATTCAGTGTGGCAAGAGACTCGCCTGAGGAGAGTGTAAAGGAGTCCTCTTTAAAGACTTTAAGGATGCCCTGAAGAGATTGAACATCCCTGCTGCCTCACTGGAGTCCCTGGCTTGTGACTGACCAAAATGGAGAAGGTTCATCTAAGAAGGCACCAAACATATCAAAAGATTTCATCGGGAATGTACAGAGGTCAAGTGAGGCATTGGAGGAAGCATGCAAATCTCCAAAAACCCTTCAAATCCAACTTCCTTAGCGCCATCTGACAGGTGTGATCAGGAAGAACCCATCTGGTTCACTAATGTCCTTTAGAGAAGGAAATCTGCCAACCTTACCTGGTCTGGCCTACATGTGACTTCAGAGTCACAGCAATGTGGTTGACTCTCAACTGCCCTCTGAAATGGCCGAGCAAGCCATTCAGTTTCAAGAGCAACTAGGGAAGGCCAACAAATGCTGGCCAGCCAGTGATGCCACAAATGAATTTTTTAAAATTTGGCAAAGTCTGCAGACTGCATATTGAAATTATCAATCGAGTTAGAATGCATCGAACCAGAATGGAAGCAAATCATCCTCAAGCCCAAGGGAATAACTTTGAATGTTGCTGGCTAGTGTTCTTGTTGCCAATGCAATGTCCTGCACCAAAATGGCAGATTGAGCACTATGAGTTAGAAATGTGTGGCAGTGTCCTGCTGGTCACTGTGGAGATATGGTAGCTCTGTTAATCTAGGTGCCATTTATTGAATTTATAAGTCTTAATCTATGGGAAAAGGAGACTGACATACTCATCAGTCATAACATAGGTATAGACACAAGAAAAGTTATGACATTAATTTTGGGACATCTTCTTTCATATGGTCATGCAGTGTCAACTGAGGCTTAGTTGGTAGTACACTTGCCACAAGGTGCTGGGATCAAGTACCACTCCAGGTCCTGACCACAAAAAGCAAGGAAAATACTCAGTGTAGTACTTCAGGAACACTGCACTGTTGGAAATGAAACATGAAACTGAGGCCCCAAACAGCCTGCTCAGGTGATGTAAAATATCCTACAGCGTAATTTGAAGAAGAGCAGTGGTGTCCTGGCCAACATTTATCCCTCAAGCGGCATCACCAAACAGTATGATTATCTAGTCCTTTTCACACTGTTGTTTGTTGAGTGCATACTGTTTGTCATGTTTGCTACATTACAACAATAACTACACTTCAAAAAGTACTTCGCTGGCTGTAAAGCACTTTGAAACATCCACGATTGTGCAATCCTAAATAAATGTTAGTCTCTCTTTTCTTTATTGTAACTGTAACTTTATTTTCATTGGCTGTTATATGGACAATATTGAAAAACAAACTGTAATGTTTGTGCACACAAGGTTGTACTTATATAGTGGACATCCTTGTACAGTGCGTTAGTTAGTGATGTACTCATACAATGGGTAGAGGTTGTCCCAATATGAGTAAATAGTTGTAATCATATAGTCCAATTCTTTGCCGCATTAAAGGTCAGCCTAGGAGCAATTTGATTACCAAGTTTTTTAGAAATCAAGCCAACCAGATGTGTATCATCACAGTGCAATAAATAAAGCTTAACTAAAACACAACCAAAGATGATTTTCTGATTTTGATTGGAAGACAAGGGTGCCCTAATCATGTATTTCAAACCTATTACGATGATAAGGCAAAAACAGCTTCTAAAAATAATAGTCACATGATATGCTTTTCGAAAGCTTAGAAGTAGGGAGTAAGGATCAGATGGTAATTTATAGTTACAGAGCTACTTTCAAGCCTGCCAAAAGATAACAATTTGGCATCAATTATTGTTTCTATTTCACCAACTAAAAGTTAATTTAATGCTTGAAAATATATATCCATCAGATAAAAATGTGGCTGTGCACTCAAAAACGTGTTAGAATCAATGCTGTAAACTGGTGTTTGGACAGACCACAGTTATCATCACACTGCTTACACTGAAACTGAAACTACAGTAGAACTGAATTATTCATTATCTATGCCAAGTAAGTCACGCTGTTGGCTCAAACCCTCAGCAAAGTAGGAGTAAATAACTGTCATCAATGAGGACATTTTCAAATTAAACAGTGGATTATATAGGGCGGAATTCTCCGAAAAAATTTCAAGTGTCATAACAGTGAGAATAATGGAGTGATCTGCCCTGGTCTTATCGGCACGCTCCTCACCGCAATCCACCGACATTTAGTGCACTGAAAGAGATGTCACGTGATACACACTGTTATGGAGTCCGCAGGCACATGACTCACCCAAGTGGCTGCAGATACACAGCGTTAACAAGGGGAAGCTGCATTTAAACGTTTCCGCTGTACTCACAGCCAGTCATGCCAGGAAGATGGCACTGCACAGCCCAGCCCCTCGGTTTATGGAGGGGGAGCTCGGACGGCTGCTGAACACCGTGGAGGGGAGGCTAGCCATCTTGTACCCATGGGAGGGAAAACGGCCCAGGAGTAGGGACTCAAATGCGGCCTGGGAAGTGGTGGCTGCAGCAGTCAATGCCTGCGGCCTGACACGCAGGACTGGCACCCATTGTCAGAAGATGATGAATGACCTCATTTAGGCTGCAAGGGTGGGTGTCCATTTGTCTCATCTTGGCAGCAGTCCCATCCATCACACCTGGAATGTCCACCTCAACCCACCCCAAGACACCCAGTGGCCGTCCAGCACCCTGACCACCCCCCCCCCCCCCCCCCCCCACCCCCCAGCATCGTCCTCAAGTGCCTCTGGCAAACCCCCATTCACAACCCCTGCCTGGTGAGGCACGGTGTCGAGCTACACCACCTCATCTCTGTCCTAAAAGGGCAATCCCTAATTTTGAAACAGTGCTCCCTAGTTCTGATCTCATCCACAAGAGGAAACATCCTTTCCATGTTCACCTTAAAAAGACCATTCAGGATCTTATATACTTCAATCAAGTCACCCCTCACTCTTCTAAACTCTAGTGGAAATAAATCTTGCCTGTCCAACTTTTTCTAATAAGACAATCCATTCACTCCAGGTATCAATGTAGTAAACCTGAACTGCCTCCAATGCATTTACATCTTTCAGTAAATAAGGAGAACACAACTGTACACAGTGTTCGAGATGCAGTCTCACCAATGCCCTGTATAACTAAAGCATAACATCCTTACTTTTAAGCTCAATTCCTCTCATAATAAAGGATAGCATTTCATTAGCCTTCTTAATTACTTGCTGTACCTACATACCATTAGTTTAATGGATACACTAAATTTCTGGAAATAAATGAGCTAATACTTCAGTTAAAATAGTGGAGTGAAGAGTTTGATACAATGGAATAAACACTTTGTATGATAGCATCACTCAATGATTTCCAGGTTTTATCTTTTATGTGGCTCATGCACTAGAAAACGTAGATCTCTCTGCATCTCAGAATTCTGCAGTTGCCGAGTAATACTCGGCTCTTTCATTCTTCCTACCAAAGTGAACAACTTGACATTTTCCCACATTAATCTCCATCTGCCAGATTTTTACGCACTCATTCAACCTATCAATATGGCCTCTTCACAACATACTTACCTACCTATCTTTGTGTCATCTGCAAATTTAGCTACCTTTTAAAGTTTATTTTTTAGTGTCACAAGTAGTCTTACATTAACATTGCAATGAAATTACTGTGAAAATCCCCTAGTTGCCACACTCCGGTGCCTGTTCGGGTACACTGAGGGAGAATTTAGCATGGTCAATCTACCTAACCAGCACGTCTTTTGGACTGTGGGAGGAAACCAGAGCACCCAGAAGGAAACCCACACAGACATGGGGAGAATGTGTAAACAGTGACCCAAGCCAGGAATCAAATCTGGGTCCCTGGCGCTGTGAGGCAGCAGTGCTAACCACTGTGCCATCCTTGCCTTCGCTCCCTTCATCTAAGTCATAGATATAAATTGTAAAAAGTTGAACCCCTGCAGGACTCCACTCATCACATCCTGCCAATCAGAAAAAGACCAATTTATGGATACGCTGTTTTCTTCCAGCCAATCTTCTATCCAGGCTAATATGTTACTGGCTACACCATAAGCTTTTAGAAGAATATAACTAAGACAAGAATCACATTTTTTTCTTTGGTCTTTTGGGTGATCATATTGTGCATTGAAATTTTCAGAATAAGATTATTAATGATATACCATCACATTGCAGGTGCAGGCGCAAGGAGTTATATGTTAAAAAAAAATTTAAATGCTGTTTACAATTTTGACAGCATGCTTGCATAATGGAAAATTAGGCATCAAAATTACCCTGAATGACACTACTGTATGAATGGTTAATGCATTCCCCTAGTTCAAGGATACATTAAGCTTCTGGAAATAAATGAGATAATACTTCAGTTAAAATAGTGGAGTGCAGAATTTGATACAATGGAATAAGCACTTTGTATTATAGCATCACTCGGTGATTTCCAGGTTTTTATCTTTTAAAAATCATTTGTTTGCTACAATTGGTCAGACTGAGTGAAGTGATATTAAACAGTAATTACTTAACAGATGGAAGATCAAAGATTATTCACCTAAATTTTGACTGGATTTTAATATTTTGCGAAGATTTGAAAAGCAACAGATTTAAGAATATTTTTGAAATTTTGTAAATGGTTAACAGAAAGTCCAATGGTGAAGTAGAGCTATCCCTCATTTAAAATAGCTAATGTGTTCCCAAAAACAGTGTGCTAGACAAAAGCGTGCTAAACAAAAACAACTTTCCCATGGAAGAAATGCAATAAGAGTGGGCTACATTCCTGATCTAGATTAAAACCTATTTTCATGAATTAATTTAACGTATTTTATGTATTAATCATACATTTCTCTCATGCATGATAGCAACTTTGGCCAATCAGTGCTTTAATCCCAAAGAACTTGGAAGAAGTTAAATTATATCAGTACACATTACAGACTCTCTTCAGGTGAACAAGGTCTAAATAATTTCATACAGCATTTAAATTAATTCTGATGAGAAATCACAAAGCTTCCTATTGATTCTATGATTTTAACAAAGTGAAACATTTAACATTAAAGACCTATCAGTGGTACCTGGTTTTAAAACTTTTCACTCTCAAAACTGAGTCTCATCCACCAGGAGCCCACAAGTGCAAACTTACCCCTTAAAAGTTAATCATAGAATAGAATCATAGAATCCTTACAGTGCAGTAGGAGGCCATTCGGTCCATCAGTTCTGCACCAACAACAATCCCATCCAGGACCTATCCCCATAACGCCACATATTTACTCTGTTAGACCCCTGACACTAAGGGGCAATTTTAGCATGGCCAATCAACTTAACCCACACATCTTTGGATTGTGGGAGGAAATCGGAGCACCCAGAAGAAACCCACGCAGACACGGGAGAATGTTCAAACTCCACACAGACACAGACAGTTACCCGAGGCCAGAATTGAACCCGGATCCTTGGCACTGTGAGGCAGCAGTGCTAACCACTGTTATAGACTATTGGAATCTCAGAAAACCTTTGTTGCTTGTGTAAAATCAAACCAGACTATGTATACAATACTGTAATTCTGTACTAAACTGAGCCTTGATGTGTTGTTGCATGACTAAAAATCGAACGTATTGATTTGCTTTTGATTTAAATTATGTTACTTTGTTAAGTCTCAATCAGCTTTGTTGAATCATACTACTGCAATGACTGACCCTGAATCAGTGATGAATAAATACAATTAAGTAAAAGTTATTAGTGGTGTAAACTAGTCATTTATATCTTAGAGGTTAGCGATACATTAAATCTAGGTCAGGAATGTAACCCACTGATGACCAAACTATGGCTGTATCTTTTTGCATTTATTTATATAGGATAATTTGAAAGATACCATAGGGTTCATTTACACAAAATCTTTGGATACAAACATAAATCTCAAACAAACTTCCCTACATACACTTAAATAAGATCCTGAGAGGTTTTAACCGGGTGGATATGGAAAGGATGTTTCATCTTGTGGGAGAATCTAAAACTAGGGGTCACTTTCTAAAAATAAGGAGTCGCCCATTTAAGACAGAAGTGAGAAGGATTTTTTTCTCTCAGAGGGTAGTGAGTCTTCGGAACTCCCTCCCTCAAAAGGCAGTGGAAGCAGAGAATGAGAGTGTTTTTAAGGCAGTGGTACATAGATTATTGATAAATGGGGGAGGGTGGTGAAAGGTTATTGGGAGGTAGGCTGGAGGTTGCGGTCAGATCAGCCATAACCTTATTGAATGTCGAAGCAGGCTCAAAGGGCCGAGTGGCCTACTCCTGCTCGTGATTCATATGTTTCCACATATGTAAGAACATAAAACTGTCTTCAAATAGCCTTTAAAATGTTTTTAAGTGTCTTTTTTCTTTGTAAACTAACTGAATAATTCTTCACTGTCAGATTTGAGATCAAATTGTGAGGGAGTTTATCATGACCCCTGATGCACAATATAGTTAATAACAATTGACATGAGTCCATCAGAATTCTGCCAAATTGGCCAGCTTTTATTGATTGAATAGCAACATTTTATAACACACTTTTAACCTAATAAAACATCTCTAGGCACTTCACAGGAGTATTACAAAAAGAAGTACGATACCAAACCACACAAGGAGGAATTAGGTCAGGTGACCAACAGCTTGATATAAGAGGTAGATTTTAAGAAGTATCTCAGGCAGAAGAGCGGGAGCGAGAGAGCGGGCGAGTGAGCGAGAGAGGTAGGTAGGATATTCCACACATTGGGAACTAGGCAGCTGGAAGCACAGCCACCAATAGTGGAGTGATTAAAAACCAGCTCCACAAGAGACCAGATTAGAGGAGTGAAGATATCGCAGAGATAGGAAAGGGCTAGGCCATGGAGTGATTTCATAACAAGGATGAAAATTTTATGTTCAGGATGTTGCTTGACTGGGAGCCTAAGTAGGTCAGCGGGCATAGACTTGATAGAGTAACAGGACTTAATGCATGTTAAGACACAAGGAGCAGTTTTCGACGACCTCAGGTTTGTGCAGGGTAGAATGTGGGAGACCAGCCAGCACTGCATTAGAATAGTCAAGCTTAGAGGTAACAAAGGCATGAATGTGGATTTCAGCAGAAGACAAGTCAAGACCGGGAAGAAGTTGGGCAATGTCACAAAGTTGGGAAAAGAGAAGGAAAAAGTGTTGAGATGATACCTTCTATTCAAAATACTTTCCTGAACTTTGGAGGCAAACCAAACACTGCAATGAGAACCATTACTTCAGATGGACCTCAAAAATCATCTACAGTTTCTAGAACTCTTGTAAAACACACCTATGGGATCTACAGTACATAACTGGCAATCTCTTTAAGCAGAAAACTCAGAAAGATGTGTTACTGAGTTCAAAAGCAAATAAATATCCTATTCATAATACAAATAGCTAAAAGATCAATTCATCTGCAATGTTTTGGTACTTATTAGGTGAATGGGGGTGGAATTTCAAGCAGTTGCAATACGTCTTCATCCCTTTTTTTCAACAATACAAGTGTTACCAGAACAGGACAAATACTGCTATCACTCATCTCCTTTCACATGAACATCACTGAAAGAGGTGCGTATGATAGCTGTTCAAGTTCTCACCTGCCTTGCTTCACTTGCCCTGATTCCACTTATACCTATCATACATTTGGCCATAAATAATCCTGGTGAAAATGTGGCAAATAAAAAATTTAAAAACTGGTTTCCTTGCCATATCCAATAATGGAATTATTGACTACTGCAAGGAACAACAGCATAGTTATGAACCAACTAGTTCATTTTTTTAAGTCTTTGGCTTGTCCACTTGGGGTGTTAATGCTGTGACATGGCTGTTCATTCATCCTCCAAGCAAATTCCCTAGCCCCAGATGTACACAAATGGAGTGGGTGTATATTCAAATTATAAAAATTCCCTTACAAATCTGGACAGAGCCAAGGGCACAACTAACCAGTGAATGGAAGTCCCGTTCTACAATTGTTACACCAGCAAACAGAACGTGAAAGATTCTTGGGTTCAGCATTCTAATAAGTATAAAGATCACCTCCAAACATCATGGTCAAAATAAATTATTTAGAAATAATTACAATTGATTGAATGGTTTTGAACTGATGAAAGTACTTAAACCAATACATGATCGTAGATCAGCAGTTAAAGGCAACTCTCATTCAGTGTGATGGTTTGACTTCTAAGTGTTGCCATGTCTCCAAAATAAACCACAATTTGAACAACTTGAAATTTATTAGCACAATGTAATTAAAGCATTTCTGACTTACAGAAGGCAGTGGCGGAGCACCTGGTGGAGGAGACGGAAGTGGTGGTGGTGGTGGTGGCGGCACTGGCATAACTTTACCTGAAAAACAAAGAGGAGTTATACTTCCCAGATATTAAAAATGTTGTCAACTATAGAGTGTCATCAGGCTATGCCCCTTTAAATAAAAATAATGATTTTTCAACTTTCAACTGACTGGAAATCTTGCAATTTGAAATGTGGCAGAACAAACTGCTTAAAAATGCAAGGCTGCCTTCCAAGATAAAGGCAGAAAAGCAATAAAACACCTTCAGGGTAATGTGAAGAGAGGAACACTTCCTATGATTCAAAGACCCATCAAAGCTCATCACTGTCTAAGGAAAAGACATTGAAATGTAAAGTGCTGGTTATTCAAACAATGGTTCTCATTGCAGATATACCCAAAACTTCTTGGAAATACACAATGGATGAAGTATAACAGTGGTGTGGAGATGCCAGCATTGGACTGGGGTAAACACAGTAAGAAGTCTCACAACACCAGGTTAAAGTCCAACAGGTTTATTTGGTAGCAAAAGCCACCTTTTGAAGTATAACAGGCCTGTTGAAGTATAACAGGCCAGACTGCCAGCCACTGCAAGGAGATTGCAAGTAACACAAATTGCGTCAAGAAAGTTTTCAACAGAGGAAATATGCGGAAAAGCTGCGTTCTCTCCTTGTCTTTTTTGGAACAAGTATATTAACTGGTTTGGAAGACAGCTTTCCTAGAAATTTACCAGCAAATCAAGATCTTCTAATAATTGCTAACAACATCTTCTACATCTGACCTCATCCTCGAAACAAGCTAATCCAAATCAGCCATAGCCATATAACAATCTACAACTCAAGGACAAGCAAAGGACACTTAATCATATATTCTTTTTACTTCTTTTTAGACTCTAGCTTCTCTTACTTCTGATACTGGTGTGTGTGTGATGTTGCATTTTTATTATTTTTTCTAAGGTTTAGTGGTTGATAAATTTGCTCTTTCTTTAGATCAAGTAAACCTTGCTTTTGACCATTTAAATATACTGGTTTTTGATTCTTCCTGTCAAAGTGGACAAGTTCACATTTTTGTACATCAGACTCCATCTACCAAATCTTTATCCACTCACTTAAACTATCTAAATCCAATGTCGTCTTGCTAACTTACTTTCTGACCTATCTTAGTGCAATCAGCAAATTTAGCTACCATGCATTGGGTCCTTTCATCAAAGTCATTAACAAAGATCATGAATAGTTGAGACCCCAGCACTGATCCCTATGGCACTTCACTAGTTACAGCTTGCCAATCAAAAAAAAACATTTATTGCTTCCTTCTGTTTGCTTCTCGTTAGCTAACTGATCTTTTATTTGTGTTAATACATTTCCAATCACACCACAAGTGCTTATTTTGTCAAGTAACTTTTGACATGTCACCATAGCAAATGCCTTTTGGAAGTCTAAATACAGAGCATCTTCAGGTTCTCCTTAATCCACTCTGCTTGTAACTTTCTCAAAGAACCCTAATAAATTCGTCAAACATTTCTCCTTCACAAAACCACATTAACTCTGCCTTTTTTTTATTAATAAGGTGTGGGTCATCACTGGCTCGACTAGCATTTATTGCCCATCCCTGATTGTATATGATTTTCTAAATGTCCTCCAATTATCTCCTTAATATTGGATTGTAGAACTTTCTCTATGACAGATGTTAGGTTAACTGACCCACAGTTCCTGCTCATCAGCCTTTAACTGTTGAATCCCTACAATCATTCTGATGGTTTTCCCAGTACTTGCAGCTGTTTTAATTTCCTCCCTCTTCATTTTCAAAATTTGTTGGAATATTTTTTAATGTCTACTACAGTGAAGACAGATACAAAATACATGTTCAACACTTCTGTGATCTTTGTTTCCCAATCTCATCCTCTAAGGGAACAATTCTAACTTTTGTTACTCTTTTCCTTTTAAAATACTTGTAGAAGCTCTTACTATCTGTTTTTATATTTCTAGTTAGCTTTCTCTCAGATTCTAATTTCTCTCTCTATTATTTTTTAGTCACTCTTTGCCAGGTTCTAAAATCTAACCAATCTTCTGACTAACCATAATCTTCGCAGTAGCATACTGTATTCCTTTAAATTCTATCCTTAACTTCCATGGATGGTGTGTCCTGCTCATAGAATCTTTCTTCTTTAAAGACAATGCAGGATATAAACTTGGCAGGCTTCCAACAAATGCAGGGTAATGAATCTAAGTCAATAATCACATGATGGTCTTGCTGAACCACTCTGTGAGTACAATACTAACATAACTCACAGGTTTGTGTCCATGCCGTCGTTTGACAGATCACTGTGTCCTGATGCCTGATGGCATCCTGGGGCTCAGTATCACGATGCGGCCTCTGAATTAATCATGCATGAGAGCTGGCGTTTGGTGAAACAGTGCTCCCGATGTAGTTTCATCTTCAGAGGGTCAAGTGATAATTGCTGATGGATGTTTTTTCTCTTAGAGTCACCTTGCTAAGCTCCTATCACACTCAGGAGTGCATTGATGTGTGCAATAGCATTTCTGGCCTTGGAAAGCTATGCCATTAACTTTTTTTGCTCCATGGTTGATAAGACTGCACTATGTGTAGTTGCTTAATGATGCGCACTAGCGAAGTGTTTATCCCATTACACAATAGCCACATGCTCTCTGGACTGCTGTGCCTTCCATCTTTAGGGTTGAAGGTGATTTATGTTTCCTCCATTAGTATCTTGAGACTGGTGATCTTTCGTGAGATGTTGAATATGACAGTGAAGGTCTTTTAGCTCCCCTGCACCAAAGTATCAGGAGAACTGTGTTCTTATCTTCACCTTATTCTCCTGGAATCTTGTAGTTATAAGGTTGTCAGGTGCACATCTTCTATATTGTGCCTCATGCAATGGCATCCTCATGTGGCTCAGCTGAATCATCATCCTCTTCAAGTTCATCCTCTTCAATATTCTTCTCAGCTGAGGACACATGTAGCTCCTCCATGTCTCTGTGGCAGAACATTTCCCCCTTGACACTACTAGATTGTGCAGGGCACAGTAAACAATGATGATATGGGACACACTCTGTGGTGAATTTTGGAGATCCCTGCTTGATCGGCCCAAACATCTGAAATGCATTTTTAAGAGGCCATTAGTCTATTCTATGAAGGATCTTGTGCTAAATATGCAGCATTGCATTGCTCCTCAGATGCACTTGGTAGACAATGAAGGGTGGCTTTAGCCACACCAAGGAGCCAACTCTTGATGTACCAAGGGCCCTCAAAGATCTGTGGCACCAATGAGTGATTCAAGATGTGAGAGTTGTGAGAGCTCGCTGGGTACCTAGCATAAACATGCATAATCTGCTTTCTATGATCAAAACTGGACATAAAGCCAGTGAAATCTTTCTCTACTAATGAATCGTACAGGCTGCAGCCAGAGAGCTCTCAAAGCCACATGTGTGCAGTTGACAGTGCCCTGCATTTGCAAAATGTCTGAAGTCACAACAAATCTCACAGCTCTGGCAGCCTGGCATTCTTCATCTATGCTGAACTGCACATAAAGGTAGCCATCTCTGGAAAGGCATCTGTCACCTTCCTTATGCATTTATATAACCAATTGTGAGATTCCACAGAGGTTCCCAGTGGAATCCTGGAAGGATCCGCCAGCTTGCAAGTACAATGGTAACCTTAAGAACAAACCATGTTGGATGCTTTCCCAATCCATGCGGCATCAGATCCTCACAAAGAACGTGGCAATTATGAGCTATGACATTGCTAGGGGTCTTTGACACTACCTTTTGCTCATCTCTATGTATGAGCTACATCTTCAGTAGATCTTTGGTCTTACCAAACATCTTCACAGATTTGGTTTCCTCTTGTCAGCATCTGGGTCTTCCTGGGACCCCGCTGGCTCTTGATTCTTAGCAACAGTCTTCTTAGAACTGTGCCAGACCTTCTTTTCATTCACATCAAAGTTATCAAGTGTTGCCTGCAACCTGCATTCTGAATTTCTCCTCCGTGTTTCCTTGAATTGATACAATTGAGCAATCAATGTTATTTCCCACTGATTCGTATTCCTCCATATATAAGGCAGCCATGCATTCTCAAGCCATGGACTTTCCCTTAGTCTGCACATCACATACCAAGGCAATCTCTTGCAGGATGATATCATCCTAGAGGGTGACAAGTGGCTGATCTTTCCTCTCAGACATGAATACACATTCACAACAAGTGTGGCCATTCGGATCCAAAGTGAAAGTCTTAGGAGCCACAGTCAGCCTTGTGTTGGTTCTCCTCCAGTGGTTTTACAACAACTATGGATACTCAGTTCTTGCACTTTTGGCCTGACTGCAAACATGGTGCCTTGAATGTTATAACTAATGCATTGGGGAGATGGAGCCTTGTAGGGCCCGTGCTGCCTCTGTGCTGCAGACATGGCTATTGATTCTTGGAGACTGCATCCATGCCTCTGTGAGGATCAGATGCCATTTAAGACCATATACAGTGTAACACCTAAATCTAATGGACTGTCCACCTGAATGTGCACAATTAGAAATGAGAACCAAACTTATTTATTAAGCACGAGACCGTTGAGTCTGGCACTCAGCTGAAGCATGCCCTCCACCGTTTCAGCAAGACAGTTATAGTGTGCACCTTCAATTCGCCCAAAATAGTTGTGCACAACTCCTCATATATGTCTTGAAACTCCGCCAATAACATTATTTTCAAGCTTGTTTTTCCAACTGAGTCACTGATCACTGAAGGCGATCACGGTGCGCATTACATTTGTGAGTGTGAGTGCACCCATCAGCTTCCTCCCATCTTCCTCCATGGTCACCACATCCTAATTCCCATTCTATCCCTGTTACCCTTGACCCCATCATTGTTCATATTGTTATTCCTATCTTCCTTCCTGAACCCTTTAATGGTGATGTCCCCATGTCCTTTGTTGACCTGATTCAACGCCATGTTCACCCTGACTTTCTAACATCATCCTCCCCCCATGAGACCATCCAATAACAACCTCATGATTTTTCAATAATTGACATTACTGGATTCAGATGCCTCCCCTGATGGTGACAGTGCCAGCTGCATCACAGTAACATGCCTCTCACCCCCAGGATTCAATGCCTTATGGAACTGACAATGCTCCGCACACCCTGCTGTGTACAATCATCACTGCCCTTCCCCTGTCCAAGACCGGGATTAAAACATGCATGCCATGCACAGCCCTCTAACATGGTCTGCACAATGCAGAACATTCTGTTCAATATGCCCCATGACACTGTGGTCTCCATCCCAGGGCAGTTTATTCAATATGCCCCATGACAGTGTGGCCTCTGCCCCAGGTCAGTCTGTTCAATATGATCTTGGTGCTTAATTTGGAGAGTGAATGCAAATACAGTGAATTGGCCTTTAATGAGCATTCATGAGATGCAAATGAATGTAAATTTGGCTCCGGACATAGATCAGTGGGAAATTCAACCCCACCCTAATGCCCCCTTCAAAGACAGGAAAACAACATTTCAAACTAATTTCCTGCAAGCCGAAAATTGACTTTTCTCATCACACCAAATTTTGTGCCGTCATCCCCCACAATTGCCACCACTGGCAGGAGCAAAAAATTCCACCCTTTAGGACTTTAGGAACTAATTGAGTCCCAATCATGTCCATTGCAGTTTCTGGCTTTGCTGGAACTAGAGAGCTACCAGTCAATCAGATTGGTCGACAGCCCTCTGAGGCAGGACTGCTTCATGATTGAGGGACAGAAGTCCCATCTCCACTCAATTAACCTTGTTGCGATGTTAAATGGCTGCAGGGCAGCCTGTATCAATGGGGGTGTGTTCACTGCTGACTCTTCATGTGGGAGGAAGGGAAATTCTGCCATCCTATAAAATCAGGACATTAGAATGAGTTTTTGAGGCCAAGAGTACTTTCCAATAAGGGGAGAAAAATAAGGCACAGCCTCCAAACTGCTCTCTGATATCTTTTAACAGTGAGATATAGTTCAATATCAGTGAAGACCTGCATATGCTTTGCCTTACCGCTATGAGCTATTAATACATGCCATAAAGTTGCTGAAAAGGGAGAGAAAAATAGAGATGCAGGCAAGTCCAGTAAAATTGTATTAATATATTTCCTGACTGACTAATTAGCCAATTGAGGGTGGTGGTTCTTTGAATGAATTTTGGATCTAATCACCAAGTAAACATTTCCTGTCACAGCACACAGTCCCCTTCCCTTCCCCCATATCATGCTTTTTGAATTCACCTGTTATTGTTGGAGGAACCTTTGACTTGACGAAATCACTCCACCACCACAGAAAGCTGCTTGGAGTGCAGTCAAGAGGGCCCTGGAGAGTCAGTAATTGTGAGGACTCAGCATTTGGGTTGGAGAGATTGTCACTCAGTTCCCTCGCATTGTTTGCTCATGGCTGGCCTCCTAAATCTTGGAACTTGTCAGACAGCAGTTGCTGGAGCAAAACCATGAGCAAAAGTACTCGACTGCAGGCAAACTAACCTTTACATTGCACTACTGCATCTATAGGAGTAATGTGATCAACAGCACAAGCTCAGCTGAGATTGGTTCGTGTCAAGTGATCAAATCACACACACATACATTTACGATGTTTGTGTATGTGAAACTACCAAAAGAAATCATACCCCAAATCACTTTTGAAGAAATGAAAAGTGAAAAGGTCTGACAAACTGGTTTTGTGAAACGCAGCTGTTGTTTTGAGCGTAGTTTTGCAGAAATGCCAGTTGGGGTCAGCACAGCTGAGAAACAGCTGTTTTCTCACAGTAATGTTTCATTCTTCTCACAAATGCTTTTGTTTCTAGATGACTTAAGTGATTTGTTATGTCAATGCCTAATTAGTACTATATTTTCTCAGTACACAATCTGTTGGTTTGCTTGCCAACAGTGCCATTGCTGCCCTCTCTGGAGGTCCTTTTCTGATGTTGCTGCCACTTGTTCTTTTGGTCAAACAGTCCATTTTGAGTAGGCTGGCCATTTTAACATAAATTAAGCTGCAGGAATGGTTTAGTTTCGCATCCTGATGGATTAGATTTTTCAGTATCATAGGATTTATAGTGATATATCGAAACTGAATCAACTCAAAATGTGCCGGCAGCTGAAAAACTATCAGAGCTTGAAATTCAGCATCATCAGAAAGGAAGGCAACAACTAGACTTTGTCATGCAATTATAAAAACATGTTAATAGAAAATCAGACCCCAATAAATGCCTGGCATTATGTGGACAACTTTCTGACTTTACAGTACTAATGAAACACTCGGATTTTGGCAGGAGGAAGAAAGAGGAGAGAGGGAGAGAGAAGGCATAATTTAAATCTAAAGCAAAGTTGATACTGAACTTTGGAATGCTCTGAAATTCTAGGATCAGCTTCCAGGGCTGAGAAGGATGCCACTTTAATATCAACCAGTCATTTAGAAGTAAATAGCAAGATAAAACTTTCTCAGGAAAAAATGGTTAGGTAAGCATATGGAGATACAGCAAATGTTTGAGAGAAGGCAGCTTGTAGCAACTGTATATTAATCTTTTGGAGGTAAATTCTGAAAAATATTCAAATTTGTGCATTTGTATAAAGTCAAGGGAATATAATTTAAGTATTTGTATATGGATAACTTCCCAAATTCTTTTCTGGTGTGACCCCATTTTAATGCCTCAAACTTCATGTGATCCAAAATTTGGGGGTTCAATTGGTGGTGTGGGGAGGGTGGTTTCAGTTGTTGAATGGGGGAAGGGGAGCTTCAGTTGCAAGGGGTAGCTTTAGTTCTTGATTGAAGGGATTGTAGGAACAAGAGTTGAGCTTTGGGAGAGTTGATGAAAAGGTAGGGTTTCTACAAAAAAAAACTTAGCTTTTTTTGCAGCAGCAATCAGGCCTCAGAGAGCAGTCCATTAGGTCATGCTCACCAATAGGAAAAATGTAAGATTTAAAGGGGTCTCACAACTTCAGCAATCAGTCTGATCTCCATGGCAACCATTGCTGCCTCGGAGCACAAACCCCAAAATCTCATCACATTACACCACTGGGAGATCATGACCCAAAGTTTGGAAGCCCAGACTTACATGGTTTAACTTAGATCCCATTTCACACACATGTTCATTAGTGACAAAGTTACAGCCAATTCTGACCTAAGCAAACAAAAATTGTCTACATGGAAGTTACAGATGGTGAAGATAGACTGAAATTTTTTAAAAATCAATAACTGTTTTCATGGGAATCCACTAGAGTAGAAAACATGAGGCTAAAACAAAGTCTCTTAATTTTTTTGCTGATAACAAGTAGTTAAATTCTGTTATCTTGTTATATTAGTTAGGAACGAAATGTTATGCAAATATGCATCCAGAATAGCACTGATGCCCTGCAGTCAGGCAACAATATATCAGTTCACCAGCCACATGGGAAACTGTACAGAATGTACAGAAGCTCCAGCATTTTGTATCTAAAAGTATGTTTATTCCGAATTTATGGAAACCAGAAGACATAACATGGTGGCAGCAGATGTTGGTGAATAAGACTCAAACATTTTAAACAAATTTAACGTTGAATTAGATTGAGAAAAATCAACCTGAATTAATGTCAAAGAGAGTTAAACTGAGTGCATTGCACAAAAATGAAATGGCAACTACCACAGCACTGAATACACAACTACAGCCCATAATAAATTGGAAAGCTGATGTTGTTGTAGAGGCATTTGAGAGTGCAGATTGACATTCAATAGCTTTTGAAAAGACACTGGTGCAGAGGGAAGGGTCAGCTACATCATTTTGTGGCAGGAGAGAAAGGATTACATTTGGTTAATAACTGGGAGCTAAGTGAGGGAGATGGTAAAAACCCAGGTAAAGCTGTTGAAAATTTCAGCACCCATTTCCAGCCAAAGATAAATCATCAGATAAACCACATGAGTTTCAAAGCCAGAGACAGGAATCAGGTGAGCTTGTTGACAATCCTTAACAAGATTGAAAAATGCAGCCAGAAAGTGGAAATAGAAGAAAACAAAAGAAAGGATGATACATCAGCACATTTGGGGTTCTACACAGCCTTAACTACAATAAGATTTAATTGGAAAGGACAAGTTCATGGTATTGCAGGTTGCTGACACTGCCAGAGCATATGTACTCAACAGTAGACGGATGGAAACACTGACTACCCTTCAGTTAAGTCAAGACAAGGGGCAGCAGGGTTGATGCAGTGAAAAGGCAACAAAATAATTATCAGAAAAAGAGAAAGATGCACAGATAGTGTAGACTGAGTTCACAGACGAAAGGTAAAGTCTCATACATGGATTAAATTGTAGAGCTTGTTGAAAGCTCAATCACTAGGATAAGATGTGCTGAACAAAGAAGATGATAAAGAAGTTATTAGAGACAGAGCAACAGGGCAAGGGACCAAAACATTAATACCCTGGAAGATGGCAATGACTTTGAGAACAAAATAGGAACCATAAAATTTCAGATGCAACAGTTCTCAAAGACAATAAGTACACACAACCATTCAGATCAGGAAGAGGGTGAGATGAGCCCACAACTATAACTCTGAAGCTGATAATCAATACTGGAGCATTGAGTAATATAATTCTGTTCAGAATGTACTAAAAGATCTTTCCTGAAAATCTGAAAGAAAATTGTTACCCAAGGAAAGATGCTCTGAAACCGAGCAATGTCATATTGATGGCACAGTAAGAAATCTCACAACACCAGGTTAAAGTCCAACAGGTTTATTTGGTAGCAAATACCATTTAACCTGGTGTTGTGAGACTTCTTACTGTGCTTACCCCAGTCCAACGCCGGCATCTCCACATATTGATGGCAAACAGGGGACACTGAGGTCCAATAGCTGTAACAACACAAATTAGAGGGCCACAAAATGGAAAATATGCTAACCTTATGTTCCATATCACTGAAACAGACTGTCCTGCTATCCTGGGGTTGAGCAATTGTAGCTTACCTTTTTTGGGGGCATTGCTGACTTGGCCAGCATTTATTGTCCATCACTAGTTGCCCTTGAACTGAGTGGCTTGGTACGCCATTTCAGAGGGCAGTTGAGAGTGAACCACATTGCTGTGGCTCTGGAGTCACACATAGGCCAGACCAGGTAAGGAAGGCAGATTTCCTTCCCTAAAGGACATTAGTGAACCAGATGGGTTTTTCCAACAATCGACAATGATTTCACAGTCATCAGTACTTTCTTAATTCCAGATATTTTTATTGGATTCAAATTCCGCCATCTGCCATGGCAGAATTCAAACCTGGATCCCCAGAACATTAGCTGAACTTCTGGATTAATAGTCCAGAGATAATGCATTGCCTCCCTGTCTTAGTAAACCATGAGGTTTGAGGGAGTTATACTAAGGGTTGAAGGTAGCATACTAATTAAGAAGTGCACTCCAGTCTGAAGCAAAAGGATCTGGTACAAATGTATCCAGAATAATTGGATAAAATGGTTGGATGGTTTGAAGATTTTGAACATGATATCACTATTGAACCACCGAAGATATAATGTAAGAAAAAGTTAAAAATTGGAACAATTATATTGATATAAAGGCATTTATTTTAAATAAAGATGGATAGTATATTTTTATATTATTCATAAAGTTAGGAACTAATTGTCATGTACACTGAAGGTGCCACACTCACTGCTGCACTGCAGTCAGGTGCTGAGCAACAATGTCCACAAGCCACATGAAGAACTGTAAGGAATATACTCAATGAAACACCAGCATTTTGAGCCTAAAAGTGTGACTATTTCAAACTTACGGGAACCAAGGATAACAAATTCATCCCATGGATTCCTGCATAGCTATGCCCTTTCTGTGAAGTATACTTCCTGCACTGCTAAGAACTGCTAAGTACAATATTGCTTGGCATATAATTCATGTGACCTCTGCTCCCTTTTGAAATATCTGGGGATATTCCACACCTAGCAACAGGATAAGATGGATCATAAAATACTGAACAATATGTTTGGCAATTTCCTGTTTGACAAGTTTTGTCTCTCTGACTTCTAATTGCATGCAACACATTTCCATTATTCAAAAAAATACAAAGCATGAGAAAGGTTCAAATTAAGTGTCACACTCAAGATATTAACCCAACGCTCTCTCTCTCTTATAGATGTTGATCAAATAATGCATACCTCAACAATACCAGCCAGAATTCTCCCATCCTGTCTGTGGCAGATTTTGTGGCCAACAGGAGACGAGACTCAAGTAGGAGCCAAAAAGTCAAAAATCCATTGGCGTAAAATCATTTTGAAATTCTCCCAATGGTGGGTTATTGGCAGGTCGGTTCTCCAGCTGCCCATTTGTAACTCTCTGTGGTGCTCAACACCATTCTGCTGGGTAGACTAGTTTGTGCCCACTTTATCCATGCCATCTTGTGGGACTCATGGAAACTCAACTCAACCTAAGTTCAAGTGGGGTGCAAGCTAAGGGGGTTGCTGATGTGGACAAGGTGGAATAATGTGGCCACGGACACCTCACTGTTGGGAGGGTGGGGGGCGGGGGTATGTGTGTGTGTGTGTGTCTCCACAACGCTGACTGCATCCAGAACATCTGCAGGGATGGTTGCCGGGGGATAAGGGGTTGATGACTCCAGTGGATTGTCCTCACACTCATGCCAAGGACAGTTACAAAACTGTTCAAAGTTTCACACACTCCCTCATAGAGCACAGCATTGGACTTCTGAAGATGCGATTCAGGTGCCTAGACCACTCAGGTGGCTCTTTGCAATATGCACCAGAGAGGGTTTCCTACATGATCACAGTTTTTTTAAAACCATGCCCTGTACGAGTTGAGGAACTCTGTGGACTTTTGTTTTGAAAGACTTCTCCAATCTATTGTGTCTTACATCACAGATACTGTAATGTAAACTTTGCTTTTCAAATTTTTGTGCTGCTAGTGCAGGATGTACTTGAGGACTCCTGTGTGCTTCTGTTTTAAAAGAGTTCTTTTTGTGTACAAGGGTACTGCTCTGTACAATACAGCACCTGTGTTGGAGGAACCTGTCATAAACTTTGGCCAAATTTTACATTAGGGGTGCACCTGATGTGAAAGCCGCTCCCATCCGAGAAGGTGGCCAGAATGTTACATGCCTGGGCTGGGTGCGCGCCCAACCCTTAAATGTGTAAAATCTCACAAGAAGACATGGGGAGCATTTCCCAACATTATCATACATGTGCATGATTTCAAGGTTTCCATGCACGTGCGTGAATCGGATGCATGCCCACCGACAATTAAAGTGCCAACTAAAGCCATCAAAAGACCAATCGACTGAGATTTTATGCTGCTTGTGTAATCTTTAGCTCATCACATGGGGGAAACGGGTGAGCACCCATTAGGTGTTTTGCATTTTCTCACCCATGGACAGAATAAAAGCCTCCCTCCCCCCGGAGCAGTAGCAGTTTCTTTGCGATAGAGCCCATAGTTGTGTGATTATAGAGGTTAGCTTGAGTTTCCTAGTTATTGTTTAACATTTGAGGTGTGACTTTCAGCACATTGAAGATTCAATGACATTATTCAATCATTTGCCGGACAGTGATCCTCTGCATCTGATCCAGTGCGGATGGTGGACTCTGCTGGTGGGACCTCCTCTGAAGAGGAAGAGAAGGGCAGGAAGGAGAGGAGACAAGGTGAGTGCAGGCAATGTCCTGGGCAGAGAGCTGTCAGATGAGAGGCATGGGCTCAGTTGGTGTAGGGCCAGCAGGGAGGCCAGTGTGGGAGGGGACGTCCAAGACACCACTACCCAGTGGTTAGAGTATACAGACAGTGGATCAACTACCTCCAGATGTCCGACATCCAGTGCTATAGGAGGCTTCACATCTCCAGGCATACAGTGACATCAATTTGTAGCATGATAGGTCTCGAAATCGCCTCCAACTGTGTGGGTGGTCAAACCATGCCAATGGCATTGAAGGTCACAGTCGTCCCTCAACTTCTATGCCTCCAGTTCTTTTCAGGACTCTATGAGGAATCTGTGCCGTGTTTCTCAATCAACTGCACACAGTTGCATCAAGCTGGTGACCGATGCCATCTTTAGACACGCTTTCATTTTCATCGACTACAGGACAGGTGAGGGCAGCCAGGCAGAGAGAGCACAAAGGTTCACGGCAATGGTTTTTCCCATATCCAGGGTGCTATAGACAGCATGCATGTGGCCATTAGGATGCCAGCAGGAGAACCAGGAACTTTCGTCAACAAAAGGTATACTCAATAAATATGCAGATTGTCTGTGACCAGAGGACACAGGTTATACAAGTTCATGCCTGTTATCCAGGGAGCTCACATGATTCATATATCTTATGGCACTCCAAGGCTGTTTGTGGCTCCTCCATGAGGTGGTTGATGACCGCACTTCATCACCAAGAACTGAGGCAAAGAGACAAAACAGGAGTCCTGCATCCAACAGAGTGGCGGTGGAGAGGACCATTGAGCTGCTCACAATGTGCTTCTGATGCCTTGTTTCATCCTGGGTCATTGCAGTATCTACCAGAACATGTCTCCCTCACTGTTGTCATATGCTGTGCCTTCCACAATTTCACCCTGAGAAGGTGGGGGCAGGGAGTGGGGGGGGAGGGGGTCCGAAACCAACCAGTGAAGGCTGAGGAGAGCAAGGCAGGACCACAAGTTAGGGAGGATGACTCCAGTGATGGGATCGCACAGGGTGATTTGGTGAGGACTTTGAGGCAGATGATATGAACATTCAAGGGGGCAGCGATGTGAAGGATGCATTGATCCAATGAACCTTCAGCTAGGCATCCAAGGCCTGAAGGCCGACTCAATCCAATGGCAATGTCTCATTCGCAACAAAATTTTCCCTTAGAGCCCAACCCAGAACCGCTGTACCACACATAGCCTTCCACTTACAAGCCTATGCCTTAAACTTATGCCTGTGGGTGCTATGTCTTGGCAACAGCATTGGAGACAGCCTGCTGACTTTGCTGTTGTGGTAGACATGATGACCTTGGCAGGCATCCTCTGGCCACCATTGCCCGATTTAGCTCCAGCTGGGAAGGAGCATCCAACCCCATGGTTGGGCACTCCTCAGATGACGCGGCATTGTTAGATGCAGCAGCCACTGCTGCCCTTGTCTGGAGAGCCTTGAGAGGCAGCTCGTCCACCTCCCTTCTCACCACTGATGGAAAGGCACTGAGCAGAGATTAGTTGCCCCATCCATCCAGTGAATGGAAGTGACCTCCAGAAGACCCCTGGAACCTATGAAGCCGACTCGCCAAAAGAGTTGCCACTCTCTCAATGGAGGAGGATGTGCACTCAGTTCTCAATGTCATCACAATGCTCCATGTATGGCATGGACTCCTCAATGGTGGAAGCCATGGCATGCAAACCATTGTGGATCTCTGCCAGATCTCCCTGCGCATCCCACTGGACATAAAGCATCTGCCGCCTGATGGATATCTCCAGAGACTTGTCATCTGCATCTAACATATTCCTGGTCTCCTGCAGTGCTCCCACTGTTGGCACCCTGGGATCTCTCTGCCTCTACCACTTCTCACGCAAGTGTGATGTGCCCTCAACACTTTGCACTATTTGCGGAGCCAATGATCTAATGCCCACTGGCATGTAATTAGCCAAGAGGGGGTGTGCTGCTGGTGCAGGAGTGATGTCTTCCTGGGAGCTTAACAGGGAATCCTCAGGGTCGGGATCTGTGGAAGGAAGGAAAATGATCAGTAAGTTCAATCACCATAGTGCCCATGAATGTTAGGTGGTTGGAGGAGACAATGGAGACCACTGTATGGTTCCATCTGCATTGGAGCTTTAACAGGCATTCCGGCTGCAATAGTTCACTTTCCAATCACAGAGCCTGTAACGTTTCCAGTACCCAAGGCACGTGCATATGTGACCCACAACTCTTACCTTCAACCTTGACAGGCTTCAGTGCCAGTTAGCATACACACTCAGACCCCTGAGCACACAGAGGAACAGGCACCCGATTGCACTTCCCTACACAGGTCCATGCCCTTTCTGCACTTACCCTTGCCAACCGCAGAAGGTCACTGAACCTTTTGCGGCATTGAAGCCACATACAACGCAACAGTCTGCACCCACTGACCTGGGCAGCAAACTCTGCCCAGATCTTTTTCATCAGATGGGGTGGCCTTTGCATGTTGTCCCTAGGCATGAGAATTTGCTGCCTGGCACTGACTTCCTTCACCAGGACTCCCGGGCATCAGCAGAGAAACAGGGAGGCCGGATATCCACCCGACTTGCCCCCCCGCCTTCCATGAGCACCAAGAGCTGAGGCCATGACTACAGAACAGGGTCAGTTATTGGAGTCATTCTAGGCAGCTCTCTCAGACATTCCACAGCCTTCAGGGAGTGGTCTCTTCTCTTTTTAAACTCCTCCTGCTGGATCCCCATTGGACTCAGCACCTAATGCGTCCTCAATCCTTGTGCAATGCAAATCCAACTGGCAGATGAGGTTCATGTTGGGCTGGTTTACATGCTACCGGGTCAGGTGTTTTAAAGAAGTCTCTGAAATGATGAAGCCTATAGGCAAGGCAAACATTTTAAGGTCACTCACTATATTCCACAGTATTTCAGACTGTACGGTACAGTGTTTCAATTTGTACATTGAGTTTTCTGGGCAAACATTGTCCCTAGGAACCTAACTCTGGCTTTAACATTGCTTCATATGGGAAACTATGCTTCATTTAAAAGATTTCACTTAAAGCGGTGATTTTTAGGAACGCAACCACCACTTTATATGAGGACTCCCTGTACTTGTAAATCTTGTATGGAGAGGACTTCAAGCTAAACTTTTTCCTTTCGATTGTTGAAGCAATTTCACGGAACTAGCATTAAAATGCTATAATCTATCCAACCGCAATATCCTGCCTTTGTTAGTTATATCCTTTGAGTAACCTGAATTTAAGAGTCAATCTGATATAAATCTGGAGGGATGCATGCCAAGAAAAATTAGTTTCAGCATTATAGCTTACTCCTCATATTAACATTCTAGTTATGGTGTTATATCAGATAAAACCTTGCAACACTTGTGCTGCTTTATCAAAATTACTTAATTGTACTAATAGACAAGTTTTCTGGGGCAAAAATTGAATTAATAAAGTTGAATGCATATATATATATATATAAGAAGGAAATACAAATAGACCAATATTAGAAAGACTTGAATTTGCATTGGTATTATTCCTCAGCAGACCTTGGTGAAAAAATTCTTGTACAATGAAATAATGAATACAGTATAAGTTGCTACCTAGTCCAACAGTTCTGAACCTTTGTGTTTCTGAGGCACAATATGAACACACAATATCAAAAAACAGCTGAAGAAACTGGGTACTGCAAAGGCTATGATCCCTGACAATATTCCGGCAATAGTATTGAAGACTTGCGCTCCAGCTCCAGAACTTGCCACGTGCCCTAGCCAAGCTGTTCCAGTACAGCTACAACACTGACATCTACGCAGCAATGTGCAAAATTGCCCAAATATATCCTGTACACAAGAAACAGGATAAATCTTTTCCGGCCAATAACAGCCCCATCAATCTACTCTCGATCATCAGAAAAGTGATAGAAGAGGTTATCAACAGTGCTATCAAGTGGCACCTACTCAGCTAAAACCTGCTCACTGATGCTCAGTTTGGGTTCTGCCAGGGTCACTCAACTCCTGACCTCATTATAACCTTGGTTCAACCATGGCCAAAAGACCTGAACTCCAGAGGTGAAGTGAGAATGACTGCCATTGACATCAAGGCAGCATTTGACAGAGGGATTAACCACATCTGTGATGGCAGATGAGAGAAATAGAGTCATAGAGGTTTACAGCATGGAAATAGGCCCTTTGGCACAATTTGTCCATGCCGCCCAGTTTTTACCATTAAACTAGTCTCCATTGCCCACATTTGGCCCATATCCCTTTATACCCATCTTACCCATGTAACTGTCTAAATGTTTTTTAAAAGATAAAATTGTACCCGCCTCTACTGCTGGCTCTAGCAGCTGGTTCTAGACACTCACCACCCTCTGAATGAAAATTTTATCCTTCTGGACCCTTTTGAATCTCTCCCCTCTCACCTTAAACCTGTGCCCTCTAGTTTTAGACTCCCCTACCTTTGGGAAAATATGTTGACTATCTACCTTATCTATGCCCCTCCTTATTTTATAGACATCAATAAGATCACCCCTAAGCCTCTGACACTTGGAGAAATGAATAGAGTCCTGACCTCATCACCATATTTATTTAGCGACAAAGACTACCCAAAGCCCCTCTTTCTTCCTCCCCAGCAAAAGCCGACAATATTGACTCAAAGAACATGAGCACTTAGGCAAGGTATACTTGTCCATGTGAAAAACACATGGCTATGAAGAAAACAACTCTAAATCCAAGGTACAGGGAATAACACAAAAATGTCTCCAGGTATTCTAATAACTCAGACTGAAGACAATGAAGGAAAGAATCACAGTATATACTGATTATTATAGCCTTGCCACTGGCCCAGAGTTGGTAAGCCCCTTTCCTTCCACCCACTTTACCCCATCTATACCCCAAATCCCACATAGCGTGCACACCCTGTCCATTGATTCAGTCAGTAGATGTACCTATCAATGTGGTGCTGAACCATACAGGGCAGGATTCTGCTTGGATTTGATCCTTAGCTTGCTGAGTTATCAGATCTGAGCTAAAGTGGCAGTAGTGATGCCACAGTTGATGTGGGTGACACCTTGCTGCAAGCTGCGAAACTGACAAGTGTCTATTTTTTCATCCTCCTCCCATTCACCAAAGCCACATGGTGCACATACTTTCCATTAACAATCTCCAACCTATCATGACTTTCCATTCTGTCCTACCCCCCTCACCAAGTATATCATTAATCACATTTCTAACTCTTTTCCATTTTGTAGAAGGGTGATTAGGATTGAAACATTAACTGTGTTTCTCTCTCCACAGATACTGCCAGGCCTGCTGAGTTTTTCCAGCATTTTCTATTTTTATACTAGATTCACTGATTTTCCTGCCCTCAACTCAGGTTTCAAGAAATTCTAACACCCTCCATTTTATTTGACAATTAAAATTAAATGAGTGGACTATATCTATGGATATTGAGGCAATGTAAAAACCTAATGAGAGGAATCTGTGGAAACGAATGATACAATGTGGAGATGCCGGCGTTGGACTGGGGTAAGCACAGTAAGAAGTCTCACAACACCAGGTTAAAGTCCAGCAGATTTATTTGGCAGCACTAGCTTTCGGAGTCTCAAGCTCCTTCATCAGGTGAATGAGGACTTGTGTTCACAAACAGGTCATATACAGACACAAACTCAATTTATAAGATAATGGTTGGAATGCGGGTCTTTACAGGTAATCAAGTCTTAAAGGTACAGACAATGTGAGTGGAAAGAGGACCAAGCACAGGTTAAAGAAGTGTGTATTGTCTCCAGCCAGGACAGTTAGTGAGATTTTGCAAGCCCAAGCAAGTCATGGGGATTACAGATAGTGTGACATGATCCCAAGATCCCGGTTGAGGCCGTCCTCATGTATGCGGAACTTGGCTATCAGTTTCTGCTCAGCGATTCTGCGTTGTCGTGTGTCGTGAAGGCCGCCTTGGAGAACGCTTACCCGAAGATCAGAGGCTGAATGCCCGTGTCTGCTGAAGTGTTCCCCGACTGGAAGGGAACACGTCTGCCTGGTGATTGTCGAGCGGTGTTCATTCATTCATTATCGTAGCGTCTGCATGGTCTCCCCAACGTACCATGCCTCGGGACATTCTTTCCTGC
Organism: Mustelus asterias; assembly: GCF_964213995.1. NCBI lineage: Eukaryota > Metazoa > Chordata > Chondrichthyes > Carcharhiniformes > Triakidae > Mustelus > Mustelus asterias. Next base: position 104,886,828 of record NC_135802.1, read on the forward strand.
AGCGTATCAGGTAGACAACATTGGCCGAATCGCAAGAATATGTACCGTGTACCTGGTGGATGGTGTTCTCACGCGAGATGATGGGATTCGTGTCAATGATCCGGCACATCTTGCAGAGGTTGCTGTGGCAGGGTTGTGTGGTGTCGTGGTCACTGTTCTCCTGAAGGCTGGGTAGTTTGCTGCGGACAATGGTCTGTTTGAGGTTGTGCGGTCATTTGAAGGCAAGAAGTGGGGGTGTGGGGATGGCCTTGGCGAGATGTTCGTCTTCATCGATGACATGTTGAAGGCTCTGGAGAAGATGTCATAGCTTCTCTGCTCCGGGGAAATACTGGACAATGAAGGGTGCTCTGTCCGCCGAGTCCCGTGTTTGTCTTCTGAGGAGGTCGGTGTGGTTTTTCACTGTGGCACGTCGGAACTGTGATACACAACCAATGATACACAGGGGAGCTCACCCAACCACGTTGCTAATGGTGTCGAACAGTAAGAATCTGTGCTTACACAGTTTTTGTATCTGAGACTATTCCCATCATTACAAATCATAGGAGAGTAGGGGACACAACTAATGGGGATTTGACTGAGTGCCAAATTCTCCGTTCTCGCTGGTACCGCTAGTGGAACATACATCGAAGAATTCCAGCCTATATTTCCAACAATATATATGAAGAGATAGAACATAGAACATAATGATAATTATGATAATTAATGATAATTAGATGACAATTAAGAACCTAGACTGGGAAGAACAAGTAGAACTTCTCACAAAAAGCATGAAGAGTCTCAGAAACAATTGGCAGAAGTGCAATTACAGAATGTAGTCTTGAAGGATAGTGCAGACAAATCCTGCTCTGGTAAATAAAAACTAATAGATGTAAAGAACCAACTTTCACAAATGAAAGGTGAGTTTGTAAAGGAAAAGAGTGAAATGATGTGAAAATTCGAATGTCACTAATGGAAAATAAAATACTTGAAAGAAAACTTGAAATGCTTAAAAGACAAACTGGTAGAAGCACATTCAACAAAGATAGACCTTGAGTTAAAACTTGATGAACTTCAAGCATTAGAAGTCTCTAGTAAGCATCATGCAAAATGCCTGCAACAGAAGAAAGAATTGCTCATGTATCAGAACATTGCTTGAAAGCAGAATTAACAAGCAAAACTGATAAACTTCTCGAATTTTAATCCAATCTGAATGACATGAAGGTTGCGATATACAATATGGAAGACCAAATCCAGACTTTGACAGTAGATAAGAGAAATTCTATAAAACAGACTGACATTCTAGCGAGTGAACAAGTCTAAGGAGAAGTCACTGACCATGGAAGAAAAATTCTGAACAGAACTGAATGCCCAGGAGAAGTTGCCAATTCCAGAGATAACTCTGAAACAGACACTGTCGTTAATCATACAGAACTGCAAGCTCCCGAGTACTGAAATAATAATATCGCCGACCTTAACTTTCCCTCTGAAATGCCTTCTCTCTTTCTGGAGCATGTTTGTCCATTCTCATTTTGGTGCTGTGAAACATTCAATGGTCAGACCAGCCAATCACCCGGGAGGTAACCAAAATGCCTTCAGTGGAAGATGCAAAAGAAAGCAACCAACAGTCCAATGAGCTTCAAGCTCCTGCTCCGACAATAGTACAGCAGATTAACACTGCAAACACCAAATACTGCAACTCCCAGCCAGCCTGCCAAAGCCAAAAAATATGTTGCAACCTAATAATAGCCTTCCATTTCCAACAGCAAAGTGCCGAGCTGAGCATACCACTAAACCTCATTCCAAGAGGAAACTCATCCTCTGCCACAGAGGACTGCGCCATGACCCACATGATGATGAAAGAAACTAAAGTAACAACAAGGAAACAAATACACTTTTTATCCACCCTGTAAGAAATGAGTTAGGGTAGCAACCATCTGCCAGCACAAAAACCAAACCAACGAAGTGCAGTTCGACATGAAGGAATGGAAGAAAGAATGAAAACATAACCAGATGCCAGAACAACCTCCAAACCTACAGAAAGAACCAGCAGCCTACTGAGCCTACAATTCCTCCAATAGTAGTGTTAATCACATATGGAAGAGTTAAAAGGCCTCCGTACTGCCTGAGCCTTTAAATTCCAAGAAATGAAGGGAAAGATGGGCATTGATGCCAATGTAAATATAAGTTAGTGATAGCAGTGTAAGATTAAGGTAAACTATAATCATTTAAACTACATTAGATAATGACTTGGGAGGAGGTTTATTATAAGGGTCTGGGACATATAGGGTTAACATGGGACTGAGTATATTACTGCCCAACACAGTAATGCAAGAGAACACATAACCCACACTCAGGATCAACTGAATGTTGTCCAGAGCCATGTGTACCAGCAGCATGGAGATCTAAGCTTGTACCTTTTACTGTATTATTTGTAAATGGTTCTAAGAGTTAATAAAGACTTAAAGTTAACCAACGTATAGCTATGAACATTTCTTCAAACCTACCGAACTGTAATCAACATCCAACAACAGTTTATGCAAAGCTTTCTGTAAATGAGAGTTATTTGAACAAAAATGTGTGCACAAAGATTGTTTATCAGAAAATGTATACTGATAATGTTCCGTGCTGACAGATAAGATTTATAAATTACCATGGTAGTAATTAGGATGTTTATTTTCTATTTAGCTACAGATAACTTGAATTGTTGTTTCCTATATAATTGATTATGTGCAAACTAAAGTGGTGAAAACTCTGGCAGGATCAATCTCCTCCATGTGCAGCTTGTGCTTCCCACTCTGCCATTGTTACAGCAGTACAGTGCGATGACAGATGTTTAGGCCATTATATATAACAAATAAATTGCTAAAATGCAGTCTTTAAAATCTTTACATTTTCCTCAAAATAAATTTTCTATGAAATGCCTATAATTAAATGTTATCCTACATAAAAGATGTTCCAAATTTTGAGTCTGAGTAAAACAGTCATTCCTTGCATCTCCTATAGACTGGAAAGCTTTGTTTCTAAATATCTTGTTAAATAAACAGTCTGATATCACAATACGATTGGCATGAAGGAAAAGCAACAACCACTTTATGTCCAAACTTAAATAGAATTTTGGAAACATTTCCTCTGGATTCAAATATGTATGATCAGATAGATATGATCAGATATGTAAATATCAACATCGTTTGGTTTTTGAGAATCAAAGGGGAAGGCTGATAGTCTTATAAACTCAACATATCTGCTAGAAACCTACAATAACTCATGCCTTAATTTTCTTCTTTTTGTTATTGGGTTGCACACCTCAACTACAGACATTGCATGAATAGGCCCAGATATTATTCTTCGTACTGTCTGAGAAATTTTCAGTTCCCAGGTTCTATGGATCGGAAAACAGAACAAAAATCTTCCATGTCAAGTCTTGGCCCATTATAATGCCCTAAGATTTCTAGAACTTCCTCAGAGAGATATGCCTGAGCCTATGTTTGCAACAGGTATGGGACAAGAGTAACCATGGGGGTGGCAGCAGGGGAATTCCTAGTACTCCCATCTCAAATTTATCTCAATGTGACAACACTGAGGAGCGTGATCTCAGTCAAGTACCAGTAGCAGTTCAAAATTTGATCTCAATGCACCTAGTTCAGGGAGCAGAAAACCAGCAAGGTTCCTACTTCAGATCATTATCTATCAACTCCTGCTGCAGTTACTTGTAGAACACTGGTTGGATTTTACTGTGATATCCCATATGGGAAACAACCTGTCAACAATCACTGTTTACACACAGAGAATGGTCACTTGGATGAGGTATCAGCAAACCACCAGCACCAATCAAACATTATCCTAGCGAAACATCAATGACATCAGGAGAAGAGAAAAGGGCATAGTAAAAAGCTAGAAGGAAGAGGATGAAGATATGTCATTAAAAAAGTTTGGGAAAATTAGTTGAGGCAAAGCTGGCACATGGAAGGAGGGATAGGGATTCCTGAAGTGAGTCACAGATGTATGTTATAACATGAGAATCATTTTCATATTATTCGACTGTGTATAGCACTTCATACAACTACTGATTGATAATTATGGTATTTTACAACTAGCCAAGAAAATGCCTGTTACTATGATATCATCATATTTTCCTGTTAATGAGGTGAGGCTGATTGCACTCTCCATTATCTTTTTGTGAGGAGTAAAGCAACTTCAAGTGAGCTGTGCAATTTAATATCAATACTTCACAGCTGTTGTCCGAGCTGTGATGTTCCACCTTTAGTTTAGTGAAAATGGCATTGTCCTACCTTTCTTGCCTTTGAAACATCACAAAGTTGCTGCGATTAAAGAGCAGATAAAAAGGTAGATAGTTAAGTCTGATAATTACAAGTGTAAATACCCTTTAACAATGTGTTAAAATACTACCAAACAACCATTCCGGCACTCAAAGGTAACTTTTATAAATGTGGAGTCTATTCCCTGTTTGAAAAAAATGACAATTTTTAAAATAATTTTTTTCTTACCTTTTCTCTTTTATCACTCTCAGTATATTTACTCATCTCTTAATTATCTTTTTGTGTATAGTGTGACATCACTCTAATTAATGTTTCCTTCTTGTTGTGTTTACTTTGCTTTATCTTTTGATATGTTTAGTTAGGGAGAGACAAAGGGCTGAATTTTCAGGGTATCCTGAAGGTGGAAATGGAGATAGAATCATAGAATCCCTATAGTGCAGAAGGAGACCTTTTAGCCCATCAAGCCTGCACTGACATCAATCCCACTCGCCCTATCCCTGTAACCCCCGTATTTACCCTGCTAGACTCCTGACACTAAGGGGCAATTTTCTCTGACCAATACCTGCACAACTGCGGAAGGAAAGCAGAGCCCCAGGGGAAACCCACGCAGGCTTGGGGAGAATTTATAAACTCCACACAGTGACCCAAGGCCGGAATCGAACCTGGGTCCCTAGCACTGTGAGGCAGCAGTGCTAATCAGTGTGTAACCGTGCCACGATAGATGCTGGGATGGGTCCTGAAAATACCAGTGCAAGGCAACATATCTATTACAAGGCAATATGAAACAACCTGGGGAAGGGAAGGTGGGTCAGGAATTCTGATCTCTCTTCAAATAAGGCGAGCTATGGTATTTTATAAGTTTTTAAACAATTTGTAGGGACAGTAGATTTTATTTTCAGAGGTCCGTGCATGCATGTTCTAAAACAGATCAGTTGAGGGGTGGCAGTTTTGCAGTACAGAATCAATCATGACTCCCCCTGTGCATCACTCTGGCCACATCCAAAGAAGTAGCAGGACAAAGGGGAGCTCAGCTCTTAGTCAGGGGTGCCCTTGGTACAGTGCAGGCAGCCAGGGAGAGTTGCTGCGTCAGATCGTTATTTATCCATTTGACCACCTTTACCATCTTTCTGACAAGAGGTAAGCTTGGATTTCAATTCAGCAATAATTCATACAGGTGTGTCTTTACAACTTAAAAAGCACAAAAGAAGTGATCAATTTGTGTATTTTTGTGGCTTGTTCTGTGGGGCAAAGCTGGGCAGGGTTAAGAAGGGTGTGACATCATTGGGGGAGCACAAATGAAGGTGAGTGTGAAGCCCCACAAAGTGTAAGTCCACTTCTGCATGACAAGTTGCTGAAATTGCAAGCTGATAGAGAGCAATGAGAGAAAACAGGGCATTCAGGAGCTGAGTGAACATGATATGTAACCATGTGTCTCCTTAAATCATCACACAGAAGTGTTGAGAAAACAACAATGCACATACTGAGAAGAAAGTGTTAAATAGAATGGGTGAATTCAATATCAACATCGGAAGGAAGTGATTGCATGAGAGTAGGTGCAGAGGAAATTCACCAAGAAGTTGCCTGAGCTGGAGCATTTCAGCCACCAAGAGAGACTGGATAGGCTGGGGTTGTTTTCCTTGGAGCAGAGAAGGCTGAGGGGGGGACCAGATTGTGATGTATAAAATTATGAGGGGCATAGATAGAGTGGATAGGAAGGAATTTTTCTCCATAGCAGAGGGGTCAATAACCAGGCGGCATAGATTTAAGTTAAGGGGCAGGAGGTTTATAGGAAATGTGAGGAAAAACCTCTTCACCTAGAGGGTGGTGGGAATATGGAATTCACTGCCTGAGAGGGTGGTAGAGGCAGGACCCCTCACAACATTTAAGAAGTATTTAGATGAGCACTTGAAACACCATAGTATACAAGGCTACGGGCTAAGTGCTGGAAAACAGGATTAGAATAGATAGGTACTTTCAGAAGGCTTTCAACAAAGCCTCATATAACAGACTACTCTGTTAAGTTAAAGCACATGGGATTGCAGGTAATGTCTTGAGATGGATAGAAAGCTGGTTAGCAGATAAGAAGCAAAGAGTTGGCGTAAATGGGTCTTTTTCTGATTGACAGTCAGTGACCTAGTGGAGTTCAGCAGGGATCCGTGCTAGGACCCCAACTGTTCACATTATGGGCCCGATTTTACCACGGTAAAGTTGGGCATCGGGCCTTTAACGCGATCTGCACCCGAATCCGAGCAGATCGCAGCTTTACCAACACCCGATTTGGGCGTGGGTCCAGCCCGTGCCCGAATCGGGCGGCCCAATGATTTAAATGCATTTGCATGCATTTAAATCGACTTAATGAACTGCATGCCCAACTCTACCGCCAAATTCCCCTTTACCGTCTTCGGGCCCGATCCGCATCCGCGCGGTAAGCGACCTGCAAAATAGAAGTCTGAAGTCGTCGCTGCAGCTTCCGAAGAGCGGGGTCAGAGCCTCCAACGGCTCTCTGACCCAGGTCATCCTCTGGTCATCCCAGGGGGGTGGGAGAAGGGGGGGGTGTGACATATCATCCTCTGGGGGGGGGGGGGGTGTGGGAGGAGGGGGGGTGTGGGAGGAGGGGGGGTTGTGACGTATCATCCTCTGGGGGGGGTTCCGCTGCCAGTCTGCGGCCAATCCCTCCTCCCCACAGGAGGAACGATTCCCTCCGCCGGAGTGGCCGCATACTTCAAACACCAAGACTGTCAGCATTCACCTCAGCGGAACGCAATAGTGCCACACTTTCTTTGCACCATCTGTTCAGGGCACTGATGCAGAATGAAACGACCAGGGTAAATGCCAAAGACTAAGTAGATTTGTGATATGAGTCATGTTCGTCCCGAAGGAGTAAATAGAAGGATAAATAATCTTGAGTTATTCATTTGGATCTGAGTTGTCTCTTGGTACCCCAGCGAGGATGGTGTGTTTTATTTGCACTGCTGAAGCAGCTTTACATTGATAATTCCCACTGCTTGTTCAAGTTCACTCAGTTGACCAGCGGAACGCTGAGGTGAATGATGACAGTCTTGGTGTTTGAAGTATGCGGCCACTCCGGTGGAGGGAATCGTTCCTCCGGTGGGGAGGAGGGATCGGCCGCAGACTGGCAGCGGAACCCCCCCAGAGGATGATACGTCACACCCCCCTCCTTCTCCCACCAGCCTCCCCCCCCACTCCCCAGATGGTCTGTGTCAGAGAGCCGCTTTCTGCATTTTTTTTCTTTCGCGCCCGGGTGCGCTCTGTCAGATTTTTTTCGAACTGCGCATGCGCAGTTCAGAGCTCCGATCGGTCCGCCAGCGCTAAGCCCCGCCCACAGCACGAATCGGACCGGAGCCGGCAAAACGCGTATGGGCGCGCTGGAAAGAGGATTCTGGGCGCGGATCTATTTGATGCCCGGATTCGGCACTTAGACTCAAAATGGTAAAATTCCCCCCTATATGTTAATGATTTGGAAGCGGGAACTGAATGTATTATCTCCAAATTTGCGGATCATACAAAGTTGGGTGGGAGGGTGAGTTGTGAGGAGGGTGCAGAGATGCTTCGGCGCGATTTGGATAGGCTGAGTATGTGGGCATATGCAGGACAAATGCAATATATTGTGGATAAATGTGAGGTTATCCACTTTGGTAGCAATAATAGGAATACATTATTACTTGAATGGGTGTAAATTGAGAGAGGTGGATACTCAGCCTTGGTGTCCATGTGCATCAGTCGTTGAAAGTAAGCGTGCAAGTACAGCAGGCAGTAAATAAGGCCTTCACAGTGAGAGGATTTGAGTATAAGGATAGGGATGTTTTGCTGCAATTGTATAGGGTGGGGTGAGGCCACATCTGGAGTATTGTGTGCAGCTTTGGTGGCCTTACCCGAGGAAGGATGTCCTTGTTATAGAGGGAGTACAGCGAAGGTTTACCAGACTGATTTCTGGGATGGCAGGTCTGTCATATTGAGGAATGGCTAAGTCAGTTAGATTATATTCGCTGGCATTTAGAAGAGTGTGAGGGGATCTCACAGAAACTTATAAAATTCTAACAGGATTAGGCAGTGTAGATTCGGAAAGAATCCCAATAGTGGGAGAGTTCAGGATTAGGGGGCATAGTTTGAGGAGAAGGGGTAAACCTTTTAGAACTGAGGTGAGGAGAAATTTCTTCACCTAGAGGGTGGTGAATGTATTGAATTCACTACCACAGAATGTAGTTAAGGCCAAAACATTGTCTGATTTCAAGAAGAAATTAGATATAGCTCTTGGGGCTAAAGGGATCAAGGGATTGGGGGGGGGGGGGAGAAGGGGGGAATCAGGATATTGAATTTAATAATCAACCATGATCAAAATGAATGGCGGAGCAGTTTCGAAGGGCCGAATAGCGTACTCCTGCTTCTAGTTTCTATGTTTCTACTTGATGGTTGGTGCAGATATGATAGGCCGAAAGGTCTCTTTCCATGCTATAAAACTGTGGGCAGAGTTTTCCCATCCCGTCCACCACAGGAATCGTAGTGCGTGAGACACGGACCATGCAAAGGTTCGTTGACCTCGGGTGGAATTTTCTGATCTTGGGGCAAGCGCAGCTGGAAAATCCCACCCTATGACTCATAGTCAGATATTGAATGAGAAATAGAGAGGGGAAAGGAAGATTGGATTATAAGAGAAAGAGAGAAAAGAGACAGAAAGGAAAATTTTAAAAATTGTTTTGAAATTTTACATTTTTATAATCACCAACAATTAGAACTTGAAAGAATGGGCTCCACACTTGTAATGGTTAATTTTCAGTGTCAGTAGTTGATTGGTCATAATTAACAGTTATCATATTATTAAAGGGTTCTTAGAATTGAAGTAACCAGATTTAACTTCCTGTAGTGAATTTATTTCTAATCTACTGCACAAGTACAGCAGCTTCAGGCAAATTCAATGCATTTCAATTCTGAACCAGGCAGTGAGGTGCTGTTTTTCACAGAACTAACATTGGAGCAATGAAACTCAGCAAAACTTTCAGATACACACATCAATTCACATACCTGCACCTTGCCTGAAGTTGCTAAAACATTTTCATTAGTAACAGTCAGTACCATTATCTTCACCATTAGTGTGATAGTAAAGTTTGACCCAATATTATTATAATTTTGAACATTCACCTCAGATTTGATTATTTGGAATTGCAAAGAGTAACTTTTGGGAACATGTTTAATCGATACATTACATGTAAATTAAATATGTTCCTTGAAAAGCTCATGTGTAATTATAAACCTTTGGATCAGAAAGAATCTGATATCCTAATGTTTCAGAATGTTCAATGAGTATTTTTTTAAAGGTTGTGCTTATCAGATCCTGGCCAACATCAAGCACAACTCAAAATAAAAATGGATGAGAGAAGTATGCATATTAAAGCTTCTCCTAATAACGTACGGCCTTAACTTCAGAATAGCATCCTCCTGTGCACCAGTATAAGATTATCATTTCCCATTTAACCTTCTGGTGTCTCAGAATAAGTTTTCTAATTTGTCCAGTTTGTGCTAAATTGTGACTAACTGTCTGTTGAGGGCCTGTATCCATTATTGCACTGCACTACATTGAGACTGTTTCATATTGGACTTTTAATTCCAGTAACAAAAGGACACTTTTATCTCATTTAGTTCACTGCATCCAGATCTGGGTGCAGTGATAAAATGACATAGTCCTTTGGTAGAGTCAGTACCAAACAAATGTTGGGAGCTGGATTTTACTCTTGAACTTTTCTATGAGTTTTGCACTAAATGTTCCATTCAGCCAAACATCTCAAAAGCGCAGCATCTTCTAAAGAGTATTGAGTACCTAAGTGAATAGGGTAGGCAACTATGTATCTCCCAAAGAATTTTAATAAGTCTGAACCCAGAAGTTGTTTTTTAGTATGTATTTGTGGGATGTAACCAGCTCTTGCAAGGACAGCTTTTGTTGTTCATCCCTAATTGATCTTGAGAAATGTGATAGTCACTTTCTTGAAATGCTGCGGAACCAAAGAGCAATTCTATTGGACCTGAACCATTAACTCTTTCTTTCTCCACAGTTGCTTCTAGAACTGCTGAGGTGTATTTCAGTGAACACAGGAGTTGGAATGTCTTGTTGAAGTTGTACAGGACATTGGTAAGGCCACACTTGGAATACTGTGTGCAATTCTGGTCACCCTATTATAAAAAAGATATTATTAAACTAGAAAGAGTGCAGAAAAGATTTACTAGGATGCTACCGGGACTTGATGGATTGAGTTATAAGGAGAGGCTGGATAGACTGGCTCTTTTTTCTCTGGAGCGTAGGAGGCTGAGGGGTGATCTTATAGAGGTCTATAAAATAATGAGAGGCACAGATCAGCTAGATAGTCAATATCTTTTCCCAAAGGTAGGGGAGTCTAAAACTAGAGGGCATAGGTTTAAGGTGAGAGAGGAGAGATACAAAAGTGTCCAGAGGGGCAGTTTTTTCACATATTGGGTGGTGAGTGTCTGGAACAGGTTGCCAGAGGTAGTAGTAGAGGCGGGTACAATTTTGTCTTTTAAAAAGCATTTAGATAGTTACATGAGTACGATGGGTATAGAGGGATATAGGCCAAATGTGGACAATTGGGATTAGTTTAGGGGTTTAAAAAAAAAGGGCGGCATGGCAGGTTGGGCCAAAGGGCCTGTTTCCATACTGTAAACCTCTATGACTCTGTGAACATCCCTACATCTTACTTCATGTTGGAGGGAAAGTCATTGATAAAGCAGCTGAAGATGTTGAGCCCAGGGCATTACCCTGAGAAACTCCAGCAGTGATGTCCTGGGGCTGAGATGATTGGCTTCAACATTCATTTTGCTGGTGTTCCCTGATGCCACATTTAGTCAAAAGCTGCTTTGGTGTCAAAGAACAAAGAACAAAGAACAGTACAGCACAGGAAACAGGCCCTTCGGCCCTCCAAGCCTGTGCCGCTCCTTGGTCCAACTAGACCAATCGTTTGTATCCCTCCATTCCCAGGCCGCTCATGTGACTATCCAGGTAAGTCTTAAACGATGTCAGCGTGCCTGCCTCCACCACCCTACTTGGCAGCGCATTCCAGGCCCCCACCACCCTCTGTGTAAAAAACGTCCCTCTGATGTCTGGTGTCATGGGCAGTCACGCTTACCTGATCTCTTGAGCTATGCTCATTTCTCCATTTTAAGGCCAAAGCTGTAATGAGGCTAGGAACTGAGTGAACATGGAGAAACCAAAACTGAGCATCAGTGACAGGTTGTTGCTGTGTAAGGTTTGCTTGATAGCATGATGAACAACTCCTTCCATCATATTGCTCACAGCTGAGAGTTGACTAATGGAGCGATAATTGGTAGATTGGATTTGTCCTGCTTTTCGTGGATAAAACATACCTGGACAATATTCCACATTGTCAGGTGGATGCCAGTATTCTAGCTGTAGTAGAACAGCTTGGTTAGGGGCTAGCTACGTCTGCAGCACATCTTAAATACTACTGCTAGGATGTTGCTATAGCCTTTGCTGGATCCAGTACCTTCAGCTGTTTCTTGATATCACCTGGAGTGAACTGAATTGGCTGAAAACTGGCATCTATGGTGGTGGAGACAAAGACAAAGAAATTTCAGCACAGGAACGGGCCCTTCGGCCCTCCAAGCCTGCATCGACCATGCTGCCCGACTGAACTAAAACCCCCTACTCTTCCGGGTACTATATCCCTCTATTCCCATCCTATTCATGCATTTGTCAAGATGCCCCTTAAAAGTCACTATCATCCCTGCTTCCACTACCTCCCAAAGTTCCAGGCACCCACCACCCTCTGTGTAAAAAAACTTGCCTCCAACATCTCCTTTAAACTTTGCCCCTCTCACCTTAAACCTATACTCCCTAGTAATTGACTCTTCCACACTGGGGAAAAGCTTCTGACTATCCTGTTACATGAGACCTTGTTGAAAGTCTTCTGAAAGAGGCTGAAACAGAGCATCCACTCAGCACTTCTGACTGAAGGTGATTGCAAATGCGTCAGCCTTGTCTTTTGCAGGGTGCTGCTGGGCTCACCCATCATTGAGGATGGAGATATTAGTGAAGCCTCCCCCTCCAATAAGTTGTTTAATTGTCCATCAACATTCACAACTGGATGTGGCAGGATTGCAGAGCTTAGTTCTGATCCACGGGTTGTGGGATCGCTTAGCTCTGTCGATTGCATGCTGCTCTGCTGTTTGGCATGCAAGTAGTACTGTGTTGTAGCTTCACCAGATTGGCACCTCATTTTTAGCCTGCTGATTACAGGGGTACAGAACTGAGGTGAATTGCTAAAGTTAAGATATAGACGTGTCATAATTTGGAATGATGGAACAGGCTTAAAAGGGCTGACTGGCCTACTCCTGTTACTACATATGCTGAGATCGGGGCTGCTGGGAGCCTGGGAGGAGATCAGGACTGTGAGGGCTGTGGATCGAGGCCGGCTGGGTGAGGGGGGAGGTCAAGACTGTCCCGGGCACATCCATGGGGCCAGCAATCGAGGTGTGGGGGGATTTGTGTGCCAGCGATGCGGGGTCACAGAGCTGGCCAGCGATTGAGCTGGCCATCGATCAGGAAGCCGGCAGTGCATGTACTGTGCATGTGCCGATCTTGGCGCTGACAGATCGGCGCATGTGCATGGCCTGCTCAGCGCTATGCTGCCGGCCTCTCCAGTGGGAATAGGCCCCGCCCATTGAAAATCCTGCTGAAAAAACCAGCGGGATTTACTCCAGCTTTTACGCAAATTCAACATTTAGAATTTTTTTGGGAGAATCCCACCCTCTATGTTCCTAAATTCCACACTAATTTTATTCTGATGTAGACTCACTCAAAAATATGTAAATCAACAAGGTATTATATGAAGTCTCTCGTGTTGATGAGGTAAATTTCAGATTTGCAAATAATGTAGCAGTATGTCACAACATTAAGGTGTATAGTCAGCAGAATCCATATTAGCAACAGGATAAAGCTCAAGTCTTAATCTCTTAAGAGTTATGACAACCATGAAGGAATGATAGTAACATAAAATTATTTATTGATTTTTTTGGCTTCTAATCTACTAGAGAAAGCATTAATCAAGGACAGTTAATTACATGTCATTGCAAATGCATGATATTTAAATGATAAGTTTTAGTTACATATGATATTTTTACAGTAACATTTAAGTGTGGTTAATTAAATTCTGTAAGAACTCAAAAAGATTTGGGTGTTAAAAAAAAGTTCTTTAAAATTGAGATATACAATCAGTTTTGAATAATAAAAAGTCCCTATCTGACTGAGTGATAACAAATCGCCAGTGAAATAATTTGAAAATAAGTTTGTATGAGATTGTTTTCAATTAGTTTTGCAGTGAGTTTTATTTACCTACCAAAAGGTAGAAAGTTAAATAATTAAATATGTTGGTTCCATGAATAAATGTCCACTCACGAAAAATTGTTGTTCTAGCACTCAGCACACACATTTAAAAAAACACCGACATAACAATTCTGGATACATCACAAAATATAAAAACTCCTCCCTCAGATTCAACATATGTCCGTCACATATAACGTGCTAAACAACTCCTGAATATAAGGCAGCTCTTTTCAGAAAAATCCTTGCAGAAAATTTTGAGAAGTTCATGCTAAAAATTGCGATTTTCATTGGCGAGTGTTGGTTTATAGCCAGCAAGTCCTAAGACACTGAACAAATGCACAATCTAGCTGTCAGCATTTCTCTCACTCTGTCACAGGCAGTCAGTCCTTGGCTTTCCAGTCAATATACAGCACCTCAGAAAGGTTCCAAAGTTCGCGTTTTTACCTTGTGTGTAATATTACATAATTCATAATTACTGCGATGGCCTTCGGAATAAGTAGATTAAAGTAGCACAGATTGTTTCACTAATCCATACAGGGACCTTTGTCCATGACTTGTGTCATGCTCGGAGTTGTGGGCACGTACACTTCTGCCAGTTCCAGTTGTTACTTTTTCAGCTATTGTAATGAACACGAGCTCAAGGCCATTCAGAAAGGCACTTGCCTTTTGGATACATTTTATGCATAGGAAATAGTACATTTAACTATTTTATTGTGAATCGTATCGTTTAAAATGATCTATTATGTTGCAAACCTCATTTTAATTATTTCAGCTAGGAAAAGTTCAATTTGGTACTGAAAGCAGCTTTTGAAATGTGGATTTTAAATATTTTTTTCACTGACAGCTTTGTTGGTGATTTTGATTAATAGTTCTTTTTCTTGATTGGCACTTTTCATTCCTACTTGCTATTCGTTGACTAACGTTAATTTGTGATGTGTTGCTCTTTTACAAAATAACATTTGAGCCAATCAAGTAGTAAATGTGTGTGTGGCATTTATTCTATTAACTTCATATGTAGGACAGATTGCACGCAAAAGAAAGGTTATACTTTATATTCAAAAGCAATGTACAGATTCAAGTGCGATGGCATGCTATTGGGATGCAACAACGCTTCTTGTCCAGGATTCTTATGTAGCTGAAGGTAGAAGGTTCAGCTCCCTCACAATGATACTGCTGGGCTTCACCCACTCACTACAAAGGAAAAGGCAGACAAACCTGGGAAGTACCGGATTGTTGTGGCTTTTCCCCTGCAATTACCGCGTACAAGCAAGAGATCTCCCTGCCGAAACTGAAACCCCATTATTATCTGCAGACACAAATATTTCACGTTCTTTCAATGCAAGTTAGCTGGATGAACTTTTTTTTTCCATAACTGACAGCTGATTACAACCCTAGGCTTCATTCGGCATAGAATAATTTTGATAGACA
Source organism: Mustelus asterias (assembly GCF_964213995.1). Lineage (NCBI taxonomy): Eukaryota > Metazoa > Chordata > Chondrichthyes > Carcharhiniformes > Triakidae > Mustelus > Mustelus asterias. Next base: position 104,901,879 of record NC_135802.1, read on the forward strand.
CAAGGTTATACATAAATAACGACAGAATCTACATTTAACTTACAGCCCTCCTATATTATCTTATTTTTAATTGCACTTTATAAAAACTCTAACACCACCCACCCCACATAAAAGAATCACCAAATGATGAAGATTAATGTCCAGTGTCCGAATAAAATTTAAGATTCGGTGACAGCAAGTGAGGTTTGTTAAAAACGACACTGCTCCTGTTAAACCACGAGGAATGTTTCAGGTTTATCAGCTGCAATAAGAAAATACCAGTTAAATAAAACCTACTTACAAAATCAACCCGAGTGAAGGGGTAAATAAATAACTCACCGGGCAGAGGCAGCCTCCCACAGCGCCCGACGCATCAACATATGTGTGACCAACAAAATTAGACACCTTTTTCTCTACTTCTGGCAGGTGGAAATGTGGTGAGAGTTTTAACAACACCAGGTTAATGTGACAGACCGGGTTCAAACACGAAGTTACTTTTCCTGTTCGCAGAAGCTCAACCAGTTCCTTCCAGCTCCAGGATCCGAAAGCCGAGCGCAGCCTCAGCTGTCAATCACCCTCGGGGAGGCGGGGCCCCATTGCACCTGCCCACCCATCCTCAGCTGTCAATCACCCTCAGGGAGGCGGGGCCCCATTGCACCTGCCTTCCCACCCTCAGCTGTCAATCACCTTATGGGAGGCGGTGCCCCATTGCACCTGCCCTCCCACCCTCAGCTGTCAATCACCCTAAGGGAGGCGGGGCCCCATTGCACCTGCCTTCCCACCCTCAGCTGTCAATCACCCTAAGGGAGGCGGGGCCCCATTGCACCTGCCTTCCCACCCTCAGCTGTCAATTTAAAGAGGCACCAACGACACAAGCAACGACTGTCAAACTACTAGACCTAGGACAGGATGAAACATTCGTGGTAACATTGAAATTACAAGGAACTAATCCTAAATAACTAGTAATGCACTCAAACAGAGCAGCACGTTTAGTAGCAAAAGGCATGGCTGATGCAATGGGAGAGTTTTAACTACGTTAACCTGCATAGTATAGAAACTGATGTGGAGATGCCGGCGTTGGACTGGGGTAAACACAGTAAGAAGTTTAACAACACCAGGTTAAAGTCCAACAGGTTTATTTGGTAGCCATTATTTGGTTATTTCGTACCATTATTTCGTAGTATAGAAACTTCCAGGTTTCAAACCGTAAATACAGTCCTCTCTGATGAACTATTATTGACTTAAAAGTTTTTCACTTTACAGATGCCTGAACTGCTGCTTTCCAGCATTTTATGTTTGTTAAGTTTCTCGCCTGTGCAATATTTTTCTTTTGGGCAGAGTGGTCTCACTGTGTTGACTCCCTTTAGTGATCCAATCAAAATAAAATCAAAGGGTGAATTTTCCCCCCAGACTTTGGGACCCTGATGCTGGGATCAAATGGGAGCTCAAAGCCTGCACTTACTGGGAGCCAGATAGTTGGAGGTACTTTTCCAAAGGTGACCACCTAACTGGCTTCCAATGCTACCAGCCCAACCACAGGACCTTATCAGTCCCACTGGGAGAGGTGGGTGATGCTGAATCAAGAGGGCACAACCACATGGAGGTGTGCCTGGATAGGAGTTAAAAATAAATATTCAGAGGTACCAATCTCCGAGCTCATTGGGGCAGTGTGCAAGTGGCAGAGGTGGACTTACACTTTGGGGGCCCCACACTCTGCAACCCCTCTGCAATGTCACGGCCACCCCAATGACATTGCGCTCCACCCTCATTGATGTCAAGACCTGCCCATCAGTGATGCCAAACTTTGCCCAAGGTGATGCCAAGCTCCACCCACAAATGAGTGCCCTGACCCCAAATGACATCATGCCCTCCTGATACTCACCCTAAGGTCACACAATGCAAGCCACAAAATACAAAAAAGTACACAGAGCACTATTTCGATGCTTTTTAACTAATGAAATAAGCCTGTAATTGATTAATTCAATTCCATAATGCAAGCTGCAGGAACCCAAAAAAATACAAGTACACAAATCTCTGCTCACTGCTTCAGTGCTTCATAACTGATATAAACAAGCCTGTAATTGATCAATTCAAATCCACAATGCAAGCTGCAAAAATACAAGAAAAATACAAATGACAAATCACTGCTTTGATACTTTCTAACTTAGGAAAACAAACCTGTTATTGATCAATTGAAATCCAAGCCTCCTTGTTGTCAGCATGATGGTACAGATAGTCAATATTGCGATCTATGTGTCATGAGGTGGACTGGCCGATGAGCAACAAGATGGAGAAATCAGTCAATGATATGACTGCAGCACAGCACAGGCCAGTGCAGGACAGAATGAGCCAGTAGAAGTCCAGTGCAGGAGTAAATACTCCAACCAAGTGGAGTTTACTGAGTCCAAGTCAAATGCGCAACCATCTGGCAGGATACCATTCTTTGTCTGAAACAGACTTTTGGAATGCCAGTACTGAAAGTGATGGGGGATGGTGGTTACTCACCAATTATAACTGTCTGCACGTGACAGCCATGATATCAGACCAATATATAATGGTCCCATTTGAAAAACAAAATTTAAACAAGAGAATATGGAAGAGGGACATATTTTTAAGATTTTCTTGCTTTATCAGTTGTTTGCAATCCATGACAATTTAGATTGTTTTTCTTCTGCATATTTTCTTCACAAAATTATCAATAAACTCACCGTAGGTAAAAGCTTGTAAGGATGCATTTTTAATTGTCAGTATTGCTGAACTGGTCAAATGTTCCCGACTCATTGTAATTTACAGGTATTTTTCCATTCTTTTTAATGCAGAGAAAGAAAATTCACTGGAAGCATTTGTGATACATATTGTTAAAAATGTTTTCAGAATGGTTTCCACATTTGCAAAGGTTGCCTGCAAACCATCACATCCAAGTCTGTACAAATTAGCTGGTGAGTGAGTAGGGGCAAGTTGAACCTCAGGGTTGAGGAAGGCAAAAGAAGGCTGCTCTTTCAGGAAATTCATTAAAATCAAGAAATATCAATCAATATGAAGTGGCATTATCACCTCTGGAAAGTGGGGAATCCTTCCCTGTCCATGGCTCACTCTTTGCACCTTGCAGCCTCCAGTTCCAATGGCCCCCATGGACGTGTCACAGAGAAGTCACCTCTGTGTAGCTGGTGGCCATCAAGCTGGTAATATTGACCCTAACTGGGGCCTTAATGAGTTCAATTTGCTGCCCAGAAACTTCTCTGGTGGCGATTATGCATCGGTGAGTCAACATGGCTCCTTGCCATTATCACGATTACAGCAGAGAAAGAGGCCATTTGGCATGTTGTGTCCATGCCAGCTCTCTGCAAGAACAACACCACTGGTACAACTCCCTCACCCTTTCCACATAGCCCTACATTTTCTTCCCTCTTCAGGTGCTCATCTAATTCTCTTTTGAATCTGCCTCCACCACTATAAAGTGTTACCGCCTGGAATTTCCTTTGTCAGGATATCAGTGGAATCCCAGAAGAAAGCAAGAACAGGTAAAATGGCACTTTACACCATTTTTCCAGTGAAGTTAATATAGGAGATTAGGAAAACCAAGTGAAGTTATCCTACAATTTTTCTTATCGTGGTTTCACATTAAAAATAAACTTTCCCATGATAAACTGTGCCTCAAACCTTTTCATAGAAGCCTATATGATTGAGGAATGCCACCTCACCAACTCCTCATCTCTTCTACCCTCAGTGCCACATGGCCTTTTACTAAAATGAGAAGGGAATACCTTTAAATGAAGCCAAAAACTGACAGTGGCTTCCTTCTATTTTTGGAGAGGTTTCAGAAGAATTCCTTTGATCGATGAGAAAAGGACATTACAGGATCTGATTCTGGGGAATGATGTGGGTCAAGTGGATCAAGTGTTAGCAGGGAAACATTTAGAGAGCATAATCATAATATCATAATGTTTAAGTCAGCTATGGAAAAGAACAAAGAGCTATCTTTGGGGCGGCACGGTAGCACAGTGGTTAGCACTGCTGCTTCACAGCTCCAGGGTCCCGGGTTCGATTCCCGGCTCGGGTCGCTGTCTGTGTGGAGTTTGCACATTCTCCTCGTGTCTGCGTGGGTTTCCTCCGGGTGCTCCGGTTTCCTCCCACAGTCCAAAGATGTGCGGGTTAGGTTGATTGGCCAGGTTATAAAAAAAAATTGCCCCTTAGTGTCCTGAGATGCGTAGGTTAGAGGGATTAGCAGGTAAATATGTGGGGGTACGGCCTGGGTGGGATTGTGGTCGGTGCAGACTCGATGGGCCGAATGGCCTCCTTCTGCACTGTAGGGTTTCTATGATTCTATCTAGAGTAAAATAATTGGAGGCAAGTTCTGTGGGGTGAAAACAAATCCGGTAAAGTAAATTGGGATTAAAGTTTAGCAGTCAAAACCGGAACAGAACAGTGGTCTGGTTTTAAAGGAAAGATAGCTCACATACAAATGACGTACATTCCCATAAGGGGAAAGGTAGGGCAAATTAAACCAGAGTTCTCTTGCTGATGCAAGAGAGGAAGATATAGCAGAAAAAGCTTGCATATGACAAATGTCAGACTGATAAGACAATTGAGAACTGGGCTGAATATAAAAAGTTTAGAGGGGAAGTGAAAAAGGAAATAAGAGAGGCAGGGAGAGAGTATGAGAAAAGATTGGTAACTAACGTAAAAGCAGATCCAAAGGTCTTTTATAGGCTTATAAATAGTCAAAGCATGCTAAAAGGAGTTGGGAAGCTTGGTGATTTTGTACCTGTCCTTATAAAGATGGAAGATACTGCTGAAATCATAATGAAGGAGGAGGTGGTTGCGACATTGGAGGGGCTGAAAATTGATCAGGAGGAGATGTTAGAAAGACTGGCTACATTTAAAGTTGATGAGTCATCAGGACTGGATCAGATGCATCTGAGGATACTGAGGAAACAAGGAAGGAAATTGGAGTGGCGCTGGCCATAATCTTTCATTCATTCTTAGATACTGGGATGGTGTCTGAGGACTGATGTCATATCGTTGTTCAAAAAATTATGTAATGATAAATAAATCCAGCAACTACAGGCCAGTCAGTTTATCCTCAGTGGTGGGAAATCTTATATAAATGATAATCTGCGGCAAAATTAACAGTCACTTTGGCATATGTGGATTAATTAAGGAAAATCAGCATGAATTTGTTAAAGGCAAATCCTGTTTACCTCACATGATTAAAGTTTTTGATGGGGTAATAGAGAGGATTAATGAGAGGAATGAACTTGATGAACTTCCAAAAGGCATTTGATGAAGTGCCCTGGAGTCAGTACTCTGACCTCTGTTCTTCTTAGTATATATTGATAACCTACATTTGGGTGTGCGGGGCACAATTTCAAAATTTATGGATGGCATGAATTGTGAAGAGGATGGTGAAAGACTACAAGAGGATATAGAAGGCTGGTGTAATGGCCTACTCCTGTTCCTATTTTCTATGTGTCTCCGTTTGCACAAATCATTGAAAGTGGCAGATTGAGTAAATGGTTAAAAAAGCATGGGGGATCCTGGACTTTATACAAAGAGGTATAGAGTATAAAAGCAAGGAAGTTATGATGAACATTTATAAAACACTATTAGAGCCTCAACTGGGGTGTGTACAATTCAGGGCATCACATTTTAGGAAAGATGTGAAGGCTTTAGAGAGGTATATAGATGTATGTAGTTACATACCTTTAGAGAAGGCATGTAAAATCGCCAGCTCCAATGCACCTCTTCCTGATGAGCTCAATGCATTCTACACCTGTTTTGAGCAAGAGGTCAGCAAGAGCATGCCCTCCACCCTGGAAGCCCTAGATTAACCCGTGTCTGAGGTCACCATTGTAGATGTCAGAGCAGCTTTCTCGAAGGTCAACCCACGGAAAGCAACTGGCCCAGATGGGGTACCCGGACGAGCACTCAGATCCTGCGTGGATCAGCTGGCGGGGGCATTCACAGACATCTTCAACCTCTCTTTACAACAGTCTGAGGTCCCTACCTACTTCAGGAAGACGACCATCATCCCAGTACCAAAGAAAAGCCAGGCAGCATATCTTAATGACTATTGTCCAGTGGCTCTGACATCCATCTTTATGAAGTTCTTCGAAAGATTAGTCATGGCACAAATCAATTCCAGCCTCCTGGACTGCCTGGATCCACTACTGTTTGCCTACCGCCACAACAGGTCCACAGCAGACACCATCTCGCTGGCCCTGTACTCAACCCTGGAACACCTAGATAACAAAGACACCTATGTCAGACTCCTATTTATTGACTACAGCTCAGCCTTCAACACCATTATTCCTACGAAACTCATCTCCAAATTCCATGGCCTGGGCCTTGGCTCCTCCCACTGCAACTGGATCCTGAACTTCCTAACTCCCACACCACAATCAGTAAGGATAGGCAACAACACCTCCTCCACGATCATCCTCAACCGGTGCCCAACAAGCTGTGTTCTTAGCCCCTGACTATACTCCTTATACATCTCTGACTGTGTGGCCAAATTCCCCTCCAATTCCCTTCGATTTTCAAGTTTGCTGATGACACCACCGTAGTGGGTCGGATCTCAAACAATGACGAGACAGAGTGCAGGAATGAGATAGAGAATCTGGTGAACGGGTGCGGCGACAATAATCTCTCCCTCAATGTCAACAAAACGAAAGAGATTGTCATCGACTTCAGGAAGCATAGTGGAGAACATGCCCCTGTCTACATCAACAGGGACGAAGTAGAAATGGTCGAGAATGTCAAGTTTTTAGGTGTCTAGATCACCAACAACCTGTCCTGGTCCCCCCATGCCGACACTATAGTTAAGAAAGCCCACCAATGCCTCTACTTTCTCTGAAGACTAAAAAAATATGGCATGTCAGCTATGATTCTCACCAACTTTTACAGATTCACCATAGAAAGCATTTTTCCTGGTTGTATCACAGCTTGGTGTGGCTCCTGCTCTGCCTAAGACCGCAAGAAACTACAAATGTAGCCCAATCCATATGCAAACCAGCCTTCCAACCATCGACTCCGTCTACACTTCCCGTTGCCTCAGCAAAGCAGCCAGCATAATTAAGGACCCCACGCACCCCGAACATTCTCTCTTCCACCTTCTTCCTTCGGGAAAAAGATACAAAAGTCTGAGGTCATGTACTAACTGACTCAAGAACAGCTCCTTCCCTGCTGCCATCAGACTTTTGAATAGGCCTACCTTGCATTAAGTTGATCTTTCTCTACACCCTAGCTATGATTGTAACACTACATGCTGCACTCTCTTGTTTCCTTTTCGATGAACGGTATGCTTTGTCTGTAATAGCATGCAAGAAACAATATTTTTCACTGTGTACTAATACATGTGACAATAATAAATCAAATCAAATCAAAGAGAGTGCAGAAAGTTTACAAAATTGATTCCAGGGATGAGAGATTTCAGCTATATAGATAGATTGGAAATCTGAGGTTCTTCTTGGAGAAGAGAAGGTTGAAAGGAGATTTGATAGAAGTATTCAAAATCATGAGAGGTCTATACAAAGTAGATAAAAATAAATGGTTGGTGGGAGGCTGGAGAATTAGAGAACAACAATATAAGGTGAATGGGAAAAAAAAGCAACATGAAGGAAAACTTCTTTACTCAACAAGTGGTTAGGAATGCACTGTTTCAAAGTTGGATGAAGGTGAAATGAACACATGATAACTAATTATTTTAAATTGTAAAACGTTATAGTTACATTTTGCTATTTTCAGTTGCATCTTCTGATATTTTGTGTAAAGAAATTGTAATATGATTAAAGCCATATTTGTTTCTGCATTGGGTGGCATTACAACTGTATGTAACTATACCAAGGACAGTGCATTAACAGCACAAAGGTTTGAATAAATTGGAATGATAATAGGCCATGTTATAAATTCTCCTTGGCCTAGTTCATGTCCCAGCATGTCAATACTTTGTCAAAATCGATATTGCAATTTATTAATCCAGGATTGCTGAATACAATTATATTGAATTTTACTGAGAATGGTTCCCGAGGTACCATTGGAACATTGCCCAATTGATTATTCATATATGAACCCACACAATAAGTGTCAGTAGATTATTCAATTGCTCATTCTATCTTGTCCTCACTCAATCAAACTTGCATTTTTGAAAGTAGCAATACTACGTTATGATAGAATTTTAACTGCCAAGGGACAAAAGGAGATGGAGGCCAGATGTGTTTGGGGGTTGGTGGTGATGGTGTCTCCCACCACCACACCCCACCCACCTCCCATCTTCCCACCTTCCAGCATGTTAGAATGCTCACATGATTCCACTTAGTCTTGCATTTAAATCTGCTAAGAGGCAATTACTTCTCATTTGAACCCAGTATCCTTATTTTTAACAGCCGGGGCATTGGGTTTTCAGAGATGTACGAAATGCACCAAGTTCAAAGCGAGAGCAGTGTAGAGACTGATAGTTTTGTGAAATTAAAAGGTTGAAAACCTTAAGAGTAAAACTATATATTTTCACACAGGACCTGTTCTAAGAGTATGTTTTTTCATTGTCTTACGGGTGAGTTCCAACAGCTTGGATGTCATTTCCACTGCCTTAGTCTTTACTCACCTTGATCTGTACTTTCCTGCTGTCAACTTTCAATGTAGCATGGGAACAACTTATGCCGTTATACCTTGGACTTCTGATGAGGAACAAGAGGAGCAGCAACATCAACAGCATGAAGAGCAGCAAGAGCAACACCAGCAGCAGCAGTTGCTGCCTTCTCCTTTCAAATGCTGCCAGAACAGAAAGGAAGGACTCAGGTTCAACTTGGTGGGAATGATAACCCATGGACAGGATATACCAGCGGAAGATTAATTTTCTCAACATGACTGAGCAACAGTGGCTTAGGAACCTTAGGCTTTTGTGGCAATTGTTGCTGACATTTGCAGCCATCTGGAACAAAACTTTCTTCCTAGAAGATCAGGTGGGCATGCAATGTGGCCGTAAAGGTTGCCACAGCCTGCATTTCTTCACCTCTGGCTTCTTTCAGAGATCTGCTGGTGATATTTGCATGATTTCACAATCAGCAACTCCCATGTGATTGATGCCATGTTTGCCTGGGCCGCTTATATTCTCTTTGTTACTGATGAGGTCAATCAAAGATAGAGGACCCTCGCTTTTTTTGCAGTAGTTGGGTTCCCACACATACAGGGAGTCATTGAAAGCACACATTCAAGGCGCACTCAGAACAACCAGCAATTGTCAATCAAAAGGGATTCCACATAATCAATGTTCAGTTAGTATATGACCACCAGAAAATGTTCATGCCTGGAGAAGATCATCTTGGAAACTGCCATGATTCCTTCATTCTGCTCCAGTAAAATATCCTAAAGGTCTTCACAACTCCAAGAGTCAACTTCCAAGGATGTGGCAGATGATACCAGTGAGGAGACCTACCACTTATGTAGTAAAAGGATACAAACTTGAGCTACATGAATCCATAGGCAAACTATTCACGATCCATTGGATTGCTGAAGATGTGATTCAGGTCCTGAACAGATCTGGAGTATGCACCAGAAAGGGTCTTCAGAATGGTAGTTGAAAGTTGAAGACCAAATGCATTCTTGGAGGAGGAACAGCAGAATGAGGAGGTACCTGATGTGTCCACTCTGTCTGCTCACCTAGCCACCAGAGAAGCCAGCTATGGACTCATCCAGGCACAGTTCAGATAACCAGAGTATGTGAAACCTGTTGACACAACAGTGCTCAGCCCACTGTCCCTGCCCCCACTGAACTCTCACTCAAATCATTCTCACAATCAGAAATATCTCAATCACATTCACACTGTTTATTTATCTTCCCTTCTGATCATACTATTCCTTCAAAGCTAATGTCCATTTGGAATGCAGAAGGCAACAATGTGATGACTGGGCCTAGGAGACTTGAAATAAATTGATTCATTTCCATTTTCCAATCCATTAACATAATGAGAGTTGCCAACATCACAGCCAACGTTTGGCATGCACAGTCAATTCTGTTCCTTTCTTAGGTCACAGCGGCCAGGACTAAAAATGGCACCACTCAAATAATCACAGCTGTGTTTTCTCCCCTCTGCAGGCAACAGTCAAAACCATCCCCCTTTTTAAAGATGTTACAATTCTCAGTTCAGAATTTTATTTAATGACCTTTGTGAATAATGACTTCACCGATACATTTTTAAGAAGAATGGCAGAAATCTTAAACTGTATCTTCTTTATTTTAAACCTGGCATCGATGTCAAATGTACCGCACAAATGCACCCAATGCATCATAGTTTGTATAGGTAACTTAAAATGTGGTTTTTAATGTCTTTTAATGCCACGCTATGGAGTCTGAATTTGAGGAACAAACATGTACCTATTTGAAGTACATGCACAAACCTAAAAATGCTGGCTGTAATTTGCATAATCACACCCCATGCAAACTGCAACTGAATACCAGTGCAGTAATATGATACTAATTTATCAACGCATTTATTGAAGTGGCCTAACACAATATTCCATTGAGCTTTAGTGGCAGAAGATTTCTGTTCAATTGCTGCTCTGACATCTGGAACTTGGCCTTCTCTTTTCAGATACCAACACATGTGTTTTCAAAATTTTGATTTTATTTCAGAGTCAGTGGGGAACATATCCCTGCTGACATTGCCAGTTGTGCAGCTATTTCATGCTCCAGTGTGTGTGAACTGGTTGCAGGTGGGATTTCCGCCTCTTACTCAATCTGATTGACTAGCATCTCTCTAATGCCTGCAGTGGACAAAAGTGAGACTTCATGCAGTCCATGAGTCCCAAGTCCCAAGAGTGCAGACAAAGGTAAGTTTTCTGGGTCTCTGGACAGGGTGAGTAGGAAAGGCCAGGGGAAGGTAGGAGAGTGGAGAATTTGGATGTCGAGGGAAAAGACGGTGTGGGGGAGGGAGGTCCAGTGACCACCGGACCCGAAAGACGGGGGAACTGCCTGAAGTTTTTAATGGAAGGGCCTCCTCTTCCCTGCCCGAGTACTACACCTGAATATTTTTGGGCTTCCTCCATACCCTGGATAATCTCCTGCCAGCCTAAAAAGTGAGGATGGGTGGGTGGGAAATGGCCCATAAGTGATGCATAATTGGCCACTTAAGGACCTCAGTTGGGGAAGTTAGTGGGCAGTCTGTCCAAGGTCTCACTTGTCACAGGGCAAAATGACTGAGAGGTCAGGGTGGGTGGGAACTCAGTGAGAAGCCCATTCAATGCTGGCAGGGGAGCTTGAAATTCAGGCCCATATTAAAGTTAGCAGCAGCATACTAAAGAGATAAAACAAAACTGGCTATTTCTGTTTTAGTATTTATTTTGAAACTAGGTATATAATGTCACGGAAGTGTAATTTAAGCACAAAATCTAATAGCAGACTTGAATCCAGGGATGAAACAAGGGCTATTTCACACAAAGTATTTTAATGGTTCCTCATCAGCTAAATAATCTTCAAAATCCTCTATGTGTAATTATTGCTTTGATTTGTGTTCTTGTTATTTCATGCAACTTCTATGTGAGCAGGGTCTCCTTAGGGATAGGTTTTAATGTTGAGAGATTGGGGTTCAGCCTCTCCTCTCTAGTAGATTTCACAATTTGGTACATGATCCAAAAATGGCTGGCTCAACATTGGAATTCGGAAGGCCCTAATTAATGAATAGATAGTTTTAGTGTTCTTTTGACTAAACCTAAACTTCTAACCATATTCATTGCAAGCAGTGCATTCATACAGACATAAAAGCTTTTCATGCAAGCACAGAGGTTTACTTGTGGAATGACATCATTGGCATTCAGCACATACGTGGGTCAATGCGGATGTGCAACCAGCCATCTGCATTGGCAGGAGTTACAGTGCTTTATAATCACCAAAGTGAATCCCTTTGCGTAACTAATGGAGTGCTACAGCTGTGACTTCAGCAGAGTTTGAGGCATGTTGCTCATTCCACTGCTCTGACATCTGAGATATCTTTGACAGACACTGCCATGAGGGCCCCACCAAAGACTACCAGATCTAACTGTACCTGTGCAGGGGCGGACATAGTCATCAGGGTTGCATGGGGGCTCTGACTCAACAGGTGGGGTGCAGGGGTCGAGGAGTACCTTGAGCAGAATCCCCATTTCCTTCTGTCTTTTCTCTCATGGTATACCACACCATCCCTGCTAGCCAAGCGCTGATGAGCACTTTGCTGCACTTCAGTAAGGCATTGAATGGCCAAAATAAGGCTTTCCTTCATTCTATTTAATATAGCAGACTGAGTGTGCAGGTCATTGGTCAGGTTAAGGATGCACTCATTTGCCTACTGTGTCTGATGCTGTTGGCAACTCATTCCATGGAGGTGGATAATAGTGCAAATGCCTGAAACATCACTGTACTCATGTTGAGGTGGACTCTTCCAATCGTTCTCCAAAGATGTGCGTTGCCTCTGGAAATGCTGACTGAATCAGACAACCACACACATCTTTCTTTTGATGCTCAAGAATTGTCATATTCATGGATGACCCTCCAGGCTCAATGTTTGATTCCAGCAAAGCTAGGAGTGTCCTGCATCCTATGGCAGGAACTCTGCACTGCTGTCCCTGTCTCTAACATCTGCTTCTGATTACTCAGGATGCATGCTTCACCATGTAGGAACCTATTGCCCTTGGATGCCCACCAAGGTGAAAGTATCTTCACCTGAGTCTTGTGATGACACTTCTTCAGATTGTGAAAACTTCTCTGAGGATTCGTTCGCTTCTTCCTGATTCAGCTCCTGTGTCACACTTGAAGGATCTGTAGGAAAGACATGAATTAAAACAACACGGGGAAACAGTCAAAGTCACCATTATGCAATTGTTCATATTTAGTTTGTGTGACAGCAAGAACACTAGAATTAGGAGCAGGAGTAGGCCATTTGGGCCCTCAAGCCTGCTCTGCCATTTTGATAAGATCATAACTGATCTGATTGTAGTCTCAACTCCACTTCCCTGTCTGTTCTCCATAATCCTTGACCCCCCCACCCACCCCACTTGTTAATGAAAAATCTGTTTCATCCAGTCTTGATTATTTCAAAGACCCAGCCCAAAGGACTGAGGCAAACAACTATCTGTGCGTTTGGTGAGTGGAGGAGTTTGGTGAGGAGGGAAAGGATGTGTTCCTTTTCTTTTGCTTTTTCTACCCTTTTCACCCTGAAGGAAATGGTTCTTACTTTGCTATAGGGAAAGGAGCTAGCTGCCTCGTGAGAATCTGGTATTCCAGTCATAAGGTATACCAACTGGAGGTAAATTTAATAAAATATATAAAAAAGGAAAATAAATAAGTGAGTAATATAATTATGTAACTAATTAAAACACATTAAGGATGACAGGACAGGTGATGTGTCAAGGCTGTAGCATGTGGGAGCTTCTGGGTAACATGGTCTGCAGTAACTGTGGCTCTAGGAGCTTTGTTTGAGTCATCTGGCTGGGGCTGAGCTGCAGACACTGCAACACATTAGGGAAAGGAAAGGTTGCCTTGATGCGTTGTACCAGGAGGCAATCACATCACTTAGGATAGGGTCTTCTGATTTGGTCAGTGGTCAGGGACAGGAGGGTGTGAATCAGGTGTGGCAGGTAAAGGGACCCAAAGGGCAGGAGTGCAGCAGCCTTAACCCTTAGCAATTGTGCAATAAGTTTAAGGTTCCCTCAGCTTTTTTGGAAGAAAGTGGGGGTTGCAGATGAACAAACTGGCCATGATGCTGTGATTCAGGAAGCCATTTAAGTTGGGGGAGCAAAAGGGAATGTAATGGCAATAAGGGACCATAAGACCATAAGATATAGGAGCAGAATTAGGCCACTTGGCCTATGAGGTCTGCTCCACCATTCAATCATGGCTGATATTTTTCTCATCCCCTTTCTCCTGCCTTTTCCCCATAACCCTTGATCCCCTTATTAATCAAGAACCTATCTATCTCTGTCTTAGAGACACTCAATGACCTGGCCACCACAGCCCTCTGTGGCAAAGAGTTCCACAGATTCTCCAGTCTCTGATTGAAGAAATTCCTCCTCATCTCTGTTTTAAACGATAATCCCTTTCGCCTGAGGTTGTGCCCTCTGGTTCTAGCTTTTCCCACTAGTGGAAACATCCTCTCCACGACCACCGTATCCAGGCCTCGCATTATCCTGTAAGTGTCAATAAGATCCCCCTCATCCTTCTAAACTCCAACGAATACAGACCCAGAGTCCTCAACCATTCCTCATACGACAAGCTCTTAATTTCAGGGATCTTTCTTGTGAATCTCGTCTGGACCTTTTCCAAAGCCAGCACATCCTTCCTTAGATATGGGGCCCAAAACTACTCCAAATGGGGTCTGACCAGAGCCTTATACAGCCTCAGAAGTACATCCCTGCTCTTGTATTCTAACCCTCTCGACATGAATGCTAACATTGCATTTGCCTTCCTAACTGCCGACTGAACCTACACGTTAACCTTAAGAGAATCTTGAACAAGGACTCCCAAGTCCCTTTGTGTTTCTGATTTCCGAAGCATTTTCCCATTTAGAAAATAGTCTATGCCTCCATTCCTCCTTCCAAAGTGCATACCCTCACACTTTTCCACATTGTATTCCATCAGCCACTTCTTTGCCCACTCTCCTAACCTGTCCAAGTCCTTCTGCAACCCCCCTGCTTCCTCAATACTACCTGTCCCTCTACATATCTTTGTATCATCTGCAAACTTAGCAACAGTGCCTTCAGTTCCTTCTTTCAAATCGTTACTTTATATTGTAAGAAGTTGTGGTCCCAGCACCAATTCCTGAGGCACACCACTAGTCACCGGCTGCCATCCTGAAAAAGACCCCTTTATCCCCACTCTCTGCCTTCTGCCAGTCAACCAATCCTCTATCCATGCCAGGATCTTACCCTTAACACCATGAGCTCTTAACTTATTTAACAGTCTCCTATGCGGCACCTTGTCAAAGGCCTTCTGGAAATCTAAATAAATCACATCCACTGGTTCTCCTTTATCTAACTTCCTTGTTACCTCCTCAAAGAACTCCAACAGATTTGTCAGACATTACCTCCCCTTGACAAAGCCGTGCTGACTCAGTCACCAGTGTGAGGGGGTTTGACACTGTTTTCTGTAGAAAAGATTGAGTCCAGATTGCTGTGGTGTTTGTCTGGTGCCAAGGTTTGGGGCATCAGCTCAGGGCTGCAGAAGAATTTGTAGTGGGAGGATGAAGATCCAGTTCCTGTGGCCCATGTAGGTACCAATAACATAGGTAGAACTAGGCACTAAATGAAAAGGGTAGAAGTTATAAAAATAGTAACAAGATAAAACTAAAGGCTCTGTATCTGAATGCACATTGTATTCAGAACAAAACAGATGATCTGAGAGTGCATGAAATAAATAAATACAATTTGATAGTCATTACAAAGACATGTTTGCTGGATGTCACAGATTAGGACCTCAATATTAAGGGGTACATGACGTTTTGGAAGAAAAAGAAGCCAGGAAAGGTTGATGGGGTGGCTCTGTTAATTAACAATAGCATTAGCACAATAGAGAGAAATGACCTAAGTTCAGGAAACCAGGTTGTTGGAATGGTTTGAGTAGAGATAAGAAATGATAAAGGCATGAAGTCACTGTGGGAGTGGTGTACAGCCCTCCAAGCAGTAACCATATGGTAGGATGGGGTATAAAAGAAGAAATAATGGAAGATTGCTAGAAAGATACAGTGATAATCATGGGGGATATTAATCTTTATATTGACTGGAAAAGTCAGATGGGTAAAGATAGTATAGATGAGGAATTCATAGAATGTTTTCAGGATAAGTTCTTAGAACAGCACATTCTGGCACCAACCAGTAGACCTACTAGACTTAATTAGTAGACCTAATATTGCGCAACAAGAGAGGACAATCCCTCAACATGTCTCCCAACAAAGGGCTGAACTCGCAGAGCTCAGCCAGCCATCGGAGTCTGGCCATGAGGCTGGAAACTGTTACTGCTGGCTCCTTACTGCAGAATGAAATTTGTACCTTTACATGGTAACGCATTGCCTCCAAACTCTCAATCTCAAATAGCTCTATTTTCCTGAATAGTGGCCTCTTCATAATGGAGTCTGTACCTTTTCTACTTTGAACTTCAAGTGATAACTCCCCCCACTTCCCCAACCACCTCCAACTCTGCAGGGAAGCATTCAATGACTAATCTGTTTTGTCATCATCACCAGTGTAGTAACTCAAGGTGACTCAATGTGGCAAATAACAAACTATAGGATGTAAAGATTAAGAAGAACTATATTCAACAAAGCGTTAACAGCACAACTGTACAGGTCTACTCCTAACAATGTCCTGACTCCAACAGCAGCCTCCAGCCCCGGGGATGTTCGCTGTTGCTCCTGTTTGGCCCAGGTTTGCACACTCACTCTCCATTGGTTCCAACCCAGTCACGTGGCCTGCGAAGGATCACCCATTAAAGGGGAAATGCTACTAAACTTTGCATGGGGGTGGGACATGAGGAGGATTCTTTGAACTCAGCTTTCAAAAGATTCCATCATGCAGACAAGGGTTTACAATGTCCTTCAGTGGCCATAAACCACAACTCTTTAGAAACTGGATGGCTCCATGAAAACTGTGGATACCAGCACGTGCCTATCTCTGCAGTGGAACTGGCCAGGTTGGGAGAGCAGGGTTTGGAGCTTTTAACCTATACCAGACCACACCCTTTAAAGGCACTGGTGAAAATCAGACAGCTCAGGAACTGGGACCCGCCAGCTATTTTTAAAAGGCACCTGAGTCACCCTAAATCAAAGAAAATCCAGGCCAATGTATGGTCCATGGAGTGCATGGCCCTCTAATGGATATTTTAGGTATGTTTCAATACTTGATTGTTCTCTGGCAAAGTTGAAATTCAGTCTCCATATAAAAATTCCATCTTCCCATCAAACTAATACATAACTTTTATATTTATTCCATTACTTTGAATTTTGCTTTGCTTTTAATCTGTGGACTCCAAAACCTTGCAGAGCTGCAAAGCTTTTGGCCCTTGACTGTTTGAATGTTTTTCAAGCTTTTCATAACTTGAACTACAGTAGAATCTAGAACATAGAAACAGGCATTTGGCCCAAACTGTCTGTGCCACGTCTATGCTCTAAATGAACGTCCTCCACTTTGAATGATTAGATGGGGGAAAGTTAAATGTTGTTTCCTCACTGCATGAATAACTGTTTACTGTTTTAATGTCTTTTGAACCTATTATATTACGACGACTCATTTGGGACTCATAGCTACTTGGAGCAATGTTAAGCTGTCTTAACTGATTTATATGGCCTTCTCTGTGCTGCTCGCTCACCAGGCAAGCTGTAGCACTATATTAGTACATAAATATGTGGACATCCTATTGCAAATTTGTACTTGTAGTGGCTTTGCAAATTTAATATGCACATTTGCACTCGTGACACACACACTGTTACTATTTCCAGCTTTTAACTGTTGTTGAGTTCCTTGATTCTTTGTTGATATTATCAATGAATTTTGGATTTATCCACCACTAGCAGCATGAGGAACACAATTAAGATAACATTAAGCAGTGCGATCCACAACATTGCAAAGGAACCTGCAGGATGGGAAGCTAAATGTATTCGCAAGAAGGTTAGATCCTCGCTGGACTGGATTTAACTCATTTGATGAAACGCCTAAGATAAATTGACAAAGTCAAATCCTCCACATGCCTTTCTCGAAGGTGACTGAGTAAACCTGGAATTAGTGCTTTTGAATCAAGTAACTTGCATCAATTCACATCAAGTATCCTATGAAATAAGTCTTGCGTATCTAGGCAACCAGGATATTAGCTGTGTGAGCAGTGCAATGTCACTGCAATTCAGAGTGAGGATTTCAATGTGACGACCTTGCTTTCTTACACTGAAGTCTCGTGTTGCCTGAATCTCAGTGATTTAGGAGAAAGGATTTATGGAAATGGAAGGTGAGTTTGTAACTTGGAAGTAAACGTAGAAAGGACAAGCAGTACATTATTAAAACCAAGTGGAAATGTTTACCCAGGAGAAATCTGCCTGACAAAGATATCAACTGCAAAGGTTTACAACTTCTGATACAAAACAACCATTAAAGATCGGCTAATAACTGGTCCTTGGACATATTGGAAACCAACAACTAGCAATCAGGATCCATGCATCATTTAGGATTTGTGTTTGAAACAAAGTCATTCCTGTCCTGAGACATCTCCTGACACAATGTTGACATGTGGCTGAAAATGCATTACTACAACAGGGCAGAAGAGCATAGGACCATTAAGACGTAGGTGCAGAAGTAGGCCATTTGGCCCATCGAGACTGCCCCACCATTCAATGAGATCATGAATAATCTGATATAATCCTCAACTCCACTTTTCCGCCTTATCCCCATAACCCTTGATTATCCTTCTGATTAGAAATAAGTCCATCTCAACCTTGAACAACCCAACCTCTATAGCCCTCTGAGGTAAAGAATTCCACAGATTCACTACCCTGTGAGAGAAGAAATTCCTCCTCATATCTTTTTTAACTGGGTGACCTCTTACTCTGAGATAATGCCCTCTGGTCCTAGACCTTCCCACAAGAGGAGACAACCTCTGAGCATTTATTCTGTTGCACTCTCTGAGAATCCAGTATGTCTCAATAAGGTTGCCTTTCATTCTTCTAAACTTCAATGAGTACAGGTCCAACTTACTCAATCTCTCCTTGTAAGAAAGTCCCTCCATACCCCCCGGGATCAACCTAGCCAACATTCTATTTGCTTTTCATAAAAACATAGAAAATATGTGCAGGAGTAGATCATTCGGCCCTTCAAACCTGCACCACCATTCAATATGATCATGGTTGATCAAGCACTTTCAGTATCCCATTTCCATTTTCTCTCAATACCCCTTGATCCCTTTAGCCACAAGGCCCACGTCCAGCTCCTTCCTGACGATATCTAATGAATGGCCCCAACAGCTTTCTGTGGTAGAGAATTCCACAGCTTCACAACTCTGAGTGAAGAAACTCTTCCTCATCTCAGTCCTTGAATGGCTTACCCCTTATTCTTACACTGTGACCCCCTAGTTCTGCACTTCCTTAACATTGATAACATTGTTCCCGTATCTAGCCTGTCCAGTCCCATGAGGATTTTATATGTTTCTATGAGATCCCCTCCCATTCTTCTAAATTCCAGTGAGTACAAACTCAGTGGATCCAGACTCTTCATATGTCAGTGCTACCATTCCAGGAATCAGTCTAGTGAACCTTCGCTGGACTCCCTCAATAGCAAGAATGTCCTTCTTCAGACTAGGACACCAAAACTGCACACAATACTCAAAGTATGGCCTCATCAAGGCCCTGTATAACTGCAGCAAGACATCCTTACTCTTATACTCAAATCCTCTTGCTATGAAGGCCAGCATGCCATTAGCTTTCCTCACTGCCTACTGTACCTGCATGCCAACCTTCAGTGACTTCCACCATGACACCCAAGTCATGTTGCACTTCCCCTTTTCCTAAACTGCCACCATTCAAATAATAATCTTCCTTCCTATTTTTGCCACCAAAGTGGATAGCCTCAGATTTATCCACATTATATTGCATTTGCCAAGTATTTGCCTACTCAGCCAGTCTGTCCAAGTCACCCTACAGCCTCTTAGCATCCTCGTCACAGCACACACTGCCACTCAGCTTAGTGTCATCTGCAAATTTGGAGATACTGCATTCAATTTCTTCGTCCAAATCATTAATGTACATTATGAATAGCTGGGGACCCAACATTGAACCCTGCCGGACCCACTAGTCACTGCCTGCCACTCTGAAAAGGATCCGTTTATTCCTACACTCTGCTTCCTGTCTGCCAGCCAGTTCTCTATCCAAGTCAATACATTACCCCCAATACCATGAGCTTTAATTTTGCTCACTAATCTCTTGTATGGGACCTTGCCAAAAGCCTTTTGAAAATCTAGATACACAACATCCACTGGTTCACCCTTGTCCATTCTACTGGTCACATCCTTAAAAAATTCCAGAAGATTTGTCAAGCACGATTCCCTGTAGTGAATCCATGCTGACTTGGATCGATCCTGTCAGCGCTTTCCAAATGCTCAGTCATTACATCTTTAATAATTGACTCCATCAATTTCCCCAGCACCAATGTCAGGTTAACCGGTCTATAATTCCCCATTTTCTCCCTCCCTCCTTTTTAGCTACCAACCAATCCACTGGAACTCTTCCAGAGACTAAAGAATGCTGAAAAATTATCACCAATGTGTTCATTATATCTAGGGCCACTTCCTTGAGTACTCTGGGATGCAGAGCATCAAGCCCTGGGGACTTATCGAGTTTTAATCCCAGCAATTTCCCCAATACAATTTCCTGACTAATAAGGATTTCCTTCAGTTTCTCCTTCATGTTATATCTTCTGTCATCCTTAGTGATGACAGATCCAAAGTATTTGTTCAGCTGGTCTGTCATATCTTTGTTGCCCATAATGAATTCACCTGATTCTAACAGTAAGGGATTTGTCTTCATTTGTCTTCACCAGTTTTTTTCTCTTCATACATCTATAGAAACTTTTGCAGTCAGTTTTTATGTTTCCTGCAAGCCTACTCGCGTATTCTATTTTCCCCTTCCAAATTAAACCCGTTGTCCTCCTTGCTGGACTTTAAATTTCTCCCAGTCTTCAGGTTTTCTGTTTTTTTTCTGGACAATTTATATGCCTCCTCTTTGTCTTTAACACTATCCCTGATTTCCCTTGTTAGCCTGCTGAACTTGCATGCTAGCACATTGTGATTTACGCATGAGGACCCCCCAATTCCTCTGTGCTGCAATTTTCTGCAATCCTTCTCCATTTAAATAATGTTCAGCTCCTTTATCTTTCCTACCTAAGTGCATAACTTCACATTTTCCTACATTATATTCCATCTGCCAAGGTTTTGCCCGTCTCAGCACTGATCCCTGTGGCACTCCACTAGTTACAGGTTGCCATCCTGAAAATGCCCCTTATATCCCAACTCTCTGTCTTCTATCAGTTAGCCAATCCTCTACCCATGCTAACATACTCCCCGCAACACCATGGGCTCTTATTAAGTAGCCTTTGTGCAGTACTTATCGAATGCTTTTTGGAAATCCAAGTATATTACATCTATTGGTTCCCCTTTCTCTTTCCTGCTCATTACCACCTCAAAGAATTATAATAAATTTGTTAGGCATGATTTCCCCTTCATGAAGCCATGATTATATTGCCACTCTGCTTGATTATATTGTGCATTTCCAAATGCTCTGCTATTACATCCTTTATAATGGTCTCTAATATTTTCCCAATGACAAATTAAGCTAACTGACCTGTAGTTTTTTTTTGTCTCCTCCCTTTTTGAATAAGGGTGTTACATTGGCAGTTTTCCAATCCACTGGGACTTTCCCAGAATTTAAGGATTCTTGAAGAGTACTACCAGTACATCCACTATATCTGTATTGAGAAGGGGGCATCATTTTTAAAGAGTGCCCAGATCAGAGGAAAAGAGAACCTTCCTCCCATGGAGGTGATAGGGGCTCCCCATGCCCTCCTGCAAACAAAGTCAGCATCCCCCCACCCATGTGATCAGAGCCAGTATCTCTTGCCCCTGCCCCCCTACCACTGCTGTTATCAGAGCAGGCATCTCTCTGCCCCCTGCATTCAGAGGTGGCATCTCTTTTCCCACTCCCAAACAATCAATTTGCATCCCCCCCCCTTTCCCTCAAAATGTCACCAGTGGACCACATCCCCCCCGCCCCCAACCCAAAACAGCCAATGCCGGCACCACCACCCCTTCTTCCCCCTGAGAATTGCTGACATTGGACCTCTCCCTCCATGAAAAGCCATTGCTGGCATCCCCAACACTCCCACATCCACTCTCCCCTACCACCACAAATAAGCGAGTTCACCCCCCATGGGGCATTCATTAAGGTCCATCCCTAGCACTGCACCCCTGGGACCAGTTGACACTGCCAGATAGGCACTATCATGTTGACACTATCAGGTTTGCCAATCTGTGCCTGGAGGCCTGGCCAATGTCTCTCTCCACTGGGGGCTATACTCACCTTTACACTCCTGGGGTGGGGGGGAACCGCATGACAGGTGACAGGTTCATGGCTGTCGCCAATGTGACAGGCATCATGTGGCAAAGGGAGGCGTTTAGTGACATGTATCAGTGTGAACCTGATTACGTCGCCTGCACGGAGTAGTAAAAATTGGAAATTTCAATCTCACTGGCAAGTTTCGCAATTTCTGGGTTTCGTGGGATCTTGAGCCCCTGCCACCATTCCTGCAGACGGAGAGTGCGGGTTCAAGATGACCCCCAAAGTAGTGCCTGAGGAAGCTGGAGGCTTGAGCCTTGCATCTGGACCCCTCTTCTCTTAGATCAAGGGTCTGAGGGAGAAATATATAATGTACTTAGAGGATAGATTATGCCTTTCTCTTCCAGCCTCCAATGTCTTTTGATTCTGTAAGTCTTCTGACTGTTGCTTTCCAACAACAGCAAGAAGCTCCCAAGGTCAGCAACCAGGCTCTGAGGTGTGCAGCTGTTCATGTACTCCTACCCCAAATTGTAGGCACAAGGTCCTGCCAGAGGGTAGGCTACAGCCAGAGTTTACACTGAGCTATTCAAATGACATGTCTCGCCAAATTCAAACATAGTCAAGCCAGGACAGACATAGCTCACCATGTGCGCACCACACTAGCTGAGCACCTGCTGGCAGGAATAGGAAATGAAAATTAGGGCAGGTGCTGTGTTTTTCATTTGTTCCCAACCTCTGCATTCATGCAAACATATATTCAATAGATATTATTGAAATTTCACTATTGGCTCTAAAAATATTTTTTCAAAACACAGCAATTTAATTACTATTGTCAGAGCTTTCTGAAAAGCTCCAGGAATAACTTCTATGGAGTGAATTATACATTTTACATTTTGGCTCTGGATCATTCCAGGAATTATTAGCAAAATTTTGTGGTCCTTTTACAGATGCCATATTCAGATGTGGCCATGAATTTATCCCCTTTACCAGTGACAACGCCAGTGCAGAAGAACAGAAGAAAGAACCAGAGGCTTTGCAGCCATGGCTGGATTTCTGAAGATCTGCTAACTAACAGATGTTGCAGCTCATAAGCTTCCCTCATCCTACCCCTAAATCCTCCAGTGCCATGCCGTGTGGTACATCTGCTTTCTGCCACCTTGTGCACTCGGCAATCCCACACTTGATACACATCAAAATCTCTGGGTCCACATGCAAAATGCTTACGCACTCTGGCAGATCGTAAGAGGTCATTCAGCCTCTTACAGCACTGTATCCAAGTCCTTTGGATGAGCAGACAGTTGCTGAATTCCTCTGCAACCCCCATTCAGGCTGCTTTGCTCTCACTCCTCCCGCCGATCACTCACAGCCTGAAGGACGGCTCTTGGGGAG
The DNA here is from genome assembly GCF_964213995.1 of Mustelus asterias. NCBI lineage: Eukaryota > Metazoa > Chordata > Chondrichthyes > Carcharhiniformes > Triakidae > Mustelus > Mustelus asterias. The sequence continues at coordinate 104,925,293 of NC_135802.1, forward strand.
TCATCAAACCATGGGGCCACCCTTTGACTGGGTTTCTCAACAGCTCCTCTCTCTCTGTCATATGGTGGCCTTACAGCATCTGTGGAAAGACAAAGGGAGTTAAAGGATAGAAATTGAGTATTTTTCTAAATACTTGTTATTTATAAGGGGAATGAACAAAGAACAAAGAACAAAGAACAGTACAGCACAGGAAACAGGCCCTTCGGCCCTCCAAGCCTGTGCCGCTCCTTGGTCCAACTAGACCATTCGTTTGTACCCCTCCATTCCCAGAATGCTCATGTGACTATCCAGGTAAGTCTTAAACAATGCCAGCGTGTCTGCCTCCACCACCCTACTTGGCAGCGCATTCCAGGCCCCCACCTCTCTCTGTGTAAAATACGTCCCTCTGATATCTGAGTTATATCTCGCCCCTCTCACCTTGAGCCCGTGACCCCTCGTGATCGTCACCTCCGACCTGGGAAAAAGCTTCCCACTGTTCACCCTATCTATACCCTTCATAATTTTGTACACCTCTATTAGGTCTCCCCTCATTCTCCGTCTTTCCAGGGAGAACAAGCCCAGTTTACCCAATCTCTCCTCATAGCTAAGACCCTCCATACCAGGCAACATCCTGGTAAACCTTCTCTGCACTCTCTCTAACACCTCCACGTCCTTCTGGTAGTGCAGTGATCAGAACTGGACGCAGTACTCCAAATGTGGCCTAACCAGCGTTCTATACAGCTGCAACATCAGACTCCAGCTTTTATACTCTATACCCCGTCCTATAAAGGCAAGCATTCCATGGACAGATGTGTTCAAATGTTCTTTCCTCCCTGAGTGAGACAGAGCTGGCACAATAGTCACCAAAACTTAAAAACAAGCTCTTACCAACTGCAAATAACTCAAAGGATTTCACTCTTTAGAATCAAAACCTCTATCTGAAAATCACTATTTATAATACAGCTGCCAGAAACCCAGGCCAAGGTGCCTTTAAATGGGTAGCCATGATGGTTCATAGCCTGCCTCCTCTCTTTCCAGACGTCCTGACCAGGAGGATCATTTGGGCGAGATGTCCATCCTTCCATAGAATAAATAGAATCCTTACGGTGCAGAAACAGGCCATTCGACCCATCGAGTCTGCACCCACCACAATCCCACCCAAGCCATATTCCTGCAACCCTTACCTAACTGGCCAGCTTCCCACTAGTTGGCCATTAATTTCCGGCAAGATGTTTTATCTGGTGTCTTTACCAGGTGGGACAGAGTCAGCAATCTATACATTTCTGTATTGAACTCCCACCCACTGCTAGGGGGCTTAAAATTCACCCCTAAAAATTTAAGCCATTGTTGTTGAAACATCTGACTTAAAAACTATAGTAATACTTATTGTCAACCGCTGAAGGTGAAATATCCTGCTGACTTGATAATCAAACCAATAAGAAGTATTTTAATTACAACAATCAAAACCAGAAACTAAGGGGAGAAAGGCCACAGTGCCCCCAAAAGCATAACTTATTAATGAATTGCTTCCAAACTTTCCTTTTCATATTCTATTTCTGAAATTATATTTTTATTAATCAATCATTAATCCAGAATAACCATATTGCACCAAATGTAGAAAAGAGATCAATCCTTTGTCGGATGTACAGTTTCAGACTTTAATCTTCTGCATTATACAAACATTTCTCGAGCTGAATATTACTTCTATTATCGATATGTCCTCATCTAAACTCAGATAGGTTATTTATAGTATTCGTCTCAAAGTAATTTTATTGATTCAAAGGCATCATGAGTACCATAAATCATTTTATTTTCTCTCAAATGATACTAACAGGTCTATAATAAATGACCTAAAAAACAAGCTTTCTTTGTTGTGGCAGAATCAGATGACATCTTGGCCCTTTGAGCATTGCGGAGGTTGGATAAAATGATATTTAAGGTTGATTACATGTTACAAGTACAGGCCCTCACTTGCTGCTTGTGCATTTTAGGGAATTATTGGCATGAATTTTGCACTCGTTGGGCACATGCACTCGGCTGGCCCGGACAGGGATGCACAATGTGCTTCTGACCACAATCAGTCCCATCATGCTTGCTGGCCAATTAACAGGCAGCCAGTGTGAAATGTGCGCTGAAGAAAGCTCATCACTGTCAGAGGGAGAAAAGCGGAAAGAGGGCAGATACCAAGAAAAGGGAGAGTGCAGGCTGGCGCTCCTAATGGGCCCCCTCAAGGCAGACCCTCAACTGCTGCAGAGCTTCCTGAGGGAGCTACAGACCCGTAAAATTAAATGTGATGAGAAAATGCAGCAAACTGTGTCAAAGCAGCACATTCAAACACTCAGCAGCAGAACCCAGAAAACTCCAGTCCCCAGACATCCTTTAAAATTTTATTTCACGCTGGACATTCCGTTGTAGCATAAACAAGAAGACCACCTGGACAATTGGCCTACCCACTAACTGTAAAAGTGAACAGGTCGCATAAAGTCGCTTCTTATTGACTCATTAATGAGCTTAATTCCCCGCATGATTGTCGGCGGGTGTGCTCCCGACTCCTGTGTGCGCTTACCGGCTGAAATATGAGGCAAGTGTGCGATGATGTCGGGACAGCGCCCGACATCTTCTCGCAAGATTTCATGTGCTTCCAGGTCAAGTACGCGCCTGCCCAAGCAACATAAAATTCTGGCCTGGCGCAATGACCAAGATTGTCCTTCCATTTATGGATGCATGCGATTGTCCCATTACTATCTACGCTGTTTTTTTAGAAGAATCCTTACATTGCAGAAGGAGGCCATTTGACCCATCTAGTCTGCACTGACCACAATCCCACCCAGGCCCTTTCCCTGTAACTCCACTTATTTATTCTGCTAGTCTTCTGACACGGAGGGACAATTTAGCATGGCCAATCAAACTAACCTGCACATATTTAGACTATGGGAGGAAACCGGAGCACCCAGAGGAAATACATGCAGACATGAGGAGAACATGCAAACTCCACACAGTTACCCAAGGCTGGAATTGAACCCTGGTCCCCGGTGCTGTGAGGTAGCAGTGCTAACTGTGCCACCATACCATTATATAACAAAAATCACAAAGACCTTGGTAAATATTTCAACTAATTAATAATTCAAATTGATTGTACACAAATTTAATCATAATCTTAAATTTTTGCTTTACTCTGTGATGATTCACCCTTGTGAAGGAACTCATACTGGGACACTATGGACTGTAGCCCTCTCACCCAAGTCATTATTCTCAATCTTTAAACCTTAGCAGTGAAGGTTAGTGGTCTGTGGAGCAAAGACAATTTCCACATATTTGCAGAATCAGCATTCTGCTTTGTCCACTTCTCTAGCCTAGATGCATTAAGGTAGATGCAGTTAGCCTTTGACTGCCCTGCATAAGTTCACATAACACAGCACAGATCAAATCCATGAACTGCTGCACTTCCCCAACCTTTTCTGCTGTTAGAAAGGTCCTTGATAGAATCTTGCAAAATCAGGGCTTACATGTAAGTGCATTTGTTAAGCAGAAAATAACACGCCATCAGAAACACTAGTTTGAGTGACACAGGGATAAGTTCATGAATTTATTCTCTGCTTGGTAAATTTTGGAATTCTGCTGGAGAGTTACAATTATCATAGCTCCAGGCTGTATTTAATTAAATACACTACAAGGTTAACTGAAAATTAATAATTAGGATCCCCTTTCTGGATCAGTGTCTCCACCTGCTGGCATTCTTCTGAATGAAGTCACAGCTGAATCAAAAGGCCAGGATTTTCCTCATTATTGGTAAAGTCTGTTGTCAGAGAGGAAAGGCGGCGTTGAAGCCGCCAACAGTAATGGTGATTTCACTGTCATATAGTACAGCACTTGAAAAGAAAAATTCAAGTCATGGGTCCCACGACGTAACGCTGGCCTCTGATTTGTCCACCCTGCCATCAACTTAGACACTTGATGAACCGGGGCAGCTCAGAGAACAGCGAATAAACCAGCTCGCTGAAGTACACCCCTGGCATCCACCCCTGACACCCCTCCAGGAGGCACAGGCCCCCTCCAGCACTACCCTGGTATCAAGCTAGTACTACCCAGGCTATTGGGTAGTGCCTTGATAATGCCATCTTGATGCCAGGATGGTGCCTGTATAGTGCTAGGGAGTGCCAGCTTTATGTCAGTGTAGTGCCCAGATAATCTATCCGCAATACCCAGGCATGACCCTCTCCCCCTGAGCTGAACTCACCTGAGCTCCCCGGGAGGTCAGCTTGCCAGGTACATACCTTCAGAAACAAGTCAGGCGTCGTGCCGTTCTGCCACTGTGGTGGATTTTATGACATGGGGAGGTGATTCCGGAGTATGGCTCTGATAATGTTATATAAATTTATTATAATGTTTTTGATATTCATCTTCAGAGAACACAGCCTATCACTGATAGGGGAGGGGGCAATCACATCATGCTTTCATGCTGATGTTAAATACGACTTTGCGTCTGTCATGATATTTTCCACTCCTGTTACAGAAACTCCAACGCAAATGGGAGTGGAAAATCCCAGTCTAAAATTTCTTGGTCACCTGCAATAATTTTCAAAAGGTATTTGACACAGTGTCACACAATAGACTTGTAAGCAAAATTCTAACTCATGGAATAAAATGGAAAGTAGGTACTTGGATAAGAAATTAGGTGAATGACAGGAAACAGAGAGTAGTGATAAATAGTTGTTTTTCAGACTGGGGGAAATTTATAGTGGAGTTCCCCAGGGGTCAGTGTCGGAACTCTTGCTCTCCCTGATATATATATTAATGCCCTCAGCTGTGGTGCGCAGGGCTTGATTTCAAAATTTGTAGATTATAAGAAGATTGGAAGCATTGTCAACTGTGATGAGGATAGTCTTGAACTTCAAAAGGACATAGACATGTTGATGGATTGAGCATGAAGTTCAATGCAGAGAATGTGAGGTGATTCATTTTGGCAGGAAGAATAGGCAGAGACAGTATAAATAGAGGGAGAAACTCTAAAGGAGGTTCAGGAACAAAGAGACTTCAGTGTATATGTACATAAGTATTTGAAGATGACAGGGCATGTTGAGAGAGCAGTTAATAATATAGCATCCTAGATATTATTAATAGCGGCATTGAGTACAAGAGTAAGGAGATCATGTTGAACTGGTGCAAGATGCTAGTTGGGCTGCAAGGGATATGGCAGGGAAGTGGGACGAGGTAGAATGCTCTTTCAGAGAGCCAGTGCAGAGTTGATGGGCTGAATGGCCTCCTTCTGCATTGTAAAGATTCTGCAATTCTGTGATATGAGGGTTTCAGCAGCATATGGGTGAAAATTAGAGATGTTACAGAAGTGGATCTTTGTGATCAAGAGGGTATGAGATGGAATGCTCAGCTCAGTGCCAAATCAGATGATAAGGTTTCAAATAATCTGGTTCAGCCTCAGACAGCCACAGGCAGAAGGATGGAGTCAATGGAAATGGAGTTTGTGGTTGGGACCAAAGGCAGTGACTTCAGTCTTATCAATCTATCATTGAAGAAATTACTGCTCATCCAATACTAAATGTTTGACAATCGATATGATAAATCAGAGGAAATAGTGAAGTTTTGAGAGTTGATAGTGGGATAGAAATGGGTGTCATCGGCATATGTGAAACCATGATGTTGGCTGGGATTCTCCCAAAAAAATTCTAAGTGCTGAATTCATGTAAAAGCGGAATTTTCAAAATGAATCTCCCACACTCCATGCACGACAGAGTGCCTCAGAGAGATTCACACTGAACAGCTGGGGACGGGGCCTATTCCCGCTGTAGAGGCTGGCAGCGTAGTGCTGAGCGGGCCACTGCGTATGCTGATCTGTCAAAGTGGAGATCGCGCATGAGGGAAGATTGGTAAGGACTTAGACAAAGATGAGAGTTCAGGGCTAAGGAGGGTGGAACATTGAGAAATATTTTACTTGGTGGGCTAGGTGAAGGGCGGGGTGTGACAAAAGCAGCTGAACATATTGGCCTCAATCTTAGTGACAAAGAAATTAATGAATGTCTGGCACTTGGTGAAGGTGAAGATGAAAGGGGTTTAAGAACACAGTTTGCATTGGTAAAGAGAAGCTGAAGTTTATCTTTGCATTCCAGAATGATCCTAGAATGATGAGAAATGCTAGCAGAGGAGAGCTGAATACAATAGTGCTTTATGTGGCCCAGCCAAATCAGACAATTAATGGTTGAATCAGTTGTTTTCCATAAACATTCAAGTCTGTGCCCATAGATTTAAAGGGAGAGATCTGTGCCATAGCAGTGGACACAGGTGAGGTCCCTGAGGATTGGAGGATAGCGAATGTGGTACCGTTATTTAAGAAGGGTAGCAGGGATAACCCAGGAAATTATAGGCCAGTGAGCTTGACGTCCGTGGTAGGGAAGTTGTTGGAGAGGATTCTTAGAGACAGGATGTATGCGCATTTAGAACGGAACAATCTCATTAGTGACAGACAGCATGGTTTTGTAAGAGGGAGGTCGTGCCTTACAAATTTGGTGGAGTGTTTTGAGGAAGTGACAAAAACGGTTGACGAAGGAAGGGCCGTGGATGTCGTCTATATGGATTTCAGTAAGGCATTTGATAAAGTCCCTCATGGCAGGTTGGTTAAGAAGGTGAAGGCTCATGGGAGAGGTAGATGGGTAGAAAACTGGCTTGGCCACAGGAGACAGAGGGTAGCAGTCGAAGGGTCTTTTTCCGGCTGGAGGTCTGTGACCAGTGGTGTTCCACAGGGCTCTGTACTGGGACCTCTGCTATTTGTGATATATATAAATGATCTGGAAGAAGGTGTAACTGGTGTTATCAGCAATTTTGCGGATGACACGAAGATGGCTGGACTTGCGGATAGCGATGAACATTGTCAGACAATACAGCAGGATATAGATAGGCTGGAAAATTGGGTGGAGAAATGGCAGATGGAATTTAATCCAGATAAATGCGAAGTGATGCATTTTGGAAGAACTAATGTAGGGGGAGTTATACAATAAATGGCAGAGCCATCAATAGTATAGAAACACAGAGCGTGCAAGTCCACAAATCCTTGAAGGTGGCAGCACAGGTGGAGAAGGTGATGAAGAAGGCATATGGTATGCTTGCCTTTATAGGACGGGGTATAGAGTATAAAAGCTGGAGTCTGATGTTGCAGCTGTATAGAACGCTGGTTAGGCCACATTTGGAGTACTGCGTCCAGTTCTGGTCGCCGCACTACCCGAAGGACGTGGAGGCTTTAGAGAGAGTGCAGAGAAGGTTTACCAGGATGTTGCCTGGTATGGAGGGTCTTAGCTATGAGGAGAGATTGGGTAAACTGGGCTTGTTCTCCCTGGAAAGACGGAGAATGAGGGGAGACCTAATAGAGGTGTACAAAATTATGAAGGGTATAGATAGGGTGAACAGTGGGAAGTTTTTCCCAGGTCAGAGGTGACGATCACGAGGGGTCACGGGCTCAAGGTGAGAGGGGCGAGGTATAACTCAGATATCAGAGGGACGTTTTTTACACAGAGTGGTGGGGGCCTGGAATGCGCTGCCAAGTAGGGTGGTGAAGGCAGACACGCTGGCATCGTTTAAGACTTACCTGGATAGTCACATGAGCAGTCTGGGAATGGAGGGATACAAACGAATGGTCTAGTTGGACCAATGAGCGGCACAGGCTTGGAGGGCCGAAGGGCCTGTTTCCTGTGCTGTACTGTTCTTTGTTCTTTGGAACAAATGGGGTGTGGGACAGTGGCAGTTTACAGGGGAAAAAAGCCCCAAAGGTGGAGATGAGGGTATGATTGAGCGTATCAGCAGCTGCAGAAATGTTAGGATGAAAGCAGGACCCGGACTTGGGAAAGTTGGGAGATTCTCTTCCTCTGGAACAGGAGGGGGTTACCTCTCTGCCTAACCAAGCAAGTCTGAACAGAGGGCGCAGAGGAGGTCAGTAGCAGTGGTGTCATTTGAAGAACCTGACTGCAGTGCTGCAAATGGGTGGAGACTAGCGGTCAAAAGCAAAGCGAGGCCATCCTGTGAGCAACAGCATGGCAACTAATCCACAACACCCCGATTGTCCCCCAAATCAGTCAGCCAGCGAGAGATGAGGGTGTAATACTGCATGGCCAGGTGTCAACTTTGTGTGAGTGTGAGAGGGATCAGCTAAGTGGTGAGGTAGTTCTGTAAGGGGAAGGTACACACTGGGGACAACAGGAAATGGATATACATGTGGGGCCATCTGCAAGAATATTTGGGTTCCAGAGTATGTCAGCTTAAATCCCACTTCTCATTCTCCTCTCTGAAGGTTGGTATTGATATTGATGATCCGAGGTGACCCTGACCCAGCAAATTAGTCCAGAATGGCAAGTGTTTGCAGGGTGGTAAAGGGCAGACAGGTTCTGCTCACACTGGGTGGATCACAAAAATTACAACGACTCTGCAATTATATGCCATGTTCATCAAACCTCATGTGGTACCTGCAGCTCCAACAAGTCAGGGTAATAGTGACCCAATACAACTTGTTCTTCTCATGTTGCATCCTCAGTGACCCAAGCAGGAATACCTCAGGATGTTGAGGGGACCCTCATTACTTCCTGTTAAACTATTGTCCTCCAATGATACAGGCCTTCGAAATTTCTGCAATCCTCCAATTCTGGCCTTGTCCATTTCTATTCTATGCCTTCCCTGGGAGCATTTCTAGACCAGTGTAGGGGAAGCCTTGCTCTATATCTTGCCCATGTTGCACCTGGGAAAGATTGATGGGACAGTGCAGGGGGAACTTTCCCTAAGTTCCACCTGGGCTGAGAATGTTTGATAAGGCAGTGTAGAAGGAGCTTTACTCTGAATCTAACTCAAGCCACCCCTGGGAGTGTTGAATGTGACAGTTGGGAGGAAGCTTGATAGAATCAAATGATCTCTTCTGTTGTCACTACCCATGATGTGATACTTGAATATCATGGGATGGTCTTGCTGAGGAGAGAAAGAAATCTTTATAAACAGTACCAGACAATGTACATATTTACAGTAGAGGGTAAAAATATGGAGAGGAATCCATATTAGGTCCTTACATGTTGCTACCTATAGACTGACTTTTGCTCTATGTGCCTTCTTACATCAATGTATGGGCTATGGTGTACTCAGCCTCACATTAACCCTTTTGGTACCAGATCCTTTTACAGATAAAGGTCATTCTCTGTTCCATTGTGTTGTCAGGTTTTACTGGGGGGTTTCTTTTTAATTGTCGATTCTCCCAAAGTACGATGCTCAAGTTTTAGTTTCTCCAAATCCATACTCTTTATTTACAGCTAATGTTTACACATTTGGACCTCTGCACAAGGTTGGAGTTTCTCCTCTTTCCATATCACGCTCTAAGTCATGTGATTTGACATCAGCAGATGCATGGTTCCGATGTTAACCCTTTGCTCTACACTTCCCCCCAAGTCTCTATACATTTTATATTTACATCCTCCTATACCAGTGCTTTACAAACTTTTTTTCCACTTTTACCAAATGGTCGTCCCTCGTGATCCACGCTATGTTCACTTATTACTTGTCTCTGGCCCTCTCTTTCGCATAACCAAATGATCCATGTCTACATTGGGCTTACTAGAAAGGGAAAGAAAATTGGCACCAAGTGCATGTATGTTCAGGACATTTGGCACCTGGCACATACAGAGCACGCCTACCTGTTTATTCTTGCCTCATGTGGTCATACACTGTATTGCAGCGAGAAAATGGAGAAAAGGGTCAGGCGATCTTTAGGGATCGCTTTTGGCCACCCATTTATCAACATCCCACAACCCATCGGTGGATCAGGACCCTGACTTTGAAATACACTGTCCTACACGCTCCTATGGAGCTGCTAATCTGTGTCCAGTAGCAAGCTGGTCATCAGTGGGTAGCCGTACTTCTGACCTTATGATAAAGAGGAAGCCATTGAGGAAGCAGCTGAACATAATGATGCCTCAGACGCTGACCTGAGGAACTTTTGCAGTGACGTCTTGTGGCTGAGATATTTGCATTCAACAACCACATTCCTTAGTTTGTGCCATTAGAGTTTTCAGCAAAATTACCATTGACATCAGTTTGACTAGATTCCTTAGGGCTGCAATTGTCAAACGTTTCCTTTATGTCTGGGGCAGGCATTCTCATCTCAACTGTGGAATTCAACCCATTTCCATGTATAGACCAAAGCTGTAATGAGGTCTGGAGTCAAGTGGTATTGGCAGAAATTTAACACCATGTCAGTAAGCTTTTTGTAATGCATTCCACATGATTACCACAGTTGCATTTTCTCAGTTTTATCCCAGAATATCAAAATGGCCAGGAAAACTGAAGGTACATAGAAAGATTGACAAGCTCTGCTAATTACTATACTATTATTTAGGTTCAAATAGATGTTCCAATGAAAAGTCCTGAATGTTTAAGCAGATTCTTTTAATAACACCAACTATTGTTGAAGTGATATTTTCTGCAGAAGGTCATTGTTTTTAGACATTTCTCCAGTGATATGCCTCCAGGCTCATGTAGATCAGGCCCAGGACAGGGTGGTTTGGTCGCTCGCCCTGTCTTGTCAGCCTGGATCTGAAATGTCTCAACTTGTTGAGACTCTGAATTGGATTTGATTTGATTGAATTGGAAAAGTATATTTTTAAAAAATGGTAAGGTGCTGCAACCCCATATTACATGGGAATCTTTACACAGGAATGAAATGTGAGCCAACAAAAATATGAAAATACAATGAATAAGGTACATACTATTGATTAACTAGAAGCTAGTCAAAAATATCAACTTTTCTACTGTTGCTGGGCAGGTGGAGGCAATGATCTAGTGGTATTATTGTTAGACTATTAATTCAGAAACTCAGCTAATGTTCTGGAGACCTGGATTCAAATCCCGTCACGACAGATGGTGTAATTTGAATTCAATAAAAAATATCTGGAATTAAGAATCTACTGATGACCATGAAACCATTGTCAATTATAGGAAAAAACCCATCAGGTCTTTTAGGGAAGGAAATCTGCTGTGCTTACCTGGTCTGGCTTACATGTGACTCCTGAGCCATAGCAATGTGGTTGACTCCTAACTGCCCTTTGAAATGGCCCAGCTAGCTACTCAGTTCAAGGGCGACTAGGGATGGGCAATAAATGCTGACCAGCCAGCGACACCAATTTCTCACCAATAAAAATAAGGTTTTTTGCAAGTTTCCATCCAAATGTTCCTCCATCATCATCATAGTGTATGGTTAACCTGGAAATACATTTTGCGTGTGTGCATTGATTGAACATAAGAACTATCCCCTCGAGCCTGCTCCGCCATTCAATAAGATCATGGCTGATCTTTTCGTGGACTCAATTCCATTTACCCACCCGCTCACCATAACCCTTAATTCCTTTACTGTTCAAAAATTTATCTATCCTTGCCTTAAAAACATTCAATGAGGTAGCCTCGACTGCTTCGCTGGGCAGCGAATTCCATAGATTCACAACTTTGTGTGAAGAAGTTCCTCCTCAATTCAGTCCTAAATCTGCTCCCACTTATTTTGAGGCCATGCCTCCTAGTTCTAGTTTTACCCGCCAATGGAAACAACTTCCCTGCTTCTATCTTATCTATTCCCTTCATAATCTTATATGTTTCTATAAGATCTCCCTTCATTCTTCTGAATTCCAATGAGTATAGCCCCAGTCTACTCAGTCTCTCCTCATAAGCCAACCCTCTCAACTCCGAATCAACCTAGTGAATCTTCTCTGCACCCCCTCCAGTGCCAGTATATCCTTTCTCAAGTAAGGAGACCAAAACTGTACACAGTACTCCAGGTGTGGCCCCACCAGCACCTTATACAGCTGCAACATAACCTCGCTGTTTTGAAACTCCATCCCTCGAGCAATGAAAGACAAAATTCCATTTGCCTTTTAATTACCTGTTGTTCCTGCAAACCAACTACTTGTGATTCATGCACAAGGACACCCAGGTCCCTCTGCATAGCAGCATGCTTCAATTTTTTACCATTTAAATAATAATCCATTTTGCTGTTATTCCTACCAAAATGGATGACCTCACATTTACCAACATTGTACTCCATCTGTCAGACCCTCGCCCACTCACGTAGACTATCTATATCCCTTTGCAGACTTTCAGCGTCCTCTGCACACTTTGCTCTGCCACTCATCTTAGTGTCATCTGCGAATTTTGACACACTACACTTGGTCCCCAACTCTAAATCATCTATGTAAATCGTAAACAATTGCGGTCCCAACACTGATCCCTGAGGCACACCACTCTTCACTGATCGCCAACCAGAAAAATACCCATTTACCCCCACTCTTTGCTTTCTGTTAGTTAACCAATCCTCTATCCATGCTAGTACATAACCCGTAACACCGTGCAACTTTATCTTATGCAGCAGTCTTTGGTACGGCACCTTGTCAAATGTCTTCTGGAAATCCAGATACAGCACATCCACAAGTTCCCCATTGTCCATTGCACATGTAATATTCTCAAAGAATTCCACCAAATTAGTCAAACATGACCTGCCCTTCATGAACTCATGCTGCGTCTTACCAATGGGGCAATTTATATCCAGATGTCTCACTATTTCTTCCTTGATGATAGATTCAAGCATTTTCCCTACTACAGAAGTTAAGCTAACCGGCTTATAGTTACCCGCCTTTTGTCTACTTCCTTTTCTAAATAGTGGTGACACATTTGCTATTTTCTAATTTGTGGGAACCACCCCAGAGTCTAGCGAATTTTGGTAAATTACCACTAGTTCATCTGTTATTTCCTCCGCCATCACTTTTAGTACCATGGGATGCATTCCATCAGGGCCAGGAGACTTGTCCATCTTTGTCCCTATTAGCTTGCCCAACATTACCTCTTTCGTGATAATAGTTTTTAGGTCCTCACCTGCCATAGCCTTCCTGTCATCAATTTTTGGCATGTTATTTGTGTCTTCCACTGTGAAGACTGACACAAAATACCTGTTCAATGCCTCGGCCATTTTTCTCATTTCCAGTTATTACATCCCCCTTCTCATCCTCTAAAGGACCAATGTTTACTTTAGCCACTCTTTTTCATTTTATATATTTGTAGAAACTTTTGCTAACTGTTTTTATATTCTGAGCTAGTTTACTCTCATAATCCATCTTACCTTATAGCTTTTATTGTGGCTTTCTGCTGACCTTTAAAGATTTCCCAATCCTCTAGTTTCCCACTAATCTTTGCCACTTTGTATGCCTTTTCTTTCCATTTGATACTCTCCTTTGTTTCCTTAGATATCCATGGCTGATTATCTTTTTTTCTACAGTCCTTCCTCATCACTGGCATATACTTTTGCTGAGCATTGTGAAAGATCGCTTTGAAAGTCCTCCACTGTTCCTCAATTGTCCCACCATAAAGTTTTTGCTCACAGTCTACCTTAGCCAACGCCTCTGTCATCCCTTTGTAGTCTTCTTTGTTTAAGCACAAGATACTGGTATTGGATTTTATCTTCTCACGCTCCATCTGTATTTTAAATTCAACCATACTGTGATCGCTTCTTCTGAGCGGATCACTAACTGCAAGATCATTAATTATTCCTGTCTCATTACACAGGACCTGATCTAGGATAGCTTGCTCCCTCATAGGTTCCATTACGTACTGTTCAAGGAAGCTATCGTGGATACATTCTATGAACTTCTCCTCAAGGCTGCCTTGACCGACCTGGTTTGACCAATTGAAATGTTGATTAAAATCCCCCATGATAATTGCTGTACCATTTTTACATGCATCAGTTATTTCTTTGTTTATTTCTCGCCCCACCATGATGTTATTGTTTGACCTATAGACTACACCTATCAGTGACTTTTTCTCCTTACTATTTCTAATTTCCACCCAAATGGATTCAACCATTTTTTTCGTAGAACCTATATCATCTCTCACTACTGCCCTGATGTCATCTTTAAATATCAGAGCTACACCACCTCTCTTACCTTCCTGTCGGCCCTCCGAACAGTCTGATACCCCTGGATATTTAATTCCCAGTCGTGACCATCCTGCAACCATGTCTCTGTAATGGCCATCAAATCATACTCGTTCACAATGCTTTGTGCTGTCAACTCATTTACCTTGTTTCGAATGCTACGAGCATTCAGATAAAGTGTCCTTATGCTAGTTTTTGTACCTTCTTTTTGAATTCTAACACTTCCATTAATAACATCTCCTGAGTTCTCCTTCCTTTTAATTTTTTTCCTGATTTTTGATGTAGTTGGAACCTTCTCCCCACATTTTGTCCTTGCTCCCTCCTTCTCGGACTCCTTACATAGGTTCCCATCGCCCTGGCATATTAGTTTAAACCCTCCCCAACCGTTCTAGCAAACATTCTCCCTAGGACATCAGTCCCAGTCCTGCCCAGGTGTAACCCATCCAATTTGTACAGGTCCCATCTCCCCCAGAACTGGTCCCAATGCCCCAGGAATCTGAAACCCTCCCTCTGACACCATCTCTTCAGCCACGTATTTATCAGATATATCCTGTCATTTCTACTCTGACTAGCACGTGGCACCGGTAGTAATCCTGAGATCACTATCTTTGAGGTCCGATTTCTTAACTTTCTTCCTAGCTCCCTGTATTCTGCTAGTTAATATGTCCATGATTCCGTTCACCCTGGTGACATAATCAAAAAGCATCGTTCTTCAGCAGACCCAGCTGTCTTCATGTATGTGAAAATTATCCAAATTTCTAGTGCTGGTACAGTTCCAATCATATGTACTGATGACATTGAACACTCATACATATCTTCATTCTGTGTGAATTTTAAACCGTTCATGTCAAATGTTCCATCAAGGGAGCCCAGAAAACAGAAAGCATCTATAAAACAGAAACATAGATGTAAATTGTTTTCGATAGGGGTACTTGAGAGCATTTATTTACTATTTATTGTACTGATGTAGCAGTCTTTTAATGCTATTTCTGAGAGGTTACATTCGTCTTGGGCTGGTGTGCTAAAATAATTTTAAATAATTTTAAAATCTACCTTGCCACTGAATATTAACGTTGAACTCTTCCTTTCCATTAAATACAGAGCTTAACATCTTGACAGTCAGAAGAAATGTATAGTTTTTAAATATGTCAGTCAGGTGCATTTGCAGTTTCACAAAGCCCCTAAGCAAATTGTATGAGCTCTTTTGGAGGAGCAAAAGATTTTGAGATAGACCCTTCAAATAAAACAGAAACTAGCTGCGATGTACACAAATGGAAAGGCACTTTTCAAAAGAACGAAAGGTACAAAAGGCCTGATATTCATGTGAAACAACTGTGATTTAATCTGCAAAACTTACATCGGTTGTATGAACAGTCAGCTGATCTTGCCACATCAGCAAGAAGTGTTGAACAGCTGAGTTTTTCAGAATAAATCAGAGCTGAGTTGGCAATAGTATAATCTGGAATACTTTCATCTGTTATCCATACAAGAATGCTAATTCCAAAGGATTTTTATTTTTCAGAGTAACAACTGCCAATGAACCTAAAATGCAATTTACAGGCAGCAATCTATTTAGTCAGGAAATACTCTGGAGATTTAACCATCATCTCACAAGTGCCAAATTTAACTGTGTGGAGTTTGCACATTCTTCCCATGTCTGCGTGGGTTTCCTCCGGGTGCTCTGGTTTCCTACCACTGTCCTGAAGTAGGCCATTTTCCAAAGCCATATTTTTATTATCTCATCAATATTCACCTCATTAAACATATTCATTTATTGGACTGATTGGCACCATTCATAACGTGCCCACAATGCAGAGGGGAACACCCGAATGGACATTCGTTTAAATCCCCCTCTGCATAGCTGAGAGACCTTTAATTCAAGTTTGATGGAAGATCCTTATTCTGCCCAGCAACAGCACGAAGCTCTGCACAGCTGAGAGACCTTTAATTTCAAAGCCGACAGAAGATCCTTATTCTGCCCAGCAACAGCACGAAGCTGCATTTTAAAATGGCCCTTGGCCAGAAGATCAGGATATCTGCGAGTCAAGACCTGGGAGTGGGATATATGGCACAACTGTACTGTAAATAAAATATTATGGGAATAAAATGGCCAAGGCAGGCAAAGAAACTTGATAAACCAGGATAAAAAGAATAAAAGATTAGATTAAATCCCCCTACACACAGCAGGACAAAATGACATTAACACCTAATCTCGCAAGCATAGAATACAGACACAAAACATCAGAGGTCGATTTAGATAAGGGGAAACATCGGGAGGATAATGGGAAACACATTCAAACACCGGGGCAAGAACAGGCAGTCCCATTAACACCGACACACACCATACAGATGCAAATTGACAAAGTCTACCAGGGAACTTCCTGACCAGATAGGCCACTTTTTAGGTATTGTAAAAATGTATGAGCAAATGTTCCCGCTCGAATTTGGATTCCTATAAATATCCAGAGCGAATGTGTAACTGTTGAGATCATCGTGGCCAAGCCACTGTTTCTGAGCTGGCTATGGGGGTCTCCCTGGGATCCCAGTAATTGTACAATAAAGAAAAACACTTTGAACCTTGCCTTGAGACTCGACCTCTTGAATGCACTGGTACAAGGGATTTTTCCCTACAACAGTCCAAAGATGTGTGATCATTTACTCTGGTGCTACTCTAGGCCTACCCTCCTGTAATCTTCATTGAACCAGGGCTTTTCACACAGTTTGATGGTAATGGTATATTGGATGAAATGCTGGGCCATGAGATGACAGATTGCAGCTGAATATAATTCTGCTACTGCTGCCACTGAACGACAGTATCTCATGAATACCCAAATTTGAGCAGTTGGATCTGTTCTGAATCTATCTCCTTTAGCATGGTGGTAGTACCACACAACACATGGAGGGTATTCTCAGTGTGCAGATGGGACTTCAACTCCACAGGATTGTGCAGTGGTCACTCCTACCCATACTGACATGGACTTATGCATTTGTGACAATAGATTGGTGAGAGAAAGGTCAATTCGTTTTTTTCCTCTTGTTGGCTTTTTCACCACATGCTACAGGTCCCATGTGGCATATTTGTCCTTCAGGACTCAGCCAGCTTGATCACTAATGGTGCAACAGAACCAAGCTTGGTGATGGACATTGAAGACCACATCCAGCTTACATTATGTTTGCTACCCTCAGTGTTTACCCCAAGTGGCGTTCAACACAGAGCAGTACTGATTCATCAGCTGAGTGAGGATGGTAGATGGTAATCAGTAAAAGGCATCCTTGGCCATGTTTATCTTGATGCTCAGAGAATTTATGGAGTCCAAAGTCAATGTTGAGGACTCCCAGTGCAACTTTCTTCCAACTGAATAACAATGTGCCAACATCCCTCCTGGATGCTGTCAGTGGGACAATATATATCCAGGGATTGTGTTGGAAGAGTCTGGCACATTGATTGTAATGTTTGATTCAGATGAATGATTTGTCTGTGAAATGTACCTGAAATTTTCTGTATCAGTAGATATAATTTGCTTTCAACAGCTTTCAGATCACATCAACTGCCCTCATTTGCAATCATTTTTCTGTCATTTAATATTATTTGTTCTCAAATACGATCATATTGTCATCATTCGATATTACACACACTCACAAGCAATCATCTGGCTATCATTCCATTTGATTTTCTCTCAGAACTGACCATTTAGCTGTCATTTTCACACACCTGTGATGTCAAATGACAGTTATCAAGTGACGTCATTGCCATCAATTGCCATCCTGCAGTGATCACAGCAAAATGTGACAATATACAGCCAGAATGTTCCTAAATACCAGCCGATTGTCTGTACAGTGTTTAGAGTCACACCCCCGCAAATCCTGACCCAACCTCTCTCCCTCCCCTCCCTTTCATCACACCCCCCTATTCCCCTCCCTCCCCAAACCCCTCTTACTCTCCTCTCTAAACACTTTTCATTCCTCTTCTCCTTCTACCCTCTCTTCTTTCCACCTCAACCATTTTTCTCTGCCCCCTCCCATCCTGTAATGATGCACTTTCACAGACTTCATTTGTGAACACAAAAAGGATTTATTAATAAGAAAACAGCAGCCTCATGGCTGCACCTAGCTCCCTACATGTCTCCTGCCTAAGCAGGACTACACCTCTGGGGTGATTACCTACTGAGTCCCAATTGGTCACCCAAGTCAGTGTTGTGTTTTCCTTAAAGGGACAATCACCACATCCCCCCTCCTTTAAATCCTTTATGAAGTCTTCAATAACTTATTTACCCAGTCCTAAATTCTAATTAAACATTATATATATGAGTTTGACAATTATAAATCGCATCTTCAAGGAGTTCTTTTTGTTTCTTATAGAGCAGCATAATTCTGTAGTCTGGGATGTCCTGGGTGGGATTGAGGTCAGTGCAGATTCGATGGGCCAAATGGCCTCCTTCTGCACTGTATGATTCTATGGTTTAACACAGGATTGACATTAACAGGAACTGCAATAACTGGTAGCCCTCCTGGCACAGGTGGTTCATTACTACTTGCTTCCACAGAGACATCAGCTATGTCTGTAACAGGCCGATCAAGTACTTTGTGCTTATGGGTTCAAAAGCATTTCTTGATAGCAACTCTAACTGCTGTAGTGTCTCTCTATTCCTCAAGTGACCCATATGTTTACAAAGGATCTGTCTCTCCATGTCTACTTGATACAACTGGGGTCCGGTGTCAGGGACAATAACTCCAGGGATCTACCTTGGTCCACAACCGAAGTTTCAGATTATGTCCTTAAGATGAGTTTTTTAATGTTGCAGCAGTGATGGCTCGTTGATGAGACCTTGAGGCTTGTGTTTTTAAACATAAACACTTTTATTGGTAGGCTTTAACTATGTGCAGTTCTGAATAATCTTGTCAGTTTCTATTTGCATAACCATTTCAGCTATCATGTTCTGGCACGTAATCTCAGTTTCTTCCTATGACTCAGTTGTTCATTCTGCTGTCTATTTCAATGGTTTTACCTCTGCAGTAAATTTCTCATTGCCAGCTTCTCTCCTTCAAGCTCTTTTTCTCTCAATTCAATTCTTCACTGGACTTGTTTTTATTTTCTAGTTGTTTTTCATGGAGTTCAGCTTATCTACATTGTCTCATTAATTCCTCCTTCTTAAATTTATTTTGTAAATTTTTGCAACTTTTATTTTCAAGTTGGCAGTTAGTCACTTCATCTTGATTCTTTATGTTTAATCGCCCCTAGTTTTAATTTCTGTATTTCCTCTAAGGGGAATCCATCATGTTCTTACTGGACATATACATTTCACAAATCTACTTGCCTTAACTTCAGCCAAGCAATTTTGGCTTCACTGTTGGTCAGACCTGTCTTCAATAAAATGTTGACTTGTTTTCATTCTGCAATTTTCTCCTAGCCCTTCTTCTGGGGCATTTCATTGCCCTTCTTCTGGGGTCTTTATTGTCTCCTCTTTGAGGTCTTTGCTGTCGCCTATTTGAGGTCTTTTGTTGCCTCGTGAGGTTTTCTTTGCCTCCTCTGAGTTTTTCCATTGTTTATGGGCCTTCTTTTTTGAGATTTGCTCTTTAATGAGATCTTCTCATATTTTTCTATCCAAAGCTGTTTGTTCCTTCTTGTGTTTTCAGCTTTGCCACTTTAAATGTATTATCTCTTTCAGGGTATTGCCGCTTTAAGACTACCATCATTTTTCACTCAGCTGTCACTTTCTGCCTGTGTTTTCCCACACTTTAGGAGCTTTGATGTGAACCTCGCTGCTCAGTTTTTGAATTTTTGAAACTTCCACATCTACTGAAGGAAGGTGATTTCAGTAAGCCCTGGAGATTTTTTCTTCTGGCCACTTGGAGAGCCCATTCTTTTCTTCTTGTTTTTCTTTGATGTGCTGGTTTTTGTCTATTTCACTCGCACTCGAAGTCCGATGGGGCCGATGGATGTTTTTAAAAACTTGTTAACTTATTTTTTTTCTAAAGGGTTGAGAACTTTGCTCCTTTTGCTTGAAACCCATCAATGCAACAATTGCTGCCACTGAACCTGCTCCAGCTCTACATATCAGGAGCTTGTCAGTTTCAGCTTTTTGGCTTTTCGTTGCTTCGGGACATCTTGCTGCAGCTCACTTGGGGCATTTTTTTAATTAAAGCACTGAATTCTGTAAGCTCTTTTTAAAAAAACTTTGCAGCAACTATTTGGTTTTTTTTACTTAAGTTCTATATTTTTTAAACATAAAATCACAGCTCTTGCTTTGCAGTGTTATGTCCTCTTTTCTTTCTCTATACGTTTCTAATTTTGACTCTGCCGGTCAATTCAGATTTCTTCTATGTTTGTACCTCAGCCTCTCCAATACATTGAGCCTCTCAGACTGCCTTCTGGTCTACAAGGTAAGTGGAGCTATGTTTCTGCATTCTGCTCACCCTTCTTGTCGATTCTGACCCAGAGGTCTTTCCGTGTTCTCTCCATTGTCTAAGCATCTTGGAACTGTCCATCTTTTCTGATTCTACATTACTCAGGGTCTGCCTACATCTCAAATGGGTCTGTTCGCCCAAAGAAAGGCATTCTGGTGAGTTCTTTTTTTTTTCAGACTTTGATTCAAATAAGATATTCACAGATGTCAGGCCAAAGGCAGTGTCATGCTAATTTTATCCTTGTCACCAAATGTAATGATGCACTTTCACAGTCTTCATTTGTGAATACAAAATGGATTTATCAATAAGAAAGCAGCAGCCTCATGGCTGCACCTAGCTCCCTATATGTCTCCTGCCTAAGAGGGACTCCACCACCTGGGGTCATTACTGAGTTCCAATTGATCACTCAAGCCAGGTGATGCGCTATCAATAAGGCGAAAGACTACCGATATGCCAATATAAGTGTAGGCTTTTATTCACAACAGAATCAGGAGCAGATCCCAACAAATAACCGACCTGGACTGAACAAGGGGGAGGAGACAGCCACCTTTATACTAGGTGCTGAGGGGAGGAACCAAACTGGAAGGGGATGTGTCCAGGTATGACAAACACACACAACGGTGGTCCATATAGGACAAAGGCACAACTGAGGTCCACCACACCAGGTGAACCTTTTCTGCTGTGTTGCCCTCAAAGGGACAATTACCACACATCCCGAACTAAAAGTGTTTGTTTACGGGGCTGCCTAGAACTGGAAGTGATGCTTTCTGGACTTTAAATTGTCATTGGATAAGTAAGGACTGTCCAGGCTGGGATCAAGGTGAATTTGTGAGGTCCGTTTCCCCTCCTCAAACGCCTCTTATACCTCGCTCCAAACCCTCTTATTCCCCTCCCCTTCTTTGCTCCCTGTTTTTCCTCCCCTTTTCCTCTGCCCTCTCCACTTTCCCCCTCCACTTTGCCACACTCCTCCTTCTCCCCTTCGTCCTCCTCTTTTTCCCTCTCATCGCTCCCACTCCCCTCACTCCTTTTTTCTCTCCTTCACTACCTCCCCTTTCCCCTCCTTCACCTCACCTCCCCTCCATTGCCCCCTTCACTCTCCCTTTCTCCCTCTCCACCTTCCACAATCTTCTCCTTTTCCATCTTCCTCTCTCTCCTTCCCCTTGCCCTCCCCTTCATTCCCAACCCCGTCCTTTCTCCACCCCTCTCCTACAAGAGATTCCTGTTTACAGGGCCAGCTGGAAACCAGAAGTGACGTTTTCTAGGCCAGTCCTGTAAAGGGTTGACGTCAGTGCAAGATCAGTCAGGAAGGAGCGACCTGGAGTGAGGAAAGGGTCTAGGTCCAGAGCACTGAGACCAGGATCCAGGCCTATGGCACTGATACTGGGTTCCAGGTGATGCAAGACCAGGATCCAGGCCAGGATCAAGGTCTCAGAGCCTGGAGACTGGAACAGATGCTAGATTTAGGAAGGAGCGGGCTAGAGAGTTGCGAGGGATGGATGGGGTAGAGAGTTGGGTGGGAGGGGTAGAGAGTGGGAGGGCAGTAGAATGTTGGAGGGGTGATAGAGGTTTGGAGAGAGGGATGGTAGAGAGCTGAGGAGAGCTGAGGAGGGGTGTGGAGCCTGGACAGAGTGAGGCGGGAGCAGGGGGGGAAGGGTACAGAACCTGGAGGGGGTAGGGGGAATCATATTATCTAAGTAAGTAATTTCTGTGTAGTTTTCAATTCAAGTTACTGAGCATATTTTATTGCTTTGAGAGCATTTGATAAATTTGAGCGTAATGGGAAAGATCTGAGTGTATGCAATAGCTTTGAGTGCTATATCAAATTTGATATCAAATTCATTCCAAATGCTATCTATTGATGTCAAATTGTAATGAGAGCATTAGGTACTCATGAAAGAAAAAATAATGTCAAAATTTTCAGGTAGGATTTGCTGTCCCAATCCTGGCACTCATCTTCAGTTGTTAGTAAGGAGGCCTTTGCAGGGTTGGTTGGGCAGGCTCTGCCTTTGTTGCTTCTAGTCTTAGGCATAGGTCTAAGTGAGGTGATCTACCCAGTTTCAACTAAGTGGTGTGTAGGTCATTTCAACCGACAGTTATAAGTCAGCCACATTGCTGTGGATCTGGAGCCACATGTAGGCCAGATTGGATAAGGATGGCAAATTTCCTTCCCTAATGGACAATCATGAACTAGATGTGTTTTTAATTAGTTTCATGGTCACCATTACTGAGATTAGCTTGTTATTTCCAGATTTATTAATTAATTGAACTTAAATTCAACCAGCTGGGATCTGACCTTGAATGTGCAGAGCAATCGTCCAGGCCTCTGAATTACTAGTCAGGAACATTACCACAATGTCACCATTGTGAAAAACAGATAAGAATGTTGCTTCTGCAGGAGAATCACAAGACAACTGATAAGGTATGGACAGGGTTAAACTTGCTGAACCGAGTGCTACAGCTTGTCACTGCTGCAGCTTGTCACGTACACTATGGGCGTTCACACAGAAAGTGGCGCGAAAATGGGAGATAAGGATGGGAGGGAACAGCCAAATAAGGGACAAAGTAAATATGAACGGGGACTGCAAGGCTGAGTAGCAAGGGCAGTTAACAAAGGCGGAGTAAACCTAGGGCTTATGATAGGTGGTATCCGATAACAAAAACACCAATTGTGGGGAAGGAGAGGGATGGAGAGACACAAAGAAATTGTATAAAATATATGAGGTATACTCCAGGGTGTGCCTATTTGCTGGTCACCCGCTCTTGCAAGAACGTTTAAATAAAAGTGTTTGCTACTTCAGAATTTGACTTGGAGTAAATTATTTGCAAAGTGAGCTTCGTTTCTCACACCATTATGGACCACCATATCCTGCAAGAAAGAGGGAAGTTTCTCATTGAGTGTAGTGCTATGTATTTGAACAATTTATCTCCTACAATTGAAAAGCTGGTAGCTGTGAGATGTGAGTGGGTGTGCAGAATTTAGATGCCATTACAAGATCCAGAAACGGCAGATAAATGGAATAGAACGCGGGAAAATCAATAGCTAAATCATGGAATGCTATCACAAAATAAAGCTGATAAATCAGTCGTATAGAGTTGAGTAGACTTGCCAGCAGTAAACAGAGCCTTAATGTGGTAGCGAGCCCCTTTAAAGGACAATTGGGCAGAAAAGTACAAATCCAGCGGGTGGGCATGTGGAGAACATGCCCCTGTCTACATCAATGGGGATGAAGTAGAAATGGTCGAGAGCTCCAAGTTTCTAGGTGTCCAGATTACCAACAGCCTGTCCTGGTACCCCCATGCCAACACTATAGTTAAGAAAGCCCACCAATGGCTTTACTTTCTCGGAAGTCTAAGGAAATTTGGCACGTCCGCTACGACTCTCGCCAACTTTACAATGCACCATAGAAAACATTCTTTCTGATTGTATCACAGCTTGGTATGGCTCCTGCTCTGTTGAACACTGCAAGAAACTACAAAGGGTCATGAATGAAGCCCAGTCCACCACACAAACCAACCTCCCACCCATTGACTCTGTCTACACTTCCCGCTGCCTCGGAAAAGCAGCCAGCATAATTAAGGAACCCACGTACCCTGGACATACACTCTTCCACCTTCTGCCATCGGAAAAAGATACAAAAGTCTGTTGTCACATACCAACCGACACAAGAACAGCTTCTTCCCTGTTCCCATCAGACTTTTGAATGGATCTACCTCACACTAAGTTGATCTTTCTCTACACCCTAGCTACGACTGTAACACTACATTCTGCACTCTCTCATTTCCTTCTCTATGCACAGTATGCTTTGTATAGCAAAAAAGAAACAATACTTTTCACTGTATGTTAATACATGTGACAATAATAAATCAAATCAGTTAAGAAACTGGAGTCAAAGTAATCGGTAGCACCTTACTCTGTAAATTGTTATTCGAGTTAATAAATATTTCTGTTGTTACTCCACCTGGTGGTTGTCACTCCTTCCAAGATATTACATTTGAGTTCTAATAAAACATCCTGAAACACCAACTCTGTTTCTCTCTAACCAATGCTGCCCCCACCTGCTGAGTAGTTTTAACATTTTCTATTTTTATTTCAGATTTCCAGCATTCCAGTATTTTGTTTTTGAATGTAAATTTAAACATGGCCAAAGATGGAGAGTGGTAAAGTCAACTTTAAATATGGTCAGGCAAGGCCCAAGTAACAGTAAATTTTATCCTGTAATTGGCCAAAAATGCACCCAT
Organism: Mustelus asterias; assembly: GCF_964213995.1. NCBI lineage: Eukaryota > Metazoa > Chordata > Chondrichthyes > Carcharhiniformes > Triakidae > Mustelus > Mustelus asterias. The sequence goes on from NC_135802.1 coordinate 104,949,861, forward strand.
TATTAGAGGAAGAGGAACTAGACAGTGGAAGACAAGAGATTGGGGGAGAAAAGGCAAAGGATGGCAATGGTTCACAAGGATTTTCATTCATAACAAAGAGGCAGACGAGCCCGAGCTGTATAACCTCTCACAAGTATTTCTGCTTGCTAAATAAGTGCAATAAACAGTAGATAAATACTCGAGGACTTGCATCTATTACTGTTTACAGTTACGCTCATGTTTTAAAGACCACAGAATCATAGAATCCCTACAGTGCAGAAGAGGCCATTAGTCCCATTGAGTCTGCACTGACTCTCTGACAGAGTATCTTACCAAGGCCCTCTCCCCCACCCTATCGCTGTAACCCCACACAATTAACATGGCTAATCCATCTAACCTTGACATGTTGGGACACTAAGGGACAATTTAGCATGGCCAATCCACATAACCTGCACATCTTTGGACTGTGGGAGGAAACTGGAACACCCAGAGGAAACCCACACAGACATGGGGAGAATGTGCAAACTCCACACAGATCTTCCAAAAGAGATGTTTTCTCTTTTCTGGGCTCTCTCTGTGAAGCTTCCAAAACAAAATGTTTTAAGAGCACATTGAATGAAGGTACATAGGTGCATTTGATGCATCTGACTCAGCCTGCCGACAGAGGGTGCTTGACAATAACACCAGCAATGTGTATGGAACTGTACCTGTGTGAACTACTGAAATTCATCTGATGTGTTCAAAGTTCTTTTCCTCTTTGTTGGCATTACTCTGTTACAAAGAAGTTATCGGAACTGCCCTTATCTGTGACTAACTTTCATTTTGTCAGTGTGGACTAAATTGGGATCCACCTTTCTGGGACAAAAGACAGTTGTTAATCTGCTACACCACCCAGTACCTTCTTTTGTTTAGAATGTAGATACAAACAGCAATGGCAGTGACGTTATTTCTTCCCTCTCCCATGCAGCATTTGTTTTGTCACACTCTCAAAGTAAGCAGGTTAAAATGTATATTCTGTCCAAGAGCTGGCTGCAGTAAGAATACAGACAAACAAAACAAGCAAGTGTAATGAAAGTTGAGAAAACAAAGGTTAAAAATAAGTTAATTCATTGAAATCTGATACATGATACTTCAGCCATCCTGTACACTTCCACTTACCTTGTTGGCTCAGGCAAAAGATACAAGCCAAAGCTCGAACAAAACAATCAGGTAGAGCAGGTATAGTGCCAGACAATAACAACCCACCAAAACTGGTAAAGGTCATTGAAAAATAATACAAGCCAATTAGTTTCTAAATTAATTCCACTGGAATTTATTCTGCAAAACCAGCCCATCGCTCTCTCTTCCAATAATTTTCCTCTCTTACAAATATCTGAAATATTGGTTAGATTTGTTATTTGTATGATTTATGTTATGATGTTAGTGAAATATCTTTATTTAATTTAATATAGATAATTCAAAGTTCAGGACCGATTGACCATTTAAACAAAAAAAACACAATTTTTTGATCTAAAATCAATGAGCCTTTGTCTACTATTTTCATTTCCTTAGTTTCAGAAGTTAAACCAGAGTTAGGGCAGCTCTAACAATTATTTTAACAGCTAAACATCTGACAAGCAATTGGAGCTTAAAATTATGCCATTAGCCAGTATTTTCCCTCTTGTTGGGCTAGTAGTGAAGAAGGAGTACTACGGAGTAGATAATTCATCTGACTGTGTCAGAATGGAAGTGGGATGGTTTAAAAATGACGGATAAGATCTGATTCCACAATTGCCACCCTATTCCCGACACCCTCAATTTTTGATGAGCCCAGCAATATCTCCCCAGGCAATATTCATGGAGTTGGGCCAGCTTCCCCATGACTCATCGTTTACTGCCACTCAGTTGAGTTACGAACCATTGTTTGAACTCAGAAACCCTTTGAAATGTCAAAAGGCTTTACCCATGAACCACCCACATACCCGCTACATCCAAACTCATGTCCCCATCTACCCACAATGGACCCCTCATACATTCATGCCAGCTCAGGGCACTTCCAAGCCCATTCATCCAGTATACAATCTGTACAGAACCAAAAAACCCTATTTTAACAATGGTATATGTGGAACTGCTTAAAAACATCCATTTATAATTTTCTTAAAGACTGTTGTTACTACAACCATACAAAAATGCCAATTAACCCAATCTTTAAAGTATCAATAACAGAAGCTATGAGCACTTGATACTATTTATCTTGTAGAAATAAATACTAATATTTATAAAAGAATAAAATAAAGGAATAAAAGAATGACCAGGGTGAGGTTAGGGCCGGTCAAGGACAGTAGTGGGAACTTGTGTATGGAGTCAGTAGAGATAGGCGAGGTGATAAATGAATACTTTTCTTCAGTGTTCACCAAGGAGAGGGGCCATGTTTTTGAGGAAGAGAAGGTGTTACAGGCTAATAGGCTGGAGGAAATAGATGTTCGGAGGGAGGATGTACTGGCAGTTTTGAATAAACTGAAGGTCGGTAAATCCCCTGGGCCTGATGAAATATACCCTAGGATTCTTTGGGAGGCAAGGGATGAGATTGCAGAGCCTTTGGCTTTGACCTTTGGGTCCTCACTGTCCACGGGGATGGTGCCAGAGGACTGGAGAGTGGCGAATGTGGTTCCTCTGTTTAAGAAAGGGAATAGAAATGACCCTGGTAGTTGTAGACCGATTAGTCTTACTTCGGTGGTTGGTAAATTGATGGAAAAGGTCCTTAGGGATGGGATTTACGACCATTTAGAAAGATGCGGATTAATCCGGGATAGTCAGCACGGATTCGTGAAGGGCAAGTCGTGCCTCACAAATTTGATTGAATTTTTTGAGGAAGTAACTAAGTGTGTTGATGAAGGTAGGACAGTTGATGTCATATACATGGATTTTAGTAAGGCGTTTGATAAGGTCCCCCATGGTCGGCTTATGATGAAAGTAAGGAGGTGTGGGATAGAGGGAAAGTTGGCAGATTGGATAGGTAACTGGCTATCTGATCGAAGACAGAGGGTGGTGGTGGATGGAAAATTTTCGGATTGGAGGCAGGTTGCTAGCGGAGTGCCACAGGGATCAGTGCTTGGGCCTCTGCTCTTTGTGATTTTTATTAATGACTTAGAGGAGGGGGCTGAAGGGTGGATCAGTAAATTTGCTGATGACACCAAGATTGGTGGAGTAGTGGATGAGGTGGAGGGCTGTTGTAGGCTGCAAAGAGACATAGATAGGATGCAAAGCTGGGCTGAAAAATGGCAAATGGAGTTTAACCCTGATAAATGTGAGGTGATTCATTTTGGTAGGACTAATTTAAATGTGGATTACAGGGTCAAAGGTAGGGTTCTGAAGACTGTGGAGGAACAGAGAGATCTTGGGGTCCATATCCACAGATCTCTAAAGGTTGCCACTCAAGTGGATAAAGCTGTGAAGAAGGCCTATAGTGTGTTAGCTTTTATTAACAGGGGGTTGGAGTTTAAGAGCCGTGGGGTTATGCTGCCACTGTACTGGACCTTGGTGAGACCACATTTGGAATATTGTGTGCAGTTCTGGTCACCTCACTATAAGAAGGATGTGGAAGCGCTGGAAGAGTGCAGAGGAGATTTACCAGGATGCTGGAGGGTAGGTCTTATGAGGAAAGGTTGAGGGAGCTAGGGCTGTTCTCTCTGGAGCGGAGGAGGCTGAGGGGAGACTTAATAGAGGTTTATAAAATGATGAAGGGGATAGATAGAGTGAACGTTCAAAGACTATTTCCTCGGGTGGATGGAGCTATTACAAGGGGGCATAACTATAGGGTTCGTGGTGGGAGATACAGGAAGGATATCAGAGGTAGGTTCTTTATGCAGAGAGTGGTTGGGGTGTGGAATGGACTGCCTGCAGTGATAGTGGAGTCAGACACTTTAGGAACATTTAAGCGGTTATTGGATAGGCACATGGAGCACACCAGGATGATAGGGAGTGGGATAGCTTGATCTTGGTTTCAGATAAAGCTCGGCACAACATCGTGGGCCGAAGGGCCTGTTCTGTGCTGTACTGTTCTATGTTCTATGTTCTACGCCATTGACAAAACCAACCACAGAAAAAGATAGCTTATTACATCATAAATCTGTCAGTAAGGCAATGTTTTTTCTTCTCCCCAGTTGTGTCAACAAAGTAAAACCTTCTTTGGGAGTCTGAGATTCGGTGACTAGTGGTGTGCCTCAGGGGTCGGTGCTGGAACCACAACTTTTCACAATATATATTAATGATTTGGAAGAAAGAACTGAAGGCACTGTGGCTAAGTTTGCAGATGATACAAAGATATGTAGAGGGACAGGTAGTATTGAGGAAGCAAGGGGGTTGCAGAAGGACTTGGACAGGCTAGGAGAGTGGACAAAGAAGTGGCCTCACCACATAAATATAGTGGCTACAAGAGCAGTCAGAGGTTAGGAATACTGTGGCGAGTAACTCACCTCCTGACTCCCCAAAGCCTATTCACCATCTACAAGGCACAAATCAGGACTGTGATGGAATACTCACCACTTACCTGGATGAGTGAAGCTCCAACAACACTCAAGAAACTTGACACAATTCAGGACAAAGCAGCCCGCTTGATTGCACCACATCCACAAAATCCACTCCCTCCATCACCGACGCTCAGTAGCAGCAGTGTGTACTATCTACAAGATGCACGGCAGCAATTCACCAAAGATCCTTAAACAGCACCTTCCAAACCCATGGCCACTTCCATCTAGAAGGACAAGGGCAGCAGATAAATGGGAACACCACCACCTGCAAGTTCTCCTCGAGGCCACTCACCATCCTGACTTGGAAATATACCGCCGTTCCTTCGCAGTCGCTGGGTCAAAATCCTGGAATTCCCTCTAAAGCAGCATTGTGGGTCAATCCACAGCACATGGACTGTAATGATTAAAGAAGGCAGCTCACCACCACCTTCTCAAAGACAACTCGGGATGGGCAATAAATGCTGGCCAGCCAGCAATGCCCATGTCCCACGAATGAATAAAAATAAATGGAATACAATGTGGAAAAGTGTGAGTTTATGCACTTGGAAGGAGGAATGGAGGCATGGACTATTTTCTAACTGGAGAAATGCTTCGGAAATCAGAAGCACAAAGTGACTTGGGAGTCCTTGTTCAAGATTCTCTTAAGGTTAACAGTCGTCAATTAGGAAGGCAAATGGTATGTTGGCATTCATGTTGAGAGGGCTAGAATACCAGACCAGGGATGTACTTCTGAAGCTGTATAAGGCTCTGGTCAGACCCCATTTGGAGTATTGTGAGCAGTTTTGGGCCCCATTTCTAAGGAAGCATGTGCTGGCCTTGGAAAGGGTCCAGAGGACGTTCACAAGAATGATCCCTGGAATGAAGAGCTTGTCATGTGAGGAACGGTTAAGGACTCTGGGTCCTTACTCGTTGGAGTTTAGAAGGGTGAGGGGGGATCTTATTGAAACTTATAGGATACTGCGAGGCCTGGATAGAGTAGATGTGGAGAGGATGTTGCCACTAGTAGGAAAAACTAGAACCAGAGGGCACAACCTCAGGCTGAAGGGACGATCCTTTAAGACAAAGATTAGGAGGAATTTCTTCAGTCAGAGAGTGGTGAATCTGTGGAACTCTTTGCCACAGAAGGCTGTGGAGGCCAGGTCATTGAGTGTCTTTACGACAGAGATTGATAGATTCTTGATTAATAAAGGGATCAGGGGTTATGGGGAAAAGGCAAGAGAATGGGGATGAGAAAAATATCAGCCATGATTGAATGGCGGAGCAGTCTCGATGGGCCGAGTGACCTAATCCTGCTCCTATGTCTTATGGTCTTATCTTAACCAAGCTTGCATGCTTGGAGAAGAGCTGTTGTAATATATGCAAGCAGATAGGAAAATCTATGTGAGAGGGCAAGAATGGAGACCATATGGTTCAAGGAGGTTAATTAAATCTGCAAAATATTCATTTTAGTTCATCTCAGCTTTATGAGCTTTCTCAAATTATTATATTATTTTATACTTAGTAACTATTTCTTAGAGGGGGAATGTGCCTGAATGTGAAGCAAAAAATCTCATATGGTTCAAATCACTGGGGGCACCTAATTGGAAGAGATGAGCATGATGATGGTTATCTCTTTTCTTTTGGCCAAGATAAAAGGCAGGATTTTTCACGCAACCCGCCATATGTTTTGTGGCGGCAGTGGCAGCCCACCATTGACTCGCAGCGGGATCTTCCAGTCTTGCCATTGTCAAGAGTTTCCTGTTGAATGCACCCCTTGTCAGTGGGAAACCCGCAGTGGAGGGTGCGTTATCAGCGGGCCAAAAGATCCCATTGGCTTGACCAAGTGTAGGATCAAGCATGAGATCTGGTGGAATGCCTGTTCTTGTCAACTAGGACAACTAGTATATCCCTTTTTTGAGGGACCAAGAATTTGATTCAATTTGAATTGTTTTTTGGAGCATGCAAGGAGATGGATTAGGAGTTTGCCCTATCCACTCTGTGTTTTGACATTGTAACTCTGAGAAAGGAATAACATTTTAAAAAAATGATGATGGTTACTCATTTTGACAGAATTCACCATCAAAACTATTGTTTGAATTACTGTCACTTCCTCACTAATTGTGTCATGGCATCTTAGCAAGAATTAACACAGAGACAATCACATAGGGCAAATTAACCAGTGAATCAGAAGGACTGTCACTGGGTGAAACACTGAGCATAATTTTACAGTCCCCCACTGGCGAGTTCAAAGGCACTTGTAAAATGTTACACATGGCATGCCTACCGCCTACAAAAGTGGTACAGGTGGGATTAAGTGTCCATAATTGGCATCTTAAAGGTTTCAATAGGCCCAAGGTTAGGAGGGCCATCCGATGCCTCCACTGCTCCCACCCTTCCCTGACTTGTCTCCCATTTTATGGGTGCCCCCAAATTATACTCCCCTTCCTAATCCTGGCCTTTCAAACCAGACCCCAAAGCCCTCACTCTCCTAATGTCATAGAATTCCTGCAGTGTGGAAGAGGCCATTCAGTCTATCGCGTCTGCACAGAGTCTCTAACAGAGTATTTTAACGAGGCCCTCTCCTCTACCCTATCCTTGCAATCCCACACATTTCCCCTGGTTAATCCACCTAACCTGTGGGAGGAAACCAGAGCACGAGGGGAATGTGCAAACTCAAGGCCAGAATTGAACCCAGGTCCTTGGAGCTGTGTGGCAGCAGTGCTAACCACTGTGCCACCGAGATCCTGACTTACCTTGCTCATCTTCTTCAGTGACTACCTGTAGTCCCAAGACTGTAGTCCCAAAACCACAGAGAGTGAGATAAGAATCACTAAGAGTGAAGATTTGTGAGTGGGAGGAATTACAACATCTTGTATTCATACAGCACTTTTGACATAGAAAAATATCCTAAGGTACTTTGCAGGATCATTAAACAAAATTTGATACTGAGTGATGCGCGATTAATTCACTCGAGATGCTCGATCGTACTCGGGAAATAAAGGCTTTTATTAGCAACAAGAATAGAGCATATTGCTTAACAATACAATCATAGACTAAAGGGTCACTAGGAAGTGCAGTGACCTTTATACCCCTATAGGAAGGCGGAGCCAACCGGAGTGTACCACAGAACAATACCAACAGGTAGAACACCCCAACCCTAACCCCAACAGCAAGCAGAGTAACATATGTACAAGTACCCATAGTGATAACCATCTATGGTTCAGTACCCATAGTGGTAACCATCTATGGTTCACCACACTGAGCCACATTTGATATTTGATCAGAAGAGGTAGATTTTAAAGAGCATTAGGAAAGAAGTAGTCAGAGGTAGAGAGAGATTGAGAGGTGCAGAGAGGGAATTCCAGAAATTAGGACTGAGGCAACTGAAGATATGTATACCAATTGATGAATAATAATCGGTGATGCACAGAGTCAGGATTTGGAGCAGCACAGATTTTGGTGGTGTGCAGGACTGAGGTTACAGAGGTGGGGTGAAGCCACAAAGAGATTTGAAAAGAAGGTTCAAAATCTTAAGATCAAAATTTTGCCTGACTTAGAAGCAATGTAAGTTAGCAAGCACAGTGTGATTGGAGAATGGGATTTAGTATGAGTCAGGATATCAGCAGCAGAGTTTTAGACATGTTCATGTTTACAGACGGTGAAAGGTGGAAGATTGACCGGTAAAGCATTGTAATAGTTGAGTCAAGTAACAAAGGCACCAATAAGGATTTTAGCAGCAGATGAGCTGAGGTTGAGGTGGATGATTTTAAGAAGGTGGAAGTAGTCAGTCTTGGTGAAGGAGAAGATATAATGGACAGGATCTTGATCTCACTCTCTCGGTCCACGGGAATAGCAGCAGGTGCTCAAGATCTGGTGAAACCCAGAAATTGCGAATCTCCCCAGCGAGATCTCGATTTCCGATTTTCCTCGCCCCTCGCTGGCGACATAATGCGTGTGAACCCGATTTCAATACATTTGAATATATTTTAATATAAACATCCCCCTGCCAGATATTGACCTCTCATCACAATTTTAAACCTTGCTGATGTGATGTCCTGGGGGGGCGTAAAGGTAATATAGCCCTCAGGGGAGAGGGGCCTTGCCCTGGCAATTCCCCCTGGTACTGCCCTTTGGGCACTTTAGAAATCCCAGTATCTCATCTATCATGCTGCACAAACTCCATCCTCAGCACTTACTAGGGAGGGCCCAGCACACACAGTAGACATGTGTGCTTCTCAACCTCTCCTCCATTTCTTCTCATCACATTCCATCCATTTGGCTTTATCCAGGAATAGAGGGAGAGATCCCAGGCTGGAGCAGACAGGGCCGACATAATGGAATTAACCTAATTTGAGGAGAATGCTGCCAAGTTGGTGGCAGGTCTCTGGCACTCGGAGAACTGCTGGAGAATAGGCACGTGCTGAGTTTGATCTGATGATGACCCTTTGGAAACAACCCTGACACACCTTCTGGAGATGCAACGATAGGCAACAGAAAATTGGGTAAAGTGGGAGGGGCACCAAAAGATCACAGCAAAAGATGGAGGAGTCTGTCCATGCTGTCTCTGATGTCATGGTTCCAACATATGAATGTCTTGAGGTCTTCCTGGGAAGAGTGATGACTTCCTTGGAGATCCTGTCGGAGTTGCTCTCAGATTTTCATTCTATTAAAGGCATTTATAGGATCCATAAGTGGCTAGGTGAGAGGAGGTGCAGAGCAATTTGACCTCCCTCCAGGTGTGCTATCTGCTCCAAGAGTTGGGTAGGGCCCCTTGGGCACCCACAGGGAGAAGTACCAACACCTGGAGACCCTGGAGTCATCTACCCAGGTGACTCTGAGAGAGTCCAGCAGTCTCAATCTCCTCTGCCTGTAACTCCATCATTTCCAGCTGTGCAGGCTGAGGAGGGTATACCTGCCCCACAGTAAGACACTAAAAGCAGGCCAAGGTTCTGCAGCTCTTGGCCATTTAGCAGACACCCACCAAAGTCAAAGACAACATAATGTATCAGTCAGCAAGCTGCCTCAACCTTTACTGCAGATGTCAGGGATGCACCCAAATGTAGTTGTAGGGTTAGAAAGATTAAGAAGCATTGAAATCACTTCTGGGTCACAGATGTTCAATCACTGTGAATATACTGTACCTTTGTAAATATGTAACAAATATGTCTTGTTATTTGAAAGCATCATCCATATGCATTTGTGTGCCCTTTCATTGCAAGGGTGATCCATCCTTCAACTATGTGGTCACTTCCATGGTGAGCCTCACATTCACGTGATGTGTGGCTGATTGATGATAGTCATTCTAACCTTATGTTACGTCTGAGAGATATGTCAAACTCTTTAGTAAAGTGTCTGCAAAATGCTTAAGCAACCAAACTCATTACCAGACAGCATGGAATTTGGCATCCTCACTAGCCTTGGAGGGTTAGCTGTATTTGTTTTTCCAAATGAGAATACTGCCTCCATTGTAATTTTCAAAGCACAAGACCTGCAGACATGATGCTTTCTCTGACCAGACGTGAATGTCAGTGCCTACATGAAGGTTGCCACCACTGCATCAAGTCCTTTGATGCAATGGCTGGCAGTTGTGGCGACTATCATTTCCCAAATTGCACCAATGGAGGGTTCACTGCTGATCTTTACAGTGAAGAAGGCCAAGTGCATCATGAGATTTGAAGGTGCAAGGCTGAATACTGAAATTGCTCTTAATGTCACTGGTTATAAAGACCTTCCAGTTCACTGGCATGCCAGTAAGAGATGGAAGGAGTGTGGCTGTGTCCCATGGAGTCCACCAAGCATGTGGCTGTGTCCCATGGAGTCCACCAACCCTACTTCGTCAGAAAGCAGACAGATGGATTGCTCTGTCTCATGTGCCATTCTGTTTAGGGTCCCCCACCCCCCTCCTCCCCTTGCTGCCTCACTAGTATCTATTGGAAGACGAATTCCAGAGGCTCATCATTGGACTGGAATCTTGCAGATGCTTCTTCCCTAGCAGTCCTCCAAGTATTGCTGAGCATGGCTGACCCTGCCTCCTCCTGCTGTAGCCACGTGTATGTGCAGTGGCCATCAGAATGTGTGATCCTTACTGAACTAGATCTAGTACCCACCAAAGTGCATATTCCTGTTCTGGTGGAGGGGGCAGGTGACTGCTGTGACACGTCAGCAGGTGCACTTTTTTCCTTGTCCTGAGGTCTTTGGTCTTCTCAGGTGGAAATTCCACCCTAGGAGTCCACTGATTGTGTTTCGAGTAGGTGTCGAACAATGGCAATATGAATTCCAGAGGGATTGCTGTCTGGATATGTCAATTACAAGGGGAGCCTCCTTTATCCAGGATGATTCAATTGGAGCTTTCTGGAAGTTTGAGGGGAGTAATGTGGAATAAGTAAAAGTCACTTGACCTCTTGGCAGCCATGTCAGCCACCTTTGTGAATGTCCATTTTATAATATAAAGGACAATTCCACAAATTTCCACAGGAACACAGTCCATGTTTGCAGTCAAGAATAGGATATGCCTTCACTGGACTTGACAATACCACAATTCAACATGCAACAATAAGAAATGTTCTCCAATAACAATTTATTGTGGTACTTGAGGAACATATTGTACAAGTTATTTTTAAGCATGGTTGAGTGTGATGCTCTAAAGCAGAGCATAATTATGAAATATAATAAATGTTGCCACTGTGACTAACTGATCAAGTTACAATCTGTTGTTAACCTCAATGGAAACTTTGTTAGATCAGCTCCCATTTGCCATTGAAATATATTATGAAAAAAAGACAACAATGTACGGCTGACAGCAGTGCTGAAGTATAAGAACGATTGCTCTATTTCATTCTTACAACACAAAGAACAACACATTTAAGCCACAACAAATTAACTGTCAAAAATCAATTTAATACAAGGTTTTGTTTGTAGGTTTTCTGTTTTGATGAACAGCTATGCTAATTAAACCTAGCTGTAAGAGTAGGAGCTATTGTATAGAGAATTCATTTGTGTTATTACAATTCTAATGCTGTATCCTGGATTTTCCTTCGCGTTTTTGTTAATTTTTGCCGAAGTGCAGTAACTTCACCCACGTAAACAACATTTTTGCCACATATTCAATGAAGGGGTAGGCCATTTAGTAAGAAGTCTCACAACACCAGGTTAAAGTCCAACAAGTTTATTTGGTAGCACAAGCCACTAGCTTTCAGAGCGCTGCCCCTTCATCAGGTGAGTGGGAGTACTGTTCACAAACAGGGCATATAAAGACACAAACTCAATTTACAAAATAATGGTTGGAATGCGAGTCTTTACAGGGAAATCAATTCTTAAAGGTACAGACAGTGTGAGTGGAGAGAGAGTTAAGCACAGGTTAAAGAGATGTGTATTGTCTCCAGCCAAGACAGTCAGTGAGATTTTGCAAGCCCAGGCAAGTCGTGGGGGTTACAGATAGTGTGACATGAACCCAAAATCCCGGTTGAGGCTGTCCTCATGTGTACGGAACTTGGCTATCAGTTTCTGCTCAGCGACTCTGCGTTGCCGTGTGTCGTGAAGGCCGCCTTGGAGAACGCTTACCCGAAGATCAGAGGCCAAAAGCCCATGACCGCTGAAGTGCACCCCAACAGGAAGAGAACACTCTTGCCTGGTGATTATCAAGCAGTGTTCATTCGTCTGTTGTCGTAGCACCTGCATGGTCTCCCCAATGTACTATGCCTCGGGATATCCTTTCCTGCAGCGTATCAGGTGGACAACGTTGGCCGAATTGCAAGTGTATGTACCATGTACCTGGTGGATGGTGTTCTCACGAGAGATGATGGCATCCGTGTTGATGATCAGCACGTCTTGCAGAGGTTGTTGTGGCAGGGTTGTGTGGTATCGTGGTCACTGTTCTCCTGAAGGCTGGGTAGTTTGCTGCGGACAATGATCTGTTTGAGGTTGTGCGGTTGTTTGACGGCAAGAAGTGGGGGTGTGGGGATGGCCTTCGCAAGATGTTCGTCTTCATCAATGACATCTTGAAGGCTCCGGAGAAGATGTCGTAGCTTCTCCGCTCCGGGGAAGTACTGGACGACGAAGGGTACTCTAGGCCATTTAGGACAGAGGTGAGAAGACATTTCTCCACCCAAAGAATGGTGAGCCTGTGGAATTCATTACCACAGGAAGTAGTTAATGCCAAAACATTGAATGGATTCAAGAGGTGGCTAGATATAACACTTGGGGTGAATGGGATCAAGGGCAATGGGGAGAAAGCAGGGATTGAGTTGGACGATCAGCCATGATCGCAATGAATGGTGGAGCAGGCTCAAAGGGCCAAATGGCTTCCTCATATCTTCTATGTTTCTATGTTGTTAAAGAGGAAGCAGCCCTGATAAAAATCCAGGCCATGCATTTAGCCATCCCCATCCAAAGAAACCCCCAAAAGGAATGTTGATAGGACTACTTTTGTCAACATCTTTAGTAATCTTAACACATTTTTATTGCAAAAGATTCTAGTTCCCGATAATCTAATGAAGTTTGCTCCTGTTCCCTCCCGTCCCCGCCCCATCTCTCTCCCCCCTCACAACCTCCACAGCTCAATTGCAAGGTTGGCTGAAACTGAAAGTGACAGTGAGGCTGGCTCTGACACAGTTTTACAGCCAGCGTGGGAGCATCATTACACCAGCATCAAAGTATTTGATGGTTGGTAAAGAGTGCCATGGGTGGGGGCACAGAGTTTAGAGTTCAGCAGGTTCCAGTGCCTGGAATTCAGTGGGGCCCAGAGTCGTGGGAGATGGAGAGAATTTGGAGACTGGACGGAGAGAGTGGATGACGCTGTTTGTGGACTGAAGGGTGAGAGGTGGGGAGAGGTTTTCCAAACTGCACGGACATGAGGATTGATAGAGTTTAAACACAGACTAAATGGCACAGTGGTTCGCACTGCTGCCTCACAGCGCCAAGGACCTGGGTTCGATTCCCTGCTTGGGTCACTGTCTGTGCGGAGTTTGCACGTTCTCCCTGTGTCTGCGTGGGTTTCCTCTGAGAGCTCTGGTTTCCTCTCACAGTCGGAAAGATGTGCTGGTTAGGTGCATTGGCCATGCTAAATTGTCCCTCAGTGAACCCGAACAGGCGCTGGAGTATGGTGACTAAGGGATTTTCACAGTAACTTCACTGCAGGCCATTTGTAAGCCTACTTGTGACTAATAAATAAACTTTAACTTTACTTTAAATGGCAGGTTGAGGGTTTAGAGCCTAAGACAATGCAGAGGAGGGGGAAGGGTATTGTGAAGAGTTTAGACTCTGGGACTTCTTGGGGGTGGGTGGAAAGTATGGACCCTAAGACTAAAATGAATTAATAACTAATGGGGACCTAGTTGGTGTTCTCAAGCATGTACTCTGAAGCAGTAAGGTATTTTGGTCTAAATGAAAAAACTGAATAAAGTCAGATATCAGTTAAGTAATTAACTTCTTTAATTGCAGGTTGCATATCCCTTTGATAGCATTGAGCACATTCGATGCCTTTGAGTGTCTTTTAGCATTTGATGTCAAATGGGAGGTAATGGCCTAGTGGTATTATCACTAGACTATTAATTCAGAAACTCAGCTAATGTTCTGGGGACCTCGGTTTGAATCCCACCACAGCAGGTGAAAGAATTTGAACTCAATAAAAATATCTGGAATTAAGAATCTACTGATGACTATGAAACCATTGTCGAAAAAACCTATCTGGTTCACTAATACCTTTTAGGGAAGGAAATCTACCATGCTTACGTGGTTGGTCTACATGAGACACCAGACTAATGTGGTTGACTCAACTATCCTCGGGCAACTAGGGATGGGCAATAAAAGCTATCCAGCCAGCTACGCCCGTGTACCATGAATTAATTTAAAAAACACAAACCGCTGCTGATCTGCAATCAAACTCATTACAAATTAGAACATTTGATGCCACACGATTGTGGATCATTTTTGAGTGCATTGAATGCAAATATTATATCTACATTTTCAGGTAGGGAATTGAGATTTTCCTTATATTAGTCGTGCAATATTTCATGTGATGTATTGCTTTAGTAAATTGGTTGCATATCACAAATTGAACCTATGTGCTAATTTTAGTTGCACGTTCATAAATTAGACCATCAGCAAAAAGCGACATTGGAGATTTATTAATAATCTTTTCAGTTTATATTTTGCCAATTGACAAGGAAAATACATGAAAGGCTGTTGGTGGAAGATAGTTTGTGAACTGATCAGCCTTTGTCAACATCTGAATTGATGGTGCTAATAGTATTAATATTAACTGGTGTGGCTAAGATAGGCATGCTTGGAATTGAAGCAGATCTATAAATTTGATGAAGTTGCTGCTGAGCAGTACATTAGCACATTCAAGAATGAATTTCCAAGATTAAAACTGAAGATTAAATACCGTGTTACCCAAAGAGCTGATGCTAAAGCAATTTGCCTCTACATACCAAAGATGGTCCATCCCTTCGCAAAGTTTTTCACATCATTCGACATAATTTGCTTTCAATAGCTTTCATTTGATATTAACGGCACTCAATTGCAATCATTTTGTCATCATTTGACATCACTTGCATTCAGAAGCAATCATCTGATCATTATTCTATTTCATTTTCACTCAGAACCATACTTGTAATGTCAAATGATAGTTATCATCTGATATAATTGTCATCAATTGCTATCGAGTAGTGATCACAACAGAAAGTGACAATCTACACAGCCAAAATTTTTCTCAAGTCCCAGCTGATTATATGTGCAATGTGTAGGATCACACAACCCCTTCACTTCTGCATCCAGTGCTCTCTCTCCCCCTCTCTCATCCACCACACCCTTATTGCCCTCTGCAAATCCCTTTGATTCCTCTTCCCCCTCCCAACACCCCTCCTCCCCCCTCCCTGGCCCCCACCCATCACCACCAACCAGAGAGTTCTGTTCACAGGACCAGCTAGAAACTGAAGTGACATTTTTCAGCAGCCTCTGGCACAGATTTGAAGTTGGTGAGGGAGCAAAAAGGGCCAGGCAATGAGTTAAGTATTCGGGAATTTGTTGGGACGGTCAGCAAGAGAGATCAGGGGAAGGGTGGTCAAGAAAGTTCAGCAACTCCTGAGGCCCAGAGGATCAGTGAGTCCCAAGGTCCGGAAGTTCAGTGAGTCCTGAGGCCTGGAGACTGGCAGGAGGGGAGGTGGTTGAGGTTGGACATGGGTGCAACAAAGGTGAGAGTTTGGAGGTTGGAGGCAGGGGTGAGAATTTGGAAGCTGGAATGAGGAGAGTTTGGATGGAGGAGGATGGGTTTGGAGGCCAGTGGAAGGGGTGATTTGGGAGGCTGAATGAAAAGGGGGAGAGTGAGGGGAGAGCTTAGGCCCCAAGATCTGGGATTGGGTGGGTGGAAAATATAGACTCCAATTAAAATGATTTATGAACTGTTGGGGATCAGGTGATGCTCTCAAACATGTACTGTATAGTGGAAATAAATTTTGGACAAAATGAAAAACTGAATAAATTCAGATATAATTTAAGTAATTAATTTCCTTGTACTTTTCAATGTGGATTGCTGAGTGTATTTGATAGCTTTGAAAATGCTGGATATAGGTTTGATTACATTAGAAAGCGTTGAGCATGCTGTATATAGTTTTGAATACACTGGATAGCTTTGAGCATGTGATCAAATCTGATGTCAAATTCATTCCAAATGAAAGCTTTTGATATCAAATTGTAATTGAGAGCCTGGAGTTCACTTGAAAGCAAAAATGAAGTTAACTTTTGGGTTGGGCACCCACTCTTAGCTAAAGGCAAGAGTACAATTGAGCACATGATACAGCAGGAAATTCTCTCTCCTGTAACCATACCAACAAAGTGGTGTATTGGAATGATCATGATCCCCAAAGCTATATGCTTTAATTAGAATCTTCGTGGATTTAACTAAACAAATCAGTGGAATGTAAGATCCATCTGATGGCATCAGTGGATCAGAACCTTGTCAACTGACATGGTGGCACAGTGGTTAGCACTGCTGCCTCACAGCACCAGGAATCTGGGTTCGATTCCCGGCTTGGGTCACTGTCTGTGTGGAGTTTGCACATTCTTCCAGTGTCTGCAAGGGTTTCTTCTGGATGCTCCAGCTTCTTCCCACAGTCCAAAGACGTGTTGGTTAGGTGAATTGGCCGTGCTAAATTCACCCTCAGTGTACCTGAACAGGCACTGGCATGTGGCGACGAGGGGATTTTCACAGTAACTTCATTGCAGTGTTAATGTAAGCCTACTTGTGACACTAATAAATAAAGTTTAAAAAATACCCTATTCACCAAACTCGATGCAACATCAGATTTTGGCAATTGTCTTTGAACAAAGAATACAGGCTGCTGACCACTTTTGCAACACCATTTGGTCATTATTGACTTAATAGATCACCATTTGGAATTGCATCTGCTCCAGAAATACTCCAGAAAACAGTGTCTCAGACCTTAAGGGGCATGGAAAGCATAAGATGCCATATGGACAACATACATGTACACAACTCCACGAGGGAACCACATGACCATAGAGTGCGCATAGCTCTGAAAGTTCTACAGGATGCAGATTTAACATTAAATGAGAAGTGTGAATTTACAAAACCTATCATTAAATTTTTAGGGCACAACATGCAAGCCTCAGGATCACAACTGACCCACAGAAAACAAAGTTGATTAGCGAGCTTCCACACTCCCAGGGACTTTACAGAGCTACAAAGATTCCTGAGAATGGTCAACAGAGTAGGCAAGTTCCTACCAAATTTGGCAGAAATCAATGAACTCTTGAGATTAGGTCAACAATTGTGTTGAAATGTGGACCAGCAAAATGCTTTCAAAAAGATCAAGAATCTTCTAATTTCTCCTGAAATTTTACTGAACTATAATCCAGAACTGTAAACCATAGTAACAGCATATGCATTGTCTACAGGCCTGGGTGCAATTTTATTGCAAGTACAAAGATATGGCAAACATAGACCAGTTTATTATGCCTCAAGATTACTCACAGACACTGAAAAAAGAAATATTTAACAATAGTTTTGTGAATTCACATTTCTCATTTAATGTTAACTGTTAAAAAAGATATGCAACAACTGAAGAAAGCATTGGCAGTAATATTGGCATTTGAGAAGTTCTCAGATTAACTGAGGGGAATGTAGTTTAAAATTGAAACTAACCATAAGCTATTAGTCAGCGTTCTGAACATGAAGGAGATTGCAAAGTTGCTGCTGAAAATTCAGTGATTCAGATAGATACTAATGAGGTAACTGAGTACATTCAAGGGAACTGAGTACATTCAAGGGAAGTACCAGATGCACTATCAAGAATACCAAGTGAAGGAACGAAGATAGACTATTTTAATTTCATTAAAGAGGGAAAAGCAAATACATCAGCCATTAACAAACATCTACCAGCTACTGCAAAGGTGCAGAAAATAAAACAAGCAAATTGGCGAATATGTCCAGATAAAAGAAGAAACTAGAATCTATCTGGAAGAATGGCCACACTATGCTCCTAACAATCCGATACTACCACAGTTCTTTGAAGAGAGAAAACATTGATGATTTCCTAGATTTTAATGACAGAATAGTCATTCAAGAAAACTTTGGCTTGATATTCTCCAAAAAATTAACTAAGGTCACTTGGGTTAGCAAAATGTCGACTAAGAGCCCGCAATCAAGCTGCTGGCCTGACATTACTTATTCTATTGAAAAATTAATTTTGAATTGCCTTACATGTGCATTGAACTGCCAGGAGGAAAGAGAACAACTGTCATGCTCCACTTTTCCATCAACAAACTATAGTCTTGAGTAGCTTACTTAGGGAAAGCTCAAAGAACCCCACCTAGATCCGAACACAGGACAAAACAGTCCACAGTGCTGCCTGCCCTTAAATCTGCATAGCAGCGCTAAGTTAACAGATTTCTGCTTCAAAAGATCTGATAGTGGGGTAATTTAGATATTTTCACTGCTGGTGACCAAATTCTCTCATATGTGACCATATGGGAGGTTGAGTTCTTAGTATAAAAGTCAGTTACCTGGGGGGTTCGACCTCTTTGTTCGACCGGAGCAGGACTGAGAGGGAGAGATTCTTAGCAGGAGTGCTGAGGGTAAGCAAAGTACTGATTTATTTATTTGTTGTATTCCTTGTTTGTTTCGTGGGCTTTTCTCAAGGTTTTAAATTAAGGGAAGTGACGTCAGCTGAAGGGGATTCTGGGAGGTTGAGTTCTTAGTATAAAAGTCAGTTACCTGGGGGGTTCGACCTCTTTGTTCGATGGAGCATAAAAAGCAGGCCGCACTATACAGCGGGCAGCATCGGGAACGGGCAGTGGAGTGAGTGGGAAGCAGAGTGAGAGCTGTAAGGGCTTTGGCCCGCAGGGCTTAGGTGGAAACGGGCGACACAGGACAGGTTTAAATTCATTCTGTTACCCTTCAATTTCGAATCCTTGTTCTTTCCCAATGCACTCTGAGGAAGAGGAAAAAGGATTCAGTGTTCCGTTGGAGCAATTCTTTTTCTTTGTAGCAGTAAGTTTTATATGGAGGGGATGGAAGTGAAGGCAGTGCAATGTACCTCCTGCAGAATGTTTGAGGTGAGGGACACCATCAGTGTCCCTGCTGATTACACCTGTGGGAGGTGCACCCATCTGCAGCTCCTCCAAGACCGCGTTAGGGAGCTGGAGCTGGAGTTGGATGAGCTTAGGGTCATCAGGGAGGCAGAGAGGGCCATAGACACAAGCTTCAGGGATATAGTTGCTCCAGGGAATGAAAATAGATGGGTGACAGTGAGAGGGGCTGGGAGGAAGCAGTCGGTGTGGGGATCCCCTGTCGTCGGTCCCCTTAGCAACAAGTATTCCACTTTGGATACAGGTGAGGGGTGCGACCTACCAGTGGTAAGCCGCAGTGACCAGATCGCCAGCGCTGAGTCCGTCCCTGTGGCTCAGAAGGGAAAGGGGGAGAGCGGTAGAGCTATAGTTATTGGGGACTCGTTTGTTAGAGGGATAGATAGGAGGTTCTGTGGCAACAAGAGAGGCTCACGGATGGTATGTTGCCTCCCGGATGCCAGGGTCCGTGACATCTCCAACTGGGTCTTCAGGATTCTAAAGGGGGAGGGGGAACAGTCACAAGTCGTGGTGCACGTCGGCACCAAAGACATAGGTAAGAGAGGGGACGGGGACTTAAAACAGGAATTCAGGGAGCGTGGGTGGAAGCTGAGAGCCAGGACAAAACAGGTTGTCATCTCTGGTATGTTGCCGGTGTCACGGGATAGCGAGTTGAGGAACAGAGAGAGAGTGCAGTTAAACACATGGATGCAGGGATGGTGTAGGAGGGAGGGTTTCAGCTATGTGGATAATTGGAACACTTTCTGGGGAAGGTGGGACCTGTACCAACAGGACGGGGTGCACCTGAACCAGAAGGGCACCAATATCCTGGGAAGGAAATTTGCTACGGCTCTTCGGGGGGATTTAAACTAATTTGTCAGGGGGATGGGAAAAGGAGTTGTACTCCAGAGGTCAGTGAGTGTAGTGAGGTACTGGGAAGGGCATCATGGTCAAAGGTGGGTGCCACCAGACAAGAAGGTGTGTTGAAGTGTGTCTACTTCAATGCAAGGAGCATCCGAAATAAGGTAGGTGAACTTGGGCATGGATTGGTACTTGGGACTATGATGTTGTGGCCATTACGGAGACATGGGTAGAACAAGGACAGGAATGGTTGTTGGAAGTTCCGGGGTATAGATGTTTCAGTAAGTGTAGGGTAGCTGGTAAAAGAGGTGGAGGAGTGGCACTGTTAATCAAGGAGTGTGTAACGGCTGCAGAAAGGCATTTCGAAGGGGATCTGCCTACAGAGGTAATATGGGCTGAGGTTAGGAATGGGAAAGGAGCGGTCACGTTGTTAGAAGTTTACTATAGGACCCCAAATAGTAATAGAGATGTGGAGCAAGAAATTGCGAATCAGATTATGGATAGGTGTGGAGTTCACAGGGTAGTCATCATGGGGGACTTTAACCTTCCAAATATTGATTGGAACCTTTATAGGTCGAATGGTTCGGATGGGGCAGTTTTTGTGCAGTGTGTGCAGGAGGGGTTCCTGACACAATATGTGGATAAGCCGACAAGTGGTGGGGCCACATTGGATTTGGTAATGGGAAATGAGCCGGCCCAAGTGTTGGATTTGGTTGTGGGAGAGCACTTTGGAGATAGTGACCACAATTCGGTGTCTTTTGTTATTGCAATGGAGAGGGAGAGGGCCATACGGCAGGGCATAGTTTACAATTGGGGGAGAGGTAATTATGATGCAATCAAGCGGGAATTAGGAAGCATAGGATGGGAACAAAAATTGTCAGGCAAAGGCACTAATGATAAGTGGAACTTTTTCAAGGAACAAATACTGCGTGTCCTTGATAGGTATGTCCCTGCCAGGCAGAGAGGAAATGGCCGAGTGAGGGAACCATGGTTCACAAAAGAGGTGGAATGTCTTGTCAAGAGGAAGAAGGAAGCGTATGTTAGGTTGAGAAAACAAGGTTCAGTTGGCTCGATGGAGGGTTACAAGTTAGCAAGAAATGAGCTGAAAAAGGGGCTTAGGAGCGCTAGGAGGGGGCATGAGAAGTCCTTGGCGGGTCGGATCAAGGAAAACCCCAAGGCTTTTTACTCTTATGTGAGGAATAAAAGAATGACCAGGGTGAGGCTGGGGCCAGTCAAGGACGGCAGTGGGAATTTGTGCATGGAGTCAGAAGAGATAGGAGAGGTGATGAATGAATACTTTTCTTCTGTGTTCACCAAGGAGAGGGGCCATGTTTTTGAGGAAGAGAAGGTGTCACAGGCTGATAGGCTGGAGGAAGTAGATGTTCGGAGGGAAAATGTACTAGCAATTTTGAATAAACTGAAAGTTGATAAGTCCCCTGGGCCTGATGAAATATATCCTAGGATTCTTTGGGAGGCAAGGGATGAGATAGCAGAGCCTTTGGCATTGATCTTTGCATCCTCACTGTCCACGGGGGTGGTGCCAGAGGACTGGAGAGTGGCAAATGTGGTTCCTCTGTTTAAGAAAGGGAATAGAAATGACTCTGGTAATTATAGGCCGGTTAGTCTTACTTCGGTGGTCGGTAAGTTGATGGAAAAGGTCCTTAGGGATAGGATTTACGACCATTTAGAAAGATGCAGCTTAATCCGGGATAGTCAGCACAGATTTGTGAAGGGCAAGTCTTGCCTCACAAATTTGATAGAATTTTTTGAGGAGGTAACTAAGTGTGTAGATGAAGGTAGTGCAGTTGATGTCATATACATGGATTTTAGTAAGGCGTTTGATAAAGTCCCCCACGGTCGGCTTATGAAGAAAGTAAGGATGTGTGGGATTGAGGGAAGTTTGGCCGATTGGATAGGTAACTGGCTATCTAACAGAAGACAGAGGGTGGTGGTGGATGGAAAATTTTCGGACTGGAAACCGGTTACCAGCGGAGTGCCACAGGGATCAGTGCTTGGTCCTCTGCTATTTGTAATTTTTATAAATGACTTGGAGGGGGCTGAAAGGTGGATCAGTAAATTTGCTGATGACACCAAGATTGGTGGAGTAGTGGATGAGGTGGAGGGCTGTTGTAGGCTGCAAAGAGATATAGATAGGATGCAGAGCTGGGCTGAAAAATGGCAAATGGAGTTTAATCCTGACAAATGCGAGATGATTCATTTTGGTAGGACAAATTTAAATGTGGATTACAGGGTCAAAGGTAGGGTTCTGAAGAATGTGGAGGTACAGAGAGATCTTGGGGTTCATATCCATAGATCTCTAAAGGTTGCCGCTCAAGTGGATAGAGCCGTGAAGAAGGCCTATAGCGTGTTGGCGTTCATTAACAGGGGGTTTGAGTTTAAGAGCCGTGGAGTTATGCTGCAACTGTACAGGACCTTGGTGAGACCACATTTGGAATATTGTGTGCAGTTCTGGTCACCTCACTACAAGAAGGATGTGGAGACACTGGAAAGAGTGCAAAGGAGATTTACCAGGATGCTGCCTGGTTTGGAGGGTAGGTCTTATGAGGAAAGGTTGAGGGAACTTGGGCTTTTCTCTTTGGAGCGGAGGAGGTTGAGAGGAGAATTGATAGAGGTTTATAAGATGATGAGGGGGATAGATAGAGTGAACGTTCAAAGACTATTTCCTCAGGTGAATGGAGCGGTGACTAGGGGGCATGACTATAGGGTTCATGGTGGGAGATATAGGAAGGATGTCCGAGGTAGGTTCTTTACACAGAGAGTGGTTGGGGTGTGGAATGGACTGCCTGCAGGGATAGTGGAGTCAGAAACTTTAGGAACATTTAAGAAGCTATTGGATAGGCACATGGAGTACTTCGGGATGATAGGGAGGAAATAGCTTGATCTGGGTTTCAGACAAAGCTCGGCACAACATCATGGGCCGAAGGGCCTGTTCTGTGCTGTACTGTTCTATGTTCTATGTGACCAGCAGTTACAATTTTGCAAGGAATCTCAGCCATTCCATGAATGTTGAATCCTTTCCTGATGCAATTCTCAGGGATGTTTGTAATAGAATGCAAAGGGTAGTCCCATGCTGCCGAGAAGAAATGAAAAGCAAATTCAGATCATGAGCAAACAATAATTATATCCCTGCGTTAGACCCTTGGCGTGAATGGATATTGAGCAATTTGAGCAAAATTCTCCCATGTATCTGCAATATTTCAGCAGATCAACAGGAAACTTGGAAAACTGTCATTAATGGCATTTCAGCCATTTGTGCGTATTTCATGCGTCTGCGGGAGTTTTCTGTGAGTTACACGTTGGAGAACATTCAAGTTGGCTAAATGACTTATCACAGTGAGCAGTGTTGCCAAGAGAATATCTAAAGCAAGACATAGTCCAGGATTTACCATCACCCTTCCCCCACTCCGCAGCATGTTTGCATGTTTTCTCACAGCAGAAGCGGCCCGCCATTAGCCGCCGGCGGAATCTTCCTTTCCCGCCAAAGTCTACAGCGTTTTACAGGGCTTGCCTGCTGCTGCCAGGAAACCCACCTTGGGCAGGGGGAGGGGCTTGGGCAGGGTTGGCCTTCAGTGGAACCGGAAGATTCCACCAGCAGGAAGGGGCAAAAAATCCTGCCCATAATTTTGTAAAAGTATACTTGCATTTTGACGTTATTGTGCAATCTTATAAAAGAGAAATGCTCTTTCTGTTTCAAGACAAGTAGTTACTTATTTGCGTCCTGGGGATCTGCATGCTCAGTCTAGCTATGGTGGATAGTTAGTCAAATTGCAGTATTAAAACCTATTTAAAAAAACCATAAATAAATTAGATTATTGTGTAATAGACACACTCTATGTAAAAGTCTGTGGCAAGCCAGTTTCCACTTGACTGGCTTGCCCCACAGTCATTTAATAGTCTTCAGGCCTTTAAGTGGCTCAAGAAGAGCCTTCCTCTCCCTTCCATGAGGAAGCTCTGCATTTGAGGGCTGACAGCCAATCACAGGATCAGTACTGTAAGATATTTGGTGCCTCACAGAGGTCTGGAGGCTTGTATGGTTGAATGTTAAATGTTTATTAACAACTCATAACTATCTCCATCTCCAAGGTACAATCCTTCATGCGTGCTGTTTCAATACCACTTCTGCTCGACAACTAATGTCCTCATCTACTGTCATGTGACACTCCACATCACTATGTGGATTGCGCTATTTTCCCAGTCCCACATTAAGCCTTGCTCAGTCTGAACATCTTTATATGAATAGCATATAGAGCTGGCAGCTCTCTTATCCCAGGAGCACCAATGGAAGCATTGGCCTCTGATGGGGCAGTATGTGGTCCCGAAGAGGAAACACAATGCAACATGTACTTAAAGGCAAGTCCATGTCTCACCAGGCCTGATTGGTGAGTGGGGTGGGGAACCAAGATCATCAGGGCAGGGGTACAGTTGGAAACTGGGAAAAATGGAGGCGAGAACTACATTGTGGGAGGTGCTCACAGGGTGACCAAAAAGAAGGATTCCTCTTGTCTGGACATCAGTCCACCAAGTTTCATACATTGGTACAGGGAGAAGACTCTTAAAAGGTCATTTGGCCATTACTACCATGGTGACCACTTTTTGTAGAATCAGAGAATCCCTGCTGTGCAGAAGGGAGCCATTCAGCCCATGAAGTCTGCACCGACCGCAAACCCACCCAGACCCTATCCACCTTTGCTAGCCCCCCTGACACTAAGGGGCAACTTAGCATGGCCAATCAACCTAACCCACACATCTTTGGACTGTGGGAGGAAACTGGAGCACCTGGAGGAAACCCACACAGACATGGAGAGAATGTGCAAACTCTACACAGTCACCCAAGGCCAGAATTGAACCTGGGTACCTGGCACTGTGAGGCAGCAGTGCTAACCACATGCCAATGTGCCACCCCAAGCTTTTTAAGCCTGCCTGTCATCCTATCCCCATTGGGTGGAGGGGGGTTATTGCTGTAGAATTCCAACCTATGGATGTTGCAGAAATATCAGTATTTATTTTGATCAATATTTTCCTTTGATATAGAAGTATAGAATAATATATAAAAAAGCCATTTTGCTCAATGTGCCGGTGCCAGATGTGTCCACTGGTAACTGACTTTGTTGCCACTGGAAAGTTTTTCCTTTCTTGCTGTATCAAAACTCGTCATGATTTTGAATACCTCTATCAAATTTCCCTTAACTTCAATATTGGAGTCCAACAACATCAGACCATGAACATTGTCCTCCATTTTGAGATTCTCCCCCCCACCCCCCCAATCCCAAGTGCCAGTCTGTATCTTGTTCTCATGCTTTGCTTTTGGACAGCACAGACCCTAACTCAGCCAAATAACAGAATGTGCTAATAGCATTCAAATGTTGCTGACCTTTATTCTGCTATTAACACCGTGATGAATCATAGGAGTGACCCTGTCCTCCATAGGCCATTAGGGCTGCCAGCTTCCACTCTTGTCTCTCCAGGATATTGGCAGCAACCGTGGCTTTTCAAAAATAAAAATAAATTCACTTGGCATTCCTGCTCGCTCAATCTTCAATAAAGCAGCTCCCATCTCAGCCAGTGTGGCTGTCAATCTCAGTGTTGGAGGGCTCCTGTTGGCACTCCAGCATTGGCAACCCATCCGCTGTCCCTGATTGGATAGCAAGCCCACTCACTGACATTAATGGAGTTGACCCTTTAAAAATGCCAGTGGGCATGTCTGGCCATTCCATATGGGGTTAAGACCAGAAACTGAACCAATAGTCGGATTCCCAACACAGAACTGAAAATCCTAGCCAATGCCCCGGCTTGTAAAGCCAAGGAGTCTGCATGCCCTTTCAACAGTCTTCCTAACTTGTCCTGTCAACTTCAAAGATTTGTGTATGTCCACTTCCAGGTCACTTTGTTCCTGCACTAGCTTAAAGGCATGCCATTTAGTTTATATTGCCATATGCAGATCCACAGCCTAGACTCTTCACCAATTCTTACTGTAAAATCTGCAGAACATCACGATTTCCTTTGTTGGCATAGCTCCTGAAGGCCATCCTTTAGGAGACAAAAAAAATTGAAAAAAGGTTAGAATAGAAGAAAGATGACATGAGAAGAAATGCAATGCAAAATAACCAGTGCATTCTTTTAAAGTAGTCTTATTTGACATGCTGAATGCTATTTTTTACATACGAGGAGGACTTCTAATAGATTATACATTAGAATTTCAATGCTCAGATATTCCAGTCTCTGAATTGTCAGAAACCGGATGAATTTCCGCAAGATACACTATGGGACCTTGGAAATCCAATGCACTGACTCCATGGGAATTGGCTGGGAAGTTTAAACTTCTAATGGCGGGTTCCCTGGGACCCTCCAGAATAGTCTTCAATGTTAGAGTTGGAAAATTTGAACAGTTTCAACTTGTTATCTGGATAAATACCCAGGAAATTTTAAACAAAAAAAATCTTAGTCTAACTCAGAGGTAACTATACAATAACACCCCCAAATCTCTCCTCAACCTCATGACACCTCCCCCAAAACCCCAACTCCTTCTGCTGACATAACTGGCTCCTACCAATCTATTTCCCCAACCACCCTACCTAGCTGCCACCCTAGCCACCTATTACCTTACCCAGCTCCCACCCTACCCCTTTATGCAGAATTAAGTATGCAGAATTCACAGCACTGAAAAAGGCCATTTGGCCTAACTGGTCCATGTTGGTGATAATGCTCCACATGAGCCTCCTCCTACCCGATTTTCATCAAACTCTATCAGCCTACCCTTCTATTCCTTTACCCTTAAGATATTTTCCTTCAAATGTATCTGAAGTTTTTCCAATTTGATTACTCTACATGGTAGCAAGTTCCATACTGTAATTAATCTGTGGTTAAAGAAGTGCCACCCTAATCTTTATCATCCTCTCCCTGTCCACCCCCCCAAATCAGGCGCTGAACAGGTTAATCACTTCTTTATAGGGTAGGTCCATTAGATGACTATATAATAGCTAGACAAGGATTCAATGAATCCTCAGGAAAAAATTGACAAAGTTTTAAAATTATTTGACACATGTTTGAATTTGAGCAGTAACAAGAACCTTGAAAGGAAAAAGTTTAACCAACATGTTCAATAGCCAGGAGAATCTGTTGACTCCTTCATCAATGAGCTGTACAGAATAGCTGAAGGCGATGACTGTGATGACCTAAAATCAAGCTAATTAGGGACAGAATTGCTGTTTGAGTGGTGGACCAGGGACTCTCAGATATGTTTCAAGTCAAGGAAGATTTGACTCTTGTAAACGTTATTCAAATCATCAGGCAATCTGAAATCCATTTACAGAGCAGGTCCATCTTCAGGAGCAAAAGGAAGCCATGGTACCAAGCTAGTAAAATAGCAAATGAGCAGGAAAGCACCAGGCCAAGGGGAAACGATGCCCTAACTGACCACTAGAGAGTGGGTGACTATACCAACTATACCAAACGACCCCATGGGCATAACCAATGTCCAGCAGTTTCAGCACAATGTTTGAATTGCAACCACAATTCAGAACACTACACAAAGCTAATGCAACCAGATGCACAGATGATCCCAAGACAATTCACAAGGTCAAGGTGCCACCAAAAAGAGGAAATATAACTATGCTTCTTTGGTAAATTCAAAGATTAGGGATTTTTATTCTGGAATGTAAATATCTCAGTTAATAGTCTTCTCACAAACTTTATATTGAACATGGGAGTCTGTTTTAAGGTACCTCACAAGGAACTGTGACTGAGAGATATCTGGCTACAAGCGACAGACATACCACTCCACTTGCCCAGAGGAATCCGACTCTGGTTACAGGTATGATTCTGGAACCATTAAGGTATGGCAGGAAACAAATCTTTGAAGTAATGTATGTCATCCATAACCAGTCCTTTTCTCTTCTGAGCAGAAATGCCTGTGTTGCCCTGAACCTTCTTAAAATGGCAGAAGACATCAAAACAACCTCGATTGTAAATTACACAGAACTGCAAGTTCCTGAGAGCCCAACAGAAATGTAGGGCAGAATCTTACCAAAACAAAGTGTCTGGGTCTGAATGAAAACCGGCATGTTTCTCTCCGAAGAAACAAATAGGTATTATCAACAGATCTTATGGCACTTTGTGAAAAAAAACAATAGGGGACATGTTTCACAATGTCATGTTGAGAGGGGGGGCCGAAACATGCTAGTAAAGCCTGGCTGCACTGGGATTGGGCACCATTTTTAAAAGGCACCCTGATCAGAGGAAAAATTAACTCCTCCCACAAGGAGATCGCAGGGCACCACCCACCCCCAAATAGTCAATACTGACATGCTTACCGCTCCCATGTCTGTTCCCCCCCTCCCTCCACCACAAATAAATGAGTCCCTGCATGTGATTCTCCCCATCAGGTCTACCCCTGCATTGCCCCCTGGCACTAGTTGGCACTGTACCAACCTGGCAGTGCCAGTAGACAGTGCCTGGCCATGTCCCTCTCCTTCAGGGGCTATATTCACCATTACACCCCTGGGGATCCCAACAGGTTCACCCAGATGTGAACCTGTTGGGATCCCCCAGGGGTGTAATGGTGAGTCTCGGTGAACCTGCTGTAAACCTCACCAATAAATTTATTCAAATGTATTAAAATCAGGTTCTCGCCCATTATGGGCATGAACCTGGTAATGTAACTGATGAGGGGCAGCGGAAATCAGATATCGTGATCTCGCCAGCGAGATTCAGGATTTTCGGGTTTCGCCAGATCTTGAGACCACGCTGCCAATCCCACAGGCGGAGAGTGCTGCAAGAAGAGCCTCAACCTCTGGCTCCAAAATCTATTGGTAAGATACCATAAGATACCACAACACAGACACTGCAACCACTACCCAGTCCAACTCACAGCCAAATGATGCTGAAACAGAGAAGCAGCCATAACTGACAGCAGCATACCTCCATGAGGCAAGGAAGCAAACCAAAGAGAACATTTGTACAAAAAACTAAACTGCAAGGTGAGCCTGTTGATATGTCACACCCATACAACAGGAAGAGATGTCCCAATGTGCATCAGTGCGAACTGCATGAAAGAAGAAAAATGGAATGAGCGCTATGTGAGCTGAGAGTTTATCCCCTCAGGAAGGAGGGTATAAACCAGTGCCAACCTGTGCTGGCAATGCAGAGGCGGACCCGATGGGGAGCCTCATGTGCAGGGACTCATTCATTGGTGGTGGGGGAAGAAGTTCAACTCCAAAGAACAAGAATAGAGAATTGAGATCAACCAAGCAAAAGCCAGAATGACTACATTCAAAGCAGCTTCCTATTCACTGAGGTTTACCCAGTACGACAGAGTCTACCACTCCTCCAATTGTTGTAAAGACAAGCTCTGGAATTATAAAGCATACAGATCACCTGTACCTATAAAACACAGAGACTTGAAAGGTGGAGAAGGGGTAATGAAATAATTTAAATACGTTTGGTAAACAGGAATGCATTGTAAATATGTTTGATAAGTCAGGGAGGGCAGGGGATGGTGTTGTATAGGGGTTTGGCATAGAAAGGGTTAACATCGGACTGGGTACAGTAACACCCACAGTGAGATGTAAAGAAACTCATTACCCAAATCTAGAGGGCAGTTTGCACTGGACAAAGACTTGTGTAGATACAAGCACGGAGGCAGCATATATGTATGCAGTTACTGGTAGTTAATAAACACTTACTTTTAAAGCTATACAAGACTCAGAACCTCTTTGACCAAATACAAAGGTCTTGTAAAATGTGTTTTACAACAGTTACCAGCCCCCTTGACCTGCAACATGTTAAGGAGATTTAGCAGAGTTAACACAGAAGAGGGAAAGTTGCTCACAGATGGAGGAGGATGAGGAGAAAGCAGAGGAGGGGAAAAAAGGACAATAGTGGGAGGTTTTGATTATACTAAGTATTCACATGCAATTTTCTTACCTCAGCAAGGAACTGTGCACGCGACAACTTTGTTTTACAAAGGAAGTACTCACTGAAATTAGCCACTTCTTTCAGGCAAACATGCAGTCTTAGAGCAAGTTGAGGGTAACACCACTGAGCTGTGAAGGTGACCGTGCTCATAAAACTCTTCATGTCGGGATCTTTCCAGGCTAGAACAGGTGATACTGCTAACATATCCCCCCGTCTGCCATCCATTGCCATATAAGGGAGATGACTGACAGAGTACATTGTGTTCTCTCTACCAGAGGGAAGCAGGCAGAGTATGTTTGTGGCTTTGCTATGATAGTCTCTGAGAAAAAAAAACAGGATTAAATAATGGTTTTGATTCAGTAATCTAAAAGAAATGAATTTCAACAACCTTCTCCAAAAACTTGGCTACAATCTGTCATTAGACAGTGATTGTAATAGCAAAATCAGAATTTAAATTATTTGTGACATTATAAAATTTAACAGCAACTGTATTCCATAGAAATGATGAGGAAAACACCTCTCTTCTAAAATCTAAACACTAAACAAAAACAATTTATTTGAAACAAAGCTATAGTTCTTTAAAATAGATATAATTATCCTGTAGATTATTTACAATAAACTTGAGAAAAATAATAATGATGGAATAGAATGTTGTTCCAAACTGTGAAGATATTGGCTTTATTACTGTTTGTTTAGGTTTTTCATTTTAAAATGACTTTTCATCTTGATCTGAACACTGCATTATTCATGACATCATGTGTGTACTGCATGTGGTTTTGAATTACTGGAAACTGGATAGAAACTGGGTACAGACTGGACTTTTCTGTCTTACCAGACTGTTTATTATGCACATTTATTTAGTTCAGTTTCATGTTCAATTAAAATGTACTACCTGTTAACCTTCAGAGCACAAAAGAAATATTTGAAATATCAAGTTAAATGGAACACGCCTGTAGAGTTGAGCTGAACTTCAAGGAAGAGTAAGTCAAAGTTTACATTATCGTAACTCTCATTCTCCAAGTCACATTTCAAGAAAGTGTAAATTCAGTGCTGCAAGTAGAGAACCCATGGACGATGTTTCACTATGTATAGGGGTGGCACAGTGGTTAGCGCCACTGCCTCACAGCACCAAGGACCTGGGTTCGATTCTAGCCTTGGTGACTGTGTGGAGTTTGTATGTTCTCCAAGTGTCTGTGTGGGTTTCCTCTGGATGCGCCGGTTTCCTCCCACAGTCCAAATATTTACAGGTTAGGTGGATTGACCATGCTAAGTTGACCCTTAGTGTTCAAAAATGTGCAGGATACGTGGATTGGCCATGATCAGTGCGCAGGGTTACAGGGATAGGATGGGGGAGTGGGCCTATGTAGGGTGCTCTTTCAGAGGGTTAGTGCACACTTGATGGGCCGAATGGACTGTAGGAATTCTGTGGATTACTTTACACAAAAAAGATGGAGTGAGTAAACAGAGAAACAAGACTGATTAAAAGGAGGAAACAGACTTCTCTTCCTTTTTACTGTTATTCTGAATCTTACTCCTAACTTCATGTTTATTGAACTTAGCAGAAACATTACTATGAAGACCTGTTAAAGGCTAATTATGAGAAATCAATTCATCATCACCTTCTCCAGAGCTATTAGGTGTGGACAACAAATGCTTGCCCAGCCAATGATGCTTATACCCGATGAAATAATATTTTTAAGAAGCCTTGTAAAATGATGTTGGAGGGGAAATAAAAATGTCATTCAAGTGTTCAGCAGAGCTCTGAATTATGTGAAGATAAAACTGTAAAGTTCAAATTGTCTCCTAATACGATCTACATGAAGTCAGTTCCCCTGTAAGACAATAAGAGTTTCCCATCTAAATTTGCTGTAGGTTTGTGCTACTAAAAGTCAACAGCTGCATATTATATCATCCTCAACAAAAAGAGGATGAAAATAACAGGGAAAAATCAGGCAATGATACTTCCTGCCCTGTCCTTATTCCAGTCACCCAGACCCCACCGTAACTACCAATAGCCATCTTTTTTCCATCCATTAAGTTCAAATGGCTGCAGCAGGGGCAAAGCCCAGGGTCCCATCCAATTTGCAATCCCACCTTCTGTTGTTTCCCTGATGACCGGGTGAAACCTGGCTGTAAGCTTTGGGGTAACGGCAGAAGGACTATGAACGGTGGTAGTCTCCTCTCCCTCTGACTGTCTCAAATACCTAACTTCATGGATCTCACTCTTTGCAAAAGCCAACAAAAACATAAGCTAACTATATTTTCAGGCTCTGTCCCTTTGCATATCACCATCATTATGTGGACTTGCTGCCCAGGATTTTGTCAGAAATCCAGTTAATGCATGATAACAGTTACAAAACAGACCTAGGAAAATAAGCTAGGGTTAGGGCAATGGTCAGGAAGTCCTGTCATAAGCTTCTGCAGATAAGAAAAGGAAAATCCAGACACATCAGTCCTTTGCAGAAGGTGACTTTCTGTTGGCTGTCGGTAGCCTGTGGAGATCAGTCATTTTGTTCCAAGTCAGAGCCCAAGTACTATCATGTTTTGCAGGGAAATCAAACTGAGATAGCATTCTACCAAACAGGTAAATATTGATCTATTGTGAAAATGTCATTCAATAATTTCAATCTATTACAATTTTCCCTTTTTATGAATGGCAAACAAAGCAGGCCACTGAATCTGCATTTTATACCCATATTAGCATGTTTTATTAAAAACATTTCCATGTACTAATTTTATGAAATTTTTGATAGATGACAATACATTAAAACATGCTTGTCTTTTTTGGATTATTTGATCATGAAGCTGAAACATTAAGAGATTAAAGAACTTGACTTGAATAGTTCCTTATCACATTCTCACAATGGTGCAAAGTATTTTCCATCCAATAAATTACTTTTGCAGTGCAAATACTGTTACACTGTAGGCAAATACAGCAACAAATTTATTTACAACATGGTCCCGCAAACAACAAATGATTAAATGACTAATTAATCTATTTTTGGTGTTGGTTGCGAAGAAATGTGGGGTGACTCTGGAGACTATTGTTATGGGATCTTTGATGTTCACCTGAATTGATAGATGTGATCTCTAATAATATTGTCCTGCCTCAGTACAGTAACGGAATAGTAGTGTAATCCTGAAATGGGCTTGAAGATTTCACTCAAAAGGCAATAATGCTGAACAAGTAAAAATAAAACTGACACCTAAATAAATACAATTCAATTAACACAGATACAAAAGATACCTATCAAGATCTCAAAATATGAGGGCACAAACTTTATTTATATTTATAAGGGTCTCTTGTAATACAACTAAACATAGGGTGGAATCTTTTGTTCCAGAACATAAATTGGAAAACTGGAGCAGAAATTACAGTGACTGAAGTTTTACTCAGGGGTGTGACAGCTGGTCAATTCATTAGATATGCATGCATGAGAAGCAGTGAATCTTGACGCAGGAGTGGTCAGGGAGTCAACACACCCTTAGCTCAGGGGTTGAAGATTTGGGCACTGTATTTAAAGGCACCCGGACAGCCATTCACCCACTGCAAACTAGTGGCATCATTGTTACTGTTGCTATCTCAAATTAATCAGATTGAAAGATCCTAAAATTAACAGCAAGGACTAAAAAGGAAGTGTAAATTAGAAAGGTGAAATCAATGTCAAATCAGTTTCAGAAAGAGAAATAAAGAGGGGGAGGAGAAAAAAGGTTGGATTAAGAGAAGAAACAGAAAAAGTTTAAAAATACATGTTTTAAAATTCTCACAATATGGATGAATGCGATCCAGTACTTATAATAGTGCCAAAGAGTTTGAATGGTAATAATTAATACTATCATTCTGTAAAAGGTTCTTAAACTTGAAAGGTTCTGTGGTGAGTTTACTTTGTATCTACAAGCAAACTGCAGG
The DNA here is from genome assembly GCF_964213995.1 of Mustelus asterias. Lineage (NCBI taxonomy): Eukaryota > Metazoa > Chordata > Chondrichthyes > Carcharhiniformes > Triakidae > Mustelus > Mustelus asterias. The sequence goes on from NC_135802.1 coordinate 104,983,614, forward strand.
ATTTCATGCTGCTCAAATGTATTTGTAAAGCTAACAGCAGAAACTGCTAAAACATGCCAATTTCACGCACCTGCCCTAATGCAAAGTCTGAATGGCAATAGGGCATTAATAACAATCGCTGTTACTTTCAGGCAATTTGTGTACCATTACTGAAATAACAAAATACCCACTAGATTGTTAAGTTCATAACAGTTTCAAATGTTGCACATCTTTAATTCTGTTTCTTAAAATTATGTTTTCACTGTTTCTCAATTATTGAGGAACCTGAAACCAGAGAACAGCACAAGTAATAAAATAATATTGAAATACAGTAGAGATATGGTTAAATCCGATGTAATTTAAGTTATAATCTTGAACTGTTCAATCTTACTGTTAAAATTTATCTGAGGTAATCTTTTCAATGTCAACTCAAGTATGCGAATACCATTAACCATTCAATAATAACAACAAACCTATGACATTTACACCAGTAAATTTGAAGTTGCTCAAGAATTACACCCTGATTCAGAAACAATTGTATTTACTGAAATTAACATGCGATTAATTAAAGTTAAATAAAGTAAATTTATTAGTCACAAGTAGGTTTACATTCAGACTGCAATGAAGTTACTGTGAAAATCTCCTAGTCGCCACACTCCAGTGCCTGTTTGGGTACACAGAGGGAGAATTTAGCATGGCCAATTCACCTAACCTGCACATCTTTGGACCGTGGGAGGAAACCGGAGTACCCGGAGAAAACCAATGCAGACACAGGGAGAATGTGCAGACTCCGCACGGACAGTGACCCAAGCCAGGAATCGAACCCGGGTCCCTGGCGCTGTGAGGCAGCAGTGCTAGCCACTGTTTTGGAACTCTCAGAGAGCAGCATCTGTTAGTCTGCAAAAACATGTGGAAATACTTTTCCTGTTCATGGCATATTGCATGAAGCAATATCAAGCAACAAGGATCACGCCCCTTTAAAAAGAACTCACCTAAATCCCAACACATGAACTTAAGTGGATGGAAAATCAAATGTGTATGATGTGTACTGCACCCAAATGATCCAATAAACAGAGGGGAGAGATGTTAAGATAGCTCCCCCTCATCCACCTCTTGAATGTAAAAAGGGTCTTATTCCTGAATGCTTTCTCAAAAACAGACAACTGACAGGTTTTCTCAGAGTTTTCACACAAACTGTCACACTTGCTTTCTTCAAGCTGAGGTTTTGAAACATCACAGGCCTGTGATTTCCTTTGAAGGTTGCATTTGCAGCAGCTTTCGGATTGGAGGCAGGTTGCTAGCGGAGTGCCGCAGGGATCAGTGCTTGGTCCTCTGCTCTTTGTGATTTTTATTAATGACTTAGAGGAGGGGGCTGAGGGGTGGATCAGTAAATTTGCTGATGACACCAAGATTGGTGGAGTAGTGGATGAGGTGGAGGGCTGTTGTAGGCTGCAAAGAGACATAGATAGGATGCAAAGCTGGGCTGAAAAATGGCAAATGGAGTTTAACCCTGATAAATGTGAGGTGATTCATTTTGGTAGGACTAATTTAAATGTGGATTACAGGGTCAAAGGTAGGGTTCTGAAGACTGTGGAGGAACAGAGAGATCTTGGGGTTCATATCCACAGATCTCTAAAGGTTGCCACTCAAGTGGATAGAGCTGTGAAGAAGGCCTATAGTGTGTTAGCTTTTATTAACAGGGGGTTGGAGTTTAAGAGCCGTGGGGTTATGCTGCAACTGTACAGGACCTTGGTGAGACCACATTTGGAATATTGTGTGCAGTTCTGGTCACCTCACTATAAGAAGGATGTGGAAGCGCTGGAAGAGTGCAGAGGAGATTTACCAGGATGCTGCCTGGTTTGGAGGGTAGGTCTTATGAGGAAAGGTTGAGGGAGCTAGGGCTGTTCTCTCTGGAGCGGAGGAGGCTGAGGGGAGACTTAATAGAGGTTTATAAAATGATGAAGGGGATAGATAGAGTGAACGTTCAAAGACTATTTCCTCGGGTGGATGGAGCTATTACAAGGGGGCATAACTATAGGGTTCGTGGTGGGAGATACAGGAAGGATATCAGAGGTAGGTTCTTTACGCAGAGAGTGGTTGGGGTGTGGAATGGACTGCCTGCAGTGATAGTGGAGTCAGACACTTTAGGAACATTTAAGCGGTTATTGGATAGGCACATGGAGCACACCAGGATGATAGGGAGTGGGATAGCTTGATCTTGGTTTCAGATAAAGCTCGGCACAACATCGTGGGCCGAAGGGCCTGTTCTGTGCTGTACTGTTCTATGTTCTACTGCATACAGTAGCAGGTTTCCTGGCTTCACTTCAGTTGAGGGACAATCAGACTCTTGCAGAAAAAACCTGGTTTGGTTCCTCAAATTAGGTAGGTTAAGGCCTGCCTGAATTCTGACTCGTGATGAATTTTAGGCAAGATCCTGTTGCTTTGCTGATCTGGAACACTTCTTTCTTTTTCCCTTGCTGCTCCAAAATTATTCAATGCCTTATTGAATGCTCTTCATCAGAAATCTGGTTTCTGTCATGTGACTATAGTATCAGTTTTCCACTGTCCTCACAAATGGTCTCTGACAGTTTGGTGTTGACACACAATCGTGTTTGAGTTTCACCCATATAGATCTACTTAAACAATTGGATTCTTCTTACACCAATTCTTTGGAATTCCACTCTGAAGCCAAGCAAGTCCATTGTCATCATGATTCTGCAATGATTTGGATAATGGCAGCCATTAATCCACGGGAAAGGTTTGTGGCATTTAAATGCCTTCTCAATGAAATGTCCCAATGGGTCATTTGTATTTTAATATCATGTCCAGACGTTCCATGTATGGTGACAGAAAAGAAAAAAGTTCACCTGAGTCTCAACTCCATTTTCTTGCAAAAGCAGAGAGTCCATTCTTCATTTTATTTTAAAGCAGAACGTTAATTTCAAATAAATCCATGAATCCATAGCCAAAATTTCATTCTCCCCCACCAGCAGGTTTTTAGGTGGAGAGCATGAAATTAAAGGAACAGGATTTCCTCCAGGTGTCCACCAGCCCCGATCTTGCAGCAATTGAATGCTGGGGTTGAAAATAAATGGACTGAGATCTCGGATGGGAAGGCTGGGGGTGAGATGAGGTGGGCTGAACTTGGGTGCGTCCCCATTAAGGTCCAGTGGCTTTCCCTCCCCCACTCACTCTCTTCCTCGACCCCCCCCCCCCCCCCCCCCCCCCCACCCCCACCCCCAAGCCTTCCCCACCCTCTCTGTTCTGGGACCACTTTAACTTGCCTTGACCTCCAGTGGCTGGTCATATTCTCAGGCATCTTGAGTACAGGAACAACAATGTCTTACTGCATCTGTGCAGGACCTTGGTGAGACACAACTGGAGCACTGTGGGCAGTTTGGTCTCCTTACCCAAGGATATACTTGCCATAGAAGGCGTGCAGCAAAAGTTCACTAGATTCATTCCTGGAATGGCAGGATTGTCATATGAGGAGCAATTGGGCCAACTGGGCCTGTATTCACTGGAATTTGTAGAAACAGAGGGGATCGGATTGAAATGTATAAAATTCTGACAGGGCTGAACAGTCTGAATGCAGCAATGTTGTTTCCTCTGGCTAGGTTGTCGAGGACAAGGAGTCACAGCAGACCATTTAGGACTGAGATGAAGGGAAACTTCTTCACTCAGAGGGTGGTGAACCTGTGGAATTCTCTACTACAGAAGGCTGTAGAGGCCAAGTCACTGAATATACTTAAGGCGGCAATAGCTGGATATCTAGACACGAAGCATCAAGGGCACGAGAGCATGGCATTGACAAAGAGGATCATCCATGATCATATTGAATGGCGGAGCAGGCTTGAAGGGCTGGATACCCTACTCCTGCCCCTATTTTCTATTCTCATGCTCTTCCTTGTCAGTCCACTGTCGCTCTTGTCCCTGCAGCGACTGAAGAGCTGCTGGCCAATCAGATTAAGGCAATCTATAAGGCAAGACATGTCCCTGAGTGAGAAGTGGAAATTTCACCTGCAACTACTTAATTCTCATTTGAGCATGAAATAGCTGGGGGACATTGAGTCAGTGGGGATGCGTGCCCTGCCAATTCCTTGGATGGTAGGAAGTGAGCCCTTCCATTCGAAAAATACAGTCTTATATTGCATGACTATTTAGTGATTTGAGAAGAGCACTAAGAACATCATTACAGATGCATTTTCCTCTGAGTAGATTTACTTGCAGCAAAATAAACATATACATCATTTTCATCTAAATCCATGACATTATTTGCAGTATGAAAATACAATCCACTCTGTCCGAACAAAAGACATTTTTTGCATCATCGTTGTGAAAATCTACTTTATTTAGATATAAAAGCTGTTATTATTAATGTACATCATTAACTGTTACGCACAAATACATTATTTCTCACCTGAATGTGCTTGACTGATACCAAAAGCACTGGAAGTTATTCTAATGAACAGTTTTTAATGAAAGGTATGTTTAATGCAAGATAAAGGAATCACTTTCTCAAATGGTACAGTTAGCAGAATATACCTAACACTTTGTCAGCGTTTTTCTGTTTAATCAAGTAAGTAATGATACAATTTCAAAACAGACATGAAATGTAATAAAAATTAACTATAATACCTGCATAAACATCTCCATGTTTCAGTAACATCTTCTATTTGTCTCTTTATGTAAATTATTTCCTGTGGTAAGAATACTTGGCTTGGATAGTAGGTTAATTGAAAGGCCTTTCAAATTCATCCCCCTAAAATTATAAGTGATTAAAAATCAAATCAATATCTATTCCATGCTTTTTTGCATTGTTTTGAATACCTATTCTAGTAATCTGTGATATTTGGCAGGAATATGTTGATTTAGTCAGGTAATAAACGGATATGTCAAATTTCTAATCAGCGGAACTGCTCACTTTCAGTTAATTATAAAGGAGAAGTTGTATGTTACAAAAAATTTAGAATATTTTAACTTGTTAACTGATGGTTGTCATAGCATTTAGAAATTAAATAAAAATTATAGAAATAAAACATATGGTAAACTCAGAATGCCATGAATAATGAGTTGTTATTTAGTCTTCGGTATTTCTTTAATTTCAACTTGCAGAAAATAGCTGCAAAAATACATATTACATAAATTATATATTGTACATAAAATACTTACGTTAGTTGCACTGAGTTCTAATTCTGGAATTTTATTGGATCATTGGATAAGAAGCATACCGAATTTTCACCTTTCCCTTGAGACATCCTGCAATATCATAATCATTATGGCATAGGAGCCCAGTCAGTCCATCTAATCCATACTCTACAGAGAGCTAGCAATCCAGTAGGTCCCATTTCCTTGCTCAACATCAATAGCCCTGCCAGTTTGCTTCCCACTTGTGCACATCCAATTTCTTGAAATCGTTGATCATTTCCATTTCCAACACACTTGTATGTAGTGGGCGGCATAGTGGTTAGTACTGCTGCCTCACAGCGCCAAGTACCTGGGTTCAATTCTGGCCTCGGGTGACGGTCTGTATGAAGTTTGCACATTCTCCTCATGTCTGCATGGGTTTCTTCCAGGTTCTTTGGTTTCCTCCCACAATCCAAAGATGTGCGTGTTAGGTTGATTGGCCATGCTGAATTGCACCTTAGTGTCAGTGGGATTAGTGGGGTTAAAGGGATAGGGCCTGGGTGGGATTGTGGTTGGTGCAGACTTGTGGTTGGCAAATGGCCTCCTTCTGCACCGTGCAGATTCTAGTGATTGCCAGGCCATTAACACTTTGTGCATACATAACATTCCTTACATCATCCCTGCATCTCTTGCCCAAAACTTTGAACCTGCATCCATTCAATAGTCTTTTTTTTTTAAACCATCAGATAAGGGGAATAGTTTTTCCTGTCATAATCTTGTACATCTCTAATCAATCTATTTTGCTTCAAGGAGAACAACCCATCTTCTCCAACATACCTTGTAGCTAAAATCCCTATCATAGACTCATAGATCCCTAATATGCAGAAGGAGGCCATTCAGCCCATCAGGTCTGCACTAGCTCTCTGATAGAGTAGAATATTTTATCCAATTCCTCTCTCTTGCCCTATTGCCGCAACCCCACACATTTACCATGGCTAATTATTCTAAACTCCACATCTCAGGACACAAAGGCCAATCCGCCAAACCTGCACTGTGGGAGGAAACCAGAGCACACGAAGGAAATCCACGCAGACTTGGGAGCAAACTCCACTCAGACAGTCCTATCCTTGGAACTATTCGAGTAAATCTCCTTTGCATCCTCACATCTTTCCTAAAGTGCAGTGACAAGAACTGAGTGTAATATTTTACTTGTGGCCAAACCAGAGATTCATAATTGTTCAGTATAACTTCCCCGCTTTTGCATTCAATGGCCTCCTTCTGCACTGTAAAGCTCTATAAAGCTCAAACTCACATATGTTTTGCTAAATATGCTCTCAATATCATAATGAATAAGGTATAGTATGTTAACATTGCCAACAGAACTACAATATCAGAGCAGATCATATACAAGATTGTATAAGTGTGATTGAGCCAAGCTATGATATCAATTGTGATTATATAAATTGACAAGTAATACATTTGCCACATTCTATTCAGATAAAATTCATTTGGGGAATATTTTTTTAAATCTTTACCTTAATGCAAACTTGTATTGGTACTCTTTCTGCATCGTATTCCACTCGACAATCTGTCAGTTTGGGCACAATTTTTTTTTAAACTTTGCAAATTTTCAAACAATGTTAAAAGCTGCATAATTGCTCATCTTTGCGAGAAAAGAAATATGCCATGAAATCTTGTCTTCTGTAAAAGATAGGTAAAAAGATATTCATCATAAGTATTCACATCATGTCTTTATCATCATCCTTGGAACAAATTGAGTCAAATGTAATTTTACTTATCCAGAAATATGAATGAACAAGAAATAGATATAATAAGGGGGCGGCACAGTGGTTAGCACTGCTGCTTCACAGTGCCAGGGACCTGGGTTCGATTCCTGGCTTGGGGTTACTACTGTCTGTGTGGAGTTTGCACGTTCTCCCTGTGTCTGCGTGCGTTTCCTCTGGGTGTTCCGGTTTCCCCCCACAGTCCAAAGATATTCAGGTTAGGTGGATTGACCTGAACAGGTGCCGGACTGTGGCGACTAGGGGAATTTCATAGTAACTTCATTGCAGTGTTAATGTAAGCCTTACTTGTGACTAATAAATAAACTTTTAATCGCCTTTAGACGGAGAATTGTTTATTCAGGCCTTCATGGCTGGGGGAAGTTCTCAGAGTTAACGGGAAAGCATCTCAATTTTTCAAACTGATTACATCAGGAGGAGGACAAAAAGTGCAAAGGTCACTTTCCATTTTCTGAAGTATTCTTCCTGCTGTTTGTTTGTACCAATGAACATTTTGGCTTGTTCACAGCAAATCAATTTAGAAAAAAAATGTATTGTTGTATTGTACCAATGAGCATGTACGTGAATAAGTTCTCGATGTACAATCGCAGCCAGACTTGCCGAATTTCCCATGCGCACTCCACTTGAACTGTGAACTTAGGTCAGGTACACTGTGATAATTAGACAGAGTAAGAAGTTTAACAACACCAGGTTAAACTTTAACCTGGTGTTGTTAAACTTCTTACTGTGTTTACCCCAGTCCAACGCCGGCATCTCCACATAATTAGACAGGCCAGCTTCCATCAGGCCCTCCTACTAGCCGCCGCCAGAGGTGAAAATTATATTTTTAAATAAAAGAATTACTGCACCTTATGGTCTCATTCAAACCAGCGACTTACCTGCGTCTCCCCCTGACCTTACGGTCGCCTGAAGAATGACCCCCCCCCCCCAATTGCCGGCTTTATTCATTGAAGAGTAGAATAGTTTCCCCCCAAAAAAGCGATCGCAACTGATCCAAAAATAAATGCTTACAAATTTTGTGGCAAAACTCCAGAAGCACTATCCTCTAAAGAAAATGTTTTACGTGTTGGATTACTGGGTGTGTTGCATTTCGGTTTTAGGCTATATTTTAGCAAATGATTAACTTGTATAATAGACCAAGAGAAGGGAGAGAAAAAAACCTGTGAACCCTATAGGAGGGAGGAAAGCAAATACATTCAGCAAGTATGAAACAGTACAGATCTGAATCGTCTTGAAAATATTGTTTTATTTTAAAAAAAATTAACCCCTTTAAATCTCAAATATAAACAATTGCTTTGGTCGGGAGTTGACGCTGTGTTTAGTCTTCAAGCTTAATAACAGCCACTGACAAAAAATATTTGCTAAAGGTAGCGTTCTCAATATAAACTAAAACTTGAATCATTTTCCCCCAAAAAAGTTCTGAATCAGAACAAGCCTTTCTTAATAATTCTCACCCGCAGAGAATGTCACTGCCCGTTTCTGCACCTGACAGGGAAAGAATTCCGGAATTGTAAAAATCAATCTACACCAGTAGGTGTCTGCATTACAACAAATAAATATTTAACATATAATTCATGAAATATTCAAGGTAATATAAATTGACACTTTAATTTCAGCGTTTATCACTATTAAATTAAGGGCTGTAAGATCTCCCATTAGAGTCCGTTGATCAGTCTATAAGTACACCGAACGGTGTGTTTTGCATTAGTTTTCATCATTTGTATTTCCATTGCCTTCAAAAAACTTGGTGCTCTCCGGTAAAGTAGCCCTGACTCTGCGCTTTTCCTTGAAACGTCCGGAGCGAGAGATTTTCAGGTTTCTACGTGTGCTTTTCTCGTTAAAGCCTTTTTCTAATTTGGGGTCTACGTGTTCTTTATCGTCGATGAAATTGGGGTGTTTGTTCTCCTGAGCCGCCGTTTTGTCCGTGGCCGACTGCACATTCTCCAGCCCCGCTCCCTTGTCCGTCAGCTCCTTCGGCTTCTTCTTCATGGTCATCGACTTCCACCAACTGGTCTTCCCACCGTCAGCCATTTCCCGGCCACTTCTTCACACCCTTGACCTGCTTTAAAACATGGACAGTATCATTCGGAGGACTAAAGACTGCATTGGCGGACCGATCATTTGACTTGTTTACATAAAACCTCATCGCAGGAAACATAAAACAGCACAAAACATTTTTTTAAAAAACCACAATGCCACCTCTAACTTTTTGATGAGGAGTTCCACATCATCATTGCTATTCGCCGGCTCACCTGTTCGCTTCTCACAAGCTTTGACGTGATCTGCAGTAGAATTGTATTTTTAAACTAATTCAAATAATCAAATTGCCTTTTTTCTTGGTTGACTCCGCGCGGTTGTTACTCCATGGCTGCTGTGTGTCCACGCACTTTGCCCCAGTGGTTTATGATCCGAGTGCCGGTTGATGATAAGGTGAGACTTGTTGTTTCAGCCCTGCCCGCAGCTCTGTCGATGTGAAATGCGCCTGTAGTCTCAGGGATGGGAGCTGTCCCCTCCCCCTTACCACCACCTTTCCCCAGGCTGCAAACCTGCCACAGGTAAGGAGAGCCGCGCGCGGCCCATTGGTGCTTCACCACGAGGGGGCGGGCAGCAGTGTCCTTGTCAATCAAAACAGCTCACGTGCCCCCTTCTCCCTCAGGTGAGCTCCAAGTCCCGGCTCCGGCTTGGCACAGGTGCTGTACCTGGACCGCGCGCCGCCGTGAGGCGTCCAAACTCCACAGAACACTTATTTTCGCCTCTGGCAAGTCGTAGCCTTTCGACGCCCTGCATTCTCTCAGGAGCAAATTTGCTTCCCGTTACACTCATTGATGTTAGAACGAGGAAAGCCAATCCTGTGAACGCCTGAAAGGTGAGTTTTCACTGAGAACAGAAATATCACTATTGTATTATGGCGATTCCCGTCCGTTTCGAAGCGATCCCCTTAGGTTAAGGAAGGTGGCATCCAAAACGTTAAATGTGTGCAATGTCTATCAAATTTACCTTCGTGCTTTGTATTTTTCCCCAGAATGTATTCTCAATGCTGTAAGTTACGTTTTACACAGAGTCAACAAAACTTTGGACATTAAATGCGCTGTCTGTACCTTAGAGTAATAAAACTAACTAAACTAATACAAAGAAGTTTATAATTGATGTAGAAAAGTGGTGCAGGAAAACTTAGGTATTATATCAAAACAGCCCAATTTAACATTCCAGATTCAGACAGGAAAGCAGGATTACAGCGCCGTTAAGGGAAATGATGAAAATGTAAATTCAAGACAAGCATAACAGAGATTATGTTAAATGTTGTCGTGGTTTGCCAGCAGAAGAGACTGGATCTTTGTTCAAAATATGGTTGGATACAGCAATAGCAAATTACAGTTTGAGATGGCATGGATAAAATTCAAAGTGACATTTAATGTCCTGTATTTTTCTTATATAGCATTATCCCAACTCTGAAACCATCTCAACTTCATATATAATGAATTATTTTTGTAATCTAATGGGACAAAGAAAGCTTATTCTAACATTAATGAAAGCCTATAGGGGAGATGATGTAGTGGCATTGTTACTAGATTCATAATGCAGAGACCTAGGGTTCGAATCCCATTGTGGCAGATGATAGAATTAGAATTCAATAAAAATCTGGAATTAAGTCAAATAATGACCATGTTGTAAAAAGGAAATCTGTAAACTCCAGACCCACAGCAATGCTCTCTGAAATTGCCTAGCAATGGTTGTGTGTTCCCATGCACTTTGTTGTTCTAGGTGGCATAGCTTGGGGTTTGGAGCTGCCAAAAAGTTGTACTGAGTTACTCTAATAGTAGCTACTGAGCTATTCTAGTGTGCCATTGTTGGAAGGATCCTTTGTCCCATTAGATTACAAAAAAAATCATTATCTATGCAGTTGAGATGGTTACAGAGATGGGATAAGGTGTTGCATAGTTGTGTATCATTCTATATTAGATCAACAATTTCTGTTCAAAAGTTATATTTATAAGAAAAATACAGGACATTAATTGTGCTTTGTCCTAGATATCATTGAGTTTCTTGAGTGTTGGAGCTGCATATATCCAGGCAAGTATTTTAACGACCGCCTTCCTTTGTGCCAGTGGACAGTTTTCCACCTGATTCCCAAAGACATAAATTTTGCTAGGATTCCTTGATGCCATACTCGGTCAAATGCTGCCCTCACTCTCAACTTACCTCTGGAATTCAGCTTTTTTTGTCCATGTTTGGACCAAGGTTAAAATGAGAGCTGCAGCTGTGTGGTTCTGGTGGAATCCACATTGGACACCTGCAAGCATGTCATTGGGAAGTAAGTGCCGCTTGATAGAGCTTTTGGCAACACTTTCCATTACTTTGCTGATGATTAAGTATGTTCAAGGCTGAAGTAGACAGATTTTTAATCAGTAAGGGAATCAAGGGTTATGGGTATAAGACAGGAAAGTGAAGTTGAGGATTATAAGGGGGAGCAGATTTAGGACTGAGTGGAGGAGAAACTTCTTCACCCAAAGGGTTGTGAATCTGTGGAATTCCCTGCCCAGTGAAGCAGTTGAGGCTACTTTGTTGAATGTTTTTAAGGCAAAGATAGATAGATTTTTGAATAGTAAAGGGATTAAGGGTTATGGTGAGTGGGCGGGTAAGTGGAGCTGAGTCCACAAAAAGATCAGCCATGATCTTGTTGAATGGTGGAGCAGGCTCAAGGGGCCAAATGGCCTACTCCTGCTCCTAGTTCTTATGGTCTTATTATCAAATCAGATCAGTAATGATCTCATTGAATGGTGGAGCAGACTCAGTGGGCTGAAAGGCCTACTTCTGCTCCAATGTCTTATTGAGACTAGGCTGATGGAGTGATAATTGGCTGGATTGGATTTCCGTGCTTTTTGTGGAGAGGACCTTTGGACAATTTTTCAATTGTCAGGTAGATTCAAATGTTGTAGCTGTACTGGATCAACCACTTAACACGTCTTGCTGAAGATGGTTGAAAATGTGTCAACCTTATCTTTTCCACTGATGTGCTGGGCTCCACCATCATTGAGTGGTTGGTGTTCATAGGCACTCCTCTAGTTCACAGTTTAATTGTTCACCATCATTCTGTACGTGACAGGTCTGAATTTTATCATTGGGTTTACCATACATGGAATACCAGGCAGACTCCCCTGAACCAAATGATATGGGGCACACCTTACTCAAATATTCACTTGGCTGCAGATATGGTAGTAGCATAGAAAGGAGAAGGGAAGGCATGAACTGTGATGATGGAGTAGGATGAGTAGCATGATCTTTCCTGCGAAACTAAAACTAACTGTAATGCAAAAACCAAGAAATGACAAGCCACTTAAAGGAAAGAACTATCTAATTCAGTGAAAAAAATCCCAGACATTAATAGTCTGGAAGCATTTTATCAGGAAATGTATTATATAATAATGTGTTTTGAAATTGTATCGGTTGTGTTAAAAGATGAGCTTGAATTTGGCAACTGGATTATGTGAGGGGGTTTATTTTCAATCAGTACAGAAATGATAGGAGAATTAGTAAAGAAGTTATTAGGAAAGAGTAAAAAATAGAAACGAAAACCTTAGAAAGATGGGGAATAAAGAAGCAATTTAAACTATGCAGGAAATGTGAATTGACAGAATGGCTAGGAATAGGATCCACAGCAGGATTAGAAAAAGTAACCAGAATAAATATCAAAAATATGTGGGAGCACGAGATATAGATCTGATCCCCATCACCCTCAACCCATTCCCCCATCTCCTCAACCTGCCCTGTCAGCCATGACCCTGCTTCCATTACCCTTGACCTGCCTCAGTAATCCTTGACTCTCCCAACCTCACCCTTGACCTGCCCTCAAGCACCCTAGACTTGCCCTCATCAAGTTTGACCTTGTGTCAGTTGACCATGACTATTCCTATGTGATTCAGCTCCCTCCCTCTGTCTGCTGTGATAGTCCTTAAATATGTCACAACCCACTACCCCTCAGAGTGCCAGAGCCCACCCTTGTTTGGAGAGCCAGGGCTCACAAGAAAAGCAGATCCTACTCATTGCAAATCCACCTCAATGACCAGCTCGCCTCCTCCCTGCCCATTTTATTCAGTCATGAAAGTTAAGGCATATGGTTCACATTTTTTGACAACTTAATCATGAAGGTACCATGTATTTGAACCCGTGCTGTTGGCATCACTTTGCATCACTAACAAGCTATCCAGCCAACTGAGCTAAACCAACCCCCGATAATGAATATGCATGATGTGCTATTGCATTACAGATAAGTTTTTGATACTTGCTGTCAGGAACCCCAATCCGCTTCAAAGAGCTGCCATCCACTTAATTTGAAAATTTTATCCCAAGATCAAGAATCTGACATTTTATCTCCTAACCAATTAAATTTCTCTATTTGTTCTATTTCCTTCTCCCATGCCATCAATATCCATCCTAAGATTCTGGGAAGAGAGACAGACTAATCAAGCCTACAAAGACAAGAGAAGATATTGAGTGAGTGCCACTGCTGCTTTTATGACTGTTGAGTTAAAGAAATGCTGCAAACCAGAACACCAATTCAGCCAACTGAATAAATCCAAATCAATGATAAAACACGTATGCTGGTACACCAACGACAGGTTTAAATTTCAAACAATATTTGGTAGTTAACTGTCAGTCACTATCAACTGGTGCATTCTCCATGGTAATGTCCCTGTCAGAGTCCATATTCATCTACTCATATATGTAAAAAGGGAGCCCTGATCTCAGTGGAGCCGGCTTTAAGGGTCCCCGTCTCACCAGACTGATGGTGCAAACTGGCAGTTAAGATGACAAAATCTGGACAGCAAACTGACCAGTGGAGCTGGAGAGTTAAATGCCAGTTTTCTCACCAGAACTGACACTGCAAATTCTCCTCAGATTCCTCCCATAGAAAATATAATGAAAGGCAAAAAGATGGCAAGGACACTAAAGGATACCAAGATTATCAACGTAAAGAATGGCATAAATGCTTTGCTAAGAGCTAATCCAAAAAAATTAAATGTTAATATATAAAATAGGGAAAGAGAAGGAGTTAAAGATCAGGCTGGTGGCAAAATGAAAATGATACTGTGGCCAGTGTTCAAAGTGGTAACAGAAATGTTGCAAAATACGCTGAACATACAGACACCATCAACATGGATAAGCATGTTTGAAGTTTACTCAGAATAAAATGCAGGATTAACATATAGGATAATGTTTAGGAAATTGACTAAGCAGGGGAGTAATGGAAAAATTCCAGCATGCCAAAGAAAAATAGTCCACGAGTATAAGCATTTTCTTTAGTTTAATGAAAGAATGCATGTCTACATTTGTTGCACTTGCTGTTAATAATACTCTGCTTGTAAATTGCGTTGCCTGCTGAAGTAAGAAATTGGTGACTATAACCACTGACCAATTTTGTTGCTAAAGTGAGCAACACAAGTCTTCTAATAACAATGTTGACCAGCAATGTCGATTCACCTTTTACACATCTCTCTCTCTCTCTCTCTCATAAGTGCTGGTTTACACTATCAGCCAATGTCTAAATTAGTGATTGTTTCACACGAACAGAAATGCATAACTGGGAGACCTTTTTACTTCTATCTGAATAATACCATGGAATATTTCAAATCAAACTGTAGCACCATCTTGATTTAATATTTCATCTGAAAGATGAACAAATGACAATTGAAGGAGTCTTTCATTTATGCACTGAAATGTTGGTTTTAATTCAGTTCTAATGTCTTAAAATAGGTTTAAACTCACAACCTTTTGTTCATGTGGCAATGGGCTATATATTAAGTCAAACTGAAATTGAAATAGCGTGAGAACGAAAATATAAATTTTCCTAGAGGACCTTCACATCTCAGTAAAACACCTTCCTTAAGAAAAAGCATCAATAGGTGAGTTTGACTTGTACCTACATATTGATTTTAATATATTTTCATTTGATGCAAAAAATAATGCATATTATACAAAAAACATGATTCGCAAACTGTAAGCATGTGAACCTAAAATACAAGGAAGTAGTGAAACAGATGAAGAACCCATACTTTACCAGCATAACTGATTAAAAAACAATGGCTTGATAAGTAAACGACAGCCCAGAGAATATGAAACAGAAGAGTCCAAGTTCCATTGTGGACCTATGTTGAACTAGTTACTACAATTAGACTCAATACCATGGTAGAGAGAGGAGATGGGGGAAATCAGCAAGGATTCCTGCTCCAGATCTCTATTCAGTGACATGCACTCCCACCCCACACCACTTTCTGTTTGGCTTGGAGAACTACCAGTCTGGATGTTCAGTTTAATGCCTTAGCACACTCCTATAAACTGCTGGCACTCACTGACCATGCTTACACAGAGAGAATGGATGCTACTTTTTGATTTGATTTATTATTGTTACATGTATTAACATACAGTGAAAAGTATTGTTTCTTGTGCACTATACAGACAAAATATACCATTCATAGAGAAGGAAATGAGTGCAGAATGTGGTGTTACAATCATAGCTAGGGTGTCGAGAAAGATCAACTTAATGCAAAGTAAGTCCATTCAAAAGTCTGACAGCAGCAGGGAAGAAGCTGTTCTTCAGTCGGTTGGTACGTGACCTCAGACTTTTGTATCTTTTTCCCGAAGGAAGAAGGTTGAAGAGAGAATGTCCGGGTTGCGGGGGTCCTTAATTATGCTGGCTGCTTTGCCGAGGCAGCGGGAAGTGTAGACCGAGTCAATGGATGGGAGGCTGGTTTGTGTAATGGATTGGGCGACATTCATGACTTTTTATGGTTCCTTGCGGTCTTGGGCAGAGCAGGAGCCATACCAAGCTGTGATACAACCAGAAGGAATTCTTTCCAAGGCGCATCTGTAAAAGTTGGTGAGAGTCGTAGATGACATGCCATATTTCCTTAGTCTTCTGAAAAAGTAGAGGCGTTGGTGGGCTTTCTTAACTTTGGTGTCGACATGGGGGGGACCACGACAGGTTGTTGGTGATCTGGACACCTAAAATCTTGAAGCTCTCAACCCTTTCTACTTCGTCCCCATTGATGTAGACAGGGGCATGTTCTCCTTTACGCTTCCTGAAGTCGATGACAATTTCCTTCATTTTGTTGACATTGAGGGAGAGATTATTGTTGCCGCACCAGTTCACCAGATTCTATATCTCATTCCTGTACTCTGTCTCGTTATTGTTTGAAATCCGACCTACTACGGTGGTGTCATCAGCAAACTTGAAAATTGAATTGGAGGGGAATTTGGCCGCACCAGTCATAGGTGTATAAGGAGTATAGTAGGGGGCTGAGAACACAGCCTTGTGGGGCACTGGTGTTGAGGATGATCATGGAGGAGGTATTGTTGCCTACCTTTACAGATTGTGGTTTGTGAGTTAGGAAGTTCAGGATCCAGTCGCAGAGGGAGGTGCCGAGGCCCAGGCCACGGAGTTTGGAGATGAGTTTCGTGGGAACAATAGTGTTGACGACTGAGCTGTAGTCAATAAATAGGAGTCTGACATAGGTGTCCTTGATATCTAGGTGTTCCAGGATTAAGTGCAGGGCCAGGGAAATGTCGTCTGCTGTGGACCTGTTGCGGCGGTAGGCAAACTGTAATGGATCCAGATAGTCCAGAAGGATGTAATTGATTCTTGCCACAACTAACCTTTCAAAGCACTTCATAATGATGGATGTCAGAGCCACCGGCCGATAGTCATTAAGGCACGCTGCTTTGTTTTCCTTAGGTCTCCTTGAAGCAAATAGGGACCTCAGATTGTTGTAAAGAGAGGTTGAAGATGTCTGTGAATACCTCCGCCAGCTGATCCGTGCAGGATGTGATTGCACGTCTGGGTATCCCATCCGGGACAGTTGCTTTCCGTGGGTTGATCTTCAAGAAAGCTGCTCTGACATCTGCAATGGTGACCCCAGATACACGTTCATCCAGGGCTTCCAGGGTGGAGGGCATGCTCTCGCTGACCTCTTGCTCAAAACGTGCATAGAATGCATTGAACTCATCAGGGAGGGGTGCTTTGAAGCCGGCAATTTTACATGCCTTCATTTTGTAGCCTGTTATGTCTTGCAGATCTTGCCATGTTTGGTGGAGGCCGGTGTGGCTAGCCTGGGACTCTAGCTTGGTCCAGTATTGTTTTTTGGCATCTTTGATGATCTCCTTAGATCGTATCTGGCTTTCTTGTATACGTCAGTGTCGCCTGACTTGAATGCCGCAGACCTGGACTTCAGCAAGCAGTGAGCTACCAAAGGTTCCTGATATCCTGTGGAGTAATTATTACATCAGAATCAATGGGTGGTATTTCATTTGTGGTGTGCCATTCCCAACGGTGGAACAGGAGCTGTCTGCATCTTGATTTTAATTCAAATTTAAAGTGGTGGTGGGCCCTGGAGACTTGTATGATCATGTGACATAGGAAGCATTTCATTGATAAAACCTGCCACTAGCTGACACTGCAGCAGCTCAAGTAGCACAGTGGTTAGCACTGCTGCCTCACAGCGCGAGGGACCTGGGTTCAATTGCTGGCTTGGGTCACTGTCTGTGTGGAGTTTGCACGATCTCCCCGTATCTGTGTGGGTTTCCTCCGGGTGCTCCGGTTTTCTCCCACAGTCTGAAAGACGTGCTGGTTAGGTGCATTGACCCGAAAAGGCACCGGAGTGTGGCGACTAGGGAAATTTCACAGTAACTTCATTGCAGTGTTAATGTAAGCCTTACTTGTGACTAATAAATAAAAAACTTTTTAAAAAAGGTATGCGTGGCTATAAAAGAACCTCATGAACAAACAGGGTGGCTCTACGCCATGGTTGCAATTTTCCTGCCCAAAGGTCTTGGGTTACTGCCATTAACCTAAGACTTACTGAGAACACAAAAGTGGCACAGTTTATCATATTTAAATATCACTTGTAAATATTGCATATTACTTTAGTTTCAATTTTTTCATTTGTACATCATCATTATTTGTTGGGAATAGCTTAACCAGAGAGCTAAATGTGCTGGCACACCTCATGGTTGGCATGAATTGATAGTTACAGGGAAGTTAGGGACTTTTTTTTATTGTGGAAGCAACAATGTTGTGTGTTTGCATTCACTCTTTATTGAATGTTCATGTTGGTGTCTGTTTTGAACTTGCCAGTTTGTAGGACATGGCTGAACTGACAGGCTCAGCTAGCCCTCCATTCTATGCATTGTTAGGGAGACTATCCAAGATCATTCTCAATGGGGATAGTTGAAATGTTGCTGATGAACTCAAAGCTCTGTAAGGTAGTGCAGAATTGATTTCTCAATCGTGGTAGGCTGATTGATGTTTGTCCAACAGATGTTTTTGTGGCCAATGTTAACTAGCAGATTTATGTGGCAAAGCTTCACAGCCCTTGGTGAGAAGGGAAAGGAGGTGCTTCTTCTATAGGAATTGGTTCTTGCTCTACTATAGAGAAGGAAGGTGGCTATTTGGTATCTGATAAGTGGTTAAGGTCTATTCTATTCCCAAGGTTTAAAATAGTGCAGGAATTTATGGCAAAGATCGATAAATGAAAGAAAATAGGTAATTGAATAAAATAATTTAGTTAATTAAAACACATAAGGATGAAGACAGACAATGTGTGACAGCTGGAGTATGTGGGAGCTCAAGAATAGCAATGTGATCGACGGCAAACACGTCTGCAGCTTGAGGATCTTGAACACAGAATGAATGAACTGGAGGTCTAGCTGCAGGTGCTGTGGCACATCAGGGAGGGAGAAAGTTACCTGGACACTTTGTATCAGGCGACGGCCACATCTCTAAGGATAGGATCTTCTAATTTGGAAGGTGGTCAGGGACAAAAGGTGTGAATGCAGCTGAGACAGGCAAGAGTTGTTGGTCTCTATAATTTTCCAATGGGTTTGTGGTTTCCTCAGCTTGTTTGGATGAGGGTGGATTAGCTGATTGACATGGCACTGAGGTACAGGAAGCCATTCAAGTGGGGGGAGCAAAAAGGAATGTATTAGTAGTAAGGGACAGTATAGTGAGGGGGGGGGGGGGGTTGTGGACACTGTTCTTTGCAGCAAAAAAATGAGTCCAGAAGGCTCTGTTACCTGCCTATTAAGGAGTCTAACAACACCAGGTTAAAGTCCAACAGGTACCTGTTGGACTTTAACCTGGTGTTGTTAGACTCCTTACTGTGTTTACCCCAGTCCAACGCCGGCATCTCCACATCATGATTACCTGCCTATGCCAGGATTTGGGACATTTGCTCAGGGTTGGAGAGGAACTTGTAGTTGGAGGGGAGGATCCAGATGTTATGGTCCATGTAAGTACCAATGACATAGGCAGGACAAGGAAGGAATTTCTGCCTAGTCACTATGAGGAACTTGACATTAAATTAAGAAAAACCTTAAGTAATAATTCCTGTGTTATTACCTGAGCCACATACAAATTGGCACAGGACAAATACAATTAGAGAAATGAATGCGTGGCTCAAAGACTGGTGTGGTAAAAGTGGGCTTTGGTTCGTAGGGCACTGGCACCATTGGAGAATTTGGGATCCGTACCATTGGGATACCTGAACTGTGTTTCAACCAATGCTCTAGCGAGCTGCATAACTAGGAAGTAGAAAGGGTTTAAACTAAATCGTGGGGGCAAGAGATCAAATTTGGGAAGATGTGGTAAACCAAAGAATAGCAACAAGGCAAGAGAGAAAAGTATTAATATGGGAAATGATAAACAGAACGTGACAGGAAGGGATAGAAAGTACAAATCTAAAAGTAAAATGGCAGTCAAGGCTAGAAGTTACAAAAATAATTAAAAAAGCTAAAATCTCTGCATCTGAATGCACATAGCATTTGAAACAAAACAGATGAACCGATAGCCCAAATAGAAATAAGTAAGTTTGATAGCCATTACAGAGACATTCAATGAGGTAGCCTCAACTGCTTCAGTGGGCAGGGAATTCCACAGATTCACAACCCTTTGTGTGAAGAAGTTCCTCCTCAACTCAATCCTAAATCTGCTCCCCCTTATTTTGAGGCCATGCCCCCTTCTATGAAGGGAATAGATAAGATAGAAGCAGGGAAGTTGTTTGTACTGGCGGGTGAAACTAGAACAAGGGGGCATGTCCTCAAAATAAGGGGGAGCAGATTTAGGATTGAGTTGAGGAGGAACTTCTTCACACAAAGGGTTGTGAATCTGTGGAATTCCCTGCCCACTGCAGCAGTTGAGGCTACCTCATTGAATGTTTTTAAGGCAAAGATAGATAAATTTTTGAACAGTAAAGAAATTAAGGGTTATGGTGAGCGCGTGGGTAACTGGAGCTGAGTCCACAAAAAAATCAGCCATGATCTTATTGAATGGTGGAGCAGGCTGGAGGGGCCAGACGGCCAACTCCTGATCCTAGTTCTTATGTTCTTATAGGAAAGTCAGTTGTGAAGAGGACACAAGGAGGCTGCAAAGGGATATAGATAGGTTAAGTGAGTGGGTAAATGTGAAATTGTTCATTTTGGCAGTAAGAATAAATGAGAAGCATCTTATCTAAATGCTGAGAGGTTGCAGAACTTGAGCTGCACAGGGATTTGGGTGTCCTGGTGTGTAAATCACAAAAGGCTAGTATGCAGGTACAGCGAATATTAGGAAATAATAGAATGTTATTACTTATTGCAAAGGGAATTGAATATAAAGTAGGGAGGTTATGCTTCACTTGTACAAAACACTGGTGAGACAACATTCTTGAGTACTGTGTACAGTATTGGTCTCCTTATGTAGATGTGTTAGGATCTGTTCAGAGGAGATTTACTAAACTAATACCAGGCAATGGGTAGGTTGTCTTATGAGGGATGATAGGACAGTCTGCTTTACATCTGCAGTGGTTTAGAAGGGGCAACTTTATTGAAACATATAAGATCCTAAGGGGTCTTGATAGGCTGGACTTGGAGAGGAGTTTATTCAATGATTGGTCTTGTGGAGGTGTGTAGCACTATTCCACGGTGCTCTGTAGATGCCTCACTGATGTCATCAACCAGATCAGGTGCAGATAGCTCTTGCTACCCAGGATCCAGCTGTCAATCTGGGCTGTGCATTCAAAAAGCTCTGGGAGCTGGGAATTACCTAACATTTATGAGTCATCAGATCTCCCTGAGAAACAAGCACAGACATGCATGATTCTTTGCTTTTGGTGCATGCAGTGCACTTCTGGACTGTGCACACAGCAAAAACTAAATTGGGCCCTAGCATGCACAGCACAGTAGGTAGGTTGCCTTGTAGACATCCAGGTCCATGTCTGAAATAGGCATTAAACCCATTGCTGATACAAATTAGGGGCCAAATGACGATTATCGCCACATTTGTGGAATTGGCTTGTGACTGAGCACTCAGGTCAATTTTCGCAGGTGCTCACTTTACTCCCAGAGAAAAACAGACATTACACAAATAAATTTCAAGGCTATTTGCTCTCGTTCCCTTGATATGAAGACCTTGGGTCTGATTTTACCATTGTGTTGCGCCCGTTTTCGGGAGCGAAAACTTGGTAAAGTCGGGCGTGAGGCGATTAACGCGACCCACGTCCACGCTGATGCTCACTTTACCAAGGCCCGAAAATGGCCACGATCCGAAATGTGCCCAAAACGGGCGCAACAGCGATTTAAATGCATTTGCATGCATTTAAATTGAATCAATGGGCTGTCCACCCAACTTGACCAGCATTTCCCGCTTTACCATCGCGTTCGCCTGTCCAGATTCAGCACGAAACAGACATGCTCAGCAAAGGTCTGTTTCGGGCGCTCCAGCTTCTGAAGAGGTAAGCTCAGAGCTTCCAATGGCTCTCTGACTCAGATCGGTGGTGGGGGAGGAGGAGAGAGGAGGAGGCGGGGGGTCAAATGTATCTCTGGTTGGGTGGGGGGAGGAGGGAGGCCCGATGGTTCTCTGGTGGGGTGGGGGGGGGGGGGGGGAAGGGAGGCTAGATCATTTTCTGGTGGGCAGGATGGAGGGGGAGGAGGGAGGCCCGATCGTTCTCTGGTTGGGGGGGGGGGGAGCCATGATGTGGAGATGCCGGTGTTCGACTGACTTAAGCACAGTAAGAAGTCTCACAACACCAGGTTAAAGTCCAAAAGGTTTATTTGGTAGCACAAGCTTACGGAGTGTCGCTCCTTCTTTAGGTGAGTAAGAAGTTGTGTTCACAAACAGGGCATATATAGACACAAATTCAATTTACAAGATAATGGTTGGAATGCGAGTCTTTACAGGTAATCAAGTCTTAAAGGTGCAGACAATGTGAGTAGAAAGAGGGTTAAGCACAGGTTAAAGAGATGTGTATTGTCTCCAGACAGGACAGTTAGTGAGATTTTGCAAGCCCAGGCAAGTCGTGGGGGTTACAGATTGTGTGACATATGGTGAACCATAGATGGTTACCACTATGGGTACTGAACCATAGATGGTTATCACTATGGGTACTTATACATATGTTACTCTTGTTACTGTTGGGGTTAGGGTTGGGGTGTTCCACCTGTTGGTATTGTTCTGTGGTACACTCCGGTTGGCTCCGCCTACCTATAGGAGTATAAAGGTCACTGCACTGCCTAGTGACCCTTTAGTCTGGGATTGTATTGTTAAGCAGTATGCTCCATTCTTGTTACTAATAAAAGCCTTTATTTCCCGGGTACGATTCAGCCTCCCGAGTGAATTAATCGCGCATCAATTTGAACCCAAAATCCCGGTTGAGGCCGTCCTCATGTGTGCGGAACTTGGCTATCAGTTTCTGCTCAGTGATTCTGTGTTGTTGTGTGTCGTGAAGGCCACCTTGGAGAACGCTTACCCGAAGGTCAGAGGCTGAATGCCCGTGACTGCTGAAGTGTTCCCCAACAGAAAGAGAACACTCCTGCCTGGTGATTGTCGAGCGGTTTTCATTCATCCGTTGTCTGCATGGTCTCCCCAATGTACCATGCGTCAGGACATCCTTTCCTGCAGCGTATCAGGTAGACAACGTTGGCCGAGTCGCAAGAGTATGTACAGTATACCTGGTGATGGTGTTCTCGTGTGATGATGGCATCCATGTTGATGATCAGGGACGTCTTGCAGAGATTGCTGTGGCAGGTTTGTGTGGCGTTGTGGTCACTGTTCTCCTGAAGGCTGGGCAGTTTGCTGCGGACAATGGTCTGTTTGAGGTTGTGCGGTCGTTTGAAGGCAAGAAGTGGGAGTGTGGGGATGGCTTTGGCGAGATGTTAGTCTTCCTCAATGACACGTTGAAGACTCTGGAGAAGATGTTGTAGCTTCTCCACTCCAGGGACGTACTGGATGACAAAGGGGGGAGGGAGGCCAGATGGTTTTCTGTCCGTGGGGAGAGGAGGGTGGCCAGATGGATATCTGGTGGGGGCTAGGGGGGTGGGAGGGAGGAACTGCTGCCACTCTGCGGGTGATCGGTGGGGTGGAAGGGGAGCAGAGGGTCGCGATCGGTCTGGGTAGTGGGGGGGGGTGGGGGGGGGGTGGGTGGGTGGATAATGGGGACAGTTATGTTGTGGGGTTGGGACAATGTCTGTGGGGGCCATCGCTCCCACTTTTTGCTCCCGGGCCGCTTTATCCGCTTTTTGCAGCCCGGGAGCAATGTGACAGGGGAGTGCTTTTCAATTTTTTTTCATTGTACACGTGCAGTTGAAGGCTCCGATTGGAGATGCAGCGTTTCGGGAGCGATAAGCCCTGCCCACAGCGCAATTCAGACTCATGATTTTTTTCTCAGGCTAAGTGCGTATGGGGGCGCCTGAGAGCAGTTTTCCAAGTTGGTTCTGAATTGCGCCCAGATTCAGCACTTAGAATCAAAATGGTAAAATCGGGCCCCTTGTGGTGGTTGTTCCAGTTCCACCTGCATGACTATAATGAACATCTCTCTGGTAAAGGATATAGAGTAATTATGGGATATAAATTTGACTTGGGTGGCAGCACAAATCAGGTGACAGAATTGGTCCATGACAGACTAACATGTCTATCTTCCAAATAATTTAGGGGAAGATTTCCTCAGTTAGATATATCCCATCAGTGGCCTGAATAAGTAGTGTGTAACATTTCGCTTAACGATAGAATTTTAGGGAGGGTGTGTGATTGGAGCTCACCACCTCAAGAATTGACGCCTAACATGCAGCTGCCAATTCTCTAACTCCCATTGCCATTTAGCGCTCACTTGAGCATTTAGCAGTGGGTGGGATTTCTACCTGCCCTTGGAAGGATGTCCTGCTCATGCGAGCTGTCTGATTGACTGACAGCTCTTCAACTTGGTCAGACACAGTGCTGCCATGGCCAGAGATGGTACTGCAGCACTCTCCCTGGGACTACAACACAGGAGGAACTATGAAAAGATATATCCCACAGGTCCTGGGTGCCAGAGGGCAAGAGACATTCAAGGGGGTTGGGGTGGGGGGGGGGATGCAATCATAGTGTCAATGGGTAGACCAGGGTGGCAGGAGGTCCCGGAGATGCAATGTCTGGTGGGCAATTGGGGGAAGGGAAAGTGGGGGGAGGTTGCCCCAACTCAGAGGAGGCCTTCACCTGAGATGGGGGAATGTGTAAATGTATTTTTCCACTGTACCTACACCAATTCTCACCAGCCTAAAAATTGAGGCTGAATGGGATAAAGCCATTGCAAACAAACTCTCTTGTATCTATATGGAAACAAATTCTGTTCCTGTGGATGAGCTCCAGTGTAGTGGTGGCAAAACAGTAGAAATGTGAACTTGCATCTGGGTTTGAGTGGGTGGGTTCCTGGCAGGAAACCAATCCATTCACTTTTATGCTCCCCCCCCACCCCAGCTCAGAACCCGCCTTGGAGGAAGTGTAAAATTCTGCCCTAAGTTTCTCTTTTAAGTGTTCAGAGCTGAGTAGTTGTGCTGACTAAATGCCTCCTTTGGCAAATTTACTTTTGGCAGTAAGGTGACTTCCATACTTTATTGAATTAGTATGGCCTTTAATAAGAATTGAAGGATTGTTGCCAGGAAATTGTGTCTTCATTTGTAAAGTATCCGGTCTCATTTTTCTTTTATGTCCCTGGTCTGAGAAGCTCTTTGCTACATCTAGACTAACATTCAAGTTCCCATCCATGAACATTTGTTGCTTCTATGGCTACTCCATAACACTGAAGTGGATACAAACAGTTCTGGTAATGTAAACTACAGAACAGGGTGTGACCCATCAACCTCTTAATAAATCTTTCCAATACTGAAAATGAGAATACAGTGACACACCTGATTATTTGTTGCAGCAATGTTTAACTTAGAATAAATCAGTTGCAAAACAATTTTTAAGAGGGATCTTTTTTTAAAAATCTACTAAAAGCACTAAAAATTAATTTACACATCAAATCTGTAGCTAAAAAATTAAGAAACTGCTGAGTTTTCTGGTGTTTATCATCCACTGTTCTCTCTGAGAAATGTATATATGCACACACCAGTGTTATACATCTTTAAATTAAACACTTTCCAAGCATTCCAGTTTAAAGAGACAAATAAAGGCAGTAATTCAATTATTTCTTTCTTTAACACTTCTAGTGCCAACTCGAACATGAACAGTTGTAACTCATTAACTCTTTACTGAACTTTAACTGAACATCAATTTTAACTATTTAACTGAAAATAAATACTACCAAGTTAGGAAAACATTGGCCAAGAAATATCCTTGCTGTAGAATCAATCATCTTCTCTCTGAAGCATTCTTCGGGGTACAAGTTTTGTTGTGATGGTTGGTCTCTTCCGAGTTATCGCTGCTAAAGGACTCGCACGTCTTTTATCCACAATTCTCCACTTGCTTCCAGAAGATTCTCTGTCATCCAGCCAACTGTGTAACAAGAAATCGATCACATGGCTCAAACATCCAGTGAAATTACTTTTGAACGAAACCATGATGCTTAGTTCATTTTACATGTCCCATACATAGCAGCCATAAAAATCGGAGCCACGATGTCTCAGTTCATGTAAACAGCTTCCCTGACCTGACCAACACAGGAAACTTCAGATCAATAGCTCCCAGACCAGAGCCTCTTTACGACTTGCATCTGGTTTTAATCTATAAGTTGACCAAAATTCCCAGCATGCTTCACTCTGTCAAAATAGCAATTTTAAAGCCACTATTGCCATTATTGCTGTTAAATCATGGTTGTAGCAGTTCTTTCTCTGTCCACACCAGTCTGGGACAAGATTGGGGTTGATTTAATGGCATTCAGATTAAATAGCCTACAGACAATAAAGGCTACATTTTCTAACTGGGGTTGAATTTTTAGGCCCACAGGCATGGAAGTTGATGTGTTGGGAATTCAATGCCACTGGTCAGTGCGCTAGTTCCCCAGCTCCATCCTGCCCTGCCCCAGACCAGAATCTCAGAGACAGAATTGTTTGGAACTGGGGTGGGGGCAGGGCTACCAGCTTGCAAGCAGCTGGTAATCCATTTCCACTTATGGCCCCACAGCATGTGCTGCCTCACGGAAATGTCCTCCGTGCCTTTTTCCACCGCGCGGAGGCATTTTCTGTACGGGCTGCTGCTGCACACCTTCCACTACTGTATCCTCGCCCATCGCCTGGATACACCTTGGCGGACCTTGTTGCCGCTGGGCAGCGAAGGTCCCTAGTGGAGGTCCCTCTATGGAGGGATCACCCCCAATTATCTTGGGGACCTTGGGTGGAGGGTGATGCATGCAGCAGTGCCGTACAACCATAGGTTCTATAGGTTCATGGGCTCCCAAGCTTGCCCCTTCTGTGGTCTTGTGGAGTCCATGGACCATGTCTACGTTTTGTGTCTTAGGTTGCACTCTGTTTTTCTGAAAAACCTTTTATTGATGTTTTGTTTGCACTTCAGTCCCACGCTCCTGATCTACGGACACATGGTGCGGAGAGGGGCGGGTCGGGATGGCGACCTCCTCGTGAACCTGCTCCTGGGCCTGGCGAGATGTGCCATTAACAGGTTCAGGCAGCGGGCAATCGATGGGGTCGTCCATCCTGAGTGTCTGCCCCTCTACCGCAGCTACGTCCGTGGCCAGGTGTCCCTGGAGAGGGAGCATGCGGTGTCCACGGGCGCAGTTGATGCCTGCCGCACCCATTGGGCACCGCAGGGGTTGGGTGCATTATAGACCCTGATAATCACATTATGATTTAATGTTTTAAGTTTCCTTTGTACTTTGGTTCTGTTCAGGCTGTTCCCCCTCCTTTCGGGGAGCTGCCCCTTTTACTTTGTCCCTGAGTTAATTTGAGTTAGTTTATTTGTTTTGCCCTAACAGATTCCAAGCTAGTAAACCTCCTATAGACTCTCCAGCTTGAAGAGTTCTCCCACTTTCCTTAATTGGATGGCAAGCAGGTAGTCTGGCTAATTGGCCAATTCAAGGTAAATGACAGGTTGAGTGATTGTCCCTCCCACAGTCTGGGAGCCCTGTTTGAGCTTGATGGCAGGGTCTTGAACTCCACAGGGAAAATCCTGCTCTAGGTGGCCCCAGGCAGGATTTTTGTCCACCCGTTCTTCTGGGGTCATTGTAAATTTAAAATTAAGGACAAAATCCAGGCATTATGAATGATTTTCATAAAGGATTTAAACACTGACAGAAATGTAAAAGGCCTGGTAAATTGAAATCTGATTTGGGAATAGAGGCTGAATATTTGTACCCAAAAGCTCCTGTAAAAAGAACACAGATCTAACACATTCCTGAGGAAGGGGAAAGTTGTCCCCCCTCAGTTGATGGATCCATATACCTCAATGTTGAACACCATAAGGAGGAAGCACTAAGAGTGTCAAGGGTGTAGAATGTAGTCTGGGTGGGAACATCAATATCCATCACCAAGACTGGCCCTGCAGTACCACTATGAACCGAGCTCACCAGGTCCTAAAGGATGTAGCTGCTAGACTGGGTCTGCAACAAGATGGAAAAATATACTTGACCTCATCCTCACCGATCTATCTGTCGTAGTTGTCCCATGACAGTATTTGTAGGATTGACCACCACGCTGTCCTTGTGGAGGTGAAGTCCTATCTTCACATTGAGGATACACTTCATCATGTTGTGTAGCACTACCACCTGCTAAATGGGATAGATTTTGAACAGATCTAGAAACTCAGGACTGGGCATCCATGAGGGACTGTGGGCAATCAGCAGCAGCAGAACTGTACTCAACCATAATCTGTAACCTCATGGCCAGGCATATCCCCCACTCTACCATTAACATCAAGCCAGGGGACCAATCCTGGTTCAATGAAGAGTGCAGGAAGGCGAGGAGCAACACCGGGCATACCTAAAATGAGGTGTCAACCTGGTGAAACTACAGCACAGGACTATTTGCATGCCAAACAGCATCAGCAACCAGTAATAGACAGAGTTAAACAATTCCACAACCAGAGGATCAGATCTAAGCTCCGCAGTCCTGCCACATCCAGTCGCGAGTCATGATGGACAATTAAACAACACACTGGAAGAGGGGGCTCTACAAATATCCCCTTCCTCAGTGATGGGACAGCTCAGCACATCAGTCCAAAAGACAAGGTTGAAGCATTCGCAACAGTCTTCAGCCAGAAGTGATGAGTGGGTGATCCATCTTCGCATCCTCCAGAGGTCCCCACCATCACAAATGTCTGTCTATAGCCAATTTGATTCACTCCACATTATATCAAGAAATAGTTGAAAACACTGGATGTTGCAAAGGCTATGGGCTCTGACAGTATTCTCACAATATTACTGAAGACTTGTGGTGCAGAACTTGCCTTTTCCCTAGTCAAGCTGTTCCAGTACAACTATAACACTGGCATTTACCCAGCAATGTGGAAAACTGCCCAGGTATGTCATGTACACGAAAAAAGGACAAATCCAATCCGACCAATTACCATTCCATCAGTCTACTCTTGATCATCAGTAAAGTGATGGAAGGGGTCATCATCAGTGCTATCAAACAGCATTTGCTTAGCAATAACCTGCTCACTGACCCTCAGTTTGGGTTCTGCCAGGGTCACTCAACTCCTGGCCTCATTACAACCTTATGGTTAAAACACAGACTGATGCGCTATCAATAAGGCGAAAGACTACCGATATGCCAATATAAGTGTAGGCTTTTATTCACAACAGAATCAGGAGCAGATCCCAACAATTAACCGACCTGGACTGAACAAGGGGGAGGAGACAGCCACCTTTATACTAGGTGCTGAGGGGAGGAACCAAACTGGAAGGGGATGTGTCCAGGTATGACAAACACACACAACGGTGGTCCATATAGGACAAAGGCACAACTGAGGTCCACCACACAGACAAAAGAGCTGAATTCCAGAGGTGAAGTGCGAGTGACTGCCCTTGACATCAAGGCAGTGTTTAACTGAATGTGGCATTAAGGAGCCCTAGCAAACCTGGAGTTAATGGGAATCAAGGGCAAAACTCCCTGCTGATTGGAGTCATATCTGGCACAAAGGAAGATGGTTGTGGTGGTGGGAGGTCAATCATCACTGTTCCAGGGCATTATTGCAGGAGTTCGTCAGTGTAGTGTTCTCAGCCTAACCATCTTCAGCTGCTTCATTAATCACCTTCCTTCCATCATAAGGTCAGAAGTGGGGATGTTTGCTGATGATTGCACAATGTTCAGTACCATTCACAACTACACATATACTGAAGCAATTCATGCCCAAATGCAGCAAGATCTGGACAATATCCAGGTTTGGCTAACAAGTGGCAAGTATCATTTGTACCACACAGGTGCCAGGCAATGACCATCTCCAACAAGAGAGAATCTAAACATTGCCCCTTGACATTCAATGGCACACCATGGCTGAAATCCCTACTATCAGCATCCTGAGGGTTACCATTGACCAGAAACTGAACTGGACTAACCATATAGAGGAGAGGTCACCCTGTTGGGAGTCTTTTATAGACCTCCTAAAAGTTCTAGAGAGGTTGAGGAAAGGATTGCGGAGTCAATCCTGCTTAGGAGTGAAAGTAATAGGGCAATTGTTATGGGGGATTTTAACTTGACTAATATTGACTGGAATTGTTATAGCTCTAGCTCGTTAGAGGGGTCAGTTTTTGTTCAAAGCGTGCAGGAAGGTTTTTTGACTCAGTATGTAGACAGGCCAACTAGAGGTGAGGCTATATTGGATCTGGTGCTGGGAAATGAGCCAGACCAGGTGCTAGACTTGGAAGTTGGTGTGCATTTTGGTGATAGTGACCACAATTCGGTTACGTTCACCTTAGTAATGGAAAGGGATAGGCATGAACCTCGGGCCAGTGGTTTTAGCTGGGGGAAGGGTAATTATGAGGCTATTAGGAGAGAATTAGGAAACATAGGTTGGACTAGGAGATTACAGGGACTGGGAACGTCCGACATGTGGAGTTTTTTCAAGGAGCAGCTACTGCGAGTCTGTGATAGGTATGTCCCTGTCAGGCAAGGAGGAATTGGTAGGGCTAGGGAACCGTGGTGCACCAAAAAAGTTTCTTTGTTGGTTAAAAAGAAAAAGGAGGCTTATGTTCGGATGAGACGTGAGCACTCGGGTAGTGCACTAGAAAGCTTTAGATTGGCTAAGAGGGAGTTGAAGAGCGAGCTTAGAAGGGCTAAAAGGGGACATGAGAAGACTTTGGCGGATAGGGTTAAAGAGAATCCTAAGGCGTTCTATAGGTATGTCAAGAACAGAAGGTTGGTTAGGGCAAGTTTAGGGCCAGTTATAGATGGCAGAGGGAAGTTATGTGTGGAACCGGAGGAGATTGGTGAAGCATTGAACCAATATTTCTCTTCGGTGTTCACGCAAGGGGACATGAATATAGCTGAGGAGGACACTGGGTTGCAAGGGAGTAGAATAGACAGTATTACAGTTGATAAGGAGGATGTGCAGGATATTCTGGAGGGTCTGAAAATAGATAAATCCCCTGGTCCGGATGGGATTTATCCAAGGATTCTCTGGGAGGCAAGAGAAGTGATTGCAGAGCCTCTGGCTCTGATCTTCAGGTCGTCGTTGGCCTCTGGTATAGTACCAGAAGATTGGAGGTTAGCGAATGTTGTCCCATTGTTTAAGAAGGGGAACAGAGACTTCCCCGGGAATTATAGACCGGTGAGTCTCACTTCTGTTGTCGGCAAGATGTTGGAAAAAATTATAAGGGATAGGATTTATAGTTATTTGGAGAGTAATGAATTGATAGGTGATAGTCAGCATGGTTTTGTGGCAGGTAGGTCGTGCCTTACTAACCTTATTGAGTTTTTTGAGAAAGTGACCAAGGAGGTGGATGGGGGCAAGGCAGTGGACGTGGTATATATGGATTTTAGTAAGGCGTTTGATAAGGTTCACCATGGTAGGCTTCTGCAGAAAATGCAGATGTATGGGATTGGGGGTGATCTAGGAAATTGGATCAGGAATTGGCTAGCGGATAGGAAACAGAGGGTGGTGGTTGATAGTAAATATTCATCATGGAGTGCGGTTACAAGTGGTGTACCTCAGGGATCTGTTTTGGGGCCACTGCTGTTTGTAATATTTATTAATGATCTGGATGAGGGTATAGTTGGGTGGATTAGCAAATTTGCTGATGACACCAAAGTCGGTGGTGTGGTAGACAGTGAGGAAGGGTGTCGTAGTTTGCAGGAAGACTTAGACAGGTTGCAAAGTTGGGCCGAGAGGTGGCGGATGGAGTTTAATGCGGAGAAGTGTGAGGTAATTCACTTTGGTAGGAATAACAGATGTGTTGAGTATAGGGCTAACGGGAGGACTTTGAATAGTGTGGAGGAGCAGAGGGATCTAGGTGTATGTGTGCATAGATCCCTGAAAGTTGGGAATCAAGTAGATAAGGTTGTTAAGAAGGCATATGGTGTCTTGGCGTTTATTGGTAGGGGGATTGAATTTAGGAGTCGTAGCGTTATGTTGCAACTGTACACAACTCTGGTGCGGCCGCACTTGGAGTACTGTGTGCAGTTCTGGTCCCCACATTACAGGAAGGATGTGGAGGCTTTGGAGAGGGTGCAGAGGAGGTTTACCAGGATGTTGCCTGGTATGGAGGGGAGATCCTATGAGGAGAGGCTGAGGGATTTGGGATTGTTTTCGCTGGAAAGGCGGCGGCTAAGAGGGGATCTTATTGAAACATATAAGATGATTAGAGGTTTAGATAGGGTGGATAGTGATAGCCTTTTTCCTCTGATGGAGAAATCCAGCACGAGGGGGCATGGCTTTAAATTGAGGGGGGGTAGTTATAGAACCGATGTCAGGGGTAGGTTCTTTACCCAGAGGGTGGTGAGGGATTGGAATGCCCTGCCAGCATCAGTAGTAAATGCGCCTAGTTTGGGGGCGTTTAAGAGATCCGTAGATAGGTTCATGGACGAAAAGAAATTGGTTTAGGTTGGAGGGTCACAGTTTTTTTTTTTAACTGGTCGGTGCAACATCGTGGGCCGAAGGGCCTGTTCTGCGCTGTAATGTTCTATGTTCTATGTTCTATATAAATACTGTGGCTAGAAGGCCCAGTCAGAAGCTAGGAATCCTGCAGTGAGTAACTGATTGCTTTACTCCCAAAGCCTGTCCACCATTGACAAAGCACAAGTCAGGAATGTGATGGAATAATCTCCACTTGCCTGGATGAGTGCAGCTCCAACAACACTCAAGAAGCTAAACACCATCCAGGACAAAGCAGCCTGCTTGATTGGTACTCCTTCCACAAATATTCACTCTGTCCACCACCAAAGCACAGTGGCAATAGTGTATACCATCTAAAAGATTCACTGCAGGAACTCACCAAGGTTCCTTGGACAGCATCTTCCAAACCCACGACTATTACTATCTAGAAGGACAAGGGCAGCAGATAGCTGGGAACACCCCTCCAAGCCACTCACCATCCTGACTTGGAAATATATTGTCATTCCTCCACTGTCACTGAGTGAAAATCATGGAACTCCCTCCCTAACAGCACAGTGGGTGTACCTATATCTCAGGAAATGCAGCAAATCAAGAAGGTGGGGTGGCTCACCACCACTTTCTCAAGGGAAACCAGGGATGGGAAATGAATGCTGGCCTAGCCAGCAAAGCCCATATCCCGTAAATGAACTTTTAAAAAATCAGAGTTGATTCTCTGACATCTGAGCTGTTGATGCTGGAATAAAAAGGAGTGTCTTTCAGGATCATTGATTTCACTGGTACCTTTTAATTCAGGTGATATTTATTGATAAATCTGGTGTCAATTGTTTAGGCTCATACATGGTGAATGGCCACTTGAGTGAAGCCAGGGCCTATAGAAGATGAGTCACTACTGGAAAAGGAAAAGTAAGCATTGCCATACCCATTAGATTCAGAGTCCATTCTTTGGAGTAAATCACAAATACTACTTTGGTTTAGCATGTTGGGCTCTGTTTACAGTTCAAGTGAAGAAATGGAAATCACTCAGGCAAAATGTTCTCTCTAATCAAATTTAATTTCACTCTGGAAGATATGACTCATTAGTTGCACTGCAAGGCCTTTTTAAGATTGCCATGCAGCCACACATTTGCATATATTAAAGAGACTGCTTCTCATGTGTGGCCTGTTGTCCCCTCCACAGCAAGTTCTGAACAGAGCTCAAGACTATAATTACAGAATTGGACATCAGAGCAAGTTATATTGATTTATATTTATATAAAACTCAGCTGCTTTGTTCAGAAACGAATTATTTATGAGAATATGTACCTTAATAAATAAAATGAGCATCCCTTACTATTTTTAAATGATGAAAATCATTGCTTCAAAGGGTTATTTCAATACTTTTAAAATGTTACTTTTCAAAATGCTAAATTGCCACAAATTGCTTAAGATTGTGCACGACATGCAATTCTTGCATATTAGTAATAATTTATCTTGATTGCATTAAATAGAATAATTTAGAAGAATGAGAGGTGATCTTATTGAGACATATAGGATTCTTAAGGAGGTTGACAGTGTAAATGCTGTGAGGATGTTTCCCCTTATGGAAGAGTCTAGGACCAGAGGGTATGGTCTCTGAATAAAGGGCTGCCAATTTGAGACCGAGATAAGGAGGAATTTATTCTGAGGGTTATGAGTCTTTGGAACTCATGCCACAGAATGCCGTGGGGACAGAGTCATTGGACAGATTTTTTCCACCCCGCCCGCCATGGGAATTGCAGCGGGTGGGACACGGACCATGCAAAGGTCCGTTGACTTTGGGTGGGATTTTCTGGCATTGCGTCGAGTGCGGTTGGAAAATCCTGCCCCTTGTGTATACTTAAAGCTGGGATAGATAGAGATTTGATCAGTAAGGGACTTGAGGGTTACGGGGAAAGGGCAGAAAAGTGGACATGAGGAATGTTGGATCAGCTATGATTCTGTTGAATTGCGGATCATGCTCAAAGGGCTGAACAACCTCCTCCTGTTCCTATTTAGTCATAGACATAGAATCTTACAGTGCAGAAAGAGGCCATTCGGCCCATCGAGTCTGCACCAACCACAATCCCACCCAGGCCCTATCCCCATATCCCTACATATTTACCCACTAATCCCTCTAACCTATGCATCTTGGGACACTAAGGGGCAATTTAGAATGGCCAATCAACCTAGCCTGCACATCTTTGGGCTGTGGGAGGAAACCGGAGCACCCGGAGGAAACCCACGCAGACACCGGGAGAACGTGCAAACTCCACACAGACAGTGACCCGAGCTGGGATTCGAAACCAGGTCCCTGGAGCTGTGAAGCAGCAGTGCTAACCACTGTGCTACCGTGCCACCCAAGTTCTTACGGTCTTATTGTTTTAATCAGAGCTTGGGTTACAACACTACAAGACAGACTCTGAAATATGTATTCCTGTCTATCAAGTTTCCTTGCCATGAGCAAAGTTTAGCAAAATGTCTATATTGCATTTTATTATAATTATGGGAAGAGCATATTTGAGTATTTATGAAAAAGGTATGAAACAGATCCATAAAATATGCCACAGATAAATGAAGATTACATCATTTCAAAATGATTTTAGACTTGTTCCTATTGATCACTTGCCTGAAAACATTATGCACCTTTAAAGGTGAGGCCCAAAGTGAGGCCCCCAACACTGGATCTTGGGTTTCACTATAATAGAACTGCACCTTCTTCTGTACTGTAGGGATTCTATGATTCTATGAACTGCTGTGGCACAACAGCCTGCTGGTCAGGAGGGCTACAAGATCAGGCCTTTGTTCACATCGCAGTTGCTCTCAAGTAAGAGGTCCGGTGTTCAGGCGTGTTAGGGCAAATGAATGGGTAAAGGCATCGGGGCTAGGGATCACAACAGCTGACCAGGGGTCAGGTAGCAGATTAGGATTTTGAGATCCGAGCTGGAAAATTTCTGGGTATTGGGGACGTAAGTGAGGCAGCAACAGGAGAGTGTGAGCAGCGATGATCTTTAAATGTGAAATCGGGTTGAGTATTTGTACTCTCCTGCTTCCTATTCAGTTAGGTCTCTGTGCAAAAGTTACCTTGTAAGTTGCAGGCAATGTCTGATTTCCCAGAGGCCTTTGCTAACACAAGAAAGGCTGGCATAAAGACACTTTGCCTGAATGCACGAAGCATTCGAAACAAAGTAAATGAGTTGATGGCACAAATCCATACAAATGAATATGATCTAGTGTCCATCACAGAAACGTGGTTGCAGGGTGACCGGGACTGGGAACTGAATATACAGGGTTATCAGGCATTTAGGAAGGATAGACAGGTAGAAAAAGGAGGTGGGGTAGCTTTGTTAATAAAGGATAATATCAGGACGGTAGTGAGAGACGACATAGGCTCTAAGGAGCAAAACGTGGAATCGTTGTGGGTGGAGATAAGGAATAGTAGGGGGAGAAAGACACTGGTAGGCGTGGTCTATAGGCCCCCAAATAATAACTTAGAGGTGGGGAGGGCTATAAACAAGCAAATAATGGATGCGTGCAAAAGTGGAACAGCAATAATCATGGGGGATTTTAACCTACATATTGATTGGTCGACTCAAATTGGACGTGGAGGGCTTGAGGAAGAGTTCTTGGAATGCTGTCGGGATTGTTTCATTGAACAGTATGTTACAGAACCTACGAGAGAGCGAGCTATCTTGGATCTGGTTCTGTGAAATGAGACAGGTAGAATTAAGGATCTTCTTGTGAAGGATCCTCTTGGGATGAGTGATCATAATATGGTGGAATTTCTGATACAGATGGAGGGTGAGAAAGTAGGGTCCCAAACCAGTGTCCTCTGCTTGAACAGAGGGGAGTACGATAGGATGAGGGTGGAATTGGCTAATGTAGACTGGGTGAGCAGACTGGTAGGTAGGACAGCTGAGGAACAGTGGAGGATTTTTAAGGAGATTTTTTTAAGTACTCAGCAAAAATATATTCCGGTGATAAAGAAGGACTGTAAGAAAAAGGATAACCAGACGTGGATAACGAAGGAAATAAAAGAGAGTATTAAAATAAAATCAGATGCGTACAGAGTGGCCAAAAATAGTGGAGAATTAGTGGATTGGGAAAGCTTTAAAGAAAAACAAAGAACGACTAAGAAAGCGATTAAGAAAGGAAACATAGATTATGAAACTAAACTAGCTCAAAATATAAAAAATGATAGTAAAAGTTTTTACAAGTATATAAAAAGGAATAGAGTGGCTAGAGTGAATGTTGGACCCTTGGAAGATGAGAGGGGGGATTTAATAGTGGAAAATGAGGAAATGGCTGAGACTTTAAATAAGTTCTTTGTGTCGGTCTTCACGGTGGAAGACACAAATAGTTTGCCGAATATTAGAGATCGAGAGTTGGTGGGAGGGGAGGTCCTTAATACAATTACTGTTACTAAGGAGGTGGTGCTTGGTAGACTAATAGGACTGAAGGTAGACAAGTCCCCGGGCCCGGATGGAATGCATCCCAGGGTACTGAAAGAAATGGCTGAGGTAATAGCAGATGCGTTAGTAGTAATTTATCAAAATTCGCTGGACTCTGGGGTAGTGCCGGCTGACTGGAAAACAGCTACTGTTACGCCGCTGTTTAAAAAAGGAAGTAGACAAAAGGCAGGTAACTACAGGCCGGTTAGCTTAACGTCCATAGTTGGGAAGATGCTAGAGTCCATTATTAAAGAGGAAATAACAGAGCACCTGAATAAGAATGGTTCGATCAAGCAGACGCAGCATGGATTCATGAAGGGAAAGTCATGTTTGACGAATCTACTGGACTTTTATGAAGATGTCACTAGTGCGGTTGACAGAGGGGATGTGGTGTTTTTAGATTTCCAGAAGGCGTTCGATAAGGTGCCTCACAAAAGGTTGCTGCAGAAGATTGGGGTACATGGAGTTAGGGGTAAGGTGTTGGCGTGGATTGGGGATTGGCTATCTAACAGGAAGCAGAGAGTTGGGATAAATGGGTGCTTTTCTGGTTGGCAGTTGGTGACCAGTGGCGTGCCGCAGGGATCGGTGCTGGGGCCTCAATTGTTTACCATTTACATAGGTGATCTGGAGGAGGGGACTGAATGTAGGGTATTCAAGTTTGCTGATGACACGAAGGTGAGTGGGAAAGCGAATTGCGTGGAGGACGCGGAAAGTCTGCAGAGAGATTTGGATAGGCTGAGCGAGTGGGCGAGGATCTGGCAGATGGAATATAATGTTGGCAAATGTGAGGTTATCCACTTTGGAAGAAATAATAGTAAATTGGAATATTATTTAAATGGAGAAAAATTAGATCGTGCGACTGTGCAGAGGGACCTGGGGGTCCTTGTGCACGAATCGCAAAAACTCAGTCTGCAGGTGCAGCAGGTGATCAAGAAGGCGAATGGAATGTTGGCCTTTATCGCGAGGGGGATAGAATATAAAAGCAGGGAGGTCTTGCTGCAACTGTACAAGGCACTGGTGAGGCCGCAACTGGAGTACTGTGTGCAGTTTTGGTCCCCTTATTTGCGAAAGGATATATTGGCCTTGGAGGGAGTGCAGAGAAGGTTCACCAGGTTGATACCGGAGATGAGGGGTGTAGCTTATGAGGAGAGATTAAACAGATTGGGTCTGTACTCGTTGGAATTTAGAAGGATGAGGGGTGATCTTATAGAGACATATAAGATAATGAAGGGGCTGGATAGGGTAGAGGTGGAGAGATTCTTTCCACTTAGGAGGGAAACCAGAACTAGAGGGCACAGCCTCAAAATAAGGGGGGGCCGGTTCAGAACAGAGTTGAGGGGGAACTTCTTCTCTCAGAGGGTAGTGAATCTCTGGAATTCTCTGCCCATTGAAGTGGTGGAGGCTTCCTCGTTGAATATGTTTAAATCACGGGTAGATAGTTTTCTGATCGATAAGGGAATTAGGGGTTATGGGGAGCAGGCGGGTAAGTGGAACTGATTCGCTTCAGATCAGCCATGATCTTGTTGAATGGCGGGGCAGGCTCGAAGGGCCAGATGGCCTACTCCTGCTCCTATTTCTTATGTTCTTATGTTCTTAAACTGATTTAGGACAACTAGTCTTATAGTAGGGGTGTCAAACAAAGGTTTGACCCCTTTATGCATACACAAGAGTATTGTGAGCAGTTTTGGGCCCCCTATCTAAGGAAGGATGTGCTGGCCTTGGAAAGGGTCCAGAGGAGGTTCACAAGAATGATCCCTGGAATGAAGAGCTTGTCGTTTCTGGGACGGTTGAGGACTTTGGGTCTGTACTCATTGGAGTTTAATAGGATGAGAGGGGATCTTATTGAAACTTACAGGATACTGCGAGGCCTGGATAGAGTGGACGTGGAGAGGATGTTTCCACTAGTATGAAAAACCAGAACCAGAAGGCACAACCTCAGGCTAAAGGGATGATCCTTTAAAACAGAGATGAGGAGGAATTTCTTCAGCCAGAGAGTGGTGGATCTCTGAAATTCTTTGCCGCAGAAGGCTGTGGAGGCCAGGTCATTGAATGTCT
This sequence comes from Mustelus asterias, assembly GCF_964213995.1. Lineage (NCBI taxonomy): Eukaryota > Metazoa > Chordata > Chondrichthyes > Carcharhiniformes > Triakidae > Mustelus > Mustelus asterias. Next base: position 105,022,304 of record NC_135802.1, read on the forward strand.
TTAAGGCAGAGATAGATAGGTTCTGGATTAATAAGGGGCTCAGGGGTTATGGGGAAAAGGCAGGAGAATGGGGATGAGAAAAATATCAGCCATAATTGAATGGCGGAGCAGACTCAATGGGCCCAGTGGCCCCCTCGACATGAATGCTAATATGGCATTTGCCTTCCTAACTGCCGACTGAACCTGCACGTTAACCTTAAGAGAATCTTGAACAATGACTCCCAAGTCTCTGTGTTTCTGATTTCCTAAGCATTTTCCCATTTAGAAAATAATCTATGCCTCCATTCCTCCATCCAAAGTGCATAACCTCACACTTTTCCACATTGTATTCCATCTGCCACTTATTTGCCCACTCTCCTAACCTGTCCAAGTCCTTCTGCAGCCCCTCTGCTTCCTCTACCTGTCCCTCTACATATCTTTGTATCATCTGCAAACTTAGCAACAGTGCCTTCAATTCCTTGAAAAAGGTTGCATCTCATGGGATAAAGGGGGAGGTGGCTAGATGGGTGGAGAACTGGCTTGGTCACAGAAGACAGAGAGTGGTAGTGGAAGGGTCTTTTTCTGGCTGGAGGCCTGTGACTAGTGGTGTTCCGCAGGGCTCTGTATTGGGACCTCTGCTGTTTGTGATTTATATAAACGATCTGGAAGAAGGTGTAACTGGGGTGATCAGTAAGTTTGCGGATGACACAAAATTGGCAGGACTTGCAGATAGTGAGGAGCATTGTCAGAAGCTACAGGAGGATATAGATAGGCTGGAAATTTGGGCAAAGAAATGGCAGATGGAGTTCAATCCTGATAAATGCGAAGTGATGCATTTTGGTAGAAATAATGTAGGGAGGAGCTATACGATAAATGGCAGAACCATAAAGGGTGTAGATACGCAGAGGGACCTGGGTGTGCAAGTCCACAGATCCTTGAAGGTGACGTCACAGGTGGAGAAGGTGGTGAAGAAGGCATATGGCATGCTTGCCTTTATAGGACGGGGCATAGAGTATAAAAGTTGGGGTCTGATGTTGCAGATGTATAGAACGTTGGTTCGGCCGCATTTGGAATACTGCGTCCAGTTCTGGTCGCTACACTACCAGAAGGACGTGGAGGCTTTGGAGAGAGTACAGAGGAGGTTTACCAGGATGTTGCCTGGTATGGAGGGGCTTAGTTATGAGGAGAGATTGGGTAAACTGGGGTTGTTCTCCCTGGAAAGACGGAGGATGAGGGGAGACTTAATAGAGGTGTATAAAATTATGAAAGGCATAGATAGGGTGAACGGTGGGAAGCTTTTCCCCAGGTCGGTGGTGACATTCTCGAGAGGTCATAGGTTCAAGGTGAAGGGGGGAAGGTTTAACACAGATATCAGAAGGACATATTTTACACAGAGGGTGGTGGGGGCCTGGAATGCGCTGCCAGGCAAGGTGGTGGAGGCGGACACACTGGGAACGTTTAAGACTTATCTAGATAGCCATATGAACGGAGTGGGAATGGAGGGATACAAAAGAATGGTCTAGTTTGGACCAAGGAGCTGCACAGGCTTGGAGGGCTGTAGGGCCTGTTCCTGTGCTGTATTGTTCTTTGTTCCTCCAAATCGTTCATGTATATGGTGAAAAGTTGTGGTCCCAGCACTGACCCCTGAGGCACACCACTAGTCACCGGCTGCCATCCTGAAAAAGACTCCTTTATCCCCACTTTCTGCCTTCTGCCAGTCAGCTTACCCTTAATACCATGGGCACTTAACTTATTTAACAGTCTCCTATGCGGCACCTTGTCCAAGGCCTTCTGGAAATCTAAGTGAATCACGTCCACTGGTTCTTCTTTATCTAACTTCCTTGTTACCTCTTCAAGTGTCTGTAATCACTGCAGTGCATACAGCGGACTGAAATTTCCCCAGATCACACTTCCTAGGAGATGACCACACTGCAGCTACAGAGATTTTAGGAGAAAAACACTTAATGGTTTAAGCGTAGAAAGAGGCTGACAGGGCAGGAATCGTCCAGCATACAGCACTCAAATTATTTTTCAGTAGAAAAGGTGACGGCATCTTGGGTGAATGCAATCAAGGACCCATCCACACAGTAAATGACTACACAGGAGGTATAGAAAAGAAATACAGTGATCATAGGTGCGATAATGGCCACTAAGGACATGGGGCATCATTAATAGATTTCCCCATGAACTACGTGGAATATGAGTTTTCCTATTGAGCGAGCAGGAGCTTGCTCAATGAGGGACAAGCTGTGGGAGTTTAAAACCTGCACTCATAGCCTGGACTGTAGGTTATGTAGGGTGTAGAGCACTGGCCTTGATTTGTTGTAAGCTGAGGATGTGGCCTTTTCTTTGTTTTAATACAACAGTGTTGTATTGGAGGACTAGCCTTGGCGAGATTATTATTATCAAGGATTCGATGCACAAGGGGATGAACAGGTACAAAAACAAAATTCTGGAGGTGCTGGAAATCTGAGATAAAAACAAAAAATATTATGAAAACTCAGCAGGTCAGACTGCATCTGTGGAGAGAAATAGAGTTAACGTTTCAGGTTGTGGTGTTCTGATGAAAGGCAATTTCAACCTGAAACGTTAACTCTGTTCCTCCCCACAATTGCTGCCTGACCTGCTGGAATCAACGAGTGTTTCTGTACCTGTTGGTGCCAAGATCAAGGTGGTATGACCATGTGAGGAGGCTGAAATTACTACTGTATTCTACCACTCCAGGTCTGACAGTAACAAGGTTTTTTTGTGAATTTAGAGAGGGTGTGCTTTGCCAACATTGCAGGAGTTCCACTGTTTCAGATTATAAAGAATTAGATGGATTTTCTTAGGTAAACAAAGAACAAAGTAAGTTTATTGAAACTATTTCCCAATTTAAAAAGAAACTAGGTAAATCGCAACCACCATTCATATGTCAGACATATCTGCCCAGGCCCCCACACATCAGTATAGATGGCAGAATGAGAGGATAGCTCAAGGGGATTTTTTTTGCAGTTCATGAAGTTAAAACAAAGAAGCATACAATTAACTGTTTTTTGGTTTGTCTGGCAAAATGGTTACTTGGCAAATCTGGACACAATACTTTTAAGAGAGAGACAGAGGGCAAAAGCAAAATACTGTGGATGCTGGAATCTGAAACAAACAGAAAATGCTGGAAAATCTCAGCAGGTCTGACAGCATCTGTGGGGAGAGAATAGAACCAACGTTTCAAGTCTAGATAACCCTTCATCAGAGATAGAGGGGGCAAATGACATTAGCCCGTTAGAACTATAGTGGATCCAGGCAATCTGGGAGGCCAGAATTGATTCACATCATGACTAGCCTTTCAAAGCACTTCATAATGAAGAAAATTTGGCATGTCCACCATGACTCTCTCCAACTTTTACAGGTGCACCATAGAAAGCATTCTTTCTGGTTGTATCACCGCTTGGTATGGCTCCTGCTCTGTCCAAGACCACAAAAAACTACAAAGGATTGTGAAGGAAGCCCCAGTCCATCACTCAAACCAACCTTCCACCCTTTGACTCCGTCTACACTTCCCGCTGCCTTGGAAAAGCATCCAGCATAATTAAAGACTCCATGCACCCCAGACATATGCTCTTCCACCTTCTTCCGTTGGGAAAAAGATACAAAAGTCTGAGGACATGTCCCAACCGACTGAAGAACTTGGCATGTTTTGGTTCACTTTGGAACCAATGATGAAGGAAAAAAAAGGGTCTGAAATAGGAACAATAAGATAGGACAGGTTAACCCATAGCTGGGAAAACAGTGTTGGAGGGAACTAATGTGCAGGTTGTACTTTAACAGCGTTGGGATCAATGAGCTCTTGGAAAGGCTATCTAACTTGGCAGGAGATGGTGGACTAGGATGAAATATTAGAAAGGGAAGACAAAGTGTGCAGAGGACTTGGAGGATAAAGAGTAGTTCAAAATAGTAGGAATCAAACAGGGGGAAATGTGAGGTGGACTAAGATGGGTTTCAAGAGCGTGTATATTAAAGCACAAACTGTGGTAGATAAGGTTAGTGAGCTACAGGCGAACATTGTCAATAGGATTATGATTATAACAGCCTTCTCGGCCTTTTGGCTAAGATCAAGTGTAGTATGGTCGGCAGCCCATGGTCGGCCGCACTTGGTTGAGGTCATTTGGTTACAATGAAGCAATTTTTTAAAGCGGCATCTCGGCCTTTTGGCTAAGATGCAAATGAGCTCAAGTCTTGGAGGAGGAACCTCCCCCTCTCCAATCAGCTTGGCTCATGTAGATCAGGCCCAGGACAGGGTGGTTTGATCGCTCGCCCTGTCTTGTCAGCCTGGATCTGAAATGTCTCAACTTGTTGAGACTCTGAATTGGATTTGATTTGATTGAATTGGAAAAGTATTTTTTAAAAATTATGATTATAACAGCAATAAGAACATAAGAACTAGGAGCAGGAGTAGGCCATCTGGCCCCTTGAGCCTGCTCCGCCATTCAATAAGGTAATGGCTGATCTTTTCGTGGACTCAGCTCCACTTACCCACCCGTTCACCATAACCCTTAATTCCTTTACTGTTCAAAAATTTATCTATCCTTGCCTTAAAAACATTCAATGAGGTAGCCTCAACTGCTTCACTGGGCAGGGAATTCCACAGATTCACCACCCTTTGTGTGAAGAGGTTCCTCCTCAACTCAGTCCGAAATCTGCTTCCCTTTATTTTGAGGCCATGCCCCCTAGTTCTAGTCTCACCTGTCAGTGGAAACAACTTCCCTGCTTCTATCTTATCTATTCCCTTCATAATCTTATATGTTTCTATAAGATCTCCCCTCATTCTTCTGAATTCCAATGAGTATAGCCCCAGTCTACTCAGTCTCTCCTCATAAGCCAATGCTCTCAACTCCGGAATCAACCTAATGAATCTCCTCTGCACCCCTCCAGTGCCAGTATATCCTTTCTCAAGTAAGAAGACCAAAACTGTACACAGTACTCCAGGTGTGGCATCACCAGCACCTTATACAGCTGCAACATAACCTCGCTGTTTTTAAACTGCATCCCTCTAACAATGAAAGTCAAAATTCAATTTGCCGCTTTAATTACCTGCTGCACTTGCAAACCAACTCCTTGTGCTTCTTGCACAAGGACACCCAGATCCCTCTGCACAGCAGCATGCGGCAATTTTTTACCATTTAAATAATTTCTTTTTGCTGTTATTTCTACCAAAATGGATGACCTCACATTTACCAACATTGTATTCCATCTGCCACACCGTCACCCACTCACTTAGACTATCTATATCCCTTTGCAGACTTTCAGCATCCGCTGCACACTTTGATCTGCCACTCACCTTAGTGTCATCTGCAAATTTTGTCACACTACACTTGGTCCCCAACTCCAAATCATCTATGTAAATCATAAACAATTGCGGTCCCAACACTGATCCCTGAGGCACACTACTCGTCACTGATTGCCAACCAGGAAAAGCAGCCATTTACCCCCACTCTTTGCTTTCTGTTAGTTAACCAACCCTCTATCCATGCTAATACATTACCCGTAACACTGTGCACCTTTATCTTATGTAGCTGTCTTTAGTGCGGCACCTTGTCAAATGTCTTCTGGAAATCCAGATACACCACATCCACAGGTTCCCCATTGTCCACTGCACAAAGAATTCTCAAAGAATTCCACCAAATTAGTCAAACATGACCTTCCCTTCATGAACCCGTGCTGCGTCTTATCAATGGGGCAATTTATATCCAGATGTCTCGCTATTTCTTCCTTGATGATAGATTCAAGCATTTTCCCTACTACAGAAGCTAACCGGCCTATAGTTATCCGCCTTTTGTCTACCTCCTTTTTTAAACAGTGGCGTCACATTTGCTGTTTTCCAATCTGCGGGAACCATCCCAGAGTCCAGTGAATTTCGGTAAATTATCACTAGTGCATTTGCTATTTCTCCTGCCATCTCCTTTAGTACCCTGGGATGTATTCCATCAGGACCAGGAGACTTGTCTACCTTTAGCCCCATTAACTTGCCCAACACTACCTCTTTCGTGATAATAGTTTCTAAGTCCTCACCTGCCATAGCCTTCCTGTCATCAATTTTTGGCATGTTATTTGTGTCTTCCACTGTGAAGACCGACACAAAATACCTGTTCAATGCCTCAGCCATTTTGTAATTTCCAGTTATTACATTCCCCTTCTAATCCTCTAAAGGACCAATGTTTACTTTAGCCGCTCTTTTTCATTTTATATATTTGTAGAAACTTTTGCTGTTTTTATATTCTGAGCTAGTTTACTCTCATAAGCCATCTTACTTTTCTTTACAGCTTTTTTCGTGGCTTTCTGTTGACCTTTAAAGATTTCCCAATCCTCTAGGTTCCCACTAATCTTTGCCACTTTGTATGCATTTTCTTTCAATTTGACACCCTCCTTTATTTCCTTAGATATCCATGGCTGATTATCTCTTTTTCTGCAGTCCTTTCTTATCACTGGCATATACTTTTGCTGAGCACTGTGAAAGATCGCTTTGAAAATCCTCCACTGTTCCTCAATTGTCCCACCATAAAGTTGTTGCTCACAGTCTACCTTAGCTAACGCCTCTGTCATCCCTTTGTAGTCTTCTTTGTTTAAGCACAAGACACTGGTATTGGATTTTACCTTTTCACGCTCCATCTGTATTTTAAATTCAACCATACTGTGATCGCTTCTTCTGAGCGGATCACTAACTGCAAGATCATTAATTATTCCTGTCTCATTACACAGGACCTGATCTAGGACAGCTTGCTCCCTCATAGGTTCCATTACGTACTGTTCAAGGAAGCTATCGTGGATACATTCTATGGACTCCTCCTCAAGGCTGCCTTGACCGACCTGGTTTGACCAATTGATATGTAGATTAAAATCCCCCATGATAATTGCTGTACCATTTTTACATGCATCAGTTATTTCTTTGTTTATTTTTCGCCCCATCATGATGTCATTATTTGGTGGCCTATAGACTATGCCTATCAGTGACTTTTTCTCCTTACTATTTCTAATTTCCACCCAAATGGATTCGACCTTTTTTTCCATAGAACCTATATAATCTCTTACTACTGCCCTGATGTCATCCTTAAATATCAAAGTTACTCCACCTCCCTTGCCTTCCTGTCGGTCCCTCCGAATAGTCTGATACCCCTGGATATTTAATTCCCAGTCGTGACCATCCTGCAACCATGTCTCTGTAATGGCCATCAAATCATACTCGTTCACAATGATTTGTGCTGTCAATAACAATGATCTGTGTCAAAAAAGAAGAGGATTGGGAGCTTAATGTTCCTGGTTACAATATCTTCAGGAGAGATAAGAAAACTAGAGTGGTGACATTATTAATTGAATATGCTGTACTTGTGGCTTCACGAACAGAATCTATTTGTTTCAAATACTGGATGCACACTGTATGCCATGTAATAGTGAGAGGGACTAAGCAAATTGCAGAAAGAGCAAGAATTTTATTAGGCTAATTGAAATCCACACCATCATTACTCTAAAGACTTGGTAAGGACCAGGGTAAAGGGCAAAGAAGGCAGTAAGGTTTAGGTCCAGGATTTACAAATGACCTAAAAAGGGGTTCAAAGTCCTAGATGATTTTAAAGCAATTTATTAAGATACATAAGCTAAATAGGCATAAATAACCCACAAGAAGTAAAAATCGTTTACTGGTCCTGGATTGAACAAATGGTTGGGGGAAGTAGGGGTTGCTGATCTCCATAGCGAGTGGTAACAGTCTTCTTAAAATGGATTACTGATCCTGAATCAGAGAGATGGATGAAACTCATCTCTGTAGCAGGAGGTGGAAGAGTCTTCACTGTCTTCTGAGCTAACCAGAGTGTTAGCCGGAAGCCAGCACAGATCTGTTTGACAAGCTCTCCTCTGTCTGAAGTCGTCTTGACCTAACCAAAGTATTATGCTGGAGCCAGTGTTGGTTGATCTCTCGAAACTCTGTCCTGTCTGAAATGATGCTTCCCTCTCCAGCCTGTTTATGTACCTTATTCCTGGGGGGTGTTATCTTAATCACTTATTCAATTGTCAATTAGCAAGGGACAGATACTCAAGGTAATCCCTCTGATTTATGTTGGAAGCACAGGAAGTCATTGCTGGCTAGGACATCCTGGTTAACTTTTAATCAGATAATTGGTTTACAAATGGGTAATGCGGGCTGATAAGAACCCAGGTCCTTATGGACTTCATCTTGGGGTTTAAACAAAGTGTCTAGTGAAATAGTTGATGCATTGATTTTAATTTTCAAAAACTCCCTCGATTCAGAGAAGTTCCCATTAAATTGGAAGATAGCAAATCTAACTCCATTGTTCAAAAAGGTAAGGAGAGAGAATGTGTGAACTACAAGCTAGTTAGCCTAACATCTGTCGTAGAGAAAAGGTGAGATGTTTTTATTAAAGAAGTTATAATAGGGCACTTGGATAAGTTAAATGCAATCTGGCAGAGTCAACATGGTTTTGTGAAAGAGAAATCATGTTTAACCAACTTACTGGAATTCTTTGAGGAAGTAATCTATACTGCGGATAAAAGAGAACCAGTTGATGCATTGGGGTTAGATTTCCTGGACGATAAGTCAGGGGGTGAGGGAAATCTGGAAGTTGCTGGAGCTTCACAGGAGGGTGCCTGCCATCAGAAGGGGGCTTCTAATGGAGGCACCCCCCACCGCCTTTCCCATCTCAGATGTAGATTTTTAAATGTTTCTACTCCCCCCTCCCTTTTTGTACCTACCAGCCTGAAAATTGAGGTTGGGTGGGAAAAGATCCTTAAGTGCCGGAAGAGGTTCCAGAGGCATTCATGGACAGCTCCCCTTGGAGGAAGGAGGGCAGTCACTGTAACGCTCCAGCATACATTGAAGAAGGGTCTGAGAGTCACTGAAATAAAAGTAAAATACTGCAGATGCTGGAAATCTAAAATTAAAAGAGATAATGCTGGATAAACTCAGCAGGTCTGGCAGCATCTGGAGAGAAACAGAGTTAATGTCTAGAGTCGAAATAACTCTTCTATAAAGCTGTTTCTCCGTTCTCAACAAGGGTTCTCCTGACTCAGTGGAAATCCTGGCCATTCTCTCCTCAGTTTTAGCAGCTTTTAATATTCCTGATTGAAACCTTGGCATCGGACCTTGCACAGAACTCCTTGTGAGTAAAGCTTTTTCTCCCTCTAAACGTTAATCATCATCACTGAAAATTCATCCTGCCTGCCTAATCGAAGTTGGTTTGCTTTCTTCTCTCACATTTCCTTAGAACCCACTCTGGCAGATGCAATTTCTGCCAGATTGCATCACAGAAATGATGCTTTCCGTGACGTCTCCCAGAATATGTCCAGTCAGAGTTATCAACACTGCACCTGTCATGCCTCGAGAGGCAGCTTGCCCGCTACAGCCTGTAGTAAGGCAGTGCTGGTGGGTGGAGCAGATTTTCTCTCTTTCTTTTGCTCATGCACTGGGCTGGCATATGCTGACAGAAGTGATAATAAATTGATCTTTTACCTGATCCTAGTCTGACCCATTTTCCCAAGTCTCGGGTCATTAAATATGCAGGGCACTATATTCACTACAGAGGGAACCCAATAACTGTTCCCCAAAGATACATAACAAACTAGGAATTAAGTTGCACTGAATTTTCTGTCCATTCATTTTAATAGATGTTAAAGCTTGGGGAGCAAATCCTAATCCAAATCCAAATCCCAATCTACTCCCAGTGGACAAGGCTCTGTGCTTGGGACTTGATTAGCGTTGTGTTATCATTTGAACACAAAGTTCATATTTTTCTGGAACATTTACTCAAATGGTGCAGGTAATTGAAAATGTTGCACAATTTGCACTTCAGATTTATCATATGCATTCTTCCATGTAAACCCAAAGCAAACAAACGAGTCCATCAATCTGTCATTGGGAGTTCAGCTGTCACAGGTTTGCTGGCTGTAGTTACTGACACAATTGGATCAAAGGCACTGTGTCCAAGACTTGGAACAGAACTTCTTACCTTATGGTGGTTAAATCAACACAACGGCATTTGAATTAGATGTAATTCCGCAACTTGCTCAACGAATTGAAAGAATTTCACCCAAGTTATCATTTAGTTTACAAAGGACTACATAAATAACTGAACACCAAAGTGATACATGGACAATACGTTGATGCGGCGAGAGGTCCAACTGGTATAATTCTCACTTTCCAACTGTATAGTTCTATCTTTGATTAACAGATTCAAGAAGTCCTCATATTATTGTTCTCCCATTTTTAAGTTGAAAGGCTCAATAAGATTGATTTAAATTTGGTATATCAGTCTGTTGCATAAAAGTGGATATTAATGGTAATTTGTATAGATATGTTCTTTTCTGACTTATTTCACAAGGTGTTGACAAACACAATTCATTTATCATAACTGACAGATTATTTCTTGTAACTATTATTTAGATTTGTTTTTAATGATTATTATAAGCCCCCAAATTGCTTTTTGTCATATCATATGAACTAACCTCAACCACTGGAAAAGTGCTGTCATCCCCAGAGCCTCTTGCAGTCATCCTCCAAGAACAGCTAGACCAGTCCCTACATTAAACGTTAAGCCAAGAATACATAATCTCTAAAAATGTGTACAATTGCACAACAGCCAGAAAAAATAATCCAGCAACTAACCTATGAGTACTTCATGATCCCTTTAAATTGAGTTGTAGGGGATATTTTATTCTGTTCAACATCTTGTTCAGGTGTATATGAGGTTAAGTTGGCTGGTATAGAGTATGAGAATGGCAGCAGTGGTTGCAAACCAGTATTGCAAACTGATTCACATCATCATCTTTCTGCACTGTATACGGTCAATGTTCATTAGATGTGTGCAAATAAACCCCTTTACAAAGGTGGTGTGCTGCGCCCCTTCCTTCAGTAGTGCATGCAGATAATTTGGATCCCATTTCTGAGTCTTTGCGGTGTAGTTCCTTAGAAAATAGGTGCACAAGTTTAATTTAAAAGTAAAGGAAGTTAAATTGATTAAATAAATTATTTTGGGGAAAGGGGAAGAATAGTATAAAACATTAAAGTTATCATTAATATCCTTATTCTCCAAAATTTCAGTGGACCTATTTGTACCTATCATTAGCCATAGTTTTGTACAGTTAGATGAAAAAGGAGGACAAAAATGAACAGACCTTTATTTCTGATTATGTAAGCTTAAGATGCTTCAAAGTACTTAGTGGGCATAAGTGCTTTAAGTCACTGTTAGAAACATGGCAGGTGAGTTGTACAAAACATGGGTTCACCAGCAACAATGAGATAAATAACCAGGTAATTTGCTTTTGGCTGAATGAGGAATATTAGCAAGCACACTTTTTTTGCATGCTGCGTTGTCAGTTTTTGAGATACACAAATAGGGCCTCAGTTTAATGGCTCATCCAAAAGGTGGCAACAACAATAATACACTGATGTATCTGCCTAAATTATGTGCTTAGGTTACTAAAGTGGGTAACAAAACATACAGCTGTACATTGTAAGATGCAGCAAAATGTTTCAGCTTATCTCCATTTAAAAATGCATCCTTAAATTCACATATTATTGAAATTTCCTCTACAATACAGACATTTAGAGCTTGAAGTAGTGACAAAAACTTTTCCCTGGCCATTTATTGACAAATCAGTAACTTGCAGGATTTAAATTTAATGGTACATTTAATAAAATTTTCACAGTACATTATTTAATTTACAAAGTAAATCTGATATCATTTTACACATTGGATGAGAAATAAAATAGCCAAAAGCTTTGAAAGCAAAATATTTCATACGCAGGTACCAGTGACTATGCTCAGTTCACTAAACGAATGAAAATTTACATCTCAAAAGAATTTAAAAAGTGGTCTTTTAAACATCTGCAGCATTTGATTTAGTTAAAACATATATTTGCATTTGAAAACTATCAAAATCGTATCCACAGAACACTTCATAAAACAAACAGCTTTTCATCTAGTTTAAATATATTTGTTTTGAAAAGATGAATTAACAACACCTACCAGGGGACCACAGGAGATTATAAATGTGCTATTGTAAAACATGAATGGTTTGATCAGTTTTTTTTAAACCAAAGTGACATATGAAAGAAACTTGCTGTGAAGATATGATGTTCGACAGTTTTGAAATGCAGCTGAGCATCATGACCAGGAATTATAGCTAATGCTCACAAAAAGATATAAAGTGGAAAGACTACATAAAATCCTTCCTTCTACAATCTTCACTTTGGTGACTTATCTGTGCCAAAGTGATAACTAAACACAGCTTTATACATATATACAAATTAAATCGCCCTTCCATGAATCACTATGCACCAGTCATAAATACATCAATGTGACAATTAATCTAGATCTCCTTGTGGACTGAGTGTAAATACAGTGGGGAAACTTTGAGCAGAAGAGAAAAAGTGTTCACTGATAATTAAAATCAAGAATATTACCTATTGGTATACCATCCTTTATAGCTGCATGTGGATGGTATATTATTTCCCACAATTATTACAAAATTGATCATTTGTAGTATATTGATAATTTGCAAATGTAGCAGAAGTATCTATTCAAGTTAATGAGTACTAATTCTTGGAAAATGTATAGGTATAAATTAGTTGATATACCAATTTATTGAGACACTTAGTGCAATTCAAATTTCTGTGATGTAATTCACATACAAAACAGGTAAATACTATCATTACAAACAAAAATACACCCACTCTGCACCAAGCTAACTTTGGAGTGGAATTTTGATTATTGGCTTTACTGAACGAGCATATATGTCTTAGATTTTAAAAGCAAGATACCAACTCTGTAGCTTGTGGTAGTCACATACCATTTTTGCTTAGATTTTCCTGTATAATATAACATTGTCCTATTGTTGTTGGAAAGCATGTAGTATAATAGGATACATTTTTCCAACTTCCATTCTCTTAATTAAACATAAACTGCCTAACAGGCTACAGGGAATACACTGGCATTCATCTGCAGCACCACAGACTTCTTAAGTCTACATAGCCAACCTTGCCAGGAGATACTAGCACCAGTGCCTTTTGCAGCTCAGTCACAAATAGTAACTACAATGCTGATTTTACTTCATATTGTTTTCCTTTATCAGAACAAGACATCTTCATTTTCAATCAACAGCTGGACAATCAGTCTCTGGTATCGCATATCATTCAAGGTCGCCAGTGTATTCTGTTCAGGGGGTCGCATTAATGTAGGTCCAAAAACAATTCCAAGATTTTCAGCATTCATCAAATTGTCCTTTCCAAACATGGTGACCCTACAGAGAATCGGATGGATATGTTAGGTATATTTTGTGATTGTATAACACTCCAATACTTCTAAATTTTGATGTTTTGATCTACATTTGCATTGTTACAACTAGGGTAGACACAAGCAATCATAACCCTAAACTAAGGCTCTCAAGTTGCCTCTAAACAGGTGCTTTAACAGCAGTAGTGGATGACTATATATTAGTAAATATAAAATACAATGGAAGCCCAAGAGAATTTATAATTTGTTACGGAACACTGAAACAATCGTATTTCAGGAACTTTGTAAATGACCTCCCTGTTAATCAGATTTACAGCAGTCATTTTCCCGTTTGGGCCCCTCTTGTGCAGTCAGTAGGTGTAAGATCACGAATTATTAATCCTGTAGAATTATAACCAAAACACAGAACAGCTAATGGCATAAATATCAACTTGATTTTCTGACAGTCCAATTTTAACAGATTTAAAGGGTAAATCCTAAAATGTTGCTCGAGGGCAGAGAAAGTTTGCTTTTGGTTATTTAAGTAGTTAGAATTTTATTAAGTTTCCACACAATTACATGCCATTAGATGTGATATGCAAAAAGGACTTTTCTAATGATTTGACCAGTTGTGACAGGCATGTAAGACGCTGACTAGTAGTGTTTATTGTCACAACTATGATGAACCACACAGCACCTGCTTTTCTGTAAAGTCTAGGGCAATAAAATGTGCTGGCAGCAAATCATAGCACCACACACCTATTGCAGCTTTTTTTAAAAGTTCATGTGGTTAAATAAATGCTCGATGGGAAAGCAGCAAGGATCCTGGACAACTATTCAAGTTATTTGCACTCAATAAGCAAACCGTCAATTGGCTTAGTTTTCAGTTGATACAGGACACAAATGATACATGTCAGTAGTACCGTTTCTAAGCATAAACTTATGATATTTACTACATGTTGTAAGTCAACAGGTCATAAATAAATAGACACGGTTCTGAAGACAAAATACAGAATGTAATGAATATTTCACTACCACATTGCCTTATTGTGATTCTGAGGCCGAGCAATATGAACTAACAAAATGTCTTAGTGTTATGAATAATTGACTCATACAGTCACAGAAGAGATTCAATGATAAAACTATTTATCAGGTTAATGCATTAAATCCTTTTACCTTCCCAGAATCCCCAAATTTAAGGTTTTAACAAGATAGCTGCAGGTTGGATGCTTGAGAATCCAATCACTGACACTGGCTGGAATATTACAACCCCCTCAGGAGGGGATTAGGGGTGGTAAAATTGGTAAAACACCCCTTGGAGTCCTACAATCTCCTGCAACATTCTAACACCAGAGTGGTGGGCCTGGGTATGCTGTGTTAGCAAGTTTCTGCGGCAGGCAGGCAGGGTGATGACAACTCACTATGCGCCGTTGTGATGATGCCCTGGTGCAAACTAGTCTGACTCCTACCTGAGCTCCGCATGCACACTGGCACCTGGGTCCACATCTGGGTGGTGGGTAAGGGAGCACTAAACCCCCATGCAGGAGCCAAGACGGTGGGGTGGGGGAGGGGGGAGGGAAGGGAATCTCTCAAGGGTTCTGGTGATGTCATGGCAAATGTTGTGAGTCCCTGCCAATGAATGCCACCCGCTGTAGCCAGTGAATTATTTGAGTGCCTTGATTTTCTCAGTAGTAGTGTGTTGAGGGGCTTCCCCCATTGACATCAACGTGCAGGGTCCCTCCGGTGACTGTCAGCCTAAGTACGTTCCTGTTAGAGGCTAATTAGAAATCAGTTAGTCACAGGTGTGGGGTAAAATAACATTTATTGTTGCTAATAATAGTGCTTTCAAAATAAGTTATAATATAAAAACATGTGAATGTGAGACTTTAAAGTGCCTAAATATTCTATCTCCTGGTGTTGCCCTTCACCTGTGCCATCTTAGTGCTGCTGCAACGTCTTAACCTTATGTGCCTACCACTACATCTCGGTGTCTCCCTAGGATGTACATCAGAGGTGGAGATGCCCAGCTGCCTACTGCACCCCATGGCCTATGATGCCCTTGGCAATCGTCCTCTGGAGGGCCTGGACCTTGAGGGCCTTGGCCGGCTTCCAGGTGTCAGGGACATGTCCATGACGCCTTCCATCCCGCTGCCCCTGAGGTGCCCTGGTGTCAGGAAGGAGAGAGTCAGAAGGTGTAGCCGCAGTTTTCGTGGGTCGAAGGCCCCGGCATAGGCACAAGCCCTTCCTCCTACCTTGGGGTTCCTGTGGGCCCCTAGGTCACTCCATGGGATGGCGGTTTCTCTGCTTGAGCTCCAGAAGCTCCAACGTCACCTGGCCCTGCCAGTTTTGAAGGACCACCTGTGTTTTTGCCATGGTGGTCAAGCCCTCTGTGATGGCCCTCTGCAGCAGGGGCCACCTCTCAATGGCAGCAGCAAGTGCCCTCTGAGATTGGGCCATGCTCTGTAGCCCCTCAGCCATGACCCCCTGTGACTGGGCCACGTTTTCAAGGGCTGCTGCCATAGCTCGCTGTGTCTTGGCACTGTCCTGCTGGGATTCCTGCAAGCTCTTGAGCCTCTCAGCCATGGGCTGCAGAATTTCGAGAAGCATGTTCAGTCCCTCGGTTGTGGCCCGCTGTGACTGGGCTGTAGCCCTTTGGGAATCCGCCGTGGCCTGCTATGACTCAGCCATCACTTGGACCCTGCCATCATGGTGAGGATTTCCTGCCCCAGGCTTTCCACTGCAGATGCCACCCTTGCAGTGTTGGCCTGGGAACCACACAAGACAGGCAATAGCTGTCTTGCTGAAGGTTTTGGGACTCCTCCCAACAGTCATGCAGTCGGTCCAGTGTGGTCGTCAGCCCCTCCTGCATTCTGTGGCTCTGCTGCTGCATCTCCAACAGCTGAGGGAGAAGTGATCGCAGAGGACCAGCATGTAGCCTGGGGCCAGCTGAATCCTTGCCTCCGCAGGCCCCTGTGTGCCTTGGATGTTCCCACCTCCACATCAGCAGATGTGTCATGTGCACCAGAGAGTGACCCAGATGCCTCACCACTAACAATCCACCAATGTGAGAGTCTCTGGAGTGGTGAGTCGTGAGATGGAAGCTGATGCAAAACTGGTCCTGGCCTCGGAGGTCCCTTCATCCGCTTCCTCCGAGGAGTCTTCTGAGCTGTTGGGGGAAACATGGGTGGGAGCAGCAGTGGGGGCCATGATGCCAGATGGCCCAGGCACGCGGGGTCCCTTCCTGCAAAACAGGACATCACCTGTCAATGGCAACAGCAAGTGCCCTCTGAGATTGGGCCATGCTCTGCAGCCTCTTAGCCATGACCCTCTGTGACTGGGCCACGTTTTCAAGGGCGGCTGCCATAGCCCTCTGTGTCTTGGCACTGTCCCGCTGGGTCTCCTGCAAGCTCTCAAGCCTCTCAGCCATGAGCCGCAGAATCTCGTCCGCCCTCTCCTGGCGATTATGGGTATTCTCCTGTGGGGACAGAAGGAGCCACGTAAACTGTGATGGCATGGGTCCTGCTACTCTTGAGAGGGGGAGAAGGGAGGTGCTTGGAGGTCAGGGGCTGAAAGCATGCAGGATGCTGGGGGTGGGGGGATCTGGGGTAAATTTAGGGAGCAGATGCTGTATGAAGTTAAATACTCACCCTTGCTGCCCAGATTAGGTCATTCAGTTTCTTGCGGCACTGCTTCCTGGTTCTCCTGGCCAGTGTCCTGGCACTCACACATGCTGCCACCATCTTCTAGGCTGCATTTCTATCCCTTCCTCTGGGATGGCGTCCTGCTGGGTGGAAAGAGGGTGTCCTGACTTGCCTCCACCACCTCCAGTAGCATGGCCAGATCAGCATCTGTAAAATGGGGAGCTGTCTTCCTGGAGGCCATTTCTTCCTGCACGGCCTGCCTTTCTGTCCACCTTTGGGGTTTTTATGGAGCTGTCCCTTATTAGGGCAAATCAGCTATAGACAGTTTGGGGCGAGTCACACGCCCGTTAGAGGATTCCAGTGAGTTTAATGCAGTTTGCCTTGTTCCATGGAGGGGAAGACAAGTCAGCACTTACAGGTGTGGTGATTGGGGTGGGATTTGTGCCTCCGTGATGATTGGGGGCAGGGGAGAGGGTCATGTCAGTCAACCATAGGAGCCAGGGGGGTGATGAGGGGGCCTTGTGCAAGGAAGTGCAAGGAGTCAGTAAATGTTGGGGGGTAGTCTCCGATGTCCGGGGAGGGGAGGGTGTATCTGGCCCAGGGGGGTTCTGTCAGCAGAGCTGGGTTCTTTTCCTGTGCAGGTTGCAAGCTGTCTGGTGAATTAGGCCCCGTCTCTAGCGGCTAGAACT
The DNA here is from genome assembly GCF_964213995.1 of Mustelus asterias. Classification (NCBI taxonomy): domain Eukaryota; kingdom Metazoa; phylum Chordata; class Chondrichthyes; order Carcharhiniformes; family Triakidae; genus Mustelus; species Mustelus asterias. The sequence continues at coordinate 105,039,869 of NC_135802.1, forward strand.
GGTCTAGCCCATATTTTCAAGGAGTCAGTGCATATGACTGGGCATGAAAAAAATTCTTCTGAAAAACGGATCAGAAACTCTTTCCTTTTTAATGCTAGCTGGACACTTAGAAAAAATCTCGTAAAATTCTGCCCATTAAGTCCATTTCTCTCCACAGATGCAGTTTGACCTGTTTTTGTTGCCTCAGACAATTGCCATAATCACAACACCAACTTCCATTTACATAGTTCCTTTCATGTAGTGAAATGTCCCAAGGCCCTTCATTGTCAGACAAAATTTTAAATTGAACCACATAAGGGGAATTAGGTCAAATAACCAAAAATTTTGACAAAAATATCAGTTTTAAGAAGCACCTTGAAGTGAAGAGGGTTAAGGAGTGAATTCCAGGGCTTGGAGTCCAGACAGCTGAAGGCATAGCAGCTAATGAAGAGATTAAAATACTCGCGTTGAATAGGATGCCAGGATTGGTGGAATGCAGAGTTCTCAGGTGGAGGAGGTTACAAAGATAAGAAGGGACGAGGCCATGAAATGATTGAATACAAGGATGTAAATTTTAAACTCATGACATTGTTAAGCCAGGCATCAATGTAAATTGGCAAGCCCAGGTGTGATTGGTAAATGGGCCATATGTATGTAAATATTTAAATATTGATCTAGGGTTTTCATTCAGTCCTGTAATATTGCTTTAATACAGCTGGTTAGAGGCACGGACATTATGTATGAACTTTTTATACAGAACTAATAATAGCTGGGGACTATCAGTGAGTGGACTGAATCCTTGCACCTGTTGTGAAGCACCTTAAACCATTTATTTGCTTTCTTGGTGTTGCATCAAGCACATTGTCATTATAGGCTATAGGCAGCAGTCCTCAATCATATTGCCATGGGAGTTCATGTCACAGCAGGGGGAGCTCTACACAGTACCCTTGCTCTCATGTTCCCTCTGATCATTTGTGTTAAAGCTCAAATATAAATAACTTAATTTTTCTTTGAGACTTAGAAATGCATTACCTTTGATTTGACTGGAGATTTTGGGTGTGTCCTATGGTTGCTACTCTTGTACATTTATGCACTTGATGAGGTCAGAAGCTGATAGCCACTGTTATGTGCATACCTGAGTGACCCGTGAGGTTTTGAGTACTATTCACGTGCAAATGGTTGATTAACTTTTTTTTCCTTTGTTCTTTCATGGGATGTGGATCTCACTGGCCAGGCCAGCATTTATTGCCCCATCACTAACGGCCTTGAACGGAGTGGCTTACCGGACCATTTCAGAAGCCAGTTAAGAATCAACCACGTGCTGTGGGTCTGGAGTCACATGTAAGCCAAGTTGGATAAGAACGGCAGATTCCTTCCTTAATAGGCTTTGATGAACCAGATGGGTTTTTACAACAGTTGATGATGGTTGTCAGGGTCATTATTACTGAGACTAGTTTTATATTCCAGATTAATTATTGAATTTAAATTCTATCACCTGCCGCAGTGGGATGTGAGCGCAATTCCCCAGAGTATTACGCTCTGACAAAGTCATCCAGACTTGAAACATTGGCTCTATTCTCTCTCCACTGATACTGTCAGACCTGGTGAGATTTTCCAGCATTTTCTGTTTTTGTTTTAGATTCCAGCATCCACAGTAATTTGCTTTTATCCCAGAGTATTAGCCTTGGCCGGTGGATTACTAGTCCAGTGACATTGCTACGCTAGTCTCTCTCCCTGAAATGTGCATTTGCTACTGCGCTTAATTAGCTCACCTATTTGGGAAAAGATAGATGCAAATTTAAAGACCAAAGGAAAACCTGGACTCCCTTGCATTAGGTTTACCAATAAAATTCCTTATGAATGAGTCATCAATTAGGTAGGATTCATGTATCAGGAATTTATCGTAATGTAAAACCTTTGTGGACCAATCAAATGAATTTTGAACTTGTGTTTAAATTTGTAATTTTTATCCAGAGAATTACCATAATTTTGGTATTTTGTCATTTTTTCTGTGACTTATTAAATGATTCAAACTTTTCTGCTAAATGTACAAACCCAAGTACAAAACCAGTTTACCTTTTCAGATGAGTCATCAAGTGCCTCAGTGTCTCATAATGTGCAGGAGGGAGTAACAGTAAGGATTCATTGATGGCCTCTAGCCTGTCGTCTGGACTGGTAATTTCTAATTAAAAGCAAATATCATAAAACAGACATTAAGTCACACACACTAGTTTTTCTTCCTTAGAACTGAACTTCTCAAGTATTGGTTTTCCAATTCATTCCTAATTTAACACTAACATTGTTTTCTTAATCACATTTATTTGCACTTTTGCTTTATCCTACCCTTACTCAATGAATCTAGCAGCCACCACCCCCCCCCCCCCCCCCCCCGCCCCCCCACCCACCACATTCCTACCCTCCTGAAGATGCCAATTGCTGTTGGAGTATAGCTGCAAGGGTGCCGGTGCCCTCAGCTACTTCACTAAAAAGTCAGTATTCCTGCAGCAGCATTGATTCGACTGTTAGACCATTTGACAACTTGAGGTGTGACAGGCAATTTCAATGCTAACCTATATCCTTACATTAGAGATGGAAAGAATGACCAGATATCCTGCTGTTTTGTGAATATCCAGTAAGGACAGGATCTGGCTAAGCTGCCATGGCTCCCCACAGATGAACTACTTGCCAAAGCTCACCATATAGGCTCAGCTGTGGAGGGGGCAATGTGAGGTACCAGAGAGCATCCAGTAACTGCAGTTTCATAGACCAGCAAGGAATCAAAGGTTACAGTGCAGGTGAAGTGATGAAATTGGAGAGAGACAACAAAGTCACAATGATTATCTTTGTCCATGGTTATTTTTACTGGAAAATATTCTTAAAAATGAAATGTGCATTCAATAACTGAATTAGCATAATTACTGAACAGCCTTATTCACATTGTCTTGTCCATTATTCACTATTCACCAATTTCAAATGGGAGTTGGGCAGTGTCTCAAAATTCAGATGATACTTACTGGCTGCTTCAATGAATTTTTGATATGAATCATAGGTGATAACTGGAATAGGCAAATCCCTAAAATACAACTTAAGTGCACCAGCAATGATGTTGATGTCTGCGTAGGTAGCGGCAGAGATGTCAGCTTTGTCGCCATCTGGAAAGATGACAAATGTTAATTACAATAAAGAATGCTACCTAAAGCTTACACAAGTTATCTTACAGAGAGTGCGAGCTAGTTGCCAGATGTTACCACTCCTGCAGATTATCGGCCACAGCAATGCACAGAGGATTAGTTACTTCTGCAGTACGGTAGAATTATCTTATTTGAACGCGCTAATGATTACTTCGCCAAATTTGGAAAAGGTAACAACTATTCCACCACTCCAGACCTTGAGCATTAAAATCAAGTCTGGTGCAGAACTGAGGAAGTGCTGCACTGTAGGAAGCATTGTTTTTAGGATGAGAAGTTAAGCCAAGGCTTCATCTTCCTTCTCAGGAGGGCGTAAAAGATTCTGTAAACTATTTTGAAGAACTGGGGAGTTACTCCCGGTATCTTGGCCAATGTTTATCCCTTAGTAATCATCACAAAACCAGATTATCTGGTCATTATCACATTACTGTTTGTGGGAACTTGATGTGTGCAAATTGGCTGCTGCACTTTGTATGTTACAACAGTGACTATACGTCAAAAGTACTTCATTAGAAGTAAAGCACACTGAGATGTTCAGTGGTCATGAAACACACAATATAAATTCAAGTCTATTTTTCATCCAAATTTTGCAAGAACTAAATTTTAACTCTGCATTTTGAGAATGATTTTTTAAAAATTTGTTTCTATACATATTTTCTAACAGCAGCATAGTGTAACAAAAGTTTCCATTTGAAGAACTACAGGAAATTTAGTTTTTCAGAAAATAGACTTAAACATAATCAAATATGATATTTTAAGTTTAACCAATATTTGTCATTTTAGTCTTTGTAATCGAGCATAATTATATAAATCTTGCCAAGTAAAATGAGGGAAATAACAGACATGTAAAATTGTTTGCATTTTTTGTACAATTCACGTTTCTAATTTTGGGTTTTGACCATATACTGTGCACTGGCCTTGAAATTCAATGAGGCCTGAAAATGGGTATGGGGTTCTCAATGTGTGATTAACTCATTCATTCCAAAACTTTTTGCTGCTTGCTTATTTATGTGATTGAAGCATACAGCCAGTGCTAAGCCCGTTGCTGAGTGGATGCAAGTCTGTGCTTGGGGGCAGGGGAATCTTGAGATTCAATAGTTAATGTCATCTGTACCCCTTAAAAGGTAAGTGCATTTTGACTGGGGCAGTTTCTGAAAGTAATTCTAGGGCAGAGTTCGATCCAGAAAGAACAACAATGGGGGGAAAAAAGCTTCACGGTTCACTGATGCCACACTGGAGGCCCTGTTGCAGGATGTGGATAGAAAGAGAGAGATCATCTATCCAGAGGGGATCAGGAAACCCTCTGGGCAGGTAGTGTAAACATGATGTGGAGATGCCGGCATTGGACTGGGGTAAACACAGTAAGAAGTCTCACAACACCAGGTTAAAGTCCAACAGGTTTATTTGGTAGCAAAAGCCACCAAATAAACCTGTTGGACTTTAACCTGGTGTTGTGAGACTTCTTACCAGGTAATGTAAAGGCAACAAAAGTAAATAATCACTGCAGTTAATGTGAGAAGTCTAACATCCAAAACACGATGGAGTGCCACAAAAAATAGCTGGAGCACTGAGATAGAAAATGGCACAGCTGGAGGTAAATCAGAATACACACTGACTGACGTCATGATCTGCCTACTCTGCACACTTGCACTGCATGTGTTACCAACCTACCAAAATGACAGCCAGGATGGACCACGCCAGAACACCAATGGAGAGCACAGTGTAAGCACTGTAAAAAGGCTTGTCTTATGTTCATATTATTACTAAAATAAATTTTTCATTAAATAAATCATGGTTCTTTGAGTGATTGTACAATAATTCAGAATAAATCTGTCTTCACAAAATAATTTATATATACAGGATAACACTGGCCTATGGCATGAAAAGAACTTGCAGCAAATTGGCAACTGACTTTTCACCATGCTAGTTTTAAATTATATTGATTTGGAAAACATTGGCAGGATTTGTGATTTCAAACTAAGTAGAAGCTACAGTGCAACTGGGAAACATGTCTCCAAAAAGATATTTGAACTATTGCTCTGTGAACTTCAATGAAAAGCACGGGCACAGTGAAAAAACAATTGCCCATTCACCATGAACCCATTTCTTGCCTCTGGTATAAACTGATTTCACTCCCAATAGCTGTGCATTTGTAAAGCATATGAAAGTCACTATCATAATTTAAAAAATTATATTTGTACTTTACCATCACATTTGTACCTAATTCAAACACAATATTTGGAAAAAAGCTAATGATATAACTTAGCAATGCTAATTTGCCTCAAATATTGCTACTCGGGGAGTAAAGCTAATAAAGAATCAACAAGTTTTTTTAAAAAAGCAACCAAAAGCAGCTTGCAAGCAGAATGGAATTCAATTAACAATTTGCAAGCAGAATCAAATAGTTAAATCGCAAAGTATTTTTGCAATGTTTTAAACAACATCAAGAAGTTAAATGATCCAAAACAAATTTAAGTAAACTCACTCATAGCCTTTGCTGTGATGAGAATCTGAAGCATTTCCTATTACAAGCTTGTTATAACAACTAGGAGCAAGTATAGGCAATTCAACCCCACGATTTACAAACCACCAAGTGTTACTATGAACCTAGCAATAGCCAGCAGAAATCAATCAACAATTAACCTGAAGGTGGTTGGTTCCTTAAAATGGACATCTACAGATGTGGAAAAACCTACTCAAAACCATTTCCTCAAACATTTATTCACAGGTGGCCAAGGTGATTATTGTCAATATTCTGGCCAATATTCTGAAGCCTAGTAGATTAGGGATAATCCAGGAAATTATAGGCTGGTGAGCCTGACATCTGTGGTGGGGAAGCTTTTGGAGAAGATACTGAGGAACAGGATGTATGCACATCTGGAAGAAAATGGACTAGCTGGTGACCGACAGCATGGTTTTGTATGGGAAAGGTCATGTCTCACCAATTTGATTGAGTTTTTTGAAGAGGTGACAAATAGATGAGGGGCTGTGGATATAGTTTATATAGACTTTAGTAAGGAATTTGACAAGGTCCCACATGGCCGACTGGTACAAGAATTAAAATCACATGGGATTCAAGGTGGGCTGGCTAGATGGATACAGAACTGGCTTGGTTATAGAATTTTCAGAATGGAGATCTGTAGCTAGTGATGTTCTGCAGGGATCGGTTGTTTATAGTAAATATAAATGATCTGGAGGAAAATGTGGATGGTCTGATTAGTAAATTTGCAGATGGCATGAAGATTGGTGGAGTTGCTGTTAGTGCCGGAGACTGTCAGAGGATACAACAGGATATAGATAGATTGGAGACTTGGGCACAGAAATGGCAGGTGGCAATTAATCCAGACAAGTACGAGGCTTTTGACAAAGGGTCATCTGGACTTGAAACGTCAGCTCTTTTCTCTCCTTACAGATGCTGCAAGAACTGCTGAGATTTTCCAGCATTTTCTCTTTTGGTTTCAGCTTCCACAGCATCCGTAGTAATTTGCTTTTATTTAAATATGAGGTGATGCATTTTGGAGGATCAAATTTAAGTTTGAATTATACTGTAAATGACAGAACTCTTAGAAACATTAACATACAGAAGAATCTGGGCGTGCAGGAGCACAGTTCCCTAAAAGAGGCAACACAGGTGGCATGGGTGATTAAGAAAGCATATGGCATGCTTGCCTTCATCATGTGGGGCATTGAGTACAAGAATTGGGAAATCCTGTTGCAGCTATAGAAAACCTTGGTTAGACCGCATTTGGAGTATTGCATGCAGTTCTGATTGCCACACTACTAGAAGGCCATAGAAGCTTTGGAAAGAATGCAAAGGAGGTTCACCTGGATGTTGCCTGGTCTCGAGGGTGTTGGCTATGAGGAGAGGTTGAATAAACTAGGATTGTTTTCACTGGAAAGAAAGAGGCTGAGGGGAGACCTGATAGAGATCTAAAAAATTATGAGAGCATAGACAGGGTGGATAGTCACAGGCTTTTTCGAAGGGTGAAATTGTCAATTACAAGGGGGTAAAGGTTCAAGGTGAGAGGGGGAAAGTTTTTCATGCAGAGAGTTGTGGGTGCCTGGAACATTCTGCCAGAGGAGGTGGTGGAAGCAGGCACATTAGAAACATTTAAGAGGCATCTGGATGGTACATGAATAGAGGGATATGGACTGAGTAAGGGCAGAAGATTTATTTTTTAGTTACGGTATCATAATTGGCACAGGCTTGGAGGACCAAAGGCCTGTCCTGTGCTATACTTTTCTTTGTTTCTTATTAGCTGTGTGGAACCTATGCTGAGTCTATTGTTTTGTTTTTGTGGGAAAAATAAGTATTTTGCTATGGATTTTTTTTGTAATCTCTCAAATGTGTGCAGCCCATGCTTTAAGCAGATTTGTTGCTTACAAATTTCTAAGCTATTTATTGAGATAAATGAGTGGCACAGTGGTTAGCACTGCTGCCTCGCAGCTCCAGGGATTCAGGTTCGATTCCAAGCTTTGGTCACTGTCTGTTTTCAGTCTGCACATTCTCCCTGTGTCAGCGTGGGTTTTCCTCCGGGTGCTCTGGTTTCCTCCCACAGTCCAAAAGACATGCTGGTTAGGTGCATTGTCCATGCTAAATTCTCCCTGTGTACCCAAACAGGTGCCAGAATGTGGCAACTAGGGGATTTTCGTCATATCTTCATTGCAGTGTTACTTGTTACACAAATAATAAATTTTTTAAAAAACTCTGGCTGCTCTGCTTTCCTCCCACACTCCAAAGATGCGAAAGTTAGGTGTGTTGGCCATGCTAAATTGCCCCTTAGCGTCCCAAGATGTGTAGATTAGATGAATTAGCCATGTGGAAATTAGCTATTAGGAAATGTGTAGGATAATGAGGAAAATGTGGGGAAGAGGGCCTAGGTAAGGGATTCAATCAGAGTCAGTGCAGACTTGATGGGCCGAATGGCCCCTTCTGCACTGTAGGGATTCCATTCTATTCTATAAAGTACAACTATTCCATGTTTGATCTCCAAACCAGGATCTTTATTGAAGAGTTAAATTACACATCACCCCATCGTAAAACTTACCATGTATAACCAGTTATATTGAAAAGACATAATTTAAACAAACTTGACTGAGGCTCTGCTGGACTGCCATTATTACAACACTTGGTCTACTTCTCCAGGCGCCATTTTCTGGTCCACTGCTGCAAACAGTTAATTTTTCACTGAGCTAGCTTTCATATGTTCCTGCTGGTTCTCATCCTGCTTTGGATTTAGCTGCCTGGGACCTCAGACATTGGTTGGAATTCTCTAGCTGTTCGCTAGTGACTGATTCTCTGGTCCTGCTGGTGGTGTGGTGTGGCTACAATGGGAAATTCCATTGACAGCAGCAGGACCAGGAGATCCTGCTGCAAGTGGAGGCTGGCGAATTCCAGCCATTATCTTTGGGCCCTCTCATATCACGCACGCGTCTTGCTCTCAACTAGGACATGTATCCCCTAATCTCCAGCACCCATATGGCATCTAAGCTCTTTTTGTGTTCTCTTGGACTCCTGCCATCCATACTTTATGTGGATGAGTACATTAACATCGTCACTTTAATGGAAACCTGACTCAGGTGATAACACCTTCTCCCATATTGAAGCTTCGCAATCTGGATATATTTTTCACTATCTGCCCTACCCAAAGGGTACCTCTACAGTGCTTCCAACCTCCGTGACTAAAAGTAAAACCATTCAAAAAATCATTGAATCTACAATTTCCATGACAGTGGTTCAGTACTAGGAATAATCACCCTGCAATATTTCCAATAGGCTATTAATCTCATATAAGACAAGATCCATTAGGTTTAGCAACTACAACACCAAGAGGGCATTCATTATGATGTCAGCAAAATTATTGGAACTTATACTTTTATAGGGCCAGTAATGGAATAAAAATCTCAAGGCGCTTTGCAGGAGCATTATAAAACAATGACATCAAGCCCACATAAGGAGATAGGATAGATGATCATAATTTTAGCCCGAGGTAGGTTTTAAGGAATGCTTTAAATGAGGGAAGTGAGGTCAAGCTGCCGAGAAATGTAGGCAGGAAATGAGCTTAGGACCCAGGCAGCTGAAGCTTGCCCACCGATGGTAGAGTGATTAAAATCGGGATGTTGAAGAGTCCAGAATTAGATAAGCGCAAATATTTCAGGACATTACAAGGTCATGGAGGAATTTTTAAACCATGACGAGAACTTTAAAATCAAGACATTGACTTACATTTTCTCCTAATCAAGCAGTAAAGATAGGGGTGATAGGTGTATGGAACTTGGGCAAGTTAAGTTTTGGATGAGCTCAAGTTTATGGAAGATGGCAAGTGGAAACTAGTCAGGATGCAATGGAATAGTCAAGTCCAGAGGTAAGAAAGGCAAGACTGTAGGTTTTAGCAGAAGATGAGCTGAGATGTGCTCATGACACAAATATGTTGGCAAAAGCTCATTTCCAGGGGTCAAAAATGACAGCAGTAGAGTGGATGGCATTACATGAGTCTCTGCATTATCAGAGCCATCAGTCTCCAGAATATCCACACACTGAGCCAATCTTTCACTTGAGAATACATTAACCTTGCAATTTCTTGCCACTCTGGGGAAAACTCCTCCATTGAGTCTGTATTGCACATGGAAAAGGACGTAACAGCTGAATATTGAATGAGGACAGATTCCCACAACTACATAGCTTTAATATTCCATTTATTCACTAATAGTCTTTAATTTGCAATACTTCTATTTGACACCTATTCAGGATGATGGTCATAACAACATCTTCTCATTTCCGGTTTCATCTTCACCTTACTCACATCATTCCATGGCTCTGTATGCTTTCTATCATTGGATGCACAAAATTGCACATCCTTCTTCAACTATGGCCAAACATATGTCTTTGCAGTTACATGCAGTTGCATGACAATTATAAAACTGGATATTCAAGGAGCTATGGATTGAAGTATGCAGTGCAAATCATAAGTACACTTTTTCTTCATGTTTATGATCTTGCTACAAACAGGAAAGAAAATCTTACAAAAGTAAAACCAAAACTGTATATTTATTTTATACTGAAGCTAAAAGCATAAGATAGTGTTGCACTCACCTCGGTCAAATGCCATTTTAACATCTTCTATGTGTTCAGTAAATCCAGAGACTCTGTAAAGCCCCTCAGATTTCAAACCTATTTAACAAATGGAAAATTGTTATTTTGGGGTGATAGTGAAGTTTAAAGTGAAAGTTTTCCAAGCACATCCATGAATATTCTCATGTTGCAAATAATACAAGTACCCAGAACCCAACCCTGTGCAGGAAGAAGCCAAGAAGTCTATTAATACCTATTGGTTTTAGTGGGAAAAATAAGGGTTGACATAATTCTCTCATCCATTCAGTGAAAATCAAACATGTAGAAGAGTCTGTTATTATTTTCTTGGTGTATGCATTTAAAACAAGTACAAAAATGTACTTCATGTTATAAATACATTATCATGCCATTGATTGCATTGGAGAGCTGACAACAATCAAAATACAGCTTTCACTGGAATATTTTAATTCCATACATGGGTGTAATACAATACACTTTTAGAAATCACAAGCTAAAGAAACATCCTATCTAGTAGCGTTGGTCCACTAGACAGTGAGTCTGGAGAATTGATAAGGGGAAACAATGAAATGGCAGGGGTGTTGAACAGGTATTTTGGGTATGTCTTCATTGTAGAAGACTTAGAAAACTTCCCAAATATACTTGAAAATCAAGGGATGGACACGAGGGAGGAATTTAAAACAATCTTCATCTTCAGGGTGACCTGTTGAAGCGGGACGGGTTGCACCTGAACTGAAGGGGACTAATATGCTGGCGGGGAGATTTGCTAGAGCAACTCGGGAGGGCTTAAACTAGTTTTGCAGGGGGCATGGGACCCAAAGCAGTAGGGAGACAGAAGAGAAGGTTTAGGACGCACAGAAGTTAAAGAGAGCACATTAAATAGTAAAGGCAGTGTCAGTAATCCTAGTACTAGACAGGTCAGGCAAAAGCAGCGCAGAGGGCAAGGCAAGTCTTGATTAAACTGCATTTATTTCAATGCAAGAGGCCTGACGGGCAAGGCAGATGAACTCAGGGCATGGATGGGTACATGGGACTGGGATATTATCGCTATTACTGAAACATGGCTAAGGGAGGGACAGGACTGGCAGCTCAATGTTCCAGGGTACAGATGCTTTAAGAAAGATAGAACAGGGGAAAGAGAGGAGAGGGAGTTGCGTTTTTGATTAGGGAGAACATCACACAGTACTAAGAGGGGATATATCCAAGGGTTCGCCCACTGAATCTGTATGGATAGAACTGCTGAATAAGAAGGGGGAGATCACTTTGATAGGATTGTACTAGAGGCCCCCAAGTAGTCAGCGGGAAATTGAGGAGCAAATATGCTCCCTCTCCAGCCACACCATCCACATATTGAATGAGAAATTCCTCCTGAATATACTCAACAAATTTCTCTCCAGCCAAGCTCCTAATTCTATGGTTGTCCCAGTCAATGTTGGGAAAGTTAAAGTCTCCTACTATTACCACCCTATTTTTCTTGGAGCTATCTTGAATCTCCTTAAAGGGTCCCAATTGGAAAATAGCTAAGGTAATATCTTTATTCAAGAAATGAGACAGAAAGCAGGAAGCTACGGGCTAGTTGGCCTAACATCTGTCATAGGGAAATTGCTTGAATCCTTTATTAAGTAAGCTATGGCAGGATACTTAGAAGATCATAATTTGATCAGGCAGAGTCTGGCATGGCTTTGTGAAAGGGTAACTAAGTTATTATGAGTTTTTGAGGAAGTAACAAGCAAGGTGGATAAAGGGCAATCTGTTAATGTGCTGTACTTGGATTTCCAGAAGGCATTTGATAAGGTGCCACATCATAGGTTACTACACAAGATAAGTTTACATGGTACACATTAGCATGGATAAAGGATTGGTTCGCTAACAGGAGATGGAGTAGGGATTAATAGGTCTTCTTCAGGTTGGCAGGTTGTAACAAATGGAATGCTGCAAGGATCAATGCTTGGGCCTCAACAATTTACAATTTATATCAATGATTTGGATGAAGGGACTGAATGTATGGTAGATAAAATTTGCCAATTACACCAAAGTAGGAAAATAAATTGCCAAGAGCAGGTAGAACCTCTGCGAAAGAAATAGATACAGTGGAGCCCCGTTATAGCACGATGGTTGGGGTCCATAAAAGTGGGGTCGTGAAAAAAGCAGGGTCGCGCTAAATCGGGGTCACGCTAAATTTGCCAATTATTAGCGGAAAAAAAAGGGTCCAATGACACTATCGCGTTATATGCGAATTCGCGCTAAATCGGGGCACGTTAAATCGGGGCTCCACTGTAGTTTAATTGAGTGGGCAAAAATTTGGCAGATGGGTGTAATGTGGTAAAATGTGAACTTGGCCACTTTGACAGGAAGTATAGAAAAGCAGTACATTATTTAAATGGAAACTGCAGGATTCTGTGGTACAGAGGAACTTGGGTGTCCTGCTACATGAATCAGAAAAAGTTAGTATGCAGGTTTAGTAAGTGATTAGGAAGGCAAATAAAATGTTAGCATTTATGGCGAGGAGAACGGAATCTAAAAGTAGGGAAGTTTTACTGCAGCTGTACAGGGCCTTGGTGAGACCACATCTGGAATACTCTGGACAGTTTTTGTCTCCTTTTTAAAAAACACATATAATTGCAGCAATAGCAGTTCAGAGAAGGTTCACTTGACTCATTCTAGAATGAGGGGCTTATCTTGAACAGGTTGCACCTATACTCATTGGAGTTTAGAAGAAGGTGAGGTGATCTTACTGAAACATACAAGATCTTGAGATTTTATAGAGAGATACGGGGAAAATGTTTCCACTTGTGGGAAGGGTTAGAACCAGAGGAAACAATTTAAGAATAAAAGGTTTAACATGGAGATGAGATTTTTTTTTCTCTCAAAGGGTCATTAGTATGTGGAATTCTCTTCCCCAGAAAGCAGCGGGACTTGGTCAATTAACTTATTCAAGGCAGAGTTATACATACTTTAGATAGATTGGGGGGGGGGGGGGGGGAGTGGGAGGGGGGAGGAGAAATCAAGGGTTAAGTGGGGCAGAGGGAAAGTGGAGTTGAGACTAGAACCAGATCAGCCATGACCTAGCTGGTGGGATGCATGGCAGGGTGACAGGTATTCAGTGGTGGGGGCTGGAGTGGTCTGGTCTGTGTGGTAATCAGGTGATGAGGGATAGTCAGGTCTGGTCAGGGGGGGAAATAGCAGGTGATAGCATGGTCAGGAGGGGTAGCTGAGTCAGGCCATGGGTAATCCGGACTTCAGCTGGGAATTTTAAGGGTGTATTCAAGGATTCGAGATGGGAGACACAGGGTTAGTGTGAGCAATGGGGGGGAATTCAGTTCTGAAATTACCCAGGAGTCAGACTAGGATTTTTCTGTCTAATATTTTCTGGGTAACTGCCCAGGTAAGATTTGGGAAATTGTCCAAAGTCTCTGACTCTTGCTCAGAATGGGAGACATTCACAAAGGGTTGTAGGGAGCAGGGGATTCTTCCATCGGAAGTTCAAACTTCCTGGGCAGCTCCCACCAAGGCTAGTGCATCAGAACTTCAGCAGGGTCCAGATGCGAACCTTGGGTCATATGTCTGGTCTCAGGAAGATGTGGGCCATACACAACAACAGGCAGACCATAATGCATAATGGTTTTTAATCATTCATTGTGTTGTTTAGGAAAATTCACACATTGGCTTTTATTTATCTTATCCAATGTAATGCAACATTTTATCTCTGTTCGAGATATAACACAGAAGCAGTCTCAATTATTAGCATCTATAGAGCCCTTCGTAGCTATCTTTCCTTCCCAAGAACACCAATTTGCATTTATATCGTAATCTTTAGTGTTGCAAAGTGATAGCAGTATGATAACAAAAAGATAATCCCTTATTTGTGATAAATGTTTATGATTGTGCCTTTTTCAGGTTTCAGAATAATTACAAACTAAAAGCAATGCAGTATAACATCCCCAGAAAGATATTAGAGATATTTGCAACAACATTTCTGCAGGTTTACAAAAAAATAGGCTGTGAATTTATAGGCAAATTATACAACTTCTCATGCCACGAACTGCTTTCCCTAACTACTGATGCCATCACTCTCCAAGCAACTTCCTGAGGTTAGACCAGACTGTCTGCAACTTTGGTATCATATTTAATCCCAAAATGAATTTCCAATTATATATTCACATCATCTATTTCCATCTCAGTAACATTGCTCAACAATGCCTTTGCCTCAACTGAACTGCTGCTCAAACTCTCATCCATAGCTTTATCTTCTCTAGACTTGACTATCCTAGTGCATTCTTGGCTGACCCCTCACATTCTGCCCTCCATAAACTTCAGGTCATCCAAAACAGTGCTGCCCATATTCTAACTTGCACCAATTTCTGTTCACTCCCTGTGTTTCTTGACCTGCACTGGCTCCTGGTTCAGCAATGTCTCAATTTTAAAATTCTCATTCTTGTTTTCAAAGAAGGACTTGCCCCAACCTATTTCTGTAATCTGCTCAAGCTCTGCAGCCTGATAAGATATCTGTGCTCTTCTAATTCTGGCCTCTTGAGCATCCTTGATTTAAAATGCTTCACCAATGCTGACCATGCCTTCAACTGCCAAGATCCGAACCATTGGAATTACCTCCATAAACTTCGCCGCCACTTTTTCTCTCTCTCCTCCTTTAGGAAGTCCTTTATTAAATAGTGATCACAATATCAAATGTGAAGATGTTCACCTTGTGGAGTGCTGTTCTCAGTGAGTTGAAAAGAGACCTAGCCTAGCTGGATTGGGATCAAGGATCAGATGGCAAAACAGTCAATGTATAATGGGATGCCTTCAAAAGAGGCTGACACGTTCTCACAAGGGAGAAAGGAAGGGCATCCAAAGTTAGAGCTCCCTGGATTGGTAAAAATAAAGAGATTAAAATGAAAAAAAATGCTCATCATAAATGTTGGATTCTATAGTTCAGTCGAGAAGCAAGCTGATTACAGAGGAGAACTGAAAAAGAAAATAAGAGGGCCAAAGAGAGTCCATAAGAATATTTTAGTGGCTAATTGAAGGGAACCTAAAAATCTTTAATCACGACATAAATATTAAAAGTGAAAAGGGGTGCTGGTTAGGGAACAAAATGGGATTATTTTCTGGAAGTAGGGGACATGGCTGATGCACTGAATTAATTATTTGCATCTCTCATCACTAAAGCAGAGATTACTGCAAATGTCACAATAAGGGAGAAAGTAATAGGCAGCTGGATAGAATAAAAATAGGCAAAGGAGATGCATCTAAAGTTGCCAATGCTGAAAGCCAGTCCAGATGCGATGTATCCTGGGTTGCTGTGGGGAGGGTGGAATTTGCAGAGGCTCTAGCCACAATCTTCCAATGTTCCTTGTGGAAGTGGTGCAAGAGGACTGCAAATCTCACAGCCATATTCAAAAAAGGAGAAAGGGATAAACCAGCATTTAAAAGCCAATCAACCAAATGTCAGGAGAGGGAAAACCTTTAGAGGCACCAACCCATGACGAAATTAATTGCTAATATGATAGTATCTATTAATAAATGAAAGCTTGCATGGATTGATTAATGGCAAATCATGTCTGATTAATTTGATTGATTTTGATGAAGTAACAGAGTATAAGGTAGTTGATGTTGTCATCACAGACTTTCAAAAGACATTTGATAAAGCACCACGTAATAGACTTGTTAGTAAAACTAAAATCCATGGGATTAAAAGTTCAGTGGTTCTTTGAAAATATAATATATTAATGACTTGGACTTGCGGTATATAGTTTGCAGATTACACAAAATGTGAAAACGCAGTAACCGTGGGGAGGATGGTAACAGATTTCAGGATGTCATAGACAGACTGTAAAATGGCCGAGATTAAATGGAGACAAGTCTGCAGTAGTTCATTTTGCTGAGAATGAGGGAAGGCAATATAACCAAATGGCGCAGTTTAGAAGAGTCAACAGGAACAGAGAGATGGGGGGGGGGGGGGGTGGGGGGAGGTGGTTTAATTCACAGGAGCTGCATTTTTATGGAAAGAGTGAGAAACCGACATTGGGAACATGTTTCCAGGCCCTGAACCCTCCCCTGGAGGGGGAAAACAGAAATGAGTTTTACGTTTCATGTGGAGACACGTTTGGCAGCCAATTAAAGGCCATGGAGGGCATGAACGTCAACTCAAGTACAGGTCCAATTTAAATTCCCATGGCAACCATTCCTGTGTTGTACAATGTTCCAGCAAAACCAGAGGCCTGGAACTAGGGATAGGGCAGCACCTCATTTTTCAGATGTAGACCTCAGGTGATGGGGTAGGCCATGAGGGAGAAGAGTGCGGTCTACTTCCTGGAGGGTGGCTGGAGGAGGCCACCCACTCAGACAATGCAAGGGTGTGAATCGACATCACTGCCACTGTCAGCAGCAGAAGAGCCATGAAAAGAACCTGGATCCACTGCAGGAATAGATTCAATTATCTGAGGTGCACCGGTAATGTGAGTGCTACCCCCAACCCTCTGGATATTCAGTTTCCACCAAAGACACCAGCTGGAGGCCAAATGCTGCTTCTGAACATGGGGGGGGGGGGGGGGGGGATGTGCACAGACCACTTACCCCTCCGAATGGCTGCTAACTGCTAGTGAGGACTTACAACTGCTGATGATGCACCTTTCAGTAAATTTGGAGCAGTTGCTATTGGCCACAGATAAGGACAGTAGCGCCTTATCATACTCTTGTTCCTTCAGGATGAATGGGATTATGATGTTTGAGGGAAAACCCAAATAGATGGAGAGATGCACTACCATCAGATCATTATACCAATGGGGAAGAAGCTATGGAAACAGCCATGATCGCAGATAATGAGGAAGTCAGCCATAGTGAAATGTGCACTTGTTATGGAGATTATAAAGGGCAATTCATTCATTAAAGGGGCGCAATGCTATATGTTGAGTTGCATTGGGAGGCACAACACTGCAGAGAATTTTGGAGCCTGCCTACCTCCATTCCTGTCCTGGCAGGATCCAAATATCAAACCCAAAGTTCCTTGAAGGTGGTAGGGCAATTGATAAGGCTGTTTAAAAAGGCTCAAGGGGTCCCATGACATTACAAGAAGTACTACAGAATACAAAAGCAAGGAAATTATGCTAAACCTTTTATAAAACGCTAGTTAGGTCCCTGCTGAAGTATTGTGGCCAGTTCTGTGCACACCACTCTAGGAAGAAAGTTAACTCATTGGCAAAAGTGCAGAAGAGGTTTACTGCAATGGTACCAGAGATGAAAGACTTCAGTTATGTGGAGATACTAGAGAAAATGAGCTTATTCTCTGAGGAACAGAAAAGATTAAGAGGAGAATTAATAGAGATCGTCAAAATTTTAAAGGAATTTGATAAAAATAAGGAGCAGCTTTTTCCAATGATAAATAGGTTGGTAACCAGCGAACATAGATTTAAGATAATTGGCAAAAGAACCAGAAGCAAAATGAGAGAAAAAGCACAACTAGTTGTAATGATTTGGAATGCACTGCCTGACAGGCTGCTAGAAGCAGCTTCAATAATAACTTTCAAAGGGAATTGGTAATCACTTGAAAAGGGAAAAAAAAGCTCTGCTTGGAGCAAGAGCAGGGGACTAGGAGCAATTAGACAGCTCTTTCAATGTGCCAGCAGAGGCCAGATGGGCCAAATGGCCTCCTTTTGTGTTATGTCATTCTATGATTCTACAACAGTTGCAATAAACAATCCAACAAATAAAGGTGCAAAATCTATGGATGTCATAGGATCACTTTATTAATTGTTTTTGTATTGAATCACTTTCCTTTGTGGATGTCATTAAAGGCAATTTCGTAGTGATGTGACATTGTGAAATAGTAATGCAAGACAAAAGGGCACCTGTGTAGTCAGTACTTGCTGAAATCAGAGTCTCAGTCTGGTAATGCAAGACAGGAATAACTAAAATACTCCAACTACCTTTGGGCACGATATAACTAAACAAACATTCAACCAAAATGATATTTTACAGCATTATGAAGAGTTTGTTCAAACCTCGTGCTTCAATCTCTCGAATACACATATCCACGACCATGGGTCTCTGCGTATTATGTGCTTTTACCAGAGTTGTCAAGTCACAACTATACACTTTCTTGATTCTCTTGAGGTCAGGCTGACAGTCATTGGGTACAAATTTTGAACACTGCTTATGTACATTCAGTCCACAATCTGGAACAAAAACCAACAGAAGTGGAATTAAACAATGCTTTTGTTATGTGACTCAGAAACACAGTTACTCTAAGTAAATCACAAAATGTATACTTTTGCTATGAATTTCAAGTATGATAACAGATTTTGTACCGACAAGTTATACTTTTAGTACTGGTCTGCTTAAGGCAGATCAATTCTGCAAGTTGCATGCAATAAAGGAAAGGTGAATGGCTGGAAGGAGAAGTAGTAAGGAAAGCTTTTCTATTTATAAACATTAGAACAGTTAGCTCAGAAAACAGTTAAGAGTTAATTTTATTAAAAATGAGAAGGGGAATAGGAAAGAGGAGGGAAAAGGCAAGAAACATTTAAGTTCTTTACACTTTTATTTAAAATTGTTTCAAGAAATTCTTTTTGTAGTATTACAGTTTAAAAACTAACACAAGTAATTTTTTTACAGTAATATTGGCATTTGTTCAAGTATGAACCCGTCAGCAGTAATACAAGTGTGAACTGTAATCCTGTACAATTTAAACAAAACATTTTAAACTGAAAAGAGAACTGGTGAGTCACGGCTTGTACATTAGATTTATTGTGTTATTTCTATATTAGAAAAATGTGGTTTTAGACAAGGGCAAAAGTCTCACTTGTGTTCTTAATGCCTTCTTCATGAGTCAGCGGCAAAAAGTTGAAGTATTCCAAAATTAACAAAGGGGAGTACAAAGAGAGAGAATTCTGACATTCACATGTTTTGTTTCTAACCAGTGATGTGATAGGTTAATAAGAAATTGTGATACATTAGTATTTTTGACGCATGTCAAAAATAACTGTGGGCAATCCTCAATCTTCAAGTTTCACTGGATTATACAATAAAAACTTTCATTACAGATTAGTTTCACTTGGCAGGGAAAGCAGTTCTATGAGTTATTTGTCAGAGTACTCCTCACGAAAAACATAAACAAAATTCAATGAAAATAGTGACAAGCAATGCACAAAATGAGTAATTATACAATCCTGATAAGTATATTCACTTCCTCTGACAATGAAATTTTACAAAAATAGTGATGCTTGGGGTGAAACTTCAATACAGAGAAAGTAAATAGGAATCCAAATCAATAATTATATTAAACACATTTTACAACTATGGGGTGTACAACTGTATAGACAACATATAATCACCTACAAAATTTGAGGAAGATACAAAATTAATTAATGTCAACAACAACACAAGATTCTAGCTTATGTATTGGCAATTACCATTAGGCTAAATTTCTACTACATCCAAATTGGCACCAGTTGATTACAGAATAATCACTCAAACATCAATATAATACTGGGGAGGGAGGTTATTGCTGTTCTTTCCTTCTGCTTCAACAAATACTGACAATTCTTAGTTTCGGGTCATGGAGAAACAGTAGGGCAAACCTGGCACGAGTGCTACATGATGTGGAGACGCCGGCGTTGGACTGGGGTAAACACAGTAAGAGTTTTAACAACACCAGGTTAAAGTCCAACAGGTTTATTTGGTAGCTTCTCCTTCGTCAGATATCCACTCCATCTGACGAAAGCTAAAGGCATTTGCTACCAAATAAACCTGTTGGACTTTAACCTGGTGTTGTTAAAACTCTTAAGAGTGCTACAGCCACGTCTAAATACTGAAGATAAAAATGAGTGAATCCAGAACTGCAATCTGGATCCCGATGCAAGTCCCACCTCCCTGTCTTGCAGTTTCCTTCCTTGGCTGGTTTCTAATCATGTGGAACCAGAACACTCCATGGCGCACACAATCTATGTCTTTCGTATACTGATTACCTCAGTATATACAGTACAATATACAGGATTACCTCACGATGCTCCACTTCTCCAGCTTCCACCCTAAACACATTAAAAAAGCCATCCCCTATGGACAAGCCCTCCGTATACACAGGATCTGCTCGGATGAGGAGGATCGCAACAGACACCTCCAGACGCTGAAAGATGCCCTCATAAGAACAGGATATGGCGCTCGACTCATCAATCAACAGTTCCGACCTCCTCAGAAGACAAACACGGGACACGGTGGACAGAGTACCCTTCGTCGTCCAGTACTTCCCCGGAGTGGAGAAGCTACGCATCTCCTCCTGAGCCTTCAACATGTCATTGATGAAGACGAACATCTCGCCAAGGCCATCCCCACACCCCCACTTCTTGCCTTCAAACAACCGCGCAATCTCAAACAGACCATTGTCCGCAGCAAACTACCCAGCCTTCAGGAGAACAGTGACCACGGCACCACACAACCCTGCCACAGCAACCTCTGCAAGACGTGCCGGATCATCGACACGGATGCCATCGTCTCACATGAGAACACCATCTACCAGGTACACGGTACCTACTCTTGCAACTCGGCCAACGTTGTCTACCTGATACACTGCAGGAAAGGATGTCCCGAGGCATGGTACATTGGGGAAACCATGCAGACGCTACGACAACGGATGAATGAACATGGCTTGACAATCACCAGGCAAGACTGTTCTCTTCCTGTGGGGGAGCACTTCAGCAGTCACGGGCATTCAGCCTCTGATCTTCAGGTAAGCGTTCTCCAAGGCGGCCTTCACGACAGACGACAGTGCAGAGTCGCTGAGCAGAAACTGATAGCCAAGTTCCGCACACATGAGGACGGCCTAAACCGGGATGTTGGATTTATGTCACATTATCAGTAACCCCCACAGCTTGCCTCCTGGACTTGTGGGCTGTCCTGTCTGGAGACAATACACATCTCTTTAACCTGTGCTTAATGCTCCCTCCACCCACATTGTCTGTATCTTTAAGATCTGGTTGGCTGTGGGGATTCACATTCTAATCAGTATTCTGTAACTTGATTTTGTGTCTCTGTGCCCTGTTTGAGAGCACATTTCCACTCCAGCTGACGAAGGACCAGCACTCCGAAAGCTAATGGTATTTGCTACCAAATAAACCTGTTAGACTTTAACCTGGTGTTGTTAAAACTCTTACTTTTGTATACTGACCATTGTCAATTGTTGTTAAAACCCATCTGGTTCACTAATGTCCTTTACGGAAAGAAATCTGTCGTCCTTATCTGATCATGTGACTTGAGATCCACAGCAATGTGGTTGAGTCTTAATTGCCCTCAGGGATGGGCAATGAATACTGGCCCAGCCAGTGATGCCCACATCCCATGAATGAATAAACGAGTCACTTTCTTGAAACATTGTATTTCATCTGGTGTAGGTGCACCCATGCTGCTGTTAAGAGGGAGTCCATTTTTTTTAACCCAGTGTCAGTGAAGAAATTGGATAAAGTTCCAAGTCAGGATAGTGTGTGGCTTGGAGAGAGACTTTCGGGTGGTGGTGTTCTCATGCATCTGCCCTTGTCCTGCCAGGTTGGAGAGGTTGTGGATTTGGAAGTTGCTGTTAAGGAGCCTTGGTGAGTTGCTTAAGGGCATCATGTATATGTTACACATTGCTGCCACTTTGCACTGGTGGTGGAGGAAGTGAATGTTTGTTGATGGATGGGGTGCCGATCAAGTGGGCTGCTGGATAAGAGTCATAGTGTCTTGAACGTTGTTAGAGCTGCACTCATTGAGGCAAGTGGAAAGTATTCCGCTCTATCACTGACTTGCGCCTTGTCCATTGGTGACTCAGGGGTGAGTTAATCTTTGTAGAATTCCCAGCCTCTGATCAGCTAATATAACCACAGTATTTGTATGGCTAGTCAAGTTATGTTTCTAGTTAATGGTAACCCCCAAGATAGTATTGGTGAATGATTCCGTGATGGCAATGGTGTTGAAAATCAAGCAGAGATGGTTGGATTCTCACTTATTGGAAATGGTCATTGTCTGGCACGTGTGGGCATGATATGCCACAGAGAACTCAAATTAACACTGATGTGGCAGCCAAATGTGTATGCACCACAAAGATGTTTGGTGCAGTTGGAAGCCCAACAAAAAGCCTAAGGCCAGTTGCCAATGAGTATACAGTCCATCAGTAACTTGGCAAGAGGCTTTGTGATGAACTTGGAGCCCATTCTTTCTATATGGAAGTAGTGACTGACTCAGTTTGCACAGTTGTGGGCCCATGCACGATATTGATAGCTGTTGTCGCAGTTTCCAGTGCAGCACAAGCAGTAACCACCCGTGTCCAAGTGTTGAAAGAGAAACTCAGACTCTTGACATCATGACTGGGATTACTTAGTGCCAGTGGACTGGCAAGGTCTATCAGAAGAAAAGCAATCTGTTCTTCAATATTGCTGAGATGCTGCCCGACGAGGGGAGCATGAATCCACTGTCGCATCTCTGGAAGATAACACGTCTTCCTAACTCATTTCATTATACCAGTGTCCTCACTGTTGCTTGTCAAGCTGCCTGCTTTGGACAACTGCCATCCATGCAGTTCACAGCTAAGCCCACTAACCTTAGAGCTGTCCAAGTTTGCCCTCCATGGCTATCTATTTGCCAATAACCAAACTTTGGTTTGCTGTGATGCCTTACCTGCAGCTGACACAGCAGTAATGTGAACATGTACAGTAGAAGTTCTAATCCTAGTGAAGTCACATGCTCTTTGACTAGAGAACCTCCCTTGTACAACAGTGGAAGAAAAATATGTTGCAAATATCTCCAGGGGCAGCCTGGAATGAATCAGATGTGTTTTTTTAAAAAGTCCATGCCACAGCCAGTGGCAATACAGTCCTTGCCTTGCTCAGAGGCTCAGGTCAAAAAATTGCTCTCTGAACTGCCCCGGAAAGATTGTGCCTTCTGTCAAGAGCCCTTCTCTCCTGCCTCCCTCTTTCAGCAGCTTATCCTGTTCATGCTCACAGTCAAGCTGTATTCCAAGGAGAATACCTGCCAGTGCATCCATGTCTGGGAGCAATTGGTTTGTGTAGAAGCCTTGAAGTCCGCAGCACCTGCCACACCACACTGTAGACATTTGCAACATTAAATAACTATAGAAAGTACCAAACACTTTACAACTGAGACAAAATCAGAAGAAATCAACCAGTAACCAGAGCTTTGACAAAGGGTCATTTGGACTCGAAACATCAGGTCTTTTCTCTCCTTACAGATGCTGCCAGACCTGCTGAGATTTTCCAGCGTTTTCTCTTTTGGCAACCAGTTGCATGGAATTGATGATCCCTTTAAATTGTAATGGTCCATGTTAGGGAGGCTGTGGTGGAGGTGACGGCGGGGGCGGTGGGGAGGGGGAGAGAATAATTCCTGTTGCTAAACACATGCTTGGCTGTGTGAGAGTTAAGCGACAGTCTTTGCTAGAGTGTTGAATTTGAAAATGGCAGTGCTCGTGTATGCTGACTGACATCATGATCTGCCTGCTCTCCATATCTCCAGCAGAAGATCTCAATGCAACACTAACACCCGTACTAATACGGCAACTGATACAACTTAATTTCCCCCTCAAGTGTGTGCAAGTGCTCTGAAGGCAATTTTTAAGCTCTAAGAGCCCTCAGCCAAGAAACAAGAGCAAATGGTTCCAATTTCTCATTCCTTGTGTTTTAATAATAATTTGTATTTTTTAACTTCATTCAAGGGATGTGGGCTTCAATGACTAGGCCAGCTTTTATTGCCCATCCCTAATTGCTCTTAAGAAGGTGGTGATGAGCTGCCTTCTTGAAGTGCTGCAGTCCGTGTGGTGTAGGTACATTCATAGTGCTGTTAGGGAGGGAAATTTGTGTAGCATCTTTAACGTGATAAAAGATCCTAAGGCATTTCAGAGGTTTTAACAACATCTGACATTGATGCTAGCAGGAGATATTAGAATGACAAAAACTGAGTCAAAGAAGTATGTTTTAAAGAATATCTTAAAAGGAAGGAAGGAGAGAAAGAGTGATAGAGAGGTTAAGGAGGAAATTCAAGAGCTTAGTGCTTTGGCAGTTCAAGGTACAGCTGCCAACAGTAGAGTGATTAGAACCAGGATGTGAGAGGCTGGAGGAGGAGAGAGAGATAGGGAGTGGTGAAGCTATGAAAAGATTTGAAAATAAGGATCAAAATTTTAAAATCAAGTCTTACTAAACTGAGAGCCAACGTAGATCAGCAAACACAGGGTCATGGCTGAATGGGACTTGGTGCAAGTTTGGATATGGGTAGCAAAGTTTTGGATGAGCTGAGGTTTATGAAGTGTGGAAAGTGGAACTCCAGTCAAGTGTACACTGGAACAATCATATCTAGAGGTAATAAAGGCGTAGCAGTTTCAGCAGCGGATGAGCTGAGGCAAGGCACGTACGTCTTAAATACATCCAGCAATGTACATCCATGACAGATACTGGGAGCATAACTTGTATCCAGTCTAATCAAACTGAGCATCTGACATGTAATCATCAATAATTATTTAAAATCTAATCTCTGAATGCACTTGCTGTCAGCAATTTTACTATACAAATTCCTATTTCTAAAGCCCTAATGAAAAATGTGTTAAAAATTTGTCAAACTGTAACAGAAACAGAAAATTCTGGAAATACTTAGCAGGTCACGCAGCATCCGTGGAGAAAAAAAATGCAGTTATCATTTCAGGTCACTGATCTTTCATCGGAACATGGAACATGAAACATTGAGCAGAACCTTCTAGACCTGTCTGGAGTGGGAAGCTTGGTGGGTGGCTAACGTAATTTAGAGGAAGGCAAAAAAATCATTTTTTTGACGGCAGGATGAACTTTTGTATTAAGTTCTCAGAACTTTAAAAGGCTGGTCAAGCTTCCTGATAATCAGTGTCAGGAAACCCTTGTGCAAGTCTTTGCATGTCATGCATGCTCAAAAGATCAGCTTGTATTAAGAGAGATATTTAAATGAGGGTACTGAGAGGCACTGGGCACAGTGAGAGTTAGAGGGAGCTGTTGGATCAGGTAAGGTGGGAGTAGAGTCATGGGTGGTTGGTGCATGGTCTCATGGCAGGGGGATTTCTGGAAAGTCCGCATTTAGCTTGGCTCAAAAACAAGAGGGGACAGTCAAATGAGGGGCATGGGTACTTCGGCAGTTATGGGGGTTAGAGGAAGAATGTCCACATAGATATCGTAAGAAGTCTCACAACACCAGGTTAAAGTCCAACAGGTTTATTTGGTAGCAAATACTATAAGCTTTCGGAGCGCTGCTCCTTCGTCAGATGGAGTGGAAATGTGCTCTCAAACAGTGCACAGAGACACAAAATCAAGTTACAGAATACTGATTAGAATGCGAATCCCTAAAGCCAGTATAATCCTAACACTTCTCCAAGACGGCCTTCACGACAGCGCAGAGTCGCTGAGCAGAAACTGATAGCCAAGTTCCGCACACATGAGGACGGCCTAAACCGGGATGTTGGATTTATGTCACATTATCAGTAACCCCCACAGCTTGCCTCCTGGGCTTGCAGAATCTCACTAGCTGTTCTGTCTGGAGACAATACACATCTCTTTAACCTGTGTTTAATGCTCCCTCCACCCACATTGTCTGTACTTTTAAGACCTGGCTGGCTTTAGGGATTCTCATTCTAATCAGTATTCTGTAACTTGATTTTGTGTCTCTGTGCACTGTTTGAGAGCACATTTCCACTCCATCTGATGAAGGAGCAGCGCTCTGAAAGCTTATCGTATTTGCTACCAAATAAACCTGTTGGACTTTAACCTGGTATTGAGACTTCTTACTGCGTTCACCCCAGTCCAATGCCGGCATCTCCACATCACATAGATATCAACAGGGTCCAGGGTTACAGAAGGGAGAATAATGGCAAGGTTGTGATTGTGTGGGAGGATGTGGGGGAACTTAATGGGCAACAAGGGGAAGGTAGAAGGTGCTTGATGTTCTGGCAAACCTCAGATGCACCATGTTGAACCTGTCAAGGTTGTTGTGCAGTTTGTAAAACATTTCAAGCATTCGATATGGGAGCGGGGTTTCATCTCAGATGGGAGGAGTTAATGCTTTGATTTTTGGGCTGAGTAAAGAGGCACCTATTAATGACAGGTCCACTCCGTGGAGAAACAGATTCTGCTGAGTTCTGCTCTCAAGGTTGCAATGTCCAACAGCCAGCACTGTTCCATGACTAGTGGATCACATTCACAGCAAGAACATGTCAAGGTCTGGAACTGCCATATATTGATTTGATTTGTTATTGTCACATGTTACTATACAGACAAAACATACCGTTCATAGAGAAGGAAATGAGAGAGAGCAGAATGTAGTGTTACAGTCATAGCTAGGGTGTAGAAAACGATCAACTTAATGTAAGGTAAGTCCATTTAAAAGTCTGACAGCAGCAGGGAAGAAGCTGTTCTTGAGTCGGTTGGTACGTGACTTCAGACTTTTGTATCTTTTTCCTGAAGGAAGAAGGTGGCAGAGAGAATGTCCGGGGTGCGTGGGATCCTGGATTATACTGGCTGCTTTGCCGAGGCAGCGGGAAGTGTAGACAGAGTCAATGGATGGGAGGCTGGTTTGTGTGATGGATTGGGCTACATTCACAACCTTTTGCAGTTCATTGCGGTCTTGGGCAGACCAGGAGCCATACCAAGCTGTGATACAACCAGAAAGAATGCTTTCTATGGTGCATCTGTAAAAGTTGGTGAGAGGCGTAGCTGACATGCCAAATTTCCTTAGTCTTCTGAGAAAGTAGAGGCATTGGTGGGGTTTCTTAACTATAGTTATATTATTATAGTTATATTGTTTGCAGACTTGCATCTGTTGCTGTCAGAGACAGGCATGAAGGAAGGGAGGCAGGCAGACAGACACCTCCAAGGGCATGGGTAATGGATGGCAGTAAAGTCCCTATTCCAAACCCCCCTTCTCCCCGGTAAATGGTCATGGCTGACAAGGACTTGTGTGTTTATTTTTTTATGATGCCATGGTATTGGTGTCTCTATACAGTCAGAGTCAACCTACCTGGTTTGAATTTGAACAAAGCCCAAGCCGCACACTCAAATGATGGCCGGTATTTGAGCTTCATCATGCTGGAATATTCAGTGATGAAAATGTTGATAAAGTGAGAGAAGTGACTCAACAGGTGGGCTTGTCTGAAGTGGGACTAGTCTGCTTTATTCCTTAACAGAGGTGTCACTCCTACTGTGGTTAACAGAGCATTCAACCGGATTCCATCCATTTCCCACACCTCTACCCTCACCCCTTCCCCTCACTCCCAGACATTGATAAGGTCCCCTTGTCCTCACTTTCCATCCCATAGCTTCCGCATTCAAAGGATCATCCTCAGCCATTTCCGTCAACTCCAGCATGATACTGCCATGAAACACATCTTCCCCTCACTCTCCCTGTCAGCATTTTGCAGGGATCACTCCCTCTGCGACACCCTGGTCCATTCCTTCATCACCCCCAACTTCTTATCCTATTCCCATGGGCACCTTCCCTTGCAATTATAGCAGGTGCAACATCTGTCCCTTCATCTCCCTCCTCATCTGTCAAGGCTCCAAACACTCCTATCAGATGAAGCAACATTTCACTTCCTACAAGGGACCTAAGGGACCGCGCTGGGGAACTGGAACTGCAGTTCAATGACCTTCGTCTGGTTAGGGAGAATGAGGAGATGATAGATAGGAGTTACAGGCAGGTGGTCATACCGGGGCCACGGGAGACAGACAAGTGGGTCACGGTTAGGAAGGGGAAGGGGAAAGGTCAGGTACTAGAGAGTACCCCAGTGGCTGTGCCCCTTAAAAATAAGTATTCCTGTTTAAGTACTGTTGGGGGGAGCAGCCTCCGGTGCAGAGTCTGGCCCGGCAGCTCAGAAGGGTAGGGAAAGGGAGGATGAGCAAACTGACCACAGCACAAAGGTACAGGGAGCCATCCAAGTGGGGGGAGAAACAAAAAATGTAGTAGAAATTGGGGATAGTACACTTTTGGATGCTGTTGGGGGGGATGACTTAGCAGGGGTAAACCATGGTGTACAGGTCACTGGCTCAGAGTCTGTCCTTGTGGCTCAGAAGGGAAGGGGGGAGAGGAGTAGAGGATTAGTCATTGGGGATTCCATAGTTAAAGGGACGGATAGGAGATTCTGCGGGAACGAGAGAGACTCGCGGTTGGTGTGTTGCCTCCCAGGAGCCAGAGTCCACGATGTCTCAGATCGTGTTTTTGAAATCTTTAAGGGGGAGGGGGACAAGCCCCAAGTTGTGGTTCACATAGGCACTCAAGACATAGGTAGGAAAAGGGATGGGGATGCAAGGCAGAAATTCAGGGAGTTAGGGTGGAAGCTTAGGGCTAGAACAAACAAAGTTGTTAAAGATAGAACAGTACAGCACAGAACAGGCCCTTCGGCCCAAGATGTTGTGCCGAGCTTTATCTGAAACCAAGATCAAGCTATCCCACTCCCTATCATCCTGGTGTGCTCCATGTGCCTATCCAATAACCGCTTAAATGTTCCTAAAGTGTCTGACTCCACTATCACTGCAGGCAGTCCATTCCACACCCCAACCACTCTCTGCGTAAAGAACCTACCTCTGATATCCTTCCTATATCTCCCACCATGAACCCTACAGTTATGCCCCCTTGTAATAGCTCCATCCACCCGAGGAAATAGTCTTTGAACGTTCACTCTATCTATCCCCCTCATCATTTTATAAATGTCTATTAAGTCTCCCCTCAGCCTCCTCCGCTCCAGAGAGAACAGCCGTAGCTCCCTCAACCTTTCCTCATAAGACCTACCCTCCAAACCAGGCAGCATCCTGGTAAATCTCCTCTGCACTCTTCCAGCGCTTCCACATCCTTCTTATAGTGAGGTGACCAGAACTGCACACAATATTCAAAATGTGGTCTCACCAAGGTCCTGTACAGTTGCAGCATAACCCCACGGCTCTTAAACTCCAACCCCCTGTTAATAAAAGCTAACACACTATAGGCCTTCTTCACAGCTCTATCCACTTGAGTGGCAACCTTTAGAGATCTGTGGATATGGACCCCAAGATCTCTCTGTTCCTCCACAGTCTTCAGAACCCTACCTTTGACCCTGTAATCCACATTTAAATTAGTCCTACCAAAATGAATCACCTCACATTTATCAGGGTTAAACTCCATTTGCCATTTTTCAGCCCAGCTTTGCATCCTATCTATGTCTCTTTGCAGCCTACAACAGCCCTCCACCTCATCCACTACTCCACCAATCTTGGTGTCATCAGCAAATTTACTGATCCACCCTTCAGCCCCCTCCTCTA
Source organism: Mustelus asterias (assembly GCF_964213995.1). Taxonomy (NCBI): domain Eukaryota; kingdom Metazoa; phylum Chordata; class Chondrichthyes; order Carcharhiniformes; family Triakidae; genus Mustelus; species Mustelus asterias. The sequence goes on from NC_135802.1 coordinate 105,069,406, forward strand.
AGTCATTAATAAAAATCACAAAGAGCAGAGGACCAAGCACTGATCCCTCTGGCACTCCGCTAGCAACCTGCCTCCAATCCGAAAATTTTCCATCCACCACCACCCTCTGTCTTCGATCAGACAGCCAGTTACCTATCCAATCTGCCAACTTTCCCTCTATCCCACGCCTCCTTACTTTCATCATAAGCCGACCATGGGGGACCTTATCAAACGCCTTACTAAAATCCATGTATATGACATCAACTGCCCTACCTTCATCAACACACTTAGTTACCTCCTCAAAAAATTCAATCAAATTTGTGAGGCACGACTTGCCCTTCACGAATCCGTGCTGACTATCCCGGATTAATCCGCATCTTTCTAAATGGTCGTAAATCCTATTTCCATCAATTTACCAACCACCGAAGTAAGACTAACCGGTCTATAATTACCAGGGTCATTTCTATTCCATTTCTGGTTTGTTACCTGTGCCATGTGATAGTGAGGAGAGGAATAGGGAGAGAGAGCAGTTGAACACGTGGTTACAGGGATGGTGCAGGAGGGAGAGATTCAGATACCTGGACAATTGGGGCTCTTTCTGGGGTAGGTGGGACCTCTACAAACAGGATGTTCTGCACTTGAACCAGAGGGGTACCAATATCTTGGGGGGGGAAATTTGCTAATGCTCTTCGGGAGGGTTTAAACTAATTCAGCAGTGGGGTGAGTACCTGAATTGTAGTTCCGGTGTACAGGAGGTTGAGAGTAGTGAGGTTATGGATGAGGTTTCAGAGTCGCAGGAGTGTACTGGCAGGCAGGAAGGTGGTTTGAAGTGTGTATACTTCAACGCCAGGAGCATCCGGAATAAGGTGGGTGAGCTTGCAGCATGGGTTGGTACCTGGGATTTCGATGTTGTGGCCATCTCGGAGACATAGATAGAGCAGGGACAGGAATGGTTGTTGCAGGTTCTGGGGTTTAGATGTTTCAGCAGGTGCAGGGAAGGTGGTAAAAGAGGGGGAGGTGTGGCATTGTTATTCAAGGACAGTATTATGGTGGCAGAAAGGATATTTGATGAGGACTCGTCTACTGAGGTAGTTTGGGCTGAGGTTAGAAACCGGAAAGGAGTGGTCACCCTGTTGGGAGTTTTTTTATAGACCTCCGAAAAGTTCCAGAGATGTAGAGGAAAAGATTGCAAAGATGATTCTGGATAGGAGCGAAAGTAACAGGGTAGTTGTACTGGGAGACTTTAACTTTACAAATATTGACTGGAAAAGCTATAGTTCGAGTACTTTAGAGGGGTCGGTTTTTGTCCAATGTGTGCAGGAAGGCTTCCTGACGCAGTATGTAGATAGATCAACAAGAGGCGAGGCCACTTTGGATTTGGTACTGGGTAATGAACCAGGCCGGGTGTTAGATTTGGAGGTAAGTGAGCACTTTGGTGACAGTGACCACAATTCGATTACGTTTACCTTAGTAATGGAAAAGGATAGGTATATACCAAAGGGCAATAGTTATAGCTGGGGGAGAGCAAATTATGATGCGATTAGGCGAGATTTAGCTGGCACAGGTTGGGGAAGGAAACTGCAGGGGATGGGCACAATTGTAATGTGAAACTTGTTCAAGGAACAGCTACTACGCGTCCTTGATAAATATGTACCTGTCAGGCAGGGAGGAAACAGACGTGTGAGGGAACCGTGGTTTACTAAGGAGGTTGAATCTCTTGTGAAGAGGAAGAAGGAGACTTATGTTAAGATGAGACGTGAAGGCTCAGTTAGGGCACTTGAGAGTTACAAGTTAGCCAGGAAGGACCTAAAGAAAGAGTTAAGAAGAGCCAGGAGGGGACATGAGAAGTCTTTGGCAGGTAGGATCAAGGAAAACCCTAAAGCTTTCTATAGGTATGTCAGGAGTAAAAGAATGACTCGGGTAAGATTAGGGCCAGTCAAGGACAGGAGTGGGGAGTTGTGTGTGGAGTCTGAAGAGATAGGAGAGGCACTAAATGAATATTTTTCATCGGTATTCACACTGGAGAGGGACAGTGTTGTCGAGGGGAGTACTGGGATGCAGGCTGTTAGACCGGATGGGATTGATGTTCATAAGGAGGAGGTGTTATCTATTTTTACCCTTTCCAGAATTGCTAAGTCCCCTGGGCCGGATGGGATTTATCCTAGGATTCTCTGGGAGGCTAGAGAGCAGATTGCAGAGCCTTTGGCTTTGATCTTTGTGTCGTCATTGTCTACAGGAACAGTGCCAGAAGGCTGGAGGATAGCAAATGTTGTCCCCTTGTTCAAGAAGGGGAGTAGGGACAACCCTGGTAATTATAGACTGGTGTGCCTTACTTCTGTTGTGGGCAAAGTATTGGAAAGGATTATAAGAGATAGGATTTATAATCACCTAGAAAGGAATAATTTGATTAGGGATAGTCAACACGGTTTTGTGAAGGGTAGGTCGTGCCTCACAAACCTTATTGAGTTCTTTAAGAAGGTGACCAAAGAGGTGGATGAGGGTAAAGTGGTTGATGTGGTGTATATGGATTTCAGCAAAGCGTTTGATAAGGTTCCCCATGGTAAGCTTTTGCAGAAAATACGGACACATGGGATTGAGGGCGATTTAGTGGTTTGGATCAGGAATTGGCTAGCTGTAAGAAAACAGAGGGTGGTGGTTGATGGGAAATATTCATCCTGGAGTTCAGTTACTAGTGGTGTACCGCAAGGATCTGTTTTGGGGCCACTGCTGTTTGTCATTTTTATTAATGACCTGGATGAGGGCGTGGAAGGATGGATTAGTAAATTTGCGGATGACACTAAAGTCGGTGGAGTTGTAGACAGTGCGGAGGGAAGTGGCAGGTTACAGAGGGACATAGATAAGCTGCAGAGCTGGGCTGAGAGGTGGCAAATGGAGTTTAATGCGGATAAGTGTAAGGTGATTCACTTTGGAAGGAATAACAGGAATACAGAGTACTGGGCTAATGGTAAGATACTTGGTAGTGTGGATGAACAGAGGGATCTGGGTGTCCATGTGCATAGATCCCTGAAAGTTGGCACCCAGGTTGATAGGGTTGTTAAGAAGGCGTACGGTGTGTTAGCTTTTATTGGTAGAGGGATTGAGTTTCGGAACCAGGAGGTCATGCTGCAACCGTACAAAACTCTGGTGCGGCCGCATTTGGAGTATTGCATACAGTTCCGGTCGCCGTATCATAGGAAAGATGTGGAAGTGTTGGAAAGGGTGCAGAGGAGATTTACCAGGATGTTGCCTGGTATGGTGGGAAAATCGTATGAGGAAAGGCTGAGGGGCTTGAGGTTGTTTTCGTTAGAGAGAAGAAGGTTAAGAGGTGACTTAATCGAGGCATACAAGATGATCAGAGGATTAGATAGAGTGGATAGTGAGAGCCTTTTTCCTCGGATGGTGATGGCTAGCACGAGGGGACATAGCTTTAAATTGAGGGGTGAGAGATATAGGACAGATGTTAGAGGTAGGTTCTTTACTCAGAGTAGTAAGGGCGTGGAATGCCCTGCCTGCAGCAGTAGTGGACTCGTCAACATTAAGAGCATTCAAATGGTTATTGGATAAACATATGGATGATATTGGAATAGTGTAGATTAGAGGGGCTTTAGATTGGTTCCACTGGTCGGCGCAACATCGAGGGCCGAAAGGCCTGTACTGCGCTGTAATGTTCTATGTTCTATGTACAATTTGGTCTACTATATTTGCTGTTCCCAATGCAGCCCTCTTTACACTGGGGAGACTAAATGCAGATAGGATGATCACTTTGCCAAACACCTTCACTCGGTCTGCAAGCATGACCCACAATTTTCCTGTTACTTCTCATTTCAACTCACTATCTTGCTTTCATGCCCACATGTCTGCCCTTGGCCTACTGCAATGTTTTGCTGAAGCCCAACATAACCTAGAGGGGCAGCACCTCATCTTCCAATTAGACACATTACAGCTCTCAGAACACATCATTGAGTTTAACAACTTTAGACTGTGACCTTTCTCCTACATCTTGACTGAAAGGTTTTTACATTCAAACCATTTTTTTTTGTCCGAATGCAACCTCCCCCCTTTCTGGGTCATCTATCACTTGTTCTTAAGTTTGGCTTTCACTGAGCACTGACCTTTGTCTCCCATTAACACATTCTGCTATTTTATCTTTTAAGTCACTACACCTTCTACTGCCATTCACACTTCCTTTGTCTTGTGACCTGCACATCTTTGTTGGAATCTCTTAGCTCCCACCAATCACTAACTATTTTACTCCATCCCCTCTTATACAATATATAATCGATCACATTTCTCCCTTTCTTTAGCTGTAAAGAGTGATCTAGATGCGAAACGTTAACTCTATTTTCTTTCTCCACAGATGCTGCCAGACCTACTGAGTTTTTCCAACAGTATCTGTTTTTGTTTCAGATTCTAGCATTTGCAGTATTTTGCTTTTATATGAGCAAGATCTATCTTGTTCCCCTCCCACCAAGCAAGATTTCCACACTTTTATCCCTGCACCAATATTTTCTTTTTTAGAACATAGAACAGTACAGCACAGAACAGGCCCTTTTTCCATCATCTTAAACAGTGTGTCTGCTCAACCCCCATTCCTCCCCAACTAAGGAGGAGTTCGATTCTCAGCTTGAGTCACTGTCTGTGCGGAGTCTTGTTTGTTCTCCCCATGTATGCATGGGTTTCCTCTGGGTGCTCCGGTTTCCTCCCATAGTCCTGGTTGGTTAGGTGCATTAGCCATGCCAAATTCTCCCTCTGTACCCAAACAGAGTGTGGCGACTAGGGGATTTTCACAGTAACTTCATTGCAGTGTTAATGTAAGCCTATTTGTGACACTAATAAAATAAACATAAACTTAAACTAGGAAGGCATTCATTAACTCTACACCCACCCCACAACTGAAAGTCTCCTGTTGTTTCCTCGCAGGTGTGTGTCTATGTGTCTGTCTCTGCGTGCATGTATGTGGAGGAGAAGTGGGGTGAGGCAGTGTGAATATATTTTTGTTTTTGTCTCTTAACATATTTGTGTCAGCTCTCTCTTTCAAATGATAATGCTCATATTCAAACTACTTCAATTGTTTTATTAACAGTAAGATACAAAAAAAACCTTGTTCAACTTGTTTCAATCAAACATTGAAGGTCTAAGTTAAACAGTGCTACACATAATGCGCCTCTAGACCTCTTTATGTTTTGATTAAAATCCTGAGCAAGATTTTTTTTAATCAAAGCACATCTTAGTCTTAAAGCAACAAATAGTCAGTAGCTATAATCATGAAGGTTTCTGTTTTAGATTGAAACTGAAGAGGTTGACAACTTGACAATTGTGTGGACTTTCCGCATTCCATTTTAATTAAGCGATGGCTTTTGATCTACAAATTAATTAAATTATGTTTGTTAATTTGAATGTACAGAGTGGTCTTTTAACTTTTTATTGGTTTAGTTCACTGACTTCAAATTGCTTCTGAATGCGTCAAATGTAAATTGGTGTTTCCTGTAATCTGAATGTGTATTTGTGTCTCCATTGCCAATGACAAGTGACACGAGAGCCAACAGATCTACAAGTCTGGAAACTTGTTAATGGGACTTGGAGTTTAGCAGACATGGATGGAGTTTCCTTCTGATTAGGTTCTGTAAATGCTTTTGATCTTCATTTTTGCATGATACTTACATTTATTTATTCTACGTAAGATTATCCAAAGTGATATTTTAACATATTGGGTGCCTGCAAACCTTGTTTTGAAAGAAGAATTAGAGTATGCTTCAGATCAATAAAAAGGAAAATTGCAAATGCTAGTAATCTAAAATTAAATTAAATATTGGAAATGCAAAGCAGTCAGCATTTGGAAAGAGAAAATACACAATGGACCGGACATTACTTTCAAGGGATAAAGTTTGCTGTTCACTTTGCTGACAGCTGTTCACAGACTTTTAACAGGCTTATCCATGGAGATTGCCTTTAATCCAGAATCTTTCCATTACAGTGCCCTCTACTGTGAGCAGGTAAAGTGACAGCAAGGCTCACCAACAAACCAGACTGAAGAATCATTGCTTGTGACGAGCAGGAAATTAACAGGAACGATAAATTTGATTTAAATAATGCACTCGCTCACTCTCTCTCTGTTCAGTTACCATGCTATAAGATGATATTGGTGACTATCGACCTGCATGTTGGCATTGCTCTAGAAGCATACGTTATCTTTGTTGGAACATTGATCAAGTTTGCGAAGCTCTTTAAAAAGACTGTTCTTTGTCCACCTCAATCCCTTCTACCATCAATCTCTCCATCAGCTTTGAACTTATAAATCATGATTTATTATTACATATCCAAGAAATTCCAACCATCTCGTCCTGATCTTGGTCAGCAGAGTTCTCTTGGTGTCATAATTTACCAGCACCTCATCACTGTTAGTGTGACATGTAAGATATCTTCAATATCAAATAACACAAAACTGCATCCTCAATCCTTCACTACACTAGGCAACAACACCTCCTTCACGATCACCCTTAACACCGGTGCCTCACAAGGCTGTGTCCTCAGCCCCCTACTATACTCCTTATACACCCCTGACTGTGGCTAAATTCCCCTTCAACTCCATTTTAAAGTTTACGGATGACACCACCGAAGTGGGTCGGATCACAGACAATAAGAACATAAGAAATAGGAGCAGGAGTAGGCCATCTCGCCCCTCGAGCCTGCCCCGCCATTCAATAAGATCATGCCTGATCTGAAGTGGATCAGTTCCACTTACCCGCCTGATCCCCATAACCCCTAATTCCCTTACCGATCAGGAATCCATCTATCCGTGATTTAAACATGTTCAACGAGGTAGCCTCCACCATTTCAGTGGGCAGAGAATTCCAGAGATTCACCACCCTCTGAGAGAAGAAGTTCCTCCTCAACTCTGTCCTAAACTGACCCCCCTTTATTTTGAGGCTGTGCCCTCTAGTTCTAGCTTCCTTTCTAAGTGGAAAGAATCTCTCCACCTCTACCCTATCCAGCCCCTTCATTATCTTATAGGTCTCTATAAGATCCCCCCTCAGCCTTCTAAATTCCAACGAGTACAAACCCAATCTGCTCAGTCGCTCCTCATAATCAACACCCCTCATCTCTGGTATCAACCTGGTGAACCTTCTCTGCACTCCCTCCAAGGCCAATATATCCTTCCTCAAATAAGGGGACCAATACTGCACACAGTATTCCAGCTGCGGCCTCACCAATGCCCTGTACAGATGCAGCAAGACATCTCTGCTTTTATATTCTATCCCCCTTGCGATAACAGGCCAACATCCCATTTGTCTTCTTGATCACCTGTTGCACCTGCAGACTGGTTTTTTTGTGTCTCATGCACAAGGACCCCCAGGGCCCTTTGCACAGTAGCATGTTGTAATTTTTTTCCATTTAGATAATAATCCAATTTGCTATTATTTCCTCCAAAGTGAATAACCTCGCATTTGTCAACGTTATACTCCATCTGCCAGATCCACGCCCACTCACTCAGCCTGTCCAAATCTCTCTGCAGACCTTCTACGCCCTCCACACGATTCACTTTTCCACTTATCTTTGTGTCATCTGCAAACTTTGTTACCCTACACTCAGTCCCCTCCTCCAGATAGTCTATATAAATGGTAAATAGTTGAGGCCCCAGTACCGATCCCTGCGGCATGCCACTAGTTACCATCTGCCAACCAGAAAAGCATGCCGAGACAGTACAGGAAAGAGATAGACGAACTGGTGCAACAACAATAATCTCTCCTTCAATGTCAACAAAACAAAGGAGATGGTCATTGACTTCAGCAAGTGTAGTGGGGGACATGCCCGTGTCTACATCAATGGGGATGAAGTAGAAGTGCCCAGATCACCAACAACTTGTCCTGGCCCTTCCATGCGAACGCTATAGTTAAGAAAGCCCATCAATGCCTCTACTTACTCAGAAGACTAAGGAAATTTGGCATGCCCACTACAACTCTCGCCAACTTTTACAGATGCACCATGGAAAGCATCCTTTTTGGTTGTATCACACTTGGTATGGTTCCTGCCCTGTCCAAGACCGCAAGAAACTACAAAAGGTCGTGAACGAAGCCCAGTCCATCACGCAAACCAGCCTCCCATCCATTGACCCCGTCTATTCTTCCCGCTACCTTGGAAAAGCAGCCAGCATAATTAAGGACTCCACGCACCTGGACATACTCCCTTCCACCTTCTTCCATCAGAAAAAAGATTCAAAAGTCTGAGGATATGTACCAACTATCTCAAGAACAGCTTCTTCCCTGCTGCCATCAGACTTTCGAATGGATCTACCTTGCATTAAGTTGATCTTTCACTATACCCTTGCTATGACTGTAACACTACATTCTGCACTCCCTCGTTTCTGACTCTAGGTACGATATGCTTTGCCTGTATAGCGCACAAGAAGCAATATTTTTCACTGTATGCTAATACATGCGACAATAATAAATCAAATCACTGATCATTCAAAACTCACTTCTTCAGGTGAGTGAGTGTAATGTGATTGGTGTAATGTAGATTCTCAGTTTTGTTTCCATAGCTAATTTTGAATTGATCATAATCTTTTTCATTTTCTGAAATCCATTCATGGTCATTCCAAACTTTAGGCCAGGATTTTCACCACCATTGGGCTCACCATTGACTGCCACTGGGATCTTCTGGTCCATTTGCGTTGCTCGCTGTGCAGCCAGGGAACCTGTCACAGGAGCCAGAATTCTCTGGCGTTTCACACTCCGCCGCCGCTGCCAGCAAGGATGGAAAATTTGGCCAAATCTCCATTAACTGCAGCAGGACCAGAGAATCCCGCTGTATGAACGGCCAGAGAATCATGTCCAGGGTTAGTCTTATTTCTTGGTCACACTTTCCATCTGATATTGATATACTTCATCGGTAACAAAATTTGTCTACCCGTTTATTCTTTGTATTCTTCGTCGTGATCTTACATTCTGGTTTAATTTTCTTTTTTGGACACATTCTGTTTTCTTACAATTTATGTCCAGGCCTTTCTTCTCATTTTCGCTCACTACTCTATCCAAAATCCTTTGCAGTTTCTCTTCAGAGTTGTATGATATGTTGAAAGCAAAATAAAAACTGGGAAATACAGATGGGGTTAAGGGAGATGGATAAAAGAGACAGACTGAAAAGTAAAGGCAAATAATTTTAATTTCAAGTTTTGTTATTTCTTGTTCTGACAGACCTTTTTCCCTTGTAGAACTAATTCTGTGTAAGGAAGAAAATGTCATCGATGTATCTAGTGTATAGCATCTGTCATCGATGTATCTAGTGTATAGCATCTGTCATCGATGTATCTAGTGTATAGCATCTGTCATCGATGTATCTAGTGTATAGCATCTAATATAGTGTATAGCAACTAATTCTTCAGGGCCAGCAAGGTTGTTCAGCAGTAATTATCACTTTCACACTGCTAAAATACACCAGCCCTAATGTTCTTTTAATCATTTTTAGTATGAAAGTAGTGGGCAAGTCCACCAACTTTGTGTTGTTGTCATCATTTCATTATCTAGTATAGGCAACGAAGACATCAACTGCATATCCTGTGAAGCAGAGTATCTCTGACAGCAAATTCTGAATTTCTACACTGAACAGCGAATGTATATATTCCAGGAATTTCCTCCACTGTACATGATCAGCACTGAAAGCATCAACATTTGTGTTTCAACATAAATTCTGGAGCATTATGACTGTTGAAAAGTAATATCAAACATTTTGTTTTCACATCATAGATGTGCACTGACATGTTGTGTATTTTAAGCATTTTTATTTTGCTTCAATTAGCCCTTTCATTTTCTAAAGAAATATCAATGTAATGCTCCTGTAGCAAGACATTGTGCTATTAATAGTGAAAGTATAAAATCAGAATTTGCTACAAGGACTTTTTGTATGTAGAAACTGGTATTATCTGTTGACAAAATAAAGTATCCATAAAAATGTGAGTTTATAGTCTTTTTGAAGGCAATTGTAATCAATAAGATATTAAAAGTAAAGCCCTCTCAAAAACTGATTCCTTCTAATGAGGCTAATTTTTCCCACAACAAAAAGCCACAGCTTTTGGAATTACCAAACACAGAACATAGTTTACGCAACTAGTTACAATATAGTCAGATCACACTACAAAACATTTCAAGCAGAGGTCTCAGATAAAAGCATAGTTACTGGATTCAGTGATTACTTAGCACTTTGTTTTAAACTTTGATTATGTTTTGAACATCTGTCCAGGTATGACAATATGTTCAAAGCATTTGCGGTTGACATCTCCATATTGCTTAGTTACCTTGGTTTGTTGTAGCTGAATTTAAGTAATGAAATAAAATAAGTGATAAACAGCAATATGTCAGGGGGCTAAGACCCCATCCTACATTTTTATAAAATGTTATATTATCATGGCTAAAATTGGACAAAGGCTTTAAAATGACTTAAGCCATGGTTGGCTATGACTCAAACAAAAGGAACTTCCCGGCGTTCAGAACAGCTGCCACCTCATTATCTCCAGAAACCAATTCCAAGAAACTTTACATAGACCATTTACATTTTTTAGGCCAAGCCTGGCCAACCGATGACCAGTCTGATAGAACAAAGGACCCTGAAGCCTCTTCTGAAATCCTTTATGGCTGAAACATTACCAATCTCGAGAATTCAAACTAAGGAATATACACTGTCCCAGCCAAAGTGGAGAGTTGGGAGTCACATTCCTCTCCCCACCCACCCCCCCCCCCCCCCCCCATAAATTGGTAGGACCTGTAATGTTGCTCCATCTACACTGTTTTTACTGGACCTTCTGAACTTTTGTGCCAGTGCCTACAAGACTGATTCATCTCCACGTGTCCATCCATTGTGGAAATCATCACCACTGGAAAAGGGAATTATCGAGCATCAGTTTTCAACCTGTTGGCTGTGTGAAAGGATACACTATTGAACTTTGATTCTGGACTCATATGAAACAGTAATTCTTTATCCTGTGGGTTTTGCCCTAGAAATCAATTTCTTTCTCTATTCCCCACTTTTTTTATTATATGTGATTTTTGATTTATTATTGATTTATTATTGTCACATGTATTAGTATACAGTGAAAAGTATTGTTTCTTGCGCACTATACAGACAAAGCATACCGTACATAGAAAAGGAAAGGACAGGGTGCAGAAAGTAGTGTTACAGTCATAGCAAGGGTGTGGAGAAAGATCAGTTTAATACGAGGTAGGTCCGTTCAAAAGTATGATGGCAGCAGGGAAGAAGCTGGCTGCTTTTCTGAGGCAGCAGGAAGTGTAGACAGAGTCAATGGATGGGAGGCTGGTTTGTGTGATGGACTGGGCTTCGTTCACGACCCTTTGTAGTTTCTTGCGGTCTTGGGCAGAGCAGGAGCCATACCAAACTGTGATACAACCAGAAAGAATGCTTTCTATGGTGCACCTGGAGAACTGATGAGAGTGGTAGTGGACATGCCAAATTTCCTTAGCCTCCTGAGAAAGTAGAGGCATTGGTGGGCTTTCTTATCTATAGTGCTGTCATGGAGGGACCAGGACAGGTTGTTGGTGATCTGGACACCTAGAAACTTGAAACTCTCGATCATTTCTATTTCGTCCCCATTGATGTAGACAGGGGCATGTCCTCCACTATGCTTCTTGAAGTTGATGCCTATCTCCTTCATTTTTGTTGACATTGAGGGAGAGATTATTGTCATCGCACCAGTTCAACAGATTCTCTATCTCTTTCCTGTACTCCATCTCATCATTGTTTGAGATCCATTACAGTGGTGTCACCAGCAAACTTGAAAATCGAGTTGGAGGGGAATTTGGCCACATAGTCATAAGTGTATGCGGATCATGGTAAGGGACTGAGGATGTGGCTTGTGGGGCACCAATGTTGAGCATGATCATGGAGGTGGTATTGTTGCCTATTCTTACTGATTGTGGTCTGTGGGTTAAGAAGTCTCGGATCCATTCGCAGAGGGAGGAGCTGAGCCCTAGGCCCCGGAGTTTGGAGATGGGTTTCATAGGATTAATGATGTTGAAGGCTATGTTTTTTTGTCAATAAATATGAGTGAAAAAGGGCCCTCCCCTTCGGTTTGTGTGTGTGAATACACTATCCCTATGAGTTTACTTTGGAGTTGTTATTGGAAAATGAATCAAACCAAAATTAAAGGATTGGGAAAATATGTCACCACTATATAAAGGGAGAAATCAAAAAACACCTTTCTGTTTACTGACGGGTGATGAGGAGAAATCAGGGCTGCTTAAATTAATCACCCTCCTGTCTGTAACAAATAAACATAGAATCATAGAATCCCTACAGTGCAGAAGGAGGGCATTCGGCCCATCGAGTCTGCACCGACCACAATCCCACCCAGTCCCTATTCCCATAACCCCACATATTTACCCTGCTAATCCCGCTGACACTAGGGTCAATTTAACATGGCCAATCAACCTAACCCGCACATCTTTGGACTGTGGGAGGAAACCGGAGCACCTGGAGGAAACCCACGCAGACACGGAGAGAATGTGCAAACTCCACACACAGTGACCCAAGACTGGAATTGAACCCGGGTCCCTGGCACTGTGAGGCAGCAGTGGTAACCACTGTGCCACCCCTAGAAACATAGTAACTAGAAACAGGAGTAGGCTAATCTATTGTGGTTTACATTAGCATAGGTTGGTGGTATTATTTCAAGAGATCAATAATTTCTGGGAATTCATAGCTATTAGGACAATCTTCGGAGGAAAGCAATCCTTGGATTTAGTGCAAGCTCATAAGATATCACAAATAACATTTCTGAAAAACTGTTCAAAGAATGATCTTTGATATGAACTAATAAGATTTTATTTTGCAGTTTCACCGTCCACTGTCTATGCAAATGACCTTACTTCTACTTGGGGTACAACATATAAAGATGATGGTATGCCCATGTGCAACACGGCAAAATACATTCTGATAGTATTACTGGCCTTATTATGTAGTCATAACAGATAGTTTGTGTTGCTGTACATTACAACTGGCCCTCACCACCAAAGTAGAAAAGCTATAAATTGAGTACAAAATAGATTTTTAAAATATCATTGTTTGTATAAATTAGAGAATAACATACTCAAATTACATTCCAATGAAGACATTCAATGGTTAATATGTTAATAAACCAGTTGTCTCAACTCTGTTATTTGAGTGTGATTTAAACAAATATCTTTATGCACTTCGAACTTATTTATAATTTAACAATTGTTGATTATGCTACTTTCATGTGTGCCATTTTGTTATCCTTATTAATTTACTCCATCCTCTGTAGGTACTGATTCCTTGATGCAGTATTGGTTGCCCTGCAGTAACCTCATTAAGTAACAGTTTTAACAACACCAGGTTAAAGTCCAACAGGTTTATTTGGTAGCAAATACCATTAGCTTTCGGAGCGCTGCTCCTTCGTCAGATGGAGTGGAAATCTGGGCAGATTTCCACTCCATCTGATGAAGGAGCAGTGCTCCGAAAGCTAATGGTATTTGCTACCAAATAAACCTGTTGGACTTTAACCTGGTGTTGTTAAAACTGTTACTGTGTTTACCCCAGTCCAACGCTGGCATCTCCACATCGTAACCTCATTAAGCCAGTGTCATTCATTTTTGAGCTTGACAGAGAATGCTGACAAGCAATTTGACTGAGGAACATATCCACAGAGCCTAGTACTGTCCTCAAGCAGTGTTCACACGTGCATTTTCAATGAGACTGTTGAATAGCAATGAGGAGCAAGAACTCTGGTAACATTCCCTTTGTTAGGCCAGATACACAATACAACTGATTTGGCTACGATCAACTAACTGAGCAAAGGCCAGAGGTTGAACCTTAAGCCATCTTGTCCTAAATGGCCGAGCTACTCACTGGTTTAATTCACTGAGCTCTGGGAGGAAGTTGGTGTGTTCTAGTCTCAGGGCACTCTGAAATTCTGTCTGTGCTTCATTACTCAGTCATCAATTAAATCAGTGTTGTCTCTTTCAGTGTACCGAGCACTGATTATGTGAAGCAGATTATTCATGCTCCTAAGAATTAGTTGATAATGATGCATTTATCTATTAAAACAAAAAATGTGTAGTCCTTCATTAAGGACGGTCTCATGCTACATTGTTGTTGAACAAGATCCATTTATTTATTTTAATTAGATTTCTAGTTCTAATAAAGGAAGTTAAAATGTTAAAAAAAAACAGAAAAAAGGAGCCCTCTGCACTCTTTGTACAGTAACTTAGAAGTGTACTGAGTGAAGAGTGTTTAACAGCATACATCTCTCATTTTGTAGTGATAGGTCCATAGGTTGTATTGATAGTGGAGTAAAATGATCTCGCAACAAGAATTGACCTAAGGACCTCAAATTGTCTAACAATCCAGGCAATTACTCACATCAGAAACACCCTAGATTTGGTCTGTGTATTTGTTCTTTTAATGTGAGAAATTACCAACAAGGGGTTAACTCTTACAGCACACAATAGGTAAGATTGAAATGAAAATTGTTACACCCAAGAAACTGAAAAACACATTAGGATGGGAAGGTCATAACAAATATGTTGCTCTCGTCTTTATGACTTTGGAGGAAGAAAAGAACAAAGTAACAAGACGTAGATACCGCCCTCGGCTTATTTGCTTAAACAAAGAAACCTGAAACAGGAAGCTTAAAACATCTTAACTTCTATGTTGTTGCCTATTTAAAAAGTCTGTTATTTGTAATATTGTTCTACCACAGCCAGGTAAATATTTAGAAATTTGCTTTACAATAGTCCAGCTTTTTTTAAAGCACCACCAGTAGCTGATTTAAAATGGACCTTTGTGCAACAGCAACTTTACATTACATATGCTTCACTCAAATCTGGACTCACTTTTCTTCCTTAAGTGTAACTTGCATATTTAATTCAAATGTTTTCAATGAAAAGAGTTAACAAGCTTTACTGCACTACAAAACTATATTTAATGATTGGCCAGTGTTTTTGTGAATGGTCTTCAAAAATATAGCCCAATGAACAGAATAAAATCAGACTCTACCTGAACATCTCACTCCCTGAGCAATTAGGCCCCACATAAAGTTGGCACAGTATTCACACCAGTGAGGACCTCTGAATGTATGGACCTGAAAAACAGAAAGGTGGATAAAGAAGTGAAAGCTGAAACCAGATGGTCTGACAGATGGAACATACAAAAGCACTGCTCACAAAGCACACAGTAGGGATCAACATATGAAACCGTCTTTATAGGACTAGAATTCTTTATCTTCACTTTTTCACAGCTGGCCCCAAGAGAAACAACTTTTCTTTACTTTAAACAATAGTGCTTTCTTAGGCTAACAATTCACAAACTTGCAACACCTTAGCCTAAGAAAGCACTATTGCCAGACTAACAATTCACAAACTTGCAACACCTTAGTCTAGCCACGTCACCAGCAGATAAGATTCGCAACTATCAACAAAATTAACTTTCCTACTTGCAAGAATGACCATATCCGCATCGACAAGTTTCAGGCTATTCATACAGGATCGTCAAAGTAATAGCATGCTTATCAATACATTATAAGGTGACCTTCTTTATAGGTGTCAGAAAGTGAAGGCATTTAAATAACTCCAATGATGTTCTTTACAAACTCTACATTCAGCTTTGATGAACTGTGAACCTATCTTTCCCTTTAAAGTAATGCAAAACTCCCATGTTATTCCAGCAGTTAACATTTTTATGTAAGACTTTCAGCAACTGTGTTTTTGTCACGACAACGTTTTTAAAAAAGTTTGTATGATGCCTTTATTTCCCATAACTAATAGCTGACAGACCATTACTTGCCAAGTCACTTAAGAGTCAGCCAGACCTTTTATATATTATCTAAAGAACATCTATCTTCCAGTCATTTTTACATACGTATTTTATATATATGTGGATACCTTATTGAACTGGATTTATATAATTCAATTCAACAACTTGCCACAGTGGGGTCTGAACTCATGACTCTTATCTAATTGAGATTTACAAGATGATAAGGGGGATTGACAAAGGAGACGTGCAGAGGATGTTTCCTCGTGTAGGGCAATCTAGAACAAGAGATCATAGTTTTAAGATAAGGAGTGGCAGATTCAAAACAGAGATGAAGAGAAATAACTCATTTCAAAGGGTTATGAATCTGTGGAATTCACTACTCCAGACTGTGTGGATGCCAGGACTTTGAGTAAATTCAAGGAAGAGGTGGACAGATTTTTAATTAGTAAGGATTTGAATGGGCGGGTAACCTGAGTTCAGGCCAAAATGAGATCAGTCATGATCATATTAAATGATGGAGCAAGCTCAAGGGGCTAAATTGCCTACTCCTGCTCTTAATTCTAGTTCTTTTAATACCCTAACCACTAACTAAGAATTAGCAAGCGTAGTAGACCATTTGGCCCTTTGCATCTGCTCCGCCATTGAACAAGATCTTCTATCTCAATTCCATCTTCCCGAAATTTCCCCATCTGTGGATTTTACTCTGTTTTGATTGCTCAATTTCAGGGGCCTATCTGTTGGTGGATTTACCTGGTGGGCGATGTCTGGTGGTGTAGTCATTTAATTGGTAACACATGCTAATGCTCTGGGGACATGAGTTCAAATCCTACCAGCAGCTGGTGGAATTTAAAGGCAATGATTAAACCAGTCTCAACAATGGTGACTATGACAACCATAATTGATTGTTGTTAAAAACCTACCTGGTTCATTAATGTCACTAATGGAAATCTGTTGTCCTTACCCAGTCTGGCCTAAATTTGACTCCAGACTCAAAGCAATGCAGTTGACACTTAACTTCCCTTTTAAGTGGCCTAGCAAGCCACTCAGTTCACGGCAATTAGGGAGGGGCAACAAACATTGCTCTTGTCAGTGACTCCCACAACACAAAGAATTAAAAATAATTCCCTTTGTAACTAAAGCTAACATATGGTTTGCCATCCTAATTGTTTGCAGCATCTGCATGTTAACTTTCTATTACTCAGGTTCAAGGAAATTCTGGTCACTCTAAATGCAAACATTTCCCAGCTGCTCACCTTTCAACATACATTGCTTTTTTAGTTTTCATAGCTAAGTGGATAACTTCACACTTCACCACATTGTATACCATCTACCATGTTCTTGTTCACTTATCCAACCTGTCTATATCCTTCTGTGTCTTCTTTGCACCCTGTTTCCTGCTTATTTTCCAGCTAACTTTGCATCATCAGCAAACACAGTCCCCTCATCTAAGTCATTAATGTAGATTGTAAACAGCTAAGACTCAAGGAGTGATCTTATGGTACCCCGCTAGTTACAACTCACAGCTGTGAAAATATTCTATTTATTCCAACTCTGTTCTCTGTCCATTTACCAATCCTCAATCCAGGCTTATACATTATCCCCAATACCAGGAGCAGGATCCTCCGATTTCACCCGCAGCTGGGATTCTCCAGTCCCACTGTAGTGAATGGAGATTTGGTGGAGCGCCAAATTCTCAGTTCCCTCTGGCAGCGGCAGCAGGGCCTGAACGGCCAGAGAATTCTGGCCCTCAAGTCCCAGTTTTGTGCAATAATCTGTTGTGGAGCAGATGGTTTTTGAAAACCCAAATGCACCACATGCATCAGTTTCTCTTTGTCCATTCTACGTGTAACATCCTTAAAAATCTCGAACAGATTTGTCAAACATGTTTTTCCTTCCATGAATCCATGTTGACTTTATTTAACAAAATTCAATTTTATGAGTGTCGTGTTACCAGTTCACAATAAGAAATTGTAGCATTTTGCTTGCCATTGATATTTCGCTAACTATTTTCCCATTTTCTTTCTTCCACTGCTCTTAAACGATTGGGTTATGTTTGCTACTTTCCAATCTTTGGGAATTGTTCTAAGAAATTTGCTACGTCTCTTCACGGGGGTTTAAACTAATTTGTCAGGGGAGTGGGAAAAGGAGTTGTAGTCCAGAAGTCAGTGTTGAGGGTGGTGAGGTATTGGGGAAGGTATCAAGGTCAAGGGTGGGTACCGGTAGACAGGAAGGTGGGTTGAAGTGTGTCTACTTCAATGCAAGGAGCATCCAGAACAAAGTAGATGAACTTGGGGCGTGGATTGGTACTTGGGACTACGATGTTGTGGCCATTATGGAGACGTGGGTAGAACAAGGACAGGAATGGTTGTTGGACGTTCCGGGGTATAGATGTTTCAGTAAGTGTAGGGAAGCTGGTAAAAGAGGTGGAGGAGTGGCATTGTTAATCAAGGATATTCTAAAGGCTGCAGAAAGGCACTTCGAGGGGGATCTGCACACTGAGGTAATATGGGCTGAAGTTAGAAATAGGAAAGGAGCGGTCACATTGTTAGGAGTTTACTATAGGCCCCCAAATAGTAATAGAAATGTGGAGGAAAAAATTGCTAAGCAGATTATGGATATGTGTGGGGGTCACAGGGTAGTTGTCATGGGGGACTTTAACTTTCCAAATATTGATTAGAACCTTTGTAGGTCAAATAGTTCGGATGGGGCAGTTTTTGTGCAGTGTGTGCAGGAGGGTTTCCTGACACAATATGTGGATAGGCCGACAAGAGGTGAGGCCACATTGGATTTGGTACCGGGCAATGAACCGGGCCAAGTGTTAGATTTGGTTGTGGGAGAGCACTTTGGAGATAGTGACCACAATTCGGTGTCTTTTGTTATTGCAATGGAGAGGGATAGGGCCGTACGGCAGGGCAAGGTTTACAATTGGGGGGGGAGGTCATTATGATGCGATTAGGCAAGAATTAGGGGGCATAAGATGGGAACAGAAACTGTCAGGGAAAGGCACTCATTAAAAGTGGAACTTTTTCAAGGAACAAAAACTGGGTGTCCTTGATAGGTATGTCCCTGTCAGGCAGTGAGGAAATGGCCGAGTGAGGGAACCATGGTTCATGAAAGAGGTGGAATGTCTTGTGAAAAGGAAGAGGGAAGCTTATGTAGGGATGAGGAAACAAGGTTCAGATGGGTCGATTGAAGGTTACAAGTTAGCAAGGAATGAGCTGAAAAAGGGGCTTAGGAGAGCTAGAAGGGGACATGAGAAGTTCTTGGTGGGTTGGATCAAGGAAAACCCCAAGGCTTTTTACTCTTATGTGAGGAATAAAAGAATGACCAGGGTGAGGTTAGGGCCGGTCAAGGACAGTAGTGGGAACTTGTGTATGGAGTCAGTAGAGATAGGCGAGGTGATGAATGAATACTTTTCTTCAATGTTCACCAAGGAGAGGGGCCATGTTTTTGAGAAAGAGAAGGTGTTACAGGCTAATAGGCTGGAGGAAATAGTTGTTCGGAGGGAGGATGTACTGGCAGTTTTGAATAAACTGAAGGTCGATAAGTCCCCTGGGCCTGATGAAATATATCCTAGGATTCTTTGGGAGGCAAGGGATGAGATTGCAGAGCCTTTGGCTTTGATCTGTGGGTCCTCGCTGTCCACGGGGATGGTGCCAGAGGACTGGAGAGTGGCGAATGTTGTTCCTCTGTTTAAGAAAGGGAATAGAAATGACCCTGGTAATTATAGACCGGTTAGTCTTACTTTGGTGGTTGGTAAATTGATGAAAAAGGTCCTTAGGGATGGGATTTACGACCATTTAGAAAGATGCGGATTAATCCGGGATAGTCAGCACGGATTCGTGAAGGGCAAGTCGTGCCTCACAAATTTGATTTAATTTTTTGAGGAAGTAACTAAGTGTGTTGATGAAGGTAGGGCAGTTGATGTCATATACATGGATTTTAGTAAGGCGTTTGATAAGGTCCCCCATGGTCGGCTTATGATGAAAGTAAGGAGGTGTGGGATAGTTGGCAGATTGGATAGGTAACTGGCTATCTGATCGAAGACAGAGGGTGGTGGTGGATGGAAAATTTTCGGACTGGAGGCAGGTTGCTAGCGGAGTGTCACAGGGATCAGTGCTTGGTCCTCTGCTCTTTGTGATTTTTATTAATGACTTAGAGGAGGGGGCTGAAGGGTGGATCAGTAAATTTGCTGATGACACCAAGATTAGTGGAGTAGTGGATGAGGTGAAGGGCTGTTGTCGGCTGCAAAGAGACATAGATAGGATGCAAAGCTGGGCTGAAAAATGGCAAATGGAGTTTAACCCTGATAAATGTGAGGTGATTCATTTTGGTAGGACTAATTTAAATGTGGATTACAGGGTCAAAGGTAGGGTTCTGAAGACTGTGGAGGAACAGAGAGATCTTGGGGTCCATATCCACAGATCTCTAAAGGTTGCCACTCAAGTGAATAGAGCTGTGAAGAAGGCCTATAGTGTGTTAGCTTTTATTAACAGGGGGTTGGAGTTTAAGAGCCGTGGGGTTATGCTGCAACTGTACAGGACCTTGGTGAGACCACATTTTGAATATTGTGTGCAGTTCTGGTCACCTCACTATAAGAAGGATGTGGAAGCGCTGGAAAGAGTGCAGAGGAGATTTACCAGGATGCTGCCTGGTTTGGAGGGTAGGTCTTATGAGGAAAAGTCGAGGGAGCTAGGGCTGTTCTCTCTGGAGCGGAGGAGGCTGAGGGGAGACTTAATAGAGGTGTATAAAATGATGAAGGGGATAGATAGAGTGAACGTTCAAAGACTATTTCCTCGGGTGGATGGAGCTATTACAAGGGGGCATAACTATAGGGTTCATGGTGGGAGATATAGGAAGGATATCAGAGGTAGGTTCTTTACGCAGAGAGTGGTTGGGGTGTGGAATGGACTGCCTGCAGTGATAGTGGAGTCAGACACTTTAGGAACATTTAAGCGGTTATTGGATAGGCACATGGAGCACACCAGGATGATAGGGAGTGGGATAGCTTGATCTTGGTTTCAGATAAAGCTCGGCACAACATCTTGGGCCGAAGGGCCTGTTCTGTGCTGTACTGTTCTATGTTCTATGAATTCTAAGGAATTCTGGAAATCAAAACCAATGCATCCACTATCTCTGCAGCCCTAGGGTACAGGTTTTCAGACTCAGGGGATTTTTTGCCACTTAGTCTCATTCATTTCTCTAGTACAATTCCTTTACTTGTACCGATTTCTTTAAGTTCCACCTTCTTGGTAGACCCTTGCTCTCTATTATTTCTGGAATCTTTTTTTGTGTCCTCCACAATGAAGATCAATACAAAATATTTGCTTAATGTGTCTGCCATTCCTTGTTATAATTTCACCTGCCATGCCTTTAATGGTCCATGTTTACTTTCACTAATCTCTTCCTATTTACAAACTTATAGAAAGGTTTACAATTTGCTTTATGTGTAGTCATTTGGTAGCACAAAACTTGAGTACTGATGAAAAAGGAGACATGCTATTGAAGCTTTTTATCTCCACTCATCAAGACAGCTCACAAGATGCTGTTGGTTTATCTTGTGAGCTTTCTTGATAAGGGCAAGATGAAAAGCTTTGATAGCATGTCTTTTTTTTCTGAATTTTGTCAATCGGCTTTCATATTCTATTTTCTTCTTCCTTATTAATTTATTGGTTCTTTTTTATTGATTTCTAAAATCCTCAGGCTTATTGCTGTTTTTGGCCACATTATGAACCTCTTCCTTTGATCCAATACTCTTTGATCACCATAGTTGGACCACTGTTTTTGTGTAGGAAGTTTCTGCTGAAAGGAATATACATTTGTTGCACGCCATGTATTAATGTTAATTGTGGAGCAGGCTCAAGAGGCAGAATGGCCTACTCCTACTCCTAATTCTGATGTCTACATATATGTTCATATTCTTTAAATTGTATGCCTACTGTCAGATTGTTTGATGCAGTTTCACAATCTACCCTAGCCAGCTTGCTCCTCATTCCCGTGTAGTTTGCTTTGTTTAGAGTTAAAAGCCTATTTTCAGACTTAGCTAAATCACTTTAAAACTCAATACAAGATAAAACTCAATACAAGATAAAACTCAATACAAGACTCCTTAGATTTCTCTTTACAAGTTTATTAATGAACAAGATCCAGCCTGTTTCCCAGTGGTTTCTTAGCATGCTTATCTAGAAAATTTGGTTTGCCCAGTCTATATGAAAATTAAAGACACCATGATTACTGTATTACCCTTGCTACATGTCCTTCTAATTTCCTGATTCATGCTCTGCCACACACTAAAACTAATGTTTAAGGATGCCTACAATCAGCACCTACTGTATCTTAGCTCCCCCCAAATTAATCCTATTTCTTGATTTTCTGAGCTATGATACTCTTCTCTACTGTTTTTTCCCATCCTCTATTATTGTCCTACTGTTCCATTTAACCCATATCTTTGCAAACTTAAGTATCCTGAATGCAGGTTATTGAAGCTCTTGTCCACCAGTTAAAGGAGACCTGACATTGCTGCATTCCAATCAGACACTTTACTGGGCAGCATCGGGACTCCCAGTTCCTGAGAACTACTGGTCAGAGGCCTCAGCTGTCTAGTACCGGCAGTGCCATCGGGAGCAGTGGCCATTGCCAGTACTAAAATGAGCTCGACCATGAGGATCGCTGCTGGAACCCAAATAGAGGTGGGTTGGGGTTGTGGGGAGGGAGTTGGTGGTGGTGGTAATGATGCTCAGGGGGGCAGAGGCTGGGATGTGATGGTTCTGGTAGAGGGGAGAAAATGACAGGCACTGAGGTTACAGATTATGGTTGAATACAAATCTGTTGTTACCTATGGCTCATGTACCTCATGGATGCCCACTTCTGAGCTGCTAGATCTGTTCTGAATCTACCCCATTTATCACAATGGTAGTGCCATACAACACAATAGACAGTATCCTCTGTGTGACAACAGGACTGTTGCTGCAAGGGCTGTGTGATGATCATAAGGACAGAATAGATTGGTGAGGGTTAGGTCAAATCAGTTTTTCACTTTTGTTAGTTCCCTCACTACCTGCCCTGGCCCAGTTTGGCAAATATGTCCTTCAAGACTCAGCTAGTTCAGTCAGTAGTGGTGCTACTGAGCCATTTTTGGTGTACGAGCATTGAAGGCCCCACCCCACATTCAGTGCCCATGCTTTCGTCGGTGCTTCTGATGTGTTCAACATGGAGGAGTACCCATTTATTGGCTGAGGGAGAGCCGTAAGAGGCTTGCTTGGTCACGTTTGACCTGATGCCCTGATTCATTGGCTTGAAGTCAATATCAAGGACTCCGAAAACAACTCCCTCCCAACTGTATGCCACTGTACTGCCACCTCTGGTAGGGCTGAATCTGGTGGGCAGAACATACCCAGGAATGGTGATGGTTTTATCTGGGACATTGTCTGTAAGATATTATTTGGTGAGGATGACACTGCTAGGTGACTGTTCCCCACACTGTGTGGGGTTGTGACCCCCATTTGACCTGGCTGTCTGGTATCTGATGAAGGAGCAGCGCTCCGAAAGCTCGTGCTACCAAATAAAGCTGTTGGACTTTAACCTGGTGTTGTGAGACTACTTACTCTGACTCCCGAAGCCTGCAGGCAAACTTTTGCTGTGACTCCACAATTGTTGGAGTACAGAATAGCAGTCATTACAAGATGTAGCACTGAATTCTGCTGAGATTCCCATTGAAGAGCGCTAGTGGCACTTGAAGTTCACCAAGAAGGCATATCAGTCTCGACAAAGATAATAAAACATGAGTGGATTGAAAGTCTTGTCCATGTTGCTTCCAGCACTGATTCTGCCATTGAGGAAAATCTGCCCCAAAGTTTGCTCCAGCAAAAGTTATACTGTGAACAACGAGTTAAACTAATGCAAGACCGTCTTGAGGAGGTAATCACGATTGAATCAATACTGACAGGAAAGACTAATCTTGCACTGGCAGCATTGCAGTGCACTTTTGGATCCCAGCACATTGGAAGTTTCTGAGCACTGCTAGACCCTAAATTGTAATTATAGAATCTAACCAAGATTTTCAGGCAGCAACTGTAAAAATAATCAAAATGGTGCAACACTAAACTGTTTTCACATCGTTGCTGGAGCTCTGCCCAGCCACATTATTACATTCAACAATTCAGGAGTGCTGCAGAGGTGTGGCCGAAATGATGTTTGGTGATAAGGATTAGAAGCCACAGTAGTTCTAAATCTAGATTGGCCCAAGATCAAGCAGTGAAAACGTTACTCTGCAGTCCCTGCTAATACCTACAATGATTTATCAGTATGAAACTTGTACTGAATTGAGTGCTGACTTATATGTTTATAACACTAATACATGCCAATAATTACAACTTACAGTACTTGCACGGACAGTGGTAATAAATGAAATGTGGTGCACATAACATGAGCAATTTTACTGACTAAAGCTAACAACCTGAGAATACTTTGGCACCAGTGATAAACTAGACCTGGATTCCAACTGGCCTCAACATCTTGATATCCTAAGATTGTTCTGTATTGTGACAACACCAATAAAACAATACTCAATGGTGAAAAATAAAATGCAGGTGCTATAACAATTCTTATTCATTTGTTTTTCATTAATTAGTGAAAAAAAATCTGTTTTCACTGTGAGTGGAAGGAATTTGGCATTACAATAATATCGAGGAGGGAGTGCAAAAATATAATTATGCAGAGGAAGCGTAGGCCATATTTCTTCAGTTTTCTAAATTAAATTAGCAGGAACTCAACATGTAGTTTGGGAACATGCAGATTTTGTGCAGCTTTAATTAGAGATTCAAATAAAAACAATGTAGTTAGGAAAACTCAAACGTATCTGAAACAGCCAAAACTATTTTGTTTTTCAACTATTCAGGGAGTTAGGGTGAAAGCTTAGCGCTAGAACGAACAGAGTTGTTATCTCTGGTTTGTTACCCGTGCCACGTGATAATGAGGAGAGGAATAGGGAGAGAGAGAGCAGTTGAACACGTGGTTACAGGGATGGTGCAGGAGGGAGGGATTCAGATCCAGGACAATTGGGGCTCATTCTGGGTAGGTGGGACCTCTACAAACGGGATGGTCTACACCTGAACCAGAGGGGTACCAATATCCTGGGGGGGAAATTTGCTAAGGCTCTTCAGGAGGGTTTAAACTAATTCAGCAGGGGGATGGGAACCTGAATTGTAGCTCCAGTGTACAGGAGGTTGAGAGTAGTGAGGTCATGGATAAGGTTTCAAGGTCACAGGAGTGTACTGGCAGGCAGGAAGGTGGTTTGAAGTGTGTATACTTCAACGCCAGGAGCATCCGGAATAAGGTGGGTGAACTTGCAGCATGGGTTGGTACCTGGGACTTCGATGTTGTGGCCATCTCGGAGACATGGATAGAGCAGGGACAGGAATGGTTGTTGCAGGTTCCGGGGTTTAGATGTTTCAGTAAGAGCAGGGAAGGTGGTAAAAGAGGGGGAGGTGTGGCATTGTTAGTCAAGGACAGTATTACAGTGGCAGAAAGGACGTTTGATGAGGACTCGTCTACTGAGGTAGCATGGGCTGAGATTAGAAACAGGAAAGGAGCGGTCACCCTGTTGGGAGTTTTCTATAGGCCTCCGAAAAGTTCCAGAGATGTAGAGGAAAGGATTGCAAAGATGATTCTGGATAGGAGTGAAAGTAACAGGGTAGTTGTTATGGGGGACTTTAACTTTACAAATATTGACTGGAAAAGCTATAGCTCGAGTACTTTAGAGGGGTCAGTTTTTGTCCAATGTGTGCAGGAGGGTTTCCTGACACAGTATGTAGATGGGCCAACAAGAGGCGAGGCCACTTTGGATTTGGTACTGGGTAATGAACCAGACCAGGTGTTAGATTTGGAGGTAGGTGAGCACTTTGGTGATAGTGACCACAATTTGGTTACGTTTACTTTAGCGATGGAAAGGGATAGGTATATCCCGAAGGGCAAGAGTTATAGCTGGGGGAAAGGAAATTATGATGCGATTAGGTGAGATTTAGGATGCATAGGTTGGGGAAGGAAACTGCAGGGGATGGGCACAATTGAAATGTGGAGCTTGTTCAAGGAACAGCTACTGCGTGTCCTTGGTAAGTATGTACCTGTCAGGCAGGGAGGAAGTGGTCGTGTGAGGGAACCATGGTTTACTAAAGAAGTTGAATCTCTTGTGAAGAGGAAGAAGGAGTCTTATGTAAAGATGAGACATGGAGGCTCAGTTAGGGCGCTTGAGAGTTACAAGTTAGCCAGGAAGGACCTGAAGAGAGAGTTAAGAAGAGCCAGGAAAAGTCTTTGGCAGGTAGGATCAAGGAAAACCCTAAAGCTTTCTATAGGTATGTCAGAAATAAAAGAATGGTTAGGGTAAGATTAGGGCCAGTCAAGGACAGTAGTAGGAAGTTGTGCGTGGAGTCTGAAGAGATAGGAGAGGCGCTAAATGAATATTTTTCATCAGTATTCACGCAGGAAAAAGACAGTGTTGTCAAGGAGAATACGGAGATACAGGCTATTGGACTAGACGGGATTGAGGTTAATAAGGAGGAGGTGTTAGCAATTCTGGAAAGTGTGAAAATAGATAAGTCCCCTGGGCCGGATGGGATCTATCCTAGGATTCTCTGGGAGGCTAGGGAGGAGATTGCAGAGCCTTTGGCTTTGATCTTTATGTCGTCATTGTCTACAGGAATGGTGCCAGAAGAGTGGAGGATAGCAAATGTTGTCCCCTTGTTCAAGAAGGGGAGTAGAGAGAACCCTGGTAATTATAGACCAGTGAGCCTTACTTCTGTTGTGGCCAAAGTTTTGGAAAGGATTATAAGAGATAGGATTTATAAGCATCTAGAAAGGAATAATTTGATTAGGGATAGTCAACACGGTTTTGTGAAGGGTAGGTCGTGCCTCACAAACCTTATTGAGTTCTTTGAGAAGGTGACTAAAGAGGTGGATGAGGGTAAAGCAGTTGATGTGGTATATATGAATTTCAGTAAAGCATCTGATAAGGTTCCCCACGGTAAGCTATTGCAGAAAATACGGACGCATGGGATTGAGGGTGATTTAGTGGTTTGGATCAGGAATTGGCTAGCTGTAAGAAGACAGAGGTTGGTGGTTGATGGGAAATGTTCATCCTGGAGTTCAGTTACTAGTGGTGTACCGCAAGGATCTGTTTTGGGGCCATTGCTGTTTGTCATTTTTATAAATGACCTGGATGAGGGCGTAGAAGGATGGGTTAGTAAATTTGCGGATGACACTAAAGTTGGTGGAGTTGTGGACAGTGCGGAAGGGTGCTGCAGGTTACAGAGGGACATAGATAAGCTGCAGAACTGGGCTGAGAGGTGGCAAATGGAGTTCAATGCGGAAAAGTGTGAGGTGATTCACTTTGGAAGGAGTAACAGGATTACAGAGTACTGGGCTAATGGTAAGATACTTGGTAGTGTGGATGAGCAGAGAGATCTTGGTGTCCATGTGCATAGATCCCTGAAAGTTGGCACCCAGGTTGATAGGGTTGTTAAGAAGGCGTACGGAGTGTTAGCTTTTATTGGTAGAGGGATTGAGTTTCGGAGCCAGGAGGTCATGTTGCAGCTGTACAAAACTCTGGTGCGGCCGCACTTGGAGTATTCCGTACAGTTCTGGTCGCCGCATTACAGGAAGGATGTGGAAGCATTGGGATGGGTGCAAAGGAGATTTACCAGGATGTTGCCTGGTATGGTGGGAAGGTCTTATGAGGAAAGGCTGAGGGACTTGAGGTTGTTTTCGTTAGAGAGAAGAAGGTTAAGAGGTGACTTAATAGAGGCATACAAGATGATCAGAGGATTAGATAGGGTGGATAGTGAGAGCCTTTTTCCTCGGATGGTGATAGCTAGCATGAGGGGACATAGCTTTAAATTGAGGGGTGATAGATATAGGACAGATGTCAGAGGTAGGTTCTTTACTCAGAGAGTAGTAAGGGCGTGGAATGCCCTGCCTGCAGCAGTAGTGGACTCGCCAACATTAAGGGCAGTTAAATGGTCATTGGATAAACATATGGATGATATTGGAATATTGTAGGTTAGATGGGCTTTAGATTGGTTTCACTGGTCGGCGCAACATCGAGGGCCGAAGGGCCTGTACTGCACTGTAATGTTCTATGTTCTACTTTTGATCAAAACATCAATGGCTTGCTTGCTAAACAAATTCAGAATACAGCATTTTATTTTTCCTGCATTTAATCTTATCACACCAAGATTAATAATGAAAAACTACAAAGCCTATAAAAATATCTGTAATAGGAGTTTTAAAAGTTACATGATTTTGAAAAGAATTTTAGCAGACATTAGTCAATTTTTAAAATACATGAGGCAATATTCTTTTAAGAATATCTTTACAATCTTATTGCTATTTATAAATGGTAATCGCTTACAATAAAGGCATGTTATTGAAGCTTTTCATCCAATAGCTATACTACAACCAATTTAAGATAATCAGTCAAGCTCGTAATGTGGTTCGTTTATGCTTGCTAGAAATGATATACATTGATAGGCAATGTGCCATTTCTGAATTAACCTGAAACTCGAGGAACCTATAGTTCCCCTTTTTCTTCATGGCTATGCCTTAGCCAGAGTTGACATGCCAACCAATCAGCACTGCTTTCTCCTATAATATAAATTGTGATGGTTTGAAATTTGGCATTCTTGCATTTAACCTGATGAGTGCAAGATGAAAAGCTTCAGCAACGTGTCTCTCTTTTCAACAACATTTCAATGATATTCTTTATGTTCACGTTAATTATTTTGGTAAAGTGTTATCAACTAATTTTTCTCAGTGGTGGCTTTACTGACAGAAAAAAAACACTAAATTTCCATGAAGAATCATCCCAATTTTCCTGGAATGTCCTTTCAATAAATATTCATGGTGCACTGCCAGTGCAATTAATGCCCTCTTTAAACATTCAATCTCCTGGATGGGGCTGGGATGGGTTAGGGAGAGGTGAGGGGGGGAAGGGGTTGGTGCTTCACTGCTGCAGTGGCACCTGAAAGAACCACTGGAATTCACACCTGAATTGAATCATTGCGCCCAGGTTGTCTGTGCCAGCTGCTTGCTAGACAAATCTACAAAGTAATCCCACTGCAACCAAAACACAAAATGTTGATAACACTAGGTCGATCAGCCAGCTTCCCAAAGAAAATATAAAATGTTTATGCTTTAAGGTATAGCCTTTTATCAGAATTCACAAAGGATTGTATCTGATGTTACTTGACCCGCTGAGTGCTTTCAGCATTTTATGTTAATGTTTCAGATTTTCAGTACTTGCAGTATTTTTGTTTAACTAATCCCACTGCCATATAGGCTCTCCATAACCCTGTTTAGTCTTTCACATCAAACATTTATCTAAATTTCCCTTAGAAAACACATTGCTCTTTCCTTAATCATTTCTGTTCTGATAGCAATACTCCCCAAATCCTTGCCCATATGTTCTTATTGTGTATAGTGGGGTAAGAACACAGTGATTGAATTCATCCATCAACAAAAGAGAAGGAGAAAATTTAATAACACAGTTTCTGGGACAAGGATTTAGTGACAGGCAGCCCCATTGAAGTTTCTTCCCACAAACAGTTGAGAACCAGAGGAAAATCCTGCCTTCACAAAGTTGAGAGTTTAAAGAATGTAACAAGCTTTCTTCCTTTTTTTTACTAATTGGATCAAATCCCTCAACTCCTTAAACATTTTTTATCATATCAGTCTTGCCTTGGTATCAGCAACCATTTAACTTGATTGCCTACATGGGTCAGAGCCAGAGGCAAGAAACTCAGCAGGAAGGCAACAATAAGATCTACTGACTAAATTACATTAAATGCTAACTATGTTAAGAATTTGTACAGAAGATCATTGTCTGGATTCAAGGAAGCTATTTTTTCACATTTTATTTTTGGGTTAAGGCAGTAATGGGGAGAGATGCAGCTGTTCATTAAAAGTTCATTATACAATTAGAAATAATTTGCCTTTTATTGTGAAATAGCATCTACCAAAATACTGTTGGAACCTGTGAATGTCAACACTCTGGGGGCTTTCAAAACATAAACACATCATACTGTGGACATTCTAATTAAAGTAAACTATAAAGACATGAATTTTTCATGAATTTATATTACAAAGAATGAACTTGCATTTATTTGTCGCCTTTCACCTCCTCAGGGGATCCAAACACGCTTTAACGCCCATTAATTTTTCTGAAGTTGTGAAGGCAAATGTAGCAGCCTACACATGGCATTGAGAAACTCTCATGGATTTCTTACAACCATCGAAAAAGACAAACATGGCCTCGGTTTAACATCTTAACTAAAAAAATGGCTGCTTCCATGCTTCATGTATAATATGCTGAAGCACTGGTGTGAGGCTTGAACCTTCAATCTCTGACTCAGAGGCTAAGATGTTACCACTGCATAAAACTGACAGTGAATAGTGCTTAAAAGGAGTTATTCTGATTATTCAGTGTGACTTCATTGCCCATAAATGCAAAGCATTGTATAACAATGATTTAGCATTGCATTGCATACAGAATAACAGATACTTAAGGAATAATGAATATAGAAAGAAATTTATATATCGCAACATTATTCTTTTGTTGAGGCTCATGGTCCCAATGAAAATGTTGCTCAAGGGCCACTGTCAGGGTGCTGTACAATTGAGTGATTTCGTGCGGCCCTACACCACTAAAATTACCCACAGGAACAAGGAAATAACACTATAGTTCCAGCTGCTCCCAGTGGCAGATATTTCAACCCTGGCACCCTAAATGAAGATGTGGAGATGCCGGCGTTGGACTGGGGTGAACACAGTAAGAAGTTTAACAACACCAGGTTAAAGTCCAACAGGTTTATTTGGGAGCAAAAGCCACACAAGTTTTCAGAGCTCCAACGTTGTTTTGTTTCTTAAAGACTTGATTAGCTGTAAGTATTCGCATTCCAACCATTATTCATGTAAATTGAGTCTGTGTCTTTATATGCCCTGTTTGTGAACAGAATTCCCACTCACCTGAAGAAGGGGCTTGGAGCTCCGAAAACTTGTGTGGCTTTTGCTACCAAATAAACCTGTTGGACTTTAACCTGGTGTTGTTAAACTTCTTACTGTGTTTACCCCAGTCCAACGCCGGCATCTCCACATCACCCTAAGTGAAGCCAGTGAGCCTAACTGTAGCATCAAAACTATGGCACTGGATGGGATCAACTAACAGGCCCTGAATTCAAGTGAAGAACTTGTAGATCATGGTGGAATTTTCCTAAAAACTGGCAAAGTGTCAGGTTCTGACTGAAAACCAGCATGTTTCTCCCCAGAAACACAGCCAACTTTTAAGTCCAGATCTTCTGACACTGTCAAAACATAGCAAGGGGCTTCGCAGAGTTCAGAATGCCCTTTTTTAAAAGGCATCTGATCTCAAAGAAAGATTAAAAGCCCGCTCCCTGCTCCAGACACTGGGACCCCTGGCAGACAGAGGAAATACCCCAAACTCTCAAACACAAAAGGGCCAACCTCCACCCCACCACTCAAGTGTCAGGCTGGATATGCCCCACCACCACCACGCAGGCATCATGTTGACCTGACTCCAACCCCCATCTTTACCAGCATCGTACAGCATCCTCCCCTGCCATTCTCAGCGTCTGCTAACACCCCACTCTCTCCCCACCCGACCGCCATGTCGGCACAACCCACCACCCTGTCCCATGTAATTGGAATCCCCCCCAATGGCGTACCATAGAAGCCCTGCCTCTGGTTCCTCCCTGGCATTGTCAACCTGCCAGTGCCAGATTGGCACTGCCAGTGTGCCTCCATGTCCCTCAACACTTGGCGGCTATACTTACCTTCCCCCCCCCTGTGTGATCATTACAACTGACTTTCATTTTTGAAAACCAGTTGTGATTCCCACTGGGAATGTCACGCTGGCAGGGAGAGCATCTAACACCCCTGGAAGCAACAACATTAAGCTGTTTAGTCATATTTAGATGCATGGTAATCAGATTCATGCTCCTTTTGGGCACGATCCAGATTTTGTTGCTGGCAGGGCAGTGGGTGGGTAAGATCTTCAACTGAGATCTCATAGCCATAAATCCCATTATGGCCCTCTTGTGAGAGTTTTTAGCCATAATGGGGTTTGCACCCGCGGTGAATGGGTGCTGAAAATTGTGGCCCATATGTATAGTGTTATAAAGGACCTTACTTATTGGTTCGTTTAAAAACCTATCAATGAAATCACAAGGATTGGGAAAACAATAATGTGTTTTCTTTATTAGAATAAAAAATTGTATATGTAGATGTTAACGGAGAGGCTTCTGCCTTGCAGGACATATCTGACTTCTACTACCACTGCTATATACGGAGTACAAAGTTATGGGGTTACACATCACGTCCTGTCGAGTGGTGGATAATGATGGTTGTCTTTTGAGGAAAGCTTGGACAGGTTACACTTGTATTCACTAGAGTAAGAGGCGACTTGATCGAAATCTTTTAAGATTCTGAGGAGTCTTGACAAGGTGGATGTGGAGAGGATATTTCCTTTTGTGGGAGAATCTAGAACTGGGGGCCATTTGTTTAAACGTGAGTCGCTTGTTTAAAACAGAAATGAGGATGAGGATATGGGCCTTGGTAAGATGCTCTTTCGGAAAGTTTGTGCACTCGATGGGCTAACTGTAGGGATTCTATGAGAAGTTGTTTCTTTCAGAATGTCATGAGTCTTTGGAACTCTCTTCCGCAAAACTCGGTGGAAGCAGAGTCCTTGAATATTTTTAAGGTAGTGCTAGATAGTTTCTTAATTAAGAAAGGGGTTAAATGTTATCAGGGGTAGGCAGGAGTGTGGGGTTGAAGTTACAATCAGATCAGCCATGATCTTACTGAATGGTGGAGCAGGCTTGAAAGGCCTAATTCTATGTTCATATATTTGTTTTGGAACGATGTTGAGTGAAGGTATAAATATTGGTCAGAACACTAACCAGGTTTAATCAAGCGCAAGTAGAAAGATTTTCTCCCCTTTATATTCTAGCCCTCTAATTATAAAGGTTATAGTTCATTAGCCTTTATGATTAATTTTTGTATCTTACTTTAACATTTTGGTGATCTGTGTGTATGGACCCTTTTTCTCCTGGGACCTCCACCATTCCAAGCTTTCCACAATTAATAAAAGTACTGCATCCATTTTTACACCAAAATGGATGACAAAAGAACAAAGAACAATACAGCACAGGAACAGGCCCTTCAGCCCTCCAAGCCCGTGCCGCTCCCTGATCCAAACTAGACCATTCTTTTGTATCCCTCCATTCCCACTCCGTTCATATGGCTGTCTAGATAAGTCTTAAACGTTCCCAGTGTGTCTGCCTCCACCACCTTGCCTGGCAGCGCATTCCAGGCCCCCACCACCCTCTGTGCAAAATATGTCCTTCTGATATCTGTGTTAAACCTCCCCCCCTTCACCTTGAACCTATGACCCCTCGTGAACATCACCACCGACCTGGGGAAAAGCTTCCCACCGTTCACCCTATCTATGCCTTTCATAATTTTATACACCTCTATTAAGTCTCCCCTCATCCTCCGTCTTTCCAGGGAGAACAACCCCAGTTTACCCAATCTCTCCTCATAACTAAGCCCCTCCATACCAGGCAACATCCTGGTAAACCTCCTCTGTACTCTCTCCAAAGCCTCCACGTCCTTCTGGTAGTGTGGCGACCAGAACTGGACGCAGTATTCCAAATGCGGCCGAACCAACGTTCTATACATCTGCAACATCAGACCCCAACTTTTATACTCTATGCCCCGTCCTATAAAGGCAAGCATGCCATATGCCTTCTTCACCACCTTCTCCACCTGTGATGTCACCTTCAAGGATCTGTGGACTTGCACACCCAGGTCCCTCTGCGTATCTACACCCTTTATGGTTCTGCCATTTATCGTATAGCTCCTCCCTACATTATTTCTACCAAAATGCATCAGTTCGCATTTATCAGGATTGAACTCCATCTGCCCTTTCTTTGCCCAAATTTCCAGCCTATCTATATCCTCCTGTAGCTTCTGACAATGCTCCTCACTATCTGCAAGTCCTGCCAATTTTGTGTCGTCCGCAAACTTACTGATCACCCCAGTTACACCTTCTTCCAGATCGTTTATATAAATCACAAACAGCAGAGGTCCCAATACAGAGCCCTGCGGAACACCAGTAGTCACAGGCCTCCAGCCGGAAAAAGACCCTTCCACTACCACCCTCTGTCTTCTGTGACCAAGCCAGTTCTCCACCCATCTAGCCACCTCCCCCTTTATCCCATGAGATCCAACCTTTTTCACCAGCCTACTATGAGGGACTTTGTCAAACGCTTTACTAAAGTCCATATAGACGACATCCACGGCCCTTCCCTTGTCAACCATTCTGGTCACTTCTTCAAAAACCTCCACCAGGTTAGTGAGGCATGACCTCCCTCTCACAAAACCATGCTGACTATCGTTAATGAGTTTATTCCTTTCTAAATGTGCATACATCCTATCTCTAAGAATCTTCTCCAAAAACTTCCCCACCACGGACGTCAAGCTCACCGACCTATAATTACCCGGGTTATCCTTCCTACCCTTCTTAAATAACGGGACCACATTAGCTATCCTCCAATCCTCTGGGACCTCACCTGCGTCCAGTGACGAGACAAAGATTTGCGTCAGAGGCCCAGCGATTTCATCTCTCATCTCCCTGAGCAGCCTTGGATAGATTCCATCAGGCCCTGGGGATTTGTCAGTCTTTATATTCTCTAACAAACCTAACACTTCCTCCCTTGTAATGGAGATTTTCTCCAACAGTTCAACACTCCCCTCCGAGACACTCCCAGTCAACACATCCCTCTCCTTTGTGAATACCGACGCAAAGTATTCATTTAGGATCTCCCCTACTTCTTTGGGCTCCAAGCATAATTCCCCACTTTTGTCCCTGAGAGGTCCGATTTTTTCCCTGACAACCCTTTTGTTCCTAACGTATGAATAAAATGCCTTGGGATTCTCCTTAATCCTGTCTGCCAAGGACATTTCGTGACCCCTTTTTGCCCTTCTAATTCCCCGTTTGAGTTCTTTCCTACTTTCTTTGTACTCCTCCAGAGTTCCCTCCGTTTTTAGCTGCCTGGACCTAACATACGCCTCTCTTTTCTTTTTGACCAGTCACTCAATTTCCCTGGTTATCTACGGTTCTCGAATCCTACCCTTCCTTTCCTTCTTTTTTACAGGCACATGCCTGTCCTGTAGCCCTAACAACTGTTCCTTAAAAGACTCCCACATGCCAGATGTGGATTTACCCTCAAACAGCCTCTCCCAATCAAGAGCTGCCAATTTCTGCCTAATCCCACTAAAGTTAGCCTTCCCCCAATCCAACACCTTACCCTTGGGACACCACTCATCCTTTTCCATCACTATCCTAAAACTAACAGAATTGTGGTCACTATTTGCCACATGTTCCCCTACCGAAACTTTGAAGACCTGACCGGGCTCATTCCCCAGTACGAGGTCCAGTATAGCCCCCTCTCTAGTCGGGCTATTTACATATTGTTCCAAAGAACCCTCCTGTACGCATTTTACAAATTCCTCCTCATTCAGAGTCCCAGCTCTCAGCGATTTCCAGTCTATACCAGGGAAATTGAAGTCTCCCACTACAACAACCCTATTTTTCCTGCACCTATCCAGTATCTCCTGACATATCCGTTCTTCCACTTCCCTTGGGCTGTTGGGGGGCCTGTAGTACACCCCCAACATAGTGACTGCGCCCTTCCTGTTTCTAAGCTCCACCCAGAGTGACTCGTTACACGACCCCTCTGAATTGTCCTCCCTCTGCACCGCTGTAATATGCTCTCCAACTAATACTGCTACTCCCCCACCTCTTTTGGCCCCTCCTCTGTCTCACCTAAAACACTTGTACCCTGGAATATTCAGCTGCCAGTCCTGTCTCTCTTTCAACCAAGTCTCTGTCACCGCAACCACATCCAAATTCCTCGTGAGCATTAAGGCCCTAAGTTCATCTGTCTTACCTGCTACGCTCCTTGCATTGAAGTATAAGCACTCCAGACCTCCAGGCCCAGTGAGGTCATCCTCCCCCAGAGTGCTCTTCTTCTTTGCCAGCCTTGTCCCAGCCCCAAGCTCGTCCCCAGCCTCTACATTTGTAGACCTAATATTTTGATCCCCACACCCCTGCCATACTAGTTTAAACCCCCCCCGAACTGCAGTAGCAAAACTCCCAGCCGGGATATTCGTGCCCTTCCAACTTAGTTGTGACCCGTCCTTCTTGTACAGGTGCCATCCTCTCCTGAAAACTTCCCATTGATCTAGGAAAATGAAGCCCTCCCTCCTGGACCAGTCCTTTAGCCAAGCATTCAATTGTACTAACTCCCTATTCTTAGCCTCACTGGCACGAGGCATTGGGAGCAGCCCAGAGATGGCCACCCTGGAGGCCCTACTTTTTAGCCTATTTCCCAACTCCCTGAATTGCTCTCGTAGGATCCCCCTGCTCTTCCTATCTACGTCATTTGCACCAATGTGTACAATGACATCCGTTTCTTTATCTTCCCCTTTTAATATGCCTCCTATCCGCTCGGAGACATCCATGACCCCAGCACCAGGTAGGCAGACTACCATCCTGGAGTCCCGTTCGCACCCACAGAATCGCCTGTCCGTGCCTCTAACCGACGCATCCCCCACCACTATTGCTCTCCTAACCCCTCTCTTTCCTTTCTGGGCCACAGAGCCTGACTGTGTGCCAGTGACCTGGTCACTGTGGCTTACCCCTGGAGAGTCATCCTCCTCCACACTATCCAAAACAATTTACTTGTTTTGGAGTGGGACAACCACAGGTGACCCCTTCACTAATTGCTCACTCCCCTCCCCTCTCACACCTGTCGCCGAGCCCTTCCTATTATGAGAGACAGCCACTGGAGTACTCTCTGGTACGTTACCCTTCTGACCTTTACTCCTCCTAACTGTGACCCACGTGTCTTCCTCCCGATGCCCCGGTGTAACTAGTTCCCTATAACTCATGTCAATTATTCTCTCATTCTCCCTGACTAGACCAAGGTCAGCAATCTGCAGCTCCAGTTCCATGACACGGTCCCTCAGGAGCTGCAGTTCCACGCACCTGGCACAAATGTGAACCTCTGGGAGGCTAGGTGTTTCCAGGAACTCCCACATCCCACACCGGAAGCACCGAACTGGCCTATCACTCATAGTTACCCTTATCCTATATAGTTTTGGATAAAAATAACTTACCTTGCCTCGCCCTTTCTGCCTAAGCCCTGTGAGCCAAAGCCCTTATAGCTCACACTCTGCTTCCCACACACTCCACTGCCCGCTCCCGACGCTGCCCGCTGTATAGTGCGGCCGGCTTTTTATGCTCCAGTCGAACAAAGAGGTCGAACCCCCCAGGTAACTGACTTTTATACTAAGAACTCAACCTCCCAGAATCCCCTTCAGCTGACGTCACTTCCCTTAATTTAAAACCTTGAAAAAAGCCCGCGAAACAAACAAGGAATACAATAAATAAATCAGTACTTTGCTTACCCTCAGCACTCCTGCTAAGAATCTCTCCCTCAGTCCTGTTCCAGTCGAACAAAGACCTTACACTTACGTCTACAAAAATCCATGTCACAGTTTTGTGCAAAAAAAATGGTATATTCTAGTTTCAATTTGGATTCATATTCCATTTTCATTGAGAAACGTTTCTCTAGCCTTCATTATTTTCTACCCCTTTCTCCTGCTTTAGTATCACCTCTTCCTCTCCTCATACCCCTATACTTCTTCAGCTGAGAAGACAATCATAATTGTTGTCATTACTACTTCGTGCCTTGTCAAAACAAGGTGTTCATTGGTGTGTCTGAGTGGTTCAGATGGATTCTATTGTCTTCCACCTTTTCTCAAGATGGAGAACTCAAACCCCTTATATTGTTCCATGCAGTAGCTTCACTATTAACTACCAAACCGCACTCGACTAGATCAAAACTGATTAATTGTGCATTGATGTTGGGTTTGAATTTACAGCTCTTATTAAAAAAGTTCAATGATCTGAGGTGCAGTTGTTGTGTCATTGTTCAACCCTTTACGTATTCATCTTTGCAAACATTAATATTGGCCAAATGCCATTTCTTTCTAGAAAATGCACTGGATGGATTACTTAATGATTGACTAAAGTTCATACTCTGAAACTCTGAAACAAGAACACAAATGTTGAACATAAGCAGCAAGTAATTAGCATCTGAAAGCAAAAGACAAGTTTAGGGTAGAACCTATCATCCCAATATTTTATCCATTCAAAAAATGTGAACAAACTAACTTTCTGTGCATTTCCTAAATGGCCTATTTTCATCTCATTAAAACAAAGAGATATACTTGAAACTTTGTTCAGAGTCTAATCCTGTAAGATTTTGTGTGATTAAGGAAAACATTTGCAGATTTTTCATGTTCAACATTTGAACATTCAGCAAAACTTGAAGTTTTAAAGTTCAAAGTTTTAAAGTTTATTTATTAGTGTCACAAGTAGGGTTACATTAACACTGCAATGAAGTTACTGTGAAAATCCCCTAGTCGCCACACTCCGGCTCCTGTTCAGATAGACTGAGGGAGAATTTAGCATGGCCAATGCACTAATCAGCATGTTTTTCAGACTGGGAGGAAACTCACACAGACACAGGGAAAACGTGCAGACTCCGCACAGACAGTGACCCAAGCTGGGAATCGAGCTTAGCTTGCTCGCACTCAGACAGCAGTGCTAACCACTCTGCCACCGTGCCGCCCCTAAAAGCTGAAAACCTGGACTGGTTAATTTTCACTGGGCCTATTGTACTTGATGTTTGATTGAACAGTTAATCTGCTGCATGTTATTTTACGTGGTAGTTCCATTTATGACCAAAACTGAGGGTGAAATACTAACAATCCAGTTATGCCTACTAGAAGCACAATGTATGTCTTTATCAGAGCAACATAGTACATTCATTATCAGTTGCAGCTATTTATAGATATAGTTGGCACTGTGAATTAATTATGCACAAAATTACACTCTATATTTTGAAAACATTAATTTATATCATTGTAGCTGACAGAGGATGACTTTGAATTCAGCAGACAGTGCACAATACAATCAGGCAGTCTTAAGAAATTCAAGACATGCTGGCCGGAATGCCTGAGCCGGAATACTCCCAAAAAAATTCTAAGTGTCGAATTCATGTGAAAATTGGAGCAATTCACGCTGGTTTTTTCAGTGGGAGTTCAGAGAAGAATCTCCCACACTCTGTGCACTGCAGAGGCCACCAGTGTGAATATCATTAAAAACTAGGGGGTGGGGATTATCCCTGCTGGAGAGGCTGAAATTAGCAAACTGAGCAGGCCATAGCACATGTGCAGTGGCCCGCACTGAAGGCCTCCTGATTGCTGGCCAATCCTGCAACCTCTACAACATTGGCTCCCCCCTCCCAGCCCAATTGCTGGCCCCCCCAACCATACCCCCCCCCCCCCCCACCCCAGTCTGCTGCAATTTCCAGGGCCCCCCCACCAATTTTCGCTCCCTGCTAATCACATTTAAAATATATTTGAAGAAGTGATTAAATTACTTCCGTGCCTCCCCACCGATTACTGGTGCGGTCCAGAAGCCGCCGGAAATCGGTGCTGAGACATGCTATCAGGGTGGGAATGCATGCATGATCCCCACAAATTGCCAGCTGCAAAGTTCTCCCAACCCGCCGTGCTGAAAAATGAGCACAGCGGAATGGGAGAATCGCAGCCCTGAAGTTCCTGCTGATTCTGAATTGAGTCATTAAGTTATTAAATTCTCAACTCTTCAATAACATCAAAATACTGCGCTACAAGTCTGCCATGAAAGCATATTTACAGGTAATAGTTTCTGGTTGATTTTCTGAAGATTTACATTTACAATTTATTGACATTTTCAGTGTGTACAAAGCAAAATGTAATGTTGTTTCAAGGTTGAATTGACTCTGCAAATGTTTAAACATAGAGCAAGACACAATATTTCCATGGTCTAGAAATAATCCTGTATAAATAGTGAAAATTTTCAATTTATTACCAAAAGACAAGTCTGGTTTTAGCCAGAATGCTTAGAAAACGTTTTTGAGGCGAGCACAATTTGAATAACAAAATAATACACAAGATCAAATATATTGACTAAAATTTCATTTACAGCAGGGAATTCACTCCACATTGGTAATGCTTACTTTGTAAACAATTAATGGAAGAACTTAAAGGCAATTGTTTTCCAGAGAATATAGTAAGGTTTATTGTCAGCAATTCTCATCATAATCCCAAAAGCCTTGCTTGTGGCTAGAACTGTTGCATTGACAAAATGAGTTGATTCAAGCAAAAGAAGTATGCTGACCATACACTATTTAAATCACAAGAGATGCGACAGTTCAGACATAAAAAGGGTTTTGTTAACCTAAGTTCAACTGAAATTTCTCAGTTAGAACTAATACACAGCAGATATTTCTTCACTTGATGCCCAAAGAATGATTGGATGAATAATTGTTTTATTACACACTTATTTCATTAAAGCAGGGGAGTGGGACTAATTAATAGCTCTAGCAAAGAGCTGGCACAGACTCAAAAGGTTAAATGCTCTCTTTTCGACTTGTGATACTGTGCTGCGCCATGGTTTAAGAATGCTTATTTCATAATATATTATACCTACTACAAGAATGTTGAAATTCAAGCTGTGCAAAATAAACAGTAGGTTACAAGGTAAACTTCACACGAATGCACACCCCATAATTATCTTTTTACTTCTTTCAATGTTAAAAGAGCAGTACAATGGAACAATGCACTGGAGGATAAAATTAGCACACAGGTGTGGTAGAAATGCGGTATAGTCCAAAGTTTCCCCAACACTGAATTCCCAATTTCAGTTACATAATAATGAGCAAATATCAGCCAAGGTCATCTACTTTCCCCAAGAGAAAAAGTAGAATATAGAAAGGAGAGTAACCCCTCAATAATTTTCATGCCTTTCCTAGTAATTAGTTTAAAGCAACATTGAGTATAAATAGGGACCAATATCCCCAATCCTAACCATTTCCAGTTGGTGTGCAACTTGTGGTGAGCAGGAAATAAGATTGAAGGGATTAACTAAGTGCAACTATTATTTAGTGGTTTAATTTTACATTAACAAGTAATACTCATTTTAATTATTAGTTAAATATTTGCTAGACTGTTGAAGAAAATGTAAGGTGTTGCCATTACTAGAATAATGTAGCTAACAAAGCTCATTAGTATTAATATACTAAGCACAGCAGTAAGTACTAAGAAATGTAGTAATTGTAGGAACCTCAATCAAACACTAGCATAACTAAATTCCTGAGCAACTTTCTGTTGCAGGAACATTGCTGATCACAGAAGTTTCACTATCAATCCAACTTTAATTAGATCCCACTAAAGAGCAGTTAAATAACAGGTAATAAAACAGAAAACTGATCCCTATTTCTGAAATATACAGAAGTCAAAATAATGTTTAACTAGTTTAAATAAATTTAAATAGTCACATTTCTGAGTGTCCTACATGGTTTCATTTAAATATGCTAACCTGAAGTGAAAGTGATACTAGTTCTGCAAAATCTCCTTCAAATTACATTAGTAACATTCAATTACATTTAGCAGCATTAAGGTTAAGCTTGGAGCACTTGCTAATTAGAAATAATTCCAGCCTTCCTTGTATTCAGCATTTTAATGACATAAATTTAAAAGTATGTCTTACCTTAAAATTGTGAGCTTTTTCATAATTGAAATGGTTCTCACTTTGTTTCAAGGCAGCTCTTCTGACAAGTGAGGTGATCTGTGAATAGGCAAAAAGTTTCAGAGGTTGCCATAATGCTGTATTCCTTCTACTCACTTTCACCCCTAATGCCACAGTCAGCAGTTCTTGATGCTTGTCCTTTTTGGATTTGTGCATAACAGGAGGACATGTCTGTTCATTTTCTAACCACAGTTTCTGAGACGGCATGGTGTTAGGGTCCCAAATACGTTCTCTGTCCTCTGAGCTATGAAGTTTTAACGTCCTCAAGTTTGTCAAACAGCCTCTAATGTTAGCAACCAAAGTGGCAGCAGCTGCACTTCATTCTGCTGAGACCTCAGGCATGTGACTTGAATGGGCTGTCTTGTGTGATGAAAGGGGTTTCTGCATCTGAATGAGCCTCAGCAAAGGCCTGTGTGAGCACTCAAGGCAGACGTGTGCTGCAGACAAAAGCTCACATTCATAAACCCTGAAAAACCTTGGCAACGGTTTCTAGACAGACGCTAGAGAAACTTTAGGCAGGGGGTAGTAGCTCTGCACCCTGAGACCACAGCATATTTCAAAGGACTGATCTGTTCTGCATGGTACCACATTAAAGAAACTAGCTCAGACAACACTGGTGAGATACTGCATCCAATTATACAGTAAATCAGACCCAGAAGTTGCAAGACCTTCTGCATGGGCTGAGAGATTAAAGTGCAGAAAAAAATGCAACGTTAGAGTATACAAACATCTTTTCCTATCCTATAAGCCACCAGTATCAGAGGACTTACAAGACTCTACAACAGTTTGAGAGTCACCTCCCAGTTTAAAAATGAAATTCTGTATAGTGCTTTTTTTACTCATGTAATCCAATTATTTTATTATCAATCATCTTAATCCTAAAGCTAAAATCTGAATTTAATGCAAAAGTAGAAATCTGTTACATTTCCTGCGTATCACCATGTTAAAATTGCCATGCACAAAGTATCCGCGTACTTGCTTAATGTAAATAGTAAAACTGTAACAAATTTAGAAAAGTTAACATAAAATTCTTGTGACTACAACATTCCTGTCTGTAAGCAATATGGTATGTCATGTATGTATATATATCTTTTATAACACAGTATAACATACTGCTCTAAATGCATTCACAGGATTAATACAAATGTTAGGTATAAACATATCAGAATGAAACCAGATTTTGATGTTGATGATGAGGTGATATCTTCACGTCAAGATTTCTGAACCAAATTATTACTTCCTTCTGGATCCAGAGATCGCATGGTGGATTTTGGACAAAACACCAAGCTTGCACAACCTGGGTCAAAATTCTGGAACTCCCTCCCCAACAGCACGGTGGGTGTACTGACATCACAGGGACTGTGATGGTTCAAGAAGGTAGCACACCACTATCTTTTCAAGGGCAATTAGGGATGGACAATAAATGTCAACCTAGCCAGTAATGCCAACATCATGTAAATGAATTTAAAAAAGAAACATCATGTAAATGAATTTTAAAAAAGGCCTGACCATCATGAGAGCTTAGCTATAGGGTGAGCAGTTGAGGAAAAGGTGGAAGGACAGAGGCAACCTAGAAAACCCATTTCTCACTGAGC
This sequence comes from Mustelus asterias, assembly GCF_964213995.1. Taxonomy (NCBI): domain Eukaryota; kingdom Metazoa; phylum Chordata; class Chondrichthyes; order Carcharhiniformes; family Triakidae; genus Mustelus; species Mustelus asterias. The sequence goes on from NC_135802.1 coordinate 105,112,534, forward strand.
TGTCCATGGAAAACATCATAAAACCAATACACCCAAACCCAATGTCCCATTTCACCAGCAGTCCCATTCTTGACCTTCCATCCATCACTAATTATGCAATGTCTGCTTAGCCACAATGCAAAAATAAAAACCAACACAAAATAAACATTACAAACCAAATTCATAAATCAACCATGCCATAATGCATGCTAACATGAACTAATCATTCCTGTGCATTCCCTTAATGTCTGCCGGAGAGGCAGCTGCAGCAGGGCTGATGGTAGGTCACTATCTTTCAGTGGAGGAGGCTGCAGATGGTATTGCTGGCTGATCTCAAGCAGTTATGGGAATCTCTCCTATCTCAGCATGAGTTGCAGCAATTTGAGTCGGCTGGCCAACAGGCAACAGCAAGGTAGTGAGCTCAGATGCAGCACTCCAGTCGCTGGCTGGCTGCTTTGTAAGGGGGGGGGTTTCAAACAAAAGCATCCAGCCCCCACCCCCAGTTTTGATGACGCTGGGCTCATTCTGTCATTTGACATGTTCATGGCACCTCACAGGAGTTGTGAATTGGGGGGAACCCCAGCCTGAGTCAGAAGCCAAAATAAAAAGTTGCCATTCAATGTTCTTTTTGAAATACATTGCCTCTCTTACTTTCTCATAAGGCTGTCAATCAATCACAGCCATTCATATAGGCGAATTTTACCGTTCCACCCGCCACGAGAATCAGAGCGGACGGGGGCCAGACTATGGAAAGGTCTGTTGACCTCGGACGGGATTTTCCGGTTTCGGGGCAAACGCAGCTGGAAAATCCCACCCATAGTATCAATGGGTTAAGCCACTCTTGCAGCAGCCAAGCATTCATAATGAAGTCAACTTGAAAAACAGATGGCCAGCTTCTGTTGATACACATGCCAGATGACCTCTCAGGTTTTGTCCACACTGAACATGAATTTTACTTTCCAAACTCTTTCTTCAATTTTTAAAGTACTAGAGGTTTTAGTATTGAGTGAACGGACCAACTACTTGAAGCAACAAGAATTAATCAGTCAGTCAGTCAAAATGGATTTCTAAAAGACACTCTAATCAGGACGACACCCTCCACGACGTGTTTCGTGTGGCAGAAGCGGCTTGCCATTGGTCAGCGGCGGAACATTCTGATCCCACCGCTGTCAACAGGGTTTCCCATTTTATGCACACCCTGCAGCCTGGAAACCCACGGCAGGAGTTTGCCATCAGCAGGACCAGAAGATCCTGCGGGGGGAACGGCCAGAAATTTTCAGCTTCTGTACTTCTCCAAACTTCTTGGATTCTTTAAAGATAGAGGAAATGTAATGAATAATGTTTATATAAATTTTCAAAAAATATCTGATATGGTACCATGTAAAATACATCTGCCAAAGATTTAACACATGAAACTCAAGAGAACGTGGCCATGTTGTTAGATGGTTAAGGAGCAAGTCAGAGGTTAAGAATTTTCCCAGATGACTGTTGTTCTTGTTGCTGGAGCTGTTTTTATTTACCATACATATGACAATCTGGATTACAAAATTCAAAACAAACAATATCAAAACATGATTATGCACAAAATTGGAAAATTGTGTCAATAATTATGGAAAGAAAAGTGTAGGAGGCCATAAACTGGCTAGCCCCATATGGGACAATAGCTAGAAATACTAGTTAAATATAGTAAAGAGTGAAATAATACACTTCAACGGTAAGGGTGAGGAAGATAACATTCCTGAAATGGTAAGATCTTACGCTGAGTAGAGGATCAGAAGGAATTTGAGATGAACGCTGGAGAAGAAGTAATGGAAGTTCTCAATATAATTTTCAAAAATTCTGTGGAAAGGAAAGTTGTGCCAGGGAATAAGTGCAAAAGGTCATTAAAGGATAACATTGAATGTGGGTAAAGAAATAAGGGTGGAATTTTCTCATTTTGAGGCCAAGTGTCATAGTTGGTTGAAAAGTGGCTATGAAACCACCAGCCCCAATGGCAGCTTTCTCCAGCATATTATTAGCAACTTAGGAAAAAAGCTAATGGGTGATTCTCTCACAAGGCTTCCAATCTTCACCTTCAAAATTCTCATTTTGTAATTCTCTCAAAGTCAGCAACGGCCTACCTTGCAGGGTTTTAATTTCCTCTCCTGAGATTCCATTCCCCTGGATTCCCAAGTCGATAATCCAACACCAAATTGCTGGTACTTCAGATCTTTGGCCATGCCAAGCAGAACAGGAATGCCCCAAAGGGACATCTTTAACCCAACAGCTCACAGCACAGAATCACCAACCTTTGGCTGCCTTCATGGGTCATCAGGGCTTCCCTGAGCCCTCATCCCACTTTACTTAAAATCTGCTACCCACAGCCCTTTCTCTAATTGGAGCCGGTTTCTCTGCTCTTCTCTGTTTCCCTTAACTTAACTGGGGCCTGCTTCTGTCCCCCATCTCTGTCCCTTACCTGGAACTTCCTTTTGGAACCTCTCCATGCCCGCTCTCTCTTGTCCCCTTTCCTGGACACTTATCTGGCTATGGTGCATGGCACCCAGTCACTTGACCTGGGTTTTTGCGACATTTTCCCACTTTCCTGCAAACTTCATATCAAATAATATTTTGCATAATAACTTGTTGGAAGTATAAGTTTATAATAATGTGGCAAGGGTAATGGGGCATTCAGTACCTTAGTGAACGGTGAATGAAAGGTCGGACCAACAGTGTATCTATCGCCTTAACTAATGAGATCTAAGGATTGGGAAACAAACAGACAAATAATAAAGAACAAAATATAGTAGGGGAATCAGGCAAAGAAAGAGTGGGGAAGAAAGGTATGATTAAGCGAGGGATTGAAATGTGAAAGAAAAATCAAGGAGAATTAAAAACGTAAAACGTTTTAAATCTCTATCAACAATTTACTACATGAGAATCAAATTTTAAAATGCTGCAAAAAATTAATTCCGATCTGGATAAAATCAGATTTGGCATGTCCTCGACAACTTTCAGCAGTTTGTACAGATGCACCATAGAAAGCATTCTTACCGGATGTATCGCGTCTTGGTATGGCTCCTGCTCTGCCCAAGACCACAAGAAACTACAAAGGGTTGTGAACGTAGCCTAATCCATCACGCAAACCAGCCTCCCGTCTACTGACTCCATCTACACTTCCCGCTGCTTTGGAAAAGCAGTCAGCATAATCAAGGACCCCACACACCCTGGACATACCCTATTCCACCTCCTTCAGTCGGGAAAATGATACAAAAGTCTGTGATCACATACCGACCGACTCAAGAACAACTTCCCTGCTGCTATCAGACTTCTGGATGGACCTACCTTATATTAAGTTGATCTTTCTATGACTGTAACACTATATTCTGCACCCTCTATTTTCCTTCTCCCCTATGTACTCTATAAATGATGTGCTTTGTCTATATAGCATGCAAGAAACCATACTTTTCACTATATACCAGTACATGCGACAATAATAAATCAAATTGAGTTTGCCAGTAATTAGATGACTCTTATGTTCTAGTTACATTGATTTTTTTTTAAACCTCTTCTTGCCAGAGTCCTTCTCTTATTTATTTAGACCACTTAGGGTGATGCAAATCCAGATTGGAACAAAATCTAGTTTTTTCCTACAGCGATCGTAACAACATGTAGTCAGTGCTTTTTAAATAAAAGAATGTCTTCCAGCCTTAGCAAAAAGGAGGAAAGGTAAAAACCAAATGGGAAGTGACAAATTGGTAGGGAAACCCAAAACCATGAGTGATAACAAATATTTTCACAAGATTATTTTGCTGAGAGTCAGAAAGGGACAAAAATAAAGAGAAAAAAAAGGACAAACAAGACAGAAATGGAAGAAAGAAAACAAGAAAGGGAAATAATGGTTAAAAGATTGGTGAAGTAGAGGTATTGGGAAAATGAGCATAATTTTGATTCAGAGTTTGACTGTAAAAGATTACCCAAATAAGGGAGGCGATATAGTAGATATTAAATGATGGTGGTTTTACGTTAATTAATTGTGACTTATAGAGCCAATACAGCTGGCTATGGTGTGTGTGTGTGTGCTCCTGATAAATTGCACTTTTTGAAGGAGTATAAATGGGAATATGGAAAAGGAAACAGGGAACAAGAAGGAAAAAGTATTTGAAAAGTCAATCTGTATGCCAATAGGTATGTGGTTGAAGGTTACCATCACAAAATGGGCTAGGCTAGTCATGGCAGGAATCAATTCCAGCCTCCTGGACTACTTGGATCCACTACAATTTGCCTATTGCCGTAACAGGTCCACAGCAGACACCATCTCCCTGGCCCTGCACTCAACCCTGGAACACCTAGATAACAAGGACACCTATGTCAGACTCCTATTTATTGACTACAGCTCAGTCTTCAACACTATTATTCCCACAAAACTCATCTCCAAACTCCGTGGCCTGGGACTTGGCACCTCCCTCTGCGACTGGATCATAAGCTTCCTAACTCACAGACCACAATCAGTGAGGATTGGAAACAACACCTCCACGATCATCCTCAACACCAGTGCCCTACAAAGTTGTGCTCTCAGTCCCCTACTATACTCCTTATACACTTATGACTGTGTGGCCAAATTCCCCTCCAACTCGATTTTCAAGTTTGCTGACGACACCACCATAATGGGTCGGATCTCAAACAGTGACGAGACAGAGTACAGGAATGAGATAGAGAATCTGGTGAACTGGTGCGGCAACAATAATCTCTCCCTCAATGTCAACAAAACGAAGGACTTTGTCATCGACTTCAAGGAAGCGTAAAGGAGAACATGCCCCTGTCTACATCAATGGGGACGAAGTAGAAAGGGTCAAGCACTTCAGGTTTTTAGGTGTCCAGATCACCAACAAACTGTCCTGGTCCCCCTGTGCCGACACTATAGTTAAGAAAGCCCATCAACACCTCTACTTTCTCAGAAGACTAAGGGAATTTGGCATGTCAGCTACGACTCTCACCAACTTTTACAGATGCACCATAGAAAGCATTCATTCTGGTTGTATCACAGCTTGGTATGGCTCCTGCTCTACCCAAGATCGCAAGGAACTACAAAAGGTCGTGAATGTAGCCCAATCCATCACGCAAACCAGCCTCCCATCTACTGACTCGGTCTACACTTCCCACTGCCTCGGCAAGGCAGACTGCATAATTAAGGACCCCACACATCCTGGACATTCTCTCTTCCACCTTCTTCCGTCAGGAAAAAGATACAAAAGTCTGAGGTCACGTACCAACCGAACAGCTTCTTCCCTGCTGCTGTCAGACTTCTGGAATGGACTTACCTTTCATTTAGTTGATCTTTCTCTACACCCTAGCTATGACTGTAACACTACATTCTGCACATCTCCTTTCCTTCCCTAGGAACGATATGCTTTGTCTGTATAGCGCACAAGAAACAATACTTTTCATTGTATGTTAATACATGTGACAATAATAAATCAAATCAAAGGTACAACAGAAATCATGACATTTAAAAAGAAAGGGCAGCACTTTGGGTAACAGACAGGATGTGAACGCTGAGGTTGTACACACAAAAGGTTCAGCCTGAGCAAACTATAGGCAATCATGATTCACCCAGAAGTGAACGGCAGACAGTAATCAGAAAGTGCAACAATAATGCTATCAGAAAATACTTTTCGTGCTTATCAAAATACAGCTATTGTAGAAGCTCAGGCATGCTGGAGTGTGAAGTTGCTCAAGGGTGGCTTGTAGATGATGGGTAGAAGGCAGTCATGAAAATAATCCAGTACACCAGAGGCATGTGAGGAAAATAAAACACTGAAGGAGATGTAGTCACTGAACTAGGATAGGTGGCAATGAAACAATGAAAGAATGGTTCCATGAGGTTGATCCATGAAAAAGAAACTATGAAAAGATAATATTGAAGGTGGTGAAGAGACTGAAGAGACAGACAATGGGCTCTATTTTATCATTTTAATTCTAAGTGCTGGGCGGACTTGAAACTGGGAGTGTTTCAGATCGACTTTTAGACCCATTCTCAGGCGCTCTCATATGCACTCTGCCTGAAAAAATAGCAGCAATTCTGATTCGCGTTGCAGAAGCCTGTGGGTGAGGCTTAATGCGCCCAAAACACTGCAGCTCCGATTGGAGCCTTCAACTGCACATGCGCAGTTAAAAAAAATAGAAAAACGCTCCCCTGCCACATTGCTCCCAGGCTGGATAATGCCTCCCCCCTGGCGCCCACAACATAACTGACCCCCTTATCCCCCACCCCCTGTTACCCAGACTGATCACGGCCCCCTGCCCCCCTTTCCCCCCACCGATCACACACAGAGTGGCAGCGGACCCCCCCCCATCCCTATCCCCACCTCCCCTCCAGAGAACCATCTGACCTGCCTCCCTCTCCCCTCACCAGAGAGCCATCTGACCTGCCTCTCTCCCCTCCTATCAGAGAGGCATCTGACCCGCCTCCCTCCCACCCCCCCCCACCAGAGAGCCATCCAACCCACCTTCCTCCCCTCCTACTAGAGAGCCATCTAACCTGCCTCCCTCTCCCCCCACCAAAGAGCCATCTGACCCGCCTCCCTCCCCCTCACCACCGATTTGAGTCAGAGAGCCGCCAGAAGCTCTGAACTTAGCTCCTCAGAAGCTGGAGCGCCGAATCGGACTTTTGTGGCCCATGTTTGTTTTGCGCTGAATCTGGTTGGGCGAACGCAGTGGTAAAGGGGGAAGTGCCGGTAAGTTTGGGCGTGCAACCCATTGAGTCAATTTAAATGCATGCAAATGCATTTAAGTTGACGTTGTGCCCGATTCGGGCATGGTCCCAATGGCGGCCATTTTCGGTCCTTAGTAAAGGGGAAACGGGCGCAGAGGCAAGTGCAGATCGCGCTAGTTTACCAAGTTTTCGTGCCTGAAAACTGCGCAATTTGATGGTAAAATCGGGCCCAATGAGTTAGAGAGGATGAGAATGGTGAGTTTCAACTGGGTTTTTCTCAATGTTGTTGGCCACTCTGTAACTCGATTAGTGTTGGGATAGTTGAACGGTGATTGATGAATTGAAGGATCCTGAAAAGGGGAAATTTACGGACATGGTAGTTAACGTATGATCTTAAAGGTTTAGGGCTTTTTATAAAGAATAGTTAAAACTAATTTTAATGGGTTCACAATATGCATGATGAAAATTTCAAGGAGACAAGTAATGTTGGGGTGGGAGGAGTGTGGGTGGCTGAAAGTTTAACTGAAAAGGCTGCACAATTATTTGTTGGCTTCATTGAGAAAAATAGTTTGATCCAGGCTAGGAAAAGTGGAGTAGAAGGTCCTAGGTGCATTGGGCTGGGACTGCAAACTATCAGATGTGGTGGGTGTAAGGAGTAATGGACATGCTAACCTTCTGGCTCGCATGCAACAGATTCACAAATATCCATAAATGAACCTGTCTAGATTGGCTTACATGATTGCACTTGCACAAGATATGGCTGATTTGGATCATCCTAGCAAGTCACTAATGTTGGCGGGATATGGATATTAGTTTGCGATGCCGACTCAATCAAAGCAGAAGCTATAACCAACGAATATAAAATAGAGGAAGTGTAATTTCAGATTGAACTATTAGAAACAACCCAGAAATCATACCAGGAAAAAGCCCAAGTAATTCCAGCCCAGTCAAACTGACAAAATCCTCTTTGCTATTATCTGAAGGCTGCTTTCCAAGTTTGGAGAATTTTCACATAAACAAATTAGCCAATAACTTGACATTATTGCACTCAGACACATTATTTTTCAGTAATACTTTTTTCAGACTATACCACACAACTGAATCCACCAAGACACACTCAGTAAGCAAGACCATGAGACCATAGAAATCGGAGCAGAAGTAGGCCATTCGCCCCATCGAGTCTGCTCTATCATTCATTTAGATCATGACTGATCTGATATGATAATCCTCAGCTCAACATTCCCACTTTATCCAATAACCTTGGATTCCCTAACTGATTAGTATACTGTCAGATGAACATGCTCAATTCTAGATCCCATGAAGTCTCAACCTCAGGTCAAACAAACATTTGCTGGTCCCCACTTACTTCCCAGCCTCAACTCATGCATGTTGAACACCTGGAGGAAGAAAGAGTATGAAGTGTGTTTTGGGTCGAGTCTTGGATATTCATCAACAATCTGTACAACGTAATACTTCCACTGACGATTCCTGAAAGAAGCTGCCAAACTGGTCCTGTAGCAGGCTTTAAAGGAGTCAACATGAGGGAGTAACCTACCTGACTTTGTGCTCACCAATGCAAGTGTCACAAACACATCCATCTATGATAGCATCGGCAGGAGTAACCATCACACAATCCATATTGAAGATAAAAGTTTGCTTCCACAATGAGGACATCCTCTATAATCATACAAAGTGACACTACAAAAATGCTAATCACAAAGCCAAATCTACACTCATGAGATACCATAGGCCATCAACAGCAACATAATTGTACACTGCCATTCACACCCTACCACATCCCTCCTTCCTCCATTCCTTCAAGCCAGTAAATACATCCTGGTTTACTGTAGAGTGTAAAAGGGTGTGCCAGCAGTAACCCATGCAAACCATGCAATGAGGCATTAGGCCACTGATCCAATGATACATTGCAATGTAATTTGTGTCACTGCAAATTGATACACATACCAGACAATATTTTTCCCATGTGCTTGACACCCATTTAACGTCTGTGCAAGTGAAGTCAATTGTACTCCAGGAAATGGGTGACATGGCTTTGATGGTCAACTATTAATGATAGATTAAACATATAACAAATAGTGCCAGGCAAGGCTCGTGTATTCTGCAATTACAGCTGTTTTTAAAAACTTAAAAATTGTATATAATAAAATAAAAAGATAAAGGATCTAAATGTGAAGTTAAACTAAAGTTTTAAAAAAACTCAATAAATGTTTCAAACACTGATCTCAGAAATTGCAGAATATTTTAATTTCTTTACAATGCCATCTCTCTTTGGTTGCAGAATAGCAGTATCTATTGGTGGAAAATGATATTGCACAGCAGCTACCTTTCGTGAGTGAATATAATACAATAGTAAGAATATCCAGTTATGTGGCATGTTATTGCATAAACATCTGTTCAAAAGCCTTGGCCCATTGACTCTGGCATACAACCAAAGCAAAAACTGTATTATTGCCTTATGTGCCCCAAGCCAACAGAAGATTATCACTTAATCATTCTGAATGAGAACAGTTTCTGCTCAATTTATGCTTTCTGGCTTTTAATTAATACACTTAATTAAAATGTACCAGGAATATCGCAGTATCTTTTGTTTCAGGCAGTATCCAGTATCCCTTTAAGAGATACTGCCCCTTTAATTTGTCGCTCAGCTTATATGATTTAATTTAATTGGTTATTTGATTTATCCAAAATTGGAATACCGTAGTATCAGGCTAGTGATCTTGTCAACCAAACTGGCAGGAAGTATTTCAATTTCAAGAACTAAATGTCTTTTGCCATCGGGTTCAATTAAATGACGTAACTGAAATTTAATCTGAACTTTATAGTGATTCTGAAAATTATATATATGTGTGCAAATTTATAGAAACATAGATAACGGGAAACAATAATTCTACTTGATAAAAAAAACTGAGCAATGTGAAGGTAATAAAAATTGAACAAAGTAAAACAAAATAGTGAGTGAACTGAAAATACATGGATTATAACTGCGGAAACTTAAGAAAAGTAACCCACTTTATATCAAGCTAATAAGCCGATACTTTTAATACCTTCTAACACAACTGGAACGGTAAGGGTAAAATCTAGAATATTAGAGTTGGGTGTACAACATTCTTATGTTTCAACAAACATCAGTGTTGCTACAGCAATCTTAATCAGCAAAGCGATGCCAGGGGTACAGTAGTACAAGATTGTTACAACCTGTTAGTTTAACATAAGATCATGACACACCTATCCATTTCAAAATGCGGCAATCAAACAATCTGAGTAGAAACACAGTATATGGGAATGAGGGGAAAAAAAATCACACAAAAGAAACCTTGTTAAATAAAAATATAAATAGGTCACATGAAGGGAAGTAGAGTTTATTGTACAAACACGATAATATTTTGTAAACAAAAGTACACACTCTAGTTCAATTGCTCCTTTTACCCTTTATTTTCCTCTAAAGGGATATTTCTTTTGTTTGGATTCTCGCCAGTAATTCTAAGTATTTAGAATTAAAAGTTGCATAAAAACATTTCATTAAAGAGCAGCATGTTTTATTTAAATAGATAAATCTATTAGTACTTTTTAGCCTTTAAAATTACTTCAAACTAAAATTTGGGTGTGCAGCATGCAAGGTCCTTCCAGTAGACACGATCTTGAACATTGGTCAATAATTACACAAAACAGAGACCTGCTATAAAGAACAAATTGCCAATTTCTGCAGTACAGAATAAGTGATATATTTCTATTAAGTACAATATTCGACAGTTAAATTGCTGCCTTGTTTTACAGGTAAGCCCTTGCTAACTGTGGGCATTTGACTTACTCCAGCCTCCCTTTGAGCTGACAAACATTTTCTACAAGTTATGCTTTACAAAATCACTTGCTCATTTGTTTAACAGGCCATGGTAATTATTAGACCTTAGACTCAATTTGCCACCCACATTTACATATATACCTCAGCAGCTACCTCTGCTTCCATCACTACATTATCAATCTACATTTACAAAGTGGTTTGCACCCACAGACCAATGCTTAAAGTCTATGACGTTGGACTGAAATGCTTGTTTCCTAGAGTATCCAGGCATCAATTTGAAAATCAGTCTGCTGTTCATATTTAATAATAGCATTAAATATCAATAGTAGCTCACTGGAGAAAAAATATATCTTTGAACCATTAAATCTTTGAGCAAGCCTTGCGATTTTTACACTTGGGGCCAATTTTCCTGGTGTAAGGCATACTTGCACTTGAAGTCCCAATCCCATTTCCGACAGATCTAAGTTTTTTGCCAATTGTTAAGGGTTGAGTCGTGATACACACAATGTATCATGATGTGGCTACTGAATAAAAGTGTGTTTGTTTTTATAAAAGATTAACCAGTTGAGCAGGTTTAAAAGTTTGAATGGGAGGTTTTTTTTTCCCACTATCAGTGTTAGTAAGAGTTGCATTGGATTGTTTGAAGATTCTTTTCATCTACAAGTGGCTCCTGAGGCCTGAATATGCTGGATATTGAGTGAGTAGCTTTGGAACGGGTATATGGGATATGAGGGGAAATGGGGGTAGGGGGGGCATGAGTTAGCATAGTGATGGCAGGCAGGTGGGTGGCATGCGAGTGATTTGAAGGGTGAGGGTTACATGCCGAACAGCTTCTGAAACAACTGGGAAAAATTCCTAGAGAATTGAGGTGGGCATTCAAACCAGTCTGCCTCAGCATTCGCCCATGTGACCCCCGACCATTTCCTTCTGGCCTGGGTAGGCCCGATTGTATTGCGATCCCACCTACCCAGAGCATAAATTGAATCTAACAAGCCCCTTTAAATTCCCAACTTCGGCGACGAGCCTGAGGAGTGAAAACCCAACCACTAATCCCCTATTAGGAATTTTCAGAATTATAGAAAATCTAGAGGAGGGTAACTCAGACAAAATGGTGGGGAGTATTAAAGCACCATTAAAACTAAATAGTGTATGTGTAGAATTTGGAATTAATTTCAAGATTTTACTATCAGGCGTACAATTAGAGCAAGCAATGGAGAATCATGGAATATTTTATTTATTCCATCCACATTGATGGTGGTTATAGCTTATTTATAAGATGGCAGATGGTACATTTGTGTAACAAATTGGATCTTTCAATGAATTATACTTATACTGCACTGGATCTGAAATAAAGGGCACAAAATTCATTTCTGGAAGCAACTTACTGAGGCTGAAATCTCTCCTGGGGGGGTGGTGCAGGCTGTGCACCAACTCCTCCAGGACAACACTTGATCTTGAGAAGAACATCCATTTGGTAGTGACAGAAGTCTGTCTGGCAGGCCAAGGCAAAGCACCTAGATGAGGTGAAGGTGACATATGGATTACTTTCTTTCAGTAGTCAAAGCATAGCCCACAAGACCAGGAAGGTAATGCTTTAACTGTATGAAACAATAGATAAGTCACAGTTAGAATGCTGCATGGAGTCTGGTCACTACATTACAGGAATGATATGATTGCATTAAAGAGAAGATAGAGGAGCTTTACAAGAATGTTGCCAGGAATGGAGAATTTTAGCTTCAAGGAAAGATTGAACAGGCTGGGGTTGTTTGTTTTTGAAACAGAGGAAACTGAGGGGAGATTAGGTTTTTAAGTTTATTTATTAGTCAGAAGTAAGGCTTACACTGCAATGAAGTTACTGTGAAATTCCCCTAGTCGCCACATTCGGCGCCTGTTCGGGTCAATGCACCTACCAGCATGTCTTTCACACCGTGGGAGGAAACTGGTGCACCCAGAGGAAACCCACGCAGACACGGGGAGAACATGCAAACTCCACACAGTGACCCAAGCCGGGAATTGAACCTGGGACCCTGGCGCTGTGAGGCAGCAGCGCTAAGCACTGTGCCACCATGCCGTCCACTTGAAAGCATTGAAGCATTCAAAGTTCTGAGGATCAGTGAGTGGTTAGGATCAGGAATGCAGTGCCTTCACAGTGTAGTGGATTCAGGTCCAATTGAGATATTCAAGAGGGAACTGGGTTATTGTATGAAAAGAAAAAATGTGTAGGGCTAAGGGGAGGAAGTGGGGGAGCGACATGAGGTAAATTGTTCCAATAGAGAGCCGGCACAGGTACGACAAGCCAAATTGCCTCCTTCTGTTTGTAACCATTCTGAGATTCTGAGCAGATGTGGGATCTTTGCACCCACTTACATTTAAGATATGAAGTTTGCCGACTGGCCCATAGTGCCACAGTACAGGATGGCTCAGGGTCCAAGGCAGATGTTGCAAAGTTTTTCTGACATGGTACTGAAGGTTCTAGTGGAGCAAGAAGGATATCCTGTACCCATACTTCAGGTGAGGTTGGGTGGAAAGAACAACAAAACAAAGAACAAAGAACAATGCAGCACAGGAACAGGCCCTTCGGCCTTCCAAGCACGCACCGCTCCCTGGTCCAAACTAGACCATTCTTTTGTATCCCTCCATTCCCACTCCATTCATGTGGCTATCTAGATAAGTCTTAAACGTTCCCAATGTGTCCGCCGCCACCACCTTGCCCGGCAGCGTATTCTAGACCCCCACCACCCTCTGTGTAAAATACGTCCTTCTGATATCCGTGTTAAACCTCCCCCCCTCACCTTGAACCTATGACCCCTCGTGAACATCACCACCGACCTGGGAAAAAGCTTCCCACTGTTCACCCTATCTATGCCTTTCATAATTTTATACACCTCTATTAGGTCACCCCCTCATCCTCCGTCTTTCCAGTGAGAACAACCCCAGTTTACCCAATCTCTCCTCATAACTAAGCCCTTCCATACCAGGCCACATCCTGGTAAACCTCCTTTGCACTCTCTCTAAAGCCTCCACATCCTTCTGGTGGTGTGGCGACCAGAACTGGGTGCAGTATTCCAAATGCGGCCGAACCAACGTTCTATACAACTGCAAAATCAGACCCCAACTTTTATACTCTATGCCCCGTCCTATAAAGGCAAGCATGCCATATGCCTTATTCACTACCTTCTCCACCTGTGACGTCACCTTCAAGAATCTGTGGACTTGCACACCCAGGTCCCTCTGCGTATCTACACCCTTTATGGTTCTGCCATTTATCGTATAGCTCCCCCCTACGTTAGTTCTACCAAAATGCCAAAAGGGGTTGAAGAGATGCCACCTCACACTATTTGTCCTCCTCGCTCTCTCCTGCTAACGCCTATAGGGTGCCTCAGAGGCTGTGTAGCACAGATACTTCATTATTTTAGGAGGAGTCCTCAGAGAATTTTCGAAATAAACATTACTCAAGTGCTAGTGACGATTTAGCAAATAATGCCCCAGAAAATATCCTGATGTCCTTCAGAGATTGTCTTCACAGCTCCAGCAACAATGAACATAAAGTGGTGAATATCTCTTTAAGTGGTGAGTACCCCTTTAACTAATGCTTAAAATTCATATCAGAATCTTGTTTACTCCCAAAGAGCTGGTTGCTGTTAGGAGAGAATGCCAGAACACGTGCTAGTCACCAAAATGCTGTGCAGCCTCTTTAATGAGCACTAGCAGGCAACTTAAGTGGCAAATAGCTTCTGCAAAAGCCTGAGGGCAGTCATCCCTAACATAGGCTTCAACTCTTTTACCAAGATGACACCTTATGCTAAATCTTGGAGAGTCTTTAAAGCCTAAATGTACTGCTGAAAATTACTCTCTTTCATTTTACAAATACATAGTATGATCGTGTCAACTGCATGACATAATGTGACATAATGTAACAAAATTGCCTAAAGCATTTCTCTCTCCCAAATAAAAACATATTTTCATGAAGAGCAAAAGTTGTATATTTTAACATTGTGCTGTGAACAAATAGCAAGGCAAATCTGAACCTTTTTCAGGCAGTACAGGTAACTAATTACAAGAGATATTTCAAACCAGATCTGTCAGTATTGTCCCCTGGGGAGGAGAATTTTAATGATGGGGCAAATTTAAGTCGCAAGCCAGACCCATTAGGTGTACACAACATTACAAAAGAGAAAGAACATTCAGATCCAATGAGAACAGGTTTTCTTCTGCTTGCCCACAACAGCTCAACAGGGAATGGGCTCGGTACATTCAGCAGCATCTACATCTGTTGAGAGCAGGCAAAGCTGACATTCTCAGCTGCAGGTGGGAATCACAGCTTTCCTGTTACAAGTCTTCTGCTCACTAACAATTTTTTCTTACAGATGCACCAGAGAAAGCATCCTTTCTGGATGTATCACAGCGTGGTATGGCTCCTGCTCTGACCAAGACCGTAAGAAACTGCAAAGGGTTGTGAACACAGCCCTGTCCGTCACGTAAACCAGCCTTCCATCTATTGGGGGGAATTTTCCCGTCCCGTCACCATGGGAATCGTAGCGGGCGGGGGAGAGCAGACCATGCAAAGGCCCATTGACCTTGGGTGGGATTTTCCAGTCTTGGGGCGAGCGCAGCTGGAAAATACCACCCACTGACTCCGTTCACGCTTCTTACTGCCTCAGAAAAGCCAGCATAATCAAGGACCCTACGCACCCCGGACATACTCTTTTCCACCTTCTGCCATTGGATAAAAAAGATACAAAAGTCAGATCACATACCAAGTGATTCAAGACCAGCTTCTTTCTGCTGCCATCAGACTTTTGAACGGACCTACTTTATATTAAATGGATCTTTCTCTACACCCTAGCTATGACTGTAACACTAAATTCTGCACCCACTCCTTTTCTTCTTCCCTATGTACTCTGAGTGTTATGTTTTAACTGTAGAGCGCGCAAGAAACAATACCTTTCACTGTATCCCAATACATGATGAGAATAAAAAATCAAATCATAAAGAGTACAACTTGGCTTCAAAGTCCTGATGATGCAACTTTAAAACAGCATGCACATCACAGTTCAATGAAGTAGCTCCTGAGGGAGATAGAGCCATTCTATACATCTGAATTTAAAAATCTTCAATGCAATATTTTGTTGAATACATTATCCACTGGTAACTTGGAGCTTTTAGAAAGCAAACAAGAATGAAACAGTCCCGGGAAGCATTTGAAGAACAAAATAAATCTATTGGTGAGCATTCAGTTCAACAATTGCCATTTTGACTTAACTATTAAAGTAGTGATACAACATTGCCATGCTTGCTATAACCTACAATAATCAAGCTGGCCACTCCCTTGATCTTTTCAATTCCAATTCTCTTCCCACACCTAGTGGTGCACTAAGGCAGACTTTCATCTGTTTCCATGGCTACTAACTCCAGGAACAATTCGCTAGTCTGTCACCAGGGACTTATAGCTTGAAGAGTGCCTCACCACATCAAGTGTGGCTGACCAGGAGTCTCTCTGCTCTTACTACCAGCCATTGGTGTATTTGGAAGGATTTGCAGGTTGACACACTGTTTGATCCTGCTATGAACGCACCTTGCTTGGCCAACAAGTCCTTGGGTGGGACTCGAACCCAAAGTTTCTGGATCATAGCCAGGATTGCTATCCACTGTGCCACAAGGCCTCTTATCTTGATCTTTACTGTTATATAAAAAAACAAAACTTCAACAGTTTTTAAAGTTGACCATCCCCTTCAAGTTTTATTTTTTCTCTTCCTAGACTCTAAATTACTTTATTGTGCGAATATATTGCTTTGCAAAAGTGTAACAACTATCAAGTGACACAATGGTTTGGGACTTTGCCAAACTTTCCATCCTTATCTTGAGTGGCCTCTGCCACCCCACCCCTCATAACATTAATCTAGAAAAGGTGGGTATATTTCTTGCATCAGTACAAGTCTAATACTCAACCCTATTTTACAAATGAGTGTTTATAAATCCAGATTTGGGATTAAATCAGGGCGTTGTGAAATCAGCAGGTGAAAGTTTCACTCTTCCACAACTCCAATGGCGCAATATTGCTGTCGAATGTCTCCCTTACATTTTTGAAAAGTAATTTTTAAAAAACGCAATCGCAGGTATTTTAATTACTATTGAGGCAGAATGAAATGTTCTTCATGCATTATCAAGAGCACATGTTCTTCATGCAATATCAAGAGCACAGCTTTAATAATTCAATGGGATCATCTGTTAACCAAGCATATAGATCACTAATTGACTAAAACCATATAGAGCCACAAGTTTAAAGTTTGATTATTAGTGTCACAAGTAGGCTTACATTAACAGTGCAATGAAGTTGTAGACTCCTATTTATTGACTACAGCTCAGCCTTCAACGCCATTATTCCCACGAAACTCATCTCCAAACTCCGTGGCCTGGGCCTCGGCACCTCTCTCTGCGTCTGGATCCTGAACTTCCTAACTCTCAGACCACAATCAGTAAGGATAGGCAGCAACACCTCTTCCACGATCATCCTCAACACTGGTACCCCACAAGGCTGTGTTCTCAGCCCCCTACTATACTCCTTATACACTTATGACTGTGTGGCCAAATTCCCCTCCAATTCGATTTTCAAGTTTGCTGATGACACCACCGTAGTGGGTCGGATCTCAAACAATGACGAGACAGAGTACAAGACTGAGGCAGAGAATCTGGTGAACTGGTGCGGCAACAATAATCTTTCCCTCAATGTCAACAAAACTAAGGAGATTGTCATCGACTTCAGGAAGTGTAAAGGAGAACATGTCCCTGTCTACATCAACGGGGACGAAATAGAAAGGATCAAGAGCTTCAAGTTTTTAGGTGTCCAGATCACCAACAACCTGTCCTGGTCCCCTCATGCCGACACTGTAGTTAAGAAAACCCACCAACGCCTCTACTTTCTCAGAAGACTAAGGAAATTTGGCATGTCAGCTAGGATTCTCACCAACTTTTACAGAAGCACCATGGAAAACATTCTTTCTGGTTGTATCACAGCTTGGTATGGCTCCTGCTCTGCCCAAGATTGCAAGGAACTACAAAAGGTTGTGAATGTAGCCCAATCCATCATGCAAACCAGCCTCCATCCATTGACTCAGTCTACACTTCCTGCTGCCTCGGCAAAGCAGCCAGCATAATTAAGGACCCCACGCATGCTGGGCATTCTCTCTTCCACCTTCTTCCGTCAGGAAAAAGATACAAAAGTCTGAGGTCATGTACCAACCGACTCAAGAACAGCTTCTTCCCTACTGCTGTCAGAGTTTTGAATGGACTTACCTTGCATTAAGTTGATCTTTCTCTACACCCTAGCTATGAGTGTAACACTACATTCTGCACTCTCTCGTTTCCTTCCCTATGAACGGTATGCTTTTTATAGCACGCAAGAAACAATACTATTCACTGTATGTTAATACATGTGACAATAATAAATCCAATCAAATTTACTGTGAAAATCCCCTAGTTGCCACATTCTGGCACCTGTTCGGGTACACGGAGGGAGAATTTAGCATGGCCAATGCATCTTACCAGCACTTCTTTCAGACTGTGGGAGGAAATCGGAGCACCCAGAGGAAATCCACGCAGACATGGGGAGAATATGCAGACTCAGCACAGACAGTGACCCAAGCGGGAATTGAACTGCTGTAAGGCAGCAGTGCTAACTAGTGTGCCACCAAGCTGCCCCAACAGCTCCCCTGTATTGCTAGGCCACATATACAGCAACATAACAACAGATATGTTAGCTGTAATTAAACAAATCAGAAAGCCTTTGGTTGACTTTCTAGTTGCATTTTTATGAGATTGCTGTGTCATACAATACATGTATCGTAAATCATATTCAAAGTAGGAAATTCCTTCACTGACCTCAAATAAATTTTTGAAAATAATTTTACAACTAGGTTTAGAAAATATTTCCATTAGCTGCAGTTGTTTGCTGGAAACGTTAATACAATGGCTAACTTAGCCATTTATTTGATACCCTCTCTTCTAACTATCTGGCACGTTAAGTATACAATTTAACACAGTTTTTACTTAGAAGGATAAACAGATTAATGTTGAACAAGTTTCCTTTTTCTATAAGTAAGCACTGTGTGGAAGCAGAAGAGATTGGGAGGGGTGGGGACTCAGGGTCTGAAAGTTTAACACAAACTAGAATAAATCTCACACCAAGCATGGTGCAGAAATTTCACCAAAATGCATTGAACAAGTTAGCTGTCATTTTTTCCATCCACGATACGTTATTTTACATCTGTTAGGAGACATGTGACACCTGCAGCTGTTCCTTCCTTACAACAAGCACTACAATCTCACTGAAATACAAGACCGTTCATTAAAAAAAATTGACCTGGAGGAGATACTACCCTAAACTACCGTGGTTACACAGCGGATCTTCATCCATCACTTGTCTCCAGTTACTGTGGGCCCACAGTTGGCATTTCTTTTCACGGTCCCATCTTTTGTCATTCCTAAGACTCAAATGATTAATACAAAATTTTGCAGTCAATGGTGAGGCAATAGTGCTTATCATTGGCCTCAAACAAAGTTGTTCATAAATATTAGCAATCTCCGAGATATAGACATCATCTTTCCCAACGCTAATTTGAATCTGGCACCAAATCATGCAAACCTTCAGGCATCTAGGCAGGCTAAGCCACCAATCACATTGAAGATTTTTCACAAACAGCAAACTAGGAAGCAATAGAAATTTTATTGATAACAAAATAAAGATTTTTTGTTTTCATGTGTGTCAATCACACAACTAACCAAACAAGCAAAATGGACATGGTTAATTTTGTGTTTTGTTTAAGATCATTTTGTAAATTCTAATTCTTCTACATCCCATTAGGTTGAAGCTGAAATATCAGACTTGAAAACTATATATTATGTAATGTCAAAAATTTTAGAAATTACCATAATGGAAAAACTTGACATTATAGAACTATAAAATTAATCCTCCAGGTCCAGAGAGATTCCTCAAAAGTAGTTATAAATTAATGTGCCATTAAAATCCCAGTTACACTTCATTAGGAAGGCATAACTTTTTCTAGGATTTTTCAGCTTAAAAGAGGTTTATGATTTCTAATTAATTTGTATCTGCAGAATTTTCAACAACATACCCTATGGAGAAACGTGAGTCACTTCTGGATTTTTTTGCTTAACTGTGCTTGTGCAGATCCCAGTTGTCAATTTCAGAGGAGCAATGGCAGCAAATGCCGATGGTTTCACCATCATTACTACTGTAAAATCTGAACTGCTGCCGTTAGTCAGCTGAAATTAAAAAGGGTTAATGCTGATTGTACAAAGGCCTGCATTAAAATATGCAACCAGTTAGTGTTCAACTAACTCAGGGAACAAATTGCCTGTTCTTATTTTAATTAGCTGATAACAGAATTTCCTGAAGCATATTTAAATTTAATATGATGCAATGAACTAAAATGTATCCTCTGTAGCAGTATTGGTGATTCAGAATGCAGTTAAAAACATTGCTACTGCTTGCAATTATGTCACTGACCCTTTGCTTTACCTGCCTCTCCCAGTGATCTCTGCCCTGTGTTCTGTAAATAGGAGGAGTCCTGCTACTCAAACACATGTACAGCTACTCAAAGTAGGATTCTGTTATTAAACTCATTCTGTTGCTGCCCTTTCAAGCAATTCCCAGCATTTTCACAGTTTCTCAAAATAGTGCTTCAATTTTTAATAGAAAGGCAGACCACGGAAAAACTAATGGATAAGTCAGTTTACATCAGAATATCTGGCAAAGCATAATTGCTTATTTAAGATAATCAGACTTTACATAAACCTATAATCATCTGCACTTTTGAGTACAAGGTCCATCAGATATAATTTATCTGCAGTTTGCTTTTCATAAGTGTTATCAAGTTTCCCACCTATTACACAAGTTTGTTGATACTTTCTATATTTCCTGTTCTCAAAATAAGGAATTGATTTTTTTCTGGATAACTGTATTAACATTACACACATTTGATTTGTTGGTATGACTAGGAGGAAATTGCATGATTGTTTGATTCCAATACACCCAAAGAGGCACATGACGTGCATAGGCAGCTGGGATCAAGTGAATCTCTTGAAGAGTATAGGGGTGTAGGAGTAGAGTTAAGAGAGAAATCAGGAGGGCAAAAAGGGGACACAAAATTGTTTTGGCAAAGGAGAATCCAAAGAGCTTCAACAAATACATAAAGGGCAAAAGAGTAACAAGGGACAGAGTAGGGCCTCTTAAGGATCAATAAGGTCATCTATGTGCGGATCCACAAGAGATGGGTGAGATCCTAAATGAATATTTCTCATCAGTATTTACTGTTGAGAAAAGCATGGATGTTAGGGAACTTGGGGAATTAAATATTGATGTCTTGAGGAGTGTACATATTACAGAGAAGGAGGTGATGGAAGTCTTAAAGCGCATCAAGATAGATAAATCTGCGGGACCTGATTAGGTATATCCTGGGACGTTGTGGGAGGCTAGGGAGGAAATTGCGGGTCCCCTAGTCAAGATATTTGAATCATCGATAGTCACGGGTGAGGTGCCTGAAGATTAGAGAGTGGCAAATGTTGTGTCTTTGTTTAAAAAGGGCTGCAGGGAAAAGCCTGAGAACTACAGGCCAAGTTAGCCTCACATCTGTGGTGGGTAACTTGTTGGAGGGTATTTTGAGAGACAGGATCTACAGGCATTTAGAGATGCAAGGACTGATTAGGGACAGTCAGCATGGCTTTGTAAGTGGAAAATCATGTCTCACAAATTTGATTGAGTTTTTTGAAGGGGTAACCAAGAAGGTAAATGAGGGCAGTGCAGTTGATGTTGTCTACATGGACTTTAGCAAGGCCTTTGACAAGGTACCGTATGGAAGGTTGTTGCATAAAGTTAAATCTCACAGGATCCAGGGTGAGGTATCTAAATGGATACAAAATTGGCTTCTTGACAGAAAAGTTGCAGAGAGTTGTTTTTCAAACTGGAGGCCTGTGACCAGCGGTGTGCCTCAGGGATCAGTGCTGGGTCCACTGTTATTTGTCATTTATATTAATGATTTGGATGAGAATATAGGGGGCATGGTTAGTAAGTTTGCAGATGACACCAAGATTGGTGGCATGGTGGACAGTGAGGAAGGTTATCTCCAATTGCAGCGTGATCTTGATCAATTGGGCCAGTGGGCTGACGAATTGCAGATGGAGTTTAATTTAGACAAATGTGAGGTAATGCATTTTGGTAGATTGAACCAGGGCAGGACTTACTCAGTTAATGGTAGGGCGTTGGGGAGGGTTACAGAACAAAGACATCTAGGAGTATGTGTTCATAGCTCCTTGAAAGTGGAGTCACAGGTGGACAGAGTGGTGAAGAAGGCATTCGGCATGTTTGGTTTCATTGGTCAGAATATTGAATACAGGAGTTGGGACGTCTTGTTGAAGTTGTACAAGACATTGGTAAAGCGACACTTGGAATACTGTGTGCAATTCTGGTCACCCTATTATAGAAAGGATATTATTAAACTAGAAAGAGTGCAGAAAAGATTTACTAGGATGCTACCGGGACTTGATGGATTGAGTTATAAGGAGAGGCTGAATAGATGGGACTTTTTTCTCTGGAGCGTAGGAGGCTGAGGGGTGACCTTATAGAGGTCTATAAAATAATGAGAGGCATAGACAAGGTAGATAGTCAATATCTTTTCCCAAAAGTAGGGGAGTCTAAAACTAGAGGGCATAGGTTTAAGGTGAGAGGGGAGAGATACAAAAGTGTCCAGAGGGGCAATTTTTTCACACAGAGTGTGGTGAGTGTCTGGAACAAACTGTCAGAGGTAGTAGTAGAGGTGGGTACAATTTTATCTTTTAAAAAGCATTTAGATAGTTACCTGGGTACGATGGGTATAGAGGGATATGGGCCAAATGCGGGCAATTGGGATTAGCTTAGGGGTTTTAAAAAAAATATAAGGGCCGCATGGACAAGTTGGCCCAAAGGGCCTGTTTCCATGCTGTAAACCTCTATGACTCTAATAGCATATTGGGAGGTTGTCTGTTGTTGTGGGGCGATATATACACACAGATAGAAGATTGGCTAACAAACAAAAACAGGGAATTGGGATAAATAGATCATTTTCAGGTTGGCAAACTGTAACTAGTTTGGTGCCACAGGGATCAGTGTTGGGGCCTCAATTATTTGCAATCTGTACTGATGACTTGCATCAAGGCACCAGCTGTACTGCAGCGAAATTTAATGATGATACAAAGATAGGTGGGAAAGCAAGTTGTGAGCAGATTATAAAAAGGTCAGATTTTCAAAGTGTCATGGAGTTCCGTTGCCCTTAAAAAATGGTGGAAGGGATCCATATCTGGACGTCTTGCCTACTCCCCAACCTTTCAGACCGGTTCCATTTTCGCCATTAAACGAAAGAGGTCAGGGCGTGGTTCACACAAGCAGGAAATTCTCATGAAGGGCAGATAAGGTATGTTGAACTATCAAACTGCCATTTTGTTTCAATCCCCAAACTTTGAAAAGTAAAAAACAGCTTGCCTGTGTCAGTAAGAATTGAAAAAACCCAAGTTCCAAAGCTGTTTAAATCCCCAACCATTTAAAATCTTGAAAACAAAACCCCAGATAGTCTCCTATATGCCACCCCCCACCCCCACACAGCCCAAAATTTGCATAGCCACCCCCCTCCCGCATAGCTCTGGTCATTGTACATACTACTCCTGCCTGGTCAGAGCCCCACCCCCACTTAGGCCCCAACACTATTCAGGCTACACCCTTTGCCACTGCCCCAGCACACTTATGGTGACCAACCTGGCAGTACCAGGGTGCCAGGTTGCCAGTGCCAGGCTGGCACTGACTGATGGGCACTGTCCGGCCATGCCCCTGACCACCCGGGGGCTTCAATGGCCTCCGATCCCCCTGGCATGGCCATCCCATCTGGTCTCTGCGCATGGAGTCCAGTGGTGATTATTGAGGTGGTAAGTATCCATGAGGCTGCAAATGGCTGCGTCAGATGTGCTGATGTCATGCTGATCATGACATTAATATTCGATGTTGTCCCCTTGTTCAAGAAGGGGAGTAGAGAGAACCCTGGTAATTATAGACCAGTGAGCCTTACTTCTGTTGTGGGCAAAGTTTTGGAAAGGATTATAAGAGATAGGATTTATAATAATCTAGAAAGGAATAATTTGATTAGGGATAGTCAACACGGTTTTGTGAAGGGTAGGTCATGCCTCACAAACCTTATTGAGTTCTTTGAGAAGGTGACCAAACAAATTTTAAACAGTTGGGGATTTAAACAGCTTTGGAACTTGGGTTTTTTCAATTCTTACTGACATGGATGAGGGTAAAGCAGTTGATGTGGTGTATATGGATTTCAGTAAAGCATTTGATAAGGTTCCCCATGGTAAGCTATTGCAGAAGATATGGAGGCATTGGATTGAGGGTGATTTAGTGGTTTGGATCAGGTATTGGCTAGCTGTAAGAAGACAGAGGGTGGTGATTGATGGGAAATGTTCATCCTGGAGTTCAGTTACTAGTTACTACCGCAAGGATCGGTTTTGGGGCCACTGCTGTTTGTCATTTTTATAGATGACCTGGATGAGGGCGTAGAAGGATGGGTTAGTAAATTTGCGGATGACACTAAAGTCGGTGGAGTTGTGGACAGTGCGGAAGGGTGCTGCAGGTTACAGAGGGACATAGATAAGCTGCAGAGCTGGGCTGAGAGGTGGCAAATGGAGTTCAATGCGGAAAAGTGTGAGGTGATTCACTTTGGAAGGAGTAACAGGATTACAGAGTACTGGGCTAATGGTAAGATACTTGGTAGTGTGGATGAACAGAGAGATCTCGGTGTCCATGTGCATAGATCCCTGAAAGTTGGCACCCAGGTTGATAAGGTTGTTAAGAAGGCATACGGAGTGTTAACCTTTATTGGTAGAGGGATTGAGTTTCGGAGCCACAAGGTCATGTTGCAGCTGTACAAAACTCTGGTGCGGCCACACTTGGAGTATTGCATACAGTTCTGGTCGCCGCATTATAGGAAGGATGTGGAAGCCTTGAAAAGGGTGCAGAGGAGATTTACCAGGATGCTGCCTGGTATGGTGGGAAGCTCTTATGAGGAAGGGCTGAGGGACTTGAGGTTGTTTTCGTTAGAGAGAAGGTTAAGAGGTGACTTAATAGAGGCATACAAGATGATCAGAGGATTAGATAGGGTGGATAGTGAGAGCCTTTTTCCTCAGATGGTGATAGCTAGCACGAGGGGACATAGCTTTAAATTGAGGGGTGATAGATATAGGACAGATGTCAGAGGTAGGTTCTTCACTCAGAGAGTAGTAAGGGCGTGGAATGCCCTGCCTGCAGCAGTAGTGGACTCGTCAACATTAAGGGCATTTAAATGATCATTGGATAAACATATGGATGATATTGGAATAGTGTAGGTTAGATGGGCTTTAGATTGGTTTCACTGGTCGGCGCAACATCGAGGGCCGAAGGGCCTGTACTGCGCTGTAATGTTCTAATTGGATCCCCCCCCTTACAGAACTGTGCTGGTAACACTGCATGCGGCGTAAAACCAAATGTGAACCTGATCTCTGGCCTTCGCACACAATCTTACCGGCTCACTATGCCGGTTGATTGGCCCTCATTTCCAATTCTCCAGCTAAGTAAGCCCACCTGCTGTTTCATTATCTTACCTTCCTAGCTGTTACCCCCTTAAGTCAATATCCCCCCCACCTTTTTTATGTAATGGTCTTCAATCTTTCTTTAGTTGCATTTATCCTGATTTTTACAATTAAACCTTAATCTGCCCAGAGCTAAAAATGACCACTGGAACATTCTATGAACCATGAACTAGGTGTTTATAACACCTGTCATCTCCAGGAATAAATGCATGCATTTTCAAATAATAAAATGCTTTCTATTTGGCTAAGATACACAGTAGTTTAAAATATATCTTGGCCAGTTTGCTTGGAACTACTGATAATGTTTATATTATAACAATAGCAGCTCTTAATTAAACAAGGTTTGCCTGATTACCTCTCTGCTGCTTATACTTAAAAATTCATTTCAAAGACAATTTGAATGTTGCATGAGTTGGATATTGCTGCTAAAATCAAACACCAACTTCCAACGAGCCCACAGCACACATGCACAGTTAAATATGCAAATCCAGATGTTGCTGTCCAAAACATGTTTCTCCTCTGTAAGATGCATTTCGCCATCTAGCTCCTGACACGGAAATACAGGAAGTTCCTGCACTGACTCAGATGTTGGCTAAATTCGTCAGGCAAAGCCAAGGTTTATCAATTCCAATGTAAGTAAATAAGCCTGTGTTGCAGGCAAACAACCTCTTTGGCATTAAATTAAATGTTTGTAAGTGTGGAGACACATTCTTTTAGCTTTTCATCATTGTGAATTTTTGTCCAAATTTACATAATTTGTATTTACTTCACCTGGCTCTTTTATCTCTTTCTCTCTCGATTACATTTATCGTTCCTTCTCTTTATTTTGCTTTTTGTACCTGATATGGCATTGAATTCACTATTCTAACACATCTGATTCAGATTCTACGCTAGTCATTAATAATTGTACTGTCTGATTCATTTAGTTCATCCACAGTTGTTCTCCCTATTCAAACAGGTCCCTGATGCCTTATGTTTAGCTGACAGCAGCTACCGTACAACGCCCATAGAAACACTATGGGCAAGTGCAATTTGCTGCTCACAGCAAAATCTGATCTATTACCTTTCACCTTTCAACAAGCTTGTATATTTTGATGTTATTTTTTAATGCAATACCAAAGCTCTGTTTACACAACGTGCTATGTGTATTTAACATTAATGAAACAACAACGCTCATAGTAAATTTTCTACTGCATATTTTGTTATAAGAGTTCAGAAGTTTAATGATAGCAAAAGCCTGGAAGCCACAGATTGCAGAATTAGTAAAATAAACTTGTCACATTGTGGAAGGGGATTTCAGGTTAGCTAAGTTAGATCCACAGACGGATTTAGGCTATAGTGACATGCGGATAGAAGGGTTCAATGATTCAACCTAACAAGATAATGTTGACAGTTTGCTCATATGTGAATGCAATAACAGTATTAAAATGAAATGGAATATGATCTTAAAGTATGTATTGGAATATTAAATGTACTTTTAAATGTATTTCTTAAATATAAATGTATTGTTCGTCTCAGTCAAAAATGCAAATACTGCAGAAATATAGTGATAAGGTCAGAAGTTCATGAGTTAAAAGTCCATTAGTCAGCAAAATAAGCTTTAATATTTTCAGTCCCGGGACTGTTATTGAAACATAATGTAATGTAATAGAGGCACCCATTGTCCAGACATAAGAAAGTATCTTTTTAACGGGCCCAGAAAGGCACTTATCTCACTGTCTGGCAATGCACCTATGGGAAAGGTATAGCAATAGAAGCGTCCCTGACAACATAGCAATCAGGAAGTAGGCTTTGTCAGTGGGAAGATGTCCGGAATTAAATGGACAAATAGAATATCATTATATTGAGTGGCATATTGCAATTGGCTGAGGTAATCTGTCTTGTATTGGACTGACATATTAACACTAAATGAAATTGACTCTAAGGAAATGAGAAGGTGTATGTCTAGATAACGAAGAGTATAATTGTGCTGTAATTTGGTTGAGTGCCTGAGATCTTTGGAGGGGTCTTGTAACACTGAACCAGAGCTATTTGACCATCTAAAGGCCTCCCATGGTCAATGTCTTGTTTGTCTTATATAATTTTTATGTTTTAAAATAAATTTTGGTTATGTCTTTTTGAACAGAGACTGTGCCTTTTGTGAGTTTTTTAAAACAGAATTTAAGTTTTAAAGATTGGCCACCATCGTAAAAGTAAAATCCCCACTTTACACACTATAGTTAAAATACATCCTCATTCACTTATTCCCTACAAATATTTGTTTTTACACAGTATTTTATGTCCTAATTACTATAATGGATTTACAGTATTTGCTTAGGTTGCAGTACCTTTATTCTTCACTCCTCCCTCCATAAAATATTTTTCTCAGTTATTACTACAATAATAGCTCTGTGGTTTTTGCTGAAGCCATTAATAGTGGACTCCTGCCTGTCATGCTTTCCTCGTTGTGCTGAGTTTCCAGTAATCAGGGCAGAACTTGTAGTCATTTGCCATGATTCAGGTTAGGTTGGCTGACTGTAGCATTAATAAAGAGAAATTCACAGAAATTTCAACACAAACATCTGGACCATTCAGACCAACCAGTTTCTGCCCATGTTTACCCTTGACATATGCAAACTGTTATAAATTAGAGTTATTGTGTGTTGCATGGTCCCTTTAAGGTTTTGGTCAAGTGGTCAGTCTATGATGTCATCGGCTACTTTGTGGGCTATATTCAGTCTAGATCCACAGTGGAGTGAAGAGCTACCTGATAAACGTATTCTGTTGTTACACCCAAAGTCCACGTGCTATCACTATCTTTTCTTTGATTACAACAAGTGCTACAAATGTAACAGGATAATCCCAGAAGTATAATGGTTGTAACTATAGTTCCTCAATCTTGACCACTCAGCATTGATACAGGCCATTTGACCCAAACAGAGCAAGCTTACCTTCAACGCAAG
Organism: Mustelus asterias; assembly: GCF_964213995.1. Taxonomy (NCBI): domain Eukaryota; kingdom Metazoa; phylum Chordata; class Chondrichthyes; order Carcharhiniformes; family Triakidae; genus Mustelus; species Mustelus asterias. Next base: position 105,140,636 of record NC_135802.1, read on the forward strand.
CAAATCATTCAAATAATTTGCCGAACCCATTCCTATATATATTTTCCACTTTTTCCCTTTGCAGTAGGCTTTTCAGAAACATCTTTCTCTGAGACCAGTGCAAACACCACATCTCCTCAGTGATGAACCCCAAATGTCATTCCATTTTACTTTTGATTACTATCCCACAACTTTACTTTTATAAATGTTTCTGATTGTTCTATGCCACGTTTTGCAATTCCACAAGAAGCGGGAGCAGGATGAATAATAAAGAACTTCTAAACAGAAATTCCAATTAGAACAGTAAGTCTGTGGAGGAGATAATTTGAAATTACCCCTATTATTAAGTAGCCATGTTTGCAAATAGGTTTTGTTTTTTATGTAGAACTGTGTAATTTGTGTGTTCGTTATGATTGCTACTCCTAACTTTGTGCACTCACCTGTGTGAATATAAACAGTGGTTGAAAGCTTTTGGGCAAGTTGGTTGGTTGTTTTGTCATACTCATGACAGCACTGGAATAGTCAAGACCGGAGGTGGCATAGTTATGGATAATAATCTCAGGAACAGCTAGATTGAGGGGAGCAGACGCAATCAGTGTTAGGAAGTGGATCAGACTCTCCGTGATCCAAAATATAAACAGTTGGACTCCAGTAGGGATTTTTTTGACAAGACACAAAATGGATTTTTAATTTCATTTCTTTTTTCTAAGTAAGGTGTACTTTGCTTTCAATATACTTTGCCTTTATTTACATTACCCTTTAAACAGTCCTAAACTTTATCACCAAAATAAAAATGCTAAACTAAACTGCACTGTCAGATCATCCTATTTTTCCTTTCTTGGGGAATACAGGCCTATTTCCCAAGCTTAAACTCACAATGCATAACTCTAAACCTAGCTACAGTGACCACATGAATTGCAATGATCAATCTCTACCTTCACTCTATAATTATCAGCAATTACAGCTGGAGTGATTATATAACTACTCCAATTGTACTATAACTCTAAACCTAGCTTACAGTGATCGCATGGATTGCAATGATCAATCTCTACCTTCCCTCTGTAATTACCAACCATTACAGATGGAATGAATATATAACTACTCCAATTGTACAATAACTCTAAACCTAGCTTACAGTGATCACATAAATTGCAATGATCAACTATCTCTACCTTCCCTTTGTAACTACTAACCATTACAGATGGAGTGATTATATCCTAACTATTCAAATTGTATTACATGATATGAATGGCATACACGATACAGGTAGGGTTGGTAACTCCAGTTTGGGCATCTTCCTGGTGATTTTATCTTCCAACCACCGCCCAACCCCCGCCCTCCCCCACCCCACCCCAAACAGTTATTTTTCCTCATCACTAATATTTTTTTAGAAAAATAAATAAAATTATTCAAAGAAAATTAAAGAACAAACATATTTTATGAAAGGCCCTATGGATCTCTCCTGGGTTACTCACTGCAATCTGCAAGAGATTGACCCTGAAGGGTCAGCAACCCTAGATACAGGAGTTTTGTTATGTAGTTTAGATCAGGTGACTTCTCAGAAGTTATCCCACTACCCACACTATTCTGCACTTCATCATTTTATTTTTGTACATGTATATATTTTGCACAAATCATTGGTGAGTTCCATTTATCACGGATTATTTGCTAATATGGAAATAATAAATATTGGAAATGGCAAAGGTGTAAAGTTTAACTGATTTAGATGATTGTGTTTTATTGGAATATTGTCTTTTTGCAAACTCTGTACAGTTTTTTTTTTAAGTCAATGTTTTTCAAAGTGGTAATAAAGCTCCAATTTTTGAAAGGAAAATTATACTACCAACACCGGAAAGGAGGAGAATAAAGACATTTGAAATTGATGTTGAAACTGGGACAGATGAGATATGCAACTAATGTTCAAATATTCTAAGATCTTCAGAGAGGCCTGGATAAAGAATGCACTTCTTAATGCACTATTTAATCTGTTAAGATCCTTGACCAGACCCCAAGTTATTGGTGTCACCCAGTTTGGGGCAAATAACATTTTGTTTAGTAAACAAAGTTTGAGATTCAAGACACTTACTAAGTGAATAAAGCCACAAGATTCCACAGGTTTTAAACAAAAAGTTCAGAAAGGTAAAACAATTTACAATATCTAATACACTACCATTCAGAGTAGGTATGAAGTACATGTGAATTAACAGGCAAACTGAGGTCGAACACACCACACTACACAATAAATGACAGATGCGACCAAAACAGATTTCATGGATTTCTTAACAACCCACCCAGGCGTTAGTGAGCCAATCTCACCAAGACTCCATTTCTTTCATAAGGGCTTCCAATCTTCACATTCAAAGGTCACGCCTTGGAATTTTCTCCAAAAGTCGTTCCAACTTAGATAATTTCAATGACTGCAGAACTTACAAGTTCTCAATCACTCTTTCCGAGATTCTATTTGCCTGGGTTCCCAGATACACTCAAGTATCAACTTACAAGCACAATGTTGATGCCGTACCAAACAGACGGCCCACAGTATGGAGTCAGCAGCGTTTGGCTGCCTTTGTGGATCTTCTGGGCTTCTTCCGAGCTGCCGTCACTTAAAATCTGCTCCCTAAAGCTCTTTAACTTGGAACCGGTTTCTCTGCTCCTTGTTTTTTTTTCTTAACTGGGAATTACTGGAACATCTATACTTTAAATGTTGCAGTCTCCACTGACCGCAACCTTACATATCACGCAGAAACGCAGAATGAATGGATTTCATAACAAATCCAAAATACCAACCTACCCACCAATATCGGGTCTAAATAATTCCTTCAATTGTATGGCCTGAACCTTCTTGCTTGTCGACTTATCACAACTATTGATCATGTTCTGTTCAAACACTTTTCGACATAAATATAAATTTGCATTTTGCTCCCCATTCTACCTTGTTCTGTTGCACCAAAAGCAGAAAATGCTGGAAAATCTGTTTTTGTTTTTGTTTCAGATTCCAGCATCTGCAGTATTTTGCTTTTATCTTGTCTTGTTGCACATCTGAAAGAAATGTTCTGGGTTCAGTTTTTCTATCCCATTAAGAATATCTCCACAAGTTCCTTCTGAGGTATCACTTTTCATGGTGGAAGAGCTACGGCCTAAGTCATTCCTCTTGGCTGTTTCCTCCAAAACTGAGAATCGGCATTGTTGCTGTCACTCACTCCATTTTGGCAATTAGAAATGTACACAAACTGCATGTGTAGCCTCGCCAACACACTGTACAGTTTTTGATGGGTCCACAGTAAAGTGGCATTTGTAATAAGGTCATAACAACAACATTATCTGTTTATCATACAAAAAATATCATTAGATTTTCTTGATCAGTTTTCAATTTTGGGAACATAATGTCAAACTACAAAACACACAAGTATGACCCACAGAAAACAAGTCTGCAGATGGCCTGAGAGCAATTATCCAAGGTTCTTATCCATGGGGAAGGAGAAAATAAAGTTACTGGGTATGCCATGTGTCCATTTCCTAGACTAGTTACACCTGGAAGTGGCTTGGAAGCAGGCTGTTGCTGTACAACTTCAACAAGTTCATAATAAATTATGATATTGAAAACGTCAAAGATAGGAAAAACTCTGAATTGCAATAGTAAGCTTTTAAAGGTACATGGGTGATAACTTCAACCAGGAAGTAAGAGCATGGATGCATATGTGTTTGTAGAACGCTGTAGACAATTTCAAATATTTGTAAAGTAGATAATCTACATGCAGCAGGAATGACATACACTTATATTAATGCACTCCTGATTTCTATACACTTTCACTATTTCCCCCTTCTGTAAATATGCAAGAAGCAGGTAGCCAATTAAAAATTCAAGAATCATATGTCTCCTAAATATTTTAAAAGATTACAAGTTACCTTAATGTACACATCTTGACCTATCTGATCAAACATGATCATACTTGACAGACATTTCAGCTACTAACCACCAGGCACTCAGTTATTTAGGTTTTACAACAAATTGCTTTCTCTCATGAATACAAGTTTACAGAAGCTTTATGTGCCAAACCTAAATATTCAGTACAAACTTTGTGCTGGTATCAAGCTCCACATATTAATGAATAGTACATTGTATCAGAAATCAACTTTACGTTTAGACTTTCATCACATCTCTGGTTCCAAGAAATAGCTCACTGCGATTAAACATTTCACATTAATCATTGTCAGATTCTAACAAGAAGATTTTTTGTATGCTAGTTCAGTAAAACTGTGAGCACACTTGAGAAACATGCTCTACTGTAGCGCACAATGGAAATCCCTCCATTTAAAGTGTTTCAAGCCTCACAGTACACTGAGGGTCAAACTGCCACAAAATGCAGAAATGCCAGCAGCCTTCTCACTGGTGTCAAGTGAAACCTGAAACTTTATGTCATTTTAACAATGTGCTTCCTCAGTACCATGTTCTATTGTCATTTATTAGTTACCTTTCTCAGTAAAATTGCTTTGTAACATAATCTGGAGTATATCAACTATCTGAGTCAATGCTGAAAATGAGTCTTCAAATTTCAGAAGCCTTTTGTAACCTTATAACGCAAAACGTTAATGTTTTCAATTATTAGGTTTGGAACACAGAGCTAGGCTGTCATTAATTCATAAAGTATACTAATAAAAGAATCATTTTCAGAGCAGTCATGCATAAACCAGCTAAAATGAACATGCTGGAAGCTGGATATCTTTGCATGGTTAATAACTTTAACTCAGGTGTCATTACTGTGCCTGAATTAAATGGAAGCAATTTAAAATGTAACAATTGCTTAGTGATTAAAATTACTATGCTTTATTGGAGAATTGCAACCACCTGCTTTGGAATAAAATGTATCTTTTATTGATGTTGAAGCAAATGCACCAATTTAAACCCACATGCAAATATTGTTTTGTTCGATGGCACATTGCTCAGAACAGCTCCAACAAAGGCTTCATACCCCATTCCTAATAGGAAATATGGAAGTGAAAATTGAGAAATAAAAGGTTTATATACCACAAGCAGTTATTTGGTGACAGCTCTGAGGTAACAAAGTCTATCGTCCATTCATTGTGCAACAAGGACATTCTGGTGCGAGCTGTAATGTGCAGAAAAATGAACAGAATATTGCAACTGTTATTTTCAGCTTTTTCCCCCATTCGAAACACTATTAATAGACAGCAGTTTCAAATTAAATTTAAAAGTTCCAGTGCTTAATATTAAGGAGCAGAATATTAAATGGTGTATCATTTCTCCTTGTAAAGGTAGAATGAAAACTATTACTGATCATCTCAAGGTCTAAACTTAATGCAAGTATTGTAAAACAGAATTTTATTGATGATTCATGTGCAAAGGCAAACACAACGCTATTGACTTGCAAGCCCACCTTGCACATTTCAGTTAATAACTGCCATAGGATGCTGTGGGAAATCTTAACAAGTAAGCACAAGTGGTTGGGTGTGGTTTTGGAGGTGGACTGGAGGTTAACTCAGGCAAAATTCCAAAAGCCTTGGGAATTTGCTTCCAACTTTCCCAATTCCAGGTTTAATGCCAGGCCAAGAGGAGGGGGTTTCTCCTTGGCTCACAAATCCCCCACCCCCACCCCTACCCTTAAAAAATTGATTAAGTTGTCAAAACAATATGCCATTTCGGACAACAGACAGAATTGAAATAACAGCGAAGTATATATTTAGATGCAATAATATGACTAATTCTATTTTAAGGAAAAGCTCTGGGTCTTATGTATGTAGGTAAGGTATATGCCGCTTTAAGAGAGCAGGTCAGATGACCCATAATACAACCTCCATCCAGCGTGGAGTTGGGGGAGTCAGTCTTGAACTGACTGTGCTACTGTTAAGACATTCAATAAACAGTTCCTTGTTTGAATTATACCAATCTATCTTGTTGTCTTTTTATAGTCCATTATTAGACCCAAGCATAATATTGGGTACATCATGTAACTTAAGTGCTGTTCATTTCTATGGTAATGAAACCATATTAGTAGTCTAGAAAAAAACAATTCACAGTGCAACAAAAATCCTGTCTGGGAAAAATTTAAATCCAGTTATATTTACATATACTAGTATAACAAAATTATGCTGTCGGAAACAACTGCGACAATGATAGCTATCCAGACCACTATGGATTTGAATTTGTTTTCCACTCTTTCCCTCGCATTCTCCATTAATCTCATATACTTACAATCATGGTTATATCCATCTTAGGGTGCAGCTCCAAGTTATTCTTATGCTATCCCTTTGTGTATTTGTTTGTGTCTGTCTTCTCATTCCTGTATGTCTTCCATCCTTTCTGCATGCCATTTGTTTACAGTTTTTTCTTTCTGACTGCTGCTTTCCATATTGTTTAGATACTCCTTCCCTTTCTCTATGTCTCTCTCTGACTGACTATCTGTGTGTCTCGTATTCTCTAATTTTCTTCTGTCATGCCAACAAGACCTTTGGCTCCAAATTCCTGTTCGCTGCAGAAATCATTTTGTCTTTCTGATAGCTAGGGATTGGGTGTAGGTTGTTTTGTTCCATTGCATAACTGAGCTGTCTGCTGGGGCTAGGGCTGAAAAGGCAATGGGGAATTACTGGGAGGCTACATGAGGCCATGCCCAAGAATATAGCTAATCGCTGCAGTGTGCTGACTATACCAATTATAATTACTGCAATGCTACTGTACTCAGATTTGTAATCATTAGATACTCATTATTTGTCCAAAATAATTTTACTTTTTTGATATATTTTTGCTCTGGACTGTCTAAGGTAACCGCATCAATTAACATTATTGCTGCCTGGAGGAGCAAAGTACATCAGCTGGGGAATGAGGAACATGGTGGCTCCGGGGCAGTTCAACTCAATGTGGACTGCTTCACTTTCTTGTATTACGATCACTGCATCTGCCTCCAAAAGTGGTCATAGGGTTGCTGTGGAGATTTGTGAAAGCTACATTAAAAAATCTTGCCATATATAGTGCCTTTCATGACCTAAGAATGTCCCAAAGTTCTTTACAGCCAATGAAGTAGTTTTGAAATGTAGCACTGATGCAGTGGAAAAAAATGTGGGAGTGCCAATCATAGAATCCCTGCAGCGGAGAAAGAGGCCATTTGGCACATCGAGTCTGTACCGACTCTCCAATAGAGCATCTTATCCAGCCCCTCCCCTCCACCCTATTCCTGTAACCCTGTGCATTTACCATGGCCAACCCACCTAGCCTACACATCTTTGGACTGTGGGAGGAAACCGGAGCACCCAGAGGAAACCCATGCAGGGGAGAATGTGCAAACAGACAGTGACCCAAGGCTGAAATTGAACTCAAGTCCCTGGCGCTGTGAGGCAGCAGTGCTAACCACTGTGCCATCCAAATCAGTTTGTACATAGCCATGTTTCACAAGCAGCAATGAGATAATGGTCAGATAATCTGTTTTAGTGACGTTGTTGAGACAAGAGAGACAAATATTGGCAAAGATACCAAGGAGAACTCCCTTGCTTTTCAAAATGTTCAGTTGCTGAGACAATTGCCTTGTGACTTGAGGAAAAGTAAGTTCTCAGAGATTTCTAAGTAAGTTTGTGATCTCTGTTAATTTTTTTTGGGAACAAGAATAGGGTGGATACAAATCTGTCAAGGGCTGAGGAAGATCCAAAGATTCCACAGAAAGCAATAGGATCAGTAAAGGAAAAGGAGGCTAACGGAGTTATTCGAATTGAAAGTGGCAAAGATAGAGATAGTGGAAAGCAAAGGAGCTGAGATCAAAGCAGCAGAAATTGCAGGGAACACACCAGGGGTTGCGGACACCTCCTTAAAGATTTAAATAGGAACAAAGGAAGATCCCAAACAGCAAGCCAAAAGTGAGGAAGATGCCCCACTTCGTTGATGTGTCACAAGGGAGTGCAATTGAAACTGGAAAGCCACCTTTGAGCAACGATGTCCCAGAGAACATGAGGCAGACTGGGAGGAAAACCATCCCCGAAGTAAATAAAAAGGGATGGTAATATGCTCCAAGAAAACAGCACTTATAAAAACCACAAGGAAAATAAAAGTGAAGATAGTGTGGATTTGACCACTGAAGAATCAAGTGGTCAGGTTCTAAATCCAAAGTTAATAATACCCTGCAATTTAGATGCGGAACCTACTAAGGACAAAAGTGCAGGAGGAGAACCCAGGCACCTCATAGAGGCTAAAACAAACAGTTTATCATCCACTGTCATCCTAGAGATTTTTTTAATTTTTTTTTAATTTTTATACTTTTCCAATTCAATCAAATCAAGTCCAATTCAGAGTCTCAACAAGTTGAGACATTTCAGATCCAGGCTGACAAGACAGGGCGAGCGACCAAACCACCCTGTCCTGGGCCTGATCTACATGAGCCAAGCTGATTGGAGAAGGGGGAGGTTCCTCCTCCAAGACTTGAGCTCATTTGCATCTTAGCCAAAAGGCCAAGATGCCGCTTTTAAAAATTGCTTCATATGAAACATATGAAGCCTCAGCGTAACCTAATGACCTCGACCAAGTGTGGCCGACCATGGGCTGCCGTCCATACACTTGATCTTAGCCAAAAGGCCGAGGACTGTCATCCTAGAGATAAGCATGATCAATGTGCCAGAAACCACAATGTTAAACTCATGGGTTGTGGAGACAACAGGTAAGTTGTTGAGGGCTTTATAGGCAATGCGATAATGCAGTAACAGAAATTTGCATATTACAAACCTTGGAACAGAAAAGATGTCTCTTCAGCAGCCGGTGAAATTTGATCCCCACAAGGACTCGAGAGTTGAACTGAGTTTCCACTTAGCCCAAAACTCCACAAAAAGCCAAATGTCTGTTGATGTTAAAATGTCCAAATTCCTATAAAAGAGGCTAACAAAAATCTAATACCATTCAAGAACACATAACTGAGATTTAAAGGTGGGAAAGGATATAAGGTACTAGATTCCTGAGCAAAAACTTTCCTGGGGCCAAAATCCAACACTAAAAGAAATTCAATAATAATTGTGCTTCATATTCCCACTGGGGATAGCGATGTACAGCACAAAAGCTATTGTGCTTAATGTTCCCTTTTTGCCTCTTCCCTGAGGAAATGCCCTAAGGCAGGTTGAAATGTAATGAAAAATCAAATTAACAACACAAGCTAGGTTGTCCAGCTTGAGAAGCAAGCTCTTCTGCTAAAGTCTGCCATTGTCCCACTTGCAGCCATTATATCCACCTTTGCAGCACTTCTTGTTAAAAACATGACTCCTTCCAAACTGGCTTCCTGTGCACCTGCTATATTATGGTGTGGACAAGGTTTTATTCTAATCAATTGGCTTGTAAATAAGCTTAAACGCTTTTTAATGAGGTATTTAAAAATGGTGGTGGGCTGTTGATCTTGGGGCTTACCTGACTATTGTATGATGACAGACCGGTGTGATGATGTCGGGTTTGCGACCTGCTGTCAACACACCAGATTTTATTCATGCACTGGACAGCAGCACTCCCGATCATAGAATCCTACAGTGCCGAGGGAGGCCATTTGGCCCACCAAGTCTGAACCGACTGCAATCCCACCCAGGCCCTATCCCCATAACCCCATGTATTTACCCTAGCTAGTCCCCCTGACACTGAGGGGCAATTTAGCATGGCCAATCCACTTAACCCGCACATCTTTGGACTGTGGAAGGAAACCGGGGCACCCTGAGGAAACCCATGCAGACACGGGGAGAATGTGCATACTCCACACAGACAGTGACCCAAGCCAGGAATCGAACTAGGGTCCCTGCCGCTGTGAGGCTGCATTACTAACCACTGTGCCACCGTGCCGCAGCATGTAATGTGTGAATGTAAAATCTTGCCCGGATTTTCAAATCATGCTTTGATGAAAGATCATCTGCACTTAAAATGTTAAACTTATTTTTCTCTACAGATGCTGCTTGATCTGTTGAGTTTTGCCAGCATTTTTGTTTTCATTTGTTTATGCAAATTACATGAATGTAGTGTTAATATTCAGCTCTGGTACCTTTAGGTGGAGCTGTGGTATTAACTTCCAATGTAATTAGATGTTTTGCTTGTGAATTAATGTGTCACAAATCCAAGCACTTTCTTATTTAGATAGTGGGAGCATGGACTAACTTTCCAAAAGAGAAAATGCTGGAAAATCTCAGCAGGTCTGGCAGCATCTGTAAGGAGAGAAAAGAGCTGACGTTTCGAGTCCAGATGACCCTTTGTCAAAGCAAAAAGGCATAGAAAGTGGGAGATATTTACAATGCAGGGTGAGGGAATGAAAGATGAATCATAGCCACAGAAACCAGGGAAAAAGGCTGCTAATGGCAGTCCATAGAGAGAATAAAGGGTGTGACTGGCCAAATGGCAGAGAAGCTGAAATCAGAGGGTAAACTGTGACAGATGAAGATGTGGGTGGGGTGGGAGAGAGATAAAATATAGAAAAAAGGAAGCAAAGGGGGAGAAAGGGTAAGGAAAGGGGGGATAAAGTAGGGAGAAGAGTGGGGGTAAAAATAAAAATTAAAGACAATAAAGAAATAAAAAGGTAAAGAACAGTAAATTTTTTTTAAAAGATGAAAACAAAGGGGTCGAGGTGGAGTAGAGCTAATCATCTGAAGTTGTTGAATTCGATGTTGAGACCGGAAGGCTGTAAAATGCCTAGCCGGAAGATGAGATGCTGTTTCTCCAGTTTGTGTTGAGCTTCACTGGAACATGTCCCGTGTCACGACCCTCACCCCCTCCCCTACCTCCCAGAACAAGGATAGAGTCCCCCTTGTTCTCACATTTCACCCCACCAGCTTGCGCATGCAAAGCATAATCCTCCGCCATTTTTGCCAACTCCAGCGTGATGCTGCCATCAAACACATCTTCCCTTCACTCTCTCTGTCAGCGTTTCGCAGAGACCGTTCCCTCCAGGATAACCTGGTCCACTCCTCCACTATACCCAACACCTCTCCCGTCACTCACGGCACCTTCCCATACAATCATAGAAGGGGTAACATCTGCTACTTTACCTCTTCCATGCTCACCATCCAAGATCCAAAACATTCATTCCAGGTTAAGCAGTGTTTCACTTGCACCTCTTTCAATTTGGTCTATTGCATTCGTTGCTCCCAATGTGGTCTCCTCTATATCAGAGAGACCAAGCGTAGACTGAGTGATCGCTTTGCTGAGCACCTTCGGTCTTTGCGTAATCGGGACCCTGACCTTCCTGTTGCTTGCCACTTTAAGAACATAAGAACATAACAAATAGGAGCAGGAGTAGGCCATCTAGCCCCTCAAGCCTGCTCCACCATTCAATAAGATCATGGCTGATCTGATAGTGGGTTCAGTTCCACTTACTCGCCCGCTCTCCATAACCCTTAATTCCCTTAATGGTTAAAAATCTATCTGTGACTTAAACACATTTAACGAGGTAGCCTCTACTGCTTCATTGGGCAGAGAATTCCAAAGATTCACTACCCTCTGGGAGAAGAAGTTCCTCCTCAACTCTGTTCTAAATTGACTCCCCCATATTTTGAGGCTATGCCCCCTAGTTCTTGTTTCCATTGTAAGTGGAAATAACCTCGCTGCTTCTACCATGTCTAGCCCTTTCATCGTCTTATATGTCTCTATAAGATCTTCCCTCAACCTTCTAAACTCCAATGAGTACAGGCCCAGTCTACTCAATCTCTCCTCATAAGCTAACCCTCTCATCTCTGGAATCAACCTGGTGAACCTTCTCTGTACCCCCTCCAAAGCTAATATATCCTTTCTTAAATAAGGGGACCAAAATTGTACACCGTACTCTCGGTGCGGCCTCACCAGTACCCTGTACAGTTGCAGCATGACCTCCCTGCTTTTATACTCCACCCCTCTCGCGACAAAGGCCAACATTCCATTTGCCTTCTTGATCACCTGCTGCACCTGCAAACTGAGTTTTTGTGATTCATGCACAAGGACCCCCAGGTCCCTCTGCACAGTAGCATGTTGTAATTTTTCACCATTTAAATAATAGTCCATTTTACTATTATTCCTTCCAAAGTGGATAACCTCACACTTACCAACGTTATACTCCATCTGCCAGATCCTTGCCCACTCACTTAGCCTATTCAAATCTCTCTGCAGACTCTCTGTGTCCTCCACGCAATTTGCTTTCCCACTCACCTTTGTGTCATCCGCAAACTTTGTTGCCCTACACTCGGTCCCCTCTTCCAGGTTGTCTATGTATATGGTAAATAGTTGAGGCCCCAGCACCGATCCCTGCGGCACGCCACTAGTCACTGATTGCCAACCGGAAAAGCACCCATTTATTCCGACTCTCTGCTTTCTGTTAGATAGCCAATCCTCAATCCACGCTAACACTTTACCCCCAACTCCGTGTACCTTTATCTTATGCAGCAACATTTTGTGAGGAAACTTATCGAATGCCTTCTGGAAATCTAAATACACCACATCCACCGGTTCCCCTCTGTCAACCGCACTTGTTATATCCTCAAAAAATTCCAGTAAATTAGTCAAACATGACTTTCCCTTCATGAATCCGTGCTGCGTCTGCTTGATTGAAGCATTCTTTTCCAGGTGTCCTGCTATTTCTTCCTTAATGATAGATTCCAGCAGTTTCCCAACTACGGATGTTAAGCTAACCAGCCTGTAGTTACCTGCCTTTTGTCTACCTCCTTTTTTAAACAGTGGCGTTACATTAGCTGTTTTCCAATCAGCTGGCACCTCCCCAGAATCCAGTGAATTTTGATAAATTACAACTAATCCAGTTGCTATTTCTTCTGCCGTTTCTTTTAGTACCGTGGGATGCATTCCATCCGGACCAGGGGACTTGTCTACCTTTAGTCCCATTGGCCTACCCAGCACTACCTCTTTAGTAATAGTAATCGTTTTAAGGTCCTCACCCCCTACAGTCCCATGACTGTCAATTATTGGTAAGCTATTTGTGTCCTCCACTGTGAAGACCGACATAAAAAAACTTGTTTAAGGCCTCGGACATTTCCTCGTTTCCTATTATTAAATCCCCCTGCTCATCTTTTAAGGGACCAACATTTACTTGAGCCACTCTTTTCCGTTTTATATATTTGTAAAAACTTTTACCATCAGTTTTTATATTTTGTGCTAGTTTACTTTCATAATCTATCTTTCCTTTCTTTATCGCTTTCTTAGTAGTTCTTTGTCGTTTTTTAAAGCCTTCCCAATCTTCTAGTTCCCCACTAATTTTGGCCACGCTGTATGCATTGGTTTTTAATTTGATACTCTCCTTTATTTCCTTAGTTATCCATGGCTAGTTATCCCTTTTCTTACATTCCTTCTTTTTCACTGGAATATATTTTTGCTGAGTACTGAGAAAAATCTCCTTAAAAATCCTCCACTGTTCCTCAACTGTCCCACCAATTAGTCTGTGTTCCCAGTCTACATTAGCCAACTCTGCCCTCATCCTATTGTAATCCCCCTTGTTCAAGCAGAGGACACTGGTTTGGGACCCTACTTTCTCACCCTCCATCTGTATTAGAAATTCAACCATATTGTGATCACTCATTCCAAGAGGATCCCTCACAAGGAGATCATTAATTTTACCTGTCTCATTACACAGGACCAGATCCAAGATAGCTTGCTCCCTCGTAGGTTCTGTAACATACTGTTCGAGGAAACTATCGCGACAGCATTCCAAGAACTCTTCCTCAAGTCCACCACGTCCGACTTGAGTTGACCAATCAATATGGTCTGGATGTTGCCTGGATTAGGTGGCATGCCTTATGAGGATAGGTTGAGAGAGCTAGGTCTTTTCTCCTTGGAGAGGCGAAGGATGAAAGGTGACCTGATAGAGGTGTATAAGATGTTGAGGGGTATTGATAGAATGGATTCTCAGAGGCTTTTACCCAGGGCTGAAATGGTTGCCACAAGAGGTCACAGGTTTAGGGTGCTGGGGAGTAGGTACAGAGGAGATGTTAGGGGTAAGTTTTTCACTCAGAGGGTGGTGGGTGCGTGGAATCGGCTGCCGGTAGTGGTGGTGGAGGCGGATTCGATAGGGTCTTTTAAGAGATTTTTGGATAAGTTCATGGAAGTTAGTAAGATAGAGGGTTATAGGCAAGCCTAGTAGGTAGGGACATGTTCGGCACAACTTGTGGGCTGAAGGACCTGTTTGTGCTGTAGCTTTTCTATGTTCTATGTTCTAATATGGAGGTTAAAATCCCCCATGATTATTGCTGTTCCATTTTTACATGCATCTGTTATCTGTTTGTTTATAGCTCGCCCCACCTTGAAGTTATTATTTGGGGGCCTATGGACTACGCCCACCAGTGACTTTTTCTCCTTACTATTCCTTATCTCCACCCACATTGATTCCACGTTTTGCTCCTTAGAGCCTATATCGTCTCTCACTACCGCCCTGATGTTATCCTTAATTAACAGAGCTACCCCACCTCCTTTTCCTTCCTGTCTATCCTTCCGAATTGTTTGATACCCCTGGATATTTAGTTCCCAGTCCTGGTCACCCTGCAACCACGTTTCTGTAATGACCACTAGATCATACCCATTTTTACTGATTTGTGCCGTCAACTCATTCACTTTGTTTCGAATGCTACGTGCATTCAGGTAAAGTGTCTTTATGTTAGTCTTTCTTACCTGGACCCGATTTGTTAGTGCATTCCTTTGTTTGCATGCTCTGTCCCTTCCTGTCACAGACTGGTTATTCTTCCCCAGACCATCTCCTTGCACTGTGTTATCCACCTCCCTTCTCATGCTTGTCACCTTTTTTACTCTGCCTGAGGTTAGATTCCTGCCACCTTCTATACTCTCTGTTCTATTACGTGGTCTGGAAACTTTACTAACCTCTCCTGAGCCCTCGGCTCCTTTAACTAGTTGAAAGTCCTCATCATTAACCTGCACTCCTACCCTCTCCTTTACCTTTGATTTTCTGATTCTCCATACAACTGAACCCTCCCCCCGCTATTTAGTTTAAAGCCCTATCTACAGCCCTAGTTATACGATTCACCAGGACTCTGGTCCCAGCACGATTCAGATGATTACCATCCCATCGGAACAGGTCCCCTCTTCCCCAATATTGGTGACAATGTCCCATGAATTCAAACCCATTCCTCCCACACCAATCTTTGAGCCACGCATTTACCTCCTTAATCTTATTGACTCTGTGCCAATTCGCTCGTGGCTCAGGTAGTAATCCAGAGATTATTACCTTTTTGGTTCTGCTTTTTAATTTAGCTCCTAGCTTTTCATATTCCCGTAGCAGAAACTCTGTTTCTGTTCTACCTATGTCGTTGGTACCTACGTGGACCACGACAACTGGATTTTTACCCTCCCACTCCAAGTTCCTCTGCAGCCCAGATGAGATATCCTGAACCCGAGCACCAGGCAGGCAACACAACCTTCGGGATTCTCGATCCTGGTCACAGAGAACAGTGTCAATGCCCCTAACTATACTATCCCCAATTACCACTACATTTCTTTTTTCTCCCCCCACTTGAATGGTTCCCTGTACCACGGTGCTGTGGTCAGTTTGCTCATCCTCCCTGCAGTCCCTGTTCCCGTCCACACAGGGAGCAAGAATCTCGAACCTGTTGGACAGGTTCAGGGACTGAGGCTCCTGGAACTCTACCTCCTGGATCCCGCTACCTGCCTCACTCGCAGCCACACCCTCTTGTCCCTGACCTCTGGCTGAATTCAAGCTAGTTAGTCTAAGGGGTGTGACTGCCTCCTGAAACACAGCGTCCAGGTAACTCTCCCCCTCCCTGATGTGTCGCAGTGTCCGAAGCTCAGAATTCAGCTCATCAACCCTGAGCCGGAGTTCCTCAAACAACCAACACTTACTGCAGACATGCTCACTGGGAACCACAGTGGGGTCCACCAGCTCCCACATCATGCAGAAACAACTCATCACATGACCCTCCATCCTTAATGTATTTGATTTGTTTTTAAGTTTTTAAAAACTAAAAAACTAAACCTACCCTGCCTCGCCCGTTTCCGCCTAAGCCTGTTGAGCCAAAGCCCTTCAGCCCTCACTCTGCTATCTGCTCACTCCGCTGCCTGCTAACGACTGGATAGTGCGGCCTGCTTTATAAACCTCCCGCGCGCTTATAAAAAAATTCCTTCCCAGGTCACCCCGCAGCCGGCCTACTTCCGCTTTTCACTTTAAACTACGAAACAAAAACATGCACTCCTGCTCTCATGCCCACATGTCTGTCCTTGACCTGCTGCAAAGTCCCAGTGAAGCTCAATGCAAACTGGAGGAACAGCATCTCATCTTCCAGCTAGGCATTTTACAGCCTTCCAGTCTCAACATCGAGTTCAACAACTTCAGATGATTAGCTCTACCCCACCTCAACCCCTTTCTTTTCATTTTATTTAATTTCTTTTTATTGTTCTTTACATTTTTTAAATTATCTTTCTTCATTTTTATTTCCCCCCCACTCTTTCCCCCTACTTTATCCCCCCCTCTTCCCTTACCTTTTCTCCCCCTTTTCTATATTTTATCTCTCTCCCACCCATTCCCCCCTCCCCACCCCAACCCACATCTTCATCTGTCACAGCTTACCCTCTGATTTTAGCTTCTCTGCCGTTTGGCCATTCACACCCTTTATTCTCTCTATCGACTGCCATTAGCAGTCTTTTCCCCTGGCTTCTGTGGCTATAACTCATCTTTCATTCCCTCACCCTGCAGTATAAATATCTCCCACTTTCTATGCTTTTTAGCTTTGACAAAGGGTCATCTGGATTTGAAACGTCAGCTCTTTTCTCTCCTTACAGATGCTGCCAGACCGGCTGAGATTTTCCAGCATTTTCTCTTTTGGTTTCAGATTCCAGCATCCGCAATAATTTGCTTTTATGGACTAACTTTCCGTTGCATACAGTTGCAAGTCTTAGCCACAAGGTGGCGGTGTGGTCACAGCACATAAACTGGTCATTAGGCTCAACTGGTCTGTGCTGGTTTCTATGCTCCACATAAGCCTTCTTGCTCATAAAACCCAATTACAATATCCTTCTTCTCCTTTCTCCTGGATGGTGTCAGGCTTCTTGAGTGTTGTTGGAGCTGTACTCATCCAGGCAAGTGGACAGTATTCCAGCACACTAATGACTAGTGTTTTGTAGGTGATGGACTAGCTTTGGGGAATTAGGTGAGTTACACGCTGCAAGATTTCTAGCCTCTGACCTGCTCTTGTAGGCACAATATTTATAGGGTTAGTCCTATCCAGTTTCTGGTCAATGGTAACCCCCCCCCAGGATGTTGGTAGTGGGGGATTCAGTGATGATAAGGGGCAATGTTTAGATTCTCTCTTATTGGATATGGTTATTGTCTGGTGTGTGGCATGAATGTTATTTGCCAGTTGTCAGCCCAAGCCTGGATATTGTCCAGGACATGGACTGCTCCAGTCTCTGAGGCGTTGTGAATGGTAATGGTGCTGAACATTGTGCAATCATCAGTGAACAGCCCTACATCTGATTTTTTGATGGAAGGAAAGTCATTGATGGAGCAACTGAAGGTGGTTGGGCCTAGGGCACATTGGAAAAATGCTACAGAAATCTAGCAACAACAAATAACTTTTTACATGTGATTTCGGGTTTATTTTCTAGCTGAAGAATTTTCTAAATTGGCTAGAAAAGGTTTGACCATGTAAGCAATCATGTCGATAACAATGGGGTGAAAACTTTGCCTGTTCACATTTTGAGAAAGTGTGTAGTTCGCACGTTCTTTCCGTGTCTGCATGGGTTGCCTCCGGGTGCTCCGGTTTACTCTCACAGTCCAAAGATGTGCATGTTATGAGGACTGGCCATATTAAATTGCCTGTTAGTGTCCTAAAATGTGTAGGTTAAGTGGATTAGCCATGGTGTCTGCGTAGGTTACCTCCGGGTGCTCCGGTTTGCTCCCAGAGTCCAAAAGATGTGCTGGTTGGGTGCATTGACAATGCTAAATTCTCCCTCAGTATACCCGAACAGGTACTGGAGTGTGGCGACAAGAGGACTTTCACAGTAATTTCATTGCAGTGTTGAAGTAAGCCTATGTGTGATTCTAATAAATAAGCTTTTCTAACTATAAAACTTTTCTTAAACTGTAAATGCACGTGGTGGTGGTGGTGATGGGAGGGAAGGGAGGGGAGGGAGGTGATGGGAAGGGAGGGGAGGGAGGTGATGGGATGGGAGGGGAGGGGAGGGGAGGGAGGTGATGGGATGGGAGGGGAGGGAGGTGAGGGGAGGGGAGGGAGGTGATGGGGAGGGAGATGATGGGAGGGGAGGGGAGGGAGATGATGGGAGGGGAGGGGAGGGAGATGATGGGAGGGGAGGGGAGGGAGATGATGGGAGGGGAGGGGAGGGAGATGATGGGAGGGGAGGGGAGGGAGATGATGGGAGGGGAGGGGAGGGAGATGATGGGAGGGGAGGGGAGGGAGATGATGGGAGGGGAGGGGAGGGAGATGATGGGAGGGGAGGGGAGGGAGATGATGGGAGGGGAGGGAGATGATGGGAGGGGAGGGGAGGGAGATGATGGGAGGGGAGGGGAGGGAGATGATGGGAGGGGAGGGAGATGATGGGAGGGGAGGGGAGGGAGATGATGGGAGGGGAGGGGAGGGAGATGATGGGAGGGGAGGGGAGGGAGATGATGGGAGGGGAGGGGAGGGGAGGGAGATGATGGAGGGGAGGGGAGGGGAGGGAGATGATGGGAGGGGAGGGGAGGGGAGGGGAGGGAGATGATGGGAGGGGAGGGGAGGGGAGGGGAGGGAGATGATGGGAGGGGAGGGAGATGATGGGAGGGGAGGGGAGGGAGATGATTGGAGGGGAGGGGAGGGAGATGATTGGAGGGGAGGGGAGGGAGATGATGGGAGGGGAGGGGAGGGAGATGATGGGAGGGGAGGGGAGGGAGATGATGGGAGGGGAGGGGAGGGAGATGATGGGAGGGGAGGGGAGGGAGATGATGGGAGGGGAGGGGAGGGAGATGATGGGAGGGGAGGGGAGGGAGATGATGGGAGGGGAGGGGAGGGAGATGATGGGAGGGGAGGGGAGGGAGATGATGGGAGGGGAGGGGAGGGAGATGATGGGAGGGGAGGGGAGGGAGATGATGGGAGGGGAGGGGAGGGAGATGATGGGAGGGGAGGGGAGGGAGATGATGGGAGGGGAGGGGAGGGAGATGATGGGAGGGGAGGGGAGGGAGATGATGGGAGGGGAGGGGAGGGAGATGATGGGAGGGGAGGGGAGGGAGATGATGGGAGGGGAGGGAGATGATGGGAGGGGAGGGGAGGGAGATGATGGGAGGGGAGGGGAGGGAGATGATGGGAGGGGAGGGGAGGGGAGCTGACCTGAGGGTAAGATGCTCTTTCAGAGAGTCAGTGACTTGATGGACCAAATGGCCGCCTTTTGCACTGTAAGAATTCTATGGTTCCATAAAAGAAATTTAGCATTAGAAAATCAACCTTAGAAATTATCGCATTAAACATAACATGTAGAAAAGCAAAGGATATATTGCATTGTTATTTAATTTCTCAGCTGTATAAATGTGTTCAGAGCATTGGTTTGTAAAGGAATGCAACACATCAACCATGCTGTTGTTTTTTCTGCTCGAGAGATGACCTTCTCATACAGCTAGGAAATGTAGTGAAGGTCATATTAACATACCAAAAATAATTTACATTTAACTGACTTTGCTGACAAAACAACTTCATGGTCAGTGATGTTTGAAAGGCATTTACAAGTACACAAAGGATTTCAATATTAATTCAAGCATTCGGGGAATTGGTTATTGATGAATCAGCTATTTAGAATACAAGTACCTTTAATGAGATGCATGCTTAATTGAATGAAATGACCCAATTGGTTCCTCCTCGTGGCATGATTTATATTACCCTTTAGAAACCACTGAAGTTACAGTACAATACTAAATTGTGTTACAATTGTAGATTTAGAAAAGGCTATTAACAAAGCAAAATTCAATTAAAGTATTCACTTCTGTTTCTAAACACCATATGTAAAATATGGTCATTTATTTTTAAAAATAATTCCCTTTTTTCTTACAATACATACTATGATCACTTAGGAGCCTCTTTATAAACAACCTTTCCCACTCTTCCAAAAACAGGGAGTCAGAACAAAAATGATTCACTCTTCATAAAACAACTAGAAGTCTGCGTGAGAATTTTTGATCGAGATTGTTGTGTGAAATTCCAATATTTCAGATCAGTCAATTCCAATTACTGGAACAGTTTTACACACACATTGGCAGCACAGCTTGTCTGGATATTAAAACAAAGCACAGCAGTGTGGAACAACACGGTACCAAGACTCTAATTATTCACACAGCAAGTTCCCAAACACCACCACTGATCGGAGGTATAAACCAGAAATTCTGTTGCACTGCAATGTTATTGTTGCTACAGCTATTAGCTAGAGAAAACACTGAATGCTGCTGCTTCCAGTAATGTAGATTTGGC
The DNA here is from genome assembly GCF_964213995.1 of Mustelus asterias. Lineage (NCBI taxonomy): Eukaryota > Metazoa > Chordata > Chondrichthyes > Carcharhiniformes > Triakidae > Mustelus > Mustelus asterias. The sequence goes on from NC_135802.1 coordinate 105,161,018, forward strand.
AATACTGGTCACGTATATTGGTCCCACAAAGGGTAGAACTACCAGTCCATTCTTGCTTCAGTCCATTTTGCTAGGGCAGGATTCATGACAAATACACAGTGAGATTCCTGCCATCGAGAGGCAGCCCAACAGTAGAGAATTCCAATTTGCAGAATTGAGGGGAAACTGACCCGGATGATTAGAGGAGATGCTCCACTGATAGTCTAGGTTGATACAGGGGCCTTTAAAAGTTATACAAGCGACGATAATGTTACACCAAGGTCTTCCTCCACCGGGGTCGCCTTAAAACCATATTGTTATTTCCTGAGACCTACAGTCCAGTTTCCCACCATAGCTCCAGGAAGGCACAGTAAAATAGTCAGATGCAAGGCAAATTTATCAGGAATCCCATATGGCATATGTCCGTTGCCATTTTTATGAGAGGCTGGGTAAAGATGGTCAGCAGCAGTCCTGTGTTAATTGTATAAATTAAGGTTAAGTGTACACAAGTGGGGGCACTCATTGGATAATAACTTGTTCATGTATGTCAGGAATGTTTTGTTGCAATATTATAGATTTTGCAAAAATGATAATCTTCCTTTCTTAATGGATACAAGAAGCCTTGAGGATGACTGCCAAAAGTCACCTGGCTTTTCCACTTGAATGTGGCCAAGCATCCAGAAAGATCCAATTGGATTGGAGGTAGAAATATCAAATGTGAAGACATTTAAAATTCAATTCACATTTCCAGAAGGCTAAACAGAAACTCATTGTGGCTTCCCTGGTGGTGTGAATAACTCTTTCCTATCTCCTCAAACATGGGAGAATGGGAACTAATCAAGTTGATAACTGAAACATTTAAGAGTTAGTGACTTTGGCTAAAAAAGACACCAGAAGCTATCCCCCTGCCCCAAAAGCTTAATCCAATACCTAATGGAGGCATGATTCAGCAGTTTGGGATAGCAGCAATTTTAAGTCCACAGCTGTATCTTCTGCCAATGCAAGATAGCCACCAATACCCTGCACATGCTCAGAGTCCAATTACATCATTTGCAAGTGACACAAATCAATACTCGTAAACAGAGACAACTTTTATTCAGCAGTCTTCAATTTTTTAAATAATGAAGCTTACTTCATTTCCCTAGTATCCCCAAAATGATTTATACCACACAAAAAAGACATAATACAACTAGGTGCAGGAACAACTCTCTGAACTAATTAACTAGCTGGTCTGAAATTTCAAACAATTCCATGTTTCCTGAGCTATGCAGCTGGCACACGGCACTCAGTGCACAGCCATTTCCCTGTCTCTGCTTCTCCGCTTTCTCTCATTCTCTCTTCCACAGCCATTTCTTTTGATGCTTCATCTTTGAATAAATTCCTAAAAAGACACCAATGCGATGTGTCATTTTAGTTGAGGTTGGAGGGAAGGATGAGCGGACAGAGTAGGTCCCATTTGCTACTTTCTAGTCCTGAGAGAGAGGTTTGTGGTGACCTGTGGATGGAGGGGGTTGTTAAAAGTGTTAACTTGATGCTGCTGGCACTGTAATATTTAAAATCCAGGGCCTGTGATGTCTGTGCATGCACCCTGCTGCACGTTGCCCCTGTAAAGATGGCAGTCGTGCATACAACTGTACATGCACGCCATTGGCAGCACACAGTTAGACTACCAAGGACCACCATATGCACGAACATAAAACAGGAACCTTCAATCACTCTCAGGACTTGTTCTGTTTGTTGAGCCCACCTGCAAAGGCAAGCACCAATTCTTCATCTACAGAAGCCATCAACAGCTGCTAAGCCCAACCTTGAGTTTCAACCCCTTCATTTCAGAATTCAAACAATGGGCCTGCAACAATAGCTCACAGACAATGATTTGAAATCTCATCTTTAAGTATATTTTTCCTTTATCTGCATTTTAATTTTGGTGCTGGATTTTACATGCCCCCATTGGGCTTGTTTTCGACAGGGTGACATTCAAAATAGGGCAGGTGCCAACCCATAATCTTCCCACCTACCGCATAACACGGTAGGTGGATGGGTGCCGAAATCGGTAGCCTGCCCGTCCACCATTTGTAAATAAACAATTAAGGGTCAATTGATCCTTAACAAGCCAACTGACTCCAATAATACCGTTCCCACACCATAATATAGTCGGCATGGGTAGACATGTGTGAGTATGCAGCCCACTTTTTAGATTTCTTCTAAAAGGGTGGGAAAGAGGGTACTATCTTTTGGAGATGCCCTTTGTACATTGGGGGCAGACCTCTAAGATAGCACCTCCCTTCCTTCTTACCCACCTGCTCTCCAAAATCCAGCACCCCACCCTCATCCCCAAAACCCTATGCACTAAATACCCTGCACTTACCTCACTCCAGGATCCATTGGTTCTTGGGACCGTTACAGTCCCAGCAGCATGGGCAACAGTGTTCTTGGCACTGCTGGAGCTGCCAGCTAATCCTGAGGGTGGCACTTCTACCCCAGTGAGTGGCGTAAGTCCTACTGTTGGGACAATTTAGGCCACGTGCAGTGTATTCTGGCCTAAGGACGTGCTTGCACAGAGTGATTTCTTTCTGGAATGAGGGAACAAGCCATTCATTCCCTAATCCCCATAAAATGCAGCCCTTTGCATCTGTATTCTAGTTAAGTTTTTTCACTTTTAGCTAAGTAACTTGCAGTAGTAGTTTTGTAATAAACCTTTATTTTGTTTAAGACAAAGCTGGGTTACTTTTAAAAATTTAATCATATGCAAATTATAAAGAGGGCTACGTATAAACGTACAAATTCTTAGTTCACAAACTACTTCAATTAAATTTATTTTTCTTGATTGTGACATAGATAAAGGGACACTTAGTGACATTGGTGATGGGTTGTAGAGTTAGAAGCTATATACTTGTAATGTCTCACTTATTGAATAAATCAATAACTGAGTAAAGTTTGACTTCTGGCTCCGTCCTTCACCAACTGGCTACAAGCAGTGTAACATTGTGGCAGAGAATGGTGGACTAAGGTGAAGCTTTATTCCAGTGTTGAGTGCATTAGTCACAGATCACTTAACTATGCTGTGTTAGATAGAGATTGCACCTAGATATCATGTGGATTGGCTAAAATGTATCTGGATTTACTCAGTAGTGGGGATTGATATATAGTCAGTGAGTAGGCAAGTTTTAGGTTTGGGGATAACAACACAGCGAGGTCATTAAAAAGAGTGGTGATTCCATGCAAAATAGCTTGGGTAAGCGTTGCAAATATCTGGTTCCATAATCCACGTGTTTAGGAGGAATATTATTAGTTTTAGGAATACAACTTTTAGAACACAAGAAGCAAGAGCGGGAACAAGAGTACACCATGGGCCCGTTGAGCCATTCAATACGATAATGGTTGATCATGGGCTTCAACTCCACTTTCTCACCTAGTCCTCAGATCCTTCGATCCTGAAAGACCACATATCTGTGTATTCCAGCCTTAAATATCTTCAACAATGCAGCATTCAGAACCCTCTGGGTAGAGAACTCCAAAAATTCACAACCCTCTGAGTAAGTAATTTCTCCTCATCTCTGACCTAAATTATCTTGCCCCTTAAATTACTGAAACAGTCTCAGAGTTTACCCTATTAAAGTTTGGGAAACAAGGTGTTAAACATAAATTAGATAGAAATACTTGGAAATAAACAAACCTAGGGTAATTATTGTTTATTTAATCAGGTCAGAATTAGAAGTGAGAAAATTTAAACTATGGATGAACCTTTTCTAAACTGGTATTATAGCCAGAAGATCTACATGTACCTCAATAAAAGATTTAGATTATTTATGTAGTTCCAAGATGAAAAGAAGCTAAACACAGCTGATAGACAAAGGGGTTTGTTGGTGGGACCAGCAAGTCTAGAAAAGGGGCCATTAACTCCATTAGAGACGTAGATTATTTATAGAGGTCATAGAATCAAAAGGGTTATGATGATGGTAAAAGATAATTGGTTTACATTTCTGTTTGAAAAATCCCAAATATGCCACATTGCCATGATAATAGGTTGTGGGGGTTAAGGATGTTCTTTTGGACTAATTTATTTGTATGTGTATGTTTGCTCACAAAAGCAGGCAGTCAGCAGTTCAGTTTAGGAACAAACAGAGACAGCTGCAACTCACTGAGTTGAGGCTGCAAGAGAGATGAATGTTCTCCTTCCCTAAAGGACATTAATGAACCAGATGAGTTTTTACAACAACCGACAATGGTTTCATTATCATCATTTAGACTTTTAATTCTCGATTTTTATTGAATTCAAATTTCACCATCTGCCATGGTGGAATTCGAACCCGGGACCCCATGCATTACTTGAGTCTCTGGATTACTAGCCCAGTGACAATACTAACATGCCAATGCCTCAGAGAGTTAGCTCAGAGAAGGTAGAGAGAGAAAGGGAGAGAGATAGTACCCATGTTTGGCAATTGGCCTTTGGGTGTGATAGCCCTGTCCTGTGCATCATTATCTCTCAGCCCAGTACCATCCAGCTCCTGATCTATTGTATTCTGTTCCTCAGGACTGTTTAAATTGAAACAGAGAAATGCGTACTTAAGTTCCCGTCCTCGGGTGTCCCAAAAAACATGAGATTAGTTATTTTTAGTGATGCTTCTGATGCCAATCTTCCTGATGGGTACTCGAGTGCAGCCAATTTCGTAATACTTTTTGGGGGGTGAAAGTGGTAAATGTTGCCCTTTAGCCTGGCAACTAAGAAAATAAAAGCGATTAAAAATATTTTAACTGTGGAAACATTGGCTCTTGCGGAAGCAGTGGATATCAGATTTCATCTGTCAAACATTTTAGGGAAAATTCTATATAAGGGGTGTACAGAAAATAGCTTGCTCATTGAATGTTACATAATCATTCCTTCTGGAATAACATGCACTCTACAAAAAACATAAATGAAAAAGATTAAGGATGAATCAAATGTCAGAAAAAAAGGAAATCTGCAAGATCAATGGGTTGAGGTGAGTCATCCATTATTTGTTTTACAAAACGGAGTGCTTGTGGTGGCAGCCTTTCACCATGTCTGACAATGCTTTATGCCATTGTGGTCAACATTATGTTAAGTATTGTCTGGTGTAATTCAGGAGCCCCATGCTGACATGGCAGATTCTGCTGCATTTGTTGCAAAGGACAACAATACACTGAGAAGATTCAAGGTTCATTGGCCTCTCTTTTCTCTGGGCACTCTTTTTGGCCAGCTGGGCTTTTTGTTTCTGTTCACCTTTTCCAATGCCTATCCAAACAGTCAACCTCCAGAAGTCAGAGTCATTGGCATTGTCCACCATCTTCATAGCTCACTTGCAGGTGTCCTTGTAGCAGAGGTATGAGTGCCCAACAAATTGTAACCCAATGGCCAGTTCACTGTACTAAATGTCTTTGTGTATACAATCCATCTGATAAATATGGCCAAACCAGCACAGATGTTGTTGACTTAGTAATTAATATATGCTGAAGGAATTAGCACATTTCAGGATCTCCGAGTTGGTAACCTTGCCATGCCAAGAGATGCTGAGGATATGTGTAAGACAGTGAATGTAGAAATTGTTCAGCCTTTTCTATTATCTAGTATATGTTGTCTAAGTCTCACCATTGTGCAGGAGTACACTGAGGACATAGGCTTGGTGGACTCTCAGGTTGGCTTTCTCAGTCAGGTTGCTGTTGTTCCACATTCACTCACTCAACTTGGACATAACAGTTTCAACTTTTGTGATGTATGTGTTGATTTCAGAATCAAGCAATATAATAGATTGCTGTTGATTGTGGAGCCTAGGTATGTGAAGCTACTGACAACCTCCAGTGTCCTATTGTCAATGCTGATAGATGATAGATGGGTCGGAGGCGGTTCAGAGGAGGTTTACTAGATAGATACTTGGAATGAAAAAAGGTTAGAGCGACTGGGCATTTTTCCACTGGGGTTTAGGCGAGTGAGGGGTAATTTGATTGACGTATATAAGATCCTGAATGGTCTTGACAAGTTGGACGTGGAAGGGATGTTTCCTCTTATAACTGAGTCCAGAACTAGGGAACACTTTTAAAATTAGAGGTCACCCTTTTAGGACAGTTATGAGGAGATTTTTTTCTCTCAGAAGGTTGTGCAACTTTGGAACACCCTGCCTCAGAAGGTGGTGAAGACTGGGTCATTGAATATTTTTAAGGCAGAGATTCTTGTTAGGCAAGGGAATCAAAATATTGGGGGTAGATGGGACGGTGGATTTCGAAACACAAATAGATCAATCATTAAATTAAGAACATGGCTGAGCAGGCTTGCTCCTATTTCGTATGCTTGTATGACAGCATGGCAACATCCTGGAACATAGCATTTGTTTTCCTGACGCTGATGGTCAAACCAAACACAGGGGCACCATTTCAGGAAAAGGTGCTGATTACTTAGAACTGAGATGAGTAGAGATTTCTTCATTCAGAGGAGCATGAACCTTTGAAAATGTTTTCAATGGAGGTGCTTCATTACCACGATTAATCAATAAATTATTACACTATTTAGCAGCTCCATGAAGTACTTTGTATGTTTAATGGATCATGTGATCCTCTGTGTCACGTTCAACCACAAATGGGTCAGCACCAGCCGATTGTAAAGGCCCAATTTGTGAGCCCTTCATCCATTACAAGCAATTGTCTAATTTACCACTTGAAGTGATATTCACAAAAAATACAGCGGAGGCTGAGCAGTGTGGCATAGGTAACACGAAAATGTAATTGAAATAGCAATGCAAACGTGTCTCTTTTGTACTGCAAATGGGGTCTTTAGAGAGCAGCCTGAGAATATTACACTGTTGGATTCATATTGTAGTCAGGCATGACAGAAGTAACATGATGGGAAAAAAAAGAGCAATTGTGAAATCTACAGAAAGTACATCCACTGAACAACTAAAACAAAAAAAATAAATGGAAATTCTTACCTTTTCAACTGAACTGTTCTCATCATTCACCAAGGAGACCTTCCTACTGTCACGCTTTGTTTTGATCAGTCTCTTTGAGGTTTGTTCTCTCAATAGCGTGGCATATCCTATGTGCTCATAGATGGGATTTGTTGTCATCTTTGAAATATACTCTGATGCTTTAGTTTCTATATACAGTGTTATCAAGCCATCAGTCACAAGATCATGGATCGACTCAAAACGCTTTTCACCAACAAAATGCTTTCCATCATAGAACAATCTATAGTTTAAGGTCTGATATCCAAACCTACAAAGAAAACAACAAAAAGACAATAGGTCATAAGCAGGGTCCCTGACATCTATATCAAATATGTCACAGATTAACTCAGGTGGGGGGGGATGGAGGTGATAATGTCAGTCAATTAATAATCCAAAGGCTCAAGCTAATGCTTTGGGGACATGGGTTCAAATCCCACCATGGCAGCTGATGGATTTTGAAATCAATTAATAAATCTAGAATTAAAAGCCAGTTTCAGAAATGGTGATGATAAAACCATTGTTGTTTATAAACCCATCAGGTTCACCACTAATGCTCTTTAGGGAAGGAAATCCTACATATCTCTCCAGACCCATAGAACAGTTTAGCAAGCCACTCAGCTGTATCAAAGTGCTACAGAAAAATTGATACAGAACAAAACCTAATGTATGACCCAGCATTGACCTAGGCACTGGAAACATTGGCCACTGTAAAGTCCTCTTTATTAACATCTGGAGGCTTGTGCCAAAATTTGGAGAGTTGTTCCATTGACGAGTCAAGCAACAACCTGAAATAGTCATATTCACAGAATCATAACTTACAGGTGTCCTAAACATCACCATCCCTAATACGTCCTGTTTCACTGGCAGGACCGACCCACCAGAGGTGGTGGTACAGCGGTATATAGTCAGGACGGAGTTGCCCTGGGAGCCCTCACCATTGACTTCAGAATCTCATGGCATCAGGTCAAATCAACTTCTGACGCCCACTGCACCATAGCTGGTGAAACAGTAATCCCCCATATTGAATGCAACTTGGAAGAACCACTGAAGGTGGCAAGGGCAAGAATGTACTCCAGGTGAGAGACTTCAATGGCACAAAACTAAGTGGGAATATAAGGTGTGAGGAGGATGTGAGGAGCATGGAAAGAGGCTAAAATGGCATGTGGACAGGCTAAATGAGTGGGCAAGAACATGGCGGGTGGAATATAATGTGAATACATTATATTCTAGGAAGGCTATACTTGCCACAGATGGCGTGCAATGGTGGTTCACCAGGCTAATCCCTGCAATGACAGGATTGTCTTATGAGGAGAGATTGAGGAAACCGGGCCTGTATCCTCTAGACTTTTAAAGAATGAGAGATGATCTCCATTTGGTGGCTATGCCTATAGCTGTCTAAGCACTATGTGTGGGAATTCCGTCCCTAAACCTCTCAGGCACACTACCTCGCCTTCTTCAAGACATTCTTTAAAATGTACTTCTTGACCACACTTTTGGTCATATGCCCTAATATCTGCTTATGTGACTCAGTGTCATATATTGTTTATTGCCATAACAATATATATATATATAGTCTTATTGTGCCTCTGTGAAGCGCCATGGAACATTTTATTAATGGCATAATTTGTTATGGATAACAACAATAACAACGCAATCCTTGGAGAGTTTGAGACTGCTGGGATAATCTTGCTGAGTTGGGAACATTCTGAAAGGTAAGTGTAAAATGCTTTCACAACTTCCAATGTCATTATTAGATGCTGTATTGTAAAGTTGATGCATTTTTAATGCAGTGAATCATCACAGGATTCTGTTCTGCAAAGGTAAGTTCATCTTAATATTGGCCATTACTGTGTAAGGGTTTATATGCATTACAGTACTTCTTCCATTGATGAAAGTGCCATAATGCATTCAAATTTGTAAACTCATCTTGTTGTTTATTACAGAGATTTAAATGCATAGACAATTCTGACTGTGAATGAAATATTCCCTGCTATTGAAAGTTTAAAAAAAAATCTAAGTACCTGTTGCCCTCCATTGATTGACAGGCAATTTCCGTAAAATTAAGACATCAGCTGTTCTTTCAATTTCTGACTTTGAAGATGGAAGATGATGTATTGATAGCTGTGGTTAGGATGAGTGTTTGGATAGTTCACAAAAGGTGTAGTACTCAGCTCTGTTGACATAGCTGTATAGGGGAATGACTGTTCTATGTGGTTGTAATTATACTCTGTCTTTGATGGGGTTTCACAATACATGTTTGTTTACATAACTTAATGGCCATTTAAAGGATTTGATTTTTTCTATGGAGATCAGTTTCTTTGCAACATCAATGCCAGGCTTTTAAAAAGGAGTTTTAATATATTATCACAGATTAATTTTTTTTGCACATACATTTACAATAATGCACGTTGTTATTGCATGGTCTCTGAACACTGTACATATTGGATACTGAGTGATAGGCTATGAAGCATGCATGGAGATGATATGCAATGACATGAGAAGTTGGGTGGGTGTTCAGGGGTGAAGGTTGAGCTTTAGAGGGCCTTTAAGCTATGCTGGAAGCTTGGCTGTTGTCTCTGAGAACAAAGGTGGGTCTTCTAATCAGCCTGCCTCTACATTCACATTCCTCACACACCATCATGATTCACAAACTGCAATGTAGACCTGATTGTAAAATTTGCATGAAAATCAAAAATCACAGTAAAAGTCACACATGGATCAGATGTGCATTTCCGAAGGTGGAAAAGCATGCAACTCACTTTTTTCTGTCCCTACAGGAAAATCCTGACCCACATGAGTAACTTGGAGGTGGTGGAGGTTACGGGTGTCAGAGATGTTTCTGATTGAGCCTTGCAGGAGACCGTGTCCTGCAAACACTGAACACATGGTACACCTGTGGAGGAGGGCTGGATATTTAATGTGGTGGATGAGGTGCTTTGTTCTGGATAGTGTCAAGTATCTTGAGTGTTGTTGCAACTGTGATCATCTAGAGAAATGCAGAGTATTCTTGAACACCTTAACTAATGCCTTGTTAAGTGGTGGAGGGGTTGTGGAGGATTAGATGAAAAGCCGCTCACTGATACGGAGCCTCTGATCAGCTCCATTAGCCTTGGCATTTATGTGACAGGTCCTGCTGCATGTGAACTGTTGCTCATTTGGTGGATCATGTGCTATGATCCCCATAGAGATTGATAGCTTTTAAAAATAAGTTTGAACTTAGTGATTGAAAGGTTCACACAATATTTGATGTTTTACTGCAACACACAAACTAAAATCAACATTGCCTAAACTCCAACCAATAAACAATTTATAAATTAAACTACAGAAAGGTTTCCCATTTAACTTTTAAGATGACCGACAACCCCGCTCCATGGTTTTGTTTTACTGTCCCTTAAATGGATACTTCATTTTTTCAGTACAAGAGAATTCTAAATTCTTCCTCGGTGTACCTTAACAGGCGCCGAGTGTGGTGATTAGGGGATTTTCACAGTAACCTCATTGAAGTGTTAATGTAAGCCTATTATAACACTAATGAATAAACTTAAACTTCTCCAGGACCCTGTCCAAAGCTATTCTCAACTTTCAATGACTTGCCTCCTTTTATTTTTTTTTCTTCCAGGTAACTTCTAATCCCCAAGCTGACTTTCAAGGTGATGGTTACCCTGTCAGATTGCCTGACGAAGGAGCAGCGCTCCGAAAGCTTATGGTATTTGCTACCAAATAAACCTGTTGGACTTTAACCTGATGTTGTGAGACTTCTTACATTGTTGATTTGCCAGTGGGTCATTGCTGATCATCGTACTTAGGGAATCACACCTATAGCAGGCACCAGTCTGTGAAGAAACACTCCTAACTTTGGCATGAGTTCCAAGATGTTGGTGAGGATGTTTTTGCCGGGTTCTCAGTGCTGGGTCTTGATTCAATGCCTAGGACTGTCCAATTTTATAGTTGTTATTCTTTGTATAAGTTTGATGTAACCAAGAGGCTTGTTGGGATATTTGAGATGGCAGTTTTAGCATCAACAGCCATTGTGTGGGACTGGAGTCATTTGTAAGATAGATTGGGTAAGGATAATCAGTTTCCTTTTATAAAAGACACCAGTGAATCACTTTTGTTTTTACAACAATCTGATAGCTTTGTGGTTTCTTTAACATAGATCAACTTTTTAAAGTTATTTCCAGACTTCTTTTTATATTAAATTCAAATGTTCAAACTGTGGGGATTTGAACTCAAATTCATTGGATTATTAGTCTAGACTTCTGAGTTACTAATCCAGTAACATAACCATTACACTATAGTACACTATGGTAGATGAGGATAGAAGTTGTAAATGCCAAATAAGTATGATGGAAGTGTAAACCAGTCATAAAAGCCTGCTGTTATAGGGTAATTTAAAAAATCCTCCAGCAAGGCTTAAAAAAAAGTTAATTGAGACAGAAAATCTGAAGTAGAAGCGAGAATTATGGGCCTGAATTTCAGGCTAGTAGATGTGTGTGATCAGAGGGGACAGGAAGCAACCATGTTGACCAATTCCACCCGCCAACATCCTAAGGATGTGATTTCACGCTGGCTGCCAATTAATGGCAGTAAGAGTTTTAACAACACCAGGTTAAAGTCCAACAGGTTTATTTGGTAGCAAATGCCATTAGCTTTCGGAGCCCTGCTCAATCAGGCCAGTGTGGAACATGCCCCCACACTGGAGAAGGGCTGCTGGCAGAGGTGGAAGTGTGGCAGGTGTCGGGTCCAATGGGGACCAGGTGGGAGGTTTAAAAGCAGTAGGAGACAGCCAGGAATTACAGAGGAGGCAAAGGGAGCTCACCAGTAAGAAGAATGATGGGAGCAGCACCCGATCAACATGCCAGGCAGGAGAATATTTTCAGGGAGGTAGGTAGTGAATACCAGATGGGACATCCTGATGACACAGGATGACAAGAGGAAGATACCCCACCAAACAAAGAAGGCCTTGGCTGAGATGGCAGCCTCGGTCAGCAGGCATAATGCAGTGCACCGCAGCTGAATAGAGTGCCAAAAGAGTTTTAATAATCTTCTGTGCTTGGCAAGGGTGGGTACCCAATTGGTATGGCCCAGTGGAGCAGTCTGGAAGGCGGAGGCATGCATGTTACTGTGTTGCAGGTGAAGGGTAGAGTAATGAATGGACCTTTGTACTTAAAGAAGAGAAACCATAATGCCACTTAGCGCACAGGAACTGGTGGTGCAATGGCCAAGACATAGCACTTGCAAGCATAAGTTTAAGGCACCATGAGCACAAGATAGGGTTGTTACGGGTAACTTTAATTCATTTCATCAGTGTATTGCTTTTGTGTGACTGTGGCACCATTTTATGTTTTGTTCCTTGTTTGCACTTCCGGTAAAATATAAATTAAGGTTTTGTGTCAATGCCCTGAGTGTCCTTCATGTTTTCTATAGGTGCAAGCTTCATCAGTGCCTTATGATGATCGGCAGCGGCAACAAATATTATAGAGGTAATGAAATGACATTGGGATCATGGGGGGGGCGGGGCACTGTATTTTCAAAATGTGTGTGAAGGAGGCGGCAAACTTGGCTGGTGATAGAACACAAAGCTTACAACCTAGCTGAAGGAGCACTGAATCAAAACTTCCCTGGTGTCCCTGCCTCCCTGAAGGTTCATCACATCTGTCTTCTCATCCTCACCCTGTGCCTGCTCAGGCTTCTCATCTGAGCCATCTGTAGAGTCTTCCTCTGAAGTATGTGAAGCTGTCTCAGTATCCTCATTCTCTAGTGGATCTCCCTTTGCCAATGCCAGACTGTGCAGAGTGCAGCAGACCACAATGATAAGTGACAGTCACACTAGAGGGTTTTGCAGGAACCCCCTGGAACGGTCCAGGCCATAGAACCGAAACTTCAGTCACCTTATTGCTCTTTCAGCCATCCCCCTTCTGAAGATAATGACACTGATTGTGTCTCTCTCCTGCCTCTGTCCTTGGGTGCCAGAGTAGCATCATGAGCCACCTTTTCAATAGATACCCTTTGTCACCCAGCAATCAACTATCCAGTCGAACTGGAGCCATGGAAACCTTGGCAACTGGGAGTGTTGCAGAATGTATGCATCAGATTTGAAGAATTTGGGTCACATAGGCAGCATGGTGGCACAGTGGTTAGCACTGCTGCCTCACAGCGCCAAGGATCCGAGTTCAATTCTCGGCTTGGATCACTATCTGTGCGGAGTTTGCATGTTCTCCCCGTGTCTGCATAGGTTTCCTCCGGGTGCTCTGGTTTCCTCCCACAGTCTGAAACTGGTGGTTAGGTGCATTGGCCATGCTAAATTCTCCCTCAGTGTACCCGAACAGGCGCTGGAGTGTGGCGACTAGGAGATTTTCACAGTTACTTCATTGCCGTGTAAACCTACTTGTGACACTAATAAATACATTTATAGAGTGGAACCCTTCCTATTCAGAAAGGCACCTGGCTGGGGTCTTGATGGACACGAGTGCAGTAAATGGCACCCTGGATGCAGGGGAAACCAGCAAAACTGCAAAGCCTCTAGCTCGCTCAGTCTGGCTGGCTTTGTCTATCCAGTAATAAATGAATGTGCACCGCACAGAATGTCATTCACAAGCTTGATGTAGCAATGGACAACTGATTGAAACATTCCACACAGATCCCCCACAAAACCCTGGAATGATCGGGATGCAAACAAATTGAGGGGTACTGTGACCTTCAGAGCCACTGGCACTAGGTGCCCACCCATACTGTTGGAGGCAATCTCCAGCCCAATCATATGGCAAAATAATGTTATGGTGTCCCTAGCTAGGTGCAGGCTTCTGTGGCACTGGACTTCAGACATGTTGAGGTAGCTGGTTCACTGTCTGTACACTCCAGAAGCAGGATAGTGGCATCTTCTGCAGTGCCATCTGCCTTGCTCTCCTCCTGGCCCCGTACCCACTGTGTCCCTGCCTCTCCTCCTACAGATCTCTCCCTGCGATGCTACACCTAACACCTTACACAGCCAATGATTCAGCCCCAATTTATCCCACCCTTGGGTGAGAAAATTAATAAAATGGGATGGCTGCCTGCCTTTGCTGCCCATTTGTCTACCTAAAAATTGCATAGGGAATGTGAAATTCCAGTCAATTGACTTTTTAATTGCATTAACTGGCTGATTAATTGTCATTGGGTGAGATGCCAACTCCCACGTCAGCCTGTCAACCGAAATATCACGCATATACACAAAGGTGTCGGTACTTGTACTTGACATCTTCTTGTACAATTTCACGTTCTCCCAGATTGGCCGTCCACTTCAAAATAACGCACAAAATTCTGACCATGAAAAATCAAGTAAGCTGCAATATTAATGGCATGGACTTGTGTTTACAAACACAAAGCAGTCAATGAGCATACCAACAACGCATACTGTGTTAGGGTATTGTAGCACACTGAATTTATACGGTTTCATCTTGTCAATTTACGATCTCTGTGGGAACTAAGTATGCAAAGAAAGGTGAGAATATGTGACAGTTCCCTACCAATTCTTTGTTGATAGAATAAAGAGAATATGTATAATCTATTTAGCTTTAATTCAGATATCCAGAGGACTATAACAGATAGGTCGAGAGCATCCTTGATAACATTAAACAATGCAGAGAGACAGACCCTAACTAAGCTTACTACACATTTTTAGCATAAAGTGCGAATAGTAAAAAACAAATTTCTATGGTGCTTAGCCATATCTAGCAGGAGCACTCATTGCTCTTTTTGAGTTTTTCAGTAGCTACCAAATACCAAGGTTACACCTCAGGGATGCTCATAATTCAGATAAGAAGAATGGCTTCAATCATACAGCAGCAAAGGAGTATTGTGGTGAGCAAACAATCACCCATGAACTAACACACTGCCCAATTCTATATATCAAAGCAAGAAATGCCAGCACGTATTTTGTGTGGCACAAAGGAGAGCAAAGATATGCAACAATCTGAAACTAAGCCAGTTTGTTAGGAACTTTGGTGTCACATCTGATCATGAGATGAGCCTCCAATCACAAATTTGTGCTATCACTAAGACTGCCTTTTTCTATCCCCATTACAGTTTCTGACTTCACCCATTTTAGCTCTTCTGTTGTTGCAAACCTTATTTAGTTACCTATAGACTTGACTATACTAATGCCCTCCTGGCTAGTCTCCCACATTTTACCCTCCATAAATTTGTGGTTATCCAAAATTCTACTTTCCATGTCCTAATTCATGCCAGAACTCTTTCACCAATCACTCCTTTGCTCAGATTTACATTGGCTCCTGATCCAAGATTTGATTTTAAAATTCTTGATTGTAATTCCTTCCATGACCTTGCCCCTCCTTATTTTTAATTATTTGTAATCTCCTCCAACCCCACTTTTGTGCTCATCTATTTCTGGCACCCTAAACATCCCCAATTTCAATTGGTCCACCATTGGTGGCCATGCCTTCGGCTTCTGAGGCCCTCTGAAATTCTCTCCCTAATCATTTCTGTCTCTCTATCTCTCCTTCCCCTTTTAAGATGCTCCTTCAACTCTAACTCTTTGACCATGCTTCCGTTCTTCTTTCCTAATATTTTCTTACGTGGCCTGATGTCAAATTTTTCTTCATAATGCTCGTGTGAAGCACCTTGGGTTGTTTTGTGCCAAAGGTGCTACATAAACACAAGGTGATGTTGTATATTTGAAATGTCTTGGATGAAAGTCTGGAGATAGATATTTGTTACTGACTCGAAATGATGTGGCATGGTAAATACTGTAGGTGAAAGCAGAATGTTGCAAAGGAACATGCATAGATTAAGTGTCTGGGTAAAACTAGCAGATGGTGTACAGTATGGAAAAGTTTGAAGTCATCCATCTTGGATCTAAGAAAGATAATTAGGATATTTTCTGAATAGTAAGATGTTAGGAGCTTTGGATGTGCAAAGAGATTTAGGTGCTCAAGAACAGAAATAACTAAAAACTGGTGGATAGATACAAATATAATTTAAGGCTAATGTAACGTCAGGCTTTACTTCAAAGGGGATAGAATGCAACAAGATGGAAGTTATGTTACAGCTGGTCAGGTTCTGAGCACTGCAGCTCAGGAAAGATTTTTAGATTAGGAGAAGGTACAGTGCAGATTCACTTGAATGTTAACATGGGTTACATTATGAGGGCAAGTTGCAAAGGCTAGGCTTCTATTTCCTTGAATACTGAAGATTAGGGGGTGATCTAACTGAGGTGTTTAAGATAAATTGACGGATTTGGTAGTCTAGAAAGAAAAATATTATTTCCTCATGTGAATAGAGTTCAGAAAAATGGTCATAACCTTAAAATTAGACCTCAGTCATCAGGGGTGATGTTAGAAATGTATGCAGGAAGTCTGGAATCTTTACCTCAAAAAGTTGTTGAAGCCAGGCAATTGAAAATTTCATATTTTTGTTAGGCATTGATATTAAAAATATTGGAGCCAAGGCGGCTAAGTAAAATTAAGTTATACATCATTTATAGAATGTAGAACAGATTTAATGGGCTAAATGGCCTAACTGATATTCCTTTCTTCCTTAAATACGCAGAAGTTTAAAACAAACTTATGGAAAATATAAATTAAAACAAAATGTGCATTTTTGAGACTGTATGATCACAATATAATACTAAGCCCACAGAAACCAACACAATCCATATGCATCACAACTCACTAATAGCTGAATATAAAAGATTGATAAACATTACAAAAATGCTAAGTAGGCACTACGCTATTGAATCAATAGCGTAGTGCCTACTTAGCATTTTTGTAATGTTTATCAATCTTTTATATTCAGCTATTTGTGCCCATTTTTCTGAATTGCATAGGCTACGCTATTGAATCAATAGCGTAGCCTATGCAATTCAGAAAAATGGGCACAAAAATACATAAGGAATTAATAGAGCAACAAACATTACCATTAAATTAAGAAAGCAACCAGCAGCAGTGTGCTAGGAACTTCAAAGAGTAATGGCACAATAACAAATCAAGTAAAGCACTGGGCACAAACCAACAAATTTATGCAGCAGTGGGTACACTGAAAAATGAAATGAGCAGCAGGCACAAACAAACCAATAAATTACTGATGCTGCAAATACAAGTTAATCAATTTATAGAGCAGCAAACACTCTAATAAATTAGTTAAGATCAGCAATTTTAGTTACTGAGATCAAAAAAAAATTGTTCTTTTGAAAAAATATTTTCAGCAATTTGATTACTTCTTTTGACTAAAAAATGACTAGCTGGTTTCCCACATTCTACCCTCTGTAAACTTGAATTCATCCGAATCTGCTGGCAGTAAAGTTCCATTCACATCACCCCTGTGTTCACTGACCTACATTGGCTTCCAATCAATGTCTTGATTTTAAAATTCTCACCCGTTTTCAAATCCCTGCATAGTTTTGACCCTTCTTATCTCTGTAATTCCCTTTAATCCCACAACCACAACCTCCAAGATATCTGTCCTCACCTAACTGACTTCTTGAGCATCCTGGATTTTAATTGCTCGATGACTGTGCTGTGCCTTCAGTTGCTTAGGACTCAAGCTCTGAAATTTCGCCCAACTCCTCTCCACCTCACTTTCCTCCTTTGAGTCACTCCTTAAAACCTATCTATTTGACCAAGCCCTTGGTCATCAGACCCAATATCTCTTTATGCAGCTGGGGGCCTTATTTTGTTTTATAATGTTCCTGTTAAGCACTTTAGGATATTTTAAAGGAGCCAAGTTGTTGCTGTTATTTAGTGATATGGAGGCTTGGGTAAATGTCACAAACAAGAATGATTCCACCTTACACAATGTTGTTTATTCAGATAAGCTTAGAAAACTTGTTAAATTTAGGATGGGATTTTCTGGCGTTTCCCACCGGTGAGAACTTCTGATCCTGCCAAATCCAATGTTGGCAATGGGTTCCCCAGCATCCGGGCCAGCAAGCCTTGCAAATTGTCATTGATTTCAGCAGGATTGGAAGATCGTGCCAGCAACCAATAGCTCAACACCACCGCTGGGGGGAACGGAAAATTCTGGCCTTAGCCGAGTGATGCATAGACTTTAGGGCAATTAGGTAGAAATATATGACAGTTCAAATATTCCGACTGGGAAACTGGGGAAAACCGGAGGTCATGCACATAAATTAAGCAAGGATATAAAGAGATTAGATGTTAGGCAGTGCTGTTGTTCCCAAAGAAGTAAGAAGTTTAACAACACCAGGTTAAAGTCCAACAGGTTTATTTGGTAGCAAAAGCCACACAAGCTTTTGGAGTTCCAAGCCCCTTCTTCAGGTGAGTGGGAATTCTGTTCACAAACACAGCATATAAAGACAGAGACTCAATTTACATGAATAATGGTTGGAATGCGAATACTTACAGCTAATCAAGTCTTTAAGAAACAAAACAACGTGAGTGGAGAGAGCATCAAGACAGGCTAAAAAGATGTGTATTGTCTCCAGACAAGACAGCCAGTGAAACTTGGCAGGTCCAGGCAACTGTGGGGGTTACAGATAGTGTGACTTGAACCCAATATCCCGGTTGAGGCCGTCCTCGTGTGTGCGGAACTTGGCTATCAGTTTCTGTTCAGCGACTCTGCGCCGTCGTGTGTCGCGAAGGCCGCCTTGGAGAACGCTTACCCGAATATCAGAGGCCGAATGCCCGTGACTGCTGAAGTGCTCCCCAACAGGAAGAGAACAGTCTTGCCTGGTGATTGTCGAGCGGTGTTCATTCATCCGTTGTCGCAGCGTCTGCATAGTTTCCCCAATGTACCACGCCTCGGGACATCCTTTCCTGCAGGGTATCAGGTAGACAACGTTGGCCGAGTTGCAAGAGTATGTACTGTGTACCTGGCGGATGGTGTTCTCACGTGAGATGATGGCATCTGTGTCGATGATCCGGCACGTCTTGCAGAGGTTGCTGTGGCAGGGTTATGTGGTGTCGTGGTCACTGTTCACCTGAAGGCTGGGTAGTTTGCTGTGGACAATGGTCTGTTTGAGGTTGTGCGGTTGTTTGAAGGCAAGAAGTGGGGGTGTGGGGATGGCCTTGGCGAGATGTTCGTCTTCATCAATGACATGTTGAAGACTCCGGAGGAGATGCCGTAGCTTCTCCGCTCCGGGGAAGTACTGGACGACGAAGGGTACTCTGTCCACCGTGTCCCGTGTTTGTCTTCTGAGGAGGTCGGTGCGGTTTTTCGCTGTGGCGCGTTGGAACTGTTGATCAATGAGTCGAGCGCTATATCCTGTTCTTATGAGGGCATCTTTCAGCGTCTGGAGGTGTCTGTTGTGATCCTCCTCATCCGAGCAGATCCTGTGTATACGGAGGGCTTGTCCGTAGGGGATGGCTTCTTTAACGTGTTTAGGGTGAAAGCTGGAGAAGTGGAGCATCGTGAGGTTATCCGTGGGCTTGCGGTACAGTGAGGTGCTGAGGTGACCGTCCTTAATGGAGATCCGTGTGTCCAAGAATGCAACCGATTCCGGAGAGTAGTCTATGGTGAGTCTGATGGTGGGATGGAACTTGTTGATGTCATCATATAGTTGTTTCAGTGATTGTTCACCATGAGTCCAAAGGAAGAAAATGTCATCGATGTATCTAGTGTATAGCATCGGTTGAAGGTCCCGTGCGGTGAAGAAGTCTTGTTCGAACCTGTGCATGAAGATGTTGGCATATTGAGGTGCGAATTTGGTCCCCATGGCTGTTCCGTGTGTCTGGGTGAAGACCTGGTTGTTGAAGGTGAAGATATTGTGGTCCAGGATGAAGCGGATGAGATGTAAAATTGCATCTGGAAACTGGCAGTTGTTGGCGCTGAGCACTGAGGCCGTTGCAGCAATACCATCGTCATGGGGGATGCTGGTGTAGA
The DNA here is from genome assembly GCF_964213995.1 of Mustelus asterias. Lineage (NCBI taxonomy): Eukaryota > Metazoa > Chordata > Chondrichthyes > Carcharhiniformes > Triakidae > Mustelus > Mustelus asterias. The sequence continues at coordinate 105,180,790 of NC_135802.1, forward strand.
GTGCCGAGACATCCATTGTGATGAGGAGTGCTCCTGGTTCAACTGCTCCAAGTGTGCCGAGTTTCTGTAGGAAGTCCATGGTGTCGCTGAAAGATACCCTCATAAGAACAGGATATAGCACTCGACTCATTGATCAACAGTTCCGACGCGCCACAGCGAAAAACCACACCGACCTCCTCAGAAGACAAACACGGGACACAGTGGACAGAGTACCCTTCGTCGTCCAGTACTTCCCCGGAGCGGAGAAGCTACGGCATCTCCTCCGGAGCCTTCAACAGGTCATTGATGAAGACGAACATCTCGCCAAGGCCATCCCCACACCCCCACTTCTTGCCTTCAAACAACTGCACAACCTCAAACAGACCATTGTCCGCAGCAAACTACCCAGCCTTCAGGAGAACAGTGACCACGACACCACACAACCCTGCCACAGCAACCTCTGCAAGACGTGCCGGATCATCGACACAGATGCCATCATCTCACGTGAGCACACCATCCACCAGGTACACGGTACATACTCTTGCAACTCGGCCAACGTTGTCTACCTGATACGCTGCAGGAAAGGATGTCCCGAGGCATGGTACATTGGGGAAACTATGCAGACGCTGCGACAACGGATGAATGAACACCGCTCGACAATCACCAGGCAAGACTGTTCTCTTCCTGTTGGGGAGCACTTCAGCAGTCACAGGCATTCGGCCTCTGATATTCGGGTAAGCGTTCTCCAAGGCGGCCTTCGCGACACACGACGGCGCAGAGTCGCTGAACAGAAACTGATAGCCAAGTTCCACACACACGAGGACGGCCTCAACCGGGATATTGGGTTCAAGTCACACTATCTGTAACCCCCACAGTTGCCTGGACCTGCCGAGTTTCACTGGCTGTCTTGTCTGGAGACAATACACATCTTTTTAGCCTGTCTTGATGCTCTCTCCACTCACATTGTTTTGTTTCTTAAAGACTTGATTAGCTGTAAGTATTCGCATTCCAACCATTATTCATGTAAATTGAGTCTCTGTCTTTCTATGCCCTGTTTGTGAACAGAATTCCCACTCACCTGAAGAAGGCGCTTGGGGCTCCGAAAGCTTGTGTGGCTTTTGCTACCAAATAAGCCTGTTGGACTTTAACCTGCTGTTGTTAAACTTCTTACTGTGTTTACCCCAGTCCAACGATGGCATCTCCACATCATGTTCCCAAAGAACAACAGACCTATGGAACAGTATGATGCACCATTGTTGAGGATGGGAATATTCGTGGAGCCTCCTTTTCCTATTAATTGCCAAGCTTACAATCACCATTCTTGATTGGATGTGGTAAGGCAACAGAGACTTGCTATGATCTACTAGTTTTGGAATTGCTCAGATCTGTCTAGAAGTATTTAGCGTACAGTCCTGTAAATTGATGTCTGCTTCTGGTATGCCCTTCTGCATTCCTCACTGAACTAGAATTGTTGTTCCATCTTGATGGTATGGAGAAATGAGGAGTGTGTCAAACAATGAGGTTACAGATTGTGTCGATATACAATTCTGCTGAAGCTTAGAGTTAATAATGTTTCATGGATGTGCAGGTTTGGGCTGCTACAGCTCTCCTAAGTCCATTCCACTTAGCAGAGCAGTAGTGCCACCTTTTATGATACAGGATGCTCTTACTGTGAAAAAGATGTCGTCCAGATGGTCTGTTCAGTGATTACTGCTATCAGTGCATTTATTTATAGATATATCCATAAGTTTGTGACGAGAAGGCAACTAATTGATGCAAGTCCATCTTGGCAGGTAGGTCCTTCAAGACTTGTTCATTTCGGTCAATGAAAGCATAACCAAGCCACTCCTCCTGCTGGCACTGAGCGACCCAAACCAGAGTATCTCCAGAATGTCACCAGAATGTCACCAGACTAGTGATCTAGAGGCCCAGGCCACTGTTTTGGGGACACGAGTTTAAATCCCACCATGACAGCGAGTGAAATTTAATTACAGTTGATAAATCTGGAATTTCAAAAAAAGCCAGCCTTGGTAATGACCATGAAACCATTGTCGAATGTCGCAAAACCTAATTTGGTTCACTAGCATCCTTTAAGAAAGGAAATCTGCCCTTCTTACTTGGTCTGGCCTACATATGAAACTAGACAATGTGGTTGACTCTTAAATGCCCTCTGAAATGGCCCAGCATGCCACTCAGTTGTATCAAACCACTACAGAGTCTACAAAAAGGAATGAAACTGGATGGGTCACTCATCATTGACAAAGGCACCAGAAACGACAATGGCAAAAACCAGCCTTATCGATCCTGGAGAATCCTCCTAACTAATACATGAGGGTCTGTGCCAAAATTGGGAGAGCTCTCCCACAGAGACATAACCACAGCCTGACATACTCATGGAATCTTACCTTACAGCCAATCTCCTAGACACCACCATCATCGGTTTGTCCTGTCCCACCACAGGACAGACCCAGCAGAGTTGGCAGTATTGTGGTATACAGTGGGGAGGGAGTTGCCTTGGGAGTTCTGAATAGCGACTTTGGACTGCATGAAATCTCATGGCATCAGATCAAACGTGGGCAAGGAAACCTACTGCAGGTTTCCACCTACTGTCTTCACACTGAGAATATCCTCCAATGTGTTGTGTGGTGCTATCACTGTGCTAAATAGGATAGATTTCAAACAGATCTAGCAAGTCAAAACTGGGAATCCATGAGGCACTCTGGACCATCAGCAGCAGCAAAACTGTATGTAACCACAATCCATTACCATTAAACTGGGGCGTCAACCCTGATTCAATGAAGAGTGCAGGAGGGCATGCCAAGAGCAGCACCAAAAATACCTAAAGATGAGTGTCAACTGGGGGAAGCCACTGCTTGCATGTCAAATAACAGAAGGCAGATGAAGCTAAGCAATTCCACAACCAATGGATCAGATCTAGGCTCTGCAGTCCTGTCAGATCCAGACGTGAATAGTGGTGCACAAGTAAACAACCAACTGGAGCAAGAAATAACACAAATATCCCCATTCTCAATGTTGGGAGAGTCCAGCACATCAGATCTGAGGCATTTGCAACAATCTTCAGCCAGAAGTGCCGAGTGGACGATCCATTTTGGCCTTCTCCTGGGGTCCCCAGCATCACAGATGCCAGTCTTCAGCCAACTCTAATTACTGCATGTGATATCAATTAACAGTTGAAGGCATTGGATACTGCAAAGGCAATGGGGTCTTGACAATATTCCGGTAATAGTACTGATAGTGTGCTCCAGAACTAGCTGCACCCTTAGCCAAGCTGTTCCAGTACAGCTAAAACACTGACATCTATCGAGCAGTTTGGAAATCTATGTCCTGTCCACAAAAGCAGGACAAATCCAACCCGGCCAATTACTGCCCATCAGTCTACTGTTGATCATGAGGTATGGAAGGGGTCATCGACAGTGCCATCAAACTGCACTTAATCAGCAATAACCTGCTGCAGCAATAACCTGCTGACTGATGATCAATTAAGATTTTGCCAGGGTCACTCAGCTCCAAACATGGACAAAAGAGATGATCTCATGTGGTGAGGTAAAAGTGACTACCCTTGACATTAAGGCAGCAGTTGACAAAGTGTTGCATCAAGGAGCCTAAGCCATGAGAATCTGGGGCGATCTCTCCACTGGTTGGAGTCATACCTAGCACAAAGGTAGATAACTGTGGTTTTTGGAGACCAATCATCTAAGCCCCTGCACATTGTTGCAGGATTTTCTCAGTATAGCGTCTTGGGCTCAATCACCTTCAGCTGCTTCATCAATTACCTTCCCTCCATTAAAAGGTCAGAAATGGGGATGTATGTGATGATTGTACAATGTTTAGTTTTTGCAACTTCTCAGAAAATTAAGCAGTCCATGCCCACATTCAACAACACCTGGACAACATTCAGGGTAAACTGATAAGTGGCAAGTAATATTCATGCTAAACAAGTGCCATATAATGACTGTAGGAGGGAGTCTTACTGATCTCCACTTGACATTCCAACCAGAAAGCTAACTGAACCTGCAGCATAAATACAATGGCTACAAGAAAAGGTCTCGAGCTGGATATTCTGCAGCGAATAACCTACCTTTGCACTCTCCAAAGTTTTCCACAATCTGCAAGGCACAAGTCAGGATTGTGATGGAATACTCTCCACTTGTTAGAGCTGTACTCATCCAGACAACACTAAACAAGCTCAATACCATCCAAGATTATGTTGGCCTTCCCTGTGACACCCATATCCTATGAACAAATACAGGAAATAAAAGAATTTTCCCCAGTATTACAAGGTGGTGTTAAATATGAGCGAGTACTGGTTTGTTAGTTGATAGGGAATGGTCACTTGAAGCCAGAAGAATCCTTAGGGTCCAAGGTCAGTACTGTATATTTCCAAGACATGGTTATTATATAATATAACCCTGTTCCCTCACTGCAAATGAGTGCATCCTAGATAGGACATATCCAGGAGCATTCATGGAAGAGTCTGGCATTTGAATACAACTATGTCAACTATTGCTGGACTAGTCATGGGAAAGCTCTCCCAACTTGGACAGCAGTCTGCAGGCATTATCGAGGAAGCCTTTTTCTGGTCCACTGTACTGAGATTGTCAGAGTCTGATACATGTATAATCAGCAAAAGACCTCTTCAATTCTTTCAATATTCTGCTCTGTAACAGGCATTTTTCAACAAACTGCCTTGCCCTATCACTTCAGCAGGTATTAAAAATGAATTACATACAGTGTGGGATAGAATAACATGCAAATCAGACTGGGTAAGAGTTACTATTAAATCAGTTAGGTTTTTCCAATAAAATGGAAACTTCAATGACAATTTCATCCTGTTGTTATGTCATACATTGCCAAATTTATTGAATTCAATTTACAACTTTACATTGTTGGATCTATACATATGAATGCTGGAATACCAGTACAGTAATATAGCCACATTTATTAGTTTATTTCCTTTTGTCAGACACTGGCATAAACATAACCAAGACAAATGGATAGAATACAAGTATCAACAAATCCTGGCTGTGATAATATCATAAAATGAGCAAAACTGAAAGTTTTAGTGCCTTGGTGTACAATCCTAATGTTATTAATTGGCGAGGAGTTGCTCAAAATTAGGTATACACCATAGGTCTATTTTATCATTCCTATAATAACGAATTCCTATACCTTGGCATTGTAGCCGTCTCCATTTATCAAACTCCCAATCTCTCCACCCAATATATTTATTTAATGGTTTCTTGGGCCCTACCTCCTCATTCCTAAATAATGGCACTGCCGCCCTAATCATCTCCATTGACTCATTGGCATCCCCATTATCCTCACTAACATCAGCAGACTGCTGTCCAAGTTGGGAGAGCTTTCCCATGACTAGTCCAGCAATAGTTGACATAGTTGTATTCAAATAGGTCTATCACATTGCTGCACTACCTTTGATTTTGCAAGACTTCGAGACCACAACCTGATCAAGGTATAGACAGACAAGTTTGAGTATTCTGCAATTCAGCTTAAATTACAAAAAGCATAGCTTACTTTTTGTGTACAGTCTATATGTGATCTTGTGCCTCTACTGGGATTTACTGTTGTCCAGATTTGTACACAAGAACGGAGCCATGGTGGCACAAGAGGTCATGATATGGAGATGCCGGCGTTGGACTGGGGTAAACACAGTAAGAAGTTTAACAACACCAGGTTAAAGTCCAACAGGTTTATTTGGTAGCAAAAGCCACACAAGCTTTCGGAGCCTTAAGCCTCACCTGAAGAAGGGGCTTAAGGCTCCGAAAGCTTGTGTGGCTTTTGCTACCAAATAAACCTGTTGGACTTTAACCTGGTGTTGTTAAACTTCTTACGGCACAAACATAGAAACATAGAAACATAGAAACCCTACAGTGCAGAAGGAGGCCATTCGGCCCATCGAGTCTGCACCGACCACAATCCCACCCAGGCCCTCCCCCCACATATTTTACCCACAAATCCCTCTAACCGACGCATCCCAGGACTCTAAGGGACAATTTTTTTTTTTAACCTGGCCAATCAACCTAACAAGAGGTGCCATTGGAAGTATGTGCAAATGTGAACAGGACAGGCAAGGGTAAAACACACAAAACTTATATAGTCGGTATTTATAGCAGCCATAGCTCAACCCCAGGGATTAGTCCAAGATATAAATATCTTTCTATCTTTCTTACTATAGATGAAGAAATCCAAAAAAGATAACAAACAATATTGGTCATTTTTGTTTTAAGAAAATAGGAAAGTTCAACATAGTTTATTCAGTTCATTGACATAAGGAACAGACACTGACCTCAGAGCCAACGTGTTACTACCAGGCTGACGTTGGCTCTCTCTGATGAGATACGCTCCCTCAACTCCACCAAGTAGCTCATCAGCCTGCTCACGAGATATCATCCCGTGGAACCTGAGAGGAGAATACACTTAAGTTTAAAAAACCATCAGCAAGATTACCTTCAGTTTTCAATACAGACTGCAAGACTATGTTGTCATCAAATTATATACAGTTCCAGTTAATCTCCTATGTGACAGTATTATTATAAAAATGCTTTAGGCCTGAGCACAAAGAGTTTAAACGAGAATCAACAAACTACCAGCAACATTTCAAACAAAAATATCAAATTTTATACTTAAAAATCAGAGAAATAACCATGAAATTGAGGTACCGCCAAACAGGTTGAAACAAAATGGTTTTATTGTAGCTGTATTGATAACCCGTGCTAAGAAATTTTTGCCAATAAAATCTCCAAAATGAATGGCTATGGGTTAACCGAGTTACCAAAACCATAGGTTGCCATGTGATGACATGAGTAACTTGGTAATTATACAACTCATTTCACTTTGTGATTATGTTTGCAAAATTAGAAGGAATGTTGCTGAATAGCTTGTCATAAAGACAATGATCGTTGAGATTTTTTTCAAAGACTTTATTAAATTATCATAGCACATCTACAAATTACAAAGTTGCATATCCTTTGGAAGTAACTTTTTAGTCCATTTAGATCAGTTTTGCAGATTGTAATTTTATTGATTTTTCATAAGGTGAAATAGAGCACACCAAAGCATTGTCAATAAAGATAATTTGATCTATGATCTACATCTTGGACCGTATTGATAGGATACATCTTTTTATGTGATTAATTAAATGTTTAATTGTTTAGATTTTTTAAATAGTTACAGAATTACAACAGGCCCCATCTCAAACTGCCCATATTTATACCAAATACAGGGTATTCTTCAAACCTGGTTTATTGTCAACTAATTAGTAGCCTCAGTGATGGTTATATGAAATAATGAAGGAAAATGTCTAGGGGAGAGTGCGAACAGCCGACCCTGGGACAAGTAGTCAGCAGCACCTCGAGGAGAGTGCAAGTGGAGGACCTTGGGACAGACAGTCAGCAGCACCTAGAGGAGAGTGCAGAAGGAGGACACTTCGCCAGGCAGTCAGCAGCACCTAGAGGAGAGTGCAGAAGGAGGACACTGAGCCAGGCAGTCAGCAGCACCTAGAAGAGAGTGCAAGCGGAGGACCTTGGGACAGGTAGTCAGCAGCACCTCGAGGAGAGTGCAAGTGGAGGACCTTGGGACAGACAGTCAGCAGCACCTAGAGGAGAGTGCAGAAGGAGGACACTTCGCCAGGCAGTCAGCAGCACCTAGAGGAGAGTGCAAGCGGAGGACCTTGGGACAGGTAGTCAGCAGCACCTCGAGGAGAGTGCAAGCGGAGGACCTTGGGACAGGTAGTCAGCAGCACCTAGAGGAGAGTGCAAGCGGAGGACCTTGGGACAGGTAGTCAGCAGCACCTAGAGGAGAGTGCAAGCGGAGGACCTTGGGACAGGTAGTCAGCAGCACCTAGAGGAGAGTGCAAGCAGAGGACCTTGGGACAGGTAGTCAGCAGCACCTAGAGGAGAGTGCAGGAGGAGGACCCTGAGCCAGGCAGTCGGCACCTAAGATCACAAGAGCAACATACGTTCATTGATTGGTGAGAAACTACTGCAAAGGAGGGTCATTGAATAGCTGAGAATTAGAAAGACAATTATTTTTAAAAGAAGGGACTACTTATATTTAAGTAAGAAATACAAGCAATAGGGAGAAATAAAGTTAAGTTGAGGGCAGGTAAAATAAAGTTGCATAAGTCAATCAGAGGAAAATAAAGTTAATGTATGGAAAGTAAATTGAAGCTCTGGCAGGACAGCTCGGTCATGTGAAATATGTGTGAAATTGGGGATGCTCCTGGTATCCTCAATGACCACATGTGCAGGAAGTATCACCAACTGCAGAGCCTTGAGCTCCAGATTTCAGAGCTCGGGTGGTGACTGGAGTCACTGTGGTGCATCTGTACGGCTGAGAGCTACATGGATAGCATTTTCAGACAGGTGGTCACACCACAGCTTAGTAGCCTGGAGGCAGAAACAGAATGGGTGACTGACAGGCAGTGCAAGAAAACTAGACCCTGCTGTAGAGCAGGGTTGGGCAAAGAGCAAGCAAGCAGTAGTAATAGGGGACTCGCTAGTTAGAGGCATAGACATGCGTTTGAGACTCCAGGATGGTGTGTTGCCAGGGTCAAGGATGTCTCTGAGCGGTTGCCAGACATTCTTAAGGGGGAGAGTGAGCAGTCAGAGGTCGTTGTACATATTGGTACCAATGACATAGGTAGCAAAAGGGATGAGGGCCTGAAGTGTGAATATAGAGTTGGGCAGGAGGCTAAAGTGCAGGACTTCGAAGGTAGTAATTTCTGGACTACAGCTGGTGCCACGTGCTAGTGAGAATAGGAATAGGAAGATTAGGCAGGTGAATGTGTGGCTGGAGAGCTGGTGCAGGGGGCAAGGATTTAGATTTGTGAATCATTAGGATCTCTTCTGCGGCAGGGATGACTTGTTCAAGAGGGACAGGTTACACTTGAATTGGAGGGTGACTAATATACTGGCGGGGAGATTTGCTAGAACTACTCGGGAGGGTTTAAATTAGTTTGGCAGTTGGGTGGGACCCAAAGCAGTAGGGAGACAGAAGAGAAGGTTGACGACAGCACTGAAGTTAAAGAGAGCACATTAAATAGTAAAGGCAGTGTCAGTAGTCTTAGTACTAGACAGGTCAGGCAAAAGCAGGGCACAGAGCAAGGGAAGTCCAGATTAAACTGCATTTATTTCAATGAAAGAGGCCTGACAGGCAAGGCAGATGAACTCAGGGGTATGGAAAGGTACATGGGACTGGGATATTATAGCTATTACTGAAACATGGCTAAGGGAGGGACAGGACTGACAGCTCCATGTTCCAGGGTGCAGATGCTATAGGAAAGATAGAACAGGGGGTAAGAGAGGAGGGGGAGTTGTGTTTTTGATTAGGGAGAACATCACAACAGTACTGAGAGAGGATATTTCTAATGGTTTGCCCACTGAGTCTATATGGGTAGAACTGAGAAATAAGAAGGGGGAGATTATTTTGATAGGATTGTACTGTATGCCCCCAAATAGTCAGCGGGAAATTGAGGAGCAAATATGTAAGGAGATTACAGATAGCTCCAAGAAAAATAGGGTGGTAATAGGAGGGGACTTCAAATTTCCCAACATTGACTGGGACAGCTATAGTATTAGGGGTTTGGATGGAGAAAAATTTGTTGAGTGTATCCAGGAGGAATTTCTCATTCAGTATGTGGATGGCCCGACTAGAGAGGGGGCAAAACTTGACCTTTTCTTAGGAAATAAGGAAGGGCAGGTGACAGAAGTGTTAGTGAGGGATCACTTTGGGACCAGTAACCATATTACATTAGTTTTAAGAAATCTATGGAGAATGATAGGTCAGGCTCAAAAGTTAAAATTCTAAATTGGGGCAAGGCCAATTTTGATGGTATTGGGCAGGAACTTTCAAAGGTTGATTGGGGGAGTCTGTTGGCAGGCAGAAGGATGTCTGGTAAGTGAGAGGCTTTCAAAAGTGTGTTAACCAGGGTTCAGGGTAAGCACATTCCTTTTAGAGTGAAGGGCAAGGCTGGTAGAAGTAGGGAACCCTGGATGACTCGGGATATTGAGGCCCTGGTCAAGAAGGAGAAGGAGGCATTTTACATGCATAGGCAGCTGGGATCAAGTGGATCCCTTGAAGAGTACAAAGGGTGTAGGAGTAGAGTTAAGAGAGAAATCAGGAGGGCAAAAAGGGGACACGAGATTCCTTTGGCAGATAAGGCAAAGGAGAATCTAAAGAGCTTCTACAAATACATAAAGGGCAAAAGAGTAATTAGGGAAAGAGTAGGGCCTCTTAAGGATCAACAAGGTCATCTATGTGCGGATCCACAAGAGACTAAATTAATATTTCTCATTGGCATTTACTATTGAGAAAGGCATGGATGTTAGGGAACTTGGGGAAATAAATAGTGATGTTTTGAGGAGTGTACATATTACAGAGAAGGAGGTGCTGGAAATTTTAAACATATCAAGTTAGATAAATCCCCAGGATCTGATGAAGTGTATCCCAGGATGTTGTGGGAGGCTAGCGAGGAAATTGCAGGTCCCCTAGCAGAGATATTTGAATCATCAACAGTCACAGGTGAGGTGCCTGAAAACTGGTGGGTGGCAAATATTGTGCTTTTGTTTAAGAAGGGCTGCAGGGAAAAGCCTGGGAACTACAGGCCGGTAAGCCTAACATCTATGGTGGGTAAGTTGTTAGAAGGCATTCAGGCATTTAGAGGGGCAAAGACTGATTAGGGACAGTCAGCATGGTTTTGTGAGTGGAAAATCATGTCTCATGAATTTGCTTGAGTTTTTTGAAAGGGTAACCAAGAAGGTAGATAAGAACAGTGCAGTCGATGTTGTCCACATGGACTTTAGTAAGACATTTGACAAGGTTTGACATTTGACCTGCATGGTAAATTGTTGCATAAAGTTAAATCTCATTGGATGCAGGGTGAGGTAACCAATTGGATACAAAATTGGCTTGATGACAGAAGACAAAGGGTTGTTTTTCAAACTGGAGGCCTGTGACCAGCAGGGTGCCTCAGGTATCAGTGTTGGGTCCACTGTTATTTGTCATTTATATCAATGATTTTGATGAGAATTTAGGAGGTATGGTTAGTAAGTTTGCAGACGACACCAAGATTGGTGGTATAGTGGACGGCGAAGAAGGTTATCTAGAATTGCAACGGGATCTTGATCAAATGGGCCAGTGGGCTGATGAATGGCAGGTGGAGTTTAATTTAGATAAATGCGAGGTAATGCATTTTTGTAGATCGAACCAGGGCAGGACTTACACAGTTAATGGTAGAGTGTTGGGGAGAATTGTAGAACAAAGAGATCTAGAGGTACAAGTTCATAGCTCCTTGAAAGTGGAGTCACAGGTGGACAGAGTGGTGAAGAAAGCATTCGGCATGCTTGGTTTCATTGGTCAGAACATTGAATACAGGAGTTGGGACATCTTGTTGAAGTTGTACAAGACATTGTTACGGCCACACTTGGAATACTGTGTGCAATTCTGGTCACCCTATTATAGAAAGGATATTATTAAGCTAGAAAGAGTGCAGAAAAGATTTACTAGGATGCTACCGGGACTTGATGGTTTGAGTTATAAGGAGAGGCTGGATAGACTGGGATTTTTTTCCATGAGCGTAGGAGGCTGAGGGGTGATCTTATAGAGGTCTATAAAATAATGAAGGGCATGGATAAGATAGATAGTCAACATCTTTTCCCAAAGGTAGGGAAGTCTAAAACTAGAGGGCATAAGTTTAAGGTGACAGAGGAGAGATACTAAAGGGTCAAGAGGGGAAACTTTTTCACACAGAGGGTGGTGAGTGTCTGGAACGAGCTGCCAGAGGTACTAGTAGTGGGGGGTACAATGTTGTCTTTTAAAAAGCATTTAGACAGTTACATGGATAAGATGGGTATAGAGGAATATGGGCCAAACACAGGCAATTGGGACTAGCTTAATGTTAAAAACTGGGCGGCATAGACAAGTTGGGCCGAAGGGCCTGTTTCTGTGCTGTAAACCTCTATGATTCTGGACAGGTAGTGCAGGAGTGCTCTGGAGTCCCGCTCACCAATCAGGTTTCCGCCTTGGATACCAGTGAAGGCATTTTCGTCCCTAGGAGCAGTGCAGTCAGAGCCAAGTTTGTGCACCACAGACAGCTCTGCTGTACAGGAAGGGAGAAAGGAGAAGAGCTGTAGTGATAAAGGATTCATTAGTTTTGGGAACAGACAGGTGTTTCTGTGGCCATAGATATGACTCCAGGATAGTATGTTGCTTCCCTGGTGACAGGGTCAGGGGTGCCACAGAGCAGCTGCAGGACATTTTTCTGGGGAAAGGTGATCAGCCAGAGGTCCTGGTCCACTCTGGTATCAATAACCCAGCTAGGAAAGGAAAAGAGGTCCTGAAAGCAGACTTTAGGTAGCTAGGAAGGAGATTGAAAAACAGGATCACTAAAACAGTAATCTCAGATTTACTGTCAGTCCCACATGCTAGAAATTGGAGAATTAAACAACTAAACATGTGGCTGGAGGGAGGGCATCAGATTTCTGAGGCATTGGGACTAGTTCTGGGGAAGGTGGGACCTGTACAAGCCAGATGGTCTGCACCTGAACAGGACTGGGACAAAAGTCCTCACAGTGAGATTTGCTAGTCTTGTTGTGGGTGTGAGTGGGATTTTAACTAGATTGGCATGGGGGCGGGAACCTGAAGGCAAATTCAGAGCAGGGAATGTGACACGGAGAATTAATGCGTGACTCTGAAAGACAGAAGCAGCACAGGTAAAAAGGTGTACAGTTCTGATACATACATACATCAGAGTAAATAAAGCCAATGAGCTGAGGACACAGAAAGACACACGGCAGCATGATGTCATCGCCATAACAGAAATTGGCTTATAGACGGGCAAGAATGGCAGCTCAACATCCCTGGATATGGATGGAGGGGGAGGTATAAAAGGTGGGGGTATTCCATTATTATTGGTTAAAGAATCAATTATAGCTTTGAGGATGATATACTAGGCGAAGCATCAAATTAGGCCGTATGAGTTGAGTTCAGAAATTAAAAGAGGCAACTACACTGCTAGGCCTGCATTTTACACCCTCAAATGGTGGAAGGGCAAATATGTAGACATATTTCTGAAAGCAAAAACAATAGGGCAGTACTCATTGGGGATTACCCTAATATCAATTGGGATATGAACAGTGTTACGGGCACAGAGGGCACAACATTATTGAACTGTATTCAAGAGAACTTTTTTAGCCGGCATGTAACAAGCCCAACAAGAGGAGCACAATTCTAGGGAATTAGGAATTGGGATTCACAGTCTTAGGAAATGAAGCTGAGCAAATGTGCAGGATTGGCCATGCTAAATTGCCCCTTAGTGTCCCAAGATGTGTGGGTTGGGGTCATTAGCGGGGTAAATACCTAGGGTTACGTGAAAGGGCCTGGGTGGGATCCTCTGTTGGAGAGTTGGTGCAGGCCCGATGGGCTGAATGGCCTCCTTCTGCACTGTAGGAATTCTATGATTCTATAAATAGATAAAGTAGCAATGGGGACCATTTTGGAGTCAGTGACTATAATATAGTCAGATTTAGCATCATTTTGGAAAAGGACAAAGGTAATTAAGGAGTAAAAGCTCTAAATTGGGAGAAGCTGAGAGTTGAGTTGGCAGGAGTGGACTCAGTACCGCTATTAAAGGGGAAAATGGTGTTAAATCAGTCGGAATCATTCAAAGGTAAGATTCTATGTTTGGGCACAATGTAGTGCCGCGAGCAGATCTAGAGCTCCCTGGTTATCCAGATGCATAGAGGCCAGAAGAAAGCAGAAAAAGAAAATTTATGACAGCAACAGCAAACTTACTACTGTAAAAAGCCTAGAGGAGTATGAAAAGTGGAAAGGGCTGAAGTAAATTAGGAAAGCAAAGAGAGAATATGAAAGAATATTGGCAGGTGGGCTACTGTGGAACGTATATCTTAACGAGTGCCTGATCTGTGGAAAGGTAACATTGTGGTTCTTCCTAACTCTACAGAAGTTGGGTACTTAAAGTACTAAGCGTTTGAAATGGGAAGAATAGAAGAAAGAGAATGATTTTTTAAAAAGAGTCTCAAACTCACATCAATGTTACTGATTATTACATTCTACTTTGTAAAGCTAACTGTCTTTGTAACTTTGTCTGAAAGAAGTTGAATTTAACAAGGATACAAGACCCTGAGGGGTCTTGACATAGAGAGAATGTTTCAGCTTGCAAGAGAAAGGAGTCACTATTTTAAAATAGGGGGTCACCCATTTAGGACAGAGATGAAGATAAATCTTTTCTCCGAGTCTTTGGAACTCCCTTCCTCAAAAGACAACAGAAACAGAGTCCTGAAATATTTTTAAGACAGAGGTAGGGTGAAAGGTTATCAGGGCTAGGCGGGAATGTGGAGTTGAGGTTGAAATCAGACCAGCCATGAACTTATTGAACAGGCTCGAAGGGCCGAGTGTCCTACTTCCGCTCCTAATTCCTAAGTTTGTTTGTAACTCCTGTTAGCTGATGCCTACACAGGCCTTTACAATAGACATTTACCGACAACAAATTTGATTATTCTGCGATTTATTTTAATTTAATAATCATTTTAATTTAAATGTTATGCTGTAATAAGTGGCCAGTCACCACTGGACGTCATGTTGTGGTAACAAATTCACAACACGTTTACATTAAATATCTTAATCCAGTCACATTACGGCAGTTATGTACTAAGAGTGTTGATCGCGGAGACGATTGCAAAGAAAATAAAACACGCAGGTGGTGGATGCTCAAAGACCTGCATTTGAAGGGGAAATTCAGACAGCAGATTGAGAGTGTACTAAGAGAAATAGAAGAAATTATGACAGACACCGTGGACGACAGATGGAACTCAGTGGCAGATACATTGGCTGGAATTCATCATCCGTTCACACCCCAGCGCCGCTGCCAGAGAGGACAGAGAATTTGGCACTCAGCCAAATCTCCGTTCTCTGCAGCGGGACGGGAGAATCCCGCTGACATGAACAGCCGGAGAATCTCGCCCATTGAATCACGGAATTATAGAATGGTTACAGAACTGATCAGGAAAACTGGTGAAGAAGTGTGAAAGATCATCAGGGAGGAGAAAGGCTGGAAAATAAACTTAGCATTTGAATGAAAACACACTGTGCATCATAAAAAAGGAACTGTTCCTCCTACCAGTACTATGTCCAAATAGGGTATTGGAGACCATGGACTTCCATTGGACTGATTCATGATTATGCTTGACAAAGTGTTGCAGTAGTTTGCCATTGTCTTCTGCAATATGGTTGACCAGGAAATTCTCCTGCTCTTACCATTTGCTATCAGGCGTATTTGACAGATTTACATGCTGATAATCAAGCTGTTCGGTCATGTTATGAACACACCTTCCATGGCCATCAAATTCTGAACTAACACATGAACCCAGAGCTTCTAATCCACAGGTAGGGTCACTACCACTGTGTGAAAAGATCTCTCCAAGAACTCTTAAAGAAGTGGAAACAGTCAGGACTGAAAGAAGATAAAGAAATACAAAGAACGTAATCATTAGAGAAAGATTCCTGGCCATGGAATAAACATTTTAAAGTCTGGATACCAAAGATGGACAAAAGGTTCTCTTCAGTTGCTAGAGATAGGTTAACAAAAGATGTGGGAAATATATATACAATCAAGGATGCAGTTGGAGTAACCTTAGTAAAGAAAGGTGAAATCAAAGAAAGGTGGGGAAATATTTTAACTGCCTTATGAGTGAAGAAAAGCTGAGAACAAAGACAGAAGAGGTAGCTGCAAATAAAAGAATGACAGCTTGCATCAATTTGGAAGAAATCAGAATAGCTTTGAAAAGAATGAAAAATAACAAAGCAGTAGAGTCATAGAAGTAGACAGCACAGAAAAAGGCCCTTTGGCCCATCGAATTTATGCCGGTCCATAAGACCAGACAAGATACCAGTGAAAGTGTGGAGCTGTGAAAGTGAATATGGGATCCAGGTCCTGAACAAGCTACTCAAACTGTTATGATAAAAAAGCAAATCCAAGGGTGCGGAGGCAAAGCATTTTGGTACCAATATTCAAAGGAAAGGGAGACACTTAAAATTGCAAAACCTACCAAGGAATTAAATGCCTACTACATACCTTCATGATATAGGAGAAAGTCCTGGACCAGAGACAGAGAAAAATAGCAGAAATCATGAAAGTCAGTTTGGATTCAAATCCCAGAAGGAGCACCACTGATGCCATTTTATTTTGAGAGAAGTGATAGAGAAGTATCAGGAAGGCCAACGCAACATGTGGAATGTTTTCATCGATCTAGAGAAGGCTTATGACTGGGTGCCTTGTGCAGAGACACTGGGGGATGATGTCTGAAGTTGTACTAGAATTTGTGGAGTCCCCAAGAAATACATACAACTATTACAGGACATGTACAAGGCGTGCCAGCCTAGAGTAAGAAGCAGTGTGGGCTAAGTGAAAATTTCAAAGCTGAAGCTGTATTATAGAGATCGGCACCGAGACCATTTTTCTTCCTGACTGGCAGGATGAGCAAGCAAAACAAGAAATGCCACTGTCAATGATGTTTGAGGCACGGTGGCGCAGTGGTTAGCACTGCTGCCTCAGCATCAGAGACCTGGGTTCAATTCCAGCCTTGGGTCACAGTCTGTGTGGAATTTGCACATTCTCCCTGTGTCTGTGTGGGTTTCTTCCGGATGCTCCGGTTTCTTCCCACACTCCAAAAATGTGCACGTTAGGTTGATTGGCCATGCAAAATTGCCCCATAGTGTCAGGGAGACTAGCAGGGTAAACACATTGGGTAACAGAGATAGGGCCTGAGTGGGGTTGTCGTTGTAGGTCTGATGGGCTGAATGGCCTCCTTTTGCGCTATAGGGATTCTATGATGATAAGATGACCAAGTCTCTGGAGAAAAGCACCAGAAAGCAGCAGCATGAAGATCAGTGGACCGAAAGCCCAATACACGGACTATCAGTTTGAGACTGAGGAAGAGTGAAGGTGTAAAGATTATGGCTGGAATCTTACCACCGTTCATGCATCCAGGATTTTCCCATCCCATCATAATGAACGGAGATTTGGATGGCCGCCTAAGTCTCTGACTTCGCTGCCATGGGAGCGGGGTCGAGAGCTTCAAGTTTTTAGACCTGGTCCCCCCCCATGCCCACACTATAGTTAGGAAAGCCCTCCAATGCCTCTAATTTCTCAGAAAACTAAGGAAATTTGGCATGTCAGCTATGACTCTCACCAACCTTTACAGATGCACCATAGAACGCATGCTTTCTGGTTCTATCACAGCTTGGTATGGTTCCTGCTCTGCCCAAGACCGCAAGAAACTACAAAAGGTCGTGAATGTAGCCCAATCCATCACACAAACCAGCCTCCCACCCATTTACTCTGTCTACATTTCCCGCTGCCTTGGCAAAGCAGCCAGCATAATTAAGGACCCCATGCACCCTGGACATTCTTCCATCTTCTTCCGTCGGGAAAAAGATACAAAAGTCTGAGGTCATATAACAACCGTCTCAAGTACAGCTTCTTCCCTGCCGCCACCAGACCTTTAATTGGACCTACCTTGCATTAAGTTGATCTTTCTCTACACCCCAGCTATAACTGTAAAACCACATTCTGCACTCTCTCATTTCCTTCTCTGTGAACAGTATGCTTGTTCTGTATAGCACGCAAGAAACAATACTTTTTCACTGTATGCTAATACACGTGACAATAATAAATCAAATCAAAATCAAATCAAATCAAATAAACGGCAGATAAGACCATGCCCTATGGGTGAAGACTTGAAAAGGTGAGTAGCTTCAGTAGTAGCAGAAGATAGAAGAATGGAAATAGAAATTAAACACCAGATTAGTCCAATTGGAGTTATTGGAAGAAATGCAGTTAAGTGTCATGTGATGGAAAAGTATGACTGAAACTGAGAGAAAGCTACAAGAAAGTTGTGAGATTGGGCTTGTTACATACTGCAGAAAGTCAGCCAATATCAAAAGAAAGAGGAACAATGACGGGTTACTGATGAGATGTGGATGCTAAGATAGATGTGCGGAGTAATGAGAAAGGGCAAAATCAGGAACCAGCACATCAGGGGTTAGTGAATATTGTTGAAGCATTGAAGAAAGTAACCTGGAAGAGATTGAAATGGTGTACTGTTGCAAAGAGAAAGAGGAAACATGGTTAAGCGAGTGATGGAGATGGGACAGCCAGAAAGGAGAAGTAGGGCAAGACGATATTGAAAGATGCAGTGATGAGCAGCTTAAATACATTAGCATTGGGAGAGAAATGGATGTCTGAAAGGAGGAGATGGAGAAGGGTGATCAATCAGTATTGTGGTGACCCCAAGTAAAATGGAAGAAGCCAAAAGGAGAAGATTGTAGTCATGCATCAACAAGATATTAACATTTCATTCGTGTTTTTGCAAATAATTTGGTAATACAAAGAAACTGGCAAACATGGTTTTCTGCAAAATGCAAATTTTTGAGAATTCTTCCATGCTGACATATAAAACAGTTTCTACAAATGCTCCTTAAAATCAATCAAGTGATTCCTGAGAACAGAGTATGAAAGATGCGATGTTCATGAAAAATAACAGCGAAAAACTGAAGATATTACAAAGTAATTTAAGGGGAATAATCAGATTTATTCATTTTTTAAAAATATATCTTTTTATATGGCAGCAATAGCAAAACCAGCATTGATTGTGTGACAATATTGTAATGCATTCTGCTACAATGTGATATGGAAATTATTTTTGGTTTGGCACGGTGTAAAATTGCTTTATGCAACACAATCTCAGTAAAAAAAAAGCAAGCTTTACATCATAACAAACCATTCATCATCAAACTGAAACACAATCCTGCATAAACCATGTAAATGTTGCATTCCGCTGCACAGCTGCTTCTTAAACATCAATCTGATCTAGTTTAGCTTCTATTCTTCCCAAAAGGTATTTCCTGCTTTTTTAAAAATTATTTACAAAACACAGAGGAAAATAAGAACAAAAAAGAAAATAGCTTACGTACTCTCTTCCATAGTACTTTGGCCTATTTTCAACCTGCAAAACAAAGAAAATTGTTACCAACATATACATATATTAGTCCTTGGAGAGAAATTGATCTAAAAGATAAATAAGGAAAGTGTCCAACGTACTACTACAGTGGTCATATTAGCATATGTGTTGCTAAATTGAAATTTCAAATAATGACGATTCAGACGTTATATAAGTTATGTTTACAACAACCTCAAAAATAAAACATTGTACACATCTTGTAACTGCATAACAAGTGGCAGTTGCAACTTTCAAAATACTTATTTTAATTAATATTAAGGAAGACTGCCCTGCTGTATGTATTTAATCTGAGCGAAGATATTGCATATTATATACTTCAAGCATAAGTCAAGTGTTAGAAAAATGCTAGGACCCACAATTTATTTTCAAACTAACTTTAATACTGATGAAGGGTCATTCTGACCTGAAACGTTGGCTCTATTCTCTCTCCACAGATGCTGTCAGATCTGCTGAGATTTTCCAGCATTTTCTGTTTTTGTAAATTTAATACTGCACTGGATTTATACTCTGTCCTGGTGTCAAATTTATAAAGTAATATGGTGAATTTTACATCTTTTTGATTTGATTTAGTATTGTCACATATATTAGCATACAGTGAAAAGTATTGTTTCCTCCGCACTGTACAGACAAAACATACCGTACATGGAGAAGGAAAGGAGAGAGTGCAGAATGTAGTGTTACAGTCATAGCCCTGTGAGAGAAAGTGACCTAGGCCATAACCTCTGATTTATTACTTTAAGCTTTCTTCCATTAAGATGTCCTTTAAAACGTATCCCTATGACCAACCTTTTTAGTCACCTGGCCAATGTCTCCTCCTTTGGCTGGGCATCGATTTTTGTTTAGTTGTGGCCCTATGAATCACCTTGTGACAGTTTAGGACATTAAAGGCACAATATAAATGCATGTTGTTGTTTGTGCAAAGCGCTTTGGAGTTACATAACAAGATGACATTTCTATGAAATGGCTCTGGGTTGAAAATGTTTTACCAAATTAATTAGTGCGCATTCACCTCAAACATCATTCATAGAATTATGAATTTTGTTACTAACTGCATTTTTTCCAATAGCTGGACTCTGTAAATTAGAAATAATTTGCATTTATAGAGCACTCTAACTTATTTTCCATGATGCCCAGAACATCAGAGATAAATTATTCTAAGTGTTCTGTGTGTAAATGCATACAATTCGTACACAGATAAAGCTCACAAACAGCAAATCAAATCCCGAACAAGTCAGTCTCTGAATTTGTTGAAAGAGGCGGTGGTAGAAAGCTCAGAAAAAGGAGCAAATGTATGAGAAGAAATAAAAATGGCAAACGGATTGCAATCTGGACCTAGAGGTGTCACATACTCTCCACTTGCCTGGATGAATGCAGCTCCAACACTCAAGAAGTTTGACACCATCCAGGGCAAAACAGCCCACTTGACTGGCTCCCCATCCACCACCTTAAACATTCACTCGCTCCACCACTAATGCACAGTGGTAGCAGTGTGTATCATCCATAAGATGCACTGCAACAACTCACCAAAGCTCCTTTGATAGCACCTTCCAGGCCTCTGACTTCTACCACTTAGAAGGACAAGGGCAGCAGATGCATTGGAATGCCACCACCTTCACTTGAACTTTCCCCTCCAAGCCACTCACCATCCTAACTTAGAAATATATTGCTGTTCCTTGACTGCCGCTCGGTCAAATCTGGCACACTCTCCCTAACAGCAATGTGGACGTACCTACACCACATGGAATGTTGTGGTTCAAGAAGACAGCTCACCACCACTTGCCCAAGGGCAAATATGGATGGACAATGAATGTTGGCCTAGCCAGTGACACCCACATCCCGTGAAAAAGATCCAGAAGAGAAAGGAGCCATTATCATTTTACTGGAAAGGAGATTCGAATGTGTCAGAACATATCAGTGTGATTTGACAGTTGGTATTACTAAATAACTTCACAATGGTGGGTGAAAAAACTTTTACATTCAAGGTTATTCAAAATTCAATAAATGAAAGGTTACCCGTTGGTTTAATGGATTTCAATACTGTAGGGTTATTGGAGGCCAATCTCTCCTACAGAAATAAAAAAGTCTTGACATACATTTCCCTTTGAGCTACCAAATTTCATTGATAAATATTGAAACTGAAATGTAATTATATGTTAGAACAACAATTCTAAAGTGTTCTCTGGATTTACTGCATTAGAAAGTCCAAGTGTAATGTTATGGAAAACCCACCAGGTGGCAACTGCCACAGAAATTTTCATCAAAAGATTTCAGATTATTAATGGTAGAGTGGATGACTACAGTTTATAACAGCAAAAACGGGATATCAAGATGATTATATTTCGCATGATTTGAATAACAGCCCTGAAGGATGTGTTTCTAATCTGACACATGAACTAAATTATAAAGATGTTTGTTACATGCAGAAATTTGTAATTGTATGACAGCTTTCATAGAAACCCTACAGTGCAGAAGGAGGCCATTCGGCCCATCGAGTCTGCACCGACCACAATCCCACCCAGGCCCTACCCCCACATATTTACCCACTAATCTACGCATCCCAGGATTCTAAGGGGCAATTTTTAACCTGGCCAATCAACCTAACTTGCACATCTTTGGATGTGGGAGGAAACCGGAGCACCCGGAGGAAACCCACGCAGACACGAGGAGAATGTGCAAACTCCACACAGACAGTGACCCGAGCCGGGAATCGAACCCGGGACCCTGGAGCTGTGAAGCAGCAGTGCTAACCACTGTGCTACCGTGCCGCCCCGGTACAGCTTTAATGTAGAAAATATCCCAAAAGACTTTACAGTAGGAACTGGAGGAAGGGAGAGAGAAAAAGAAAAAATATTGATCGAAAGAAAATAGATCAAGTGACTGTGTAGGAGTTAGGATAGGTGACCGAAAGCTTGGTTAATTCAGGCTTTTAAAAATGATTAAAATTAGATTTTTAGAAGAGGTGAAACAATCAGTGGGATGGCAGGGCTGGGGGAGAGCAAGGGGGGTGTGTGGGGGGGGGGGGGGGCATTAAATGCAGAATTCCAAAAAGTAATGCCACTGGTGACTGGAGGCTCTTCCATTAATGATGAGATGAAGGGGAAATGCTTGAGTTGTGCACCAAAGACATTGAAGTTAAAATAAAGTAGAAGAGAATGCAGAGATAAGACGTCTTGAGACTGTGGAGGGATTTATAAACGAGAAGGAGGATATGATGGGCAAATAGGGCAGAAGTGCAGGCCTCGGAATTCTGAACATACTGGAGTTTCCACTGGAATTGCCAAAACGAATTTCCAACCTCAGCACTTTTCTGCAAGCAAATGAGCTTTTGGCCAACTATTGGCAGGGTAAAGTCAACCCTATACAAAACAATGCATTCAGCAAAATCCAGCAAAAATGCTTATACAAGAAAGACTGAATCTTAGAATATTTTTTTCAAAAAGAAAGTTATCCTTTGAAAGCAACAACTCATTTTCATAGAATATTTATTTTAAAATGCAATAACCATAAGTTAATTTTATAGAGTATGAATCAAGGGGCAGAGCCAGTGAGAAAAACACAAAACCAGAAGTGGGGTCAATTTATAAAATTTCAGTGGTTCTCATAAGGCTCTTTGGAAAAAAATACCAGTATGCTGCATAAACCTAGGGATCTTAATTTCTCAATCTCTGCCACCGCCAGCCTTGTAATTTTGAAGCTATGCAGTCAAACTTCATTAAACTGAATGTCTTGATGTCAAAGGTATACGTATGAACAGGACCCTGTTAAAAGTCATAAAGCAGAAGAGGATTCTGTATGAAAATCTTTTAATATTTTAATCTGCCCTTTTGCAATTTTGCACAATTCATATTAAGCCATTCAGAATGTTAATGACATACTCCTGCACACAGCAGCAACATAATCATACTACTGAAGGGAAGCTGATGCAAATCAGTACAATTATCACAGCATTAGAACTGATGCAGAGGTAATAAAGCAATAGCCTAAAGAATAGAAAATATAAAAGTGATTTAAATTTTTAGCACAGCATTGAGTCTACAAATATTTAATGAAATGCTGACTCATTTCGTTTAGGATGAAAATTATGCCAAAAAAGCAAATGTTACATTACAAGTATCTGTCTTTACCAACATCAAACTAACCACATGACATTCAGGCTAATGAGTGTAGAATTGCTCTTGGGGAAATTAATTATGAAAATCTTTCACATTATTATATACCTCATGGATGAACAGCAAAACGCTTAAATCACTGACACTTATTGGCTTGCAATACCGAATTCACTGCGGCGTTGATCCTGATGATTCCTATGGGTGGGAACTTGGCAATTTGACAAAATAACTTGCCATTTCAACATGCTGGTGGTCACACAATATGCAGGGGCTTTCTTCTCCATCAGTAGTAATAATCAAAACATTCTGCACTAAACAAAGGTCAAAAATGTGTTGTCACTTTACTGCAGTCTAATTTCCAACTGACCTCTCGAGGGCAAATAATTCTCTTCGGACGTGGGGCTTCCTGCTGTAACTGATACACTGTCCAAAAACAGAATAAGATAATGTTAGCATGTTAAATACACCGATGAAGCAGAGTGTCCAACACATCACTGGAGTTAAATACCTGGATCCCACATTGCTGATCTATGTGTTTTAATTCTGCAATTAAGAGATATTGTGTAAAATATTCATTTTGAACCATCCTTGACTATAAGCCACCTAATGAGATATTAGATCAGACCACCAAAAGCTTGGTCAGTAAGGTAGGTTTTGAGGATTATCTTAAAGGAGGAAAGCGAGATAGAGAGATGGACTGTGTAGGGAAGGAATTTCAGAGCTTGGAGCCTAGGCAACTGAAGGCACGGTCACCAATGGTGAAACAATTATAATTGGGGATGCATAAGGGGCCAGAATTAGACAAAAACACCAAATAATTGAGGATTGTGGAGTTAGAGGAGATTACAAAGATAGGGAATTTAAAAAAAAACATTGTCATGACAATGAGTAAAAAGGCAGGAGAATGGGCATGAGGAAAATATCGGCCATGATTGAATGGTGGAGCAGACTCGATGGGCCGAGTGGCCTAATTCTGTTCCTATCTGAGCTAGTGTTATGGAGTGAAAACTTCTTTATTACTTCAGGTTTTTCTGTTTGAGTACATAGAGAGAACATTTGTATATCAATATCCACTTGTCCTTCCATCCAACAAATAATAATGCCTGCATGCTTTATTTAAGTTCAAGCTGAAGAGGCAAAAAAATGACATTTGTGTATGAAAAGACTGGAATCTTCAAAATCCAAAAGAAATAGTGAAAACATTAAAAATGCACAACGGGCCAATAGCATCTGAAAGAAAAAGCTAGATTAGTGCTTTCAGCTTGATGGTCAAAATAATCATCAAGAAAGCATATTCAAATGGAAATATTTTCAGATAACCTAGTAGCGCACTGTTAACTTATGGCAAAATGAATTCCTGTAATTAACTGATCATGGCGATCCACAACCACCAATAACATATATGCTAAGCAAAGCCTAGCTATTTTTCACAAACAGTCGGAGGAAGCAAGCGTATACCTAAATAAATAAATATGGACAGACAACTCATCTTCCATATAGCCGAGTAGCTGGTTTCAATTGCAGCATTCTTTGCCACACAATAGGAATACAAGAGGGTAATAGAAATTTAAAAATAACAGATAACAGTGCGGGAAGATTTTTCTTGCTCCCAATAGCAGTGAAATTGTATACATATATATATATATATAAAGAATAATTTAATTAAGATAATGAAGATAAAATCAGCTAAACTTGGCAAATGTATCATATTTTAACTGGGAGATATTTTAAAATGAATCACGATGTACAAAGTGGGAAAAGAGATAACACTGTGCACCATTCAGATTCTATTATTGTTTCTGTTTATTTTCATGGAGTGAACAGTGGTTTTGTCAACTACAAAGGCCTATCAAGCTCCAGTCAGGTCTTATCATTGAATAGAGATGGGTAGACAGTGAAGGCAGCCATAAAAACAACACGTTTTTCATTGAATAGATGACCCCATACGGAATCACAACTAAAAGAAATTAGAATTAGTTAACTGGTTTTCATTGATATTTGTTTACTTTGACTGAAGTTGTTCACAAGTCACTAAAATGAGATGAAAATAAAGAGATAAAATATTTCCAATTTTGTCAAATCTTTGATGCCTGCCAGTCCTACTGTATCAACAATAAATTGTATAACCCACTGATTCTCCTGTCCCAACCTCAGGGAAATATTTTACATGAGCTTAAAACTCTAGTTCAGATTAGGATCTCATTGATATGTACATCTCAACATAGATATGATGCAGCTTGTCAACAAGTGTAAAACAACATGCGGTGTAAGACAACATGCAGTTACAGGAAGCATTTTGGATCTGATTTAGTGGGCAATTGCAGGGTCGTTTGGTGGCATCTGGTAAACCCGGAAGCAAATTCAGAGCATTTGTCAGTGGCTTTTAAACACAGCCATTGCATTTGCACTAGACTTTCAGATTTCCCAGTCAATTAGGTTGAGTAGGTGTAAAGATGATCCTCATGAGAGGATTTCAACTCTGATATTTAAAAGGGGGCTGCAAAGGTGACCACTGATGGATTCTGGAAGCAGTAGAACAAAAGAAGCATTTGGTAGAACCAAATCCCAATGTTCCAGGTCTGCGCCTCACTTTAGTGATGCTCTAGGCTGCATAGGTCCACAGGGAGAAACTGTTCCCTCCTGACAGGAGGAAGAAGCCTGTCAGTGAAAACAAAACAGTGTGGCTAGAGATTGTTTTGGAGATGAGCAGCAGGAATGAAGTGCTATGCTCCTGAATTTAATGCTGAAAGCGGTTTACTAACCTAGGCTTGGCAGAAAAGGGGAGTACAGTGGCATATTCAACTACCTCCTGACAGTTGCATCACAACAACCAGTTCATTCTGCTTTCTCAAGCCTACTCCAGTACATTACAATGGTATTAATGTCAAACTGATGAGTTTCTGTTTGATATTTTAGCCACATAAAAATTATTTGTTCATACTTCATTTCCCTTTTGCCCATTTTTGGCTGCCTGTCCAGTGTCCTTCCTACTTGTGATGAATGCTAAGACAAGATTTAATGCCAAACAATGCCAGTCTTTGAAAGGAATGCATGGCTGTTGCAAGGCTGTATTGTTTTCTGTGAAGAGTGGGTTGAGGGGGGTGATGGAATGGATGTCACATGATGCACTCACTGAATCTAACCAAGCAATAAGGAGGGCACCCATGCAGCAACGTGCGCCACTGCTGCTGCCCAGGTTGCATCCCATTCCTCCTCCTCCTCTGAAGTGATTCTGTGCTCTACACCTTATTCCTTCTGAATATCCAAATTTTGCTGTTGCACAATGTTGTGAAGAGTGCACAACACCACGACCATTTGGGAGACCTTGGCTACTAGGTACTGAAGGGCCCTGCAGATCCTTTGAGGCGCCTGGTTTAGTGACACATTTGGTTATTGTATGGCTTTAAATGTATTGCTCCTGGGTATCATTGACTGAATTCCTCATTGGTGTAATCTGCCACAATGTGGATAAACCTTGTCTCCAAGCAACCAGTCGATAAGTCTACTTCAAGGTGCAAAGTGATCATGGATGGTGGGTTGCCACAGGATGAAAGTCTCATGGCAATTGACTGGGAATCTTGTGCACACACCTGCATAAACATCTTTGTGTGTTTGCACACCAACTGCACACTGATGGAGTGGAATCTCTTGTTGCAGATAGTAATCCTGAGTGATTTGACAATGTTTTAGTTGCCACATGCATGCAGTGGAACATGCAATCAAAGCAACACAACCAAACATCTGCTTATTCTGACTGGCATCATGAGTGACAAAGTGTGCATAATTGTTTAGCCTGACAAACATGGCATCAGTCACCTATCCTACAGGCCATCAACTGCTCGATCCTGCAAATGTCTCCATCAGTCTTAAGGGAGCCAAGAACAAAGCAGTTGAGGGCATTGGAAAAGTGTGGCCATCCAGTCCGCTTGACAACATGACTTCTTCCAGCAGGCTGCAAATGTTTGCCACCAGCTGGCACGAGACCCTGAACTTCCTCGGCTACTGCTATTCTGACATAACCAGGAAGGTCAAACTCTGCCTGTACCCACTTTGGTTGCAGCTATCACTTCTGCTCTCTGTCTTGTGGAGTGACAGGTCTGTAAGGACCAGACTACTGCTGCTTCTGCTATTGTTGGTGTGCCTACTGCTCATAGTCTTCTCTTCCTCCTGCTCATCATTTTGGACCTCACCTAAGGTCCAAACTGAAACAGCATCTGTCGTAGGGAAAATGTTAGAAGCTATTATTAAATAAATTATAGCAGGGCACTTGGATAAGCTCAAGATATCAGGTAGAGTCAAAATGCTTTTGTGAAAAGGTAATCATGTTTACCCAACTTGTTGGAGTTCTTTGAGGAAGTAACCTGTGCTGTGGATAAAGGGAAACTGGTGGATGTACTGCAATTAGATTTCCAGAAGGTATTTCAAAAGATGCCGCGTCAAAGGTTACAGTAAAAAATAAAAGCTCATAGTGTAGGGAGCAACATATTGGTATGGATAGAAGATTAGCTAGCTAACAGAAAGGAGAGAGCAGACACAAATGTGTCTTTTTCTGGTTGGCAAGATGTGTGCCACAGGGATCAGTGTTTGAACCTCAACCGTTTACAATTTGTGGAAATGACTTGGATGAAGGGATTGAAGGGGTCAATGCCAAATTTGCTGATGGCACAAAGATAAGTAGGAAATTAAATTGAGAAGAGAAAATAAGGAGATATAAAAAGATATAGATAGGTTAAGTGAGAAAGCAAAGATCAAGCAAATGGAGTACAATGTGGGAAAATGTGAAATTGCCCATTTTGGCAGGAAGAATAAAAAAAACACTATCAAACCATTGAGAGACTGCAGAGCTCTGAGATGCAGAGGGGTCTGGGTGTCTCAGTGCATGAGTCACAAAAGGTTAGCTTGCAGGTACAGCAAGTAATTAGAAAAGCTAATAGAATGCTATAATTTAGGAGGGGAACAAAATACAAGAGCGGGCGGTTATGCTTCAGTTTACAGGCACTAATCAGACCACATTTGGAGGACTCTGTTCATTGGCCGGGATTTTCCCCCCAAAATTCTAAGTCCCCAATTCGCATGAAAACAGGAGAAACCCCCACTGGTTTTTTTTAAGCTGGATTTTCAGATTGAATTGTCCACATTCTGAGCACTGCAGAGTGCCCTAGCGGGATTCACTCTGAAAATCAGGGGGTGGGGCCTATTCCCGCTGGACAGGCTGGCAGCATAGTGCTTTGCAAGCCGCTGCACATGCGCTGAGATCGGCACAAGCACAGTGGCTCCACAATGTCGGCCTCCCGATTGCTGGCCAGCCCCAGGATCCCTCATTGCTGGCCTACCAACCCTCCAACCAGCCGATCGCTGGCCTCCCCTACCTCTGCGGGCAAGCCCTGATGTTGTCCTCCCATCCCCTTCTCTCCAACCTCTCCCGTCCCCTCTCTTTCCCAAACTCCCCGCTACCCCCCAAACTCCACTCTTCCTCCCCCCCCTACCCCAGCCCCCCCCCCCCCCACACCCGCCCACTTGTGGCCAGCCCTGATCGACATCCTCCCTCCCTCTGCCACCAATCCTTGTGCAGATTGCCAGCAGGACCCCCCACCCCCACGATCGTCCCGCCAACAGGCTTACCCTCGACCTCCTGGGTGGGCCTCCTTGGCCCTCTTTCCTCCAGCGGGGTCAGCTGTCTGTTCCCCGTTAGTGGGGAGCTGGGAGACATTATCGGCTCGGGCGCTCAGTGGGAAGCCTGCGAAATGGCCTCCGCTGATGTCTCCTGCCCCACTGTGCTGCTAGAGCAGAGCAGTGGGCTGGGAGAATCGCCCCTTTTACCTTATTTAAAGAAGGATGTAAATTCAGTGGAAGTACTTCAGAGAAGGTTTATCAGACTAATACCTGGAATGGGTGGATTGTTGTATTAGGAAAGAGTGGACAGGCTAGACTTGCATTCTCTGGAGTTAAAACATATAAGATCTTGAGTGTTCTTGACAGGGTAGATGTTTCTTCTTCTTGCAGCATCTAATACTAAGGGTTACTGTTTAAAAATAAGCGATCGGCCATTTAAAATGGAGATTAGAGCTGAGTCTTTGGAACTCTCTTCCTGAAAAGGTGGTGGAAGCAGAATGTTTGAATATTTTTAAGGCAGAGGTGGATAGATCCTTAGTAAGCAACAGGGTGATAGGTTATTAGGGGTGAGCGGAATGCAGATTTGAGCTTACTGTCAGATCAGTCATGATCTTATTAAGTGGCAGGGCAGGCTCAAGGGGCTGAATGGCCTATGTCTCCTCCTTATTCGAAGTATGTTCTTATTTAATCATGACGATGTGATAGTTTGCAGCAGCAAAGTGCAATTCAGATGTACAAACCTCCAAAGTAGGGAAGTAACTTCTCAGGATAAGCACTATGAACAAAAGCCCTTCACACAATTAGGTAAAGAAGTAACTGTAAGGTTTCAATATTTATTAGAATATTTGCCGAGCATTTTTTTAAGCCCTCAAATTACCACTATGCCCTCACATTGCTTTCACTGGTGAATTTCTAAAAGCCCAGAAAACCCATGCATCCACAATTAAATCCCAAAACTCATGTTAAGATCATTCTTAATGGGCGTATAGGATATTGAAATTGGCACCCCACCTCTCCCAGGAGGTTTGCTCACAGCCAAATGCACCCCAGTTAAATGCAGAAGTCTTTGAAAGGAACGCTTGGTTGTTTGCAGGGCTGTCAATTTTTCCATTTTAATTGTGGTCAATTCTGAGGTATGCTGCATCATTATAATATTTAAATGATCAACCTGCCTCCTGTGAGCGGTTTGGCTGCCCACCCTCCCCTCATCACACCTTTCGCAAAACCAGAAGTGCGTCGTTTGAAGTCAGGTTTCAGATTGTTAATAGATCACCTGTTTTTGGAAGTAAGAATTCCCCTATGTCCATAGAAAAATGTGTGGATGTAAAATAGTTAATCAACTACTGTTGTGTCTCCGAGCAAATGGCCCATCAATTGGATCATCAAAACAGCTGTTAAGGAATAGCTTCGTTTTTGCAGATGAACAGCAACGGACTCCCAACTCAAAGAACCAATTTAAGCCAAATTACTAGTTTCGACAGATGCTCAGGTTTTCCAGTGAGAGGAAGCAGGTTGCTTATTTCTCAGTTAAATACCGGATCAAATATAATACGACCGAGGGGAGAATGAAAAATTGTCCAGACAAGTAGTCTTCACAGCAGGCCCAAATACATGCTGCAAATCCACCAGTAGCAATATTCCACAGGCAGGCAAAGTGGATAGAATAGAATGTATTTTACATCAATTCAAAACATGAGTACTTATTCAGCCCCATCAAGGAATAGATGAAAAGGTTGTAATTAAATTGTGTTGATTATGTGGAATAAAATTAATTAAAATTAAGCACAATTGGTATTGCTTTTTTTGTGAAAAACGTTTGCAACATTCTAATAATTGAAGAAATTTCCTGATAGAATAATTCAATTAAGCATTTCAGGTACCAGCAGTACCAATCATTATGTTTCTCCATACACTGGAAATATCTTAAACTGTAACAGGATCAGTTTTTGTTGAAACTTGAATCATTTTTTCCTTTTAAAGTTTGTCACTTATTAAAGTGCTTAACCACGAAATATTATTCACTTTAGGCACCCATCACCAGCAATGAGCATTGCCAGCTCGTGTACAGAATAAGAAATGAAAACAGAACAAGACATATATTCCCCTGAGCTCCTTCCTCCTCCATCTCTCAACCTGTGTTCCAGGCCACAGGCTCGAGTGACTAGGCATATATATAGCCACAAATGAGAAGTCCATGCGTGGCTCTGGTGGGAATGGATTGGGGGGGGGGATTGGTGAGGATGTGTCAGCTTCTGGGCTCAGCCCCATAACAATGCACATGTGAAAAAGGACAGCTGATGTGCCTTGCAAGAAATCATTCCAAATTCAGGACGTGCACATTTTGGGAAGGAGGTCAAGGCCTTAGAATGGTTATCTGGTATTTGCCAGACTAGCCAATTCAAATGTTCTCACAGTTAAGCTCCCATCTTCAATAAGTCGGAACTCGTCTAAAACCTTGTTGCCCATAGCCTAACTCAGCAAAGCCCATTCACCCATCATCCCCCTGCTCACTGACCTGCTCCAGCAACATCTGAATTTTAAAATTCTCCTTCTCATTTTTAAATCCTTCCACACCTCGCCTTCCTTTTTGAACTCAGGAGTGTGAACACGGTGAGTGCTCCCAAACTGGGAGTGATCGCCCTTCTGGTTCTTTGAAAACAATAGTGTTAGCATCATGAACTTTGGAGCCTGCCTGACAATGACTGGGTCAAACCACACATTGCAGAGTCTCTGAATTACCCAACAGCAGAAAGGATCAAATTATACATCCCAATTAAACTGTTGGCTGTGAGCTCCAAGGAGACAAATCAGAATATGAGCAACACAGTTGCCTTGCAAATAAACACTGCTGCTCTTCTTCAAAATAGTGTCATGGAATCTTTTACATTTCCCTGAGAGCAGTTGAGGTGTCAGTTCAAATTTTCATCTGAAAGTCTGTGCAACACTACTGTACCCGAATGTCAGCCTCGATTTTTGTGCTTCATGCTCTGCAGTTGGACTTGAAAACTCAAGTTTGGGCTCAGGAACAAGAATGTTACCAAATAGGCCCTGGCTAACACTGTCACAAAAATATAAAATAGATTGAATTTAACTGGAATTTGCATTGTGTTCAATCCAGCATTGGGAACAGTTGGCCTCACCTTACTAGTATTTTCCAGTATGCCTTCCGAAAGATGGAGATAATGCTTGAGGAAGAAAGTGCAACAGTGCAGTATCCGGCGCATTTCGTTGTCACAATCCCTGGGTCACTAAAAAGCTTAACTAAAAAGAGTGAGTTGTCAAAGGAAACAGCTAAGCTTCAGATATGGGAGCTCTGAATAATCTGAACCCAGGTATCCAGTATGGAAGCAAAGGCTGTGATTCTCCCATTGCGACCCGCAACTTTTCTGTCGGGTCGCGGTGGGAGACGCGCATCTCCGGCCTTGAACAGGAATTTACGCATGCGCATCTCCCACAGCCGGAGAACAGTCGCCGGCCAGACCACACTGGAAATCGGTGGGAAGGCAGGTAAGTCATTTAAATCTTTTCTGCATGTATTTTAAATATGTTTATTAGTTAATTATCAGGACCTGAATCTCCCACCCCACCAGGAGTACTTCATTCCGGCGGGGTTCAGACTAGCTCCCCACGTTCAGGGAACTAGCAGGAGACACTGCCGAATGAAGGGGGGGGCAATCGGGGCCTCCAAGGGGGTTGGGCGGCAGAGGGGTGGTGCTCCCTGGGCATGGGCATTCTGGCAGTGCCAGCCTATGCCCCCAGGCACTACCCAAGGAGAAAAGTGCCCATGCCCAGGGGGCACCTTGGCACTGCCCATTGGGCATGGGGTGGGGCCTGGACATCGGGATGCTCCAGGACAGAGGGGTGTCAGGGCTGGCCCAGGAATTGCTGTGGGGGCTGCGATCGGGCCTGGGGGAGGGCTGGAGGGGCAGCATTGCGGTGATCCCAGGCTGGCCGGCGATCAAGTTGGCCAGCAAATGGGAGGTTGACAGTTTGGGGCTACTGCGCATGCGCAGAGCTCCAGAACTGTCAAACTCCAGCGTGAATAGACCCAGCCCCCCTGGGCTTTTAATGAGATTCCCAACTGGGGCCTCTGCAGTGCTCAGAGTGCAGAGATTCAGGTGAGAAGCTGAATTGACAGAACAGTCGGGATTTAGAACAGTTCTTCCACCAATTCAGCACTTTTGGGAGAATCGCAATGAAAATTTCCAATAATAAAAAAATTAGGAATAGTTTTGAACTAACCATCCATCTCCCTAAGGGACTGATTTGACTGTTCTCAAAATTCTTTTACATGGAACCAGAAATGATTCCTTTCATCAGTTTGGTAAATAACAACTGCAAATGTTTATTTATGTCTAACTATAATACAAAGGCTTGCAGCCTCATGGGTGCCAGTCAGCTCCCAAGAGGGTTCAGTAGCAGAAACCCGAGCACACCAAGATGATCTTCCCTCCCTGCTCCTTGATTAGTTCCCCAGGTCATGGAACCCTTACTTTGCAGATGGATCCTGAAAGGGACAATCGCCACAGAACCCTTACAGTCAGCAGACATAGAATACTTTCATCCCTTATAGGTTGGAAATAAAGCAGGGGCAAGAGATGAACGGAATGTATCTAATCCATCAGGTTCCTCGGGCCATGAGTCTACCATTTTACAAGTGATTAATAGCCACTGAATTGTGAACCTGAATTATAAAAATAATTTGCATTTACATAGCAAGTTTCGCATACCAAATGTCCCAAAGCAATTTACTTAGAGAATACTATACAGGAAATGGAGAGAGATTACAGATAGAAATTAGGTAGCTATGATGGAGCACAAGAGGTGGCAGAGGGCTCTGTTGCAAATAATGGGGTGTGTCAGAACTGTGAATGGTGTTCATTAGATCACGACAGCTGAAGAGA
Organism: Mustelus asterias; assembly: GCF_964213995.1. Classification (NCBI taxonomy): domain Eukaryota; kingdom Metazoa; phylum Chordata; class Chondrichthyes; order Carcharhiniformes; family Triakidae; genus Mustelus; species Mustelus asterias. The sequence goes on from NC_135802.1 coordinate 105,214,471, forward strand.
ACTACAGAGACAAGGTGAAACAATTCAGAAGGATTGGAGATTGAAGATTTTGAAATGGGGGTGGGGGTTGCAGATTTTAGCAGGAAACCAAAATGTTAACCTTACCAAGTCAGTGCAGAGCCTCAAAGGGCAGTGGCAGCCACCTTGTGAGGTGGCTTCCAATGATATTCAAGTGAAAAATTGTTTTTGGTGGCAAAGGGTAATGGTCACAGCATTGGCTGCCAAATACTACCATTTTTTCCTCGCTGTGGATGGGATTGGTTCTTTCACTGGTTTTCACATTGCTCCCCTGTACAAATAGAAGTCGTCCCATTGTCCAGAAATTGAAGTCTTGATTATGATTTTTTGAAGAACTGTGCATGTGCTGTTGAATTAGGACAGAATGTCATTTAGACAAGTTAACAGCAGCTGTTGAAATATGCTGATCCACCCCTCTTGCCAGCAGACATTGTCATGAGGTTGAATAGACCACAAATCGTTGCAGTGATGTGAGAGGATAGAGATGAGAAAGGATTAATTAAATAAAATTAAAGGCAGTTGCTACTTTTAATTGTTTCAATGCTATTGCCAAAACTCTGAAGTTGCCCTGTAATATAAATGAAATGAATTCAGAGCAGCAGTAGCAGCCACCTTCTATTATGCAGTTGTGCAGTATAAATGGAGCATTTCATTCCTAAAACACCATTTTAGACAAATTAATGCTCTCTTTTATTGTCAAGTACATCTGTTAATTTGTCCTTACGGACTTAATTAAAAATAAAATTAAAGCTTACATGCTAATTTGACATTAAAATGGAGGGGGAAATAATTATATTGCTGATGCTATGTTAACATCAAATGCGTAACTATAGCTTACTTTTGTATAAAAACATATAGATTATCATGTATTTCACACAGTCAGGTTTTAAACTTACAATAGGATTTCCATATTGGTGGTTGATACTCTTCAGCATCTAGAAAATAAAATAGAAATATACCCATTAAAAAAATTAGACAGTTTTTTCTTCAAAATTCTATGATTCTTTCATTATGTATAAACTGTGCATTTTTTATATAAATGTGAGATTTACATAAATTTATGTACAATCAACACAGAGTTAAAAAGACCCTCAGTAAAATCATCAAAATATATGAACATATTCAGGTATTCCAAGTAGATTAGTATTTTCTTCTAAATATTATCTATATCACAGTACAATTTCGCAGTCAGAATTGCAGGTAATGCAATCATATTTGTAAATAATACACATCTAAGTAAGTTATACCATGATTGGAAATAGTAAATATCTTAGCAACATACTTTGCTTGCATACTTTGAATTAGCAATTCTTTTGAAAACTGAGTTTAAGCATTAAGTAGACCGTATCTACTTGACAAGCTTGTTCTATTTCAAAGTTAAATCATTAATTCCTTCATTTTCCACACAAACACAATCATAAGTTGACACTTGGCAAAGTTTTAAGTTTGGTCCAAGTAGTATCCATTTTCTGGCTAAAACTAACTAACTATAATTCAGGTTTGTGCAGTCCTTTGGGGGAACAAGTAGTATCACCTTGTAGTTGAACCTAAAGCATACTGTATTAGTACAGTTTCTGTCCAAAATGCGGTTCATTTGGATCATGTATGTGTAAAACTGCACATCCTCACATCCTCTCCAGCAACTGCGGATATGGGAGTATTTTGTTTAGCTTTTGAGAAGAAAAGTGAAGTATGTATTTTATCAAATTCTAAATCACTTCTTTCACTGGCTCAGAATGTGGCTCTACCTCCATATTGCCTTCAAGCTGTTTATCTATTTCTCTTGTTCATAATGTATATATTTTCACAGTAATATAAATGCAGCACAAATCCATTTGAGAATTTGTCATGGAAACTATTCAGACAACTCTAAAACTATTAAAAAACCTGACGTTTATTTGTGCCCTTCCAGTCATCAGTTTTGTCTTCACTTCTTTTCCATTTTCTGGTATCCAATCTTAAACTTTTCAGCAATTGATTTTTTTCCATTTTTCTCCTCTGATTCATCTATATTTTCTAACTTCTACCCCTTAAAGAGTGTAAAATCACTGTCTCCTCCACTTTATTAATCTGCTCTATCCTTCCAGTCAGGAGAAAGGTGCTTTAAAAAAAAATAGTGCTGCAAAAATGGCTTCAAAGGTTGATTTTTCAGCCAATCAAAAACATAGGGTGGGATTTTCCGGCCACACTCACCGTGAAACCGGAAAATCCCATCCGAGGTCAACGGGCCTTCCCATGGTCCACCTTTCACCTGCCACGATTCCCATGGTGGGCAGAACGGGAAAATTCACCCCATAGGTGCAGCATAGGAACATAGAAAATAGTAGGCTATTCAGCCCTTTCGGTCTGCTCCGCTATTTAACATGATCATGGCTGATCCACTAACTTAATACCGTACTCCTGTGCTCACCCCATACCCCTTGACACCTTCAGAGTCTAGTAATGTATTTCTTTCTTAAATATATTTAGTGATTTGGCCTCTACAGCCTTCTATGGTGGAGAATTCCATGGGTTCACCAACCTGAGTGAAGACGTTTCCCCTCATCACAGTCCTAAATGGCCTACCCTATATCCTGAATCTGTGACCACATGTTCTAGACACCCCAGCCAGAGGAAACAACTTCCCTGAATCGAGTCAGTCCAGCCCTGTCATAATACTATATGTTTCAATTAGATCCTCTCTCACTATTCTAAATTCAGGTAAATACAGTCGCAGTCAATCCAATTTCTCCTCATACGATAATCATGTCATCTCAGGAACCAGTCTGGTGAACATTCACTGCACTAACTCTATGGCAAGAATATTCTTTCTTAGTTAAGGAGCACTGCACACAATACTCTGTTGTCTCACCAAGGCCCTGTACAGCTGCGGTTAAACTGTATTCTCCTGTACTCAAGTCTTCTTGCAATGAAGACTAACATATCAGTTGCCTGCCTAACTGTTTGCTGTATCTGCATGCCTGCTTTCAGTGACTGGTGTATAAGGACACCATGGTCCATTTGTACATCAACATTTGCGTCTCTATCACCATTTAAATAATACTCTTCCATTCGAAGTGCATAACTTCATATCTAACCACATTATACTGCATGTGCCCACACTAAAATTGTTAAAAATCACCTTGAAACCTCTTAATATCCTCCTCATCACTCACATTCCCACCAAGTTTTGTGTCATCAGCAAGCTTGGAAATATTACTTTTGGGTTCCCTGATCCAAATCATTGATATATATTGTAAATAGCTGGGGCCCAAGCAGTGAGCCCTACGTTACCACACTAGTTATTGCCTGCCACTTCGAAAAAGACACATTTATTCCGACTCACTGTTTCCTGTCTGCTAACCAATTCTCAATTCATGCCAATATATTACCCCCAATCCCATGCACTTTACTTTTGCACACTAACCTTCTACGTGGGACTTAATCAAAAACTTTCTGAAATACCAGGCATACCACATCCACTGTTTACCCTTACCTATTCTGCTAATTATGTCCTCAAAAAAACTTTAGATTTGTCAAAAATGATTTCCCTTTTATAAATCCACACTGACTTTGTCCAATCCAATTGATATTTTCTAAGTGTCATGTTATCACACCCTTTACAACAGACACTAGCATTTTCTCTACTGCTGACATTAGGCTAACCAGTCTGAAATTCTCTGTTTTCTCCCTCCCTCCTTTTTAAATGGCGAGGTTACCTTTGCCACCCTCCAATCTGCCAGGACTGTTCCAGAATCTTGGAAGCTGACATCAACTACATCCACTATTTTCACGGCAGCCTCCTTTAGTACCCCAGGATGTAGATTATCAGGCCCTGAGGATTTATTGGCTTTCAGTCCCATCCATTTCTCAAGCACTATTTTTCTAGTAATACTAATTGCCTTCAATTCCTCCTTCTCATGAGACCCTTGATTCTTTAGCTTTTGTGAAATTATTTATGCCTTCTTCCCGGAAGGCAGAACTAAAGTGTTTGATTTCTCTACCATTTTGTTTTCTCCAATATAAATTCTACTGTTTCAGACTGTAAGGGACCTACATTTGTCTTCACTAATCATTTTCTTTTTATAATCTTTAAGAAGTTTTTGCAGTCCGCTTATATGTTACTTTCAAGTTTACTCTCCTTTTTTTCCTCTCAATCTCTTTGTCCATACTGAACTCTTCTCAATATTCAAGCTTGCTACTTTTTCTCTCAACTTTATATGACTCCTCCTTGGATCTAATGCTATCCTTAATTTATTTTGTAGGCCATGGTTGGGCCACTTCCCTCGTTGTGTTTTTGCACCAAAAAGGAATGTATAACTGTTGCAATGCATAAATTTGTCCCTTAAATATTAGCCATTGCCTATCCACCGTCATCCCTTTTATTGAAGTTCCCCAATCTATCTTAGCCAACTTACCTCATACCTTTGTAGTTTCCTTTGTTTAGATTTAGGACCCTAGTTTCAGATCGGATTTTTTCACTTTCATGCAAATGAAGAATTCTATCATGTTATGGTCACTGTTCCCTAAAGGACCCTGTGCAATGAGATTATTAATTAACCCCCTCTCATTGCATAATACCAAATCTATGATTGTATGTTCCTTAGTTGGTTCCTCAATAAACTGATCTAAAAATACATCTTGTACACAATCGAGGAATTCATCTGCCATGGTATTGTTGGTAATTATTGTCCAATCTGTACATAGATTAAAGTCACCCATGATTATTGTAGCACATTTTTTTATAGAATCCTTATAGTATAGAAGGAGGCCATTCAGCCCATCGAGCCTGCACAGACAACAATCCCACCCAAGCCCTATCCCCGTAACCCCACACTTTCATCCTGCTAATCCCTCTGACACTAAGGGTCAATTTAGCATGACCAATCAACTTAACCTACACATCTTTGGAGTGTAGGAGGAAACCAGAGCACCCGGAGGAAACCCACGCAGACACGGGGAGAACGTGCAAACTCCACACAGACAGTCGTCCAAGACCTGAATTGAACCCAGCTCTCTGGCAGTGTGAGGCAACAGTGCTAACTACTGTGTCACACCCACTGTGCCACCGTGCTGCCTAACACCATGCCACCGTTAACTAATATCACTTTTGTTACATGCATTTCAGTCTAATCTAAAATATTTGTCTTTTTAACATTTTTACACTTTTTTTGTACTAAGGCTCCTATTTGTTGCTAGCCCTTATTTCCTCTGCCTTCCACTTCTGCTCTCTACTTTTCTGTCTCAGGTTCCCACCCCCCTGCGGACTGACTTGTTAGCAGTTCAATGACATGTAAACGGACTAATTGGTCGTGAAGGTTTCCAACAATTGAACACATGTCCTCTAGTCAAGGGGGGCCTGGATGATTTAACACATTCAGAATGTTAATAGACTTGGGTAGAAGTCTATCGGATCCATCTTAAAAGGTCTGTTCGGTTTTATCATATGAATAGCTGAATAATAATATTTTCAAGTTGTGAGAGGACAGGAAATGTGCAATACATAGGCACACACATACTTGATGTTTCCAACTCGAGTTTGATTAATTTCAGGTTTGAACGAATGCAGATCACTATTGGTAAACCTTTGACAAATGAAGTGAAAAGGAAGTTGAATAAGGAAAATAGCTCTCTGGGAAATTTGTACAAATATCAGTCCTAACCCTGAATTAGAATTCTTCAAAATGCTTGACCAAGGTAGAAACTTGACCATATCTCCTGACTCTGGCAAAGGATGTCAGCTACTCTTTCACTATAAGAATACAAGATTTGGAGCAGGAGTAGACCATTCGGTCTGTCGAGCCTGCTCAACCATCCAATACAATCATGAGTGATCTTGGGCCGCAACTCCACTTTCCCACCAATTTCCTATATCCCTTAATTCCCCGAGACGAAAACTCTTGTACTTCCAGCCTTAAACATAGATTATATATATCCAAGGATTCACAAACCTTGGAGTGGGGAAAGCATCAGTGCAGACTGTAAACATGGAGGCAAATACCATACTATGGAGATCATATTGAAATAAAAATATTCATCCATTTTAAATGATTTTTCAGAAAGACGATTGCAGGTGGATTAATTGCAAAATTTTTAGATGTTGCTACGCTTCAAAAATAATTGTAATCCGGTTATTTAGTCTATGAAACTCATTTAGTCAAACACTATTTAGCAGAACATACCACTTAAAAATTTGGCTACAAAATTTGTTTTGTGGAAGAATGGTAAAATTTTCATCAAATATGGAAACAATATCTACCCTTACATACAAACATCCAACAGTTAGTCACTTCTTAATGACTACAAACAGTATTAGTATAATTGTTACATCAGGACAGAATCTAATAGATGATCTATATTATATACCACTGGGGATTTGAACCACATTACAAGATAATCCAATGACCTGCTCAGACAAAATCACAGTAACAACGTTGTTGACGTAATTGTTTGTTTTCCAGAAATTGAAGTCTTTGCTGTAATCAGCGGCAATATTCCAGTTAGCTAAATAAATACAACTAATAAGACGAGCAACAGTATTGTGTCACTCAGGAGGGCCAAATAAATCATAAATTAGCATTACTAGTTGAATTACAAAATTGAAATTTAGGACAGAACAAATATTTCACTCTCTTGATTGCATCAGGCTGCCAAACATCAACAGAATTTAAAATATCGCGTTTGCTTGCTGGTCTATGTATAACTCCTGTACTCTCAAATTTGAGATACACAAAAACACAAGGTGCAAAAATCAACCTGATGTTAAAATTTCCTGAACTTCTGCAAAATAAAAGGTAACTGCCCATTTCCATGTGCTAACATAAATCCCATTGTGCTTTTTGTAATGACAATATTAAATGTTTGTAATGTTCTTTTGATTGTAATGAAGCAGTTCAGAGCACAACATGATCTATGTAAAAAAACAGAATTTTATTGCACTGTGATGGTCATTTTGAAATGTGTGTAATGTTCTTTATGAATAAAATATATTTTTGCAAAAACAAAAGCAGTTTACCTTTGTTTATTGATTTCCGAGACAAAGTAGTTTCTACTTGCTTTGCAATCAAACTATATTTGTATGCATTTGAAGTTACCTTTCAATACTAGGCCTCAGTGTGCATTCCCTGCAAGCCGAGGGATGCAAGCTTAATTAAACCCAGTGTAACATGGCGTGTTATTTCCCATAGATCGATATATAACAAAAGGTACACTTCAGTAAGATTCAAATTTTCATAAATCAACCTGAGTAGATCCCTGAACTATTTCCACATCACGTTTTACAAGATATTTGCAGGTGAGAATTGAAATTTGGCCCATCCAGGATAACCCAATGCTCTCCCAATTGATGAACATTTGCTGCTGAAATGATTATGGGTTTTCATCTTCACAATACTGCCCAGAAGTCAAATCAAAGTGTTGATCACTTGGCGAGAGGAACTATCACCTAGTCAATGAGGAGAGTTGCCATGGGTGGAGTGGTGAGGGATGAAGGCCAATGCAGCAGCATATTTGCCTGAGGGACCAGGAGCAAGCTCTTGGCCCAGATGTTGTACTCTAAAAGACACTTTACCTGCTGAATCCAGTTGCTGCCGCCTCCCTTTAGCATCCAGGTTTCCTGAGCTCTGTGAAATTCTTACATGAGGCATTAGATTTAAATTGCTATCAAAATGTCAGGGTCCAGCTGCAGTAATACATTATAATTACAGATCCGCCTCTCCAGATGCCCAAAACCCAGCGGGGCTAAAATGGAAGCAGGCATGCTCACTGTAACTGCAAGCTGGAGTCAAGCTTCACAAATATACCAACTTCAACCCCATCTTGCTCTCCAACCTCCCTTCCCACCATCAATCCACATCTCCATACCTTGGGGTGGTTACAATCATCTTCCTGCCCCCACCCACCCATAAAGTTTTGTGTAAAGTACAAAACAATTTAGTACACAAGATAGAACCAAAATTATCATGTCTGAAACTTAAGCTGATACCAAGATAATAGGCTCAAGTCAGGTACCAGTCCAGCACTAATTTGGTACCAGTAATAGTAATATTACTATAGATACATAGCAATATTACATAGAGACAGCAGTCTGCACTATGAACCACATAACTATCAATGAACCACTTAACATAACCGTCACACTATTCATTACCTTCAGCCTGAAGAAGTGCAAAAATGTTTGACTCCTGTGTAACACTAATCATACTGCAACAGTACTGGTACCAATGTTAAACGTGGTAATTCCATACATGAATTGGAAATTCACTTCCCATGATTTCATATTAAAATTTAATTCTGGAATGCAGTCCACACATCAGATACCAAACTGATGCATCTGTATAATTTACCAGTGTTTATACATCAGAGTTCAACAATATCACCATCATCACCAAGAAGCAGCATTTATATAATGCATTTAATGAAGCAGCACTTTCCTGGGATAGGTGGGAGAATGAAGAATAGATAATACGACCAAAGAAATCAATGCTGCGATATGCAGTCAAATTTTTGAACAGCTGTGCGGACTAGAGGTCCTGCAATTTTCCAGACCAACCAGCATGTTGTTTTTGTGGCATATTCCTATCTCTGGATCATTTCCAAAGTGGATAATTTGAGGCTGGGATAAAGAGGGTGATGAATACTTGCCTGAAAATATCAGCTAGCCAATTAAAGCCCTTAAAGGCCAAACAAGGGCACATTGCAGACACTGCCTGTATGTAACCAATCCATAGTCGGACTCCCAGCTGTGGTTCAATACTGGTGATCAATGGGGGTGGCGTCCCAGTGGCAGACAGTTTAAGTCTTACCTTTATTCAAAGTGCTTCAGAGGGCACCTCCATCTTTGAAATGTTCTCTCTCTCCTATCAACATTGGCAATCCTCATCTCCTATTTTGGCCTCCAGCCTTAGAAGCCCACTTGCTGTCTTTAAATGGACAACTAGCAGGTACCCTAACCACTAATTGGCCAGCCGGTCAAAAATCACACTGGGCCTCAGACACTGGCACGATGCACAGGGTTAGGATCCAAAAAGTGTGGCCAACAACAGGGTCCCAACCCCTGAACAAAAGTCCAGTCTGTTAGAGAAATTTCAAGTAAAAAGAGATTTAAGACACTGATAAAACTACTAGCACTGGTGAAATGGCTCCAGATCAGACTTACAGACTAACAGGGGTAGTGTCTGCACAATGACACGTATAATCACAGTAAGATATATAAACAAGTAAGGATTTGAACAAGTATTTCTGATTTAAACATGTATTCTGGATTTTAAAATGGATTTTTAAAGTAATCTGTACACTTTAGCCAAAGGCAGGCTGCTTCAGAGCATGATGGGATGAAGACTGAGTGAGATGAACCACACTCTTTGGTACAATGAAACCACAGAATGTGTATATTTTTATCAGTATAAGTTACGGACAGTATGGGTTCCCAAAACTATGGTATGAATAGAGCTGTTCAATTTGTATTGATAAGACAGTGCTTCTCAGACACGGGAATATCAACTGTCTGACTCGACCTTTGACGTAATTGAGAGTTGGTGAGAACAGTACTTTTGAACTCTATAGCTAAGCGTCAGTAGTTGCTAAGCGACAGGGGGAAGAAGCATCCAGATTCTACGGACCAATGAAATCCCATGATGTCAGAGGAAGGAATGTAATTGGCTAAGGTGTATGACAACTGTTAGCAATGATTGGTTTGTACTAATGATGACTGGTTCATAATTAACGGGAAGGCAGGAAAAACAAACTTGTTTAATTGTCCTATCTGATGTATTGTAAATTCAGAGTGGTATTGGAATGCTCAGGGCCTTCTCTTCAGAGAGGTGTTGGACTGCCCAATGCTATCTCTCCCAGCGATCATTGGTCAAATAAAGATATGTCTTTAACCAGGATACTGACTTCGCAAGTCTTTGTATCAGCTGAAGTTTTGGCAAAACTCAGTCTCTGAAAAGACCCTGCAACACAGCCCATGGTGGATCTCTGAGAGATGATCAAGTTTGATTGTAAAATTAGGTTTTGGAATGCTTTTTAAAGAGAGGGGTGATGGGCAACAGACAGTAAAGGCAAAGCAACTATGTTACCACAGATGAGAGATTATGGCAAGTAGAGGACTAGTCCATGAGATGGCAGATTTAGAGGACAAAAGGATAAAGTTCATTTATTAGTCACAAGTAAGGCTTACATTAACACTGCAATGAAGTTACTGTGAAATTCCCCTAGTCACCACACTCCGACACCTGTTCAGGTCAAAGCACCTAACCAGTATGGGAGAGGTGGGAGAGAAGCAAAGGTAAGTTGCAGAGATGGGGTGAGGCACGGCTCAGGAAGGATTGGAAAGAGTATTTATGTTCTATACATGAAAAAAATGAACACACTAACACTCGTACATATTCTGAGACAAATGCTTATGCTGCATCGCTGCTTGTTATGCTTCATAGGACTCAGCATTGCTGATTTAACTCCTTTACTCTTGCTACAGATTGCAATCAGCATACCTACTGCTGCACTAAATGCAATAGTTCTTCAAATATAATAAAAATTAATTAATTTAATCCTTATATTTATAGCTATACTTACATCTGTACTTGATGTAAAGCTGCTTCAGACATTCAGAATTATGAAGCTTAACTAAAACTCCCTGTTTAGCATGCATATATGCTTCCTTCATAACAGACTATGCTTCAAAACACCATGAAATCAGCTCTCATCAGTTCAATAGGCTCTTCTAAAAATGATCTTCATTTTTATTACTAAAGACAGAATACTGGCATACATGCTGAAGCAATTGCAAAACATTCTAATATTTAAGAAAACACATTTATAAAATGCAAAATAGTGAAGGAGAGTATCTGTATGAGGGAATGTATGTAATTCCTTTCTTACCTTCCAATAATTTGTGCCCCCAGCAACAACTGTCCATTATGTCAAGGAAGAGAATTTCTCACCCTCCATTTATAAGAATTTTCTATTTGTCTTGTATGCAAATTGCAATACTATTCTTACAAGCAAGGAAAAATATAAATGGCTAGGGAGATTTTATTTTCACTCCAGTGGGATAGGTAGAGTAATTCGCACCTCCCCTTAGCTCTGTTTAGAGCTATGAAGTAGGAAATTCACATCAGGTGACTTCTGTGAGTGTCTAGTGGGAGTCTCCTTCAGATTTAAGATGGAAATTAAAAAGCAGCAAAAGTCAAAACAGGTAAATGAAGCAAAGCAACTGATCTATCCCATGTGTGAAAAAAATGCAGGTTATTTTATGATAACCAGCAGAAAGAATAGGAACTTACTTTCTTCTGATGTATGCTTTGATCAAAAGACAAAAGGATGAAGAATGAAACCAGTTTTTAAATTTTATTTGCAGTTTAAGCACCAAATGATCATATATCATAGATTAAACGTAGAGACAAGCTCCTGTTTACTGTTCCAACACTGGACAATGGGTAAAGTTGTTTTTCAGCCCCTTAGATATAGCAGAAGCATACATTTATTCTTTCTAAAAATGTTCATGAATTTGCTACACCGAGTACACCAGGGAAACCTTTCCCCAATCCAGTTTAACACACTTCAGAAAAAAACCTCCACTGCATCACTATGGGGTTTTCTCTTGACTCTCAGTACTTTCATCCAAAGAAAGGATAACTATTTGTGAGCAGTTAAAGCTGTCATAATGTATTTCACTCTTTGCGATGGACCAGAAAATGAATATTTTTACTTAAAACAGTTTAGGTACAGCTAGTTTTAAGTCTCAGAAAAGAAGCAGAAGTCAGTGTATTATCCAGTAGTGGAAATCAGTGCCCTAATTTCCAAGTTCTAACAAACATAATTAGTTTAATTATGTTACACCGCAACTGCTGATCATAATAATTTACACTGATATTGAACCTTTAATGCAGTAAAACATCCAAAGACGCTTAGAGAAAATGCCGCGGTGCTACATGTCTAAAAACTAGGATCTTGCCCCTTTGCCAAAATTGCACAGGCTTTCACATGTTATACTAAAAATTGTCTGCACTTTGCACAATCATCTCGTCAGAGTACTACCAAGCATGACAAGTAGTCTTGGTAGATTTAAAATAGAGAAACACACTTGCTATATAGCAGCCAAAAACAATTCTATAGAAAACTGGGATAAACTAAGGCATCCACATATTTCTGGAGTAACCTGGGACCATCTATTTAGCTGAGGACAATGAAACATTTGTATGGAGATTCATGGGAATGTAATGTGACAGTTTGAAAATTTCACAAGTGAGAAACCTGCAACTGTCAATCAGAGTCTGGGCAATCTATGTAGGCTGGAGAAAAGGGAGGAGAAAGGCTGACAATTGAAGCCAGAAGTAATTTTGAAGAGCCATACTATCCAACTCCTCCAAAAATCATAGAATTGTACAACACAGAAGGAAGCCATTTAACCCATCATATCTGTGTCAGCTCTTAAAACAGTGGTTTCACTATTCCCTACATAAACTTTAGGGGTTATATTGTACTCCATATTTTATCTTGGATTGATAATTACCAGCTTTGTTATTACTAGAGGAAGTCAAGAGCATTTATTGCAAGATTGATGTCACTGCAAAATGTCAACGGAGAGAAAAAGTTTAAGAAACATGAATTCCATATAGTAAAGTCAAAATACCTTCTAAACTAGAATTTAGTGAATGAATGACTTTAATTAAGTACTGTAGAACAGAATAAATGTGTTTACTGAGTAGAAACGCATGAACACGGATGAGATACTCACAGCCCATGAATCCTTAATTCCTTCTCAGTGTCTGCTAAGTAGACTGTTTACCTCCATCAATATTACTTAGTCTCATGTGACCAGAATAGCAGTGGAAAGTCAGATATAATTTACATTTGATTACATTGTTGACAATTCAGAGGTAAGAATAAAAACTGCAAAGAATGTGCGAACAGGTTGGTTATCATCGGAAAAAAATAACACTGCCTTGTCTGAAGAGTTACTTACACTAGAAATATTTGCCTGTTCTCTCTTGCTGCTGCTGTTTGGTTTCAAATCACAAAATCCCTACAATGCAAGAGGAAGCCATTCAGCCCATCGAGCCTGCACCAACAACAATCCCACCCAGGCCCTATCCCCATAACCCCATGTATTTACCCTGCTGATCACCCTGACACTAAGCGGCAATTTAGCATGGCCAATCAACCTAACCTGCAGGTTTGGAGCATGGGTGCAACAGGAGTGATGTGGAGATGCCGGCGTTGGACTGGGGTAAACACAGTAAGAAGTTTAACAACACCAGGTTAAAGTCCAACAGGTTTATTTGGTAGCAAAAGCCACACAAGCTTTCGAGGCTCTGAGCCCCTTCTTCAGGTGAGTGGGAATTCTGTTCACAAACAGAACTTATAAAGACACAGACTCAATTTACATGAATAATGGTTGGAATGCGAATACTTACAACTAATCCAGTCTTTAAGAAACAAAACAATGGGAGTGGAGAGAGCATCAAGACAGGCTAAAAAGATGTGTATTGTCTCCAGACAAGACAGCCAGTGAAACTCTGCAGGTCCACGCAACTGTGGGAGTTACAAATAGTGTGACATAAACCCAATATCCCGGTTGAGGCCGTCCTTGTGTGTGCGGAACTTGGCTATCAGTTTCTGCTCAGCGACTCTGCGCTGTCGTGTGTCGCGAAGGCCGCCTTGGAGAACGCTTACCCGAATATCAGAGGCCGAATGCCCGTGACCGCTGAAGTGCTCCCCAACAGGAAGAGAACAGTCTTGCCTGGTGATTGTCGAGCGGTGTTGGGGAGCACTTCAGCGGTCACGGGCATTCGGCCTCTGATATTCGGGTAAGCGTTCTCCAAGGCGACCTTCGCGACACACGACAGCGCAGAGTCGCTGAGCAGAAACTGATAGCCAAGTTCCGCACACACAAGGACGGCCTCAACCGGGATATTGGGTTTATGTCACACTATTTGTAACTCCCACAGTTGCGTGGACCTGCAGAGTTTCACTGGCTGTCTTGTCTGGAGACAATACACATCTTTTTAGCCTGTCTTGATGCTCTCTCCACTCCCATTGTTTTGTTTCTTAAAGACTGGATTAGTTGTAAGTATTCGCATTCCAACCATTATTCATGTAAATTGAGTCTGTGTCTTTATAAGTTCTGTTTGTGAACAGAATTCCCACTCACCTGAAGAAGGGGCTCAGAGCCTCGAAAGCTTGTGTGGCTTTTGCTACCAAATAAACCTGTTGGACTTTAACCTGGTGTTGTTAAACTTCTTACTGTGCAACAGGAGTACCCAGGGGAAACCCACACAGACTCAGGGAGAACATGCAAACTCCACACAGTCACGTGAGGCCAGAAGTGAACCTGGGTCCCTGGCACTGTGAGGCAGCAGTGCTAACCACTGTGCCACCATGCCATACTTTGTGTTCTACATTTCCAGCATGCTCAAAACTACCAATTTTATTCTCATAATCTCTACTTACATTTTAGTTTATTCAAAACCTCTTGGAAATGGTTTCAACATCTTAAAGTCTAGCATTCCCATTTGTTTGAGATTTGAGTGCAGTTGTCCAAAAGAGCCCGAAACAGTCAAAAACCGGTGTTTAAGTGACCTGAGCGCATTAGATATCAACCAATTATATCTGTCATCTCATTATTATACCATGTGAGCAACGGTGTCTGACTTGAGAGGCTACATTATGCCTTCCACCAACAATAGCCACTTAAGGTTTGTACAATATACCATTAGCATAAAATTTAAATAGAAAGAAAAAGCAATAATGCAACAGATGCGAATCAACCCAGTTTGCACCTCACTTTGTTTTCATTTTTACACTTGAGACCAGAAATGAATCAGAATTGTTTAAACATTTATTACAGACAAGGTGAGGGAAAACTGCTGAAATCCCTGTTCCTTTCTCAAGTGTCTGCAGTCAGTAAGCTTTTGGAAGGAAGTTGTGTACAAAGAACAAAACAGCACAGGAACAGGCCCTTCGGCCCTCCAAGCCCACGCCGCTCCCTGGTCCAAACTAGACCATTCTTTTGTATCCCTCCATTCCCACTCCATTCATGTGGCTATCTAGATAAGTCTTAAACGTTCCCAGTGTGTCCGCCTCCACCACCTTGCCCGGCAGCGCATTCCAAGCCCCCACCACCCTCTGTGTAAAATACGTCCTTCTGATATCCATACGTTTTCTAACCTCAGAGTGTGTCGATAATCCATCAGCAAGCTTTTTGCAGGTTCAACTAAAGATGATTGTTCATGTACACACACCAGAAATGTAGCATATGACATTCACACACACTAACCCACTCAAGGAAAGTACAGTTGAAGAGAATAGTGTACTTTTACAGGTTATGAGAAAATGGATAATTCATAATTTATATGATTGTCCTTCTGGGAATCAAATATTGCAGGCCTGATGAAGAAGACATCTTCATTCCTGATGGGCAGTTTAGGTGAATTCAACAGCCAAGGTCAAATACCAAAGTCATTTCAGAATTTTCCCAAAGTTATGGACTTTCTACAGGTCATAAAATTAGTTGTTTATAGTTTCTAGTCTCATTACCGGGAGGTCAATTTGCTGCACTGCTGTGTTGAAAAGGAGCAGGCTTGGAGGCCTTGTAATATTACGGTCTTAAGGCATCGATGTTATAGCCCTTTCTGCTACTGCAGCAGTGCCTTACTTTCTGCAGTCAACATTTTAAATATTACAAAAGGGACAAACATGGCTGCCTTACCATATGACTCCTCACAGTGGTGGTTCCTCTTCAAAACATAGCAGTCTCGGGTTGATTAGCACATTCTGGTTTATTGTTTTAACACACATCCTTAGCAAAGTTACAATGACCATTCAATTATGCAATATCTCTCGATGGTTTCAGGATATGTGTAGTTCACACCTTTTCATCTGGGATGTTCCCTTTTGTCTTTGTTAGACGTGAGCAAGTTCTTGAAACAAGCCAGGTCATTTTCAGTGCTCGTCTTTGCAACACATTAGCTTGTCTTTTAAAAATGACCAATTTTAAAGAGTCCACATTGAACTACTCTAGAATCAATTATTCACGATAGAATTAGTAGTCACATGGAAAAATGTGAGTTGATTAGAAAGAGCCAGCATGGATTTCAAAAAGGGGAAATCGTGCTTACTTAACTTGTTGAAGTTTTTTGAGGAGATAACAGTTGGAGACTTTGAGGGTTGATGAGGATAATGCTGTTGATGTGGTGCACATGGACTTTCAGAAGGCATTTGATATAGCGCTACACAACAGATGCAGAGATGTGTGAGGTGATGCCTTTTGGTAGAAAGAACATGGAGGGACAATATAAAATAAAGGGTAAAATTCTTAGTGGGGTGCAAGGGCAAAGCGACCTGGAGTATATGTGCATAAGTCTTTAAGGGTAGCAGGTTAGATGGACAGAGCAGTTAATAAAGCATATAATATTCTGGGCTTTATTAACAGGGGTATAGTGTACAAGAGCAAGCAGGTTATGCTAAATTTATAAAAGAGACTAGTTAGAACTCAGCTGGAGTATTGTGTACAGTTCTGTGTGCCACACTGTAAAGAAGGATGTGAATGCATTGGAGAGAATGCAAAAGAGGTTTATAAGAATGGTTCCAGGGATGAAAAACTTCAGTTATGAAGATAGATTGGCGAGGTTGGGACTGTTCTTCTTGGAGAGAAGGAGGCTAAGAGGTGATTTCTTAGATATGGTAGACAAATTATGAAGGGGCTGCACGGAATAGATGGTGAGAAACTGTTCCTGCTCATAAAAGGATCAAGAATGTGAGGGCACAGATTTAAAGCGATTTGCAAAAGAGGAGAATGTGATGCGAGAAAAAACTTCTCACGAGTGGTTCAGGTCTGGAATGAATTACCTGGAAGTGTGGGAGATGCAGATTCAAAAGGTTTATTTATTAGTAACAAGTCGTCTTACATTAGTGCTGCAATGAAGTTACTGTGAAAATCCCCTAGTCGCCACACTCCAGCACCTGTTCCGGTTCACTGAGGGAGAATTTGGCATGGCCAATTCACCTAACCTGCACATCTTTGGACTGTAGGAGGACCCGGAGCACCCGGAGGAAACTCACGCAGACACAGGGAGAATGTGCAAACTCCACACAGACAGTGATCCAAGCTGGGAATTGAACCCGGGTCCCTGGCGCTGTGAGGCAGCAGTGCTAAGCACTGTGTCACCATGCATTCAATTGAGGTAATCAAAAGAGTAGGAGATGATTATTTGAATAGAATCAATATGCAGGGATAAGAGGAAAATACAGAGGAATGGCACTAAGTTATGATGCTTGTTTGGAGAGCCAGTGCAGACACAATGGGCCAAATTGCCTCCCTTTGCAGCATTACTATTGTGTGATTCTGAGATAAAAAGAAAAGGAACAGAAAAAGCACATTCAGAAATGAGAAAAGTTTAATCCGAATGCAGTAATAAAAACAGCAAAATGCAGGAAATAGTCAGTAGGTTAGGCAGCATCTGTGGAGGGAAGCAAGAGTTCATCAGAACATTCTTAGTTAATTTATTTGCATTGATTTTTTAAAAAGAACAAAAAAGGTAAAAGCAGGCAGAAGAACTAAGCAAATATGGGCTATAAAGCATGGATTTCTAACTCATAGCAATTTCTGCTTGAAGAATCTCTGTTCACTGCATCATATATGGTATCAAATCTGAGGAAGGATCAGACTATGTCTCATTCAGGTTTCACTCTATCCTCACCACAGGACCAATGCACTTATCAAATCCTCTCAACATTCATCTTCTTCCACCTTCACTGATAAAAATCCATTTATATGCTGATGATGTTCTACTTGATGTTGCTGGCGGCATGACCTCCATCTCATGATGGGCTGATAATAATTAACTGTGTCTTTACTATCTCAGCAGAATAATTAATTGAGAAATGTCAGTGCTTCTGGATTTGATCAATTCTAATTTTCCACCTAATCTGCTTGTACAGCTCTGTCACACTCGTTACACTTCACTAAGTATTAGTAGCTACTAATTTCTACAAGTTTACAATGACTGGTTATTTAAAACGAGTCTTTGCTTCCAATTTTTGTTTAACCAGTTCCATTTCCCTTAACGTGTCAACAAATAATTACTCACAATCATGCAACATGTCATACATTAATGCTTTCAATCTTTTGTTTTATAATCATTCCCCGATCCTAATTTCCCTGCATCCATACTACAACTTTAAAATACAATTTAGTTGTTGAACGTGTACTAGTAATACATGCGATAATTACAAGCTGTGTCTCATTGAGGCCAATTTTCTGTTTCTCCCAGATGTCTCAAAACTAGCAAGCCTAATATGGAAGTTAATGATCACTGCTAATATGAGATGAGGCCTTTACAGAAAGAAAATAAAGATCTCATAGAAACTTATAAAATTCTAGCAGGGTTAGATAGGATAGATTCAGAAGGAAAGTTCCCAATGGTGGGGGAGTCCAGTACTAGGGGTCATACTTTGAGGATAAGGGGTAAACCTTTTAGAACTGAGGTAAGGAGAAGTTTCTTCACCTAGAGGGTGATGAATGTGTGGAATTCACTATCTCAGAAAGTAGTTGAGGCCAAAACATTATCTGATTTCAAGAAGAAATTAGATATAGGTCTTGGGGCTAAAGGGATCAAGGGATATGGGGTGATGGAGATCAGGAAATTGAATTCAATGATCAGCCATGATCAAAATGAATGGCGGAGCAGGCTCGAAGGGCCGAATGGCCTACTGCTGCTTCTGGTTTCTATGTTTCTAAATTCACAGTCCCAGTACTCTGATGATGTACCATAAGTAGTTTATCTCCCTAAATTGATGGAAGCTTGCTCTGCCACATAACGTTTGCAACATCATAAACTAAATAAAGACACAAATGTAGCAATTTATATGCTGCACATTACCAGCTAATCTTCCTATAATAAGTATGAGGCAGGGAGAAGGCAAAACAGGGAATTGCAAGTATTAATGGAAACACATGCTGGTACATTAAGTCACTTACAATCTTGAAGAATATTGCTTTTTTAAAAATACCTTTGCTGAGCATAAAATATTGTACAAGTCAGAATACTATGGGTTTGATTTTGCCTGCCTCCGTGGACATATTTTTGGTTGTGTAGGGGGGGCCACATAAAATATAACAGGTCACCAACCCACCACCTTCCCAAAATGTACTTTATAATCTGTGCTACCAAGGAACTGTCTCCCATAATACGCTAGGTGGGCAGCTGTCAAAATCATTAGCTTCCTTGACATATGCAAATAAATAATTAAAATTCAATTATGCTTATTGGCAAGCCTATTGATCATGTTCCCTCCATACCTCCTCATAGTTCCCCATGCCTACGCTGTGCACCCTGCATGTATCCGATTGAGTCTTGTTAGGAAAAGAAAAGTCGTTTTGGGGCATTTGTATTGGTGGATATTGGAAATGGGTGTACTTTTGAGTGGGCTTAATTTGTTGTTTCTCTGCCTGGAAGGGCGAGACCTGTGGTTCGATTCATGCTGGACGGGAGTGTTTGTGTGTGGGGGGTGGTGGTGGTGGTGGGGGGGGGGGGGGGGGGGGGGGCGTTGGTTTTGGTTCCTGCTGTAGTTCTGTTGTGCTTAGAGAAGGCTGTGGAGAGGAGAGTGAACGGACCAGCATGGTTGCTTGTAGTCTTGTAGGGTGGAGAAGCTTTGGGCAAGTGTGATTTCAGTTGGAGATAGGGAGTGAGAAGGAAGGCACACAGCTCTGCTAGAAGCAGTTGGTTTTAGAAGGCTAAAGAGGGAACATCTCTCTCAGCCTTGCTAGAAGAAGAAACATACTATGGAGCAATGGTCAAGAAAACAGATGCTGGAAACCTAAAGTCCAGCTAGTTAGGGAAACTAGAGAAATGAAGTGATATTTCCAAAAAGTGTGGAGTTAACGTAACAGGGGAAACTGGGAACCAGAACAGATTACTGTGCAGTAAAGTCACAGGGAGTTGAAAAGGTATAGGATTGTGAGAAGCCATAAAGATATCTGCAGTGGTGCTAATGTTTGTGAGAAATTACTGCAGTTTGGGAGATATTTTTGAAATAATTGTGAAAATCAGTGATTGAACCTCAGAGTTTGTGTAAAAGCCTTAAAGACAAAGAAATCCAAGAGGGGTTGATGTAAATCCTGGATTGTATTCACTGGTAAAAGTAGAGCCGAAGCTCTGTTCAAAAGAGTCATTTGAAAAAGGTGGACTGGATTTTGGAGTGCAAACCATTAATGGAAAGCATTATTGTGAACAAAGATTTTAAAGCATATTTTTGAGAATGGAGTTTGGAAACTCTCACATGACAATTATCTGGGGGTGTGGGGTGGTTTTGAGGAGAAATTGGGATCAGAGAGGAGCGTGTTTTACCACAGTCATCTTGTATGTTAAAAGGAACTTTGTCTTAATGAGACCATTATAGCCTAAAATGTACTTTATAATCTGTGCTAATCTTAAAATCTGTGTGGGATTGTTAACCTAAGAGTGAGTAAAGGTGTATTGCATCATAGTCCAATTTTTTCATGTTTAATATTTTTTCTTGCTGTTAAAGCGAATTAGCAATCTTGTGACTCTGTTCCTCCATGTTTTATAAAAAGAAAGGAAATGTTACAGTCTTTTGAGCCAGGGTTCCATTTTAAGATCTGCCCATCCAGTTATAACACCAACTGGGATTGTAACAATCTACTGAAACCCCTTTTTCTAACCTACACTAAATGTCCTGGCAATCAAAGCAGCCCAAGAGCAGGTGGTCACTTTTTTTGCTGAAGGTTTTTTTTCATTTTAGACCATAGCGCCATAAGAATTAGAAGTTCATAAGACTTACCGATTAAAAATCTGTTCATCTCAGCTTTGAACATACATAACTACCCCACCTCTACAGCCCACAGCGGTAAAGAATTCCATAGATTCACGATTTTCTGAGAGAATAAATTCCTCCTCATTTCTGTTTTAAATAGGTGACTCCATATTCTCAGATTATGCCCTCTGATCCTAGACTCTCCCACAAGAGGAAACAACCTCCCAGCATCTAGCCTGTCAAGCCACCTGAGAATCCTAAATGTCTAATAAGTTTGTCTCTCATTCTTCTAAACTCCAATGAGTACAGGCCCAACCTACTTAATGTCTCCTCATAAGCAAATCCCTCTATACCTGGCATCAACCTAGTGAACCTTCTCTGGAATGCTTCCAATGCCAGTATATCTTTCCTTAAAAAAGGGGACAAAACTGCTCAGTTTTCTAGGTATGATCTAATTAGTATCTTGTACAATTTTAGCAAAACTTCCATAATTTTATATTCCATTCACTTTGAACTAAAGGCCAAAATTCCAATTGCCTTTCCTATTATCTGCTGAACTTGCATGCTAGCTTTTTGTGATTTATGCATGTGGACATCCAAATCTCTCTCTGTGCTGCAGTTTTCTGCAGTCTTTCTCCATTTTAATAATATTTAGTTCCTTTGTTCTTCCTACCAAACCGCATAACTTTACAGAATCCTACATTATATTCCATTTGCCAAGTTTTGCCCAAACACTTCACCTGTCTAAATCTCTCCAAAGACTCTTTGGGCGGGATTTTACGGCTTCGCTCGGGACCGAGACCGGAAATTCCCGGCCGAGGTCAGAGAATTCCGTTGTCAGACCCTCGCCCACTCCAATTCCGTGGCAGGTGAGATGGTAGAATTCTGGCCTTTGTGTCATCCTCACCACTTGCTTTCCCACCTAGTTTTGTGTCATCCACAACCTTGGCAATAGTACATTCACTTCCTTCATCCAAGTCATTAATATATATTGTAAATAATTGTGGCCCCAGCTCTTAACATGATTCTAGACATGTAAATTATTTTAAATTAATAAATGAGAAATTCCAATCACTGCAGTAAAACACAACTTACAGGGTAGCACCTAATTATTGAAACTAAAAGAACATTTTCATACTTCAAAACCTATAAAAGAAAGAATTTCAGCAGCTGATGTCTGTTTGTTTTTTATTCCCCTCAGGTATTTGGACTTATCCATGGTTTGTGCCTCCTCTCACAGGCTATGGACTGTGTTTACTTAAAGGGGCCTGACTCCACAGAATTTTCGGGCGAGGGAATTAAAATGCCCACAGGCACAGGAACCTACACGGGCAGGTGCATTGTAGGTGGGAAATCTACTTGTACCTGCGAAAATAACTGGGAATGGGATTGGGGTCAGGAATCTTGAAATTAGGTCCCACCCACCATTTCTCAAGGGCTCCTGAGTTGTCCCAACACAGCTAAAATCCAGCCTTTACATAGCAATTGCAGTCTGTTTATGCCAATTTTTGGAATGATTTTTTACAAAGGCATTTCAGAGTTTTTAATTATATTTGAAAAAAATCTACCAGTTCTAAATAATTTTAAATATTTAGATGAAAATGTATAAAATGCTAAGTCAGCAGAAAATGAAATTTCACAATGGACGTTCTGAAAAATAATCCACCTGAATAATGTTGAACAGACAAATCTATCTTCAAAGCAACTTAGGTTATTTAGCATTGCCTCAATGTAACTAGTTTTTCCACTATCGCACATGCATGTTCCCAGTATTGAAAGGTTTCTGATAAATTATTCTTCTTCACAAGCAGACTTACTACATTGAAAGATGCAGCAATTTGCAGATGGGGCAAATGTTTAAGCAGTGATCACTGAATTCAGTATGCAGAATATCATTATAGGATGTAAGGCAAACTGTTAATAGATTGAAAAGAGCTGGTTTTGAAATAAAGTATAGCCTTTCAATCCACATGTGTGTTACAATCATTTTTAATTGCAAGAGGTTAAAAATATGTGAACTGAATCCATGCAGGACACTGAGCACAGGAAAATGGTCTAACGACTAAATGGTGACCTCTTTTAAAATTCCACAGGACTCCATTGTACAATACAGAAAATAGATTGGTGGGCAGTTAAAATCACCCAGTTTACTCACTGATGACCTGCCCTTGATATCAAGGCTGCATTTGACCAAGTGTGCCATCAAGGAACTCTAGCAAAACTGCAGTCAATGGGAATCGGGGGAAAACGCTCCGCTGGTTGGAGTCATAACTAATACAAAGGAAGATGGTTGTGATGGTTGGAGGTCAGAAGTTCCTCAGGGGAATGTCCTAGGCACAACCATCTTCAGCTGCTTCATCAATGACCTTCCTTCCATCATAACGTCATAAGTGGTGATGTTTGCTGATGATTGCGCAATGTTCAGCACCATTCACCACTCCTCAGATACCGAAGCAGTCCATATCCAAATGCAACAAGACCTGGATAATATCTAGGCTTGGGCTGACAAATGGCAAGTAACATTTGTACCAGGCAAGTGCTAGGCAATGACCATGTCCAAAACAATAAATTTATTTTCCTATGTTCCATGGTCCTCTTCACAGTTAATCATATTTCCTATTGTATCATTTGTACATTTTGATACAATATTGTGATTCCACATCCAGGTCCAAATCATGGATATACAGAGAAAATAAATACTCCGATTATTGACTCCTGGGTTTATAATTTGAATCAGAAAAAAATGCAATTATTATTTGCTTTCTGCTCTTATAGCCCAATTAAATTCCTATCCATGCTGCCACATTCCCTCTAACATGGTGCACCTTAACCTGGATCAATAAGCCTCCAATAAAAAAAGCAGCAGCTTATCAAACACCTTTTGATGATCCAAATACAAAAGATCCACTCTATCCTCTTCATCAATACTCTTATTTCCAATGCAAACCAGACTCTGCAATGTGCCTATTATAAATCCATGCTGGCTGACTTTAATTAGCTATGTTTTCGTAGTTAACTTAGTTTATTCATTTCTCACATGTTGAGCATCTTTTTGGATTGATGGCAGCATCCTATTAGTGGAAAATACCATTCACATTGCCAATGCAGTGCTGTAGTATGAAATGCTTTATATGGCATATTTTAAGTGTATATAAGGAAGTCTTTGCAAAACTTGCTTCCACTGATGTGCTGATGTCTGAGAATGTTAATGAAGGAAGTTGGTGAGGAAACACAGACTAACCACAAGTTTTTGAGACCGTTTTTAAATGTGGAAGTTGTGCCAGGTTGATTGGAAAATTGCAATGCTTCTGTTCAAATACATTTCTAGCTTTCCCTTAAATATGCCTCTCCTTTATGTCAGTCCTCATCCCAAGAGTCACAGATAGAACGTAAAGGCGTAGGATATAGTTGGCAATACGGAGACGTGGCTCCAAGTTGAACAAAGATGGGAACTAAACATTGAGGGCTATTCAGTATTTAGGATGGACAGATGTAAAGGAAAAGGTGGTGGAGTTGCATTGTTGATTAAAGATGATATTGATACGATATTGGGGAAAGATATTAGCACAGATGATGTGGAATCTGTATGGATCGAGTTAAGAAAAATCAAAGGGGCAAAAACATTGGTTGGGGTGCTATACAGCCACCAAACTGTAGTGGTACGGTTGGGAAAAGCATTAGACAGGAAATCAGAGATGCATGTGTTAATGGAACACGTTTGATTATGGGTGACTTTAATCTGCATATAGATTGAGAGTGTCAAATTAGTAACAGTACAATAGAGGAGAAATTTCTGGGGTGCATACGGGATGGTTTTCTGGAGCAATACATTAAGGAACCAACAAGTGAACAGGCCATCTTGGACTGGGGTGTTGTGCAATGAGAAAGGATTAGTCGGCAATCTATTTGTGAGAGAACTCTTGGGGACGAGTGACCATAACATGGTGGAATGTTTT
This sequence comes from Mustelus asterias, assembly GCF_964213995.1. Taxonomy (NCBI): domain Eukaryota; kingdom Metazoa; phylum Chordata; class Chondrichthyes; order Carcharhiniformes; family Triakidae; genus Mustelus; species Mustelus asterias. The sequence continues at coordinate 105,239,202 of NC_135802.1, forward strand.
GTCAAGGTGCATAATGATGTAGTTGATTCTGAGACCAGGATCCTGAATCTCAGTAAAGGTAGCTACAATGGTATACAGAATGAATTGGCCATGATGGTTTGGGAAACATTACTAAAAGGAAAGACAGTGGACAGGCAATGGCAGACATTTAAAGAACGAATAGGTGAACTCCAGAAATTGTTTATTCCTGTTTGGCGCAAGAGAATTGTGGCCAAACCATGGTTTACATGGGAAATTAGAGATAGTGTCAGATTCAAGGAAGAAGCATACAAATTTGCAAGAAAAAGCAATAGGCCTGAGGATTGGGAGCAGTTTAAAATTCAGCAAAGGAGGACCAAGGGATTGATTAAGCAAGGAAAAGTAGAATATGAAAGTAAGCTAGCGAGGTACATAGATATGTTAAGAGAAAAAGATTGACAAAAACAAATGTAGGCTCCTTACAGTCAGAAACAGGAGAATTCATAACTAGGAATAAAGAAATGGCTGAGGAATTAAATTTGTACTTTGCTTCAGTCTTCACAAAGGAAGGCACAAATAATGTGCTGAGAGAAACATGTTTTAGTGAGGAGTTGAAGGAAATCATTATTAGTAGAGAAATGGTTCTGGGGAAATTGATGGGATTGAAGGTTGATAAATCTCCAGGATGAGTTCCTTAAATAATCATCCCAGAGTATTTAAGGAAGTGGCCCTGAAAATAGTAGATCCATTGATGTTATTTTCCAAAACTCTTTGGACTCTGGAATAGTTATTGCTGATTGGAGAGTAGCTAATGTAAGCCCACTATTCAAAAAGGGCGGTAGAGAGAAAACAGGGAATTATAGATCAGTGAGCCTAACGTCAGTACTGGGGAAATTGCTTGGGTCTATTATCAAGGATTTCATAACTCGGCATTTGAAAGGCAATGGTATAATCAGACAAAGTTGGCATGGATTTACAAAAGGAAAATTATGCTTGATGAATCTATTGTAAGTTTTTGAGGATGTAACTAGTAGAGTTGACCGAGGAGAACCAGTGGATGTGGTTTATTTAGACTTTCAGAAAGCTTTCAACAAGGTCTCACATAGCAGACTACTGGGTAAAGTTAAAGCACGTGGGATTGCAGGTAATGTCTTGAGATGGATAGAAAGCTGGTTAGCAGATAGGAACCAAAGAGATAACATAAATGGGTCTTTTTCTGATTGGCAGTCAGTGACTAGTGGGGTTCTGCAGGGATCTGTGCTTGGACCCCAACCGTTCACATTATATATTAATGATTTGGAAAAGGGAACTGAATGTATTATCTCCAAATTTGCAGATGATACAAAGTTGGGTGGGAGGGTGGGCTATGAGGAGGATACAGAGCTGCTTCAGTGTGATTTGGACAGGCTGAGTATGTGCGCATCTACATTGCAGATGCAGTATGATGTGGATAAATGTGAGGTTATCCACTTTGGTAGCTACAATAGGAAGACAGATTATTACTTGAATGGGTGTAAATTGAGAGAGATCGATATTCAGTGAGACCTTGGAGTCCTTGTACATCAGTCACTGAAAGTAAGCGTGCAAGTACAGCAGGCAGTAAAGAAGGCAAATGGTATGTTGACATTCATAGCGAAAGGATTTGAGTATAGGGATATGGATGTTTTGCTGCAATTGCATAGGGCACTGGTAAGGCCACATCTGGAATATTGTGTGCAGTTTTGGTGTTTTATCTGAGGAAGGATGTCCTTGCTATAGAGGGAATACAGGACGGCACAGTGGTTAGCACTGCTGCCTCACAGCGCCAGGGATCCGAGTTCGATTTCCGGCTTGGGTCACTGTGTGGAGTTTGCACGTTCTCCTCGTGTCAGCGTGGGTTTCCTCCGGGTGCTGCGGTTTCTTCCCACGTCTAAAAGACGTGCTGGTTAGGTGCATTGACCCGAACAGGCGCCAGAGTGTGGCAACTGGGGGAATTTTACAGTAACTTCATTGCAGTGTTAATGTAAGCCTGCTTGTGACTAATAAATAAACTTTACTTTACAGTGAAGGTTTACCAGGCTGATTCCTGGGATGGCAGATCTGTCACATAAGGAGAGATTAAGTCGGTTAGACTTATATTCTCTGGAGTTTAGAAGAGTGAGAGGGGATCTCACAGAAACTTATAAAATTCTAACAGGGTTAGACATGGTAGATTCAGAAAGAATGTTCCCAATGGTGAAGGAATCCAGAACTAGCGGTCAGAGTTTGAGGATAAAAGGGAAACCTTTTCGAACTGAGGTGAGGAGAAATTTCTTCACCCAGTGGGTGGTGGATGTGTGGAATTCACTACCACAGAATGTAGTTGAGGGAGCCCAAAAAACTGTCTGATTTCAAGAAGAAATTAGATACAGCTCTTGGGGGCTAAAGGAATCAAAGGATACGGGGACAAGGGGGGAAATCAGGATATTGAATTTGATGATCAGCCCTGATCAAAATGAATGGCAGAACAGGCTCGAAGGGCTGAATAGCCTACTCCTGCTTCTAGTTTCTATGTTTCTAAGAGTCAAGTCAGATGGGCTGAATTCTCCCATCTGGGGACTAAATCCATGGTGGGACAGAAATATGGTGTTTCCTGCAATGGAAGCTGATGGGAAAACAAGCCAAATCTTCTGGTTCCGACCTTATTAATTATACAGCAGGTGTTTTGCATCATATTCTGTGGCGGGGCAGGCCTGATGGTGTGTAGTCCACCATCCTGTCTGGGTGCCATATTGAAAAGGAACCAATCATCACTGATCCACCACTGAAGAAAAGAATGGACTGCCTGAAAATGAAGATGGATCTCTGATGGCACTCAGTAGCCAAAAGGTGGACCTCCTGAGACACCAAATCTGGAAGATCCACCTATAAATGCTCCCCCGACACATATCCTGTGGTATGTCAGAGTTCAGGGCTGTCAGTGGCCTCAATCCTGAAATCCGGAGGCAGGCCCAGACATTGTTCAGATTAGTCTCGACATTGGAACACCACATTGTTCCAGATGTGCTTTGCACCAGCGTGTTTTCCTGCTGATGCTGTGGAGAATCGGGCATGGGTAGTCAGGTCTTCATTTGCATTTCATTACTGATGCAAATGAATTTTACAGCATCCTCCAGCAGATTTCCCAATCCACCATGGTGGGCACCAGTGGAAGATCCCACTGTAAATTCACGCCAGCATAAAACCGATTTCTGGGCCTCGTGTCTGTTCTTTCTCTTCCCCCCCCCCCCCAATGGGAAAGTCAGGCAGGAACTGCTAGAACTTATTGTTCCCATGCTGTCAGAGAATATCTGTAATTGGCCGTGGTTTATGACATTTACTAATGATGATTGACCTGTACTAATGATGATTGGCTTATAATGAGCCAGAAGGCGGGTAAAATGCCTTTTGGAAGTTGCATAATTGCATTGCCACTGTGATGTAACTTCAGAGTAGAGTTGGATTGCCCAGCCCTTCTCTCCCCGCGTGCATTGGTCAATAAAGAAACATCTTTCACCAGGATACTGCAGTTGACAGCCTCTGAAAAAACCCCTTCAGGTACGAAGCCCAAATCTGTACATGATCTCGGTATGTCCTCACTTCCTTATTATTCCAAATCTTTTGCAATAAGATCCAACTTACCATTTGCACCCTACTTCATCTAAATCTATCCATGTATCATTCTATTTCTTTCTTTCTCACATACATATGTAGCTTTACCTTAACTCGGACTAAGCTATCACTTCAACTGCTCCATGAGGTAGCAATTCTACGTTCAAAACCATCCTTTGAATAAAGAAGATTCTCCTGAATTCAAAAGAACAAAGAACAAAAAAAATTACAGCACAGGAACAGGCCCTTCGGCCCTCCAAGCCTGCACCGACCATGCTGCCCGACTTAACTAAACCCCCTACCCTTTTGGGGACCATATCCCTCTATTCCCATCCTATTCATGTATTTGTCAAGACACCCCTTAAAAGTCACTACCGTATCCGCTTCCACTACCTCCCCCGGCAACGAGTTCCAGGCACCCACTACTCTCTGTGTAAAAAATCTGCCTCGTACATCTCCTTTAAACCTTGCCCCTCGCAACTTAAACCTATGCCCCCTAGTAATTGACTCTTCCACCCTGGGAAAAAGCTTCTGACTATCCACTCTGTCCATGCCTCTCAATCTTGTAGACTTCTATCAGGTTTCCCCTCAACCTCCATCGCTCCAGTGAGAACAAACCAAGTTTCTCCAATCTCTCCTCATAGCTAATGCCCTCCATACCAGGCAACATCCTGGTAAATCTTTTTTGTACCCTCTCCAAAGCCTCCACATCCTTCTGGTAGTGTGGCGACCAGAATTGAACACTATATTCCAAGTGCGGCCTAACTAAGGTTCTATAAAGCTGAAACATGAAAAATTCCTTAAGGAATTTATTAGAGACAATCTTATATTGATCACTCAGAGTTTTGGATTCTCTCATTAAGTGGAAATATCTTCCATACAGAGTTTTATCTGAAAATGAGAACCTCTCAGTTCTGACATTGTCCTTGTGCATCTTTTTGGCACCATCTCCTCCTCTGCATAGATCTGAACTGTGCACCAAAGTTCAATATATGTTTAAAATAACTCATCTTCTATTCTTCTAGGTATGAACTCTGCATTTTTATGGCCTTGTTAACATTTAATGACTTGTGAATCAATAGCCCTGGTTCCCTTTGCTCCTCCAATTTAGATCTTACTTTCTAAGTCTCCTTATTCTTCCTACCAAAATGTGCCAACTTAATTTATCTATATTTTTCAATGTTATCTTGCTCCTTTCCACCATTTAGCACTATAATGAGTTCCCAACAGAGGAACCATTTTCTTCCTGTTTCTTAAATCTAAACAAATAAATTCAACTTGCTCACCATCCCGATGTTCAATTTTATGTCAGCACAGCTCTGACAAAGGGTCATCCAGACTCGAAACATTAGCTCTATTCTCTTTCCACAGATGCTGTCCTGCTGAGATTTTCCAGCATTTTCTGTTTTTGTTTCAGATTCCAGCTTCTGCAGTAATTTGCTTTTAATTCAATTTTATGTCCTTTCTCTGATTAAAATCACTACCTTTCCTGTTTTTCCCTCTGTATGCTGCATTTCTAAGGTACATAAAGGTGAATACAGTTCTGAGTAACAAAGCAAGACAAGTTGAAGGCAGTGGAACACTTGGGAAAGAGTTGACAACCTAATTAAATTCACGTTTGAAAAATAAAAGGCCAGTATAAAAATTGCTGGAACTGCAACTATTTAAATTTTAGTAGCATGAAGGTTGTGCAAGCCTAGATTAGTTGGTTGAAAAGAATTGCAGCTTAACAGAGCAGCTGTGGGAGATATTTAAATGTGATGGATATAGTAATCATGAAGCACATTTTAACTAGGAATAAAAGGAGTGCTTTAAGGACTGGGGATCCACATATAAATAGAAAGATTGTAGCAAAAGGGTGGTTAAAAAAGGCAAATTATAAAAAACACAGGGCATAATACTGGAAATAAAAATCTGTAAGAAATACAATGACCGGAACTCTACCACCTCGCCTGCCATGGAATTGGAGCGGGCAAGAGTCTGACAATGGAAATCTCCGTTGACCTTGGGCGGGAATTTTCAATCTTGCCCGAGCAAAACTGTAAAATCGCGCCCAAAGTGTAGCATTACAAAAGGGAGTATAACAAGGGCTCTTATAAGTACATAGGTTCTAACAGGATAGTCACAAAAGAATTGGGTCCAGTTAGGAATGAAGAGGGACATCTTGTAATTGAGAATGAAAGAATGGCTGAGATATTTAACAATCACTCAGTTTTTACAAAGGAAGGTAAAATGGGACAGTGGAAATAAACAAAAGGGACATTGTATCAAAGTTAAATATTTAATTAAATATTCAACTAAGTGCCACATAAAAAATTATTACAATGATAAGGGTTCATGGGACTGGGGGCAATTTGTTCACATGGATAGAAGTTTGGTTGATAGAAAGAAAGCAGAAAATTAGGGATAAATGGGGTATTTTCAAGCTGGTTGGCTATAACTGTGTCACAAGGATTAGTGATGGAACCCTCAGCTATTTATAATCTGTATTAATGACTTAGATGAAGGGACTGAAAGTAATATATCCAGATTGCTGATGATACTAAGCTATTACACTGTGTGGAGGATACTAAGAAGCTGCATACTGATGTAGAGAGGTTCCGTGAGTAGGTAATACGATGGTAGCAGATGAAGTATAATGTAGGAAAAGTGAGGTAGGAAGAATAATAACTTTTTTAAAAATGTAGGCAGACAGATTTTTACATGAAACACAGAACTTAACATATAGGTGCAGTAATTTGGAAAGTAAGTAATATGCTAGCCTTTATTACAAAGGTGACCGGAGTACAAAAGTACAACGTTTTGCTGCAGGGCTTTGGTGTGACCATACCTATAAAACAGTGCACAGTTTTATCCTTCCTGTTTAAGGAAGGATATACTTGCCTTGAACATTCACTAGATTTATATCTGGGATCAGAGAACTCTCCTATAATGAGAGGACGGATAGAATGAACCGATATTCTGCAGTTTAGAAGAATGAGAGGTGATCTCACTGAAACATGTAGGATTGTGAGGTAGCTTGACAAGAGTATTATATCGAGAGGATACTTGCCACCTAGTTTCAGACTTGTCATCGAGGGGACAGTCCTCAGGATTAAGGGTCAATCATTTAGGACAGAGACGGAGGAGGGATTTCTTCACTCACAGGGTGAAAAACTGTGCACACTCAGTCATTAAGTACCTTTCAAAGTCGAGATGGATGGACTTTTTGGGTCCACGGGAAATCAAGGGATATGATGATTAGGTGGGAAACTGGAGTTGAGACCAAAAAGCAGCCTAGAGATTACCGAATGGCAGAGGAGCCTACAGGGGCCACCTGGCTTATTCCTGCTCCTATTCTTTATATTTTAAAAGGAAATAGTAATTTTTAAAACAGTAGGATCGAAATTAGAAAACTCACCAGACCGACATGGTATCACCAGACCTAGATGTGTGCAATCCAGAAGACTGAAGGTTTGATTAAATATTAGATAACCATAGTTTTCAAAAAGAAAATCGTACCAAGGGACTGGTGTGTGTTTTTGACAGCATCATTAACATCCATAATCTCTGAACCCAAAACTGCTTTGAAAAAAAATTACACATCAAGAGAATGTATAAATATTAAAGGATGGAGACTTGTGCCAAATATTCCAACCATGTCACTGCTTCTATAAATACTTGCACATTCATCCTCAAACATTAATTTCTTATTTCAGATCGCAAATGACAAATACAGAAAATAAATAAAGCTGAGCATATGTTTGATTGAGCTCAGCCTTCTTAATCATAGAATCATAGAAATCATAGAAACCCTACAGTACAGAAAGAGGCCATTCGGCCCATCGAGTCTGCACCGACCACAATCCCACCCAGGCCCTACCCCCACATCCCGACATATTTATCCACTAATCCCTCTAACCTATGCATCTCAGGACACTAAGGGCAATTTTTAGCATGGCCAATCAACCTAACCCGCACATCTTTGGATTATAGTGGCCCAGGATTATAGTGGCCCAGTTGACATATACACCATACAAATACAGTACAGATCCATACATACTACAAATGTCCTAGTTTGGAATTTGATCCATCCTAAGTGAGCTGATCTCGTGGGGACTGGATTTAGTATCCTTCAGCTCTGATAAGATTCTAACAGTCAAGAGATTCTTGTTTCTATGAACTTACAAGCATAGGTGGAGCGCATGCCAGGTATTAGATGGTCTATTTCTGTTTACCCTTACAGATGAATATTGATCACTTGGACAGCATTAGCCCATGAAACTGTATGCCACTATTATTCAGCGCCTAGACAAGCAAAGATAAAATTATACCACCAACAAATATACACATAGAAAACCATCTTACAGTTAGTGAAATTTTAGAAGAAACACAATAACAGTAGCTTGGGAATAGCAAAATTTAATGGTTCAACCAATCTTCCAAAATCATAACTTCATTGTTATCCTGAGTCATCTGGGGACATTAGTTTCAATTTGTGTGACTAATTTTCATTCTCAAACTTCTGACTGCTGCAAATACATAATAGTGACCTCATGACAATGGCATGCTTGGCAATGCACGATTTCCTGCTGGTATATTACTTCCCATAGCAACAGATACAATTCAGTGCAGCTGCAGTATAATGGACTTATTTTTCTTTAAATGAATCCCTGGGGCACTGCAATATACCAAATCACTTGATCTACAAATGACAAAAATCTAATTTATGCCCGACTGTATCTATTAGAAGACAACGGGTGAGATTTTTCCGGATATCAGCAAAGGCCAATGTGGGCAGGAAAAGTGGCAATGAAGCTGCCGACAGCAATGGCGACTTTCTCCACTACTAGGTCCAGGACTTAGAAAAAAAACTTCAAGGGACGCGTGGTACAACATATCACTGGCAGGGCTGCTGCTGATTCTCCTGCCCCACAAGCAACTTTAGAAGCGCAGGGATCGTGGCACAATTTTGAAAGGCTGCTTGGACACCACCTGATCACTCCCACCTCCCGGCACTACCCGGGCTTGGCTAGCTTCCACCTCCAGCACTGTCCAGGCACCCTCTGCACCGCCTAGCGATCGGCACTACTCGGGTACTGCCCAGGCACTGACCGGGCGTTACCCTCTACACCCCCCTCCCTCCCTCCCGAGCGCTGCACTCACCTGAGCTCCCCCGAGAGGTCTGCTCACCAGGTAAATGCCTTCGAAGACCAATCAGGCTTCATACTTTTATGCCATCATACTGCTGTGGATTAATTTTTTGACGTTCAACATCAGGAAACACGTTCTGTCACTGACATGGGGAGGGGGACAATCGCATCATGAGTTTATACCAACATAAAACGTGATTTTGCACTTCAAGCAATATTTTCCACTCCTGTCGTCGAACCCACCAAAATCCCAGCTGAAGTGTTATGCACTGCATTTACTGTATATTTGTATTTTGTTGCCCATCTGTCTTCCAAAGAGAAAGCAGAAATATAGATATGCAAGAAAATGAATCAAAATGGTCATTCTTAGAAAATAAATTATTTTTAACTGTTATGACCCGCTCTATGTTTTTCAAAAGTCATGTAAATGTTTGCAATACAGTCCTATTGGTATGATGATCATGCAACTGGCACCTCTCCAGAAGATCAAAGCATAAATCCTTTTCTCAGGATTTAAGACAAATAATTTCATTGGATGGAGCACTAGCAATGTTGACCAGGTTACCTGATTAAGAAAAGGTAACTACAGCACTGTCAATTACCTTCATTTTGGTTCAACCAAGAAGCAACGTTTGATTGCACTCCAAAAAGTCTAAAAGCCAAATGGCCACTTCATGCCAAAGCAGGTATATGATTCAGGTGCACGTGCATATTTAGAAAGCTACACATGAATTAGTGAACTACTGTTAATGCAGATTAAACAATGCAACGTAGGAAAATGCTTAACAAATGTTTTAGTCTTTCGTAACTTCACCACTATGGGCCATTGAGTAAATAAGTGCACAAATTTTTACAGAGTCTGGATAATTTTCTAATTTAACAAAGATTGATGGCATAGTCTGTAATGTAGATCTGAGCATAAAATTACAAAGAGAGGTTGATAGATTATGAGTGGGCAAAACTGTGACAGATGGATTTCCACACAGGCAAATGTGAAATTATGCCTTCAAAAAATCAAATGGGAGGAGAATCAAAGATGGCGCTGGTGTGAGAGGAAGCATGATCCGCAGGTGGCAAGATCCTTCTTGAACTTCAGCTGTTCGTTGAGGTCTGGAGAGAGGTTAATGTACATCAAGCAAGCTTTAAACATCCCTGGAGTGCAGTTGCAAAGAGAGAACGTCGGAAGTCCAGCTGGAAAGGGTTATTTTTTAGATCCCTTCCTGCCGGTTGGAATTTACTGTGTGCGCTCAGCAGGGGAGGGGTTGTGGATTTCAGCTCAGTCTGCAAACTCACTGTTCTTTTTTCACCCAAGAAAGGGTGAATCAAAGTGGGAAGCCGGAGCCACTGAGGCCCTGCTGCAAATTGCAAGCTGCTATTTCTACTTTTGCATTGCTTTTTTTGCAGTTAGACCTCTATGAGGGGCATGTTGGGACTTGCAGTTCAGCCTCGAACTATCTTGTAGTTTTTTCACTCTGTCAAGTGTGAATTGGTTTGGTGGGGGGCGGGGGGGGGGGGGGCAGCCCAGGAGGGGGGCAGCCCATGGAAGAACTCCTGTGTCACTAAAAAATGCAGCTGTCAGATCAACCTGGGCACACTGTGCTGTTTCTTTTTTCATCCAACCAAGGGTGAATTAAAGTGAGGGAGAAGAGTTGCAACTTGCAGCTCAGCTGGGAACCCTTTGCTGCTTCTGTTCGCCCAGTTAAGGATGAAGTAAGGTGAAAAGCAATCCATGTAAGAACTCTGGTAGATCGAACAGCGAGACAGCTTGATACGTGGACCAAGAAGTAGCACTCCAGGCTGGAGGAAATGGGTATGCCCACAGGCGCTGGCACTGGCAAAATTGCAGGAGGCAAACTAAAATCGAAGAGTGGGACCACAGGGGCAGAGTTGGGGGGGGGGGGGCACCACGCTCTCCTGGAGGGATCCCTGATCAGAGCATGCTGAGCGAAAGGACAGAGGAAGCTATTATGGAGGCCATGCAAAGATTGGACAGTAAGTTGGACTGGTGGGCCACTGAGTTGCAGGGCAAGATAGATGAGCTGAGAGAGGAGTTTGGATCATCTGTTAAATCTCTCCAAGGTGTCACTGTTGTCCACGAGAACCGCTTGAAGGAGCTTGAGGACTTGGAGGATTTAGTGGAAACACTATCACCGAGCTGAAGAGCCAAGTTACCCATTTGACATTGGAGGTTAAGTCCCTAAGGGAGAAATGTGATGAGATTGGAAGGACGCCAAAGATGAAATAACATCCGTCTGATAGGCCTTCCGGAGGGAATCGAAGGCCCAAATATCACAGACTTTGTCGCCCGACTATTGAAGAATGTGCTGGAACTTGAGGATGAGCCACTTCTGGATCTCGCACACAGAGTGTTACGGGCAAAGCCCAGACCGGGAGAAGCTCCTCAGCCCATTATTGCACGAGTACATTACACCTCAACATGAGACAGAATCCTGCAGCAAGCAGCACAGGCTACCACTCTGAGGTACCAGAAAATAAGCTGTTGATATTTCCAGATTTTACCCTGGTGGTGGCAAGGAGAAGGCAGCCTTCGCTGATGCCAAACAAGTTCTGAGTGACTGTCCTGGGGTCAGGTTTGGGCTTCGCTTTCCAGCCTGCTTGAGGATTACTCTCAACAATGGAACTGAGCACAAGTTCATGGATCCGGCGGATGAATCGGGTGACACACGGTGGATGTAAACTGATATTTGTTTTTTATGAACATGCATGCTGTACCCGGGTCGAACTGTTGGCCAGGAAAGGGTAATGGGTTTTGCAACTGTTGGATTAAGTGTTAAACGTTTGGTATTTCTACAGACCATTTCAGGTTATAGCACCTGTGACCATGATGGGAATGGAGGTGGAGATCGTGTCCCATGCGGAGTGTTGTGAAGGCGCGGTGATAAGGAGATGTTGGAGGCACAAGCGCCCCGTTTGGGAGGGTGCGTGCAGGGGGGGATGCTGTGTTTGCGGGTTTAGTCTGTGTGGGTGTTTTTGTGTCTCTGCTATATCTTTTTTTCTCTGTGGGTGTAGTTTGGCCTCTTTCAAGCCCACCTTCTCTTTCTCGTGGTTGGTTCCTCGCAGCCGGTGGGGAGGGTGGGGGTGGGGCCCTGGGGTGTGGCGTCTGCTAATGTCAGCAGTTGGAGGGAGACTCCCTATCAACCGATGTGAATTCAATTCTGGAAGGAGCACGAAAAACGACCAGAAAAAGAACAAAACAAAGAACAAAGAACAATACAGCACAGGAACAGGCCCTTCGGCCCTCCAAACCCGCGTCGCTCCCTGGTCCCAACTAGACCATTCTTTTGTATCCCTCCATTCCCACTCCGTTCATGTGGCTATCTAGATAAGTCTTAAACATTCCCAGTGTGTCTGCCTCGACCACCTTGCCCGGCAGCACATTCCAGGCCCCACCACCCTCTGTGTAAAATACGTCCTTCTGATATCCGTGTTAAACCTCCCCCCGCCTCACCTTGAACCTATGACCCCTCGTGAACGTCACCACCGATCTGGGAAAAAGCTTCCCACCATTCACCCTATCTATGCCTTTCATAATTTTCTACACCTCTATTAGGTCACCCCTCATCCTCCGTCTTTCCAGTGAGAACAACCCCAGTTTACCCAATCTCTCCTCATAACTAAGCCCCTCCATACCAGGCAACATCCTGGTAAACCTCCTCTGCACTCTCTCTAAAGCCTCCACGTCCTTCTGGTGGTGTGGCAACCAGAACTGGGCGCAGGATTCCAAATGCGGCCGAACCAACGTTCTATACAACTGCAACATCAGACCCCAACTTTTATACTCTATGCCCCGTCCTATAAAGGCAAGCATGCCATATGCCTTATTCACTACCTTCCCCACCTGTGACGTCACCTTCAAGGATCTGTGGATTTGCGCACCCAGGTCCCTCTGCGTATCTACACCCTTTATGGTTCTGCCATTTATCGTATAGCTCCCCCCTACGTTAGTTCTACCAAAATGCATCACTTCGCATTTATCTGGATTGAACTCCATCTGCCATTTCTTTGCCCAAATTTCCAGCCTATCTATATCCTTCTGTAGCCTCTGACAATGTTCCTCACTATCTGCAAGTCCAGCCATTTTTGTGTCGTCCACAAACTTACTGATCACCCCAGTTACACCTTCTTCCAGATCGTTTATATAAATCACAAACAGCAGAGGTCCCAATACAGAGCCCTGCGGAACACCACTAGTCACAGGCATCCAGCCGGAAAAAGACCCTTCCACTATCACCCTCTGTCTTCTGTGACCAAGCCAGTTCTCCACCCATCTAGCCACCTCCCCCTTTATCCCATGAGATCCAACCTTTTGCACCAACCTACCATGAGGAACTTTGTCAAACGCTTTACTAAAGTCCATATAGATGACATCCACGGCCCTTCCCTCGTCAACCATTCTAGTCACTAAGTTTTCATAGTCCCAGTTTGGCGCAAACAGGAATATGCCCTGTTTGTGAAAAGAACTCCCACTCACCTGATGAAGGGGCAGCGCTCCGAAAGTTAATGGCTTGTGCTACCAAATAAACCTGTTGGACTTTAACCTGGTGTTGTGAGACTTCTTACAATATGTCATTGTCAGGGATAAATAATATGGGACGCCCCTGGTGTTGGCCAATGTGTATGCGCCAAACTAGGACTATGAAAACTTTTTCTCGTCATTTTTCGTGCTCCTTCCAGAATTGAATTCACATCGGTTGATACTGGGCGGAAATTTCAACTGTTGGTTGAATCCTGCCCTAGACCGCTCCTCCCCCAGGACCGCTGTATCTTCCGAGGCGGCAGAAATTATTAAATCATTTCTCACAGTGTCGGACCCATGGAGGTTTCTTAACCCCACTAGTAGGGAATATTCTTTGTTTTCACCTGTCCACTGAACGTATTCACATATAGAATACTTTTTGGTTGATAGTAAGTTGCTCCCGGCTGTGCGCTGATGCTCCTACAAAACCATTGTAATCTCGGACTATGCTCCCTTAATAATGGACTTGGTAGTGGGGAGGAGGGTGGGCCCCTGTACGCCTTGGCAATTTAATACTTGTCTGCTCTCTAATGATGAATTTGTTAGATTTTTGTTAACCCAGATCGATGATTTCTTAGAGTTTAATGATGCCCCGGGAGTCTCAGCAGCTACCTTATGGGAGACATTGAAGGCTTATTTAAGGGGCCAGATCACATCTTATTCAGCGCACGAGGCAAAGCAGAGAGATAGGAGGTTATCGGAATTGCTGGGGCTTATCGCCCAAGTTGATGCCGCATATGCTGTGGGCCCATCCCCAAAGGTATATAAGGAACGTTTACTACAACAGGCGGAGTTTGAGATCTTGTCCTCACGTCAAGTGGAAGAGATGCTGTTCAAATCTAACTATACACATTATGAGCATGGGGACAAGGCAAGCAAGCTACTAGCTCATCAGCTGCGCCAATTTTCTGCCAAAAGTCTAATACCACAAATGTTGACTCCAAATGGGGTCTCTACTGATCCACGTCAAATAAATGAACTGTTTAGGGACTTTTACTCAGCCCTCTATAGCTCGGAGACTACCACCAATGAGGAGTTCTTTGGGGCACTGAATCTCCTCGTGGTGGACAGGGGAGAGGCCGCGGCACTGGAGAAACAAATCGACTTGAAGAAATTGTTAGAGTGGCCAGAACTATGCCGAGTGGAAAATGTCCGGGACCAGATGGGTACCCCATCGAATTCTACAAAGAATTTATAGATAGATTAGCTCCACTGCTACTACGCATGATCAATGAATCATATGAGAACGGCTCTCTCCCGCAGACTTTGAGGCAAGCGACAATTTCGCTTATCCTTAAAAATAATAAGGACCTGCAAATCTGCAGCTCCTATAGACCGATCTCATTGCGGAATGTGGACCTCAAACTGATCTCTAAGATTCTGGCCATTCGCTTGGAGGACATTCTGCCCTCCATCATCTTGCCTGACCAGGCTGGGTTCATTAAAAATAGACATATGCACTTGAATATTCAACAGCTGTTTAACATTATGTACGCGCCTGCCATCTCCAAGCTACCAGAGATGTTAATCTCGCTGGACGCTGAAAAATCGTTTGAACGGGTGGAATGGGATTATTTATTTCCTGCTCTCGGGAGGTTTGGGTTCAGCCCAAAACTCATCTTCTGGATCAAAATACTGTGCTCCGTCCCTCTAGCCTCGGTCCGGACAAACGATGTGCTTTCAGCTTTATTCCCTTTGTCCCGGGGCACTAGGCAAATGCCCTTTCCCTCCCGTTATTTGCCATTGCTATGGCTTTTCGCAACAGCAAACGACAGGGATTGGTCGGGAGGGAATCGAGCAGAGAGTACCGCTGTATGCGGATGACCCACTATTGTATGTCGGCGACCCGTCCTACTCGATTCCCGAAGTCTTATCTATACTAGAGAGGTCTGGTCGTTTTTCGGGGTACAAGCTTAACTTGAATAAGAGCGAGTTTCTTCTTTTGAATGCAGCGGCTTGTAGCCTCCGGTTGCACACCCTGCCTTTCAAGATTATCACTAGGCAGTTTACTTACTTGGGAGTGCAAGTGACGAGCAAATTTAGTAGGCTCTTTGGAGCTAACTTTGCTCCACTCATAGGGCGGACAGAACAGGACCTCAAACATTGGTCCATCCTCCCGTTATCGTTAGCGGGCCGTATCAATGCGGTGAAGATGGACATACTCCCTAAGTTTTTATATCTCTTTCAGTGCATCCTGGTGTTCATCCCCAAATCCTTTTTTCACAGACTTGATCAGCTCATTTCAAGCTTTGTCTGGAATAGGAAAAACCCAAGAATGTGGAGGACAGTCTGGCAAAGCCCTAAACGGGAGGGGGCATGGGATTGCCCAATTTTCTATTTTATTATTGGGCAGTCAATATGAGAGCGGTAATGTGTGGGTGCAGAGAGAGGGGCACCCACCTTGTGGAGGTTCCTTGTTGGCTGCAGTTAGAATCCTCCTCCTATTCTCCGTCTTCCCTGGCTGCCTTGATATGTTCCCCGATAAATTTTCCCTCCTCCCAGTATACTAGGAGTGCACTTGTCAAGTCAACTCGTAGAATTTGGATGCAAGCTAGACACCATTTGGCTTTCAGGCCTGGTCGCTGGCCTCCCCAGTATCGGCTAACCATTTTTTTCCTCTGTCTGTTTTGGATGGTGCCTTCAACATATGGGTCAAGTGCGGGATCAGAACATTCCGGGACGTGTATGTGGACAGCGTGTTTGCGTCATTTCAGCAGGTGGTGGATAAGTTTGCTTTACCTGCAACACACCTTTTCAGATATTTGCAAATTCGACATTTTGTGCATAGGGCTGACCCCCAATTTCCGACACTCCCACCTCTTGCCTCCATTGACATCTTCTTAGTGCCTTCTATTACTATGCGTGGTATCATTTCTGTTCTTTATTCTCAAATTCTGTCCCAACAAAACTCTCTATCAGTGAATAAATCTTTATGGGAATGAGATCTGGGGGAGGAGTTCTCGGAGGAAGATTGGGACATGGTGCTGCATCGAGTACACTCCTCAATATGTGCCAATGTGGGTGTGATACAATGTAAAGTCCTTCACAAAGCATATCTAACCAGGGGTAGACTCTCTAGAATGTACCCAGGCACAAGCCCCATTTGTGCACAGTGTTGGCAAGCTCCCGCCACCCTCTTACATATGTTCTGGGCTTGCCCATCACTGTATAACGACTGAACATCAATATTTGAGACGATTGCGGCAACGCTAGATCGGGACATAAGTGCATCCCCCTAGGCTGCCTTGTTTGGAGTCATGCCTTTAAATCCGCCACTGCCGAAATTCCAAGCGGATTTTGTAGCTTTCACTCCTGGCAATACGACTAATCCTGTTCAGGTGGAAATTACAGTGGGTGAAGGAGGTGGTAGATACCATTAAGCTGGAGAAGACGAGGTGCACGCTACATGGGTCCACTGCTAGGTTCTATAAGACCTGGCAACCATTTATAGGCAACATTGGGACGCTGCAGTTGGAGCCGGGTGAGTAGATACCCGATGGCCCCAGGACCCCGGGTGCTCCCACAGAAACCCCCCTCCCCCGATTGGTGGTCACACCCTGGCCCTTTGCCCAAGTACACCCGCCCACCCTGCCGAGGTGTGGGGACTAACACGAGAACTTTTCTCTTTTCCCTCTCATTCTCTTTCTTCCCTCTCCTTCACTGTCTCGCTTTCTTTTCTCTGCTTCCTAGTTTATAGCCTGGGCTGTATGGGCGCTCAGTTGGTTCTCCAGTGTTGTTCCTCTGCCTTTTTGTTTTTATATTATTACCGTCATTACTGGTGCAATTAGACAGGACTTGGGCAGGGTGGGTGCTGGGGGTACCAGGGGCTTGTCCCCTGGCCACAGGGAGCCCTGAGCCCAGTCGCGTTGGAATGTACACGCGAGCACTGTGTGGGTCTGTATCTGTGTTTGTTTGCTATGTAAAATATAAGAAAACTTTCAATAAACATCTCCAAAAAAAATCAAATGGGGTGCTAATGGAATGCTGGTCGTCATAACTAAAGGACCAGAATTTAGAATATACACTATGCCCAGTTGGACAAAAAAGAACAAAGAAAATTACAGCACAGGAACAGGCGCTTCGGCCCTCCAAGCCTGCACCGACCATGCTGCCCGACTTAACTAAAACCCCGTACGCTTCCGGGGACCATATCCCTCTATTCCCATCTCATTCATTTAGGGTATGGTATCCAGTTCTGGGCACTGCATCTTAGAAATGATACGTTGGCCTTGATAGGGGTGCAAATTATTGATGGATTCGTGAAATGTACATGAAGCCCTTGGACTTCATGCTTTGGAATTTTTATCTGATCTTTTTCATTTTTATATTTGGATTAATGGAGCCCCAATTCCTATCAAGCAGATCTTTTGAAGTATGCTTGTTTGGTGTGGGAAAATCATATCCAAACACCAGGTCATGCCCAATCCAGAATACATCAGTTTATAGTAGTGGACACAACCACTCAGAACTTTAAACAGTTCAGTGACTATTTACATGTTAAATTGAACTTCTGTTCAGTCTGACATCAATTAATGCAATGAAAAATGATGCAATTAATTTTAATGTTGTCCGTTAATAAGCCATGAGAAAGCTTCCTGATAAATGCAAGCATTTCACAACTCAGATTATTAATATAGTAAAATGAAAATCAATTACATTGTTCTAAATTTAACTATTACCTATAGCTCTTCTGAGGAACAGTCCTTTCACAACATTTACTTACACCATTGACAAAATAAAACTAGAATACTGACTATGTCAAGTATCAGTGAATGTCTAAGTCATGTTATTTGGGGAGGCCCTAAATAGAGACAATACTTGAACCAAGAGCATTTTAAAAATGTTATTATTATTTTCAAGGATATGGATGGCATCAAAAAGGCAACTATTTTTTATTCATTCATAAGCTGTAGGTTTCACTGGCAAAACCACCATTTAAAGTCCATCCTGAGTTAGTCAAGAAAAATAGACTTACTGAAACAATGACACCAATGACACCTGCATCCATGAATGAAAAAATAAAACAGGGAAATGATTAAACTCTTGTTGTGATGGTCAGTGCTTGTTGTAGGGCTTCCAGTCACATCAGTTAACTCTATGGAATATAAATCGCAGTAATCCAATAAGTAGATTCAGCCCATGAGCACAGACATGAAGACTCTGGATGCTAATACATCTGGTAGCTTAAATAGGATGAAAGATACCTTAGCCTTGGTCTTGCAGTGCTTCACTAATCTGCACCAAGCTGTTCTTCATAAGAGAGGCAAGACTACAATAGGGGTGACCCATGAAAGGGATGATGGTGAAAGGGAATATTAAAGTGGAAACTCAATTCAAAGCACTCACACTTCTCACTTGTTGCAACCCCTGTCCCCAACAAAGCCAATGTCCAACATGTTGCCTCCTCTCCCAATGGCCAAGTATGCTCCTGCACAGGTGCAAGTGAAGCTGCCTTTTCCAGATCCCATCTTGCAGGTCCCAACATCCAAAGGTTGTCACCTAAGAGTATTCCAAAAACTAGAATATGCATTTTTCGCAACAGAAGTGACAGAAATTGTATCATATAGGTGCGGTAGCAAAAGGGAGGGTAAAGGTTTGTAGTTCCACAAGGAACTGTATCCTAGCAGCCACTCTCTAAGTTTGCCTGAAAGTCCAAAAAAGATTAGAGTCTGGACTTCTGCAAAATGAAAGCATCATTGCAGTACAGGGGAATGTGGCACATGTCTGCAAGAACCTATTCTTTTGGTTGCACACTAGCTGTAAACTGATCAAATAGAATCCCTCGTGGTTTACAAATGCACCTGGTTGATCTGGAGATGCAGATTACCACGTGTGTAGTTGTTGACACCTTGTGACAGTGGGTTGTCAGTCAAATCTGAGCACTCGTTCCTTCTGACCAATTTCATCACAGACAAAAGGTAGATATTGTCATTCCTGGCCAACAATCCATTAGTGACCTGCATTATGTATTAATGTGCAGTCGACTAGGTGACGATGAATATGTTATCAGTAGTTCTCTGGAAAAATCTGGTACCAAAAGATTTGAGGGTAGTGGTCCCTTTTACAGTCACCAGTTTCAGCAGAGAGCAGGCCTTCTGCTAGGACACTGCAGATATCTGTCACCACCCAAAGTGATAATTTCACCCTCAGAAAGCACTGTTCTGACAAGAGGTCAAGAGCCACTGCCTGTACACACTGTTACACAGGCAGTCCCTTCTGTGATTTAAACACCATTGTAGCTGCTCCCCTTTCTGCTGACCACCTACAGGCTGTTGCTGCAGTTGATGACTGCCTTGCTCCCCATCTGACATATATATTGATACCCTAATGCCTGACTTTTAATGAACCCCATGAATTGCCAATATCCATTAAAATATTGACTTTCAGGAAGCCTGAGAAACCCATGCGTGTCATGTTAAATCTAAATCCCTATAAAAATCTCATTCAAATTGCTTTGTTTAAATATTATAATAATCAGCAACCCCATCACCGGAGAGGATGATACACACCAGCATAAAGCGTGTAATCAGTTCCCAGATCTCGGCACATTTAACCTGGTTTCCAGATGCCTTGATACTTTTGCCAATTTTAACAGCCCTCCTACCCCCAAACCCACATGCTTTTTAAATGTTAAAATTCCCCCTATTGCAAATGAACCACCGAGTGACTCTTTTACAAGGTATATGGCCATTTAGAATTCGGATACAATTAACAAACAATATGTAAACTGTTTGCATGGATTTTTAATGCAAAATAAAACAGCATGAAGCTGTTAATTATTTTGAAATACTTAACTGTGGAAAAAGAGTCTGAAGATAAATTGGTGGCACAGAGAATTCCAATCCTTTCCTTTCACCTCTGGATCATACTTCAAGGGTGGGATTCTCCAATCTTGTTCGTGCCCACCCCAGTGCCAGCAAGAATGGAGAATTTGGCACTCGGCCAAAATTCCATTTACTGCGCAGAGGTTTTAGGCGCAAATCTGGCTTGGACAATCTGGGAAATGTCAGTGAAAGGATTAAAAATCACACAAGTTGCAAGCTGAACCTCAGTCACACAGGGAAAGCCATGTGCAAATAATTTTGATTGAAGTAAGGCCAGATAAGGCTCAAGGACCATCTCATGGAATGATGTGCAGCTGCAGTTCATTTCTGCCCATTAGAACAAGGAACAATGGAAAAGGAGGTTGAAACACCATTGGTCAGAGATATAGCTATCATTTCTTGATGATATAACATGCACAAGTTTTAATTGAGCATTATACCCTTATATATGCATGATGTAACCTTAACTATGATTGGATAGAGATAACTCCTATCCGTATATTGACATATGCTAATTACTTGTAATCGAAGATGAGACTTTAATTGCTTCTGTATTTCTGATTTTTTTTCACTCTGAATGGACATAGCTAGCTGTAGTTTATTAATTCATCCTGAAACCACTCTGTTACTTTGTTTGGCTACTTGAGGGGAAAAGTAGTTTTTAAACACAACAAGAAAACCATCATAACAAAACCTAACAGTCAGCATCTGCTGAATAGAAAGTTGCATGTAAAATGAGCCTCAACTGTCCTAACCCATACCATGTGAATAGGATCACACAAATACAAATTGCTCAACTTGACAATCTCAGGGCACCAATGCCAGGAGGAAGACTATTGGTGAAATGCAGAAAAAAATCACACTGTTGCACAGAGGGATGTATTGTCAAAGTTGAACTTAGGAAATATTACTGATGCAAGCACAAAGACTTGGTTATGCAGTGGTCAATATTTGACCAAAGAGAAGAAACTATTACATTCCTCAGCAGAGAACCAAAATCTATGACAAAACAACGGATAGCTAGGACTACTTTAAAAATGTTCTATAACTACATTTTGCATAAATACTGCAATAAAAAAAAGAGTTTTATAAAAACATGTTGGATGTTTCCAAACGAGAAGGCAAGGGAGAAGCATTCCAGGTGCAACCACCATCAACATCATTTTCATTACACATTTATTATTCTCAAAAAAGATTTTAAATACTGTTTAATGCCCAACTACTGTGTCACTATCACTCCTTTAAAGATTTGCATGAGCAAAGTCAGTAGTTAAAGTGGTAATTTATCTGACATTCAATAGATTGCATTCACCTTGAGCACATCTGACCACTCAAACAGTCACAAAGCAATCACATTTCAGAGTTAACATCAACATAAAGCATCTTATGCCTCATCATGAATTTGATGAAAATTGCATAACAGAGTTATAATGCCTGTGTATAACTGGAACTCAGACTTGTACCAACATGTTCAGAATACTGTTGGGACATGGGCTGTTTTCAACCTTTGAACTAAAACCTTTTCTTTTGGATGTGTTACCTGATGAGGCACAAATAGGATGTAAATTATTTTTGTACAGCTCAATATCTAATTAAAACATTCAGGCCACACTGACCAGGAAAGCCTCAGGCCATATTGCTGGACTGTGTCATGGATGAGGAGAGAGATGGTGGGATAACTTTCCCCTTTTTCTTCACCCCTCAGGTGTCCATAACAAGATGTGTGTTTAGAGGGAGTGCTTTTCCTTTTTAGCATTGTGGCTTTTGGTAGCTGACACAAAGCAGCTTTCGAGTAATTTTGCATCAGAAGAAAAGATAACATTTATTCACACAGCGCCCCAAAACACAATGAGAAACACTTTCACATTTACACAGGCACAAACACACAAGTAAAGATGGATTTTAGAGAATGAAATATACAGCCATATTATTAACAGAAAAGAAGAAGCAAATCACATTCAGATAGAGTCATTTAAGGTGTACATGGTACAGGCCTGGATGGGTTCTCTCTCCTAGTTGTTTGGAGATGAATAGAAGTCTCTGGATTTCCAGACTAGGTCATGAACAATGTTCTGTGGAAGCAAATCTTTTCAGGTGAAAACAAAATAGTCCCCCTCGCAATGCCGAAGTTTTCTGCTTGTTAGGCAGGGTTCGGTTTTCCTGGCTGAATGGCCCCTATTAATTTGTTGATTTCCAGGCTAATCTGGATTCTGGTGCTTCAGGCAAAGATTTATTATCTGACGACAGTTTTGTTCACATCATCAATACTTTCTATTGCCACCCAGAATTATTTAAAGTTACAAGACATTGCTATACAATGGAGAATGGATGTTGGCCATTCATACGGACTTATGATCTGACTGGTTTCCGCAGCTCTCTTTTGTTAAGTTTCAAATTTGGAGTCTGACCTGAGTCTGCAGATAATAAATGGTGTGGATTCCACAAGTATTTTTGTCTTGGTATGTCACTCAAGGGGGAAGCACTCCATCCATAGACATTCAATAAGGAACTTTCCAGGAACTTGAGATACTTCTGAGTGTATGCAGAAATTGCAAAAAGCACTTGACACTTGGCAGTCACCTTAACCACGTTTAGATGTCCATTTTTAAGAAAAAAGACAGTTCCATAAAATATATACGGAATGTAGTCTATGTTAAAAGTTATATGATGTGTCTTTATTGTACATGACAACCATCTAAGTCAGCTGCTTTCGGGCAAAGTAATATCTGGAATTCTACAACTGGCCTTTATTTTTCCCTGTGGAATTTCTCCCCTCGGTTGGTAGTGGCAGCATATAAATCTAAACGGTCTGGATTGCAAGGTCCCATGCAGAAAGTGCTGGAAATATCTGACAGCACCTCTCCACAGATGTTACCAGACCTGCTGAATATTTGCAGCACTTTGTTTGTATTTCAGACTTCCAGCATCCACAGTATTTCACTTCCACTTTGTTACCTAGTATCTACTGACCAAGTCTACCTCTGCCTTCCCTCAGCCCAGTAAGAAGTTTAACAACACCAGGTTAAAGTCCAACAGGTTTATTGGACTTTAACCTGGTGTTGTTAGATTTCTTACAGTGTTTATCCCAGTCCAACGCCGGCATCTCCACATCGTGACTTCCCTCAGCCCAGCATTGATCGTGATAGAG
This sequence comes from Mustelus asterias, assembly GCF_964213995.1. Lineage (NCBI taxonomy): Eukaryota > Metazoa > Chordata > Chondrichthyes > Carcharhiniformes > Triakidae > Mustelus > Mustelus asterias. Next base: position 105,262,410 of record NC_135802.1, read on the forward strand.
AATGCACCAACACATACACGCACTCACACTCTGAAATTCCCTACCAACTGCAATAACATGGACTGCAGCAACACAGGGAGAAGTTCACTACCAACCTTCTTGGCATAGTGAGCTATTGGCAATAAATGTAGCCTTACATGTACATATATCAGAATTTTTTTTTTTAAACTGCCAGTAAACCATGTCTCAATTTACCACCTGAACTTCAACTCAACCTTCCAGCAAGCATGAACTAAGAAACTAAGCAGCATAATGCATTATTTTCCATTGATCATCAATCTTTTAGCACAGCTTCAGTGACTATCTTCATCATTCGAAATTCTCAACAGTATAAGAAATTGAAATAGGAATCTTCGTTCTCAATTTATAATGTCAAAAATCAGGTATAAGCTTTTACGTACTTCAGAATCTCACTTACGAAAGTTGCAATACATTGATGCAGTTTCCCCTGAAGGAAAAGCTCAGTATGAAAATAAAAATCGATACCACCAATGAGCAGAAATTTACAAGAAATAATTTTGAGCAGATATTGATATTATACATAACAATCACACCCACTAAGTAATTTGCTCAGTAATTTATATTTCTCAATACTAAATAAATCTGGGGCTATTGAGTTTCCCCAGGTGGTTGACAGTTAAGGCTGTACAGTTGAACCTTATGATCAGGATAGGCCCAGGCTCAATATCAGATCTGTGCTGAATTAGTGGTTAATCATCTCTGCCAGGGTAGCAATTTAAAAAACGTAACTGACTTTGATACATCAAGATTGGAGCAGAGGGAAAAAATTACATCTACTCCTGATCATGATCCTGCTGTAAAGATCGGCATGTTGATACTGGGCTCAATTCAGATGGCCTTCAGTCGAATTAACCACTAAAATGTCATTATTAAAGTTCACACATGAGGAAGAACCACTTTGGCAAGGTATCAGAGGACACATGCGGAATCATAACCCAGCCAGGAGTCGGGGAAGCAAGAGAGAACAGAAGGAAATTTGTGGATTTCTACTTGATTCTATTGCATTACTTTACCTGATATTTGGCTGCTTCTTCACATTATATTTTTTGCCAGAATGCTGTTGCTGTTGATACTTATTTGTACCTTTATTTATAGCTTTTGTTTTCTAATGTTTCTTCTGCCTCCAGGACAGAAATGCAGGTTTACATGCCGACTCAATTATCTCTCTCTCTCACAGACAGCCCACTCACTTTAGAGCTCCTGTTAGGTAAGCTGCCCTCCAATGCCGAAGAGGAAGAAGTACAAAAAGAAAAATGCATCTGAGTGTCTAAATTCTGATATTACAACTCAAATATCAAAACGGAAAAGTAGAATAGATCAACCAATCAAATTTCCACACATTAAATAGAATTTTCCTTAAATTATTTCAATGTGATTGCATTGATGAATTCTCCTACAAATACATCAAGTACTTCAAAGCTCAGCTTCCTTTTGCCCCTTAAACAATGGGGATAATTTTCATCGTCACTGCTTGGTAAATTGGCAGAGTGGGTCCTGCGCAATTTTCATTTCCATTGACGTTTGATCTGTTTCAGCTAACTCTATCTTCCCCACCCTATAAACACACACAGCTAAACCAAAGACAGACGGGGGATGCAAAGGTGCATGCAAAATAAGATTTGGGAAACAGAAGTAAACAGAGGGAAACACCAGTAAATGAATCTGAAAAGAGGGGGAACAGGTTTAATTATTAAAGCTAGCTGTTCTACATGTGCCCACCTTTGAAGAGCAAGATAGAAAGTCATGGTGCAAAATTTTACACATGGTAAACTTGCACTAATAAGTACAGTGAGAGTATCAGTGACATATCTCATTTAGAACTTTGCTGTTCTTATTGATATACCATTTTTGCTCTCAGCACTGAAAGTTGGTCATATAAAGTTTATTTATTAGTATCACAACTAGGCTTACATTAACACTGTAATGAAGTTACTATAAAAATCCTCTAGTCACCACACTCCGGCACCTGTTCGGGTACACTGAGGGAGAATTTAGCATGACCTAACCAGCACGTCTTTCGGACTGTGGGATGAAACTGGAGCACCCATGGCATTGTGGTTAGCACTGCTGCTTCACTGCGCCAGGGATCTGGGTTCAATTCCAGCCTTGGGTGATTGTGTGTGTATAGAGTTGGCACGTTCTCCCCATGTCTGCATGAGTTTCCTCCGGGTACTCCGGTTTCTTCCCACAGTCCAAAGTTGGGCAGGTTAGGTTGATTGACCATGCTAAATTGCCCCTTAGTGTCAGGGGATTAGCAGGGTAAATACATGGGGTTACGGGGACAGTGTGGGATTGTTGTCGCTGCTTGCTCGATGGGCCAAATGGCCTCCTCCTGCATATTAGTGATTATATGATTCTTCTATGAATTCATCTGGCATGCCGCTAAAAACTACTGAGATTAAGTTGCTAATATATTGGCTGTGCATGCAAAATAGGATTTGGTCTTGTATACGCAACATCTAAACTGTATCAGAAACTGGAATGCCTCTTAGACAAAACCCATGCCTTCAAATTACACAGTAGACAATGCATATGAACACTTAGGATGCACGTCTGAAATAGATCCTTCTGTTATTTCATAGAGATGTTAACCCATTTGTTTTAAATCAGGAGTCAATTAAAACAACAGAGATAAACATCAGATAAAAGTCTGACAACTTGGGGGTGAGTACAGTAGCACATTAACATCCAGCTACTCAATGTCTCAGAATCTTTGGGTTTACTGATTAAAAGTTTGTGCTTTGAAGAAAAGAAGTATTCTGATAGAAAGAGGCAGTTCAGTCAACATGCTAACATTAAAATGAAAATATTAAAGGTGTCCAAAATGATTAAAAGCGAAACATATCCCAAAATGCAGGGTGATAGTTACAGAAGATGCATATCCATGTCCATTTATCCATTTGAACAAGCCAGAAATGTGAGATAATTAAGCTGATGGAAGAAAGCTATCCCTTTGGCATTCTCCTCCCCATAGTGTTGTTCCACTCTGTTTAGCAATCTTATGTTGTTCTGAAGGGAGCATTGGATGGCCCCACGAGTGTCAAAAACCTCCTGATAAATAAATGCTCAAAACAACTCAGAAATTTAAAGCACTCTTCTGAACAGGCTGTGAGAGTCAAGTTGTTTTTCCTCCATTATGAGCATTTATGATGAAAGGTTTTAACTACTTTGCTTTCAATTAAGACATTGTCTTCCAAATAATTATTCAACATTTAGCTACCTTATGTGACAGCATAAATTCATGGTCTTTTGTATAAATATTATTTAGATTTAAAGAAATACAGTAAATACAAATTTAAAAATTATAAACAAATTATAATCTTTAAACATCAGCGTGTCCTCACTGAAAAAGACTTTGTGTTATCGTTGTTAACCTACAAAATTAAAATAATTAATGGAAATAGAAAATGCTAAACAGACACAGCGGGTCTGGCAGCATGTGTGGAGACGAAACATTGACGTGAAATGTCAACTAATTCCACATTGCCAGTTGCTGCCAGACCCTTTGAAAATTTCCAGTGATTCCTATTTTGATTTCAGATTTCCAGCATCCGCACACAGTCTTTTGAATTTAAACTAAAATGGTTAATTGTTTTTTTAAAAACGGTCGCAATCATTCTGACAATGCTACCTTCCACAATGGCACTTCTGACGCCCTTTTACCTCAACTGAAGGTTCCCCCTACATTGAATGACAGGGCCCCCAACTGCGTGTGCCCCATTTCCTGCACATCTGCTCTCAAACCTTCCATTTCTCCCAGACTGCAAAAACCCTTGTTCCCACTCCACCAGACTCAGTACTCAAAAGTTCATCCTGTGCCATTTTTGCCACCTCCAGTGACACCCTTAAGTGCAATTATTCTATCATTGGCAAAGCTCATGTTTGGCAGACTAGTGCGCACCAATTTACCTATTCTTATTCATTCTACTCTCTCAGAAGTTAGATAGCAATAGCAACTTTTAAAATTGCAAGAGAAGGTGGCCAACATGCACAATAAAAATGGGGTACAGAAATGCCAAGTTTACAATGGGGATGACAAGTTCACATTCAGGATCCTGCAGGAAGTTCGTGACAATCAACCAAGGTGACAAGGATTTGTTCGAAACCAAGATCCTACAAGTCATTGCACAGAGAGGCGCAATGGCGAGGCATAACCAAGGACAAATCAGATCCATTCCAGATCCTCGACCACCAGGCAGTCCTATTGCATCCAGGACAAGATCCCAAATGCAACCAGGAACAATATCCAAAAATGACAATCCCAAAAATCACTTGAGCAATTAAAGGAGGCTCTCAGCAAGGTTCCATCACAAGATAAAAACAAATTACTGCAAATGCTAGATGACGAAGAGTCATCCAGACTTGAAACGTTGGCTCTGTTCTCTCTCCACAGATGTTGTCAAACTGCTGAGATTTTTCAGCATCTTCTGTTTTTGTTACCATTACAAGATCTGGGTATACCAGACGATTACCTATACGTTTCAGACTCATAGCTTCATAAGTTCTATAGACTTATGTGATAGTAACTAAACATGAGCATGTATCGTAAATAGTTATACTTCTTTGGGAGGGGGAAAGTATCTTTAAAAAGAAAGGGGGATGTTGTAATATACCTTTAAGGGATATTAGCATGACAGCACTAGAAGAGAAGTGTTTTATGTGATCCAGTCTCAGTTTCAACTTGGCCTGCGAGCAGAGTACAGCACACGCTGTTGCTGATGCCTTCAAGCTTTTTACCTTTGTATAAATAATCTAACTAAATGAATGCAAAAATTGATTTCTCAATCCCTTAAGTGTGATTGGTGCCTTTATATTATTATAAAAGCAACACGAGGCCACAAACACTTCTAGGTGAAGCAGCAATTTACTTATACATCTTCTAATTTAGTATGCAGTTAGTCCTCATCTAAAGTTGTGGTTGCATTGCTGAAAATTGCACCTTTAGGTGAAACAACTTTAAGTGAATCATAGGTTCCCATAGGAATCAATGTTAAAAGTGGAGTTAGGTTCCTTCTAACATACCTTGTCCAGAAAAACCATGTACAAGTTGAAATACTACACGATACGTGTGCAATACTGTGTATCCTTCACTGAAATAACTTACAATACAACAAATCACTAAATATAAAAGAAATACTATAATTAGGTACGTTAGCACCTTTCACAAGTTGACATGCTGTATATTTCTAAATGCGACATTCAGACATGTAACCATTTAAATAAAATAAATTATAAATTATAAAAATACAATATATGGTAATGTGAATAAATATTTTTAAAAATTACTCACCTAGTTTTAGATTAACCAGGCTCCATCTGGTGGCAGAGGTTGGTCTGTGCAAACTACTACCTGCACAGACCAGCTCCTGCTACTAGATGGAGCTCAAAACAGTGCAAGTTCAGAGCGGGAACACAAGACAGAAGAGGAGCAGCTGAAGATGTCCCCAGTGGTGGCATCTGACACTGGGCATTTTAAAGGTAAGAACAAGAGGGCAGGAATGAGAACCACTGAGAAAAGGGAGTGAGGTCAAGGGTTGGAGTAGGAGCAAAGCCAGGAGGAGGCCAAGAGAGAGAGGAGAACCAGCTAAAGAAGTCCCTGATGTTGGCCATGGACATCAGGGTCTTTAAAAGTAAGAACAGAGGGTGTAAACAGAGCAGAGAAGGAGGACTTCAGGACCTAGGGCATGAATATTAGGGAAAGGGTCATGTGTAGAAGAAGTAGTCTGTGGATCAGTGGCTCGCTCAGCACTATGCTGCCGGGGCCTCTCCAGCAGGAATAGGCCCCGCCCACAAATCTTTCACAAGATTTACACTAGGGCACTCTGCAGTGCTCAGAGTAAGGGAGTTTCATTTTGAAAATCCCGTTGAAAAAAACAGCGGGATTTAATCCAGTTTTTACGTGAATTTTGACATTTAGAATTTTTTTGGGAGAATCCCACCCGATATCACTACTTTATTAAGCATGTTAAAGTGGAACAACATTAAGTCAGTCAATGTTAAGTGGGGACTTAATTATTTATTGCTCACAATGTGGTTGCCTCCAGAATGGAGACACCAAATTAGACTGGGTGACCGCTTTGCAGAACACTGCTGCTCCATCTGCAAGTATGACCCCCACCTTCCAATTTCTTTCATTTTTAATTCACCATCTTCTTCCATGCTCACAATTTTATCCACAGTCTGCTGCAATGTTCAATTGAAGTTCAATAGAAGCTACAACAATAGTGCTCATCTTCCTTTACTTTATAGCATTCTGGACTCAATACGGAGTTCAACAACTTCAGACCATGAACTCTGTCCTCCCTTTTGATTAATTTTCTCCAACCTCCCAAATGCCAATCTGTTTTCATTTTCAGACAGAGATGTTCATTATCCTGCCACGAACACTCACTTTGAACAAATGTTTTGTTTCTTTACTGCAACTATTTGCTTTTTGTTTCACATCTTTCCTGTTATTTAATCCCTCCTGCCCACTAACATAACCTGGACCATCTCCTTTCTTCAATCACTGCCCCTCCCCTTTCAGAAGCATAAAATCCATCGCATTTCTACCCCCTTCTCCTTCAGTTCCAAAGAAAAACCATATTCAACTTGAAATGTTAAAATGACTGTAAAGAACTTTGGAATATTATGACATGACGAAAGGCACTATATACAAGTGTGACTCTTTTGTTCTTGCTTCTTTGTGAGTTTTTACATTATAAATTCAAATTTTAAATGAAACTAAAATGCAAGGGGATCTTAAAATCTGGCTCAGTTTTTAAATAGACCATATTGTCACTTTCTGAGCTGCGATAAAGATGGTTGGCATTTAAAATTAATATAGAATTAATTAAGGTTTCTTTGGTTTTGAAACCTTGGTTACATAGATCATTATAGCCTCAATACTTTGGTTACTATTTTGATCAGGACAATAGAAGCAAAAATCAGGACCTCAAACACAAAGTCACATTAATGGCACTGTAATTATGATCCAAACAAAACAAGAATAAGGACAGGTAGGTTCGAGCAATCAGACTGAAATGGGAGCTTTGAATCTCAAATTACTCCAAGTTTGTTCCCAAGTAGCGTAATGTTTATAAGCACAATGTTTAGTTAATATGCTAGAAATGGCAGGTACTCAAAGTCATATACTCCCAACATTCTTCCTTCCTTTCTTGAAAAGAGTAACTTGTGATGTATAATTCTGTATGCCAGTTGCCTTCTGACTCCATCAAATTTTCAATTCTAAATGCGCAAGTCGAAAGATGCAGTGTAAGCAAGCTATCTGACCACAGAAAGATGCCACAGCTCAGTCCAATCAGGAACCCACTGATATTTATTTGAACTTTCAAGCAGAACGGCATTGTGCAATGACCTGTAGAAACCTTGGCTGTCTTTCCTTCTCTATTAGCCCTACTTGCACTGGGGCCAATCTTTTACAAGGAACAGTGAGTTCCGCCACACATTGGCTTTATTAGTCAATTAATGGTCAGATAACTACGATAATACCTGCCCAAATTGATATGCAAGGTTTTGAAGCTCAAGCCATTTCTACGTCCTTTCTTCTAGAGGAATGACACCAACCAGAGTTGATTCTTCCCATCATTACAACTTTATTAAGTGACTTTTATTTATGTAGTCAGAATTTTAAAAATTCAATTCAAGTTAATACGATTATTGCCTAGAGATATTTAGAATAGGGATATCCTTTTCAACTGTAATGAAGTTATAGAATCCCTATAGTGCAGGAGGCCATTCAGCCCATCGAGCCTGCACCAATCACAATCCCTCCCCACTGCCTATCAAACATCTCTCCCCAAGAAAGAGAAAGAAAAAATACTTGCATTTTATATTGCACCTTTCACAGTCAGCGGATGTCCCAAAGCACATCAAAGCTAATGAAGTACTTGAAGCATAGTCCCTGTTGTAATGTAGGAAATGCAGCAGGCAAATTGTGCACAGCAAACTCCCACAAAACACAGGTCATAATGACTTGATAATCTGTGATGCTGATTGAAGAATAAATATTGGCCAGGACACCAGGGAAAACTGCCTGACTCTTTTTTGAAATAATGCATTAGAATATTTTCCATCCACCCGAGGTGTCAGATGGAGCTTTGGTTTAATGTTTCAGCTGAAAGATGGCACCTCTTATAGTGCAGCACTGGGCTATCAGCCTTGATTCTTGTTCTCATGTCCTGGGGTGGAACTTGAGCCCACAACCATTGAATTTGAAGCCAAGTGTGCTATTGACTGAGCCAAGGCTGAAAGTGCCCACTACCCTCTCTGGAAATGGGGATCAGACCATCCCCGTGTCACAGTACAGCAGCACTCTATCGTAATGCGATCTGCTTCAGAGTCCACTCCACCCAACTAGAAGCCAAATCTGCTGATCCAGCTGACTTCTGGGCAGGGAACTGGTCATGGAAATAAATTCACACACTGTGGAGTTAAAACCCCACAGCATGTAGAAAACAGATCTGAAATTCTGCCTTCTCACCATGGTCCCTTATGCAGCCTTTACTTGTCAATATCAGTGCTGCTATTTCACTAAAGATCCAGGTCAGTTCTAGTGTCAGAAAAGAAAATGACCATAAATATGTCAGCTGATCTACGTATGCTTCAAGTTTAATTATCTTTTAACAAGACTATATGGTCCCTTTGGGATATAGTTATTTTTAAAAAATCAATGCATGTACTGACATGCAGGATATTTAAAAGGTTCATTCAGCACACATTATTTTCATTCAATTACAGCTCGAGTTAAAACACTCTTAATTCTATAGTCAAAATTTAGTTGTTGCATCTACGAGATTATCCCTATTAATCAAACACAATCCTGAATTACATATGATGGGAATGAATTAGTGACTGAAAGAAAAATGTCCTGAGGTATTCTCTATGAAATAAATGATACCAGGTGCATAAAATGGCCTTTAATATGCAGCTTATGCAGCTTTATAAAGTTCATCATGTAATTAGAGCTATTAATTAAATTACTATTTGTCTTTTCTTCCTCCAATTTTCTTCTTTCCTCTTGTCCTGAATGCAGGAATTACCTTCTGAGGTAGGTTCCAAGAACATTCCTATGGTATGTTCCCATTTTAAGTCTTTAATATTATCGACAGGTTTGTCAAGGTGGATGCAGAGAAAATATTTCTAATTGTGGGAGAATCCAAAGCTGGGATCCATAAATTTAAGATACTCACCAAAACCTCCAATAGTAAATTCGGAAGCATCTTCTTTACCCAGACAATTGTTATAAAGTGCCATCACGTGGAGCAGTTGTGGCAAACAGCACAGATGCACTTAAGGGGATGCTAGTTAAGAACATGACTGGATAGGGAAATAGAAGTCTGTGCTGCTAGGGTTAAATGAAGAGAGACGATAGGAGACTTGTGTAAACACTGGACCAAACCAATTTTACCTATGTTTTCCGTGTTTTTCATTCTATGTCATTCTTCATGTTAGTCTTAACAAGTTTTGATAGATTATTAAACCATACAGAAGGCAGATCATAACAAAATACCGCATTCATCACCTAACATTTACAAACGCACACTCCCAACAAGGATCACTAGATAGCGATAAACACGGACATTATGGTTGATATTCCCACTAAATCCAACACATCAAGGCTTTGCACAATTTGGACCCTGGCTCCCAAGCCTGTGGACTCAGATCTCTCGGCTAAAAACGACTTTGGATGGGGGTTACACTTATACATGGCACTGAAAGACCTCTCTGAGGAACTGAAACCGATATCACCAATGTCATTCTCAGTGCTAATATCCAAGGAGGATTCGACACATCAGGGCAGCATTTGAAGCAAAAGATGACATACTATGTAAGCATCTACATCTATCTGCTCTGACAGATCTAATTTACACCATCAGGACTGTCCTCCTCCTGATCAGTGAACATACAGCTGGAGAGCCCATTCAATTGGCACCGCTACAACAGTGGTTAGCACTGCTGCCTCACAGCGCCAGGGACCCGGGTTCAATTCCGACCTCAGGTTACTATCTGTATGGAGTTTGCACATTCTCCCTCCTGGTGCCCTGGTTTCTCTCACACTCCAAAGATATGCGGATTAGGTTGATTGGCCATGCCAAATTTCTCCTTGGTGTCGGGGGGATTAGCAGGGTAAATAGATGGGGTTACGGGGATAGGGCCTCGTTGAGATGGAAGCCGGTGCAAGCTCGATGGGCCAAATGGCTTCCTTTTTCACTGTAGGGATTCTATGATTCTCTGAAGTTCTCTTCCACTCTTTGAATGATACAGCAGCTGGCCTTTCCAACCAACCCCCTCAGTTGCCAGAACACAGAACTAGGTGTTCAAATACCTGCAGTGGTAATGTGTCTGGTGAATCCTCATGGAAGAAGAACTGCTGAGAAATGGGCAAAAAATGTTAATGAAACTGCAGCGTAGCCAATACCAATGGTTTTCTTGAAGGAACAGATAGGACTTTAAATTCTAGTGGAATGTTACTACCTAACCAATTATCTGTAAGTTCATCCTTTGCTGGTTGGACATGACAGTAACTTGCTCCTCTTTTCTACAAAGAAGGTGCAATAAATTTCTGGTACAGCAGTTTGTGAATGGTGCATGTCATTTGCCTCCATGAACCACTTGGAGGCAGAGAATATCTTCTGGCAACACTCCTCCACAAGAATTTAGTGCACGTTTTAAAAATAGGTGCAATTCTGCTGTATCTGACTCATGCCACCAAGTTGAGGGAATCAGAGAAAGGGCAGTGAGATGTGATCACAAAGTTAAAGCTACCACAATACAAGGTGCAAGAGCAAATTTAACAAGGCGAATTGCCTTCTCCTGTTCCTGAGAATTCAATTCAACATGCTTTCTGGGTAAAAGCAAAATACTGCGGATGCTGGAATCTGAAACAAAAACAGAAAATGCTGGAAAATCTCAAAAGGTCTGACAGCATCTGTTGAGAGAGAAAAGTTGGCTCTATTCTCTTCCCACAGATGCTGTAAGACCTGCAGAGATTTTCCATGCTTTATGGGTAGGTTGATATCTCGTTATTCAGCTTGTACTCTGTAACTTCCTGTAACTCAAAGCTCAGAAATTGCTCTAATATGAAATGTTTGTTTGGCAGAGATCCGATTATTCTGAGCATACGTCTGACTCAGGAAATGTAGCCTTTGGATGTATGAAATTATTTCCTTGACCAGAAATTTGAAACACGCCCAACTCTATAACTTCTGGGAAATGTCAAATCACGATTTGCAAATTTATTTTAAATGATGTTTTTTCCTTTTGGTATAGCTTTGAATAGACTGCTTTTCTATATATTCGTAAATATAGTGAGTGCAATACATGCCTATGATAAAGAACCTTAAATTTTGGTGTGTAACTAATACCCTGGAACAAAATGTATTACAAATTGAAAAACACAGTCATTCTCTTTGCACAGGCTATAACTTGTACTATTTCCCAAGACATTAGTCACGGAAAACAAATGTGACTGTTTTATTCAATAGGTTTCAGCCTGCTATGACAGCCGGATTTTGACTTTGCTGCTCTGCTGAGAAACTTGACTGAGATTAGTCTAACTCTTTCTTCCTTCCTCTCACCCCGCCCCCATAGAAAAGCCTTATAATCATGAAGCGAAATGAGATTCAAACTGATTTCTAAGACTGTTTATGCAGAGTTACAGTCGAAAGTGACCATAACTCAAGAGGGTATCAGAAGAGACCAATTTAAATTGTTATAGCATTCCCATGTACTGAAAAATATTAAAGAGCATTTTACAAGGCAGAAGACAAAAAAAAGAGAAAGGATAAAGGGAACAGGAATGTCAAGATGGTAGAACGTGAGAAAGAAAAGACAAGTGAAAGCAAAAGTCAATGTATCGACTTTTAATGGACTTTGTACTGCAGAAGAGTTCAGAGAGGCAGTATCAGAGAATAATGATGGAAAGAGAAGCACCTGTGGTGGAAGGTATGCTGTAATCTTATGTTTATGGAGTAGAAGTTGCACACACGAATGCAGGCTGGAGGACTGATCAGTTTGATGTAGTATGGGAATTTGCAGGAGCCCAATAAGATGTGGTCCAGATCAGAACAGAAGTAACAGAACTTTCAAGAATTTTCAATTTGTAAATACTGTCGATGGTGTTGTCATAAATAAAGAAAACACATTGAGCCATTGGTCAGGACAGGTGGACGCTATTTAAGAGGTAGAAAGTGGTCTCGATAACAATCTGGCATGGGGAATAAACCCAAGTTCTGATTGAAGAATATAACTTGGTCATTTACCTTATTCTACGCAACCTAAGATGGCACCCAGGCAAAATGATGGAGCCTGACTGAAAACGCATGGATGTTGGTGAAAGCCAAGATGCTACCTTTGCTATTTTTTAAAAAATAGTTAGCTGAAGAAAATTATCACTTATCAAGGAGTAAATAATAGTTGGGCAAGCAGTGGGAGTGGATAGCAACAACTCTAGAACTTTTTGGGGTGATGTGTGTGGTCTGTATGCACTTTGCAAGTTGACCCGCATGAGTCTCAGTGAGGTCCTGAGGGGTAGTGTATAAAATGAAGAGAAATGAATCAGAGATTCAGCTCTGGTGTACACTAGAGGTTACACATGAGTGCAGAGGAGAAACCACTGAAGCAGATGTAATATCTTATCTTGTAGAAAATATGAATAGCGCCATGAGAGGGGAGTGCCAAAGGCAAACTGAAGAAAAAAGACATTGAGGAATGGAGTGATGAATGGTGTCGGAGATATTGAAGAAATCAACAAGTATTAGTCAGCACAATGAACCACCCACTTACTGGCAAAATTGTCCAATCTAATCTGTAAACCAGTTCCACCATGAGTGAGACAAAATCTTAAAACAGCAGAAAACATATCTGCTTCTACCCCATTCTCATCACTGATTCTGAAGGGGTTTTCTCGAAATCATCCACAGCTTGACAATTACAGCAGCAGAACCTCAAAACTGATGTGAATAAAAAAAGAATCACTGCCTTTTTTAATTCATCTTTCTCTATGACAAGCGTAGCAGTGGCAGTGTTGCCTCACAGTGCCAGGGACCCACGTTCAATTTCCAGCTTGGGTCACTGTCTGTGCGGAATCTGCACGTTTTCCCTGCGTCTGTATAGGTTTCCTCCGCATGCTCTGGTTTCCTCCCACAGTCCAAAAGTCGTGCTGGTTAAGTACATTGGCCATGCTAAATTCTCCCTCAGTGTACCTGAACAGGCGCCAGAGTGTGGTGACTATAGGATTTTCACAGTAACTTCATTGCGGTGTTAATGTAAGCCTACTTGTGACACTAATAAAATAAAATTTAAACTTAAAACATTAAACAAATAAGAGTTAAGTTCAAATCAGCACACATTTATACAAAAGATGGCTCTCTAGCTTTGCAACTATGAGGTAATGCCCATAAGCCCTTCTCAGTGACCCAATTCTAACAAATAAAATTTATCCTTATCTATTACGGCAAAATATAGTTTCAGGGTGCCACAAAGCGACAAAGTTGCAAGATTATTTATCAATAGAACAGGTTTTTTCTTGTCCTCAACATCAGAGCTGATTGCACGACCAGAAAACCACATATGCATCGCTACAGCATGCATTTACGTTGCTGTGGGATGTATGACTGCATGCTTATGTGGAAACCTAAATGTCTCTTGTGGGAGGGAACTTCCTGTTATAAACAATTCGTAGAAAATATCACTTAATGCTGTCCAGTCTAAAATGTCAAAAACAAAGTAGTACGTGAGACTTGAGGTTTGTAACTTACAGAGATGTGAAAAAGAGTTGCACTAGCATAATAAAGGATCACCATCATCAACCTCAAGATATTTTTCAGCATATCCCTGTGTGACCACATTGACAGAATGTTGCCACCTCAACAAAAGCTCGTAGAAAAAAATACAAAATGAAGCTCAATACAATAAGTAGTAAGACCTGTAGAAACGTAATATAATTGCTCTATGAAGCCTTAATTAAACCTAGCACGAAGCATGTTAGCACAAAACAAGTTTGTGCAATTTTAGAAGCAATAAGGCAATTTTTATGTACTTCAAAACAGAACAACAAGATGCAACTAGTTGCAGCATGATCTATCATTGGGCTCCTGATTGTTACAAATTTTGGCTGGAGCTCCTGATGGAAAGAGAGGATGTTAACCAGGATCAGATAATATTTGATTTGATTTATTATTGTCACATGTATTAACATAGTGAAAAGTATTGTTTCTTGCGTGCCATACAGACACAACATACCGTTCATAGAGAAGGAAATGAGAGAGTGCAGAATGTAGTGTTACCGTCATAGCTAGGCTGTAGAGAAAGATCAACTTAATGCAAGGTAAGCCCATTCAAAAGTCTGACAACAGCAGGGAAGAAGCTGTTCTTAAGTCGGTTGGTACGTGACCTCAGAGTTTTGTATCTTTTTCCCGAAGGAAGATGGGTGGAAGAGAGAATGTCCGGGGTGCGTAGGGTCCTTAATTATGCTGGCTGCTTTGCCGAGGCAGCGAGAAGTATAGACAGTCAATGGATGGGAGGCTGGTTTGTGTGATGGATTGGGCTACATTCACGACCTTTTGTAGTTCCTTGCGGTCTTAGAGCCAAACCAAGCTGTGATACAACCAGAAAGAATGCTTTCTATGGTACATCTGTAAATGTTGGTGAGAGTCGTAACTGACATGCCAAATTTCCTTAGTCTTCTGAGAACATAGAGGCGTTGGTGGGCTTTCTTAACTATAGTGTCGGCATGGGGGGGACAAGGACAGGTTGTTGGTGATCTGGATTCCTAAAAACTTGAAGCTCTCGGCCCTTTCTACTTCGTCCCCATTGATGTAGACAGGGGCATGTTCTCCTTTACGCTTCCTGAAGTCAATGACAATCTCCTTCATTTTGTTAACATTGTTGCCACACCAGTTCACCAGATTCTCTATCTCATTCCTGCACTCTGTCTCGTCATTGTTTGAGATCCGACCACTACAGTGGTGTCGTCAGCAAACTTGAAAATTGAATTGGAGGGGAATTTGGCCACACAGTCATAGGTGTATAAGGGATATAGTAGGGGGCTGAGAACACAGCCTTGTGGGGCACCGGTGTTGAGGATGATCGTGGAGGAAGTGTTGTTGCCTATCCTTACTGAATGGGCGGCATGGTAGCACAGTGGTTAACACTGCTGCTTCACAGCTCCAGGGTCCCGGGTTCGATTCCCGGCTCGGGTCACTGTCTGTGTGGAGTTTGCACATTCTCCTCGTGTCTGCGTGGGTTTCCTCCGGGTGCTCCGGTTTCCTCCCACAGTCCAAAGATGTGCGGGTTAGGTTGATTGGCCAGGTTAAAAATTGCCCCTTAGAGTCCTGGGATGCGTAGGTTAGAGGGATTAGCGGGTAAAATATGTGGGGATAGGGCTTGGGTGGGATTGTGGTCGGTGCAGACTCGATGGGCCGAATGGCCTCCTTCTGCACTGTAGGGTTTCTATGATTCTATGATTGTGGCCTGTGAGTTAGGAAGTTCAGGATCCAGTCGCAGAGGGAGGTGCCGAGGCCCAGGCCACGCAGTTTGGAAATGAATTTCGTGGGAATAATAATGTTGAAATTTGAGCTGCAGTCATTAAATAGGAGTCTTACATAGGTGTCCTTGTTATCTAGGTGTTCCAGGGTTGAGTGCAGGGCCAGGGAAATGGCGTCCGCTGTGGTTAAAACAATGTTTTAACCCCCAATGTATTTCTGCCCCTGTCCACTAAATTATTGCATGCTGGTTGAAGTTAGAAGATAGTCATTTTTAGTGACCATTTAATGGATCCTCAGCTGAAGTTGGGGAAGTCAGATGCAAATTTGGCACACATTTTTATGCCAGATGGTCACTTGTCAGTTTTGAGATTAATTCACAATTAATATTCTTTCTGCTGTAGATATTTTAACAGTTTTGCCAACTGCTCAAAATTGGTGTTTATTTTCACTTCCTGGTGCTTCCACCCTTCTCCCTTTAAGCGCACAATCTCTACTAACCTTATTTAAGTCCCACCTTTCAGAGGAGCAAGCTGCCATGACCAAACACGCTTCCTACAGACAACTTGGTAAACTAGAATATAAATGAAAGAGCAGCCACAAAAATGGCATGTCCCTATGCCAAATCCTTCAAGCTGGCAGAGTGTACACTTCACCCACCACCGATTTACTATACTCGTAAACCTAAAATCATCCATGCTTTTGCTAAATACTGTACCTGGTGAATTTTTGAACTAGAGTTAACAGTTGGACATTTCCAAAGAAGGAAAATGAAGCCCAATATTCGGGATAGAAGAGCTGTTACTCTCGCACAAAAATGAAATGGTTTCACTATCAATAATTTCAAGAGTGAAGGCTGAGTTAATGATCATTGCTTAAAATCCTAGGAAGTGTGTAAATTGCTGAGATCACAAGTCTGTAGTTGTTGATATATACATGTCATCAGAGATTCGAAGATTCAGAAGTCTGATTACTAAATAGTATATATTAAATTAATTAAAATCAAATTTAAACATCCTTAAAGGGGTACTGGCTTTACAGAAACATATTTGGCAAAACATTTATCTTTCTTTAGTTTACAAGCATTTGAAATAACACAGAAAGCACATTGTTTCTTTCAACTTCTCAACTCCCAGATAAAAGAGTGTTGCCAAACACTTTTAGATCATAGATCATCATAGTCCTACAGCGCAGGAGGAGGCCATTCGGCCCATCGAGCCTGCATCAACAACAATCCCACCCAGATCCTATCCCCGTAACCCCACATATTTACCCTACTAATCCCCCTGACACTAAGGGGAAATTCAGCATGGCCAATCCACCTAACCAGCATAATCTTTGGAGTGTGGGAGGAAACTGGAGCACCTGGGAGGAAACCCATGCAGACTCGGGGAAAATGTGCAAACTCCACACAGACAGTCACCCAAGGCTGGAATCGAACCCAGTTACCCAGCATTGTGAGGCAACAGTGCTAACCACCGTGCCACCCAAATTATCAAGTATTCAAATTATCGGGGGCTAGAGGTACAGGAGTACAAAATGCAGTCTATGTTAATTCAAAGTTGTTCAATTAATATTTTAGTCCAAAAATTTGAATTCATGGTTGAAACCACACTCAAACGTAAATCTGTAAAGTGATTGAAGTGACATCACTTTTCATAGGTGCCTAATAGGATACTCAAACAGCCTTAATCCTTTTACAAACAGAACTTATTGATTAACGAAGGAAAGATACATAAATTAATTAAAATGTGGTAAAGTGCTTTAACGTTGTTGAAGTGCCGATATGGTATTTCTGGAAAGAAACACACAGATCAAATTGCAGTAGCACATGGTCTTCTGCTTCTGATCAAGAAGATGGATAAAAATACAAAGATGGGATTTTTATATTGTCTTAACACAGCTCCAATAAACTTTCCAACACACTTTGCATCAATTAATTATTTGGAAGTGCAGTCACATATGTAGTGCAGTCATTTTGGACACATGATCCGACAAATCACAATGATAGAATTATAATAGGGTCCCCCCTTATCATCAATTTTCATCACCAGCCCGGCTTTTGCTTTTAAACCACAAGGATATAACTGACCTGTTATCCCTCTTGGAATGTGTATGAGGCTACATTTAGTGTCACAATTAGTTGCCCAGAAAGGATCGGGATAGACAGCTTTGGGTGTTTTTGGGGCACATCTGACAGAGCTCCCTACTCTTCAAAGTAGTGCAGCAGAATCTTTACAACATAACCAAGCAGGCAGATAGCAAGGCAAAGGGAAAAGAACTTTCAAAAATGCATTGTTGTTATCTAGTGCACTAGAAACATACTGTGCATTAATTAAAATGTATCTGCTGTAGTTATATGTCAGTCATGGTCCAGGGCTGCTGAATATTTTCAGTACAATTTAAACTTATGCCACTACTCTACACTTAGAGCTCACTCCTAGCTTCCCATCCTGCACCTTTCACTAACCTCAACTTGATCTGCAGGTGTTCTGTTCCTACATCATGTCCCACTTGCATATCACCAAATCCTTGCTGACCTACATTGGCTCATAAGCCCCAGTCCTTCAACTTTAAAATCTTTGCCCTCATCTTTAAATCTCTTCTTAGCTTCCCCTCAAGCTTCACAAGTTCCTCCAGAATGCCCCATTCCTTTGCTTCTGGCCTCGAATGCACTGTGCTCCCTTCACTCTAATACTGGTGGCACAGCCTTTAATTGGCTGGCTCCAATTTTCTGGAATTCTAATAACCACTCTGCTTTTTCATGTTTCCCAGCTTTTCCTTTCCTCGCTTCACATATGTGTGAAGCACTTTAGGTCATTTTAAAAAGCGCAGTTCAAATCTCAACAGAAAGCAGAAGTAGACAGTAACTATTACGAAGAACGGGCAAGTTTCTGGGGTGGCAGATCATGCTGTGAACAGATCTTTACACCTCAGAACATCATTGAGCAGGGCCTAGAGTATTAGATGCCACGTGTTATAAACCATGATTTCAAGGCAGTTTTCAATAGCATCCATCAGCAGTCACTCTGGTACATTTCAAGGAAATACAGCATTCTGCTGTGATATATTCCTTCAAAGCCTTAAACTGTGACTGCAGCTTATGCGTCAAGACAAGCACAAGCACCAAGAACTAAGATTCCTACAACATTATCACAGGCGTAGAGCAAGGATGCTTTCTCTCCCCATTCCTTTTCCTCTTGATTATTGATTTTATCATCAGCAAGGCAATGATGGCTGCAACTTTGGGATCCTGTGACAACAGCACAGGTTGGCAGAACTAGATTTCACAGGTGACATTGCCTTGCAGGCCAAAGAATCACACATTCCAAGACATGAACGCCAGTCTTGAGAGTAGCCTCGCCAAAACAATGATGACTGGATGGCAACAAGGTGTGTGACCCAAACACCAACAGAACATAGAGGATGTCAGCCACTCCCTGAATCTAACTTACTTTCCCCAGAGAGGATGATGTAGAGTAGAGATCAACATGGAAACAAGAATCAGCAAAGTAGCATTGGTCTTCCAGTGGCTCCACATGGTCTGGGCATCGACATGACCATGAAGTTGCAACTCTACATGTCCAAGGTAGTACAAACTGCAATTTCTGCCAGACAGATATGGAAGAGAACAGTAAAGGTGTCCTCTTTTTAGGTCAAACCAAACCAAGTAAACAAACTCAGATTAAATCAGGACAAAGTAAAAGGGGCAGCTCCCCAAAAAGGAGGGGGAACAGCCCGAACAGAAATCAAAGTACAAAGGAAACTTAAAAACATCAAATTAAAATGTGATTATTAGGGTCAATAATGCACCCCAACCCCTGCGGTGCCCAGCGGGCGCGGAAAGCGTCAACCTCGCCCGTGGACACCGCATGCTCCCTCTCCAGGGACACCTGGCCGCGGTAGAGGGGAAGACAGTCAGGATGGACAGCCCCCTCGATCGCCCACAGCCTGGACCGGTAAATGGCACGTTTCGCCAGGCCCAGGATCAGGTTCACGAGGAGGTCGCCATCCTGACCCTCCCCTCTCCGCACCGGGTGTCCGTAGATCAGGAGCATGCAAGTTGGATGTCTCTCACCAGCATTACCATGCAAGATTCTGGGCATCACAGAGAGGCAACATCACCAATGAAGAAATATTACATAGAACTGGTCAGAAGCATCTGTGCAGCATAATGATGAGAGATGACGGACACTGGCAGGACAAGTAATTGACCTCCCAGACATACATATGTCATTCACACGCCCATATGTTTTTAGCAGTTTCAGCCCAGTACGTTTGATATACTTCAACAAATAACATTACAAAGAACAAAACAAAGAACAATACAGCACAGGAACAGGCCCTTCGGCCCTCCAAGCCCGCGCCGCTCCCTGGTCCAAACTAGACCATTCTTTTGTATCCCTCCATTCCCACTCCGTTCATGTGGCTATCTAGATAAGTCTTAAACGTTCCCAGTGTGTCCGCCTCCACCACCTTGCCCGGCAGCGCATTCCAGGCCCCCACCACCCTCTGTGTAAAATACGTCCTTCTGATATCTGTTAAACCTCCCCCCCCCTCACCTTGAACCTATGACCCCTCGTGAACGTCACCACCGATCTGGGAAAAAGCTTCCCACCGTTCACCCTATCTATGCCTTTCATAATTTTATACACCTCTATTAGGTCACCTCTCATCCTCCGTCTTTCCAGTGAGAATAACCCCACTTTACCCAATCTCTCCTCATAACTAAGCCCTTCCATACCAGGCAACATCCTGGTAAACCTCCTCTGCACTCTCTCTAAAGCCTCCACGTCCTTCTGGTAGTGTGGCAACCAGAACTGGGCGCAGTATTCCAAATGCCAATGTTCTATACAACTGCAACATCAGACCCCAACTTTTATATTCTATGCCCCGTCCTATAAAGGCAAGCATGCCATATGCCTTATTCACTACGTTCTCCACCTGTGACGTCACCTTCAAGGATCTGTGGACTTGCACACCCAGGTCTCTCTGCATATCTACAACCTTTATGTGTAGACAACAAAAGCAAAATACTGTGGATGCTGAAAATCTTGAATAAAAACAGAAAATATTTAAAACAGTCAGCAGGTCTGTTTCTCTACAGATGCTGCCAGAGTCAGAGTTAACATAAGAACATAAGAACATAAGAAATAGGAGCAGGAGTAGGCCATCTAGCCCCTCGAGCCTGCCCCGCCATTCAATAAGATCATGGCTGATCTGACGTGGATCAGTACCACTTACCCGCCTGATCCCCATAACCCTTAATTCCCTTACCGATCAGGAATCCATCCATCCGCGCTTTAAACATATTCAGCGAGGTAGCCTCCACCACCTCAGTGGGCAGAGAATTCCAGAGATTCACCACCCTCTGGGAGAAGAAGTTCCTCCTCAACTCTGTCTTAAACCGACCCCCCTTTATTTTGAGGCTGTGTCCTCTAGTTTTAACTTCCTTACTAAGTGGAAAGAATCTCTCCGCCTCCACCCTATCCAGCCCCCGCATTATCTTATAAGTCTCCATAAGATCCCCCCTCATCCTTCTAAACTCCAACGAGTACAAACCCAATCTCCTCAGCCTCTCCTCATAATCCAAACCCCTCATCTCCGGTATCAACCTGGTGAACCTTCTCTGCACTCCCTCCAATGCCAATATATCCTTCCTCATATAAGGGGACCAATACTGCACACAGTATTCCAGCTGCGGCCTCACCAATGCCCTGTACAGGTGCATCAAGACATCCCTGCTTTTATATTCTATCCCCTTCGCAATATAGGCCAACATCCCATTTGCCTTCTTGATCACCTGTTGTACCTGCAGACTGGGCTTTTGCGTCTCATGCACAAGGACCCCCAGGTCCCTTTGCACGGTAGCATGTTTTAATTTGTTTCCATTGAGATAGTAATCCCATTTGTTATTATTTCCTCCAAAGTGTATAACCTCGCATTTCTCAACGTTATACTCCATTTGCCATATCCTCGCCCACTCACTCAGCCTGTCCAAATCTCTCTGCAGATCTTCTCCGTCCTCCACACGATTCACTTTTCCACTTATCTTTGTGTCGTCTGCAAACTTCGTTACCCTACACTCCGTCCCCTCCTCCAGATCATCTATATAAATGGTAAATAGTTGCGGCCCGAGTACCGATCCCTGCGGCACGCCACTAGTTACCTTCCTCCAACCGGAAAAACACCCATTTATTCCGACTCTTTGCTTCCTGTCGGATAGCCAGTCCCCAATCCACTTTAACACACTACCCCCAACTCCGTGTGCCCTAATCTTCTTCAGTAGCCTTTTATGGGGCACCTTATCAAACGCCTTTTGGAAATCCAAAAACACCGCATCCACCGGTTCTCCTCCATCAACCGCCCTAGTCACATCTTCATAAAAATCCAACATGTTCGTCAAGCACGACTTTCCCCTCATGAATCCATGAGGATTAACGTTTCAGGTCTTTGACCTTTCATCAGAAGCTGTTCTGTATTGTAATCATTTTTACAATCACAGCTCTGACTTGATCAATATAAATACACCAGAAACCAAATAATTAGATGTCAACTAATTTCAATACATGTTCACCTAAAGCATGAAAAACATGACGTGACTGGATTGATCTTCTAAGTAAAATAAAATTATACAAAGTAACATTAAAATCTAGTTGCAAGTAGTTATGACAAAACTGACATTTTAGTGTACATAGTGCAACATAATGATGGTGGCACATACACATAAAGTACTCCAACAATTTATCATTTCACACATGGCTTTACTATTTCATAGTAGATCTCAAAATTTCCTGATGCAATTCTCCAACATTCCAAATACAAATCGGTGCCAACAGATCGGTGAAAAAGCATTTGCTAAGATTTGAGATACCTAGTCCTGGAATGTCACTTGATGCCAAGGGGTAAACTCAAGCAACACACGCAAAGAGTAAAGGTCGGAGGTTAATTAACATTGCTGTCTAGACATATTCAAGACAGGACTGATGTTGTATCCTCATCATGACTAAAATCCCTCCCAGAACTTCAAAGTTACTAGAAAATATCAACATAACCACTTATCTTTGAGTGGTCAACATAAGGTTGAATGTTCCAAAGTGTGCGCCACCTGTTTGCTGGAAGAAGTATCTCAATGCTTCTTCAAATTAAAGCCATGCCACAAAAATCAATATCAATTTGACAAAAGGTTCACACCTAAAAATCTTAGTTTCTCTTTTCCCTCCACAAATACTGCCTGACGTGTTCTGTGTTTCCAGGATCTTTTGTTTAAGATTTCCATCATCTGCAGTATTCTTTTGCTCTTTCCTTCTGATGATTATGTTACTGGACTAGCGGCCTAGAGCTCTCAAATTCCACTTGTAAAATAAAATTCAGTAAGTCTGGTAATGTGGGGACAAACACCACAAAAATCATCACAAAATAAAGTCTAGACTGTCATAAGACTCATCTGAAATAAAAACAGAAAATGCTGGAAAAAACTCAGCTGTTTTTTTTCTGTTTTATTTCAGGTTTCCAGCATCCGCAGTATTCTGCTTTTCAACAAGACTCAACTGGTTCACTCTTACTCAATCTAGACGACAAGTATAATTTCATTACCCTAGATTGTTTGTCAACCCTGTTCAACCTGCCAGGGTTCCATGCGAATCCCATTCATTCTGGTGAATAATACAAGTTTTATCACATCAAATTACTGATCAAATATTGGGCTTAGCAGGAACTAAAATCAAAAGGAAGGCTAGACCCTGGAACATGATTGAATTTGAATGTTTGTTTCTAAAAAGTGAAATACTGCAAATACGTTATGTCGTTTCAATTTCTGGTCTCATCTCAGGTTCAACTCTTTAGAAATGGAGAATACTTCTTCATGCAAAGATGTTGAATGGAATATACTTTTTATAATTTTCTGCTACCACATCCATATTAATATAGTTGAAGTACAGCTCTTTTCTATTTCTGTCTCATATAGTTGCTGCAAAGTCAATTTTGTAGTTGAAAATATCTTGAACACCCTATAGGCAATCAAACAGTGCTAGCCAACTATTGTGAAATATTCCTTGGCCATATCTGCTTAAACAGCCTGAAGTCAGTTCTGTTCCTGTCGAGTCATAAGTTATTAAACTAAGTGTACAAATTGTACATGACAGCTAGTACACTGACATTTCTCTTAATTTTGGTTGTTTATATTTTAGTTGCATATTTTGTGCATGTTTTCTCCAATCAATCACCAAATCCAACACCAGATTAATATAGGAAATAGTAAATTAACATTTTTAAATGCCAGATTTATTTATTTTCTGTCATGATTGTATTTAAGGACAATGACAGTGTACAGGTGTACAGATAATGTGAGGGAGTGACACACGTCACTCAGCATTCTGTCTAAAATGCATGATGTGATCTGAACGGGGACAAGCAGGCAGGCAGTGTAGACCTTCAAGCTCTGACTGACTGCCAAACACTCAGAGCATGTTCTCCGCAAAGACTCTAATCACAGCCCCCCACTCAACGATCACCATTACCACTTCCCCACCTTCCCAGTAAGACATGCCCCGGTTTACATCAACAGTGACGAAGTGGAAATGGTTGAGAGCTTCACGTTTCTAGGTGTCCAGATCACCAACAACCTGAACTGATCCCTCCACACTGACACTATAGTTAAGAAAGCTCACTAACACCTCTACTTTCTCAGGAGGTTAAGAAAATTTAGCATGTCCGCTACGACTCTCACCAACTTTTACAGATGCACCACAGAAAGCATCCTATCCAGATGTATCACAGCTTTGTATGGCTCCTACTCTGACCGAGACTGCAAGAAACTACAAATAGTTGAGAACATAGCCCAGTCCATCACGCAAACCAGCCTCCCATCCATTGATTCCATCTACACTTCCCACTGCCTCAGAAAAGCAGCCAGCATTATCAAGGGCCCCACGCACCCCGGACATACTCACTTCCATTTTCTTCTATTGGGAAAAAGATACAAAAGTCTGAGATCATGTACCAACTGACTCAAGAACAGCTTCTTCCTGCTGCCATCAGACTTTTGAATGGACCTGCCTTAAATTAAGTTGATTTTTCTCTACACCCTAGCTATGATTGTAACACTACATTCTGCACACTCTCCTTTCCTTCTTCCCTATGTACTCTATGAGTGGTCTAATTTGTCTGTATAGTGTGCAAGAAACAATACTTTTCACTGTATCCCAATACATGTGACCATAACACTTCAAATAAAATCAGATCAAAAGTAGGATTACATGCTATATCCAGCTCGAGACTTGGTTTCTTACTTAGCAACTCCCATACCTCCTGCAATCTGACTTCAAAGTAGGCAGTGGATAAGCAAACAAGAGGTCCGATGGGAATGGTGAGAAAATAGTCACTTGCTCGTCGAATGATGCACAGTCCATAGGGATGGAAGGGTGAACCTGCTCAGAAATTAATGGGTGCTGGGCATTTTTGGATACCTTACCTAAGCTGCCATTATTTATGTGCGAGTGTACATATTGGACCCAAAATATACTCAGGACCGTAAAAAGAGAAAAGGGAGGAGCAGGATTTCCAGACAGAATAACCAGAAGTAAGGGTTTCCCAGATATCTTGCAGAAATTAACTGCAGGGCATTGTTTAAACTTTTGGAGCAAGTTTCCCTCCCAACAGGCAGCCACTGGCTGACTGCCTGTCGGACAGGAAAGCAGCTGGGGAGCAGGTTGCCAGATAAGGAGGAGAACCCATGAAGTGGGTGGGTATTTATTAAACATATTTTAAAATATTAATTTTTTAAACTGAATTTATGGTGCCACACGTCACAAAGAAACCCTTCAATGGGTCAAACACCTTCCGAGTGATTCAGGGTAGATATCTGTATTGCTAGTGTGCATAATTATTCTGAAAACAAATCACCTAAAGTTACCCAAACCTATTTCATCAAAATCACATTTTGAGTCAAATGAGAGATGATTATAGCTATTAGATATAGAATGGGGCAACGAAGGAGTGAAATTGAGAAGGGAGAGGGGTAGCAAAATTAGAGAGAGAGGGAGTGTGTGAGAGAGACAATGAGCAATCGAGAATGAGCAAATACAACAAGCAGCAAAATTCCACATCACAACAACCTTTAGTAGCCTTTCCACATTTATCTAGAATTGTTCCAAATAGAATTAGTTTTATTGTAGAAGCTGTAAACTGTAGTTAAAAATTGTCAAGAAAATAAGATACAACCTCCCTGGATTAGACATACAATGAACCATTTCTCTGTGATTCGGTGCAATTACTAGGACAGGCAATGCTGTATCCATGGAGACAAATAGTTTATGCATTGGATTCACTTATTGCAACCATTTAAGAAGAAAATGGCAGATGCTAGAGAATTAAATTATCAGTGGGTTACTGCAGAGTAACCAAGGCTTGCTGCTGCTGTGGAAGTGACAAGGTATATTCCTTATAAGGTATTGTAATACAGAGGATGGCCTGCAATTTCTGTTGGTTGCAGACCTATTAAGAACCACTGACTGTGCCCATATACATCAATTTGCACCTAATCAGTTGATGAGGTCAGCTATAAAATTGAAAAGCGCTGAATTCAGTAAAAGCTTACATGATCTCATGGTTTAAAATGTCTGAATGTAATGCAAGTTGCTGATAACAACAACATGCCAAACTGCATTTTAAGAATTATAATTCAAAATGAAATTCAGAAAGAAACTGGCTGCTAAGAGATTGTAGTTATCCTCCAACTCTGCATAGAGCAACATGGTAGTTCTGTTTCTGAAGTATAATTCAGAGCCTGAACTACTGTTTTGGTAACACAAGTTCAATTGCCATCACAGCAGCTTGGAAATTTAAATTCAGTTCATTAAATCAAACTGGAATAAATAGCTCATATCAGTAATGGCATCCATGAAACTACCAGATTGTCATGAAAACCAATCTGGTTCATTAATGATCTTTAGGGAAGAAAATCTAATGCAGTTTTATGTGTGACTCCAGCCCCATAGCGATGTGATTGAATCTTAAATCCTCTAAAGTGGCCAAGCGAGCCATTCAGTAGCATCAGCCCTCTGCAGCGCTGCAAAACAGCAAGAAAATTAAAACTAGATGGCACATCCAGCCAAGTGGACCCTGCAAAGTCCTCCGCACCAACATTGGCAGAATGGTACCAATGTTGAGAGAGCTGTCCCACTGCCTAGTCAAACAGCCAGACATAGTCATACTCACAGACACACACAGCCAACTTCCAATCAAAGATCCAGGCTCTGCCATCACCATCTTTCCTATGTCCGGTCTTACCGAGAGAACCACCAGATGTGGCGGCACAGTGGCATGCTGTTGGAAAGGAGCGGCACTGGGAGTCCTTAACATTTCATAGGTTCAAAGCAGTCTCATTTCAACAAATTAAAAAATGGGCAAGGAAACCTCCAGTTGATTACCATTACCGATCTCCTTCAACAGCTAAATCAGTGCTCCTTCATGTTGAAAACCACTTGGAAGAAACACTGAGGGTAGCAAGAGCTCAGAAGGTAATCTGGGTGGGGAACATCATCATCCATCATTAAGGGTGGCTCAGTAGCACCACCACTGACCGATCTGGTCAAGTACCGACATCAGCCTAGACCAGTAACAGGTTGCAAGAGAATGGGCCGGCATGGTGGCACAGTGGTAGCACTGCTGTCTCATGTCACCAGGGACCCTGCTTCAATTCCAGCCTTTGGTGACTGCCTGTGTGGAGTTTGTACATTCTCCCAGTGTCTGCGTGGGTTCAGGGGAGAGGGGACCTGGATAACATGCTCTTGCAGAGAGTCGGTGAAGACTCAATGGACTAATTGGCCTCCTTCTGCACTGGATGCTATGGTTCTATTAAACAAGCACGAGGGAAAAGTCTGACCTTGTCCTCTTCAATCTACCTGTTGCAGACACATCTGTCCATGGGACAGTACTTGCAGGTGTGATCACCGCACAATTCATATGAAGGCAAAGTCCCATCTTCACCATGAAGACACTCTATGACATTGTGTGACAATACCAACATGTGAAATGGAACAGATTCATCCATGAGGTTCTGTAGGCCATCTGCAGCAGAATTGTATTCCACCACAATCAACACCCTCATGGCTAGGTATATGTCTCATTCTTCCAATATCATCAAACCAGGGCATAAACCCTGGTTAAATGAGTGTAAGAGAGCATAATAGAAACAACACCAATACACCTAAAAGAAACAAGGTGCCAATCCGATGAAACTACAACAGGTGTTCTGATGAAAGATCTTTGGTCTGTAGCTTTAACTCTGTGGAACAACAGTAACCTGACTAAGAACACCAAACAGAGTCTACAAAGCCTGCATTCTCAGCACACTCCTTTACGCAGTGACACCTGGACAACATTTGCTAGTCAGGAAAAGGCTGAACAGTTTTATCCTTTGCTGGTATTTCCCTGTGGCTTTCCCTGACCTTCTGACTATGATGGCTTCCTCTACTCATTAATCTTTTCTGGAGTATATGCTACCCTAGTTCCAACTGTCGATCGATGAATTGAGCGCCATATCCTGTTCTTATGAGGGCATCTTTCAGCGTCTGTAGGTTTGTGACCTATGCCTCGATTGATAAATAATGGGATACTTGCCTTTATCAATCGAGGCATAGATTACATACCTACAGACACCTACAGACACTGAAAGACGCCCTCATAAGAACAGAATATGGCGCTCGACTCATCGATCAACAATTCCGACGCGCCACAGCGAAAAACCGCACCGACCTCCTCAGAAGACAAACACGGGACACGGCGGACAGAGTCCAGTACTCCCCCGGAGTGAAGAAGCTACGACATCTTTTCTGGAGCCTTCAACATGTCATCGATGAAGACGAACATCTTGCCAAGGCCATCCCCACACCCCCACTACTTGCCTTCAAACAACCGCACAACCTCAAACAGACCATTGTCCACAGCAAACTACCCAGCCTTCAGGAGAACGGTGACCATGACACCACACAACCCTGCCACAGCAACCTCTGCAAACATGCTGGATTATCGGCACGGATGTCATCATCTCACGTGAGAACACCATCCACCAGGTACACGGTACATACTCTTGCGACTCGGCCAACATTGTCTACCTGATACGCTGCAGGAAAGGATGTCCCGAGGCATAGTACATTGGGGAGACCATGCAGACCCTACAACAACGGATGAATGAACACCACTCGACAATCACCAGGCAGGAATGTTCTCTTCCAGTCGGGGAACACTTCAGCAGTCACGGGCATTCAGCCTCTGATCTTCGGGTAAGCATTCTCCAAGACGGCCTTCATAACACACGACAACACAGAATCGCTGAGCAGAAACTGATAGCCAAGTTCCGCACACATGAGGACGGCCTCAACCGGGATCTTGGATTCATGTCACACTATCTGTAACCCCCACGACTTGCCTGGACTTGCAAAATCTCACTAACTGTCCTCGCTGGAGACAATACACACCTCTTTAACCTGTGCTTAACCCTCTCTCCACTCACATTGTCTGTATCTTTAAGACTTGATTACCTGTAAAGACTCGCATTCCAACCATTATCTTGTAAATTGAGTTTGTGCCTGTATATGTCCTGTTTGTGAACACAACTCCTCACTCACCTGAAGAAGGAGCGAGACTCCGAAAGCTTGTGCTACCAAATAAACCTGTTGGACTTTAACCTAGTGTTGTGAGACTTCTTACTGTGCTTACCCCAGTCCAACGCCGGCATCTCCACATCATGTACAGTTTCAACCCAACATCCAATTTGACCTTATCATAGAAATCATAGAAACCCTACAGTGCAGAAGGAGGCCATTCGGCCCATCGAGTCTGCACCGACCACAATACCACCCAGGCCCTACCCCCACATATTTACCTGCTAATCCCTCTAACCTACGCATCCCAGGACTCTAAGGGGCAATTTTTAACCTGGCCAATCAACCTAACCCGCACATCTTTGGACTGTGGGAGGAAACCGGAGCACCTGGAGGAAACCCATGCAGACACGAGGAGAATGTGCAAACTCCACACAGACAGTGACCCAAGGCGGGAATCGAACCCGGGACCCTGGAGCTGTGAAGCAGCAGTGCTAACCACTGTGCTACCGTGCCGCCCGGTATCGAACAGCTAACATTTATTTTCAAATCCTTTGATTTAACTTATAACTTGTCTCCACATATTACCCAGCAAGGGATTCGCATTAAAAGGACGTAATTAATGTAACTTTGTCATTCAATAGCTGATACTTACCTTGTGTGTCACAATCAATGTTGGAGCTGCTGTCTTCTGGATGTGACATTAAGCAGAGACGGCAGGGGAACTTCACTGAGGAGCATTCTGGGACAAGTCAGCACAGTCACCTCGATTGAACAGTGGGAAGTGGAAGAATCCCTCCAGTGATAAACAGGAGGAAGAGCATCCAGCAGAGGCGGCAGACAGACTTCACTGAGCAGCATTTTGGGAGAAGTCGGTGCAGTCATCTCAACTGAACAGTGGGAAGCGGAAGAACTGCTGTCAAGGAGTGGTTTTAGCCTGAAACTCTACGTTAGTGTTTCCCTCCCTCCCTCCTCTGACCAAAAAAAGGGCACAGATATTACTGGTCAGAAAGTGATGAGAGACCAATGGATGCACCTGATTGGTGAGGAAGTCCTGGTGGATATTTCCAAACAATATGACATTAAAACTCATTGTTTAGGCAAGGGCATGGAATTATTTTATTTATTTATTTTTTTAAATCTCAAAATATTTAAACTTAAAGGGTTTAGTTGTGGCAGGAGAGCTCGAAGCTGTGGTTTGCTCTTCTTGCTTCATGTGGGAGCCCAGTGCCTGGGCCAATTTGTGCAGGAAGTGTGTCCAGCTGCAGCTCCTGGAAGCTCAGGTTTCGCAGCTGGAACAGTGGCTGGGGACATTGTGGAGAATCCGCAAAACTGAGAGCATTGTGGATAGCACATTTAGAGAGGTGGTCACACCGCAGCTGAAGGGACTTGAGGAAAGATGGGAATGGGTGACCATCAGGCAGTCTATGAGATGTAGGCAGGTAGTTCAGGAGGCCCCTGGGGTTTTGCTCGCAAATCAGTATCTTTCAGGTTGTAATCTTGGGATTACTCCCAATGCCAAGTGCTAGCAAGCACAGAAATAGGAGGATAGTGCAGATGAATGAGTGGCTTAAGAGTTGGTGCAGGAGGGAGGGTTTTAGATTCCTGGATCACTGGGACCATTTCTGGGGAAGGTGAGACCTGTACAGGTGAGACAGTCTACATCTGAACCAGAACAGGACTAACATCCTTGTGGGACGTTTTGCTAGTGCTGTTGGGAGGAGTTTCAACTAATTTGGTAATTCTGTTAGCAGAATAAGGGCACAGAATCATATAGTAAAATCATACAGCAGCGCAGCTATATTAAGTTTCAAGTGAGTAAGGCCAGGCTGAATGGCCTCTACTTTAACGCCAGGAGTATTGCAGGTAAAACGCATGAGTTGAGGGCGATGATTGACATGTGAAAGTGTGATATATTAGCCATCACAGAGACATGTTTTAATAAGGACACAACTGGCAACTCAACATTCTGGGATATAGAATCTTCAGGCGAGACAGGGGAGAAGGTGAAAGAGGAGGAGGCATTGCATCATTAGTTAAGGAGTCAGTTACTGCAATAAGGAGAGAGGATATCTTGGAGGGGGCATCAAATGAAGCTTTGTGGGGTAGAGTTTAGGAATAAAAAAGGGGCAGCCACATTGTTAGGTCTTTATTATATAGATAGTCAGGGAGATATTGAGGAGCAAATATATGCTCAATTTGTGGAGGTGTGTAAAAACAATAACAATAGGGTTATATTAGGTGATTTCAATTTTCCCAACATTAATTGGGATATATATAGTATTAAGGGCTTGGATGGAGTAGATTTCTTGAAATGTGTGCAGGAGAACATTTTAGATCAATATGTGGAGGGTCAAACGAGGGAAGGAGCTGTGCTGCACCTAATTCTGGGGAATGAAGCCGAACAAGTGGTTGCGGTGGTAGTGGAGGAGCATTTTAGAGATAGCAATCACAACATGGTACAATTTAAGCTTGTTAGGGACAAGGAAATGGACAAGCTGCAAAAAGAAGTTTTGGATTTGGGGAGAGCGGATTTTAGTAAAATAAGACAGGATCTGGCCAAGGTAGACTGGGAACAGCTACTAACGGGAACATTTACAGATGGGCAGTGAGGGGCATTCAAAAAGGAAATGGAACAGGTGCAAGCCCAGCATGTTCCCTCTAGGATGATAGATAGGAATAACAAGCCCAAAGAACAATGAATGACCAGAGATATTCAGAACACAATGAGAAGGAAAAGAAAGGCTTTTAAAAAGTACAAGGGGAATCAATCAGTGGAGACATTAGTAAGGTATAGAAAGTGCAGGGTGAAGCTTAAGAAAGCAATTTGGAAAGCAAAAAGGGGATATGAGAAAGCTCTGGCTGATAAAAGTAGGGAAAATCCCAAGATATTCTCTAAGTAAATCAATGGGAAGAGGGTAACCAGGGAAAGAGTAAGGCCCATTAGGGACGAAGGCCGCAATCTGCGGGTGGAGCCAGAGGACATCAATAGACAGTTGAATGAATGCTTCACATTCATCTTCACCCAAGAGAATGAGGATGGTGGTAGGGAATTCAGGTAGAGGGACTGTGAGGTTCTTGAGCAAATTGACATAGGGAAGGACAAGGTATTGGGGGGTGTTGGCAGCCTTAAAAGTGGATAAATATCCAGGTCCAGATGAATTGTGCCCTAGGCTGCTGTGGGAGGCAAGAGAGAAGATTGCAGGAGTTCTGACCCAAAGTTTCAATTCCTCTCTGTCCATGGGGGAGGTCATGATGTGGAGGAGGTGATGGGGGGAGGTGAGAGAGGACTGGAGAACAGCTAAGGTGTTTCCGCTATTGAAGAAGTGTTGTTGAGATAAATCAGGGAACTACAGATCAGTGAGTCTCACGTCAGTGGTAGGGAAACCATTGGATAAACTTCTGAAGGAGAGAATCTATCTCCACTTGAAGAGGCAAAGCTTGATCATGGATAGTCAGCATGGTTTCGACAGAGGGAAGTCATGCCTAACAAATTTGATTGAATTTTTTGAGGAGGTGACCAGATGGATAGATGAGGGTAGTGCAGCCAATGTAGTTTATATGGATTTCAGCGAAGCTTTTGACAAGGTCCCACATGGGAAACTTGTAAAGAAGGTAAATTCACATGGGATACAAGGTATTTGATAAAACAGATTCAAAATTGTCTCAGTTGTAGGAGACAGAGGGTGATGACAGAAGGCAGCTTTAGTGACTGGAAGCCAGTGTCCAGTGGCATACCACAGGAATCTATGTTGGGGTCCCTATTATTCGTTATTTATATAAATGACATTGATGACTATGTGACGGGTAGGATTAGTAAGTTTGCAGATGACACAAAGATTGGCCGAGTGGTTAACAGTGAGGCAGAGTGTCTTGGACTACAAGATGACATAGGCGGAATGGTCAAATAGGTAGATAAGTGGCAGATGGAATTTAACCTTGAAAACAGAGAGGTGATACACTTTAGAAGGAATAATTTGATAAGGAAGTACTCAATGAATGGTAGGACACTCGTAAGTTCTGTGGAACAAAGGGACCTTGGTGCGTTTGTCCACAGATCTCTGAAGGCAGAAGGGCATGTTAGTAGGGTGGTGAAAAAGGCATATGGGACACTTGTCTTTATCAATCGAGGCATAGATTACAAAAGCAAGAAAGTCATGTTGGAATTGTATAAAATTTTGGTGAGGCCACAGCTAGAACACTGTGTGCAGTTCTGGTCACCACGTTATTGGAAGAATGTGATTGATGGGTGCAGAGGAGAATCACCAGAATGCTGTCTGGGATGGAACATTTAAGTTATGAAGAGAGGTTGGGTAGACTTGAGTTGTTTTCGTTGGAGCAGAGAACACTGAGGGGTGACCTGATCCAGGTGTACAAGATTATGAGGGACATGGACAGAGTGGATAAGGAGCAGCTGTTCCCCTTACTTGAAGGGTCAGTCATGAGGGGACATAGGTTCAATGTGAGGGGCAGGAGGCTTAGGGGGGATGTGAGGGAAAACTTTTTTACCCAGAGGGTAGTGACGGTCTGGAATGCGCTGCCTGGGAGGGTGGTGGAGGCAGGTTGCTTCACATAATTTAAAAATTATCTGGATGAGCACTTGGTACATAACAACATTCAAGGCTATGGGCCAAGTGCTGACAGAAGGGATTAGATGGGAGTTCAGGTGTTTCTAATGTGTCAGTGCAGACTCGGTGGGCCGAAGGGCCTCTTTTGCACTGTATGATTCTATGATTAAATCAAGGCCGCATCTGCTTGCTCAGGTGACATAAAAGATGCCCTGGCACTATTTTGAAGAGTAGGGGAGCTATCCCTGGCGACCTGGCCAATATTTATCCCTCAACCAACATCACAAAAACACATTATCTAATCATTATCATATTGCTGTTTGTGGGAGTTTGCTGTTTATATTACAAAAATAATTTTGAATGTATTTCACCAGCTGTAAATCACCCAAGACATCTTGCAGCCATGAAAAGCACTATATAAATTCAAGCTTTTCTTTCTCTTGATAATTATACTGTAATTTCTGAGCCATAGAAGTTTTTTTGAAAAGTTAAGAAAATTTTGGTTGGTGCATTATTTTTCCTAATAGTTTGAATTCCAACACTTACAACACACCCCCTACAGAGTTCAGTGCTTTATGCACTGTATGACATGGTTCTTGATTACACAATTGACTTACGATCAGCAGTTTACAGGTTGCATTAACCACCACGGGGTGTTGTCCTTCAAATCATAAAATTTGCTCTGCATTGAATGCGAAATCCACACTTTGCCCATTCTTTCCACAAGCAGAGCAACTGAACACTTACTCCGTGGGAGTAACTAACCAATTACAACTTTCCCCATACGTCACATACATACATACCAACCACAGCCTCTAAAGCGTACACATGCAACTGAAACCTACCCCAAAATAATCTCTCCAGCCACAAAAAGAAGAATGTGAGATATTTAAAGGCGCCATGCAAGACAAATTACAAAACAGAAAGTAACAAAAAGACGAAATGCAATTGCTTTCTGAAGGAAGAAGACAATTATGCATCGAAGAAAACACCTCAGGCAGGAGGCCAATGCAGAAGTAAACCATAACTGCCAAAAGTTTGACAAGCACTTCTACACTGCAAAACAATGACACAAACCATAACATTCAACAGTTGCCAAACTCTTAGCAGACTGAGACATGGATGTACTAATTCACAATTTCACAAAATCATCAAGATAAAGCAAAATACTGCAGATCGGGGCATCTGAAACAAAAACAGAAAATGCTGGAAAATCTCAGCAGGTCTGACAGCATCAATGGAGAGAGAATAGAGCCAACGTTTCGCGTCTAGATGACCCTTCGTCAGAGCTAAGAGCAAAGAAAATCAGAAGAGATTTGTACTATGAAGGTGGGGGAGCTGTAATTGGACAAAGGAAATGTAAATGATGATGAAGAAGGCTGAGAAAGGTGCTAAAAGTGTCAATTAAATGATCAGAATGTGTGAATGGCAGAATAAAGATACAAATGGTTAAGGGGCTGCCTGAGGAATGTGCCAGTTGTACTGATTGGGGGCAAGATGGAGAGCAAGAATGGAGAAATGGAAAAATGGAACTGAGAATGAAGGATGATAAACAATGAATGAGATGAAAATAAGAAATAAAATAAATGGAAATGGGGTGAAGGTGGAGGGGAGAGTTCATGCTCTGAAGTTGTTGAACTCAATGTTCAGTTCAGAAGGCTGTAAAGTGCCCGTTTGGAAGATGAGGTGTTGTTCCTCCAGTTTGTGTTGAGGTTCACTGAAACATTGCAAACGACCAAGGACGGACATGTGGGCAGGAGAGCAGGGCGGTGTGTTGAAGTGCCATGAGACTGGAAGGTCTGTCTCCTGCTTGCGGACGGAACCTCCAGCATTCTCCCTCCACGTGTGCCCGCCCCCCCGGCCTCTTATCTACTCTTGATCGTTTCATCGAGAATTGTCGGCATGATATCGGCCGTCTCAATTTCTCTGCTCCTCTCAATCACTCTAACCTGTCTCCTTATGAACTTGCTGCACTTGACTCCCTCAGGTCCAAACCTGACCTTGTCATCAAACCCGCCGACAAGGGTAGTGCTGTTGTTGTCTGGCATGGAGACCTCTACCTTGCAGAGCCTGAGCACCAACTCTCAGATGCTTCCTCCTACCTCCCATTGGACCACCACCCCACCACCGACCACCCAGCCACTGTTTCCGGGACTGTCAATGATCTTCACTCCACAGCTTCCAACCTCATAGTTTTTCAACCCCGGACAGCCCGCTTCTACCTCCTTCCCAGAATCCACAAACAGGACTGCCCCGGTAGGCCCATCATGTCAGCCCATTCCTATCCCATTAAACTCATTTCCTCCTACCTTGATTCCATTCTCTCTCCTCTTGTCCAGTCCCTTCCCTCCTACATCCATGATTCTTCCGATGCCCTACGCCATATCAACAACTTCCAGTTCCTGGCCTAAACTGCCTCCTCCTCACCATGGATGTCCAATCCCTCTACACCTCCATTCCCCACCAGGGTGGCCTCAAAGCTCTTCGCTTTTTCCTCGAACAGACATCAGAACAATCCTCATCCACCACCACTCTCCTCCACCTGGCTGAACTGGTTCTCTCACTCAACAATTTCTCCTTTAACTTGTCTCATTTC
This sequence comes from Mustelus asterias, assembly GCF_964213995.1. Lineage (NCBI taxonomy): Eukaryota > Metazoa > Chordata > Chondrichthyes > Carcharhiniformes > Triakidae > Mustelus > Mustelus asterias. The sequence goes on from NC_135802.1 coordinate 105,298,684, forward strand.
CTCCAAATAAAAGGTGTGGCTATGGGCATCCGCTTGGGTCCCAGTTATGCCTGTTTCTTTATGGGTTATGTGGAGCATTCCCTGTTCAAGTCCTACTCCAACCCCCTCCCACAACTCCTTTATTGGTACATCGACGACTATTTCGGTGCTGTTTCACGCTCTGGTCTGGACCTGAAAAAATTTATCAATTTTGCTTCCAATTTCCATCTCTCTATCACCTTCACATGGTCCATCTCTGACACTTCTCTTCCTTTCCTTGACCTCTATATCTCTATTTCTGCTGGTAAACTGTCTATCAGTATCCATTACAAGCTCACCGACTCCCACAACTACCTTGACTACTGCGCTTCACACCCCACATCCTGTAAGGACTCCACCTCATTCTCTCAGTTCCTTCGCCTCCACGGCAACTGTTCTGATGATGCCACTTTACAAAATAGCGCAGACAATACGTCTTCCTTCGTCCTCAATCGTAGTTTTCCACCCACTGTTGTTGACAGGGCTCTCAACCGCGTCTGACACATCCTCCAGGCCACTGCCCTCACCCCCTTCACTCCCTCCCAGAACCAGGATAGGGGCCTCTTTCTCCTCACTTTTCACCCCATCAGCCTCCGCATTCAAAGGATCGTCCTCCACCATTTCCGCCAACTCCAGCATGATGCCACTACTAAACACATCTTCCCCTCAGCATGTTTCACAGTATCTGTGGGGAGAGAATGGAGCCAACGTTTTGAGTCTAGATGACCCTTCATCAGAGCTAAGAGCAAAGAAAATCAGAAGAGATTTATATAATGAGCGTGGGGGAGGGGGAGCTGTAATTTGACAAAGGAAATGTAAATGATGATGAAGAAGGCTGAGAAAGGTGCTAAAAGTGTCCATTAAATGATCAGAACATGTGAATGGCATAACAGAGGTACAGATTGTTCCGTCAGCATTCCACAGGGGCCATTTTCTCCAGGACACCCTGGTCCACTCCTCCATCACACCCAACACCTCATCCCCTGCCCACGGCACTTTCCCATGCAACTGAAGAAGGTGCAACACCTGCCCCTTTACCTCCTCCCTGCTCACCATCCCAGGGCCTTTCAGGTGAAGCAGCACTTCACATGCACCTCTTTCAGTCTGGTCTATTGCATTCGCTGCTGCCAATGTGGTCTACTCTACATGGGAGAGACAAAACGCAGACAAAACGCTTTGCTGAACACATTCAGTCCACCCGCAAGCAGGATCCAGACCTTCCTGTCGCTTGCCACTTCAACACACCACCCTGTTCTCCTGTCCATATATCTGTCCTTGGCCTTTTGCAATGTTCCAGCGAACCCCAACACAAACTGGAGGAACAGCACCTCATCTTTCGACTGAGCACTTTACAGCCTTCCGGACAGAACATTGAGTTCAACAACTTCAGAGCATCAACTCTCCCCTCCACCTTCACCCCATTTCCATTTATTTTATTTCTTCTTTTCATCTCATTCATCCATTTTTATCAGCCTTCATTCTCACTTCCATTTTTCCACTTCTCTATTCTCGCCCCTAACACCCTCCCCATTCAGGGCAACTGCCATACTCCTCAGGCAGTCCCTTAACAATCTGTACCTCTGTTATGCCATTCACACATTCTGATCATTTAATGGACACTTTTAGCACCTTTCTCAGTCTTTTTCATCAACATTGACATTTCCTTTGTCCAATTACAGCTCCCTCTCCCCCTCGCTCATGATATAAATCTCTTCTGATTTTCTTTGCTCTTAGCTCTGATGAAGGGTCATCCACACTTGAAACGTTGGCTCCATTCTCTCCCCACAGATACTGGTGAAACATGGTGAGAATTTCCAACATTTTCTGTTTTTGTTTCACAAAATCACTGTTGTTTGATTATTCCAGAATATAAATAAATCCATTAATTTATGATCTTTGCATTTTTTCTACATCTAAGAAAATGTTGCAATTTTACACTGAATTCTACAGTGAAGCATAAAAGATAAAAGAGCAAAAGCAACAGACACTTGCATCAGCAAAGTTTGCAAAAACCTGGCAATATACTTAATTAATAATTGTTAGAGAAGGGCAACTAAAACACTGCACCCGAATTTGCAGCCTACCTTTTAGTAAAAAAGACAAAATTACAAAAACAAAGCCCACTGTGACTTATCAATCTCCTATGGAAAGTGCAATAATGATTTCATAGGCACAGCACCACAGATCACATCAAATGGGGAACTAGCCATCGAGCCAAAAATGCCCAGAAAGTACTGAACTAAGACAAATTATATGGTGGTTATGAATCCAAAAGCAGCCTTTAATAAGACCAAGAACAATTGTTATGTGCAATGTATTAGGCAACCTGGTAAAGAAGAGTTTGGATATCTAGAGGAGCACATCTGGATTCAAAACTTACATAGGACAGCCATTTAATTTATGCTAATTTCAAATCTGATAAATACTGCACAAATGGCTTCTTCCATATAAAGTCAGGAGGAATAGGTACTATTAAAAACAAAACTACTTAAACCCTTAAATATGCCTGGCACGTTCCCTTGTTCTCTAATCTCATTGTACTGAGGAGGACCGTCCAGCTTAGGCATTATGTTACTGTTACCCAGTTTTCCACCTCAAACCAAATCCTTTCTCGATCATCACTTCGGACTATTAGAGCCTTGAAAATTTTACACAAGATATTTCCTGGTATAAATTCCATGTCTTAAATAAGACAACAATATTGAATTAAAATGGGTCTCTTATGATTCAGCTCAACTTAAAGACATACAAACACATGATTTAGGAGCTGGAATAGGCCATTCAGTCCCTTTAGCCTGCTCCACCACTTGATAAGATCATGGTTGATCTGATTGTGGCCTCAACTCTAATTTCCTGTCTGACCTCTATACCCTTTGACTTCCTTGTCCGTCAAGAATCTATCAAACTCCCCATAAAAACATTCAGTGGCCTTGCACTGCTTTCTGGGGAAGAGAATTTGGAAAATCAGTGACCCTGCCAGAGAAAGAATTTCTCCTCAGCTCTGACTTAAACAGGAAACCCTTATTTTTAAAATTGTGTCTCCTTGATCTAGTCTCTTCCACAAGGGGAACCATCCTCTTAGCATCCTCCCGGTCAAGTCCCCTCAGAGTCTTATACATTTCAATAAGATCATCTCTCATTCTTCTAAACTCCAATGGATACAGGCCCATCCTGTCCAATTTTTTCCAACAACATAACCTCCTCATCCCAAGAATCAGTCAAGTAAACCTTCCTGAACTGCTTCTATATTATTTCCTTTTTCAAAAAGGGAGATCAGAGCTGTACACAGTGTTCAATTATTTGAAGTACCTGCATACAAACATTTTGTGATTCATGTGCCAGAACACCCAGATCCCTCTATACCGTTGAGTTTTGGAATCATTTCCAGATCCCTCTTACCATTGAATTCTGCAATCATTTCCATTTTAATAAGATACTGCTTCCCTATTCATCCTATCAAAGTAGAGAAGTTCATATTTTCCCAAATTATACTCAAGCTGCCAATTTCTTCCCGACTCACTTAAATTTCTAAATTCCTTTGTAAATGCTTTATGGTCTCCTCTCAATTTACTTTGTTACCTATTCTGTAGATTTAGTAACCATACATTTGGTCCTTTTATTCAAGTCATTTATATAGATTGTAAACAACTGAGGTGCCGCACTGATTCTTGTGGTACTCCATGGTTACAGCTTGCCAACTTGAAAATAATCCATTTATCCATAATCTCTGCTTCCTCTCTGTTCATGTAATATGTTACCCACTACACCATGAGCTCTTATTTTGCATTGTTCCATCTGATGTAGCACATTATCAAATGTCTTTTGGAAATCCAAGCACGTCACAATTATAGGCTCCCTTTACTTCCTCAAAGAAATCATGTTAGTCTGCCTAATTACATTGATATTTTCTGAGTGCCCTGCTATAACCTCCTTAATAATAGATTCTAGCATTTTCTCCATGAAAGATGTTAGGCTAACTGGGCTATATTTACCCATGTTTTGTCTCTTTACTTTCTTGAATAGAAAAGGTACATTTGCTATTTTCCAATCTGTTGGGACGTTTCCAGAATCTAGGGAATTTTGAAAAATTAAACCAATCAATTTACTATTTCCACAGCCACTTATTATTGGACACGAGAATGAAATCCATCAGGTCCTGGTGACTTGTCAGCCTTTAGTTCCACACTTTCCCCAGTGATTGTAATTGTTTTAGGTTCCTCCTTCCTTTTCATCTCTTGATTTCTAAGTATTTCTGGAATGTTATTTGTGTTTTCTATAGTGAAGTCAGACACAAAACATCTGTTCAGTACATCAACCATTTCCTTATTTGCCATTATTAATTCCCCAGACACTCTCTCCAGAAGAACAAAGCTCATTTTAGTTACTATTTTCCTTATTAAATAATTGTAAAAATGCTATTATTATCTTTCTAGCTAGCTTTCTCTCACATTTTTTCTTTCACAGGATGTGGGCTTTGCTGGCTTGGCCAGCATTTATTGCCCATCCCTAATTGCCCTTGAGAGGTGGTGGTGAGCTATTCTCTTGAACCACTGTAGGCCTTGTTGTAGGTATTCCCACAGTGGTATTAGGGAGGGAGTTCCAGTATTTTGACCCAGCGACAAAGAAGAAACTTTGATCTAGCTCCAAGTCAGAATGGTGTGTGACTTGGAGAGGAACTTGTAGGTGGTGTTGTTTCCATGCCCTTGTCCTTCTAAAAGGTACAGGTCATGATTTTGGAAGGTGCTGTTGAAAGAGCCTTACTGAGTTGCTGTAGATGGTACACACTCTGCCACTGTGTGTTGGTGGCGGAGGGAGTGAATGTTTGTGGATGGGGTGCCTATTAAACTGGCTGCTTTGTCCTGGATGGTGTTAAGCTTCTTGAGTGATGTTGAAGATACACATCCAGGCAAGTGGGGAGTATCCAAGTTTGACTCGTGCCTTGTAGGTAGGGGACATGCTTTGGGAAGTCGAGGTGAGTTACACTCCTCAAAATTCCTAGCTTCTGATCTGGTCTTGCAAACACAGTATTTATATGGCTGGTCCAGTTCAGTTTTGCTCAATGGTAACTGGACAACCGTTCACTATTACTGCTACAAGAGAAAAATACTGCAGATGCTGAAAACCTCAAAGAAAACAGAACATGCTAGAAATACTCAACAGATCAGACAGCACCTGTAGAGAGAGAAAATGATTGGTCAACAGACTTTTGTCAGACCTGGTAAAAGTTAGGATGGAACAGGTTTCAAATAAAGAGATGCAGGAAATGTGGGGTTGAGGATGTGGCGAAAAGAATAAAGGTAAAGTCGCTTGTTAGTACGGAGCTCAATTATCATTGAAAAGAGAGACATGTTGCTGAAGCTTTCTGACTTGCACTCATCAGGACAAATACAAGAATGCTAAATTTCAAACATTCACAATAGTTTATACTTTAGGAGAAAAGGGTGCTGATTGTTTGGCAAGTCTCCATTTTTCCCTTATGAGGGAAAATATTTGAAGGGCTAAGGGAAAGAGGAGATTGAGACAAATTGATAGCTTCTTCAAATATGTGAGAATCATAAGGGGCCAAATGGCTTCCTTCAGTGCTGTAAGGTATTATTATTCTGCGTATGTGCCTGAACAAGTGAGTGCCTGCAGGTTACACAGAAACAGCTCAATCAAATGACAGCCTCACCTATACATACACGCATGTAATGCAGAGGTCACAGCAATGAGGAATGGAATGTTTTGGAAGATCATCAATCAGTGGCTGCACCTGCCCCACCTCTCCAGCTAACACAGCACAGACCAGGGAGCGTACCAGCCGTCATGGCAGTCCCAAGTGTTCAGCTGTTCATTGCTTTATCCAACCAAATCAGGATGTTATTACATAGCATTTGTAAGTGCAGGAATAGTCGTCACTTCTTTTTCCTTTTTGAAGTATATTTTTCTTGTTTCCTTCTCCCTCTCAAATTATGCAGTTATTCACAATTTTAAAACTAAGAATGCTTTAGGACAAATCAAATACTATCAGGAATAAGTTTAGGAGTAAATGGTTTTAAAAGTGAAAAACACTTTTCAGAAGTTGAAAAACAAAAAGATATGAAGGAGATTATATACATCTACATACACATATACAGGTGTGTGATATGGGACCAAACTTATAATGCAGGTATAATCATTTACGTTATTGTTACACCTACTGTTCTGTGCCAGAAGTTGAGGCTGTGGCCTTACTTTGGGATTCCACAAGCAATATGAGACCTCGTACTGACAACTGGTAGTCCTGGCACCTGACCCTTGTCTAAGCCCAATATAAGACCAATTTTAAAGGCTGATTCCAGCTGTTGAGGCCTTCCCTCTTAACTGTCTTTTGATTCTTGGCTACTCCTAATCAAATGTAGTGAACAGGTTAAAATACAGAGAGGCACACAGCAAAAGAAAAACTCTCCTCCTGTAATAAATGCAATATTCACAAACACTCCAAAGTTGGTACTTTCCATGGGAGTCATCCACTTTCAACCACATAAATATGAAAAAGACGGATTCCATTCCTCTAGAAAGCCACTAATTATCTTTCAATTTTTCAAGATTTGTTCCTTGGTTAAATCCTTTGTGACAACATTAAGCATTTATTATTTAGTTTGAGCTGACTTAATAGCATTAAATAAATACTGTAAAAAAGCTGGCTACATCACTGATATAAAAATAAATTTCAGCTAAAATGTAACTCATTTATCACCAAGTAGTTGAGTAAAAAAGCTTGAGAGAGACCAAAAGACAGTAAAAAAGCTTCCTGCTTCACAATCGCACGCAAACTCTTACAACAAACATTTTGGATAAGAAACTGCAAAATACCTGTGGAGCTCATTACAACAACAACCTGTATTTATATAGCACCTTTCGTGTAATATTTATTTATTAGTGTCACAAGTAGGCTTACATTAACATTGCAATCAAGTTACTGTGAAAATCCTCTAGTCGCCACACTCCGGCGCCTGTTCGGGTACACTGAGGGAGAATTTAGCATGGCCAATGCACCTAACCAGCACGTTTTTCGAACTGTGGGAGGAAACCGGAGCACCCAGAGGAAACCCAGGCAGATATGGGGAGAACGTGCAGACTCCGCACAGACAGTGACTCAAGCCAGGAATTGTGAGGCATAAAAGATCCTAAGGTGCCTCAGAGAAGTTTCAAGTAAATTTTGACGCCAAGTCACATAAGGCAATATTAGGGCAAATGGCCAAAATTTGGGCAAAGAGGGAGGTTTTAAGGAAGTCTTAAAGGAGGAAAGAAAGGTGGAGAGGGAAATGATTTAGGGATGGACTTCCAGATCTTGGGGCCTAGGAAGCTGATGGTGGAACAATTAAAAATGATAATGCTTAAGGAGCCAGAATTAGATCTGCACAGATATCTTGCAGGGTTGAAGGAGATGAAAGAGATGGGGAGGGGTTAGGCAATGGAGGGAGATGAAAAAAGGATGTGAATTTTAATATCAAGGTATAACTTGACTAGAAGTCAGTGCAAGTCTAAGAGCACAGGAGTGATAGGTAAAAAAAAATTGAGGCAAGTAAGGAAACGCAACTGAATTTTTGATGACCACATTTAAGGAGGGTAGAATATAGGTCCACCAGGACTGTGTTGGAATAGTCAAATCTAGAGGTAGCAAAGTCATGAATGAGGGTTTCAACAGCAGAGGGGCAAGGTTAGGCACTGATATGGAGGTGAAAATAGGCAGTCTCAGTGATGATATACATATTCATCGTTGGACATTCATCTTGGGGGTCAAGTAAGGACACCAAGGTTGCGGTCTGTCAGGTTCAGCCTCAGGCTATTGCCAGGGAGACAGATGGAATCATTCGTGGGAAAGAGTTTGTAACTGGGAGCAAAGACTATGGGTGGTATTTTACAGCCTCACTCATCCCGAAACTGTAAAATCTTGGCCGAGGTCAATGGACCTTTCCATTGTCCGCCCCTCGCCCGCTTCAATTCCCATGGTGGGCGGGGCGGTAAAATTCTAGCCAATGACTTCAGTCTTTCCAATATTTAACTGAATAAAATTTCTGCTCATCCAATACACGGTGCCAAATAAGTAGTCTGACAATTTAAGGACAGCAAAGAGGTTGAGAGAGGTGGTAATGAAGTGGTACTAGATATCATCACTGACGGTGTGTTTTTCGGATGATGTTGTCAAGCAGCAGCATGTAGATAAGAAATAGGAAGGGCCAAGAGGTATTGGCGCAAAAGCAGAGAAAAAAACTATTGCAGGTAATTCTTTGGTTACGATTAGATAAATAAGGATTAAACCATGAGGGCAGTCTCACCTAGCTAGACAATAGTGAAGAGGAATTGGAGGAGGATGGTGTTGTCAACCATGTCAAAATATGCAAATAGAGCAAGAAAAATGAGGAGATATATTTAATTTTGTCGCAGTCTCACGGGGTGTCATTTGTGACTTTGATAAAAGCCATTTCAATACTGTGGTAGGGATAGAATCCTGACTAGAGGGCTTCAAGCGTCAAGTTCCAGAGAAGATAGGAACAAATCAGGTGGGTGAGGCAACAAATATTTTGAAGGACTTTGGAAAGGGAAGGAAGACTGCACATGTGCATAGTAGTTTGCAAAAATAGCGGAGTCAAGCATTGCTTTTTGAGGAAATGGGTAATGACAAGAGTTGAAAAGCAAGAGTGCTGGAAGCTGAAGAGAAGGAATCACATTCATATTGGTAGGAAAATAAGTTGTGACTAATACATAAGGAGGCTAGAAAGGATACAGATAGGTTAAATGAGTGGTCAAGATCTGGCAAATGGAGTGTAATGTGGGAAAATGTGAGGTTTTCCATTTTGGCAGGACAAATAAAAAAGCATATTATCTAAATTGTGAAAGATTGCATAGCTCTGAAATGTAGAGGGATTTGGATGCTCGAGTGCATGAATCACAAAAGGTTAGTATGCAGGTGCAGCATGCAATTAGCAGAGCTAATTTCATGGGGAACTGAATACAAAAGTAGAGAGGTTATGCCTCAGTTATCCAGGTGAGACCATATCGAGAGTAGTGTATGCAGTTCTGATCTCCTTATTTAAGCAAAGATGTAAATGCATTGGAAGCAGTTCAGAGAAGATTTACTAGATTAATACCTGTGATGGATGGGTTGCCTATGAAAATGGTTGGACAAACTAGGCTTGTATCCTCTGGAGTTTAGAAGAGGTGACTTGATCGAAACATACAAGATCCTGAGGGTAGATTTGGAAAGAATATTTCCTCTTGAGGGAGAATCTAGAACTAGGGGCCACTGTTTAAAAATGAGGGGTTGCCCATCTAACACAGAGATGAGGAGAAATTTGAGGGTTGAGAGACTTTGGAATTCTCTTCCTCAAAAGGTGATCGAGACACGAGTCTTTAAATTGCTTTAATGCAGAAGTAGATAGATGCTTAATAAGCAAGGGGGAAGGGGGGGTGAAAGATTAGCGGAGCAGCAAGGAACATGAAGTTGAGGTTAAAATTAGATCAGCCATGATCTTCTGGAGGGAGAAGGGAGAGAGGTGTTAATTAGTCACTTGCCTCTATGCTACAAGTCAGTTTATCTGGCCATTCATTCATTATACCTTCAATCCATTCCAACTTGATTAATGCTGCAGTTCAGCATTAGGTATCCCTCTCACAAGGTAAAAAGAAGCACAGAAGTCCAGCAACATTGTTAATAAATACATTGCTAATCTGGGGCCTTGTTGTTATGAGCAGTCCAATATCATATAGGTTCCATGTTTTGCACCATGTTAGTTAATCTTAGCTAGGACAATGATAGTGGTACTAAGGTGGGGCGTAGTGGTATTGTCACTGGACTAGTAATCCAGAGACCATGGATAATACTCCATGGATCCAGGTTCAAATCCCACCATGGCAGATAATGAAATCTGAATTCAATAAAAATCTACAATTAAAAATCTAATGATGATCATAAAACCATTGTTGATTATCATAAAAACCAATCCAGTTCACTAATGTCCTTTAGGGAAGGAAATCTGCTGTCCTTACTTGGTCTGGCCTACATATAGCTCAAGATCCAGAGCAATTTGGTTGACTGCAAAATTGCCTCAATTTGAGCGCAATTAGGAATGGGTAATAAACGCAGGCCTAGCCAGCGATGACAACATCCCATGAATGAATAAAAAAAACATTGTGTTCACTAGCGGCACGGTGGCACAGTGGCAAGCACTGCTGCTTCACAGAGCCTCCCAGCTTGGGTCACTGTCTGTGTGGAGTTTGCACATTCTCCCCATGTCTGCATGGGTTTCCACTGGGTGCTCCGGTTTCCTCCCAGAGTCCCAAGATGCGCGGGTGAGGTGGATTGGCCATGCTAAATTGCCCACTAGTGTCAGGGGGACTAGCTAGGATAAATGCATGGGGTTATGCATTTATCCTCAGGGATTATGCATCCTGAAGTGTATAATCCCTGAGTGGGATTGTGGTCGGTGCAGACGTGATGGGCCGAATGCCTCCTCCTGCACTGTATGATTCTATGAGTTTGGTGGACCAAATATCGAAGAGGCTCCATACTCATGGAGACTTCAAGTCTGTGTTACTTCCTATGATTGAGCAACCTGCCAGAAATTCTGCACAGTCACATTAAAATTTAAAGAAGAAATCCAAACATCCAGCAATAAATTGACAGACCTACAATACAAAATTTAATACTTTTAAACAAAAGCAAACTTTACTGTACATCAAAAAGTGCTGTTAATGTAACACTATAATTTACAATTATTTATATTATGAATTTGTTTTCCTTAAGGAGTCCCTTACCCATTACAACAATCTTGAAAGTTCATTGTCATCTCGGGAGACCAACCCAAATATATGCCTCCAGAATTTACTTCAATTCTCCTCAGTTTTTCAGTTATAAGATTTTATGAGGGTCCATCCATTATCTTTTTGGCTACGTGACCCTCCATATTTTCTTTATGGACCTCATGAATGTGGACGCATCAGGTTACCAGTAAATATCCAACTACCTTCTAATGCTGTTGACCGCTTTCTGACACAAGGTGCTGTGAGGACCACTGTAGATGTTGTCCAAGCTTGCGCAAATATTTCAGCTGCTTTTCCATCACAAAATCCAAACTGAGATAGAGATCTCAGATGGTGGCACGGTGGCACAGTGGTTAACACTGCTGCCTCACAGTGCCAGGGACCCGGATTCAATTCCCAGCTTGGGTCACTGTCTGTGCGGAGTCTGCACATTCTCCCTGTGTCTGCATGGGTTTCCCTCTGGGTGTTCCAGTTTCCTCCCACAGTCCAAACACGTGCTGGTTAGGCTGACTGGCCATGGTAAATTGCCCCTTGGTGTTAGTGGGGTTAGCAGGGTAAATACGTGGGGTTACGGGCATAGGGCCTGGGTGGGATCATTGTCGGTGCACTCAATGGGCCGAATAGCCTCCTTCTACACTGTAGGGATTCTATCTACCTGCATTCTACGTAGTGAATGATTAAGCTTGTATTTCCTCTGCTTAAAGTGCACACCTAACCAACTATCATCTCCTGTTCCCTCTCTCAATCTGGTGAGATGCAGTTCACACTAAAGCTATGTTAAAACTACCTGCTTTCATCAGCAAACACCCGGTTAACTTAAACAAAAGAACGTTCCAGTCCCACAGCCATCTCTATGACAACATGGCATGCTTTGGGATGGTCTCACATAGAAACATAAACAAATTATTTTAATTTTAATGCTACTCTTTGATTCTATAATCTGCATAAATAATTGATATTGTTAATGGAATATTAAGATGCTTTCTCCAGACTCCCTTCCTTCCATCTGGAAACTATGAACATAATTTAAATCTTTAATTGTAGTAAGGACAGATCTTTTGACTCTATTATGCTAAGACAGAAGACCCCTGTTGTTTGTGGTTTTCACACTGTTAACAGACCTCAGTTACTTTTGAAGCATAATCAACTTCATGCTTGTTGGAATTGGATTTATATCAATTATTACCAGTTTCTCAATCAGGCTTTTTCATTTATCTTACATTTATCACTTTAATTCCTTAAACTAAATGTTATATTCTAAAATATATGTATTATGATCTAGATATTCACAACATAATACAAACCTTTTCAACTGGCCCCCTTTAGAAATAATGATCACAACATAAACTCCTTTCTAAGCATAACACTGTTGCTAAATTAGTTCCTAATTAACTGGGATTCAATTATATAACAAAAAGGTCTCCTTTTAACAATACAACATACACCAATTGGTACAAGGCCAGAAAGTACATCATATCAACTCCAGTGAGGAGAAATTACAATCTTTAACTCTGTTCAGTTCAGATGATCTCAATGTCAATGGAGTCACTCACACATACAAAATCATCCACATGTCACTGAAGTATACAACCTCACTAGCATTCATCCTGGGCCTAATGTGAAATCAACAATGTTCCTCTTTTTTTCTGATATTTGAACTCATATTTTCAGTTTTTCTTTTCTGGAATTCCTTGTGCCATTATCTCCAGTGATTCCCTTGATTCAAATTTTCTATGAAGCATTTATTTGACAATAGATAGTGACATCTATTGCACAATGATCATTCATGTATAGCAGCTGCCGGTGCAACTTTCAGAAATGTATTACAATGCAGTACAGTGCATAGCATATGAAGCAGTTTTCCTTGGAACCTGTATACAGAGGAAAATCATTGTGCTTTCACAACTGCCATACTAATTCTCCCATTCTACATGGGATAATCTTATAACTACTGTTATCACCATCCTTACATGTTATTTAGCATCAGAGACTGCATAACATCAAAAGCAATAAATTATTTAAAGTATGCTACTTATTACATATACTTATGTTATTTCATCATACACCACACCAGCAACAAAAAGTAAACAAGCAACCAAAAGATGGCAAAATGAAACAAAAACACTGCTGTTCTTGACTTGGAAGAGTTTTAGGCCAATATAATTAATTCATTACATTTTTCAAAATAGATTTCAATCACAGGTATCATATTCTTAAAATGAATGCTAAACGGCAAAATCAATACTTGTGTAGTACAGTATTCATAGACAAATTAAATCTAGATAAAAAAGCAGAATATAGAAAACGTTAATCTTGAGCACTATTTCAAGTTAAAACACAGAGGATGAGAGAGAAAGACTGGTAAAGGACATAGCAAAGATTCATGCCAGAACACACTTTCACGTGGTCATAATGTTGAATGATTTTCTGGTTACTGCTATTACATTTTTGGATTGTTCTACCAGATATTTTCCTGTGGTTCAGAGTCATGTATCACTTTTATAAGTGAGGTTTTGCCCACTAAAACCAGACCTTTACTTGTCCAATGCTTAGGCAAATACAGCAAGCTCAAAGATTAAGAGAATCCTCATCATGTACTAGATACATTGTGTGCCACCACATGCATTTCTTACCTCCATAAAGGCAGAAGAATAAACATTACATCAGTTAGCTTGGGCTATAATCTACAAGATAGATTCATTAAATAGTAAATAAAAATAATTCTCTATTAAATAAAGCAGTTGCTTATAAGTACAGAATTTACTGGTCCACTGTGGAATACAAAAATTAACAATTCTCCTCAACTAACTCCAAAGTAAACGAGTTTGGAAGGTTGTCCCTTGCTAACTTGTGGTGTTTCGGCAGAAGTCTCTGCTATACTATTATACACAACAGTTTCAAAATGTGTTCTGAGCTGGACGAATGCATACAAATGTAAGTCTACATTAGATAGCTCCTGCTGCTGCAAATCAAATGCTGCCTATCAGAACTCAACACCTTTCTCATTGACTCAAGTCTCGAATTCCTAGGCCCATAGAGATTCAAAGCAGTGTTCATGCACAGAAAACTTACACTGTGTTTTAAAGCCATCTCTTAACTTATGGTAGAATTCAATGGCTTGATTCACTATCTTGGAAACAATTACCGAAATCTTTCTGGCGTTTACATTGGCCGACGGTGCACCCCCACTACGGGGGCGAGAGGGGCGTTCAACAGTAAACCCCGTTGACAATGGCGGGACCATAACATCCCACCACCAGTGAATGTGCTGTGGATGGGGAGGCAAATCCCACCTTTAATCCTGTGCTAAAACAACCCAACAGACACCTATCAATCACAGAATACTTTCACATGTGACCCTTGGTTCACTAAAATAAGGAACATGCCTTTACTTGTCCAACATCCAAGTAAAATAGTAAGCCCAGGGATCAAAGAAAGAACGCTCAACACTACCCTTAAGTATACTATGTTAGTGAATGCTACTGTACACAACAGACAAGGCAAACAAGTACAATGTTCAAATTTGCATATTGTCTTCTGAAAACGTGCATTGGATAACTGTTTTTAAACTAATTTTCTCTTTCACATATTGACTGCCAGAGCATTTTAATAATTTTCTAATTTTTTAAGTTCAGTTTTATTTAGATGTATATTCTTCTGGACTTTCACATCTGCTCTCATAACTTGTTAATGGATGCAAACAGAGACACTGTAGGTGATCCTAATAGCCAGTTAGTGAGGGGAGAAAAAAAGTATCTATAGTTCATTAAGGGGCATCACATTTGCCACAACTTAGCTCTGAGCCTTCAAGATAGTTATGTTGCCAGTGCTTGGATGGAACTAATGATCCAGATAAGAACTGACATATCAGCACAAGTCATAGCTGGCTTTTCACATCTATGTGACACATCCAAATCAGGCACAATGTAGTGTATAATAGGCATCTAACTTTCATTAGTCATGTTTGTACACAGTGAACTAGTATATTTTAAATAATTGAATGCTTTCATTTTACTGAACATTTGCAGATTAACCACAATTTGCCAAGGATGAAATACAAAGCTATTCAAAGCAGAATTCAATCTATGTTTAAGTCAAACCCACAAAATCATAGGTCATTCACTCCCACTATATAGAATTTCTATTCTAAGCTTAAAAGATTAAGAAGGTAGATATACTCTGCCAACAATCTGAAACATTGCTGCACAGTAACATTTTCAGTCAGCAGCATCAATGTTTTACTGCTGCTGCCTCTGGCTGAAAATCATACTCTACGTGCCATGAGAGTTCTGAGCATCTGCGTCACAAGCATCACAAATCCATATAAAGTTCCACTCACAGCAATAAATTTTGAATGTACTGAGGCAAGAGGGCCCAACCTATGAAAACATGAAATTATACTATTTAATTTTTTGAAGTACATAAGAGTTTTGGAAGCAGCTAAGGACCCAATTCTGCAACAATTCTGTCACTTCATACGTGCCACATTGTCGAAACCTGGTTACAGTAATGCACAAATAAAAAATATATCTGCCAAATTTCACAGACATTTTAAGTTATACAAAGACTAGTTTGCGAGATTCAGTCCTGCCTGTTATTAGTTAATATGAATACAGGATGAACAGGTGATAAAAGCAAAATATTGCAGATGCTGGAATCTGAAACAAAAACAGAAAATGCTGGAAAATCTCAGCAGGTCTGACAGCATCTGTGGAGAGAGAATAGAGCCAACGTTTCAAGTTTAGATGACCCTTCGTCAGAGCTCAACTATGAACAGGTGGTTGCAGGAACAGATATTAAAAATCTCTTAGTGTAACTAAAAAGCCAAGTATCTCAGAAATATCTCAAGCTGGTGTGCATGCAATGAATTACTTTGAAGTAAAATTGCTGAAGCAGGTAAACATGGCAGTAATTCTGTGCTTAGCAAGGTCATATAAATTCATTAAAGTGAATGACCAGTTAATCTGTTTTCTTTTGGTGCACTGGTTAACGGAAGAAAGTTAATTGCAACATGGAAAGAATTCCCTGTCCTTCTTCCAATTTAATCTTCACTGGGGTGAAGAGTTTGATGTAAAGTTTCACCTGGGGGTGACATCTAACTGCCATCTCACAACTGCACCAGGACTCAGGTTGTAGAATGGAATTAAATCCTCAATCTCCTGACTCAGATAAAAGTGCTAACAACTAAGGCAAGCAGACAGACATTTATAAAATTTGATTATTAATGTACAATTTATAGCAATCTTTCTTCAAGCTAATGCACTGCTGTAACGAAACTTGGCTGCATGTGCATGTTTCTATAATTTTAACAAACTGCCATTTCTGTGTTCCCTGATACAAAAGAAATTTGAGTCAATTATTGAAATTAACACAAAGAAACCCATGTCTGCGGCGGCATAGGTGGCCCCCATTGGCCAGCGGTGGGATCTCCTGATCCTGCCGCTGTCGACAGGATTTCCCGTTCTATGCATCCCAGCCACCGGGAAACCCGCGGCAGGGATTTGCCGTCAGCAGGACCAGAAGAGCCCGCCGGTGAGAACAGCCAGAAAATTCCAGCCAAAGTTTGCAAAATTGTGAACTAGAAACCAAACTAGAAATGTATATAGTTGCTTTAGGGTGATGACCACTGCCCTGACAAGAAAATATTCCCTTTATCCAATTCATTTTAACAAAGGTATGGAAAATAAGTTTTAATCAACATAATTTCTCTAAACGTCCTTTCATTATTCTTCTCAATCTGCACACGTGACACTAAATGGAAATTATGCACTATCTACTTAGCCATAACAACTTTACCTGATTTGATTTGCATATTTACACTCATTAGTCCAATAACAAATCAGTTACAGCTCTGCCAAACAATTATGCTGCAGTCAACAACTTCCAGTCTAAATTCCTCCTGTAAATCATCCACTCTTTATTAAAACATAGATTAAATTGATATGTATCTGCAAACTAAACATTGAGAACAAGAAAAATCCACATGGCCTATAAAGTCTCTTTCTACCTCAACCATATAAAATATAAGCTATATAAAAAGCGTTTTAACATACTTGCCTGTGAGAAACATCGACAAAATCACCAAACTCAAACAAAATTATCAATCACCATATACTTATTACTAAAGAAGTAACGATATGATAGAGTGATATACAAGGTCTATGCTATGTTCATACATAAAGGATTACATGGCTAGCAATAAACTCATATTGTACCTCCTAAAGTATTAGAGCAAAGAAAATGAAGCATTAAACATGATTCAACTTAAAAGGTTTGAAGACAGCATTGTAACAAGTATTAGGCTTCAGCAAATACAATGATATATTAACTGTTGCAGTGTAAAATGAAGTTAGCTACAGTAATCAAGACATCTATTCTGAAGCAGAATTTAGTACGAAAAAGTTTCTGCCTGTTGGAACTAAATCTGACTTGTGCTGCATTTCACCTTGTATTTTAATGTCACAAATATGACAATTATGCTACTTTTAAAAGATCATTTTGGGCTACAGCCTCTTAGAAGAATGTCTTGTTAAAACAACAGTATTTAAGCATTAAATAATGCATACCAAATAATTTGAAAATTACTGACAGAATAAAGTATAGGTGGCCCAGTATATATTATTGGACCTTAACTTCCACAGACTGGCAGAGTCAGATTGCCATGACAGCCAGCAAGGGGGCTGAGGATTGTGAAATTGGTGGTGGTACAGGTTGGTAGAGGTTGGGGGGGGGGGGAGAGGTTGCACAGTTGGGAAATAAATTTGGACAGTCAGGGGAGGGGGCAAGTCAGTTCTGAGTGAATGGGTTTCCTCCGGGTGCTCCGGTTTCCTCCCGCAGTCCAAAGATGTGCGGGTTAGGTTGATTGGCCATGCTAAAATTGCCCCTTAGTGTCCTGAGATGCATAGGTTAGAGGGATTAGCGGGTAAAATATGTAGGGATATGCAGGTAAAATATGTAGGGATATGGGGGTAGGGCCTGGGTGCGATTGTGGTTGGTGCAGACTCGATGGGCCGAATGGCCTCTTTCTGCACTGTAGGGATTCTATGATTGATCAAGGGTTCAAGGAGTCTCCTGGGCATTCCAAGGTTGGGTGGAGTCCCGTTGGGTGAGAGTGGGTGCAGTCAAGGAGAGTCCCCTGGGATAGCTGGGGTGTTGTGGGTCTGAACAATTTATGTAACAATGTAACAGGGTCATTTGAACTTGGTGCTAAATTCAAAAAGACCTAATTTTCACTGTAGCAAGTGATCTGCAATCTGGGACTTATGAATTTTTGGAGACTTGGCAAGTGTAGTGAGGGGTTTGTGAACTGACATGATGTAAAGTTATTTAAGTTCTCAGCCATTCAAAAATTAAAACAACAGCCTACCTGTGTGAGAAAGGTTAAAAAAATGCTCAAGCTATGGAGTTATTTAAAACCTCAGCCCTGCTGTCTGTGTCAGTCTGAATGATATTGTAGTTATAATAGCTGTTCATTAACTTCATTAACCTAAAAGGTGTTCATTTTGGTGCTTTCCACATATCATTCTCAGTGGGGTCTCCCAAGTTCATAGTTTGATTGACAGCTCAAAGAGGCTTAGCTGTCTGTGATTTGGGATTATGAATATAAATGTTTGTTTTTATAACAGATTAAGTACTTTAGGGAAATTAAATGCTTTGAATGGGCTTTCATAAATGTGTTTTTTACTGTAGTAAATAGATATTTAGATCCCTATTGAATTTATTTAATCTCAACATGGCTCTGGAGGTATGCCCCATGATGGATACTGGGTGAGTTGACAGGGTGGTGGGTCAGTTGCCATGAGCTGGTATTAAGACCACAAGATATAGATACGTTTCTCAACCCCATTTTCCCACCTTTTCCCTGTAACCTTTGATCCCCTTACCAATCAAGAATCTACCTATTTGTCTTAAATACACTCAATGAATTGGCCTCCACAACCTTCTGTGGCAATGAATTCCTTGTGGCTGAAGGGTTAAGTTAGCATGGGTATGTAAGGAGCCATGGGGTTAGGTTGGGGGCATGGGTTGACATGGAAGAGGTCTTACCAAAAACTGAAAGCAACACAAACCCTCTTTTGACTAACCAATTTTAACTGGCAACATTGGGAGACTGTTATCATTTTCCAAATATATTTTCTATTTGTTTTATACATCATCTATTTTATGTGTTTTCATTTTTTCTTAAGTCTCTATCACTTACACTCCTGAAGACTGAAAGAAGAAGCCTTGTGTATCACACAAAATAACCTCCAGCTTTTCATACAAGATACTCGAGAGCTGTTGGCATTCACAAAACATGCACTGAAAGAATCAGCACCTTCGGGATAGAGAGAGAGAAAATGAATTTGCTTAAAAAAAAATTAAATACTTGTTGAGACTGTACAGATATGGAAAAACATCAGCTGCATTTGTTCTATTGCCCTTGCGGCTTTTACCATTCCTGGTTTACAGGGTCATCTTGAACAGAATGAGACGCAACAAAAAATATTTTTTAGCTAGTGCTGTCTTTAGTAGCTTCATTAAAATTAGGTGTCAAAAGGATATACAGCTTGACAATAAGGACACTTCACACGTGTTTCCTATTAACGAGAACACAGTAAATAATGTGCAGCATCTTAAATCATAATGATGAAGGGATATTGTGCAACAGGGAAATGCTACATTCTGTAAAATCTACTACAGGTTACTGCATCTATATCTTTTATATACTTATGATAAATGATAAATTCTAGCAATCTTAATAGGCTAATTGCTTAACGCGGCAAATAGTGCTTCCAATTCATTTGCCTGAGCAGATAGTTTGTGTGTTGGAAAAATGACAAAAATTGTTGGCATGGTAACAACACAGTATCACATACTTTATTGAAACTACATATTCCAAAACATGTGCATATTTTTCCTACTTATTAAGTCAGATAAATCCTTTGCTCAACCAGACACAATAAAGTTAAAACGTTTGTTGGTGCTTTTGAGAAATTAACATTAAAAATATGGCACTCCCATTTTTATAGTTAACCTTTGTGGACTGCAGTCACACTTAATACATTGTAAATAACACCAGTTGGATACATATCTAGTCTTTTACCATAAAAAATTGTTCTTAAAGGTTATCTATAAAGGTAGCTCAATGGGTAAATATAATGCATGGTATTGTACTGTGCTGCATAGTGTCTCCCTGTGTGTGTGTGTGTGTGTGTGTGTGCTGGTGTGTGTGTGGGCGGGGGATGTGGTTTGTGTGTGTGGGGTGTGTGTGTGTATGTGTGCATGTGCATGAGGTGTGGTTTGTGTGTGTGTGGAGGGGATGGTTTGTGTGTGTGGGGTGTGTGTGTGTGGAGGGGGTGGTTTGTGTGTGTGGGGTGTGTGTGTGGGGGGGGGGGGTGGGAGTGGTTTGTGGGTGTGTGGGGTGTGTGGTTTGTGTGTGTGAGATGCTTTGCGTTTCCTTTCATGGAAGAGGGTATTGCATTTCGGAGGAGAAAGAGAGTACTCTAATCTACCACATCATCCAGTCTTTTGTTTTCTAACCAATCTGCATATGTATCTGATCTTCAAGAAAGCTGATACTGAGCCACCACTTGCCATTTGATGCTAACCCAATTTCCCAGGCACTTAGCTCACCGCATCGAAACAATGGCAATTTGTTCAACTACTGAAACTATTTCTTTCAATAGATGCAATGTTCATATATCCAGAGCTGAAATTTACTTGTCCAGAATGAATGAGGAACATTTAACATAATATACAATCATTAAATCAGGCTAGGACAAAACACATATGCTATATATTCTGCTGAATCACTAAAGGTTTGCTTGTCTTTGAAAAATTGAAGATGATTGGAAAATACTTTCATTTCAGCCAGAAATGTGTTAAATCAAAGAAAGCAATGGAAATTGGTCATTTCAGCTTAAATGTGCTCAATCAAATAGTTTCACATATAAAACAAAATGCTGTGATATTGAAATCAAAGTATACTCTGTTCTAAAAAAACAAAGATGAAGTGAACCTTGGGCTTGGACATATTATTTGACTTGACACAATTATAATCAGAGTATTACTACGAGGCCATATATTCATAATAATATTGTGAAAAATATTCCAGCAGCTCAAACAGTATCGATGCATTATGGGAGACTGGGCACATTATGTCTAATAGGGCAGCATGGTGGCACAGTGGTGACCACTGCTGCCTCACAGCACCAGGACCTGGGTTCAATTCCAACCTCGGGTGGCTGTCTTTGTGGTGTTTGCACGTTCTCCGTGTCTGCGTAGGTTTCCTCCAGGTACTCCAGTTTTCTCCCACAGTCCAAAAATGTGCGATTTAGGTTGATTGGCCATGCTAAATTGCCTCTTAGTGTTAGTGGGGGGCTAGTGAGGGTAAAATACCTGCTGTTATAGGAATAGGGCCTGGGTGGGATTATAGTTGGTGCAAATTTCACAGAAGGGTGCTGTTTAGGCAAGCCCATTCAAGGGAGACCCTTGCCATTATTATCCAATTTGGAACTTTACAGAAAGCTTGCTAGGCTACTGAAGTTGCAAAAGTCAGGTGTCCTCTCAGCAGCCATCTTACAGTTCATCAGTGTCCATTTTACAAAGGGTACTAGTTGTGGAATTTCACAACTGCTATTATCAAGTTGTACTTCAAAACACTGGGACGATAAACATCCAGACTCATTGACTCCAAGTCTGTCATTTAATAAATGAGGGTTATCGAGACTGAGTAGACAGAATGAAGTACTAAAGACCACTATCTACCTTCTATTGTGTATCAATGGCGTTTGACCATGTGACTGAAATTCCTCATTGACTATGAAAAACCATCAATGGTCTTCCATTGTGCACTGTTGTCCATTCATCGTGTGATCGAAACTGCCCTCTGATTTTGAAACCCTTTCACCTAAAAAGATGAGACGGAGACCGTGCAGTCTGCAGAACACCAACAACGACGTCACAATTCCAAAAGAAAGGCTGTGTCACCTTGCTTTTTACAAAGCCTGTGAGGCTTAATGTCTTTTAAAAGCCTTCGCCAACTTGTTTCGAAAAACTTAGAGCTTGCCTGCACGAATTTGGAACTCCGGTTACAACAGTCATTAGGTCATTTCTACACATCCTGCTGAATGGTCTTTACTTCAAAGGAACCCTGCAGTTAATCTGGGTTTGACCCCAGCTATCTGAATTTAGCTGAACTTCAATTACAGAGTTGGAAAAGCTCCTCCCTTCACAGGTCTCTCAAAGACATGTGAAATGCTAACTGTTCATTTGGTTTTAATATTCGTAGAAGCATGCTACTATTTTAGTTTTATCTTTCTTGGGCGAGGCATGTGTTGTGTGACTGATGCAGCAATAGACATTTCCTGGGTGAGTGTGTGAAAATATAATATTCCTTTTTAAATACATGAATGACCGCTGGTGGTGTGCATTGTTGGGAACATCAGTCTTATCAAAATCAAACTACATGCAGTACAAACAGAAGGAAAGGGAATCCAATATTTCAATCTATCTCTCCCCATCTGTCCATAACACTTCGTAGAGGCTAATTCTCTGGAAATCAAGTAGGTTATCTTGCCAGCATTTACATGGCATCATACAAAAAAGCTTCTTTCCATTTTTGATAATTACTGTTATTTAAATTTACCAGAAATACCTCAGAGTGCACCTCACACAAAAGAATATCTCTGATTGCTTCATGATAGGGTTTATTAATTGAAATCAGTGAAAGCATCCCAGCAGATTAGTCTGCCATCAAATTTGCATATTTTTCCATTGCTGATTTTACACCTGGTTTAGTAGCTTTTGAGCATTGCCAGCTTCTGATGTGCAAATCTCATCCTTCAGACAGCAAGCTCAAAGTAAACATACTGGAACTGCTGCTATGCCCAGCAACCAAGATGATCCAGTAAAAACTGGTTCTCCTTCCCGTTAGCCTTAATATAACTGGCAAGCTTAATTTGATGTTACTGCCAACTATACAAGATCATACATTGCGACACATTTCTTCAAGCACCCTTTGACCTGATATGCAAGCAGCTCATTTCCATCAACTTAATAGCACCTCATTTTCTGCCTGTATATGAAGTCATGTTTTCCATGTTTTCTTACAGGTAACTGTCTATTGGAAATTAGACTGAATGTTTCTAAGAATAAATAATTGCAGGGAATATCCCCAAATATATCTGAAAATTATAGACTTAGAGAGGAATACAGTTACCAGGGAAGTCAAAGGTAGATTGTGAGGGGGGTTTAACTGAGGTGTTCAAAATTGAGGGGTTTTAACAGAGTAAATAGGAGAAACTGTAAACACTGGAAGGTTGGGCATTACCAGATGACAACGGGTGAAAAATTACCTCTACTCACTTTCAGTGGCAAAGATAATAATTGTTTACAAAACAAAGGGAGAGGTGATTTACAAGAAACACAGCTAGCAGTTATGATCTGGAATACATAGCCTGAAAGGGTGTTGGAAACAGATTCAGTGGTAACTTTCAAAAGGGGATCGAACATACAGAACTGAACAAATCGTGGACAATGGAGAAAGAGTTGGAGAGTGGAACTAACATAAAAGCTAAGTACTGCGGATGCTGGAAATATGAAATAAAAACAGAAAATGCTGGGAAAACGCGGATAATCGGGCAGAAGCTATGGAGGCAGAAATACAGATAACATTTCAGGTCAGTAACTTCTCATCAGAACTCGTGAATGGATAACACTTTCAAAGAGTCAGGTGTGTCAAATAGCCCCCTCCTGTGCTATTAGATTCTATGATTCAAATGACCACAGAGTTGCTTTTATATTGTAACTGGTTTAATTTGCTACCAAATAAACCTGTTGGACTTTAACCTGGTGTTGTTAAAACTCTTACTTAGTTTGGATTACCAGAAGATTACAATTCACAAGTCTCTTGACCAGCAGCAGTTTCATAGGCTAATTTTCTTTGGCTTTCAGGCCTTTGCACCCACGTCAAGTGCCAGCTCTTGAACTCTAAGGACAGTAAGCTGGTTCTAGACACTGGTTTCTTGGACTCCAAACTAAACAAATGACAAATCCCATAAAATAATACTTTTGACATATGGCTTTTTAAAAACTTCTAAAGGCAGTTTAATGTCATTTATTATAAGGGGCCAGTTTAATACAAGAAACAAAAGATTCAATTCCAGTAAAAGTACGAAGATGGATGATAGCGTGAAACCCAAATATTTCCAGGACGAGCAAGGTAGTTAACAAGCAAATTGAAGCACCCAAGCATTAAATTCCCTGTCATTACTGGCATGAACATATTAGCATATGAATTGTTCTTGCCATTGCGCTAATCTTTCACTCCCTCCAAATGTTTTTTCAAACTTCATACAATTTCATGTTCTATCTTTATGTTGCCTTTTTTCAGCGAACAGATCTCTTAATTTATGTCATTGCCATGTTATTTTCAGTTACTTTTTAACCATCTATCTACTGTTACTTTTTACTTGGCAGGTAAATTGGATGGAAGAGGACCATGTTGTTTTAAATTAGCTGAAGGAGCTATTCCATGCACCTCCCTTATCTCAGATTATGCTAACCACTGCTTGGGTGAACAAAAGAAGATAACTATTTCCCCAAATGCAGTGAAGGCCATTAAAATTAGGTTTCAAACATTTATTTGGCATCAATGGGGTGAATCAATAATGCCTCAAAGTCTGTTGACAATGACATATGAAGAAATAACGTACACAGAAGGATAGCAGAAGTGTAACATGTTCACCTTCAATGGATGCATGTGTTAGGTCAAAAAAATGTTTAATAAATAACTGGATACTGTGGGGCAATGGGTGGTGGAGAGGGTAATACTAATTCACCCATCCAAAGGAATTCTAAGTCATCCAAATGATCATTCTCACCTATACTTGTGATCTTGAATCAGGCCATCCTTTATTAATTATCATTCCCTACAGAGTTCAGATCTATACATTTTTCAATAACATGCTGAACCATATTTCTTCCATCTTCAAATTGGGGCAAACATTGCAGGTTTCTGTCTCTTTTTCTATATTCAAGCCTTTGTTGATTTATATTACTTTTCACAATATATATTAACGATTTGGAGGAAGGAACTGAAGGCACTGTTGCTAAGTTTGCAGATGATACAAAGTAGAGGGACAGGTAGTATTGAGGAAGCAGGGGGGCTACAGAAGGACTTGGACTGGTTAGGAGAGTGGGCAAAGAAGTGGCAAATGGAATACAATGTGGAAAAGTGTGAGGTTATGCACTTTGGAAGGAGGAATGGAGGCATAAACTATTTTCTAAATGGGAAAATGCTTAGGAAATCAGACACACAAAGGGACTTGGGAGTCATTGTTCAAGATTCTCTTTAAGGTTAACGTATAGGTTCAGTCGGCAGTTAGGTAGGCAAATGCAATGTTAGCATTCATGTTGAGAGGGCTAGAATACAAGAGCAGGGATGAACTTCTGAGGCTGTATAAGGCTCTGGTCAGACCCCATTTGGAGTACTGTGAGCAGTTTTGGGCCCCATATCTAAGGAAAGATGTGCTAGCCTTGGAAAGGATCCAGAGGAGGTTCACAAGAATGATCCCTAGAACTCTTTGCCCCAGAAGATTGTGGAGGCCAGGTCATTGAATGTCTTTAAGACAGAGATAGCTAGGTTCTTGATTAATAAGGGGATCAGGGGTTATGGGAAAAGGCAGGAGAATGGGGATGAGAAAAATATCAGTCATGATTGAATGGCGGAGCAGACTCAATGGGCCGAGTGGTCTAATTCTGCTATGTTTTATGGTCTTATCTAATTATTTATTGCCAGTCTTTATAGTTAAATAAGGTAACTACGCTCAGCTTAACATGTCTTCAAGTAGCATCCCTTATTGACACGATAAAATTTTTATTCTTAATGACACTGCAGTGTTGTGTGCATTATCTAGCTTTTTCCAAATGGCTTTGAAGAGTTCTTTTGGCTAGTTGTCGGTAATCCTCTTTCTAAACATGTACCATTCAAACATTCTCCAAAAGAAAAGTAATGACTAAAACTTATTTTTGATCAAAGTATAATTACTTCAGTTCAAGTTGGAAACACTGTAGTATAAACTGATCTTTTCTCAGGAGACATGACCACAGTCTTCTTCAAGATTTACTGCATTGAAGAGAATCTTACAATTAATCTGATTAACTGGTAACCACTTCATCTGGTTCGGAACATGCAACTCTATCTGTCAGACTAGCACAAATAATCCAGGTGAACATAACAATTCCCCACAGAGAGCTGCATTGACAAGATGTATTGTTTTTCAGACAAGACATAGAACAAGAAAGTGTGCAGACTCTATGGTGCATATTTGAAGAGTTTCCTCAGAGTTCAGTCCCATTCTCATTCCTCAACCAACACCACCAAATCAGGTCAACTGGTCATTCATCTCAAAGCTGTTCTGGGATTTTATTCTTCACAAATCAGCTGCCATGCTTGCTTAGAGAAAAATACTTTCATTTTCGAAGTAATATTTTAACTGGTGTTCAGCTCTTTCATGATAAGGTCAGAAGTGGGGATGTCTACTGATGATTGCAAGTGTTCAGTGTCATTCATGACCCTTCAGGTACTATGCAATCCATGTCCACGTGTAGCAAAACCTGGACACATTCAGGCTTGAGGGTGATAAGTGGCAAGTAACATTCATGGCACAAAGGTGACAGGCAATAACACAGAAACATAGAAAATAGGAGCAGAAATAGGCCATTCGGCCCTTCAAACCTGCTCTGCCATTCAACATGCTCATGATCGATTCATAGAATCATAGAAACCCTGCAGTGCAGAAAGAGGCCATCTGGCCCATCGAGTCTGCACCGACCACAATCCCAGCCAGGCCCTACCCCCATATCCCTACCCATTTACCCGCTAATCCCTCTAACCTACGCATCTCAGGACACTAAGGGGCAATTTTAGCATGGCCAATCAACCTAACCCGCACATCTTTGGACTGATTCTCTATCTCAACACCATAATTCCACTCTCTCCCCATACCGCTTGACACCTTTAGAGTCAAGAAATCTACTTCCTTCTTGGCCTCCACTGTTTTCTGTGGCAGAGAATTTCACAGGTTCATCTTCTGAGTGAAGAATGTTCTCATTTCAGTCCAAAATAGCCTACCCTGTATCCTGACACTGTGACCCCTTGTTCTAGACCACTAAGCCAGGGGAAACATCATCTCTGTATCTAGTCTGTCCAGTCCTGTCAGAATTTTGTGTGTTTCAATGAGATTTCCTCCCATTCTTCTAAATTCCAATGAACGTAAGCTTAGTTGACCCAATCTTTTCTCATATGACAAACATGCTATCCCAGGTCTGGTGAACCTTCGCTGCACTCCTCTATGGCAAATATATCCTTTCTTAGATAAAGGGACCAAAACTGTACACAATACGCCAGGTGTGGTCTCACCAAGGCCCTGCTAAGCAGTAAAACATAATTGTTCCTGTCCCCTTGCAATGAAGGCCAACATACCATTTGACTTTCTAAATGTATGGTGCACCTGCTTGCTTGCTTTCAATGACAAAGACACCCAGGTCCCTCTGTACATCAACATTTGCCAATTTATCATCTCTTAAATAATAATTTGCCATTCTGTTTTTTCTATCAAAGTAGATAACTTCACATTTTTCCACATTATACTGCATCTGCCATGTATTTGCCCACTCATGGGCGGCACGGTATCACAGTGGTTAGCACTGCTGCTTCACAGCTCCAGGGACCTGGGTTCGATTCCCGGCTCGGGTCACTGTCTGTGTGGAGTTTGCACATTCTCCTCGTGTCTGTGTGGGTTTCCTCCAGGTGCTCCGGTTTCCTCCCACAGTCCAAAGATGTGCGGGTTAGGTTGATTGGCCATGCTAAAATTGCCCCTTAGTGTCCTGGGATGCGTAGATTAGAGGGATTAGTGGGTAAAATATGTAGGGATATGGGGGTAGGGCCTGGGTGGGATTGTGGTCGGTGCAGACTCGATGGGCCGAATGGCCTCTTTCTGTACTGTAGGGTTTCTATGAATTCTATGATTTCATTCAACTCATCTAAATCACCTTGAATCCTCTTAACATCCTTCTCACCATTAACATTCCCATATAGTTTTGTGTCATCAGCAAACTTGGAAATATTACATTTGGTTCCCTCATCCAAATTGTTGATATTTCTTTTGTGAATAGTTGGGTCCCAAGCACTGATCCCTGCAACACCCCACTAGTCACCACCTGTTACTCTGAAAAAAGCCTCACTATTTCTACTGTTTCCTGTCTGCTAACCAACTCTTAGTCCACGCCAATATATTTCCCCCAATCCCACGTGCTTTAATTTTGCACACTAACTTCTTATGATGAACATTATCAAAAGCTTTCTGAAAACCCATTGGTTCTCCCTTATCTATTCTACTAGTTGCACTCTGAAAAGGCGACAGTAGATTTGTCAATCATGATTTCCCTTTGTCTAATCCCATTGATAACAGTGTCCAAGTTATCACATCCCTTAGCATAGACTCTAGATTTTCCCTACTACCGATATAATTCCGTTTTCTTTCTTCCTCCTTTTTTAAATAGTCGGTTACATTTGCCACTCTCCAATCTGCTGGGACTGTTCCAGATTCTACAGTATTTTAGAAGATAACAACCAACAGCGTAAACTATACCTTTGAAGTGTATTTTTGCTTATCACAGTGGCACTGTGGTTAGCACTGCTGCCTCACAGCACCAAGGACCCGGTTCAATTCTCAGTTTGGGTCACTGTGCAGAGTTTGCACATTTTCTCCGTGTCTGCGTACGTTTCCTCCAGGTTTCCGCCCACTGTCCAAAGGACGTGCAGGTTAGGTGCATTGGCCATGCTAAATTCACCCTCAGTATACCCGAACAGGCACTGGAGTGTGGCAACTACGGGATTTTCACAGTAACCTCATTGCAGTGCTAATGTAAGCCTACTTGTAACATTAATAAATAAAAGGGAAAAATTCTGCTCTGTAATTTAGCGTTAGGATACAAAAAAGTGTTTTGTCAATAGCGCTTTTAGCCTGTTACAATAAAAAAATTTAAATTCAGCTATCAACTGGCTGTTCACATTTCTTTGTAAAAGCTAAGTCTCTACAGAAATTACTATTGCTGAATTCCTCATCATCAACATCACAGAAATGCATCAATCTTGGCATTTCTTGCTAGTAAAAATTAAAAGGCCCTGAAATCTCATGCAATTCTGATCTCTAACTTGTATTTTACAGTTTTTCTTTGTATCTCAACATCTTAGTGATTTTGTTGATTATACAATGGGTTGGATTTAATGATGATTTGGAAATTTGGGGACGCTATGGGCGGAATTTTACAGCCTTGCTTGTCCTGAAACCGTAAAATCCTGTTGTCTGCTCCTCACCCCATGGTCAGCCCCTCATCTGCTCCGATTCCTGTGGCAGGCGGGACGATAAAATTCTGGCCTTTGTGATATGGCTTTCTACAGCCCACTCCAAGAATACTTGAAATCAAGGAGATTAGTCAGGTATGATCTTATACTAATCAATACTGGCTACTATTTACTGGGTTTTACACAGATATATTCAATATATTCTTGATAAATGGTTAAGACTAAAGGACCTGGAGCTTCCTGTGACTGTTTTATTGTCCTTTCTGAAAATCAACACCACATTGGCCTGCTTCCAACAACAATTTAGATTGATACTGTGCGTTCAAAATAATAAAATATCCCAAGGTGTTTCACAGAAACATTATAAAACAAAATAAGACTCCAAGACACAAGTAGATATTAGAGCAGAGAACCAAAAGTTTAACCAATTATGTATGTTTTAAGGAGTGTCTTAAAGAAGGAAAGAGGAACAGAGACATTGGGCGGGATTTTACAGCCTCGCTGCAACTGTAACCGAAACCATAAAATCCTGCCCGAGGTCAGTTGTCTGCCCCTCGCCTACTCCGATTCCCATGGCCGCCGGTAAAATTCCAGCCATTGAGTGTTTTAGGAAGTAATTCCAAAGCTTAGGATCTTGGCAGCCGAAGGCACAGCTAGCAATGGTGGAAGAGGTGAAATCAGTCATGCTCAAATGGCCAGGATTAAAGGAACGCAAATATCTTGTGGAAGGTAGTGAAACTGGAGGAGGTTATAGAGATGGAAAGAGGCAAGGCCATGGAGGGATTTGAAAACAAGGATGAAAAGCTTAAAATGGAGATGTTGTGTAACTCGGAACCAATTGAGGCCAACAAACACAGGAGTGATGGCTGAACGGGATTTAGTGCAAATTAGAGTACGGCCAGTGCAATTTTAGATTACCTCAAGTTCATGGGAATAGAATGTGGGAAGTCAGCCATGAGTGCATTGGACTGGTCATTGTCAAGAGTTTATGCAAATAAAATATATGGGGATGTCCAAAGTTAGATCCTTTGTGGACATCAGAGGTAATGATATGGTAGTGAGAACAAAAGCCATTGCAAGTGATTCCCTGACAAAATAGGATAGTTACAACATAGAGGAAGGCAATCCAGCCCATTGCATCTGTACTAGCTCTCTGCAACACAAGCGACCACTCCCACAGCCTTTCCCGTGGTACTATATTTTTTCCCTTCACATAATTACCTTTTGAAAGCCACAATTGAATCCATCTCCAGCAGCGCATTCCAGATCTTAAGCACTCACTGCATAAACAAATGTTTCCTTGTGTCATTGCTGCTTCTTTTATCAATCACCTTAAATTGGTGCCTTCTGTTTCTCTATCCTTCCACCAATGGGAACAGTTTCAACACCTTTATCAAATCTCCTCTCAACTTTCTCTTTAGACATCTATTAGTGCCCATGACTTCTGACTGACGTTTTCTCCAAGACCAAAAACGCTCTTTCATTTACTTCCTGCCATTTAACCTACTTGACAATGTCATTGTCCATGGGAAGGATAAAGCAGAACATGATCAGTGGTTCTCACTCAACTTGCACAACCCAACTTGACGTTCAGCAAGGAATTTGTACTCCTCCATGTTGAACACCACTTAGGAGAAGCTCTGAGGGTAATAAAGACACAGAATACCCTCTGGGTGAGATTTCAAGCATCATACCGACGCAGCTGGATGAGTCTGAAGAACATATCTGCCAGAAGGGGCTTGCAGCAGATAGGTGAGAGAAGAAATTAAAAGGAAAAACCTACTTGCCTTCTTCTCAGCAATGTACCTATCGCAGATGCAGCTTTCCATGACAGTATTGACAGGAATGACCACTGCACAGACTTCAATGATTCAAAGTCCTGTCTTTACGCCAAGAATACCCTTCATGGAGTTGTGTGGCAATACAAAATGGGATAAATTCAGAACAGGTGTAGCAGCTCAAAACTGGGTATGCTTGAAACATCATCAGCATGAGCAGAATTGTATTCAAGTTCATATGGGCCTGGCATGTCTCTCACTCAACCATTAACAAAATGCCTGGGGATCAATTCAGGTTCAACGAGGACTGTAGAAGAGCTGGGCAGGACCAATTGTACCTAAAAATGAGGGTCCAACTTGGTGAAACTACAATGCAGGACAAGATGTAGGCTAATGAGTAGAAGCAGCATGTGACATACTGAGCTAAACCATCCCACAACTAATAAATAAAATCAAAGCTTTGCAGTCCTGCTACATCTAGTTGTGAATAGTGGTGAACATTTGAGAATAAGAATGCATCTGGGTGAGTGCAGATTCGCCCAGCTGGATGACAGTGGAGAGGAAGAAGACAATGGTGTTGTCAGCTGCGTTAAAGGCTGCAGGCGGGTCAGGAATGATGAGGAGGAATAGTTTTCTTTTATCACAGTCACACTAAATGTTTTTTATGACTTTGATAAGAGCCAATTTGGTACTCTGATGGGACAGACCCTGATTGGGATGATCCAAACATGGAGTTCCAGGGGAGACGTGTACAGATTTGGGAAGTGACAAGGAGGAAGGGTGGTGGAGATGGGGAGATAGTTTATCAGGACCAAGGTACGTTTTTGAGGACAGTGGTAATAATGACAAATTTGAAGAAGTGAGGGGTAGTACTAGAGACAAGAGAACTGTTAAGAACATCAGCTAACTTGGGAGCCAGGAACGGAAGTTCAGTGGTCAGCCGTTTGTTGGGAATAGACTAAGGAACCAGATGGTGACATGACGAGTTTGGGAAGGGCATAAGGGGTAAGCAAGGACAGAAACTGGAGAAAGATGCAAGTTTTAGTTAGTATTGGGGAGATCCATGTAGGATATTTGACCCGGTAGGCTAGGGGAAGGAAAATAAATGCAAAGGCAGCTGATCAAATGGTCCAAAGCTTATTGACAAAGAAGTTAATGTGTTTCTTGAGCTCTTTCTGGAGAGGAGGATAGAGGGGACAGGAAAGCAGATTATGATCTACCTGAATAGCCCCAAAACTCAGGAACTCCCTCAGAATAGTTAGCAGTGTATTAGATACATTTTTTCTAGTCTTCTTCAGCATTCTGAAATAAACATCATATATCACTGATGATTTACTTCTTTCGAACTCACTTAACCTGTTAAGGCTTCCAAACGGAACGTGGTTTATTTTAGTAGGAAGAATGAGAAGAGGCAATATAAACTGAATTGTATAATTCAAAGAGATCAACATACACAGTATTTTGAAGGTGTCAAGTTGAGAAGGCAGTTGAACAGGCACAGGGGATCCTAGGGTCTTGTAAGTAGACAATTAGAGTATGAAAGGAAGGAGGTACCCTAAACATTAAGGGACACTTCATCAAAAGTGTGGTTAGGGAGAGGGTAACTGGCAATACCCAAGAAGGGGAGAGTGGTTCTGGCTGCTGGCAAGACCATCAGATAGACCAACCTGAAGCAACCTCACAATCGGACCTGCCCGGAAAGAACCTTCACAACCCTCCCCCACGCTCCTCCTTCTCTGCCTGGACCCTTTCTCTGTGCCAGACCCAATCTTTGGGCCAGACCTCAAGTTGCTGTTGCCGGAGCTGACTTTCAAAATCAATCAAAACCCCCTTCCTGAGTTGGGCCTGTCACTGCCCTTGACTTGACCTGATCCGGCACAAATCGAAGCAGACCATGCTGGGCACCTCCACCCCTCCAACTCCCAACTGCCAAAGCCAGAACATGCGCAGGGAGGTGAGTGTCAGCCAGTGCTGCTGTTGCTGCTCCCTGGTAGGAGAGTGTCTGCGCATGCACACTGCACTGGCTCTGGACTATGCGTATATAGCACAACGTGATGCACTCTTTGCAGTTTTCTCACACTGTGGGAGGAATCCAGGACAAATCCGGAAAGCACAGGTGGGACAGGAAGCCAAATTTCATGACAATCTGGAAAATCCTGGACAGCTGGTCAACAGCTTTGCCATTCAATACGATCATGGATAATCTTTTGCCTCAACTCCACTATTCTGTCTGCTCTGCACATAACCCAATTCCCCCGAGAGTTCAAAAATCTGCTTGTCTCAGCCCTGAATATATTCAAAGAAGGAGAATCCACAACCTCCTGGGATAGAGAATTCCAAGGAGTCACAAACCTTTTCGTGAAGAAGTTTCACACATTAGTCCGAAATGATTGACTCCTAGTCCTGAGACTATGGTTCTAGATTCCCCAGACAAGGAAAATAACCTCAGTGTCAACCCTGTCAACCTGCTTCAGAATCTTAGATACTTCAATGAGATCACCTCTCATTCTTCTAAACAGCCGAGAGTATTGGCCCAATTTACTCAGCCTCTCACCCCAGGAACCAAACTAGTGAACCTTCACTTGCACTGCCTCCAAAGCAAATATATTTTTCCTTAAATATGGAGGCAAATCTGCACAGTATTCCAGCGGTGTCATCAAATCCTTTTCTGATTGTAGCAAGACCTCTTTATTCTTCTACTCCAATTCCCTTGCAATTGAAGCTAGCATGCCATTTGTTTTCCCAATTGCTTGCTGTACCTACATGCTAATCTTTTTGTATATCTTGTATAAGTATACCCAAATCCCCCTAAACCAAACAATTGAAGGTTACATGCCTTTTAAACATAATCTGCTTTCCTATTTTACGCCCAACATGAATAACCTCAGTTGCAAAGGCTAATTGACTGATTTATACAAAATTTGTTTCAATATTTCTGCTAGAATAACCTCCAGATTTATTTTTCTGCTAAGCATAATTACATTAATAAGCCTTTAAAAATATACAATTTCTCTTTCTGTCTAGATACAAAGCAAGAAAGAAAATCATTTCAAAACAATCAGACCTGTGTAGAGAGAATATAACAGCTTCCACAGGCCTAGTGGCAGAGGACACAAGCTAGCTAGGAAAGAATGCTTTGAAATAATAATAACCAGCTAGTCTGTTTCAAATCACCATGTATTCTAGCTCACAGTCTTATATTTAATAATTATGAATGGTTATTAAAAACATAATATGGTAAATGGGGGCTTATTACACCTGGGGCGGCATGGTGGCACAGCAGTTAGCCACTGCTGCCTCACAGCGCCAGGGACCCGGGTTCGATTCCCAGCTTGGTCACTGTCTGTGTGGAGTTTGCACGTTCTCCCCGTGTCTGCGTGGGTTACCTCCAGCTGCTCTAGTTTCCTGCCACAGATTGAAAGACATGCGGGTTAGGTGCATTGTCCCGAACAGGCGCCGGAATGTGGCGACTAGGGGAATTTCATTGCAGTAACTTCATTGCAGTGTTAATGTAAGCCTTACTTGTGACTAATAAATAAACTTTACTTTACAACAAGATACCTGAATAGTCATGACAATAAAATAAATATCGCACATTGCCCTCAAAACATTTGCTGCTAAAGTTCTTGCAAGAAAGTGCACCTCCCCGATAGGAAAGAACCTTTCAACCAAATGACAAGAATTTCAACAAGAAGATTATATATGCTGTTTGAATGCTTTACAACAATGCAATTTCATATCAAAAACAAAGGGCTAGATTTCCCCGGCCTCATGATAATTGGGTTGAGGGCAGGGGTTTGACTTGGAAAATAGCTGGGGGTGCGGGGTGCTGATGATGCGTCAGGGCAGCTTCCCAATATATTCCAGGCTGGGATTAAGATCGTCTGTCCACTCATGAAGAGCCCAATTAGAGGCGATTTCACAGCCTTGCTGACATTTTGCTGATGGCGGAGAACACTTCACCACATGCAGAGGCTGCAAACACAACAGTGGCAGACTCCCTGTGGTGGGCTGAGGTGGGGTTGAGGGTCATCAGAGCCAGAGGCCCTACAGATGCTGTCAGAGGAAACAGAGGCCATGCTTGCATCACAAACAATTCACTGAGGGCGGGGGGGGGGGGTTCTGCCGCTGTGAGGGGCCTAATTTGCATCCACTCCATTGAGAGTGCCTCCATATTGAGGTGGTCCTTGACTTGCCCCAGCAGTGCTCACCTTTCCCAGTGGGGCTGACGACCTTCAGAAAGCCTGCTCGCCACTTTTAATAGGATGACAAATGTTGAGGCAGCCAATTAGGAATCTACCTCTGGGAACAGCAAGCAAGTTCTATGTGTGTCTATGTTTCTATAGAGGGTTATAGGTAAGCCTAGTAATCGCTAAGGTAGGGACATGTTCGGCACAACTTTGTGGGCTGAGGGGCCTGTATTGTGCTGCAGTTTTTCTATGTTTCTAAGTGCAGCCTCAGGATGGAGGTCCTGAATCCCAAAGGAAAATCCAACTCCTATATAAAATGAATATCCACTGAATGAAAACTATATTGAAGAGACTTTTCTGGAAGATCCCGCGGAGCAGGGGCATTGCCCATCTGAAGTTTAAACGTCCTGGGCAATTCCCACACAAGTTTGCAAGTCAGGACTTCCATATAGTCCTGACATCCATCTTCACTGCCTTTAACGATCTGGAGACCAGAATATTTGGGCCCAGCTGAATCGATGAATAGTGCACTATGAGGAATGAATGTGTTGTTCCAGATGTCTGAAACCTTTCCCAGCCTTTGTAGCACTGAAAGTGATTTTCAATTCAAAATGCACATAATTTCGGTCCTAATAGCATTTTATTCTGCCTTTGAAAATACTGCATATTTCGCAATTCATTTGGCACTGCAGACTATTTCTGTTTTGAAAGAATACATTTATAAGAAGAAATCTGTTTTTGTTGGCTTTCAGATTCCTTTTCAGTTCTAAAATCATAGGGAAACATTGCTGTGATATTTAGCTGTATTGCTTGATGCTCTTTTCCTTCGAACAGATATGATGCTCATGGGCAAAGCATCCGTTTCAATTTCAGAAAGGGATCAAGACCTAATATTTTCACCTTGAGGTTGACTTTCACCATAAGATACACTGTTTTAACCATTGAGATAACATTTTATCCTGATGAGAAATCTGAGCTGTGGCAACTAAAATTATTCCAGTGACATACAATTCCAGTTTATACAATTTCTCAGCCAGTTGGATTGCTCTTTTGAAAATCCATCTGCTAGCAATTACAATTTATATTGTGGTTCCAGCAGCATTACTCAACCAATGATGTGCTTGTATGTGTCATTCTTCCTGCCTCCATTACCTTTCCTAAAAATCTAACTACTTTGGAATATATGCCAAACATAAAAACAGCATACTGTGCACAACGTATTGCATGTTAATACAATGCTGGTAATGCTGCATTTTCTTTCCCCAATTTAGGAAAAAACGCAGTGATAGCAGTTCTGGAACAAAACCAGAAGTAATACACACCTTTGTATACCAGAAAACAGTGATTAGTTTTATTATACAAATTGTTCCAGGTAAACATATTTCAGTGCAGATTGGAGGCTCCTGGCACCAGCTGAACCAACAAATGCCATATGCACTTCTCAGCAGGAATTGTTCTTATTACTTCTGGCTGTTGCTAGATCCACTCTAGTTAGCCAAGTACCAAGGACAAAATGAACAGGTGAAATTGGAGAATCTAAATCTATAAGGCAAAAACATTAAACTCAGCAAGATGGTTAAAATAAAACTATTTTTATCCATAAAGAAGTATTATTTAACAGAAAATTATCTGATGGGGCCAGGGTATCAAACAGCAAAAGGAATCTATTGCAAGAACAGGATTGTGCTTGTCCGTAATTTCCTCTATATTATATTCTGATGACACTCATAGTTAATGATCACAGAGAGGAAACAGCCATATGGATGGGGTAACAGTGCTTTGAATATAGTCTATGTTAATGCACAGCTGCCAGGTTCAAAGTGGACAGAAATTAAAAGCTTACTTTGTGTTAAAAAATTTCAGCAGATGGGGAATCTTGCTCGTTTCCATAGTTGTTTATTTTGCTGATGTCTAGAGGAAGTGATGTGGCACCTGTTGACAGGCTTTGTCCTGATTTCTACTAGATTCTGCACAAGCCATTCTCTCCCAGGTTCCGTAGTATGCATCCTTCTTGCCCTACAGCAGGACAAGAACAGGCAGAGAAGACACAAAGAAGAGAACGCTGCTGGAAAAGGGTGGAGAGGGAGGAGTCTAAGGAGTAGACTATATCCTTCCAAGGTGTTCAGAATGCTCTATCTGAACATAGAGTCATAGAGTTTTACAGCATGGAAACAGGCCCTTTGGCCCAACTTGTCCATGCTGCCCCTTTTTTTTAAAGCCCTAAGCTAGTCCCAATTGCCTGCATTTGGCCCATATCCCACTACACCCATCTTACCCATGTAACTATCTAAATGCTTTTTAAAAGACAACATTGTATCCACCTCTACTACTATCTCTGGCAGCTTGTTCCAGACACTCACCACCCTCTGTGTGAAAGAATTGCCCCTCTCGACCCTTTTGTATCTCTCCCCTTAAACCTATGCCCTCTAGTTTTAGACTCCCCTACTTTTGGGAAAAGATATTGACTATCTACCTTATCTATGCCGCTCATTATTTTATAGACCTCTATAAGATCACCCCTCAGCCTTCTACACTCCTAGTCTATCCAGCCTCTCCTTATAACTCAACCCATCAAGTCCTGGTAGCATCCTAGTAAATCTTTTCTGCACTCTTTCTAGTTTAATAATATATTTTCTATAATAGGGTGACCAGAACTGTACACAGTATTCCAAGTGCGGCCTTACCAATGTTTTGTACAACTTCAACAAGATGTCCCAACTCCTGTATTCAATGTTCTGACCAATGAAACCAAGCATGCTGAATGCCTTCTTCACCACTCTGTCCACCTGTGACTCCACTTTCAAGGAGCTATGAACCTGTACCCCTAGATCTCTTTGCTCTGTAACTCTCCCCAACGCCCTACCATTAACTAAGTCCTGCCCTGGTTCAATCTACCAAAATTCATCACCACGCATTTATCTAAATTAAACTCCATCTGTCATTTGTCAGCCCACCGGCCCAATTGATCAAGATCCCGTTGCAACCCTAGATAACCTTCTTCACTGTCCACTATGCCACCAATCTTGGTATCATCTGCAAACTTACTGTGAGAAACAGGTGTGTCAGTCGTCTCTGCTTCACTTAGGACACCCTCAATGAAATCTGCAACCTGCTGCAGCTTCAGAGTATGGCGAGGATATCATTGTCAATGGCTGTGAAAACTTTGTGCAGGATTTGAAGGTTATTGAGGCTCTACAGTCCAAGAAAGTGGAACATTTTTTAAAATTCTGTCAATCAGGCAGAGAAAACATGTGGCTTTGCAAGGATTACAGGCTTCCCCATGATGCAGGGTACCATTGGCTGCAGATACACTACACTGTATGTACTGTATGTCGACTCTAAGGGGCAATACAACTAAAAGGCTTTCTACTCCTTCATTGCCAAGCTGATGCACAAACATATGCAGCTTACCATGCAGATCATGGGAAGCTGCTGTGTTGCCTTTATTTCAGAGCAGCCTGAAGTGCAACCTGGATCTAAGCTACCATGACAACTCAGAGCATGGCTACTGGATAACAATATCCTTTGATGACATGATACCTGGCTCCATGTGCAAACCACACACACATGGGCAGCACACAAATACAAAACCATGCTACCACATGTAATGTGTCATGAAGGTCTCCTTTATGGAGGGGCAGGTAGTATTGAGGAGGTGGGGAGGCTGCAGAAAGATTTAGACAGTTTAGGAGAGTGGTCCAAGAAGTGGCTGATGAAATTCAACGTGGGCAAGTGCGAGGTCTTGCACTTTGGAAAAAAGAATAGAGGCATGGACTATTTTCTAAACGGTGACAAAATTCATAATGCTAAAGTGCAAAGGGACTTGGGAGTCCTAGTCCAGGATTCTCTAAAGGTAAACTTGCAGGTTGAGTCCGTAATTAAGAAAGCAAATGTAATGTTGTCATTTATCTCAAGAGGCTTGGAATACAAAAGCAGGGATGTACTTCTGAGGCTTTATAAAGCACTGGTTAGGCCCCATTTGGAGTACTGTGAGCAATTTTGGGCCCCCACACCTCAGGAAGGACATACTGGCACTGGAGCGGGTCCAGCGGAGATTCACACGGATGATCCCAGGAATGGTAGGCCTGACATACGATGAACGTCTGAGGATCGTGGGATTATATTCATTGGAGTTTAGGAGGTTGAGGGGAGATCTAATAGAAACTTACAAGATAATGAACGGCTCAGATAGGATGGACGTAGGGAAGTTGTTTCCATTAGCAGGGGAGACTAGGACGCGGGGGCACAGCCTTAGAATAAAAGGGAGTCACTTTAGAACAGAGATGAGGAGAAATTTCTTCAGCCAGAGAGTGGTAGGTCTGTGGAATTCATTGCCACAGAGGGCTGTGGAGGCCGAGACGTTGAGCGTCTTCAAGACAGAAATTGATAAATTCTTGATTTCTCGAGGAATTAAGGGCTATGGGGAGAGAGCGGGTAAATGGAGTTGAAATCAACCATGATTGAATGATGGAGTGGACTCGATGGGCCGAATGGCCTTACTTCCGCTCCTATGTCTTATGGTCTTATGCCAAACAATGATTTTTAGTCCACTGGCTGGAAGCATGAATTAAACTTTTTAAAAACTAGACTTTAAAAAAAAACACAAACTAAAAGTGACTTGATTTCACAGCCAAGATGGTGAACTGATTTACATTACTGTATGTTTCACATTACAACCTTGGTTGAGATGAAGGTGGCATGCCTACAGAAATCCTCCAAAGATAATGACCCCCTAGGGAATGAGGACATCTCATTAACAAGGCATCTGATGGACCATTAAAGGGCAATTGCTTGGACAATGGGACCTTGGTTTAAGATAGCTTTTCAAACATGAGCTAATCAAGTTACAGTTGGAACAAACAATCATACTTGAATTATTGGCAGTTGGTGAGTGTGATTCTTGAAGGTATATTCGCTGACCTTGACCATTCTTGTGAGGTCACTGAACTTTGTGTAAAAGGAATACACAAATTCCTTTTGTATATTTTTAAGCCATGTTTTCTCTGCAGAATTGAATAAGCAGCTGAGAAGCAGACAGTGATTCCTCCTGCCTCTCTCTCTACACAACTTGCATGTTTTAGGCCCTGCCTGAAATTGTTGACTCAAACTCCTCAGTGGTGTCTCCAAAGAACAAATTCATCTATCTGCGGTTTTAAACCGCCTTGATGCTGAAAGCAGAAAACCAGCCAAGTCACCAAAATGTGCACTGTACACTATTTTACCTTTTTCTTATGGACACTAATTTTGCCAACCTATCCTTTCCCACTCCCTGTAATCTTTATTTATGAGAATGTATGAGGACTTTATGTGTGAACGAGTGCATGAGTGCGTGAGTGAGTGAGTGAAGTGAATGAATGAGAGAGAGAAAGAAATCTGGTATGTATTTCTTATTTTACTTAGATCAGTTTAAGTACAATACAGCTATCCTTTCTCTTTTGTTAAACACAAGAAAAGCTGTCTGATTGGTTCTTTTCTGATCGTATGACATAAACAGTTAAATATTCATTGAATTGGCAAGTATATGCTTTTGAAAAAAAAACACATGCTTCAGTCAAACATGGAGGGGGCAAAGAGGGGAGCCATGTGAACCTTCCTCACCTGATTGTAATACACGATAGAGCAGACCACTAGGGCACTTTCACTGTCTGGACTACACAGGACTGTAGTACTCAGCAGAGAATATGCCAAGACTTGTGACAGTCTGCTGCATGCTGCACAACCTTACCATTATGAAGGCACAGCCCTTTCCAAAACCTCTGTGGTGACCAGCTGAGGAGGAAGGGGAAGTGGGAGAGAGGAAAGTGGGTGGTTAACCAACATACCCACTTCTTGGCCGAGTGATACTCACCTCATCCAACTGCAATACCAGGAAAACATAATTGCAATTATTTAACAGTCCCATGCCTTACCTTCCCCCTGCTACTGAACATCCACTTGGCCACAGTGTTAAAATAGGCACTACAAAATGAACTTTCCAAGCTAAAATGATAAATCAAGCTATACAATATTGCCTATAAATGATGACTAATCACCCTTGTGAATTCCCTTAGTACCTGCCATTGTATGTTCAAGTGTTCCTCCATGGTGTCACCACAGTGGCTGCAGCATGGCAAGTAGAAGGCTGTTAATGTTCAGAGAGGAAGACTACCAATGGTCTTGCAGGATCTGAACAGCTCTTGAGCATTGAGAGCCTGACTTTAAACTGCACTACCTCAGCATAGGTGGCAGCAATCCAAACCAGCAAGCAGCAGCAGGGACACTGCGGTGGAGTCACGATTGCTGGCATTCTGAGAGAGAGTAACAGATTCACAGAGCCCCTTCCCCTCAGCAATTCCAGCTATTTGTTGGAGAGTAGATTGTTGTAACACACACTGCAAGGCTCATCGAACACGAGTATGAGCATGATAACAACGATCCAAG
The DNA here is from genome assembly GCF_964213995.1 of Mustelus asterias. Classification (NCBI taxonomy): domain Eukaryota; kingdom Metazoa; phylum Chordata; class Chondrichthyes; order Carcharhiniformes; family Triakidae; genus Mustelus; species Mustelus asterias. The sequence continues at coordinate 105,340,227 of NC_135802.1, forward strand.
GCTGTGCCACCGCAAGCTGAGTGCACATGACAGCAGACTGATTTAGTGACAGCAAGCTAAGTTTGCATGACTTCAGTTTGAGCTTCCACTGAAGCACCTAAATATTGAGCTGGCTTCTGTTTTGCTGTAAACGGAGAGATCAGATACTGCATCATGGGGAAGTTGGATGTGAAGAGGATAAGATACAAGCATACAGTCATATTCAATTATTTCAGCCCAGACACTGGATATGGCCTTAGTCATGGTGACTCCATCACCTCCATGGGGTTAGGACAAGAAAACATGCCTGTTCCACACCATGTCCAGCAAGTGAGAAGGAAGTGAGTATCTGTGAATGTGGTGTAATGTGTTGGATGGCATGATTGCAATCGTTGAATAACTTGTAGTGTGTGCCAACTGAGAGATGTGGGTGTGAACCCTGCAGTAATGCTTAATTTCTGATAGAGAATTGAAGCTATGAGTGTTGGATACGAGTCCTGATTGATACAGGTTGTTGGTCAGTGAGTGATGGGGTGTGATGTGCTGAACAATGTTTAGGGCTAGTGATCCAGTTGATGGGACATGATTCTTGAAGATATATTCGCTGACCTTGACCATTCTTGAGGTCACTGAACTTTACGGCACTGCATCCAGGCTCCGCGGAGCTGGGATTCCTGGCAGTGATCAGCAATCTACTCATACTGCCTTCCTAAAGTTTGTTTGAAGTGGCTATGGCTAAATGGTATGTGCCCTGCTCTCCGCCTCCTACTCCCAGGCCTTTCATGCAACTCTCTTATGTTGTGCCATTCAAGTGTTTTTTCTTAGGTCAAACTCACAATTACTTTGAGTATGTAGTCCTGCCAAACTATAGTTTTTCTTTAAGGAGGTGCAAGTTGGCTTTAAGTAATGCAGGCTAGCTTGAGCCCATGCCAGTCTCTCTCAATTTTGCACGCCCTTGCTCAGGCATGCTATTTATTCATCATCGTGCTTAGCACTAGCTGCACAATACTTTCAGTTAAATGGGCAAGCAAGGTGTAAACTTCGGAAAACAAATGTGTCAGAAACAAAAGGCATGGGTTAATTGCTCATAGCAATCCCTGCACTCATTTTTGGAGATTGTCCAATTTTTATCAACATATTTACATATGGAGTAAATCACTGGGCTGAACTGTTTCAGTCAAGTTTCAACCATCACTTATAGTATCCCATTATTTAGAGTCAAATGAAAACCTGCACTCCTGCAGAGTGTTGTGGATATGGGGGTTTGGGATATTGGAAGAATATGTGAACATTAAAGATATTTTCGGCATACCAAATATATGTGTTATTCTTTAAGACACAAGAATTAAAATCATACCAATGTATAGCAGGGTCTTCGCTTTAGGAAACAACTGGTTCCTGGTCATTTATTTAGAATGAAGAGCTCAATTTTGTCGGACACAATTTATTTTTGTTAAGTCTGAGAAGAGTGAAATTGTTCAATGCAGTGGCATAAAGTAGGGCTGAGTGCAAATTAACAGACTTTCAAAATCAATTAGGTCAATAGAAAAGAAAATTAGACAGTGTAAAATGACTGCTGATACGCCATTACCTTTTTTATACCACCTCTGATCAATTTCATCCCCTAAAATTTGTGTGCAGCAAAGTACAACATCTTTGATTTTTGTTTTCTAAAATAGTTCCTGATTCAAGCTGCCTGGAAAAAGAATAAGCTGAATCATGTCTAGCTGAAGAGAACTCAGAATATCCAGACGACTATTACAAAAGAAAAATATGGCAGGTGCTGGAAATCTGAAATAAAAACAGAAAATGCTGGCAATACTCAGGTCAGGTCCGTGGCAAGAAGCAGAGTTAATATTTCAGGTCAATGTGGTTTCATCAGAATGTTCCGATGAAAGGTCTTCCATCTGACAGGTTCACTCTGTTTCTCTCGACAGTTGTAGCCTGACCGGAGTATTATCAGCAACCTTTGTTTTTATTTCAGAACAGAACATCCAGAATTTATTCTGAAATAATTATTATAATATTTATTTCCTGCAATTAACAATAAAAGGTTTTTCCACTCTTGTTAAATTCAATTGCATTTTACTAGTTTTGTTTAGACTTTTTGAAGCTTTTGCAACCTTAAAAACACAGGTCCTATTAAAGTTATCAATTAACATTTTAATCAGATTTGTATCAAACATTTCCTCTATAATGTGCAGAAGCATTAATTTATAGCATTCTATTTAAAAGGTAGAAGATCCAGGCTCTATGAGCTGGATTCCTGGCAGTGATCGGCAATCTGATCACACTGCCTTCCCAATGTTTGACTGAAGGGTCTCCATAGTAACAGGCATCAAGATTCAAGAGTGCCAAAAGTTTGAACTACCCACAAAGTCAGCCATTCAAACAGGAAATAAAAAATAGAAAATACATTCAGTTCCCATTACTTCACTTTAAAAGCCTCACAAATACTATTTAAGATTGCACAACTACCAATAGACATCCTTCTATTATGGGCACATTCAAACACAATGCAGCGCTCCTCAATTCAAAAAATACTTTCATTGAAAAAACAATTAAATGCAATTAGCATTAATCCACCAAGCAGTACTCCTCCTTTCTTTGTAATCTTTAAATTAAAAGTCATTAATTAAATCTCTCCCCAGTTGTATGCTTAAGTGCCACTTCCCACTACAGTGTATGAATACATTTATCGGAAGCATAACTAGATGTAATGTACAACACACACCAAATGTGCACAATAAAAATTGTGATTGAAGACTTTTTTTGAATTGAAGTGAGTTTTGTTTGTAACATTTGAGACATAGTTGCTCACCAGAATATTTCATGCCAGTAACAACTATGTTGTTAACGAGTCCAATTCGAACAGAAAATTTATATTACAACGGAAAAAAAATACCAACTGGTAAATATGAAATAAAAGCATAAATGGGTCAGAGTTGTCAGTATTCCGAGGGCTGAATTGCTGAGATAAGGCACTGCATACTGGACACCCTTTCACTCCTCATCATCAAGAGGCTTGTGCAGTTTAAGTGAAAAATGAACGTTGACATAGGGCACGATACGCACAGATTACCAAAAAAATGCAACAAAAATGGTAATGTGTGTAAATAGAATATACTAACCAAAAGAACAAGGTGGTAATCTCAATGATCAACTTAAATAGAACAAAATTAAATGCAACAGAAATATCAATACTGGGCTTTAATTTACTTCAAATAAACAGTATCTTTGAAAAGCATCTCAGTCAACCATTTCAAATGCAGATTAGTTTAAAACTGCAAAATTCTCCAATTTTAAAAAGTTGCTAAACGAATTACACTTAGCACTGTCAGAGAAACTTCACTATATTTTGCTCTCTCTGAACTGCACAAAGAAAAATATATGCGAATGCGCAAACTTTTCTTTTTAAAGACAATTCAGCGATTAAAGAGAGACATAATGCAACAATGCACAAGTCTATTGTATATCTGAGCCCCACAGGGATTATAATGGTTTATCTTTGTGCCTTATATTTAAATAAAAGCCTTTACACTAAGGAAGTTAAGAGAGTCTATAAATGCATACATTGCATTTAAAATAGTTATACAACAGCCCACACCACAGAAACCAGGACATTCAACCCAACTGGTCTATGCTAGCATTTATATCTGTGCATTGTTATTTAGCACAGAAACACTTTCTTTTTACCACGAGTCAAGATTTTTGGAGAATAGCCCAGATCAACTTTGAACAGCAAAGATACACAAAAGAACTTGTGTTATTCTAGAAAGTTGCATCATTTCATAAAGCAGGGAACGTAATGAAAGTAATGAGGTTTGTTATTTTTATCCCCTGGGAATCTGTGTTTACTGTTTTTTTAAAAAATATCATTTGGAGTTTTATAATGTCAACTATTGCCATATGTTTGTCTACTGTGACCTCCTACCAAGAAAGATATGCATGACAGAACAATTGTTAATTCCCTCAGGACGGAAGTTTAAAATATATATCCTTTGAGACTTACTGTACCTACTGTAGCCCAAGAGTATTTTAATGGCTATTTTAAATGAAAATGGATACTTTTCTGGTTAGAAATACCTCAAATATATATTCTTGTATGCCAGTCCATATATGCTATGGTTTTTGTTCCTTCTTTGGTGGGGGAGGGATGTGTGTGAAGGATTTAAAAGATTTCCTTTGTGCATTTGGTGTTAAAATATTGTCAATCCATTCTTTATTAACTACACTGAGGGAAGAAAGAAAATCTACCACTAATATATATGGTTATGAATGTTAGATCTAAGCAAAATCTCCCAATAAATTCTTAATCCCTTCAAAATTATAAAAGATTATTATGCAGCATCAGGAGACCTCCCTGAGCTTCATTCTAGTGGAACGACTAGAGTTTATACCTATGATTCCCATGATGTGGGAATCAGATCAGATCAAGAGGTCTCCACAGAGGCCAGTTTCATTATGGCATAATTTTCCTTCCCCCGTCTACAAATATTGGACTTTACAAGACAGCTAGGTTTTCCTTTAACTTAAGGATGTTAAACTGAACACCCCAGCTTGAAAATAGGCCCAAGTTATCTTGTTGCTATGGGGAAAGAAAATTAAACAGAAACCTGCATTCACACCTGGGCCAGCTGCTTTTTGAGACAGAGAGACAGACAAGGCAGACACTGCTGTAAGGAGTGAAAAAACAGCTACCACAATGAAAAGCAGAGAAGGACTGTTTTGTGTTAATAAACAAGCAGGATGCTTGTGAGAATTGGATTTCTATTCAATAGGAAGAGGGCAAAATCAATGTAACCTTTGGAGATTTAAGGACTCATTGAGCTGAGCCTTGCTGGCAAAAAGCCTGGTTTGAAAGAGTGAAATGATTTTCAAAGGATCCTGGAAATTTTGATGTAGATCAACAAGGAGAAATGAACCTGCTGGACAGCTGGGAGTAAACTTTGGACTTGTTTTTGTAATGCTGCATATTCGCCAGAATTGTGGTGCAGAGCAAAAAGGAGTAAGGTGTATCTCACTGCATTATGCAAAAGTACCTTTACTTTAGTTTGACGTATTAGTTGCCTATTATGTAATGTTTAATCTATGCGGATTTTAATTTGTTTGGTGCAGCAAAAGTCTTAAAAACATAAAATCTTGTTCATCAGTCATTTCCATCAGTTGCTGGTAAATTAATCTCCTTCTAAAAGTTATAGGTCTCTATGGCTTCATAATACCTCCTCGTATTTTGAAAGTGCAAATGCATGCTTGAATATACTTCCACTGTGAACTGGGCATCTTCTGAATCCTCCAACCAGCAGCAACTGTTTATATTAGAATTAAATGCTTGACATCAGTAAACCATTCAATCAGGTTTGAGAGTGGCATCATAGCTAAGTTTAAGCCTTCCTTCACACAACATCCAGAAAACCGAATATTGTAGCAGAAGTAATTGAAAAAAAATTGTGAATCACAATGGAAGAATTCAATTTGGTACTTATTAAATGTCAATACTGGTTATTTGAACCAGCAATATCAGCAGTGTTCTTCACAAGATTAATGACAATTATATGAGAAAACATCTCTTAAAGTGGTCTAAACATCAAAGCATTTTGCTTTAATTCATATTACAAGTCACTCATGACACAGTGTAGAAATAATTTATTTAATTTAATTATTTATGTCTTAGATAAGTTTAAAGTTGTTTGGTAGTTCAGGAATTGAGTATTCCTTAAAAAATACATTTTGTTGAAGCTTTTCATCTTGAACTTATCAGGACAATTGCAAGAATACCAATGTCAGGAGAAGCAACAATAACAGGATGCTGCCATCAAATCAAAAAGGCACTCTTCCTACCACGCAAATGAGTAATGGGGGTATATGAAATTCAATGCCATTGCGATGCTAGGTATATTTGTTTGGGTAACATGGTGGCACAGTGGTTAGCACTGCTGCCTCACAGCACCAGGTACCATAGGGTCCACAGAACTATCATAGAGTTGGCCAAAACATCTATGGTGGAAAGGATGGGTTCCAAGCTCTGTGCAATGCTCCGTATCACATGGGAGCCAAATGCACCATTTTGGCATGCACATTCATCATTGTTTTCCAATATGTTACCCCATCTGATCCTCATTCAAGTCCCTTGCAGCAGAATCTGTGTACCACCTCAAATCCAGAGGGCTAGCACATGGAATATCCCTTCCCCTGGGTTTGGATGCAGCCCATTCACATCCTGTGTCCAAGCGCAGATTCCAATTCTCCACTGTTCTCTAAAGTTCACACAGTGCCAGTATCTGACAGGGCTTTGACAAAGGATCATCTGGACTCAAAACATCAGCTCTTTTCTCTCCTTACAGATGCTGCCAGACCTGCTGAGATTTTCCAGCATTTTCTCTTTTGGCCAGTATCTGAGCTGGTGATCTGACACTTACAGCCAAGTGATGGTGCATCTGGTCGGTGGTATGATGTTGCTCTAGCCCTTCCTCCTAAGGCTACTCTGGCTGGGCAGACAGCAGTTCTTCAGTGTCTGAAAGCAGAAAAACAGAAGGGAAATTTAAGAGTTCAGGGAAGGGGAATAAGATGGAAAGCAAGAAGTGCATGGTTACACCATGAGTAATCTGCACTTCCTGAGAAGTAGCAAGATGAAGGTAAAGTTGGAATTAAGGAGGAATATAAAGCAGGGAACATAGCCTCATCCAAATGTGATGCCAAATGTAATGGGCTCTGTCACAGCCAGCTCCATGATGGGGGGCATCATCAATTTTATAGTATTCAGGTGATGAAGTCATGCCTGGTCCCTGCCACTTCTGCTCTGCTGCCTGCAATTGTATAAAACCATATCCTTCAAAAGATGAAAGAAGGTAATTGAGTTGTTGCACTGTGCTTCAATGATGTTTTGATTTGATTTATTATTGTCGCATGTATTAACATACAGTGAAAAGTATTGTTTCTTGCGTACTATACAGACAAAACATACCGTTCATAGAGAAGGAAACAAGAGAGTGCAGAATGTAGTGTTACAGTCATAGCTAGGATGTAGAGAAAGATCAACTTAATGCAAGGTGAGTCCATTCAAAAGTCTGACAGCAGCAGGGAAGAAGCTGTTCTTGAGTCGGCTGGTATGTGACCTCAGATTTTGTATCTTTTTCCTGAAGGAAGAAGGTGAAAGACAGAACGTCCGGGGTGCGTGGGGTCCTTAATTATGCTGGCTGCTTTGCCGAGGCAGCAGGAAATGCAGACAGAATCAATGGATGGGAGGCTGGTTTGCGTGATGGATTGGGCTACATTCACGACCTTTTGTAGTTCCTTGCGGTCTTGGGCAGAGCAGGAGCCATACCAAGCTGTGATACAACCAGAAAGAATGCTTTCTCAGTGCATCTGTAAAAGTTGGTGAGAGTCATTGCTGACATGCCAAATTTCCTTAGTCTTCTGAGAAAGTAGAGATGTTGGTGGGCTTTCTTAACTATAGTGTTGGCATGAGGGAAACCAGGACAGGTTGTTGGTGATCTGGACACCTAAAAACTTGAAGCTCTCGACCCTTTCTACTTCATCCCCATTGATGTAGACAGGGGCATGTTCTCTTTTACGCTTCCTGAAGTCGATGACAATCTCCTTCATTTTGTTGACATTGAGGGAGAGGTTATTGTTGCCGCATCAGTTCACTAGATTCTCTATCTCATTCCTGTACTCTGTCTCGTCACTGTTTGAGATCCGACCCACTACGGTGGTGTCGTCAGCAAACTTGAAAATCGAATTGGAGGGGAATTTGGCCACACAGTCATAGGTGTATAAGGAGTATAGTAGTGTTAGCTATAGCTGAATAACTGGAGGTTTGTAGATGCTCTGAGAGGTGGGTGTGAGGCTTGCACCATAAGGAGGTGTGTAAGAACGAGGTGCAACATCAAAACATTCAGCTTGAATCCTGAGTGTCAGGGACAGCTGCTGAATGATTGACGGGGGTGTGATACATTAAGCAGCATGGCAAGTTGATGGTGCGGTAGATAGGTAGACATTTTTTGAAGATGCATTTACTGATCTTGGCCATCTGCATGAGGGTCTTGGACGTCTTATAGCGCTGCTGCTTTGCCCTCAGGACCAGACTCAGGGAATTGTTCTCACTTGCTACCTGCTTCCATTTCCTTCAGAGGCCATTCCCCGAGAGCCTCATGGCTCCCACATGGAATCATGGGTTCTCTTTTCCTGTCAAACTCCAGCATTAAGGCTTCCAGTGTTCCATCTGTGAACCTGCAGAGTCCTTCCCTGGTTCTCCTTATATTCAGCTTCCCCCTGCAGCCAACTGAATAACTGGCAGTCAGAAGCATCCTACTCAGTTCAGCTCCCATTTAAAAGGGCCAGATCGGCTTTAAGAGCTGCAGGCCAGCTGGAACATGTGCTCGACATGCATGCTGCCTAGAACCCCGTTTAGCATTCAGCCAGCCAGCAGCACAGGACGTGCTCAACTGAAAGCTACAATCAGTCAAACGATGAGGCAGCAAGAGCTTTGCTTACAATCTGCCTCAATGGGGCCAGTTGCATGCTTATTGCAAAAAAAAATTTGAAGCATTTTATTGAAACAAATTTTTAACCCAACATACTTTAAAATTTCTCATGATGTAATGTTTCATACTTAAGGAAGATAGTTTCGCTCAATTTTGCTATTAAGAAAATCTAATCACAGCTCTTTTTTAACTGATCTATTATAGTTTTGATCCAGTGACTGGTGTAGGAGAGTTTAATAAATAAGTCTCAGAAATATGAAACAAAATATCTTACTGAGAGGAAATTCCAGTTTGTATGCAGTGTGTCCAAAACCCATCCATGGTCTCACTCTGTGAAAATGTATGGTATCTAGTACACTATCTGTAGACTGTAAAATGTGATGGGCTGGCAATGCACTCATAAAATCCATACAGTGCAGAAGGAGGCCATTTGGCCCATCGAGGCTGCGCCAACAACAAACCCACCCAGGCCCTATGCCCACAACCCCACGTACTTACTCTGCTAGTCCCCAGTAAGGGGTAATTTGGCATGGCCAATCAACCTAACCCGCACATCTTTGGAGTGTGAGAAGAAACCATGCAGACTTGGGGAGAATGTGCAAACTCTACACAGACAGTGACCCATGGCCGGAATTGAACACGGGTCCCTGGCGCTATGAGGCTGCAATGCTAACCACTGTGCTACCGTGCACTCACCTACTCATGATGTGCAATCAGATTATACGGTTCATACAGGGTTGTTGTTTTGGCTATGAAACTCAGAGTTGATATGTGTACTCTGACATGATGTTGCATTATGAGCTACACACATGCCAAAGGATGTAATCTTGGGGCAGTTTTTCATTGTTCCTTTCAGCTTTGGGACTTTGACTAGGATTCCTTGAATGGACTCTTTTCATGAAGCTTCCTTTGGCATTTAATCTGCTGGTAGGATCATTAGCTTCCACAGGTAAACCTGGATATTGGCAGCGGGTGTGGCATGAATGCTGACCCATTATTCCAGCTTATTCCATCTTCATGATGTAAAAACCAATAAAGAGCTCAACATCCAAATGAATGGCTACAAGTTAAAGCACCATCCAACTCCAAGGTCAAGTCCAGAAACAACTTAGTTGCAAAAGTAGCCGGCTCAACAATGAGTGATGCAACCACCAATCTCTGAACCTCAGCACCCGCCTACTCTGTAGCAGCATACTGCACCCGTTTGGTCACCGGCATCGCGCACACGCACAAACACCCAGCTGAGTAATGCTACGATGCATATTGTTACGCTCAACACCCCTCCCTTGGCTCCCTGACCTGGCAAACATCACTCCTCCACATATCCACCAACTTGCAACAACCCACAAAATGACAGAAAAAGTTCGTAATGCCCTCCATCTGTCACCTCACACTGATATATTCAGTCCACTCAAGATACAACTCCCATCAAGAAGGCCAATCTGGAAAAACCCTCCCACATAAGACTTCAACGCATATTCCACCTAGACAAAGTAATGAAAATCATTGGACATGATAAACCTCAACCTTGGACTCAATTGGACTCAACCTTCCAAGGAAAGAATGGTCTACCTTCAACACGTTGTCCCTGCTTGGCTTACTTCCACAGATGGGACATTAGTGCCAGCCCCCTATGTGTCTTTGGGAGAGAGGAAATTATGCACCACACTATAGAAGAGTGTCCGATTCACAGACTCAGCAGAGGCCTATCCACACTCAACATAGCAGGACTGGAAGAAACTGCTTGGCTTAGGGACTTTACATTTGCTAAATAAATAAATGCCAATGGATTTACGCAGACAGCACTGCTCTTATTTTTGGAAATCAGAGCAAATAACGCATATATCAGTGTGCAGTCAGTAGACCCCGAATAGTGCAAGTCAAACAGCATAAATTGAGGTGCCTCATTTGCCCAGCCAATTAAGCACATTACTTTGTAAATCCTCAAAAACCCTTCTTGATTTTTACCTTGAACAGATTTTCATCCATTCTTCATCTCAGCACATCAATATTACAAAATTTAACATCATTGGTGTCTCCAATTCATTATCTACTTTAATTCACAACATTGCACAATACATTGATTGGCAGGAATCCTACATCAACAATCATCACAATGCTGCATTGTCGAGATTTAATTTAATGTAAACCTACCACAGAGCAATCAAACTGGATCATGAAATAATGCCATAATCCTAAAAACTGGAAAAAAACTTGCATTCATATCATTATTTTCATTCCCTTGAGATCTCTTAAAGTGTTTCAGAGCCTATGGAATATTATTAAGTGTAGATGGTGCTGTGTGGCAGAGAAACACAGTAGCAAATCTGTGCATGGCAACGTCCCACAAATAGCAAAGACCTAATTTGCCAAGGAATCTGTTTTTGTGGTGTTGATTTGGGGATAAATGTTGGCGTGGACAAAGAGAGAACTTCCCTGCTCTACTTCAAATCTTTTACTTCCATCTAAGCAACCTAAGCCTTGCTGGAATGGGGCTTGAGTTCCAAACCTTCTGACTTGGGGGCAAAAGTGCTGCCACTGAATTAATTAAAATTAATTATTCCACCTCACCACCCAAAAGTATCTTATATGCACACGTAACAATTATAAATAGTCCTTTAGCATTCCATTTGTATTTAATTAGGTTAGAATGATTCAAAATGTTTCCTGTTGTTGAAAAGGTACCTGACTTAAGAGTATATAAAACATTCTTCATATACGGAGGGGTCCAAGTACCCTCCACTCAAACTCCTGCATGTCAATAATCCATTATCGTTGCCAAGCTCCACAATGTTCCTGCTTCCCAGTGCATCAACTTCAAGGTCATCTTCCTTATTTTAAAATCCCCCAATGGCCTTGCTCCAAATTACCTGAGCCAATTTCACCTATGCATCCAAGCACATACCCTCCACTCTTTGAACACTAGATTACTGCTCATCAGGGTTCCTTCCTCTCCACAAACCTTTCATTTACTAAACCACTGGTTTTGCCAAAATCTTTCATCAAAAGCCTCTTAAAAATCTACTGGGTCAACATGTTGGGTGGGATTTTACAGCTTTGCTCAACCTGGGACTGGAAAATCCTGCCCAAGATTATTGGACCTTCCCATTGTCCACCCCTCACCCGCTCCAATTCCTGTGGCAGGCAGGGCGGTAGAATTCTGGCGGTTATCAGCTCTCCACAACCACAGTCCTCCTGTCCTTCTTGATTTCTTTGCTCCTGTCATGCGCTCACCACTTACCTTGTAAATCACTCAAATGCTACTCCACACAAAGAGTACAATATAAACAAAATTTGTCATAATTTAAGTGTGTGATACAGAATCTAGATTGCACGCTTTTTTGCTTAGCTTTGTCTACACTCACCACCAAATTCCCTGTAACAGTGACCTTAACTGCAAGCACAACAGAAAAAATTGTTAAATTAATGAATTGCAAAACAAATTGATTAAAGAAGACATAAATGAGTTGGATACATCTTAAACTAAAGAATTGAAGGGTGGAATTGAGCATTTTAACGATAAATACTCACTTAGTAATACAGAACAACAGTATAGCTGATAAAAAAGAAATGCTTTAAGTTTATTACTGCCACAAGTAGACCTATATTAACACTGCAATGAAGTTACTGTGAAAATCCCCTCGTTGCCACACTCCGGCGACTGTTTGGGTACACCGAGGGAAAATTTAGCACGGCCAATACACCTAATCAGCACGTCTTTCGGACTGTGGGAGGAAATCAGAGCACCCAGAGGAAACCCACACAGATTCAGTGAGAACATGCAGATTCCGCAAAAACAGTGACCCAAGCCGGGAATCGAAGCCAGGTCCCTGGCGCTGTAAGGAAGCAGTGCTAACGACTGTGCCACCCAACTGTCAAAGTTTTTCATCCTGCACACATCAGGACAGATGCAAGAATGCCAAATTTCAAAGGGAGCAACAATTGATACCACACGAGAAAAGGGAGATAATTGCTTGGCAAGTCGACTCTGATTGGTCAAGGTACTGTCATGGAGAAATCACTGGGGAATTATTATCCCCCATGGTTTTATTTAATTCAAAAAATGGCACATGTCTGAACGTGTTCCTTTTTCCTGCAGAGGTAGAGCCCTGTATATGAATATGTGCAGCTTCTAGTCTTATGGGTAAGAGTGTCATTCTTGTTTTGCTGTTTTTCTTATTTATTAATTAAATATTTCCATTTTAGACCATCAGTTTAGAGTGTGCAACACACTGGAATGATAGCTTCTGGGGGAAGGGAAAACAATCTAGTTCTTGAGTAAGACCACACTGAGTTTAAGTACCATGTATTATTCTTTGAAAAAGTCAGGTCAACAACTCAATCTACATTCTTCTAAGCTGCTGGTAATGTCTACTGATGAATTCTGGGGACAGTGTCAGTCGTCTAAAATAGGTAGATTCTCTTAATGATATATTGTGGGTTGGAGCCAGAGAAATCAGAACAGTAAAGATGTATTAACTATAGAGTGGAATTGTTTTGTAAATGTAGTGATTTCTTTGCAGCACTTTCCTAACATCAGTTGATTTTTCTATGATTAATCATTCTTCGAGAATCAGCAAAGGGCCTCTGGGTTCGCCATTGCAACAGTCACTCTGTCTACTGCATGCAGGAGTAATGAGAAAGGCAACATCTACATCTACACAGCTTCTTCCATGATGCCTCAAATCATTTTATATGAGTTATAGTCATTGGAATAATGTAGGCAATGTTATCAAATGGCGAAGCAGGCTCAAGGAGCTGAATGGTTTACTCCTGTTACTAATAAGCTTGTTCGTGTGTCATTTTGGATGAATGAGATGAGTTAGGCTTGATGACCTTTATTATCTATAATGATTTTGTAAACAGAGGTTGGAATGATAGCTGGAGTTCTATTATTTTGTTGCTAATGGACAGTTATTGTAAGCAGGCTTTGTGGTGAAATTGCTGGGACAGGGGTACATAATTAGCTCAGTGAATCAGTAACCTGGTTTATCTTGCCCGTGACTTCGAAGAATCTTTTCCATTGACTTCAATCTTGATCTTTTGTTACTTACGTATTATCCCACTCTGTCTTTATGCTTTTATGAGTTTTTGGAGAAGTGAAACATTGTAATAAAGTTATGTTGCATGGTAGATATTGAAAATATATTGTAGTGAGAAGCAGCAACCAGCAGAGTCTTCAGACTTGCTGATCAAGAAAACACAGATATGACTGTGAATCATTCAGACTTTGAGTTCTGGCCTCTTAAAAGTTATGCTGATAAGAGGCACCTGAGGGCTCCAATGATTCTCAATTAATGTGAAAACATATGTTGTTCTATCATTCCACCTTGTTGCTCAGGAGTCATTTGATCATTCTACCTTGTGAGATTATTGTTAAAATAGAATACGATTACACCCCTTCAATGAAATAATCATATTAAATAACTATAGGATAGTTTTCTATTATATTAACAATTTGCTAATTGCTGATCAACTAAAATTTGTACTCTCTGATTTGTTTAATAGTTACAGTCACCTATAGGATGCACACAACCTAACACAGATCATATCATTGCCGTTCATAATATTAATGAGCCATGTTGCATATATATCCGACAATATTTCTAATTGGATGTCAATAATGGGCACCAATATTTTACTCGTACATTGCTGTGATTGGTGAATCTGGAAAGGGGGGGAAAATATCATGCATGATGAAGGGGTTGGGGTGAGAGTGGTGAATAAGGGAGAGGAGAAGTACCAGGGCCTGCGCACGAGTATTTCATATCACCTAGAGTGGGTCACATCAGGAAAAGATTTGGAAAGCACTAGTCTAGACATTCAGCATTTTTCAAACTGCTGCTCTCACTCCATCCTGAGATCTACACTCACATAACATCATATTCTGCCACATGCATGCCCTTGATCCATCGCTTCAGCAACACTGACTCCTTATCTTAAAGCCCTAGCCCATTGTCCCATTTACCTTCATCTCATCCGGCACTCTAACAAAAAATTGTTTCCTTCCTTTCAAGTGTGAAAGATTGCAGGTTTCAACAACTCATGGGTACCAACACCTATCCGGATCCTCCATCCCTATCACTTCCTTCTGACCCCATCCCTTCTTCCAATCTTACCCTTTGCTGTCTATTCAAGATACACTGACATTCCCTCTGATCCTGATCAATCTAGCCTAACCAAGGCCTCAGCTACCTCCCGTTACACCCCTATCTTGATTAACTTTGAGGTTGGCATGATGATAAGCTCTTCTTCCACCACCTTTGCCCCCTCATCCTCTTAGACCTGGAGTCTTCTCCCTGCTCACTGAGGACTTTACTCATCCCCACTATTCTCCCAGAACCTGTGCACCTCCCTCTGATTTCAAACCCCCTCTCCACCTTTTCACTTACAACTGTCATCATGAAATCAGCTAATTTATTTGCTCCCTTCACTCACTCTAACCTGTCTCCTTCCAAATTTGCAGCACTACATTCTCAGGTTCAAACCTCGCATTGTCATCAAATTTACTGACAAACGTGGTGCTGTTTTGTCTGACATACTGACCTCTGCTTAGCAGAGGCGCAATACAAACTCTTGGACTGCCCAAGTTACAGCTCCTCATCTTTCAACTGGGTAAATTATAACATTCTGGACTCGATCTAATTCAACAATTTCTTTCATAATTCTTGCCCCCTATGTTGTGTTATTTTTACGTTCTTTTCTTTTTCCATTCTTGATGCCTGAGAGACAAAAGGGAAACAACTAATGAGGATCCTGTCATTCACACTTCCTGTGGACAAATCTTTTATTTCCTTACTTTGCCCATTGCCACTCCTTTTGACTTTGCACCATGAAACCTTTGTCATTTAATTTCTCCTGCCTTCCACCCTATCGTAAACTTTCACTTGTTCATTTTCCCAATGTCCTGCCTTTCACTCACTCAAAATCTCTTACATTTCTAACATTCTAAGATTTCCCAGTTCTGGTGAAAGTCTAACATGTTCTATTTCTATCTACCCATACTGTCCAACCACTGAGTATTTTCTGCTTTTATCTCCAATTTCCAGCATCTGCAGTATTTTGCTATCACTATTTCTATAGATCTTCTTTCCTTTTAGGTTTTCACCAAAGTATTCTATTCAAACCATTTCTGGTCCAAAGTTGATGACCTCACTTTTGCCTACAAATGGTTAAATAACAAGGAACAATTACAAATTCAGATGGTATCCCTGGAAATTAGAAAATTAAGGGGTGTTCTGACCCACATTTCCAAGATATTAAGGAGAAAAACTATTCCCATTGCTTGGCAAGTCTAGAAACCGAAGACATGGTCTAAATATTACAGCCAGTCCTTTCGGGAGCAAACCTAGGAAACGCCTCTACACACAGAGTGGTAGAAGTTTAGAACTCCCTTCTGCAAAACACAATTGATTTCACATCAATTGTCAATTTTAAACCCAAAATTGATAGACTCTTATTAACCAAAGGTATCAAGTGATATGGAGGAAAGGCAGGTATGTGGGGTTAGTTGCAGATCAGCCATCATTTCACTGAATGGCAACGAAACATGCTTGAGGGACTAAATTGTCTCCTCCTGTTCCTATGTTGAAAAAAAAGCTCTTAAACACATTATTCTAAAGATGTGGATGGGCAGGGTTTGTGACAGAGTTATTCCAATAAATAGTGAACTGTTAATCTCATCCACACCTCTAAAGGAAGCACTGAATAGAAGCGAGCCATATCTCCATCAAGGAAGGAAAACATCACATGGGTCATTCTTACAAACTTCCTCATGGCTGCTTATAGAGTGACTGAGGCCAAGGAGCAGTTTTAGCCAGTGAGTCGCCTTCAATGTCAGAAATGGTGCCTGACATTCACAGAAAGGAAAGGGGAACACCTTACAACAAATGTCCTAAAGGTGTTGAGAATTATTGAAAGGAAAGAACTGGTGATTGAAAACCTCATGAGAATCAAAGTATCCAAACAAAATACATCCTTTGCTACTGTACAGGATTTGGATTTGTGCCCAGGAAGTTTCATCTTTTGAAATATGTGTTCAATAAACATTTTGGGATTTCGCTCAATGTTATCAGCAATGAGTAAACAATTGGATTCAATGCATCCATTTCCTCCAGACAGAAGTCAAATATTTCATATCTGTACAAGGGTTCAACCTCTGCATTTGGAATTTTTTTTAAAAGCAAGCTTTAAGCAGATTCAAAGGACAAGAAACCTTTGACCCTTACTGGAAATCCAAATGAGTGCAATCACTCACAGTGTTATCTGGGTCCCAAATAACCTCCAATTAATTACATTGTACTTTTGTGTGAGAAATGTTTTCAGCCACCCAAGTATTGACAACTTAAAATGTGCATCATTGCCCATTATATATTGCCCCTCATATTTCCATGTCAAAGTATGGTAGATTTTGATCTTTGGATTGAAACAAGAATGTAACTTAACAGTAACTGTGGCATTGTGTTGACATTGTTTCTTTTGGCTTCAATACTATAAACTGCTATATTGGCATATTTATTTTCTGAAAGAAATAAAACACCATGACTGTGTTTAAATTACACAACCACAATAGAATCCATACTTCAAGCAGCTAATAAAATGCTTTCACTACAGGAGCATATGTAAAGGTCAATGAAAAGGAAATACAGTATACATACAATAGCCGTAGTTTAATAGTCCCAGCATTTTAATTTGTGCTCTGCAAATCAGATAAACCTATGTCAATTACACATACAAATGATTTTCTTAATTCTTTCACATGAGCTCGAGACACATGAGTGAAATCAGGCTATTATAATTGCAGGCCATGAAGAAAAAATTAAGGTGTGGATTATTTAATTTTTATTATTGTTATTTTCATCTTCCACCACAACTGAGTCATTCATCAGAGTGGCACTGCACCTTTCCCCAATCAGTGCAGAATCCCAAACACAAGGAAATGCAAAATTTACATTAGCTCTCTATAAAACCTACATTTGCACATTCAGATACAAGGGAAGGGTGAGTAACAATGGATCAGAACTATAACCATGCACCTTGAGGGCTACTTGAATTTGAGCCTTATCCAAACTTAGCAATAAAACTCTCCTTGTCCAGCAAGATGCAAAGATCAAAAATAAATTAAGTTTCGGCAGTCTCAAGCCGATAACCCATAGTGCATGTGAATCCACGGCACTGTAGGCATACTTAATTGTTATTGATTAGTGTGGAATTGGCAATGAAGCTACAATGATGGATATGGTGGAACTGGAAATAAGTGTTTCTCTGAGCAGATCAGTTTAAAATGACCCCAAAATGGTACTACAGTTTATTAAAGAGCCCTTAATGGTGATTCTAGGAATTAAAAAAATAAATTTCCTTGTATTGGTGCTGCTGAATGAACAAAACAGATATTCAAAAATTAACTACTGGGAGAAGCAGCAAGTTGCTGCAGCAATGTAGTCCAGCCAAAAAGGCAAAATATGGCTTCACAGCTATAATTGCAACTTCAACAAATTCCAAACCTCTGCTGCATTGTTGTGAGAGGATTGTCTCCGGTTACTACAACTCAGCTCCTGATCATCACTGCAAAGTTGTTGGAAGCCCATACCCTCTCAGGTCCTTCCCACAAGCTGAACAAAAGGACTTATAATTTCTAATAGATAATTGCATTTTTCTGTTCTTCCCACTCTAGTTATATTAAAAAGCATTTTGCTTATTTTTAATATTGTGTTTTTCACTATTAAAAGCTTATAATCACAGCTTCGGTAGATGAAAATAGCATTCAATTTTGTGACTTCAAAGAGATAAACATGACTTCAACATTAAGCAAGCTTTAAATTAATGCGAATGGTTCCCAGAAAGATTTAACGCAATCTTGCATTCTGGAAGAAAATAAATCATGGCTGGAGTTTTCCGGCCGCTCATGCCAGCGGGATTCTCTGGTCCCACTACAGTGAATGGAGATATGGCTGAACACCAAATTCTCCATCCTCGGATGCAACATCGGATGGGTGTGAATAACCGGAAAATTCCGGCCCACGTTTCTCATAATGGTAGTGTAGAAAAAAGAGATTTTAGAATATTGGAATAGGAGTAGACCATTCAGGGCTTGTTTCACTATTCTATTAGATCACAGTTGATTCGTATTTCAACTCCACTTACTTGTGTTTATTCCATATAACTTTAAACTTTACAAAAACGAATAATCCAAGTCTTGAAATTGTCTCAACATCCAAGACTTTTGGGGGAGAATATTCCAGATTTCTATTAGTTGTGTGAAAAAGTTTAGAAGTACACAAAAGACCCTCAATTACGTCCACTACACTGCAAGACGGAATGTTCAAGAAAAATAATTACATTGTTATGGATTGGTCCTGAAATGCAAGGCAGATCCAAAAACAGGTTTTTATTCTCACTCTCTTAAGATCAAGTCACAGATCAGGGAGCATGGTGGCACAGTGGTTAGCACTGCTGCCTCAGAGCGCAGGGAACCAAGTTTGATTCCAGGCTTGCCTTATTGCCTGTATGGAATTTACACATTCTCCCCATATCTGCATGGGTTTCCTCCGGGTGCTCCGGTTTAATCCCACAGTCCAAAAAAAAGGCGTGCTGGTTAGATGCATTAGCTATGCTAAATTCTCCCTCAGTGTAGCCGAATAGGCACCGGAGTGTGGCGACTAGGGAATTTTCACAGTAACTTCATTGCAGTGTTAATGTAAGCCTACTTGTGACACTAATAAAAAAAAGCTAAATTGAGGTGCAGATACATGGTTACTGCCTGAAAATAGGAAGTAGGGGGGCATTTTTTTTACTTTCAAGTAAACTAGGGTATTAAATACTTTACTGCCTTCACCATCTAATTGATTTTATATCAGAAACGGCTTTCACGTTGTGTTTAAAGCAACTACTCAAATAGACTTGCAAAATGAGACAGATCCATTGAAATTAAAAACTGCCCAAATTAAATGTTTCAGTTGGATTTTATGTAAAAGTTTCCTGAGAAAAAAGAATGTGCTTTTAAAACTATTCCATGAATTAAGTTAAATTTAAATGTTTTCCTTTTGTTCTGATAATTAGTTGCCTATCGTTATAATTAACAATTGTGCTCAGTGAATCAGACATTAAATCTATAAAGTACCACATTAAGCTTGTCTATAGCAGACAACATGGGAGTGCCTTCCTTCTCTTATTCTCAAAACAGACACCAATAGCTATACCAACTCACGGAAATACGGATCATCACAGAGAAGCAATTGAGTTTATTTTGTTTCCCAAAGTGGTTCCAACCTATGTTTTTACTTTCAATCATGGATTTAATATTTATAGCAATTAAAAGGCAGTTATTAATTACTTCTGAAATCACTAATGTGCCCACTTTCTACCTGATATTTTACATTCCAAAACTGCTGTTCATCTTCAGAGGCCTGTCTGCCCGAGGCACAATTTTTCTCTTTGCAAATCAATTAGACTTGATTGCACCTCGATTGCCTGAGGTCCTATTTTCTGCAGATGCATAATCATTTGAGTTGCCTCATGGTGCTTTTGTCTTATTTGTTCCCATCTTGCTGTCACTTGACTTTTGATTTTAAGTTATTAATAACTATTAGTATTTTTTCACCTTCATTTTAAATTGGGCCGGAGCACACCTGTCATTATTTTACTTTCCCCGTGAAACACCCAAGTCTTGCACAACTATTAGCAATATCACAGCTGATCTGGTTTTGAAGATTGAGTGCTGAAGCATGGATCAGGTTGCAGACCTCACCTGGTACTACTAGTAAGTCTGATTTTACAAATGAGCTAAATTAACTCTTGACCAATGGCCACACTCCCTCAAATGTGAATATTGGCTCCTTATAAAAGCAACCTATCGAGTACTTCACCAACCTTCCGTTACGATCCCAGCTGGTGTTATAACTGGATGGGAAGATCCCAGAATGGAACCCTGGTGCAACTTTTACTTTCTTAAAAATCAAACATGGAGCAAGAGAGTTACAGGACCGCTAATTATTTTAACAACAAGAAAAATTAACATGTATAGCAGAGCAGACTAAGCTATGTATTATACCGAGGGAGATTCCAGATCAAAAGAGCAAAATAATTGCAGACAAAGGACAGAATGCAGATATTGTGGAGGACATCATACAAAGGAAAAGAAGGGTTGCCCAGCATGAGGAAAGCAGTGTTATAACTGCAAGAAGCGGAATCATTTCGCAAACAAGTGTTAGGCTAGAAAGAAGAAGCCACTGGAGAGATATCCACAGAAGTAATACTGGCAAGCGAAACTGGATGAAAGCAACAGCTTTCTAACTACATTCTGGATAGAATTTGGGATATACAGATGGTTGTGCATGCCATTTGGCATTTCCAGAAGAGTATCAATGCAGACAACGTAGGATAGTCAGTCAGTGATCTTACCAGAGTAGATGGGCAGGCACAATAGGAAGCCACAGCTGACCACGATCAGAATTTAAACCGTTTGCTAGAGAGAACCAGATTAATCTGAAGCTGAACGAGAACAAATTGTAGTTGAAGATACCTGAAGTCAAGTACATGGGTCACGTATTGACAGCAGAAGTCTCTGCCAGATTCTGAAGGCGAGAATACATTGACCAACCAATGTGAAAGCAGAGCAACAATTTGCTGGATTCATGAAATATCTCGCAAAATCTTTGCCCAATTTGTCATCAGAGTGTGAACTATAATGCAAGTTCAGTACCAAGGAGGTGCAGTAATATTGGTGCACAGAACAAGAAGCAGCATTCAGTCAAATCAAGCAACTAGTGATGACAATGCCAGCGGTGAAGTAATATGGTCTCAATGATGAAATCACCTTGCAGTGTGACACCAGCAAGACAGATTCAGAGTGGGAAGAGACAGTGGAGTCCAACCACAAGCAACTTCAAAGCAATTTTCTCAAAACGTTACTATCTGCTCCAAAGCAACTACAAAGAATGTTACTTCACTCACACAGATATGATCTGGACGTGACATACAAGCAAGGGAAACAGGTGTACATTGTAGACATGCTGTTGAGAGCAGCGACCCCCATGAAGAAAGTGGAGAATACAACAGAATGTGAAATCTTCCAGATTCAATGAGAAGCAGCTGCTCAACACGATCCAGACGTTATTGACCCAGCAGAGACATTCAATCCAAACGACAAATATCGAGTTCAAATTAAGCGAACTAACCAACATGATACAACTCTAAGTGCTACAAAAGGTAGTGGTGAAAGGATGGTCCAACAGCATTCAGGGTACACCTGTGGTCATAACAGTATACTGGATGCACCGAGATGAACTGACAGCCCAAAAATGCATCTTGAAGAAAGAAAATAGAATCATCCTGAAGATGAGAGGAGAGATGCTGAAGCACATCCAATCATGCCATCATGGAATTGAATGAAATATGAGAAAGTTAAGAGAAGTGCTCTACTAGTTAAACATGAGCAACAAATTTAAAGACCACATTGGCCAGAGTGGTGGTTGTAACGAGCATCAGGCTAAACAAGCTAGAGAGCCTCTGATGAAATGTGACATCCCAGACAGATCATACTTTGTTTGTGTTCGGGCTGTTCCCCCTCCTTTTGGGGAGCTGCCCCTTTTACTTTGTCCCTGAGTTAATTTGAGTTGGTTTATTTGGTTTGCCCTATAAGAGGCAGACAGATCATGGACTAAACTGGGAGGAGACCTCTTCACTTTTAGCAGGAAATGATTATCTTGTCACCATAAACTACAATTATGACTACTGGGAGTTAGACAAGCTGACTTCAATGATGACAGGAGAAATAGTAGAATGCCCAAAAGCACACTTAGGTTGTTACTGCATTTCAGACACTGTGATGGGTGACAATGGCCCTCAGTTCATGAGTTAAGAATTTTTGCTGCTTCACAAAGGGTTGGGAATTTCAACACCATGTCTCATTTATCTCCACCCTATCACCAGTCAAATGGAGAGGCCATTGCAAGAACTGATCATTGGAGAACCAGTCAGGGTGCAAATCTTCAAATACTCTCAACAAGAGTCAGCCCCTGTGTCAACATGGGGCATGCAGAGAAAAATTGTTACCATGGTCGTACATGGTGGAAGGACCAAATTTATCAGCGTAATTGCAGACATCCACAAACAACTAGTACAGTTGTTCCTTCACAGTAGTTGGCTGGTCAGAGAGAAGGGATCTCACCTGCTGTACAGAGATCTACGGATGCTCAACAACAGCAATGGAACAACAGTTACCATGCCAACAACATTCCCTGGACAAGGAACATCACCCAGACAAACAGCAAATAAAAACACACACCATTAAGAAACTGGCATAATTTACATATGTTGTTCAGATACAGAGACGGACCAGTAGAACAAACAGTTGTTAATGCATGAGAACAGTTGGTGAATAGTGGGTAACTTGGGTAATTCACAGTTACACATGATCATGCATGCAAATTTATCTTTTGTTAAGAAAAGGGGGATGGTTGGATTTTGAAATTCGACGCTAGTGCAAGTCCCACCTGGTTTGCTGTGATCCTATGGCCTCTGCCATGAAGCACTCTCTCTGTAAGCTGCCTTTGAACTTAAAACAAAAGTAATCTTCCTCATGGATGGTACTGAGAAAACTGTTGTTCACTATCTACATGAACAATTTAGACTTGGGAATCATGAGTACAATTCCAAACTTTACAGGCAATACCAAACCGGGGGGCAAATCAACGTGAAAATAGATACGCACGGGATGTTACATTTTGACATGAAGAATAAAGAATGTTATATATTTTATGGAAAATAAGAATCTAAATGAAACGGAATAGAAAGTTCTGGAGCTAGATACGCAAATCACTATAAGTAGCAATACCAGTGACTATAGCCATTAAAAAAGCAAACAAAGCAATGATGTTCATTTGTACAGGGACAGAACAGAAAAGCAGTGTGATTATGTTAAAAACAAATTTTAGTTAGGCCGCATTTGCAGTACTTTGGATAGTTCAGCTTATCACATTATAAAGTCACTGGAGAAAGTAAAATGATGATTTACTGGAAAATACCAGAAATTTAATTTGATTTTTATTGTCACAAGTAGGCTTACATTAACGCTGCAATGAAGTTACTGTGAAAATCCCCTAGTCGCCACACTCCGGTGCCTGTTTGGACACACTGAGGGAGAATTTAGCATGGTCAATGCACCTAATCAGAACTAAGAAGTGAGACAGGCTGGGGCTCTTTTCACTAGAAATAGAACATTTTTCATTTATAATCAGGCCTTTCCCAGCCACCAGATGTTACAAAGTGCTTTACAGCCAATGAAGTACATTTGAAGTGTCGTCACTGTTACAGGGCTGATGGGTGAGCTGATAGAGGTCTTTAAAATTATGAAAGATTCAGCAGGTAGATGTAGAAAAGATGTTCCCTCTTGCAATGAAGATCAGAACTAGGGACCATAAATATAAGATAGTCACTAATAAATCAATAGGGAATTCAAGAGAACGTCTTTACATTAGAAATGGTTAGAATGTGGAATTCATCACCATAAAGTGTGGCTGTGGCAAATAGCATAGATATATTTAGGAGATGCTAAAGAAATACATGAGGGAGAAAGGAATAAAAAGTATGTTGATGAAGGTTGAAGAAGTTAGATGAAAGAGGATGGAGGAGGCTCAAATGATGTGAAAGCAAAGGCCTGTTTTCATGTTGTAAATATGATGTATCCTCAGTGCATGCTTCATAATGTTAATGAAATACATTAATTTGTGGGTAAAGACTCAGAGAGCCTTAGCAGAAAATATTACAACATACTTTCAAAAATTGCTACTGTGAAAAGTCTCACTTTGGCAAATTGGTTTTCAAATGTATATTTCTTTAAAAATAGAAACATCAATATGGAAATAGGCTTGGAAATTCGTTACTAGGCAGATAATATTTTTCTATCCAATTACTTTCCTCACCTCAATGGATATTAGTCATAAACAAAAGAGAATTTGTACATTTCACTGAATCTGGGCAATGCCAACAAAGCTGTATTCCCATCTGCTTTGAGAATATGGTACATGGGCTTCTGCTTGAAACATTACTGCCCTTACAGCGGTTAGCACTACAGCCTCACAGCGCCAGGGTCCCAGGTTCGATTCACGGCTTGGGTCACTGTCTGTGTGGAGTTTGCACGTTCTCCCCGTGTCGTCGTGGTTTTCCTCCGGCTGCTCCGGTTTCCTCCCCCAGTCTGAAAGACATGCTGGTTAGGTGCATTGTCCCAAACAGGCGCCGGAATGTGGCGACTAGGGGAATTTCACAGTAACTTCATTTGCACTGTTAATGTAAGCCTTACTTGTGACTAATAAATAAACTTTACTTTTACTTGTACTGATCATATTGCCATCATAGAATCCCTATAGTGCAGGAGGAGGCCACTTGGCCCATCAAGTCTGCACCAACAACAATCCCACCCAGTCTCTATCCTGTAACCACATATTTACCCTGTTAGCCCCCCCAACACTAAAGGAGCAATTTAAAATGGCCAGTCAACCTAACCCGCACTACTTTGGACTGTGGGAGGAAACTAGAGCACCCAGAGGAAACGCACATAGACACAGGGAGAATGTGCAAACTCCACACAGACAATGACCCGAGGCCGGAATTGAATCTGGGTGCCTGGCTCTGTGAGGCAGCGGTGCTAACCACTGTGCCACCATGCTGTTAGGAAGGAACTCCAAGATAATGGCCCTGTATACATAATGAGAATAAATGGTAAGACGATCAGGGTTCACTGTTACAATGGGATAAATACGGCAGCAACCTATGGAACCCTTGTGTGAATGATGAAACCGAGAAATCCAGAAGTTGCTGTCAGAGATCTCCCACTACTCCACAGGTTGTACTGCAGTTCCTTGAGAATGCTAAAAAGAGAGGGGTGAGAAAGATCTGTTTGGTTGTGTCATCATGCTCAAAGTGGCAGAAATGCTGAAAGATGATTCACCAAGTATGGAGGCTGATGGCTGGAAGATGAGTTCAAAGAGAACCCGATCACCTTTATGAGAGAGTAATGGGTGAGAGCGGACAAGCAGGAAATGGCGCAGCCATCCAGACTCCACACTGAGTTCAACAATTTGATCATAATACCTTTATCATCTCTGCCTCTGTATGTGTTTAAAATCAATGAAACTGCTATTACTTTTTCCAGTTCAGGTGAAAGCTCAACCACCTGATATTTGTTCTGTTTCTCTCTGCCCAGATGCTGACTAGCCTGTTGAATACATTCAGCATTTTCTATTTTTATTTCAGATTTCCATCACTCCTGTAATTTGCTTTTGTTTCTAGCAGATGGCTCAGGATAAGTATTGGCAGAGATCCAAGTTTCTCGTTTGGAAAATCATACTAGGCATGGAGAAGAAATTCTGTTTGTATTGATTAGTATAGATACAGTTCATTCTAAAAAAACTTGAATGCCGTTTTTAAAGAAGTGTATCCATTTGCTGATATTGTACATGTCAAGGCACTGTGAGAAAAACACTATTAATCTTCTGTACTATTACAATCCACCCATCATAGTTCAAAATCTATGTCTCAGTTGAAAACAATAACAAGCTCAGAGAAAGTCTAACACTTGTTGTATTAAAATATGGACCATTTTTAAGAATTCCACAGATAAACAGCTTATCTTGAAACACTGCTTCAAGATTGTTAAGTTAGTACATTGTTTGTGAAGCAGACAATGCTATTGCAATAAAAATTCTGTCAAGATCCATTGTAACTAAAACTTTTCAGAGAATCAGAACTGGGGACCTGGGTTCGGCAGATGGTGGAATTCGAATTCAATATAAAAATCTGGATTTACGAATCTACTGATTACCATGAAACCATTGTCGACTGTCAGAAAAATCCATCTGGCTCACTAATGTCCTTTAGGGAAGGAAATCTGCCGTCCTTACCTTGTCTGGCATACATGTGACTCCAGAGCCACAACAATGTGGTTGACTCTCAATTGCCCTCTGAACAAGAGCAGCTAAGGATGGGCAATAATTGCTGACCAGCCAGTGACGCCCATGTCCCACCAATGAGTAAAAAAAAGTTCTATATGTGCAAAGTGAACTGATTTGAATCCATAACTCTTTGGCCTTTGTCTTGTGAATTCAGTATCACAGATAGATGCCTCTGTACCATGGATGATTCGAGTGACATCAATTATTTCCAAGTCTTGTGGATAATTTGCAGCCCTCACTTGGAAAAATTCTACAAGCACTGACTGGGTTGTATCATGGAGCTACCTCCCAAAAATATGCAGATGGAGAGTCACTATCACATGAACCCAGCAGCAGAGTGGAGATGTTTTTAAGGCATGCATGAGCATATACAAATTACTTTGGTCAACATAAATGTAACTCTATGCAGTGTTTCATTACATTTTTAGAATGAATCCTAAATATAGGGTAGCACCAGCTTTGACAAAGGGTCATCTGGACTCGAAACATCAGCTCTTTTCTCTCCTTACAGATGCTGCCAGACCTGATGAGATTTTCCAGCGTTTTCTCTTTTGGAGTCAGTATCACATGTTTAATACTGTCACTTCTGGGTATATTTAATTACCATCATTTGTGCAAAATTTAATGAAAAAGACATTCTCACTGGAGTAATGGCGCACTAATTTTAAGCTAGCTACAGTATTCACAAAATAAGAAAACTAAATATACCACATTTAACTTTTTAAAATATATAAATGGAAGCAATAGTACAGTTCTTTTCAATGTGCCAAAATACACTCCCAAATGACTCACTATGGTGTCAAACTGCAAGGTAAAGTTTGGTCATTTGTTTATTTATTCATATCCAACGGTTAAGTTTGGAAGAAAGAGGACTCCCCCCCCGCCAAACACACGCACATAAAGCTTAGTGGCAATAAAGCAGACATGTCTTTCTTCTTGAAATAGCAATATACTTGCATTTTCTTAAAGCAAAACAACTGCACTGCAGTCACAGTTCAGATTTTAGTACAAACATCTAGTGAACCCAGCTGCAGAGTGGAGATGTTTTTAAGGCATGCATGAGCATATACAAATTACTTTGGTCAACATAAACGTAACTCCATGCAGTGTTTCATTATATTTTTAGAATGAATCCTAAATATAGGGTAGCGCCAGCGACACACACTTAACACATCAAATTGCCAATTCATGCTGTGTTACCATGGCAAGATGCCAGACTCTTACTTCCTTGAAGCTATAAAGCAGGTAAGCTTCAGAAATGCTCAATATGTAAGTGAATCAAGAAGGTTTCACAATCTCACCAGATTATTTCCTGATGTACAGATTAATGTTTCTCCAAAATTTGCACTATCAGGTTGAGGCATTTTTTTCTTTTTTCAAACATAAAAGGTAAATATTTTATATAGCTATTCATTTTTCGGCTACAAAGAATTTGTGTCCACTAATAGAAATGGAGCAACATTAGAGCATAAGTATGAAAACAAAGTGAATTGCAATTGTGAAGGGAATTAAAATCATATTAAGCCATTAGTAAATTCCCATTGTTAAATTATTCCCTGATCTAGCAGGCTATTCAATATTACGTATGGACACAACTGGACTGTGCTGCTTAAAGTACTTTCAAATAAAACAGAACATTTTGTAGCATCTATTTAAAACAGGAATAGTTCTATAGATGACATCACTTTATCCATTAATCGTCATTATTTTCTCATATAAATCTCTTCAAAAATGAGCAGTTACATAATTCACCTCGGTCAAATTTAACCATCTTAATTAAAATCAGCTCAAATATCTCTGCTTCAGCTATTTTTGCACATTTTGAAAACTTGAACATCCAAAAGATACTAAAGAAATGATTTATCATTTTGTAATTTATTGTTGTTGTAATAGTGTCAACAGATTTTTCTAACACATTTTCTACTGATAATTTTGAAAAATTTCAATTCTTTTTAACACCATTTCTCAGATGTGAAATGGAGACCAAGCATCTTAAGTGGTACTTAGCATTTATCAGCAAAGCAAGAACTTCAATCTTAATCATAAACTATTAATTTACCGATACCTAAATGTAATTTCAATCACATTGCACTGATAAATCAATTAAAAACATAATTGTAGTGCTCAATTAACACAGAAAACCAAAATATTTTGAATCTTTTAAAATGTCATAGTTATCAGAACGTTTTTCTTAAAAAAAGGTCTAATGTTATAGAAATAATGAGTCGTAAATTATTAAATACAAATCAGGTTACTCATTTGATATTCACTTATTATTATAGTTTGAGTGATCTAATGAAGAATATCAGCTGTCTACACCATACCAGAATGACCTCTGAAATAACCATTTCTTCTTGCTGTACGATTAGATATTTAGAAAAACTGCTATAGATCATAATTGTTGCTAAGACAAGGGTCGTCTCGTTTTACTGAAAGGGGGATTAGACATAAGAATGCATCAACTTAATCAGTGACTTTTAATATATATATGATCCTAACAAAGTAAACTAGCTCAAAAAGCTGAAATTACGAAAGATTTATCTCAAATCACAGATAATTTTTATTATGATAGATAAAGAACATTCCAGGCAATATAGCATGTTGCCATGGATTAGATCTTTAAACAATGTCAGACAGCAAGCTCACCTAGCAGCACTGCCAATGCGTTTTTAAAGCATTCAATTTGCATGTCAGCTGCTTGAACATGCTTTTTAATATCTTAACCTGCCGTTTTGCTTTCCCCTCCCTTACCTGACGAAACCGATGAGCCAGATAAACTCGAGTTGCTTGATGCCATCCCCGATGTATTGATGTTCTTTTTGATTTTCATAGGATTTAATGGTGACAGATCGGCAGTCTCCTACGTGTTGTGGCGGTATTACCCATTTCAAACCACTTCCTGGACTGTCAAATCCGAAGTGCGTTGCCTGAACGCGTTTTTCTTCAAACCTCCCCCCCCGCCGGCGCAGACCTTCTGTGGAAGTCGTGGACAGGCACTGCGATACAACGTCTCCAGCCGTGAAGAGAGGTTGCGATACAACGTTTCCGACCCGCTGCAGGAAAGTAGGGAGCGCTGTGATCACTGTGTCAGAGCTGTTTGCCTGTTTAAACGCCGATTACGAACTGTGTGGCAAGGCGGTTCATACCCAGCACAGGCAACGAGAACCACCGGCAAAAAAAATCCCCACAGGACGGGGGGGGGTGGTGGAAAGGCGCACAACACTGCAGCCACAGGGATTCTTACAGATATGGGGAGGGTTTTTTTTTAAAAATGCGAGCGTTGCAACAGATCGCCTAGGCCATTTCCATCGCAGTTCCACAGTTATTGTGGCCACACGTTACCATGTGCAAAAGGCAAAGCAGAGAAACATTATCGCCTGCCCCCGACCGGAGGCTGCATACGGCGGAGTCGGCTGGACAGTCTGCCCGCTCGCTGCGCCCTCTGGGACATGTAGTTCCCCTGCTTGGGCCGGCTGATTGGCAGCTGCGGGAGTGAGCGCAAGCGCCGGACTACAACTCCCGACTACCGGCCCCGCCACCCCTCGGCTCAGCTCCTGCAGCTGCTCCGAGCTGATTGGAGCTGTTCTCTTTCACAGAGTTTTATTTGTTGCGCGGGCAGTAAATCCCTGCAAAGTCATTGCTCAAACGCCTCGCGCCTCTCCTGATATTTTTCGCGTGCACTTCAGCCAATGTTTAGTGTAACTTTTAAAAAAAATATGGGACGATATCTATCAGTTGAATCCATCTCCGCTTCTGAGACGGTGGTTCGTCTCTCATTTCTCTCATATGTCAGGCATTTGAGGCATCTCTGGCAAGGAAACAGCATCATATTTTTTAGAAAATCAAACCATGCTAAAATTCAAAACTCAGAACCTCTTTAGTCAATGTGCTCTGCGCACAATATTAAGTCAGTGCACTTAAGCAAACGTTGCAGTGTACACAAACCTACTTCTGAAGGTTAAAGAAAGTACTGGTTGAGCTATCAGTTTCCTAAGACTACTGTAGAATGTTAACTTGGTCTTGAACTCTCAGCCAGACCTGTCAAATTGGAATAAAATAGATCTTGTTTACTTCCACGTATTGAACGCTATAGCACCAGGGACCTGGGTTCGATTCCCTGCTTGGGTCACTGCCTGTGCGGAGTCTGCACGTTCTCCCCGTGTCTGCCTGGGTTTCCTCCAGGTGCTCCAGGTTCCTCCTACAGTCAGATAGATGAGCTGGTTAGGTGCATTGGCCATGCTAAATTCTCCCTCAGGTGTACCCGAACAGGTGCCGGAGTGTGACAACTAGGGGATTAGTAACTTCATTGCAGTGTTAATGTAAGCCTACTTGTGACACTAATAAAATAAATAAACTTAGTGAGTAACTGGACAGCTTTTTTTTAATACTTTTCCAATTCAATCAAATCAAATCCAATTCAGAGTCTCAACAAATTGAGACATTTCAGATCCAGGCTGACAAGACAGGACGGGAGACCAAAACCACCCTGTCCTGGGCCTGATCTACATGAGTCAAGCTGATTGGAGAAGGGGGAGGATCCTCCTCCAAGACTTGAGCTCATTTGCATCTTAGCCAAAAGGCCGAGATGCCGCTTTTAAAAAATTGCTTCATATGAAACATATGAAGCCTCAGCGCAACCTAATGACCTCAACCAAGTGCAGGCGATCCATACTACACTTGATCTTAGCCAAAAGGCCGAGAACTGGACAGCCAACATGAAGAAGTTTGAATTCATGCTGGCTGGAAAGGAGTTCCCAACAGCTCCACAAGTGGCAGGATGAGCAGCAGTTTGCAGATTGTCTGTGTGGAGTTTGCACATTCTCCTTGTGTCTGCGTGGGTTTCCTCCGGGTGCTCCGGTTTCCTCCCACAGTCCAAAGATATGTGGGTTAGGTTGATTGGCCATGCTAAAAACTGCCTCTTAGAGTCCTGAGATGCATTGGTTAGAGGGATTAGCGGGTAAATATGTAGGGATATGGGGCTGGGGCCTGGGTGGGATTGTGGTTGGTGCAGACTCGATGGGCCAAATGGCCTCTTTCTGCACTGTAGGGTTTCTATGATTCTATGATAAGTGCATAAATTAAATGGAATTACTGTTCTGATCATAATATGGGACATAGTTGAAGATGGTCATGCCCTCTATGCCCCTTTGCATCACACAATCATTGTGGATACTGGCTCTGAATATATAAACACATGTTGAGATAATGCCTTTCAGGGACTGCAATGTCATGCCTCATCATTTCCTATTATGAAGAACATCTACTTTCAGTGTGTAGGAAGAACCTATGCAAGGCAGTTTGCTTCATGCCAGCCACCATGATTATCTAGATTTCCCATACTTATTCATAGTCAATCAGTCTGCACCATAATGCTCCCCTTTTGTGCATCTAAATGTTTAGTTCTTATCACTAACTATGAATAATTTATTGGTATTTGAATGACCAGAATAGATAGGCTGATCAGCTGTGTATCATCCCAATTAATTCATGATTCTAAGTTGGTTATTTTCACTGAATTCACTGTCCTGAGAAGGACTGGCCACAGATTGCAACTCCAAATCGGATGCTGGTTCTGCTTCTGCAGAGTAACAGATTAAAGTAACTGGGAGACCTGAAAAAGTGAATGGTAGATCTTGTAAAGACCCACCTGGCAGACCATATATGCTGATCACACTCCCTGATGGACCACTGTTCAATGGGAAGACAGACCGATCTCAGTCAGAGATGACAAATCTCTCTCAACATGGGCATCTAAGACTTCCAAAGCAGCTGTTGTTTGCTTTCTGTTAATAAACAGGCATTGCTACGGAGGTGTCATATGTAGAGCTAGTGTTCATATATCTTTCTTGAGTTGTTACTCTCTCAAACGAATTCTACTGGAGCCAGAGGGTGATGGTCGAAGGTAGTTTTTGTGACTGGAAACCTGTGTCCAGTGATTACCTGTAAAGACTCGCATCCCAACCATTATTTTGTAAATTGAGTTTGTGTCTTTATATGCCCTGTTTGTGAACAGAACTCCCACTTACCTGACGAAGGAGCAGCGCTCCGAAAGCTAGTGGCTTTTGCTACCAAATAAACCTGTTGGACTTTAACCTGGTGTTGTGAGACTTCTTACTGTGTTTACCCCAGTCCAATGCTGGCATCTCCACATCCAGTGATGTACCACAGGGATCGGTCCTTGGTCCCTTGCTGTTTGTAGTGTACATTAATGATCTAGACATAAATGTGGAAGGTATGATCAGTAAGTTTGCAGATGACACAAAAATTGATGGTGTGGTCAGTAGCAAGGAGGAAAGCCTTAGGTCAGTGGTTCCCAAACTTTTTTCACTGGGCCGCACTTTCGAAATAAAAATTTGCTCGCGCCACACCGAATTTTTTATTGAAAAGAAATACATTCAAAAACAAAAAAAAACAACTCCTAGCAGTGCTTGATTCATAACATGGAACACAACTACTTTATAATATGATCATGGGACATCCAGAAAGTATAAAACAATGCTTGTTTAAACCATGTTTAAATGTTTCTTTGGTTGTCCTTGAATCTTCCCGCTACAATTGCCATCCTCTCTTGCCGCACCAGTTTGGCGCGCCGCACCCTTTGGGAACTACTGCCTTAGATTATAGAACAAGATAGGTGGGCTGGTCAGATGGGCAGAACAATGGCAAATGGTATTTAATCCTAAAAAGTGATGCACTTTGAGGGAATTAACAATGCAAAGAATGAATGGTAGGATGCTATAAAGTACAGAGGACTAGAGGGACCTTGGGGTGCATTTCCAAAGATTCCTGAAGGCAGCTGGACAGGTAGATAAGGTGGTTAAAAAAGCATCTGGAATACTCGCCATTATGAGCCACGGTATAGAATATAAGAACAGGGAGGTTATGATGGAGTTGTATAAAGTTCTCATTATGCTACAGCAGGAGTACTGTGTGCACTTCTGAGTGCCACACCACAGGAAGGATGTGATTGCACTAGAAAGGGTACAGAGAAGATTCAGCAGGATCTTGCCTGGGCTGGAGCATTTCAGCTATGAAGAAAGGCTGGATAGGTTGGGGTTGTTTTCCTTAGGGCAAGGAAGGCTGATGGGGGACCAGACTGAGCTGTACAAAATTATGAGTGACATAGGTAGGGTAGATAGTAAGAAACTTTTCCCCTTAGTAATAACCAGAGAGCGAAGATTTAAGGTAAGGAGCAGGAGATTTAGAGGGGATTTGAGGAAAAACCTTTTCACCCAGAAGGTGATAGGAATCTGAAACTCACTGCCTGAAAGGGTTGTAGTAGCGGAGACCCTCATAACATTTAAGAAGCATTTAGATGAGCACTTGAAACGCCATAGCACTCAAGGCTACGGACCCAAGTGCTGGAAAATGGGATTAGGATAAATAGGTACTTGATGGCCAGGTAGACACAATGGGCTGAAGGGCTTCTTTCTGTGCTGTAAAACTATGGGCCTGATTTTACCATTGCATTGTGCCCGTTTTCGGTCGCAAAAACTTGGTAAAGTTTGGCGTGAGGTGAGTAGTGCGATTTGCCGCCCACGTCTGCGCCGGTTCCCCCTTTACCAAGGATTTGCATGCATTTAAATTGACTTAAGGGACTGCACTCCTAACTTTACTGGCACTTCTCCCTTTACCAATGCGTTCGCCCATCTGGAATCGGCGTGAAATAGACATGCTCCATATAAGTCCAATTCGGGCGCTCCATCAGCGAGGGTTCGTGAGGAGGTAAATGCCGAGCATCTGATGGCTCTCTGCTTGAAATCGGTTGGTGGGGGGGGGTGGGGGGGAAGATGGGTCCGACGGCTCTTGCTTGAGATTGGTGGGGCGGGGAAGGTGGGTCCGCTGCCACTCTGCCTCTGATCAGTGGGGGGAAGACGGGTCCGCTGCCACTCTGCCTGAGATCAGTGGGGGGGGAAGGGGGGCCCGATCGGTCTGGATGGCGGGGGTTGGGGATCAGGCGGTCAGTAATGTTGTGGGAGTGGGGCAATATCTGTGGGGGCCAGGGGTAGGCATTATCCGGCCCAGGAGGGATGTGGCAGGGGAGCAGCATTCCATCATTTTCTTTTCTGCGCATGTGCATTTGGAGGTGCCGATCGGAGCTGCAGGGTTTCGGGTGCGTTAAGCCCCACCCACAGGCTTGTGCAGCGTGATTCAGAATCGCTGATATATTTGCAGGCAGAGTGAGTATGGGGGCGCCTGAGAACGGGTCTAAAAGTCGGATCTGGAACACTCCCAGTTTCAAGTCCACCCAGCACTTCAAAATGGTAAAATAGGGCCCTATGACTCAAAGGTTTGCATGCTTCCTCAGTTCTAATCTCAAGAATTTCTTCACCAAACCTCTATGTCTCTATGCTGCTCTATGCTGCTGTGCAGAGGGACCTGGGGGTCCTTGTGCATGAGATGCAAAAACCCAGTCTGCAGGTGCAACAGGTGATCAAGAAGGCAAATGGGATGTTGGTCTATATCGCAAGGGGGATAGAATATAAAAGCAGAGATGTCTTGCTGCATCTTTACAGGGCATTGGTGAGGCCGCAGCTGGAATACTGTGTGCAGTATTGGTCCCCTTATTTGCGGAAGGATATATTGGCCTTGGAGGGAGTGCAGAGAAGGTTCACCAGGTTGATACCAGAGATGAGGGGTGTTGATTATGAGGAGAGACTGAGCAGATTGGGTTTGTATTCGTTGGAATTTAGAAGGCTGAGGGGGGATCTTATAGAGACCTATAAGATAATGAAGGGGCTGGATGGGGTAGAGATGGAGAGATTCTTTCCACTCAGAAAGGAAACTAGAACTAGAGGGCACAGCCTCAAAATAAAGGGGGGGTCAGTTTAGGACAGAGTTGAGGAGGAACTTCTTCTCTCAGAGGGTGGTGAATCTCTGGAATTCTCTGCCCGCTGAAGTGGTGGAGGCTACCTTGTTGAATATGTTTAAATCACGGATAGATGGATTCCTGATCGGTAAGGGAATTAGGGGTTATAGGGATCAGGTGGGTAAGTGGAACTGATCCACTTCAGATCAGCCATGATCTTATTGAATGGCGGGGCAGGCTCGAGGGGCTAGATGGCCTACTCCTGCTCCTATTTCTTATGTTCTTATGTCTCCCTATCTCTCTCTCCTTTAAGTCACTTCTTAAAAAACCTGCCTCTTTGACAAAGCTTTTGGTCACCTGTCCCCTTTGTTTATGTGGCTCAGAGTCAATTTTTGTTTGATAATGCTCATTTAACGTGCCTTTGGACCTTCTTCACTACATTAAGGTGCAATATAAATGCTAATTATTGTTCTTGGCAGTCAACCCTTCCACTTAACCAGTTGGTATAGTTCATACTGAGAGACGGTTCATAGAGTCAGTACATTACCATCTTCATTTAAAGAGAAGGCTTGTTTTGACAGCTTTAGATCTTCCTCATGACTGAATACAGAAATGGTTGGCAGTGAACATTTTAGCCATGGACATGCCAATTTCCTTTGAGACTTCAGCAGGAAACAGCAAATAACATACTGATGAGCTGACCAACTCAATTTTCCAGTCAGCAGTGTGGCTTCAGGTGGGCAGAAGCACACATCTGCCAAACTTCCAACAGCAGGATGCTCTATCAGGAAATTTAGACTCAGGTATTTTGCAACAAGGAGTGTGGGTGAGGTACATATGGATACAATCCTGAACTTTAACAGTGCAGGAGTCAACACAGAATAACTTCCTGGAGTTTAAGCAGACCAAAGACAAGATTCTTAAAAGCCAGCAATACAGAAGCTGCTTAAAGCTAAACTAAATATTCCAGAAATTTGCTGGACTGAATGCAGAGGAATGTTGCATATCACACATACTTGGACTGCTTGTATCCCATAGAATCACAGCCCTTGGCAAAAATACCAAATCCTTTCAAATGTAATGAAGACTAGACATTAAAAGACCCAATAGACAGTACAATGAATAATTTTATCATCTTCTGTTGAAATATCTAATTTTTTGGGGGGAAAAAAATAAATGCTGTTGGTTGGGCTACTATGCACTTGAAAAAATTGACCACTGTACTATATTTGTTCAGTCATGGCCAACTTCAGAAAATGGCCTGAAGCAGCCATTGAGCTCATGATTTGTGCTGGCAATAAATCTAATGTCTGATTCAGGTGCAATCTATAGGGTGCAGGACACCATACTGGACACGTCAAAGTCCGTTTACCACCCAGGGAGCAGCATAATCACATTTCTAGGCTGGAAGTCAAGTGAAAATAAAATTTACAAAAAAAATATATAAATTCAACCCAAAGCTATTACATAAAAATGCAAAGGAGACACTCTTTAACTTTGGATCAGATTCTCCAAAGCCACCTGCAGCTGGGATTCTCCGGTCCCACTGCACTGAATGGAGATTTGGCTCGGCGCCAAATTCTCTGTTCTTGCTGGTAGCTGGGGTGGGGCGTGAACAGCCACAGAATCCAGCCTATCATATCAATACAAAGTCTTAGATATTTTAATTTCTTTTCCCCCATACAATTTCAAGGAAAAATTGAAAGGAATCTTTTTCCTCTGCCAGATGCATATTCATGGATCTGTGCCAGGGTGTAAATCTGCCACTTGAGAACCTTACCGCCTACAACCTGGCCTCATTTTCTTAACAACACCTAGTTCATGTTAAATATGATGCACTTAACACATTGAAGACTGAAACATATTTTGCATCAAAATCAACACTTTCAAATTGTGTGCCTAGTTTAAATATTTATCTCAGCCTTAACAACCTCAGGACTGGATAAAAGTGTGTGTAATGTTCAAGGTGAATCAGCGGGTCACGTGTTTCACAGAATGGCCTTTCGACAGAGAATTCACATCTTCCACTTTTCGAAAAAAACAAGAAATTCCCATTTGATGTAAACAGGATTATTGGTGATGGGAATTTCCCAGTGAGGCCTTGATCACATAATAATTGAGTAAGCCAATGAGTAACACTTCCTGTAACTTTCCTCTGATACATTTTCAAAAACACCCATTTCACAGTTGATGACAAGAAGAAGTTATTAAAGCGGCATCTCGGCCTTTTGGCTAAGATACAAATGAGATGAAGTCTTGGAGGAGGAAACCTCCACCTACTCCAATCAGCTTGGCTCATGTAGATCAGGCCCAAGACAGGAGTGGAGGCCCTGTCTTGTCAGCTTGGATCGGAAATGTCTCAACTTGTTGAGACTCTGAGTTGGACTTGATTTGATTGAATTGGAAAAGTATTTTTAAAAAAATTTTTTTTATCTCGGCCTTTTGGCTAAGATCAAGTGTAATATGAAGAGGATGCTGTGCTTGGTTGAGGTCATTAGGTTACATTTAAGCTTCATTTTCATATGAAGCAATTTTTAAAAGCGGCGTCTCGGCCTTTTGGCTAAGATGCAAATGAGATCAAGCCTTGGTGGAGGAAGACCTGTGCCTACTCCAATCAGCTTGGCTCATGTAGATCAGGCCCAAGACAAGGGTTGCAGACCCTGTCTTGTCAGTTTGGATCGGGAATGTCTCAACTTGTTGAGACTCTGAATTGTACTTAATTTGATTGAATTAGAAAAGTATAAAAAAAAAATTATCCTATAGTTCTCTGCCTTTTGGCTAAGATCAAGTGTAGTATCGACATGCTGTGCTTGGTTGAAGTCATTAGGTTACATTTTAGCTTCAATTGAAGCTATTTTTAAAAGCGGCATCTCGGCCTTTTGGCTAAGATGCAAATGAGATCAAGCCTTGGAGAAGGAGCTATTCCTACTCCAATCAGCTTGGATCATGTAGATCAAGCCCAAGACAGGAGGTGAGAGCCCTGTCTTGTCAGCTTGGATCGGGAATGTCTCAACTTGTTGAGACTCTGAATTGGACTTGATTTGATTGAATTGGAATAAAAATACAAAAAAATGTATCCTATAGTTCTGTATCATTCCCAAGTTGTTCTTTACAATATTTGGCAATGTCAATGACGAGGAACTATATCTTGAACTACTAATTAATGGGAAAATAAATCACATAGAAAATACATCTATTGTAAAGTAATATAACTTTGACTTTTACATATTCTACCATGGCAAATGGTGAAATTGAATTGAATAAAAATCTGGAATTAAAAGTCTGATGATGACCATGAAACCATTGTTGATTGTCGTGAAAAAACCCATCTGGTTCACTAATATCCTTGAGGGAAGAAAATCTGCTGTCCTTACCTAGTTTGGTCTACATGTGACTTCAGATCCACAACAATGTGGTTGCCCCTTCAGGGCAATTAGGGATGGGCAATAAATGTTGGTCCAGTCAGCGACACCCACATCCCATGAATGAATAAAAAAGTCTGTGTAACATAAATTTATGTATAAAATTCAAAATAAAGATACTCTTTTATAAACTACTCATGTTAACCCCTTAGTGGCTACATAACAACATATAAATGATAAACATTTTAGATTTGTTATTCAAACACTATAAATTAAAAAATGTAATGCAAACATGCATTATTTTGTTTCAAAATGAAAATATGTCACGTCACAAGTGCACAGAAATCAAATTCTTTTAAAATGCCTAGATATTTTGCCAAATAAAAAAAATCAAGTGTTCAAGACTTAACATTTACATGCAAGATAAATCTTCTCCCCACCCCCCATCCTATTTCAACTTTGCACTCTATTGGTTATCTGGAGCTTTCACTCTCTACTATAAGTAATCAGGATAGGGTAAATTTAAGATTCACAGAATATGAATTCTCTTAAGGTCAATTCTAAGAGAGATCACATTCAACAAAGAAAATTAGCAAATGATTGGCAAATGATAGAAGCAGAAAAGTAGACTTAAGTTGTTCTGTATGGCAGACAAATGAATAACTGATTATGCAGTATATCAAATGTGATTCAAGATAGGAATGAATTATTTATCAGTGTAAGATGTAAGAACCCTTTAAAGATTGCATTTGTAAAGTTTAAATATCATCAAGATGATCTTTAGTATTACTTGTTCTGTTTAATATACTTCAACATAATATTTTCAAGAAAAATCGTTCTTGCTTTTGTCAAAAAAAGTTTCCATTTATGTCTCTTTGTACAGTTCTGATCAGTTAGTCTTAAACCAGCAGCTCTGATACAGTGAAAGCTGAGGTTTGTAGTATATCTGTATATTCAAAACTCCTGCTAATTAAACATCTATAACATTGTTCTTCCAAACTGCTACTTTTGATTTTTAAATTATCAACAGAAATAGATTTTGTTGTTTGTAAGTTTATTAACGAGAGACAATTTGACAGGAGGGCATTTATTGCAAGATGGTATGAATTTGCCATAATTTGCCACAATTTTTGAAGTAATTCTTTATAATTTCAAAATTATAATAACCAAAAAATTCCTGAAAGCTAACCTTTAAAATGAAAATGTGTTTAGAAAAATATATTGTTACAACTGCAGGATTTTACAAATGGCTATGTTTTGGGCGGCATGGTTGCACAGTGGATGGCACTGCTGCCTCACAGCATCAGGGACCAGGGTTCAATTCCGGTCTCGGGTGACTGTGTGGAGTTTGCGTGTTCTCCTCGTGTCTGCGTGCGTTTCCTCCGGGTGCTCCGGTTTCCTCCCACAGTCCAAAGATGTGCGGGCTAGATTAATTGGCCAGGGTAAATTGCCTCATAATGTCAGGGGGACTAGCAGGGAAAATACATGTTGTTAAGGGGATAGGGCCTGGGTGGGATTGTGGTCGGTGCAGACTTGATGGGCTGAATGGCCTCCTTCTGCACTGTAGGGATTCTATGAAATATCTCCTTTAATATAAGGTGAAATTGAATATTCTGGATAGGGTGTCTGGTGATCGTAAAAAACCTCGACCCAGAGACAAGTCCATCTGATCTGGTTGTTATGGGAGAAGAAACCCCAAACAATAATCTATTGAAATTGGCACAGAGAAGGGCAGCTGCTTTTTGGATACAGAGGCAAAGAGACACAAGAGAAAGAGAGAGAGAGACAATGCTGCTGCTGCGAAGAGTAAAAAAAGACAGTGCTTGTGTTGAAAGCCTAGCAGGATGCTAGTGGGAGCTAGTTCTTTGTTCAAAAGGAAGAAAATTATACAGAAAGGACTTTAGGAGATTCAAGGGATAAAGAATTACTGAGTAGGTTCTTGCTGGTAGAAGTTGGTTTATTTAGGCAGAATGGGATGATTTTTTGAAGGATACCTGGTGCAGCATGAAGAAGTGGACCTGTTGGAAAGCTGGAAGCATCTTGAGAACGGACCTTGTATATATCTGCCAGAGGTGTGATGTACCACAAAAGGAGATGTAAGATGCACCCTGATTGCATTAGTTCGTTGGTGTTAAAGTGT
Organism: Mustelus asterias; assembly: GCF_964213995.1. Lineage (NCBI taxonomy): Eukaryota > Metazoa > Chordata > Chondrichthyes > Carcharhiniformes > Triakidae > Mustelus > Mustelus asterias. Next base: position 105,380,951 of record NC_135802.1, read on the forward strand.
CTTTTCTTCAGTTCAATGTATAAATTGTCTATTAGGTGATGTCTGATTTATGTTGATTCTAATTTCTTTATTACAGTAAAAGTCTCAAAATCTGTAAGCTTGCCCTTTGGTTATTTCTGTCAGTTGTAAAATTCATCTCTTTTTAAAAATTATCAGTCTCTATAGGGATTGTAACAATACTTTAGTATCACAATTTATGTGCACCTTTAAATTTACAATTAAATTCAGATCCATTTCAGCTCCTCAAACTGGTGCACATAGTTATTTCATAGTATTTACTGTTATTGGCAGATTCCTGTCTGTTGTAGATTATGTTATTTAAGCTTGGGTCAAAGCCAGCCATGTGCAGAATTGGCTTTCTTGAATCAACAATATATAAAACACCTTAAACTGACAAAAAAAGTCAAGGCATAAGAACTCAATTTAACTCACACTACAGAATTGCAGCTGTAATAGATTGTTGTATAGGCCGTATCTATGAATTCATGCAAGCACCAAGCAGTGACAGCCACATGACTCACTGCAGCAGCCACTATTATTACTGCAGCAGCATACCAATGATTTTCAACCATCAACTGAAGACATATGATATCATCGTTGCATGTTAACTGTCTGGTTTCCAAAATGCCTCTTTGACTCTGGGGATGGTATGACAACTGTGGAAACATAATTTTCAGTTTTCACTTGCCAGACCATGTGACAATTGTTATATAGTGTTTTAAGTGTTTTGTTTGTTCAACACCCCATTCAAACAACGTTCTAACATAAATGTCCTTTGTATATCAGTACCACTAAGCAAAATCCGATGCACTAGCTCAGCCTTGAAATTGTTGACAATAATTCCCCTTTAAAATTAGACAAATCAAAAATATTAAATATAACAAATGGTGTTTCCTAACAATACTTTAGTTCTACTATATTGAGACACCATTTCAGCTTCTTAGAATTTGCCTCCAGTCGAATTAAACATGTTGAAAGAATAATCCTCAGCCTCTTGGTATGTCAGATGATCAATGTTTGCCACAATTGAAGTACAGAATGTGTTTCTGCTGAGAGAAAATGTGCCAAGTTCTAACTGATTGCAAGTCATTGGCCCGTGTGATGCCAATATTTATATCAAAATGATTGAAATACTATTTCATATCTCTGCTGCTCAGCACACCCACTGTGAACCTTTGTTCAGGTTTTCAGTCTCATGTGTGTTGCCATGGATTATTTCAACAAAGTAGATTTTTTTTCCTATTGTAATATTTTCAGAATGAAATTTGCCTGTCTAATTAAATTACCAAATTTACTTACTCAAGCCAAATTCGTTAATGTCACTCTAACATGTTTTGACAGGAAACAAAAAGCTTGGAAAGTAAGTAATGTTCCGACAACCACCACTCAAGCCATCGTGAAAGATGGGAAGTACTGCATTATATAAATCATTAGTGGTCTAACTTTGGATAGTGGTGTTGAAATGCAAATAATTTGCATTAGCACATGACCCTAGTGGTATTAAAGCGATAAAATCAAAAGATTGTTCAAGATCATATAATTACGTCCATGCCATCTGTCAACTGTAAAATTAAAAATCAGGAGGCTAGGGTATCTGTTTAAGGTGCTATTAGAAAATTATGCCTAAAATGTTTGTGCTCATTGGGTTACAATTGAAGTTTCCATGAAACTTAATTAACAGAATCACAAGTATAAAATCTTCCATGAATGGACAGCATAATAAAATGCATCATTTCCTATTTTTCATTCCATTTAACAAGTACTCCTTGATGAATTTATGATATTTTGGTAGTGTTTTACCACTACCTTGAAACTGGGATTATTACCAAAAATATGAATTTGTAATAAGTTTGTCTTGTCTTCCACCAGTGAGTAACCTGATTTAAATGACTTAAACATGACTTTACAAAAAATATTATTAAATACTTTTTATGCAGCTGCAAGGTGCATTGTCTGTGCAGGAAAGTCAGAATGTGGGGTTTGACACCTGAAACTGTTACACCACTCACCTTTCCCAACCTCCAGGGATGCTCTTGGTGCACTGTCTCTAGGTTGGAGGGAATGCAATTCTGCTGCTGAGTTCCTTGGTCACCTGCATCTACACCTGCTTGGTTGAAGAGGGTGTTTTCTTCCTATCCTTTGGGGAGCTCACCTCACTGCAGCCTCTCAAATCCCACAGCAGGACTTCCAGGTAAGGGTGAAAGACCAAGGATTAAGCCTTCCAAAGTCTCCTCTCCATTTCTGTGGTTACTGCAGCCTCAAAAATCCATGTCCAGTTCAGCCATAACCCCTGCTGGAGTACCTTTAACTAGAAATCCCTCCTTTGATAGATCCAGGAAGACATCGCTCTCTACCTCTTTGATTGGCTGGGAAACCCAGAAGAGAGTTGTCAATGTCATAACTCAGGCAAAGTCCACTGGAGGTTGTAATGGATTCATGGAATCATAGAATCCTACAGTGATGAAGGAGCCCATTCAGCTCATTGAGCCTGCACGAACAACAATCCTACCAAGGTCCTATTCCCGTAACCCCACAAATTTAACTTACTAATCCCCTTGACACTAAGGGGCAATTTAGCACGGCCAATCAACCCAACTTGCACTCTTTGGAATGTGGGAGGAAACCGGAATACCTGGAGGAAACCCACACATACACAGGGAGAAGGTGCAACCTCCACACAGACAGTCACCCAAGGCTGGAATTGAACCTGGGTCCCTGGCACTATGAGGCAGCAGTGCCACTGTGCCGCCCACTAATGATCCTGCCATTTTGACAGCAACTAAGTTGAACAAATTCTGCCCCAGGAGTGTAGCTCTCGTGCTTACAACACCCTAACCTTTGTGGTATCGTAATCTTATATATCTGTTTTATTTCTGATCAGCTGAGTTTAAGAGCATGATTGAATATATAAATGGCCTTGTGTGGTAATTAGAAAGGAAGAGTATACTGTCTTTCAGTAACAATAACCATATTATGCAATATTGTTAAGGATCATTCTGCTTCTTTTCTATGATGTTACACTGACTTCTGTGAAGTAGGAAGATTACAGGCTGATCTAAATTTCTGACAGACAAATTCCATTCATTTACCATTGTTGAATAATCCTGATGTTGCACCCATTAATATATGTTTCCTTATTTGCAGTAGTAAGGGCAGAATCTTTGGCCCCGCCAATAGCGGGAAGCTTGCCGGATGGGGGAATTTAATTTGGCAGGAGGCCAAAAATCTGTTTCCCGACAGCAGGATGAACCTTTGCAATTCAGTTCTCAGGACTTGAGAGGTAGGTTAAAAATGGGTCAAGCTTCCTGATGAACAATGTCAGGAAACCCCTCTTCATGCATTAGCATGTCATGCATGCTTATTAAAAGGACAGCTTACTAGAATGAAGTTCCCCATCAGCGTGAAATTAGCACCTTCACATTTACAACTGTATATGAGTGGTGTGACCCTGGAGAGCTTGACTTCTTCCACGACTTTGAAGTGAGCAGATGGCGTTCTTGGGGACCATTCACAAATCTGAGCCTGTTGACTCAGATTGAATGTAAATAGGCCTAAATGTGTGAAAGCTGGACAAGGGAAGCAGGACCAGCGGGTAAAAGTGGAGCAGAGGCTGGACTTGGGAGGCAGGCTAAAGGGGAAAAGGGTGGAGCAGAGTCTGGAAATGGGAGAAAGGCTAAGGGGAAAGGGTAGTGTGGAGGCAGGACAGGGATTGCAGGCTAAGTGGGAGTCAGGCAGGAATGTTGTCTGGTGAAGGAAGACAGACTGTCCAGGACAGAAAGAGAGGCAGCGAGGAAGTGTGAGGGTGCGAGGATATGGGATCCCACAAGGAAAAACAGTAAAACGGGGAAATAAGAATATTGGTCTGAACTGGTCTTTAAAGCTTTAGAATGGAACACCAGTAAAATGGGGGAATAAGAATACTAGTCTGAACTGTTTTTTTTCATTCTGGGATGGAAGGAAAGGCTTTGCTTGTGGTTGGGTGGTGGTGGGGGTACTTTCCAGGCAGGGATAGTGGGAGGAAGATGATCCCAGATGACGAAGTCCATGCTGTCTATGGTGGGGTCCTGGTGTTGAACTGTGACTATTGGTCATCAGAGGGAACAGTTACAATGAGAGTAAGGGTTGAGATTCAATAGGGTGGCAGGTCCAGGAAAATAGTTGGGCAGGTGAAGATTTCATGGGGAGGTAGAGCAGACAGGGGTTTGGACAATGGGAGAGGTCAGTGTCAGGGTGGGCATGAGAATGGTAACGGTGTAGGCTCAGAGAGGAGAGAGAAGGCATGTTTATAGGTTCAAGGCTAACTGGAGGAGGTTCAAGGTTGACAGTGGGGAAAGGAATGATTACATTGGGTGAGTGAAGGGTGATGGGAGAATTTGGTGGATGACAAGGAGAGAGTAGAAGGTGGTGGAGTGAGTCTGGAATGTGATGTGCACCATTCTTGTACTCTCTGCCATACAACACAACTCCTCAAAGTGAGAGAAAGGTCCTTTCAAGTGGGTGGAATATAAGGTGAGCAGAATTGGCTGACTACAGAGACACTCAGATAATCATGAGGCATCTGTGTGATAACCATGCTCAGTTATAATCTCCTGTCTATGGTGAAGCCCACATGGCAGCAGGTTTGCTCCCTAACTGTCAGGTCTCATAACATCGAGATCCCAGCAAAGTATGGAGCTGCTGTTCATTCTGTGAGGTTTCTCTTCTGCTGTTGTCAGAGCCAGGCATTAAGGATAGGAGGGAGGTGGATGTCTCCAAGGGGAATGGCTGGTGGACGGCAGCAAACTCATGACTCCAAACCTCCATCTTCCCGGGTAGAATAGTCATGGCTGACACAGACTCACGTGGTAAGTCTTTCTATGCTGCTAAGGCAATGGTCTCTCTTTCAAGTCCATAGGGTATTGAATAATGTCAAAGGAAGGGTTTTCTAATATGCCTATCATCACTCTAGTCAAAAAACAATGTCTCCATTGCACAGTCATTTATGAATGGGAGGAACAATCCTCTTTTTCTTCAGGATGTGCTTCACCTGGAAGGGGTGGGGTGAAGTTGCCAGGTCTAGACTGAATCTGGGCACAGGGTTGAGCACTGGCTTTGTGGTTCTGAGATGGAGGCAAGGCTGAAAAGAATATGCTCACTAGAATGATTATTGCAATTCATTGACAGATCCACTGAGGCCTAGATGATGCTGGCTCCTGGTAACCCTGCCTTTCTACTGGATTTGGTACAGATGAGGAGGAGGAAGGACCTGAGTAGGTTGACAGAGGGCCAGGAGGAGCAACAGCCTGAGCAGCAAGAGACAGCGAGGCCTCAAGAAAGTTAGGATGCTAATTCCCAGGGGCTAGTGTGATGGTGAGCATTGGCCTGTATAACACAAGTGGTGCAGCTACCTACAAATGAGTGAAAGGCAACACAGGTAGCAATTTAGGATGTCGCGGAATGTGATTGCTCAGTACTGCCAGCTTCTCCACAATGATCTACTTTGGCAAGGACTTGGAGGCAATCCCACGCCAGTGGCATTAAGAGTCACCACTACCTTAAACTTCTTTGCCAGTGGGCTCCTTCTGGGACTCCACTGTGGATTATATGACATCTCCCAGTCAGGCACATGTAGGTGCATCCAGAAGGTGACAGATGCTTTGTCCAAGAGAGAGCATCAATTTGTCCAATTCCAGCTGGATTACAAAAGCCTGGCTGCAAGAACATTGGGTTTTGCAGCAATTGCAGACTTCCCGCAAGTGTGAGGGGTGATTCACTACACACATGTAGCCTTGAGCGCTTCCTAGCAACTGCCAGTAACATTCATCAACAGGAAAGGTGCAGCTGATATGTGATCACAGAAGACAAATCCTACATGTTTGTGCTCAATTCCCCGGGAGATCTCAGGAAGCCTGCATTCTTACCCATTCACAGGTGCCACAAGCTTTTGAAGGACCTCAGCGATAGCAGGGCTGGTTCCTTTGTGACAAGGGATACTCCCAGGAGATCTGGATAATGACACTAGTTTGCCATTTGCACAGTGCTGCTGAGGAGAGGTATATTGATGCACGTGCCTCCACAAGGTCCATGATTGAGCAGACGTTAGACCTCCGAAAGATAAGGTTCTGATGTTTGGAATGCTCAGAAGGGACTCTCCAATACTCATCGAAGAATGTCCCAAATCATTGTTATCTGCTGTGCTCAACACAACCACGTGCTACAAAGGGAGGAAGTCTTGGCTGACGGAGACATGGAGGACCAAGACGTCTCCTTCGATGATGAGGATGATGAAAGGGATGATTATGATGAGGGCCAGGATTTCACAGAGAAACATGCAGAGGCCATTGCAAAGGTTTGATGCGGCAGAGAAGCTCTTGCCAATTTTATAGCTAACAGATTCCAGACAGAATAAGCTGCCAAGACATATCCTTTACTATTTAGTTTTCTATCCTCTGCTGGCTGGTAGGCTCCAGGTCCTTTTTGCTAACAGACATTATATTTTGCTCTAATGTATCTTGATTTATGATAACTAAATTAAATTGCATTACTTAATGTCTGCCCGGCTGGTGATTTGATTCTTTGCGTGCCCAGCAATGCTGATATTCTGGTACTGCATGTATACATTAGAACTTGCAAAGCACCCCCTCAACCTTGGACACCTGTAAGTAGAAATGAGATTTTTCCCATGCCCTCACAAAGTCCATGTGTATGGCAACTTGGAAGCAATATCAAATCTTACCTTGATACAGATGCACCCATGTCACGCTCACACCTGCTTCCAATAGAGGGGGTGGGAGGGGGGACAAATCTTCCAGAGAGCTCCTTCAGGCAGAACCAATGTATGGGCCCACAGAGAGCAGCAGCACAAGAACACCATTTTGTCCCTTGACATTGCTGCTCCATGCAACGCTATGTGGGAATGTTGTGTCCCTGCCTCACGATCACCACTCCCCCATAATAAATGCATGTCCTTTAACGGCTTTATCATGCCAAGAGGTTTTGAGGCACTCACTGAGAGTGCCTCACCTATATATATTATGGGGTGTTGACTAGCAACCACTCCAGACCCTCCAACTGCAGATATAAGTCTTAGTCCTAGATGACCTTAAAATTAGTTTGAGACTGTGATTCATCATTCTGCACACCTCAGCCAAAGTAAACACCTTTGCTATATGGAATCTGCAAAGCACTGTTGGAGCTGCTGATACTTCACATGATAGCCTCACAGTCCTCGGCACACAGGCCCATTCTACTCACACTCACCTCATGTACTAAGACCCAGGTCTTTCAATGAGGTCCTGTGCACTTTGGTCACCAACACTTCATGAGGTCTACTGCAACCCTTGACAAGGAAAGAAACAGACCAAACAAACTTCCACATGAGGTCTCACATAGGTTTCAATCAACCGCACACCTCTTTAATCCGACACTTGGTCCCTCTTGCAGTCGAGGTTAATTTGCTCATTGCCTCCTTACTTGCAGCTTTCACCTGCATCTTAGCTCAAAATGATAAATCACTAAGGATCACAGTAACAATTAGAGGTGCCCAGCTTTTTCTAAATATATAGCAAAGCCTTGACTTTCACCATTAAGAAGCAAATGTAGAGCTTCACTCTTTCAACCCTGAAACTGCATCTACAGTGTTCCTTGCCACTCACATAGCATATTTAACTCCCCTTAGTACTCCTTACACCCACCCACTCCTCACATTAGGGCAACAACAGCAAGATATGCAATTAGCTCACTGATCACTCTTTGCAGACATCATTTTCAAAGGTCAGAACATGATGAGCTGCAAGTTATGGCTTGCACAATGTGTGCCCAGGCCTCCCACTCACAATGACGGCCAGTGTTTAATCAGGCACACGGAGGATTATTAAACAATTGCTATGTTGATAATGTGAGAGAAGCATAACCAAGGACCCCACGCACCTCGGACATACCGTCTTCCACCTTCTTCCTTCGGGAAAAAGATACAAAAGTCTGAGGTCACATACTGATGCGCGATTAAATCACTCGGGAGGCTAGATCGTACCCGGGAAATAAAGGCTTTTATTAATAACAAGAATGGAGCATACTATATACAATACAATCCCAGACTAAAGGGTCACCAGGCAGTGCAGTGACCTTTATACTCCTCCAGGTAGGCGGAGCCAACTGGAGTGTACCACAGAACGATATCAACAGGTAGAACACCCCAACCCTAACCCCAACAGTGACAACAGTAACATATCTACAAGTACCCATAGTGCTGACCATCTATGGTTCAGTACCCATAGTGCTGACCATCTATGGTTCACCACACATACCAATCGACTCAATAACAGCTTCTTCCCTGCTGCCATCAGACTTTTGAATGGATCTACCACATATTAAGCTGATCTTTCTCTGCATCCTAGCTATGACTGTAACACTACATTCTGCACCCTCGCCTTTCCTTCTCCCCTATGTGCTCGATGAACAGTATGTTTTGTCTGTATAGCGTGACAAATTTCTTCACACAGTGGGATCTTCAGATCTGGAATTAACTATCTGAATATGTGACAAAATCAGACTCCACAGTAACTTTCAAAAAGCAACTGGACATATATTTGTAATGAATTATTTCAGGCTAATAAGGAGAAGGCTGGTATGTGGGCATAATTTGATTCATTCTTGCACAGAGCTTGCATAGAAATGATGGGCTGAATGGCCTCTTTATGTGCAGTAAGATTTTATGATTCCATGAGATGCCTCTCTTCTCATCTTTTAATTTCTTTGGCTATAGGTGTCATCATTCATCTTCTCAAATTCTATATTTCACGAAGTGAAATATAGAATTATCCTGATCAAAAAATATTTTACTCTCAATTCACCGTCACTGGTCTCAGGGAATATTAGGGAATATAAATTAAGTTAAAAGTAAGATTTCTTTGATAACACAATGGGCTCATGGCTTGAGACCGACAAGCAGCTTTCAAATGAAAATGCACTTCAATTAAAGCTATGCAGTTTGTAAATATTAACCTTGGTATTTGTACTAAGATATAATTGCCATTTGTCCTTATTGTATCTGATAAAAAGACACAAATACATTCATGGTATATAAAAATAGAAAAGGTGATATGAGCAGATATTTAATGCAATTGTATGGCACTTCTCTGCCCTTAACTTTGCAGAGATGTGAAACCAAATTAAGTGTCTGCGTTAAAATGTCAGTTTGGTACCTCTACATCAATTCAAGTCTGACTCCAGAATTTGTACATTTAATCTAGGTTAACACTAGGAATGTTTCATTATTGTTTCATTATTCATATCAAACATGCCTACCGCTCTATCGCCCGCCCACACTTTGGCAAATCAGACCACAAGGCTGTGCTCCAGCTCCCGGCTTACAAGCAAAAACTGAAGCGGGACAATCCATCAAAGAAAGTCATGCAATGTTGGTCTGAGGAATTGAATGATCTCCGAAGGGGCTGCTTGGAGTCAGTGGACTGGTCAGTATTTAAAAACTCTGTTTTTAAATACTGACCAGTACTGGCCAGTCAGTAAATACTGACCCTGAAATACTTCAGGGTATTTAAAAACTCTGTTTTTAAATACCCTGAAGTACCCTGAACGAGTACGCCACTACAGTAACTAACTTCATTAGTGAGTGTATAGAAGACTGTGTGCCAAAAAAGCAAATCTGTGTGTTCCCCAATTGGAAACCATGGATGGACAGGGATATCCACTGCTTGCTGAAGTCACGGTCTGAGGCGTTCAAGTCAGGCGACTTACAAGAAAACCAGATACGATCTAAGAAGATCCATCAAAGATGCCAAAAGACAGTACCGAACCAAGCTAGAGTTCCAGGCTAGCCACACTGACCCCTGCCGACTATAGCAAGGTCTACAAAACATAACAGGCTACAAGATGAAGGCACGTAAAATCGCTGGCTCCAAAGCACCCCTCCCTGATGAGCTCAATGCATTCTACACCCGTTTTGAGCAAGAGGTCAGCGAGAACATGCCCTCCACCCTGGAAGCGCTGGATGAACCTGTATCTGGGGTCACCATTGCAGATGTCAGAGCAGCCTTCTCGAAGGTCAACTAATGGAAAGCAACTGGCCAGGTTGGGATACCCGGACGAGCACTCAGATTCTGCACGGATCAGCTGGCGGGGGTATTCACAGACATCTTCAACCTCTCTTTACAAAAATCTGAGGTCTCTATCTGCTTCAAGAAGACCACTATCATCCCGGTACCTAAGAAAACCAAGCAGCGTGCCTTAATGACTATCAGCCAGTGGCTCTGACAACCATCATTATGAAGTGCTCCGAAAGGCTAGTCATGGCATGAATCAATTCCAGCCTCCCGGACTACCTGGATCCACGACAGTTTACCTACCACCACAACAGGTCCACAGCAGACACCATCTCCCTGGCCCTGCACTCAACCCTGGAACACCTAAGTAACAAGGACACCTATGTCAGACTCCTATTTATTGACTGCAGCTCAGCCTTCAACTCCATTATTCCCACAAAACTCATCTCCAAACTCCGTGGCCTGGGCCTCGGCACCTCCCCCTGTAACTGGATCCTGAACTTCCTAACTCACAGACCACAATCAGTAAGGATAGGCAACAACACCCCCTCCACGATCATCCTCAACACCGGTGCCCCACAAGGCTGTATTCTCAGCTCCCTACTATACTCCTCATACACCTATGACTGTATGACCAAATTCGCCTCCAATTCAATTTTCAAGTTTGCTGACGACACCACCGTAGTGGGTCGGATCTCAAACAATGATGAGACAGAGTACGGGAATGAGATAGAGAATCTGGTGAACTGGTGCGGCAACAATAATCTCTCCCTCAATGTCAACAAAATGAAGGAGATTATCATCAACTTCAGGAAGCGTAAAGGAGAACATGCCCCTGTCTACATCAACGGGAACAAAGTAGAAAGGGTCGAGAGCTTCACATTTTTAGGCATACAGATCACCAACAACCTGTCGTGGTCCCCCCATGCCGACACTATAGTTAAGAAAGCCCATCAACGCCTCTACTTTCTCAGAAGACCAAGGAAATTTGGCATGTCGGCTACGACTCTCACCAACTTTTACAGATGCACCATAGAAAGCATTCTTTCTGGTTGTATCACAGCTTGGTATGGCTCCTGCTCTGCCCATGACCGCAAGGAACTACAAAAGGTCGTGAATGTAGCCCAATCCATCACGCAAACCAGCCTCCCATCCATTGACTCTGTCTACACTTCTCGCTGCCTCGGCAAAGCAGCCGGCATAATTAAGGACCCCAGGCACCCCGGACATTCTCTCTTCCACCTTCTTCCATCGGGAAAAAGATACAAAAATCTGAGGTCACATACCAACTGATTCAAGAACAGCTTCTTCCCTGCTGCTGTCAGACTTTTGAATGGACTTACCTTGCATTAAGTTGATCTTTCTCTGCAGCCTAGCTATGACTGTGACACCACATTCTGCACTCTCTCATTTCCTTCTCTATGAACGGTATGCTTTGTCTGTGTAGCACACAAGAAACATAGAACATAGAACAGTACAGCACAGAACAGGCCCTTCGGCCCACGATGTTGTGCCGAGCTTTATCTGAAACCAAGATCAAGCTATCCCATTCCCTATCATCCTGGTGTGCTCCATGTGCCTATCCAATAACCGCTTAAATGTTCCTAAAGTGTCTGACTCCACTATCACTGCAGGCAGTCCATTCCACACCCCAACCACTCTCTGCGTAAAGAACCCACCTCTGATATCCTTCCTACATCTCCCACCACGAACCCTATAGTTATGCCCCCTTGTAACAGCTCCATCCACCCGAGGAAATAGTTTTTGAACGTTCACTCTATCTATCCCCTTCATCATTTTATAAACCTCTATTAAGTCTCCCCTCAGCCTCCTCCGCTCCAGAGAGAACAGCCCTAGCTCGCTCAACCTTTCCTCATAAGACCTACCCTCCAAACCAGGCAGCATCCTGGTAAATCTCCTCTGCACTCTTTCCAGCGCTTCCACATCCTTCTTATAGTGAGGTGACCAAAACTGCACACAGTATTCCAAATGTGGTCTCACCAAGGTCCTGTACAGCTGCAGCATAACCCCACGGCTCTTAAACTCCAACCCCCTGTTAATAAAAGCTAACACACGATAGGCCTTCTTCACAGCTCTATCCACTTGAGTGGCAACCTTTAGAGATCTGTGGATATGAACCCCAAGATCTCTCTGTTCCTCCACAGTCTTCAGAACCCTACCTTTGACCCTGTAATCCACATTTAAATTAGTCCTACCAAAATGAATCACCTTACATTTATCAGGGTTAAACTCCATTTGCCATTTTTCAGCCCAGCTTGGCATCCTATCTATGTCTCTTTGCAGCCTACAACAGCCCTCCACCTCATCCACTACTCCACCAATCTTGGTGTCATCAGCAAATTTACTGATCCACCCTTCAGCCCCCTCCTCTAAGTCATTAATAAAAATCACAAAGAAACAATACTTTTTACTGTATGTTAATACTTTTGACAATAATAAATCAAATCAAATCAAATCAAGTCAAATTATTGGAGATGCTCAAAAATGGGTAGGTTGGGATCAGGTTGTAGGTTTAAAAATCTGAATCTCAACTGCTTTGTTTCAGTTTTAACAGCAGTGAGTGGTGTGTAAACCTCGTTTTATTCACTTTCAAATCTAACTCTGGATGGGCAGATTTTCCATGCCTCAGGAATGCTGGCAGTTACATGGAGGTGAGGATTGTTGGATCCAGGATGTCAGCACTTTTCCATTTACCTGCTGGATTAGCATGCCTGCCTCACCAATTTCCTGCGATAGGACATCCCCCACCCACTCTGGGGATGGAACAACCCCCTGTACCACCCATAGGTTGGGCTTAGGTTGACCTAATCCTGCAATTACTTCTTCAGAATTGCCCCAACAGCTGGAAGCCAAGCCTCTCTCAAGCAGGCAGGCAGACTGTCAGATGGGTAACCTGTCACTGACATCTCACGTACTGTGTGTGGGGAAACCCTGACTTACTGGTTTCCCACATGCTATTGAGCCCCCAATCTGACAACTCAGAAAGTTAAAATACAGCCCTAAACCTGCTGTCTTTCAAAAGAGATATTAAACCCAGGTTCGATCTGTCTACTGATGTGAACACAAAACCTTCCAGTGTACCACCACCAAAAGAAAATTAGCTGTTTGTGGAACCTTGCAGTGCACTTTCAAACTGCTGTATTCGCCGACATAATAACCTTGTCTGCATTTCAGAAGTAATTTAATAGTGGTGAAACATTTTGAGTTGTCCGAAAGATTTTATAAATGCAAATCTTTCAATAAAACTTGGGTCTGCAATAATTGTGGTCTCTCTTTACAAGATGCTTGCCAGTGAGCTTCACCAATATCTACATTACAGTTGTAAACTTAACCACATCAATAACTCATTGGCATATAATTTACAATATTAATATTGTAACCGAATTCCATAGCACTGGAGCAACAGATAAGTAACTGTGCGCACTGAATCTCGTGTACATGCACAGCTATTTGAAAGCCACAATTAATTTCTAGTTGCTGAGGCTTCTCTGATGGATAAGAAAAATCCACACAACTCAAGTGATCAGAAAACCGTATTCCCACAGCACCACCTCATTTATCTTAAACTTTGCCATAGATGCTGGGGATGCCATTGGGAGCAGCAGTGTTACAGGGTTATAAAATGACCTTTGCAATGCATGTAGCTCTGCATAATTCTTTTGTTATGGCTCCAAATTCAACGCAAAATAAGTAGATTCTTTCTCATTCTGAAAGTGGCCAACTAGATATTTTGTAAAGCTAGATGAATGTGATAAATACGAGTCCTGTAGTGAAGTATTATTTTACTTCCACTGGTGATGTGGAACATAAGTCACTCATGACTTTCCCACTAATGATTTATCCAGTCAACCCATCTTGTAGAAAACGACTACGTATCTTCAATTTATCACTTTAATAACTTCATGCGACACTCCGAAGTGTACTGATGGTTCTTTGAGTATTTCATCTGATTATAAATCTGATTTGTGCACTTTTATTAGATAATGAAGAAAATATCATATGACATAAAATGACCTGTTACTTGGAAAGGAGTAAATAGGTAATTTTATAGTTGTCCTGTAGTTGACTGCATCGGCTATTTTAAATGCACCATTTTTTTTGCTGGGAGAAGGAACATCTTTCAGATGTTTCATGTTGAGGACAAGTAGATCTTGGTTTGAAATAGTAAATGGAATAACAACAGGTAAAGCGAAAAAAATGCAGCTGGGGGTGATAGCTGGCAAATGTAACCATGATTGTTAATGCAGCACAAAAAGGATCTGGAGGGAGCAGGATTGAATTTCCATAAATTTCCAAATGTGTATTCTTTTTCAGTTGTGGGAATGCAGCCATTTCAGCCCAGCCCATGGTTTATTTTAGATATCGCCAATTTATTGAATTCCAGGAATTAAATATCAGAAAGAAAATTAGTGTTGTAAAGAATTTGATCCCAGGAAAAAGTAGCAGATTGCAGATGATGTCTTAGCTCAGAAAGTGGCACTTTCATCTTTGATTCACGAGTACATGGGTTAAGGCCTCATTTTAAGGCTTGAATCTAGGCTAACAGAGTGCAGCATTGTCAAATGTGTTGTCCTTCAGATCAAATGTTAAAAAACAAGTTTAGTCTGCTGGTGCCAGTGACTCATGGTGCCATGATACTTATTCAAGATGAGGAGGGGAGTTTTCTGTGTCCTGGCTACTGTTTTCTCTCCATGACAAACAGATCAACTTGGCCTAATGCTGTTAGTGAGATGAGATTCTGCTGTGTGAAAAATTACTACTACATTCACCACCTAACAGCAGTCACTGCAAAATGTGCTTCATTCTAGGTAAAGTCTTTTACATTTCTAGGGAATATGATCAAGTGCTACGTATGCACATGCTTTTCTTATTTTATTACATGACTTCTATTGCAACACAAAGGCACACAAGTCATACATGCTTGTGTTAATAGAAAATTGATGAAAGCAAAGCAAGCATGGGGGTGGTGATTCTCCTATTCCGCTGCGTTAGTTTTTTGACGCAGCGCACCGGGAGAATCCTGTGGCAGGTTATTCACGGGGTTCGGCCCTGCTAGCACCTCCTAGCACTAGATTTCTGGCAGCATTTGCCCAGCACTGGAAATCGGCGGAGAGATGCAAAGACCATTTAAATGGTCATTTGACTGTTCCAACAACCTATATGCCCAGGGGGCACCTTGGCACTGCCCATGGAGCATGGGGCAGTGCCAAGGAGTGGGGCATATGGGGGCGGGGCCTAGGGGCAAGGTCTGATGGAGGGAGGGGCCGAGGGGGCGATCGGTGGGGGGGTCCTGCTGCCACTCTGCTATTGGGATTGGTGTGGGAAGAAGGGAGGCAGTGATCGGGCGGGCTGGGGCAGGGTAATCAGCCTGCTGGGGGGGGTTGGTACTGTGGTGGGGGTGGGGGGGGGTTGGGACTGCAGGGGGTTACTATTGGGGAGAAATCGGCGGCGGGGGGGCTGGAGATCACAACAGGCTGGGAGGTGGGGTTGGGGCTGGGCCTGGGAATGGCCGATGGGCCAGCAATTGGGCTGTTGTGGGCCGGGGGGGTGGGGGGGAGGGGGGGGTGGGGGGTGGAGGGGGGGGGATGTGGAGAGCCGGCCTTGCGGGGGTCACGGAGTAGGCCAGCGATCGAGTGATCAGGAGGCTGGCGGTGCGGAGCCACTGCGTATGCTTTGATCTCAGCACTGACAGATCAGCACATGCACAGTAGCCCACTCAACGCGCTGATTTCAGCCTCTCCAGCGGGGATAGGCCCTACCCCTGAAATCTAATGACATTCATGCTGGTGGCCTCTGCAGTGCACAGAGTGTGGGTGATTCTTCTCTGAAATCCCATGGAAAAACCAATGTGAATTACTTCAGTTTTCATGCGAATTCGACACTTCGAATTTTTTGGGGAGAATTTCACTGGGATTTTGAGATTTACTGTAACTATAGGGTTGTTGGAACTCAAGGTGTTGTGTTAATGGATGCATCATCTTCAAGTTCTGAACTGATTTAAAGTGATAACCCTCATTGGCAACAGTGGTCATATTTCATTCAGTATAAGTAAGACTTGATAGATGTTAATGTCTAGCATCAAAGCACAACAGTATTATCATTACACTGGGTAGAAGCACGATCTCCATGTGGCAACATAAAATGGTCACGTCCCTGACACCGTCGCACCAGTGGTATACATATGGGGCGGGATTCTCCAACCGCTCTTGCCCCAAAACTGGAGAATCCCGCTCGAGGTCAATGGACCTTTGTGTGGTCCGATCCCACCGCCAGCTGCGAATTCTGTGGTGGGTGGGATGGGAGAATTCCCCTCATGTTCCCTCCACCAACCTCTCATCTGTGCTGGTCCTACATCTCCTCTAGCCATATACCCCTACTCTCTCTGTTCAGGAAATCACTTCTTATACTCTCTTTACACAGCAAAGCAAATGGAGACACATTTAACCCAAATAATATCTCCCTATTATTTGAAAAGCCCAATTACAAAATATGTCAAAACATGTTATGATGTAGACAGTGTATTATCAGGGTCAGTTGGCTTGGTAACAAGCCTGATTGGCCCTAGAATATCTATTTCAATATGCTGGACAGGCTGCCAATTTCAGCACCCTCAATTATGAGCTTGGGTGTGGATGGGAAAGTGTAAGGTGGGCACCCACCCTATTTTACATGCCCCCACCTGGAAAATACTCAAGAAGGGCACATAAAAGGAAGCTCTACATGTACAGAATCCAATCATGAATACATGGAGCCCAGCAAAAGTTGTTGCTGACACTGAGACAAAAAGGTCATACATAATGGATAACCTAAACTGATAACCAAATGAGGAGAAACAAAGTCGATGTTTAAACTAAACCAAAGCTTGAAAACAGAAAAGGCCACCAGCAACACTGGAAACATCAGTATCCAGGGGAGCACTATTAACAACAGCACCAGTAAATGAAATAACATTCACAACAGAGGACAGGACTCCTGCAACATCAGGGACAACATGCACAACATTGCCTGTGCAGAATGCCAACTCATCACTAAGAGCAATGAATGCCTAATTTACAAGATAGAGGCATAACATCTTGCCCCTAAACGATACCATGATTAATATTTTAGAAAATAATACATGCTCTAAAAGTGAAAAGTCTGAGCAGCAGCATTTTAAATAACTTAAAATGCAGTTCCTAAGATGCCCAAACATTTGAATAGCTGTACCCTACAAATTCCAAAACTATTTGAATGGGCTCAGGCTGTCTAGAGGTAGTCCACCAGAAACAATCAACTCAGATGTGTGTAAATGACCCATCTTGTGAAGCAGGTAAGCTGTCCTTCGTGGAGGTAGGTTGCCTTTGGCATAGGAATGGTGTTCTTTGGGGAAGGTAAGGGACCCTTAGGAATCATTAAGTTAGGCATGAATGTGCACAAAAAGTGCATAAACTCATGACTGTCAATCTCATTGGAACTGTCAATAGGCCTGTCAAAATCATCTGTCAAGAACCATAGAATCATAGAATCCCTAACAGTGCAGAAGGCGGCCATTCAGCCCATTGATACTCCCAGGCCCCATCCCTGTAACCCCACATATTTACCTTGATAATTCCCCTAACCTATCCATCTTGGGACACTAAGGGATAATTTAGCATTGCCAATCAACCTATCTTGTATATCATAAGAACATAAGAAATAGGAGCAGGAGTAGGCCACCTAGCCCCTTGAGCCTGCCCCGCCATTCAATAAGATCATGGCTGATCTGATAGTGGTTTAGTTCCACTTGCCCGCCCGCTCCCCATAACCCTTAATTCCCTTATTGATCAGAAATCTATCTACCTGTGACTTAAACATATTTAACGAAATAGCCTCCACTGCTTCAATGGGCAGAGAATTCCAGAGATTCACTACCCTCTGAGAGAAGAAGTTCCTCCTCAACTCTGTTCTAAACTGACTCCCCCTTATTTTGAGGCTGTGTCCTCTAGTTCTTGTTTCCTTTCTAAGTGGAATCTCTCTGCCTCTACCCTGTCTAGCTCCTTCATTATCTTATATGTCTTTATAAGATCTTCCCTCAGCCTTCTAAACTCCAATGAGTACAGGCCCCATCTACTCAATCTCTCCTCATAAGCTAACCCCCTCATCTCCGGTATCAACCTGGTGAACCTTCTCTGTACTCCCTCCAAGGCCAATATATCCTTTCGCAAATAAGAGGACCAAAATTGCACACAGTACTCTAGTTGCGGCTTCACCAGTACCTTGTACAATTGCAGCAAGACCTCCCTGCTTTTATACTCCATCCCCTTCGCGATAAAGGCCAACATTCTATTTGCCTTCTTGATCACCTGCTGCACCTGCAAACTGAGTTTTTGCGATTCATGCACAAGGACCCCCAGGTCCCTCTGCACAGTAGCATGTTGTAATTTTTCACCATTTAAATAATAGTCCATTTTACTATTATTCCTTCCAAAGTGGATAACCTCACACTTGTCAACGTTATACTCCATCTGCCAGATCCTCGCCCACTCACTTAGCCTATCCAAATCTCTCTGCAGACATTCCGCATCCTCCACGCTATTCGTTTTCCCACTCATCTTTGTGTCATCCGCAAACTTTGTTACCCTACACTCGGTCCCCTCCTCCAGATTGTCTATGCATATGATAAACAGTTGAGGCCCCAGCACCGATCCCTGCGTATGAGGGACATGGAGGAATAGTTGGGATGCATGATGAGGCACGGAGGACCATGGCGGTGGGTGCAGGGGCATAGGTTCACATGGAGGGGTTATGGGAGCTGAATGGGGAGGCATGGAGTGGCATAGCTTGGTATAGATGGGGCATAGGAATGTATGGGGATGAGAGCTGGAGAGAAGTTTCATATCTTGCTCTTTATTTTTAAACTTCGGACACAATGCCAAACGCCTGCAGCAGGCCTTCCACCTCCAACCATGGCAGCCTCCTCCGTTCTTCTGGGGTCACCAGCCCTGACTTCTAATGCAGCCAAAAATCCAATGCCTGAGTTGTCATTTTTAAATTTGCCGGGAATCCTCCTGTCTCTGCACACACAAGCCAGTATGAAGATCTGGGCCTATTTTGGAACATCCCAATTAGCTTAGTGTAGACTCATACCCGGACTTCATACTGGTTCAGCATTTTCATTGTGAGAAACAATTGGGCATGATTTACCACACAACGCACCACATGTTATGCGGTGACAGGAGGCTGCTCACCATTGGCCAGTTGCGGGATCTTCTGGTCTCACATTGTCAATGGATCTTTTGGTAGAATGCACCCCTCACCGCCATGAAACCCGTGGCAGGGTGTGCCGTCGGCGGGACCAGAAGATCCCACTGGCGTGAATGGGTGGTAAGTTCCCGCCAATCAACCAGAATTTTTAAATTTGATTAGTGTCACAAGTAGGCTTACATTAACACCGCAATGAAGTTGCTGTGAAAATCCCCTAGTTGCTACACTCCGGTGCCTGTTCAGGTACACTGAGGGAGAATTTAGCATGGACAATGCACCTAATTAGCATGTCTTTCGGACTGTGAGAGGAAACCGGAGCACCAGGAGAAAACCCACGAAGACACAGGGAGAACGTGCAGACTCTGCTCGGATAGTGACCCAAGCTGGGAATTGAACCTGGGTCCTTGGCACTGTGAGGGAGTAGTACTCACCACTGTGCCATTATGCCGCCCCTATTGTACTGTAATTAGGAAAAAAGATCATCCTCCTTTCAATCAATACATGAATTTTACCTTGCCAGCTGTCCAGTTAGCCCAGCAAACATATGAAAGGAAAGAGGCAAGGTGTAACTTACCTCCAAGAAACTCCCAGCAGTTCTCAGTGCCACAACCCAAGCACTGCCTCAGTCGTATATTGTTCCTTGTCCTTGCAGTTTTTCTTTCCTAAGCTTCCCAAACGCTTGCCTGACCTTACCTTCCCCTCACTTCCTTTACTTCCTTCCACTTGCTTGCCTGGAACTCCTACACTCTTACTGGCCTTACTGACCATTCATTTCCATTATTTTTTCTCTCGGCCACACACCTGTCTCTTTTGCTTGTTTTGCAAACAATATCACAGGAAATACGTTAAGTGTTCAAAAGAAAGGACCTGTATTTCATGATCTCAGGATGTCCAATGTGCTTTGCAGCCTTGAAATATTTTTGAAACACAGTCACTATTGTAAAGTAGGGAGATATGGCAGCTAATGCTTATTATCTGCACAGCAAGATCCCACAAACAGTGAGGAGTTACACACCAAGTGAATCTGTTGGTTGAGGAATAAATGTTGGTCAAGGCATCAGGTAGAATTTCCTTGCTGTTTTTCGGATAGTGCCATGAGATATTTCACATCCAATTGAAAGGACAGACCTCCTACAAGACAGTCCATGCAACATTATTAGATAACAAATACTCTAGAGGAGGCAATTTCAAGGTCATAATCTCATGATGGAATTCAGACAGCATAAACTGTTCAAGCGATCTTATGATTTATGCCATCATCTCAAATCCATGATCAGACTGTTCCCTTGAAATGAATCTCAGCTGCCTATTTTTCTCTTTTTATTAGAAATCAATTGGTCTTCATGTCATCAACCAGACAGCTTGCAACCAGTAATAATAATTTTTATTGTCTTTGACATTTAATTGGTCAATTCATCTCCTAATGTTATTCTTTTAGCAATAGTTTCCATTTGTGTTACCATAAACATTGCAGTTTGAACCCAGGATGTTTTGATAAGCATATATAAAACAACAAATATTCCCAGTAAGTATCTGAGAGCACAATAGCTTATAAACATACTTTCAAATAAAATCACAGTACCTATAATGTTTTAACATTTTTTTCTCATCAGTTCTCATATCTCTATAACAGCTAGTTACTGTTTCCTGGCACAGGAAAAGCCCCGTGTTACTGAAGTTATAAATAATTTACAGATATGTGACAATTCGCAATGCAGGGATGAAAACATTTTTATCACTAACATCGTCATGCTTTATTATAATGTGGTATTATGTAAATGTATGGCCAAAATTGAAAAAAGGGGCAAGGAACATAAAAATTTCTAATGTTTATACATGAGTTACTGTTAATTGGGTAAACAGCGGAAATAATACATGGCACAGAATTTCTCTTGATATCCCTTATTGTCTATTTCAAAGCAAAAACACTTCATTAAAACATAATTCATGCCTGCCTTCCATCAGGTTTTGTTCACTTTTCTTCCTTCCTTTCCTGAAGTCAATAACACATTCAGGAATAGAATTCTACAGATGCTGCCACTCCTTAGTAATGCACAGTGACCCTTATGTGTGAGTCAAGATGCTGAATGCCAGCAGACTAGTTCTAGTACAGAGATCATCCTATCCTCACATAATGATTAGATCATTAGATAATTTTTAACTCCTCCAGGCAGGGGGTTGGGGTCACTATTGTAATGTAGAAAATGCAGCAACCAATTTGCGTAGAGTAAGCTCCCACAAATAGCAATGTAATAAACAGATAATCTGTTTTTGTGATGTTAACTGAGGGATATAAATTGGCAATGGTTTATCATCTCACCTGAGAGACAGCACCTTTGGCAAAGCAGCATTCCCTCAGTATTGTAATGGAATGTCAGTTTTTATATTTGTTGCACAAATCCTGGAGTGAAACTTGAATCTGGAAACTTTCTGTTGACAAGTGCGATTAGGTGGGCAGATCAGGGCATTTCATGCGTCAGTGCAGACTTGATGGGCTGAAGGGCCTCTTCTGCACTGTAGTAATCTATGATTCTGTGACTCTGACGTGAGAGTGCTACCGACTACACAGGTGTGTCTCCTATATATGCTGGATGATGTTGATCTGGCAATATCCATACCTCAGCTGGCTGATGTGAATCCAGGATCCCAAATTTGGGTAACGCATATGCAGGTAACAACTGTATTGTTCACTGAAAAAAAACAAGCATGAAGCCACAGGATGAGTCCTGCACTTGTGTTATTTAAAAGGAACCTTAATTGCAGGTAAAGTTTTTTTCTCTATTGTAAAGTGTCTGGAAGTACTTTGGAGGTGTTTTGGTGAATTCCTGAATTTGGCAGCGAATATCGTCTTATCCTCACAGGGTGGCAGAGGAGTAGGCAACCTATCCATGAAAATTCTGCAACAACTAGGGGGCAGCAGTGACTGTGCCTTTGGGTCTGCACAACAGGGAGGCGGAACAGCAGCTGCAAAGAGAACAAGCTCGCCATCCTGCTTAGTGGAGTCTTGATGTGGAGATGCTGGCGTTGGACTGGGGTAAACACGGTAAGAAGTCTCACAACACCAGGTTAAAGTCCAACAGGTTTATTTGGTAGCAAAATCCACTAGCTTTCGGAGCGCTGCCCCTTCATCAGGTGAGTGGGAGTTCTCTTGGAGATTCTCTCCACTTGCAGACACTCACCTGACGAAGGGGCAGCGCTCCGAAAGCTAGTGGATTTTGCTACCAAATAAACCTGTTGGACTTTAACCTGGTGTTGTGAGACTTCTTACTAGTGGAGTCTTGACATTGCTTCTTGACATTGACAGGAGGCTGTTTGGTAGCACAACCAATGCACTCGGAATCTCGTTGTGCACATTCATGCAGTTCTCTCCTGTTTACCTGAGTCCTCTGATGAGCTGGTACATGAACCATTTTTTACCCCTGGCCTGGTTGCAGATCATTTATGCCTGATGACTAACTATGCACTGATCCCAATTGCCTCAAAGGTACATGCAGTGCAAGGGTCGATCAAGTGATGGGTAAAGCACCTCTTTATTAGTGCTGAGTATGACTCTCTTTTCTCCTTCTAGGACTCCTCTGGCAGAACAGGCGACAGTTTTAAGTTGTCCGAAAGCAGGAAAGGAAAGGAAAGGTTGGTACAATAGAAGTGGGAAGCACAAACTGCAGTTTATTTATCATGCCAGATCTCAGGATGAGACTGCGCTGGGAGTTGAGAAAAAGTGCATGCAGGAATATACCATCCTCCTCAATTTTCTGAACAATGTTAGATGGTATGGGCCCAGTTGTAATTAGCCCTGTGATGCAGGCAATAGGGTTCAGGAGATACATGCATACATGTCTCCTGCTGATTCCACTCTGCTCCCATCCATTATATACCATTCTGTGCTGCAACAGAAAGAGCAAAACATTAGTGGTTGTGTTGCACTGTGTTTGAGTAATGTCCCTGCCAGCTGGAGATAGGTGGTGCAGAAAGAGGCACGTTTGAAGTTCGACACATTAGTAGGTGTATGAGGGTGTTGTTGACTATATGGATGTTAGAAATGAGTTTTGAATGTCAGGGACTGAAGATTAGTGACTAAAGGGGTTGTGGTAGAACATAGAACAGTATAGCACAGAACAGGCCCTTCGGCCCACGATGTTGTGCCGAGCTTTATCTGAAACCAAGATCAAGCTATCCCACTCCCTATCATCCTGGTGTGCTCCATGTGCCTATCCAATAACTGCTTAAATGTTCCTAAAGTGTCTGATTCCACTATCACTGCAGGCAGCCCATTCCACATCCCAACCACTCTCTGCGTAAAGAACCTAACTCTGATATCCTTCCTATATCTCCCACCATGAACCCTATAGTTATGCCCCCTTGTAATAGCTCCATCCACCCGAGGAAATAGTCATTGAGCAGTTGAGAGGCTGGTGTTATAGTAGATAGGAGATGTCATGTGAAGATGCATTCATTCACCTTGACCAAACACAAGATCATTTGACGTCTTATGGCACTACTTCAGATCCTGGGATGAAAACTCCAGGAGCTGATTTTTCTGGTGACTTGCTTCTACTTCTTTCTGAATGTGGCATCTCTCCTGTGGCCTACCTTCACCACAAATGGCTTCATTGTTACTCTGGAACCTTCTGTCTGCCCGGGTGTTTATTCTGGAAAAGTTCACATTATAGCAATCCTTTAGGGTACAGTACAGCCTGCTTTTAAGTGAACAGGCTGCTAAGCCATGTGATCAGCAGACAATGCTGCCGAGCCCCCCTACTGTGTGCTGAGACCTCAGGCAGTTTAGAGGACAGAGAAGAAGCAGTGCAGCCACTAGGGTTAATGCTACCATCATACAGGTGAAGTTGGTACATAAAAAAATGTTGGTCATTACCTTAATCTGCACGGACACATGCTGATGATAAATCATGACCACCATGCTCAAGAGCTGCGGCAACCCAATTTTTAGTGCAATGTTTTTTTTCTGATTTAGCGCTTATGCAATTAATGTGCCCTACACTTGCCAAATTATGGATCTGATTTGGACAATATTGCATTGACTGCAGATCAATACTCATAGTATAAGGATTTATGTTGCAGATTGATAACATGTTGATGACAAACCTCTATCACAATCCCCATGAAAGGCTAAGTTGTCAATATGAACTACTGAGCAATAGAGCGAACTCACCTAAACCCTGCTGAATCATAAATAATCTAAAATTACTGGATAATCAGAGATCTGTTTTGAATCATCCCAGTTGCCTGAAGGAGAAATATGTATCCAGACATTTAGTTGAGGGTATTCAGAGATTCAGAGATGATCAAGCACGGCTTGAGTGGAAAAGTATGGTTGATTTCATGTCAGGGCCAATTGAAAATAGAGTTCCTTTGAAGCACAGCCGTTACTGACCTTTAAGAAGGAACTGAGAGCATGCTATGTGAAGAGTCAGAATTGGGAGCTACGCTTTGCTGGAAAAGACATTAGAGTGAGAAAAAAGTCAGGGGTGTTATCACTAAAACAAAACAGGAAAAAGTTAAAGCATGTGAATTCATGGTGAATGTCTGTGATTCCAAGAAATTTATGGGAGGAAATTCAAAACTAATGTGGGAAATAACTAAACTGGGAGATTAACTTCAGCCCTAATTGGCGAGTGTCCAAACTATTGTGCAGTAAAATCTGTGAGCACTTCCTCTTCAGGGTGAGATGATGAAGCGGATATCATCAAAATCTCAGATACTATGTTTTCAATCATGATTGTTAAGCTGGCACCAGGTAAAAATCAGTTTCCTCCCAAAAGAGAAGGGAAAATTGGAAAAGAAGGGCTCCCCAAACCACTCATATGTACTTCCCAAAATCTGATTATAGAGCAAATTAGGAAAGAAGAGAAAAAGTAGCAAAGTAGAAGCGATTTCATGAACAAACATAACAAAGAAGCATTGGAGCTGCAAAGTCATGGAAAAACATTAGGAGTTGATGGGGTATTTCCCTAAGATTTGTGTCTTGCTATTCTCTGTAAGAATCATAATATTTAATGACAGAAAAAATAATCACGATACCCAAACTGTTTCCTAACAAGACTAACTGAACAATAAAGAATTGTATGCATATAAACAGTCTCTATTCATTTTGTATCCTCTTTTGGCTAACTGGGCGTTTCAATTACAAGTAGCAGAGTATTGGGCAAAACTATAAAGCGAAACAAAAAATAGTGCTTGATTTTTTAGAGAACTGAAAGACAAATTTATTTTGAATATTTTTATCTTATCTGAGTTAAAGGAAATTTTTAGTGAAATTTTGTAATGAGACAAATTTTAAAGTACCTGTGGTTTCGATCATTGTAATAAAAACACATTTCCATAGAATCATAGAATCCCTACAGTGCAGAAGAGGCCATACGGGCCATTGAGTCTGCACCAACTCTGAAAGAGCATCCCACCCAGGCCCTGCCCTTTGCCCTACCTTCGTAATAGTGTGCCTTGGCTAATCCACCTTACCTACACATCTTTGGACACTAAGGAGTAATTTTGCATTTTTTCTCATGATAATCCATTTTGTGCAATTAGTGACTATTGTATGTAGAAAATTCAGACCTATGCCAGAGGCCTTGGGTTCCTGAGACAACCTTCAGGACTGCAGTTTTCAAATATAGATCCTGACCTTGCAGATCTCTGCAGAGCAAAAGTCAGAAAATCGGGTGGGATTGTGAGGGTGCCATGTCCGTAACCTCCTGCCTCTACTGGTATTTTACCAGCAGCAAGGGAGGCGATGGGCTCTCCCTTAGAACAACTGAGACCCTTAAGGATGTGGTGGCCCCTCTTGATCAGGAGCCTTGTGGCCCATGGAGCCCCCCCCCCCAGCTGCACAGGCTGCCACCATAGGAAATCCCCTCCCCCCTTGCCCTTGTGAGCAAGCCCTCCCACCCCACTTACTGGGGTCTACCTGATTGATCTGATGACCACTCCTCCCCAAATCAGCCCATTCGATTCTCATAGCTCTATAAATGTATTTCCCTTGTGCCCATCCAATGTCCTTTTGAAATCATTCGGAGCCTCTGCTTCCACCACATTCACAGGCAGCAAGTTTCAGCTCATTACCAGTCACTGCAGAAATAGTTAAATATTCATTTATGCTCTCTCCCCAACCCCCCGCCAGAATGCTTGAAGGAAGGGGGGCTCATAATGCAGCATGTGGCCTTCCCACCATCTTAGAGCCTGCCCTCGACCTGCCTCCCATTTTATCCTGGGCAGGTCAGGTAGCTTGCTTTACCTTGGGCCTATTGAGAGCCTTAAGTAACAACCTAAATGCCTTATTCCACCTCCCATAGCCTGGCAGGTTTTACTAAGCTGGTGCTGGGTAAGCGGGTGGGGAACCTTTTTGGGGTTCCCCTGTGCCCAAAAGAGGCAATCAGCACCTCCCCCTTTAAACCCTCCCCCCCCTTTCATTCCCCTCACTGGAGTCTGCCAGCCAGGCCCCACTGATATCCTGAAAGTCCAGCTGTTTGGGAACTGCCTATATTCCCAGCCGTGGCCACGCTCGAACCTGGCACTGCTGGGAATACACAGTTGCTGGTCAATCAGTTTGGCTGGCAGCTCTCCAAGGTGCAACATCCCACACGTATGGCGGCGAAGTCTCAACCTTAGGCGACTAGCATTGCTTCCAGCATAAAATAGTTGTAGAGTACCCGGGTTTTGGGTGGGCAGACTCCCTACCAAGTCTTAGTCAGTGGGGATAGGGACGGGGATGGGGGCAGAGAATATGGCGGCTTGTAAAATCCAGCCAATGTTTCTTTGAAGCTACATTAAAGAGTCAATGTATTAAATAAATCAATGCTTTCACTTACGATTTTTTGAAATAATGTTCCCTTGCAAAGGGTTAGATACTCTTATTCAGAACATTTTTATTGTTTAAATTCACCACTATTGTCTAGGATGGATGCCAGAAGTGTAATTATTCATCATCTCCCAATGCACATGCACACAGACACAAAAACACTCCAAACGTCACAGCAAAGTTGGGACCCTATTTTGATAGTGTGAGAATGACAGGCTGTTACAAATTGTTTCAAAATCTAATATTTAAGATCTGTATTTGCTAACAGAATGTATTTTAATGTACTAATACCTCAGTTAATGACATATTTTTTAGGAACTTAAAACTAAAATGCATGTTTCTATATTAGTTAAATACTTGTTTGCCATTCCCAGCCCTAGATACTGGAAATGGCATCATGAAATATGTTGGCTGACTGCACCTCAAGTCAATGTGTAGAAGTATATTGGTAGCATTACAATGCTACCACAGTGTCTGAAATAATTAACTATCAGGCCCCGAGAGAATTGCAAATAAAAATTGACAACGAAATTCCATTATTTCTGTGCCTCCCTATCCGATTTTTCAAATCCACCTATTCGAAATATAGCAATGTGTTTTGTGAGAAAACAAAGCAGTAGCTGATGTGGTTTTGACCATTTTAATTAGGTGAAGAGAAATAATGTATTGAGACCATTTATGTGCCATACTGTATTCAAGACAACTATCACCAGGCAACACATTTAGGAGTATTAAGGGAGCTGTCCAAGTGAAATCTCTAATGGAATTTTCACATCCACTCTATGTCAAAACAATTAACTAAATGAGGAATAAATACATAATTTTATTAAATAGATTTTTCATCATCTAAGTCCACCATATTACTGTCAAAAATGCTAATGTATATCAGAAATTAAGTTATCTGATACACTATTGTTTCTGTTGAACAAAATGAGCCATACTTTGCTGCAGGAGTGAACCTAACAGCATCTGCCGTTAGCTAGATTTGCCCTTGGCCATTTAATCGTGATGATATTTTGCAAGGCAAGTTGCTGAATGTGCAGGCTGATAACGACACAGCGAGTAGAAATGGGCATCTGGGACCTGAGTGAGCAGGGCAAGCAACTCTGTTTCTCCTAACCAATCATATTGAAGGTTTAAGAAATTAACAGTGCAAGGACCGAGGACAAAGTGTAAATTCAATGTTGAATCTGGCACAGAAAGAAAAACAAGGAGGAAGATTGGGTTGAGAGGGAGAACAAAGTGAACAAAAGATTTTAAAATTATAATTATAAATTTCACATTTTTATAATTTCCAATATCAATTAAACCTGAAGGAATGTGACTTCATGCTTGTAATAGTTAAATGTTGGTGCCAGAATGGCTCATTAGAGGTAATTAACAATTAACACATCATTAAAAGAATATCGGCAGCTAATACAGGATCAAATACGTGCAGGCCTTAAATGACTCTAAAACAGCCTCCTTGTGTCAGCTCAGACCAGCTGTAATGTTCTGCAGCGAGTCTAGTTTGTATCTCCCGTGAAAATATTGTAATTTCACACTGTTCAATGCATTTCAATAGTAAACCAGATGGCAAGATACCATTCTCATGAAGCTGAAGGCAGAGCAATGAAACTTAGACAGCTACTTTTAGATTTCTGCATTTATTCTATCTGAGCCACTTGCAGGCAGGAACACTAATAGCCCTGCAATTACTTTGACAGCAGATTATGGACCATTGATTTGCATTCTATTTTCAGTCCAATTTAAACATAATTATAAAATTATGAATCAGAAAGATTTGCCCGCTAATTGAAATAAGGAAAACAAAGGGATAAATATTTGATTACCCCCTGTTTTGGGTATGGGGTCATGATTTGCGACATTGCCTACTCCAGTCACTATGGAGCTAGGCAGTACATAAATACTGTGCTTCCTCTTCACTTACATGATTGTGATGTGCAGCCCAGCTAAACCTGTACTGCTGGCTGGTTGTGTGCACAACAAAGGGACGATGAGCATTCAAGGCCAGGATGTGGTCCAAATAGCCTTCAACTCCTAATTGCAGTCTTTCTCTCTTAAAGGGAAACTGCACCAGATAAGTGCAGGCTGCAAAAGACTAATTGAAAATTGAAGGTGCGGGGGAAAAAAAGGAGAACCAGTCTAAGGCCAAGATTCAGTGATAGCATGCTGTTTATAAAATTGGATGTGTTGTTGGAAAACATGCCACGAAGAGGTTTTTGTGGGTGACATTTATTCTTGACTGGTGGCCAAGGGGATACTCAGCTGGGTGTAAGGGTGGACAATAGTAAACCCATGTTGGTGTGGAGAAGTTGTTGCATGGGAATACAGGAATAAATGTAAGCCATTTAGCCCCTTGAGCCTGTTCTGGCATTCAATAATGCGACCTAACTCCATATACCTGTCTTTGCCTCAGAACCATCAATATCTTTTGATAACAAAAATATCTTAATTTCAGTTTAAAATTTTTCTATTGATTTAGCATAATTTTATCATTTGCAAAAGGGAATTTCAAATTTCCACTACTCTCTGTATGTAGGAATCTCTCCTAATTTCATTGCTGAAAAGCCAAGCTCCACTTTCTAGGCTATGCATTTCTGTCCTAGTCTCTCCAACCAATGGAAATGGTTTCTCTCTATTTAGCCTATCTAATCCTCTTAATATCCTGAAATTGAAGCTTGATAATTTGCTCTCTCATACACTGGTAGCAAGGGATCCAGGATACTTCCTCTCAGCCAACTCCTGTTCCTTCACCTACTGAGTTGGCCTCTGGATCACTGGAGGTATTGGCTGCACCATCATAACGATGAAGCTGTGTAGAGTGCAGCAGACCACCACAATTTCAACAATCACTCAGGGCTGGGCTGGAATGCAGTGCTCTCTGGGCAATTCAGATATTCACCAAAATGATGATCTAGGAACTACACATTTGAGGAACAGAAGATCTTGCAGTTCATAAGCCTCTCCCCATTGACATGTGGGTGTTGTTGATGCCGCTCCGCACCACTGGGATCCTTCTATCCTGGCAAAGACTTTCATCCTGCTTGTTTGTCCTCAATGAAAGGAGATTAATTGCTCTCATCTGGCGTGGATGACCTCTGTGGCCCCCTGGATGCTGTGACAGACAGCATACTGGTAAATACTGTCAATATCGCCCACTTCCCCAATTGGGAGATCTAAACATGGTGGGCGATGGTGACAGATCACAGGCAGGGCTGTCCTCACCCTGGTGTGAGGTTCCAGGTTGGAGTGAAAGAGGTGGCACACTTCAGTGACCACCTCCTTGTTGAACGTGGGTTGCCTCAGGTGTAGGTGCAAGAAAATTGTTGGTGTGTAGAATGTTCTTTGTAGAGCCGCTCTTTCCTTACACAGCTTCCCCTATCTGCATCCTTTGCTCCATTTCCTAGTCCTGTTGCAGAACCAGAAGCACTGTAACTACAGTGCCCATACCTGGATCAGATATTCCCCTGTGCACCCTGACTGTAAGCACCATCTCTGAAAAACCAACTCCAGAAAATCAGCACAGTAATTTCACTAACTTCACCCAAACATAATTAAATCAAGCACCTTGCCTGCAGCTCGTTGACTGGCCCTTTAAATAGTGCTGGTGCAACTGAATGCTTGATTTATGTCCGAATCTGGACAATTGACATTGCATCTACCCGTAGAGCTCCGAAGCATCTTAATCTCACCAGTTCCATTGTTTCTAGCGCACGGAGACACACCAGCCTGAATGCAATTCTCAAGCTGTTGGAACATCGGCATACTCGGAAAGCCATTGACAGTGCAGTGCACATGCCCAGGAAGGTGGCTAGTTACAGTATTTTCATCTCCAGTGGAGCTACTAGATCCAACTTCACCCCAAAATGTCAATATGCAGATAAAAAAATCTCAGTAGAAAATCTCTATTGTTTTGGTCCCCGGGCGTACGTTCAAAATATTAAAAGTGGTTAAGACACCTGTGGCTGGATTTTCCTCTGGTATGTCACCCAAAGGCCGGAGTACAGAAGCATAAAAGGGTGGAAATCCAATGGAGAGGACTCCTATTTCATTCTGCCCCCTGACCTCAATGCTGACCTTAGTTATATGTAAGTAATGTCAGAGAGGTGGACTCAGAAATCTGCTCAAAGTTTCTTGCTTTCCAGCAATACTACTACTGATTCCAGGTACCACCAGGAAAGGTTAGTGGGTGTCCTTGGGAAGCAGTGCAAGGCTTTCCAATAGCTCCTTTGTTGGGACAAGGCGCAGCAATATAGCCACCTATACCTTTTCTTGGGCTCCCGAACCATACTTCCTCTAGGCCTTGACTCAGTCTACAAAAAAGTCTTCAGATCTTATAGGGAGAAGGTGGGATCAGGCTATTGAGTTGGATGATCAGCCATGATCATAATGAATGATGGAGCAGGCTCAAAGGGTCCCTTCCTGCTCCTATTTTCTAGTTTTGTTTTGGCTTGCTCCTTATTTTCTGCTGCTCCAGCAGTGTCCTATTACAGCACATATATTTTTGTTCTTAGTTGTAAGGTTTTTACTAGGATCCCAGTGTGCAAGGTTTTCCAGCCTCAATCCAAGAAAATGGGTTAGGGTTGTGACAGAGTTGGAGCAGCAAGAATAGGTCTTGTCCTAACTTACTTTTGGTAGAAAACCCACCCCAGAGAAAATCTGGCCCGTGGAATTAATAGCAGGCTAACTGATTGGATCTTCATAATGGAAAGTAGAAAGTGATGATCAAAGGTATAACATTCTAAGTGGGATCGGGAAATAACTGATAGAGCTCTACAGGGTCTATTTTTGTGTCCAGTTCACACTATTGTCAATGATGGAGAAAGGTATAATACTCGCAATGTTTAAAAGGTGCAAAAGTGACAGTGTAACAGAGATAAAGAACTGTTAAAGAGACTAAATCAATGAAATAAATAAGGAACACAAGATGAATATTGTATAAATGTAACATGACGTAGTTGTGTGTGCAACTTTTATATACTATAAAGAGGTGTGTCAAAGTTGGAAAATAAAAAATTGCTTTTAAAATATTTACTATTCACTAGAAGATTCTAGTCAATGCAAAGCTATTAACAATACTAATTGAATAATTCAAAGCACCTTAACATTATTTGATCTTTAATCGAACCAAGATATTCCAATCTTTTCGGAATAATTTATAAGTCCAAATTTGGAATATTGTGTGCATTCTTAGAATTTGCATGTTTCAACATTACTTCCTCTAGGCCTTTTTGATTTGATGTGATTTATTATAGTCACATGTATTAGCATACAGTGAAAAGTATTGTTTCTTGCATGCTCTACAGACAAGCATAACATTCATAGAGAAGGAAAGGAAAGAGTGCAGAATGTATTGTTACATTCATAGCTAGGGCGTGGAGAAAGATCAACTTAGTGCGAGGTAGGTCCATTCATAAATCTGATGGCAGCAGGGAAGAAGCTGTTCTTGAGTTGGTTGGTACATGACCTCAGACTTTTGTATTTTTTTCCCGAAGGAAGAGGGTGGAAGAGAGTATGTCAGGGATACGTGGGGTCCTTAATTATGCTGGCTGTTTTTCTGAGACAGCAGGAAGTGTAGACAGAGTCAATGGATGGGAGGTTGGTTTGCGTGATGGACTGGGCTTCATTCAGGACCCTTTGTAGCTTCTTGCGGTCTTGGACAGAGCAGGAGCCATACCAAGCTGTGATACAACCAGAAAAAATGCTTTCCATGGTGCATCTGTAAAAGTTGGTGAGAGTCATGGCTGATATGCCAAATGTTCAAATCATGGATATTTACAGTGAACAGAAATGGCATCAGTACAAATGGAACATCACATGGATATATATCATGCCACAATTATGTATTTTTTGGATGTGACAGGACATAACACAATTTGGTTCCATCACTTGTATGTTATGTGGTTGGGTTGACAAGTTGCATAAGGTTAATGCAGCAGGGAAATAAATATTTGCCTTTGTACTCCATCTGATTATTACTTTCAGAAATATCCTAAAGCACTTAACAGACAATTAATTACTGAAATGTTGTCATTTCATATTGCACACAGCAAGGTCCCACACACAGAAGAAGTGGGTGGCCAGTTAATTGGTTTTGGTGGCATTGACCAAGGGAGGAATGTGGTCCAGGGGACCCACTGAACTACCTGCTGTTTATAAAATAGGCGCAATGAATCTTTAATGTCCATTGAATCAGTGGAATAGAAAGGCAGGATGTCAGTTTAATGTCCCCACCAATAAAGTACTCCCTTAGTACTGCATTGATGTGTCAGAATAGATTATGTGCTCAAGACCTAAAGAGAGGCTTAAATGTATGATCTTCTAATTCAGATATATGCTGTAAAACCATTTGCCTTTAGTAATATATATCGGAGGAAGGTATTGGTTAAATGTTCTTGTATTAAAGTCAGTTTATAGCACAGGCTCACTTCTTGGAATTGCTCCAAAAACTCAATTTCAGAGATGCCACAGATGCTGCTGGCAAAGGTCACAAAGCAGCGTGGTTATATTTCATATTTCCTGCATTATGAATCACTGAAAGGAATTTTATCTGCTGCTTTATTTTTAAAATATTAATAAAATCATTTAGCTATTGCATCTCACTGTTTATGAACTTTATAAAGCAGCGCACAATTCGTTTTACCAGGATCACCCCTTAAATTGCAATTATTTATGAATCATTAACTGTGCAAATCATTCCAGTGTAAAAATAAGACCACAAACACTAGGGCTTGAAATTTCTCTTTGCTGATTTATGCCAAACAAATTTAGGCCAAATTCCTGTGCAGCAAATTTATTAACCAGTTTTAAACAAAGAAGTTAATGATTGGTTAAAGTTGAGCATGCAGGAATTTGATTCAAACAGTTTGAACAGGGTGCTGATGAAGGCATTCAAAGGAATTTTAAACCCCAAGGTCTTCCAGCTCCCCAGGTGACCCAGCAGCTGCACTGTTCAGTCTAATGCAAAGCCATATGGGTTGTAAGGCCTATATTCAATTTCCAATCTGTGCAAAATTAACTGATAAAAGATCGAGCAGCAAATGAAGCATTACAAAGAGCTTCAGCCAACTATTGGTTAGGGAGAGGGAAATCATTTAGGCCTCTGCACCTGATTGCTAACTGGAATACACATGTCATGGACATAAAATGAAAACAGGATCAGAAAATTGCTAGCTTCATAGGATATGATCCCAAATAATCAGTAACAATCCCATAATCCCAGATAATAAAAGTAGAATTTGATTTGCTCTGTCACAATAATCCAGTTGGTCTAATTTTATAAAAGCAAAACACTGTGGCTGCTGGAAATCTGAAATTTAAAAAAACAGAAAATAATGCAAGTATTCAGCAGATCCTTAACCTGAAAGGTTAACTCTGTTTCCCTCTCCAAAGATGCTTCAAGATCTGTTGATTATCGGGCTAATTTTATCTTGGTGTCATGGAATAAAACACCTAAAACGGCTCCCAACCTTTTCAATAACATGGCACACTTCAATGAGACAAACAATTCCATGGCACACCCACTTTTTTTCCAGCAGCATCGGTTGCTTGTACACAGCACAACTGATTTATGTTTTAAACTAGAGCAAATACTGATTGATTTATTTAGTCTCCAGCACCTTTTTACATCTTACAAAAATGCTCAGCATTATTGGCTTGGTACCAAATTGTAAAATTAAATAAAAAGAGGACTCTCTTTTGGGAGGTTGGTGGAACATGCTGAGTCCAAGAGCTGTCTGCACTAATGTGGTGCGGAAAGAAGCGAGCGAGAATGTGAAGGAGACACACACACAACACAAGCCAACAAGGTAACACTGACTGGATCTGGGCAATGTCACACTGCACAAACACACTCCACACTGAAGATAATTGTCATTGTGCTGATATGCAGTGCAGATGCATTTTCTCCTTCTATATGTCGCGCTGCTGACACTGACAATTTCTGAAATTGGGTGCAATCCATTCATAAGGAATTCAGAGCGAGTGAGCACAGATTATGTGATGAAACGCTGAACGAACACAGAGTGGGTGAGAGTGAAGCAGTGAGGACAGACCGAGGAACAAAGACTGAGTTAATGCAGTTTGTACAAACAGAAACTGGAGTGCACAGTCTGAGTGAACGCAGACTGGATGAATACAGACTGAATGAGTATGGACTGATGAATAGAAACTGAATAAGCATAGCTGAAGATCATGGGTTTTGTGAGAGCAAGCCTGGTAAATTAAACTGAGCAAACATGGATTTATTGAATATAGATTGAGTAAATACAGACTTCAAAACACAGACCAGGGGAAGGGGTGTAGTACTGGAGCACAGCTGTAGTGAATACATCACAAATTGAATGTGTACTGATTGAGAGAGAAAATAATTTTCTACTTAAGAACAGAACAGCCTGAGGTTGAAGGAACACTGATGGACCACAATAACACTGAAAAACACAGACTGAGTTGACACAGAATGAAGAGAAGAGATTGAATGAGCAAAGATCAACATAATGCAGACACACAGTGAGATAGTTTGAATACTGGCAGTATGGACACAGATGGCATTAGCACAGACTGGGTGTAAATAGCATGGGTAAATAAGAACAGAACAGATAGTGTTGGATGCATTAATGCAGACTTAAAGAGAAAATACAAGGGAAAGTGGGATTGAGGAGTAAAGACTCAGTGAATATTTACGGAACAGAACAGACTGATGTAGAAAAATAGAAACAGTGAAGTAAATTGCCCTCTAGTTGCAGTCACACGAAACACAAAGGGAGATTGCAATTGTTCTTGAGTTTCTTACTTTTCAGCCAAATGCATCACTGCAGGAGTTCCTGATGGTAAAGAGCTGGACACAATCATAATCATCAATGACCTTTCTTTGATCATATGGAGTGAGTTACCAGTGATTTCATTGTTCAGTCTTGTCCATAGCTCCTCAGATAATCAGGTAAATGACAAGTCTTGGCCATGCCACAAAAAAGTGGGGAAATGATAATTTCCACCAGAAGATAGTCTCATCATTTAGGCTTGAAATGTAATCATCGCTGACATACCACTCCTTGCAACCTCGTGATTAGAATCCCTACAGTGCAGAAGGAGGTTGTTCAGCCCATTGAGTCTGCACCGACAACAATTCCACCCAGGCCCTATGCTCATAACCCCATGTACCTACCCTGCTAATCCCTCTGACTAAGGGTCAATTTAGCATAACTAATTAACCTAACCTGCATATCTTTGGACTGTGGGAGGAAACCGGAGCACTGGAGGAAACACATGCAGACATGGAGAGAGTGTGCAAACTCCACATAGACAGTCACTCGAGGCTGGAATTCAACCTGGGTCCCTGGCACTGTCAGGCTGCAATAATAACCACTGTGCCACCATGCTGTTGTTGAGAATAAAATTAATTATACTGTTCATATAATATTGCATCTTAAGAACTGGTCAGGGACTCTTACTATGAAGCGGATACCTCATCTGTTGATTCTCAAAATCCTCCCTACTATTTGCAATTAAAAGGGTTCAGAATTTGATGGGATCCTTGCTAATTTCTTATATGGGTGCAGCTCCAACAACACTCAAAACGTCTGCAGCTTCCCAGACAAAACAGTATTTTTGATCTACATCATCAGCCTCCTTTAGACTTAAAATGCCTTAAGACTATACTGGGTGAATGAGTGGTAAAGAGAATGATTAATCGTAGAGGAATATGTGCTTTCTGCTGTCAGCTGATTAGTTCAATGGAAAGCTGACTGGCCCTGTTCAATATTCACTCTGAAATTGAAATAAAGTCAGGGCTCAAAACCTGCCCCACAACCTTGGGCATGGCACATTTGCATGCTTCTTGTGGCACAGTGGTTGGGAACCATGGACCTAACACACAGTCCCAGGATCCAAATAAAAACTAATTTACTTTATTCAGTCTCTGCGAAACACTGCATCAGAGAATCAGTCGTGTGATTTTCTCCATGGTCAACACTTACTGTCTAGGCTTACTCATGATGAATCAATTCTTAGGTGAAACTTCGGGCTGCTGCCGATAGATGTAAAACCATACAGTTAATGACTTCAAAAGAAGAAAAGGGGAGGGGAATAAAGGGAGAAAATCAAAAACATTAGTTCTAATCTGTTGGCATAAAAGTTCTGAATCTGATTCAACCTAGCTTTTCTGGTGGCATATGTGATTGGGATTGAAGGGGAATGGTACCAGGACGTGGAACAGTAATTGCATTGATACGATACATCAATTATGCAATTCCGGCAAAGGGTTTGATAAATTTACACATGCCTGCAAAGTCATAAAATCATCTAATTCATCTTGTGGTGCTAGACTTTAACTTGAAACATCAGGCAGACCATACGTTCCTTCTCCTTGCATTAATTAATTTCCAGTATTTGAGAACTTTTACCACAACATTAGTATTGTGCTTCTCCTGACAGTGAAATTATGCCAGTTACCAACTGGTGAGCAAAGAACTCCAGACAGTCATTAATCAGTGTAGTGAAGAAATTCTCTACTTGCGCTTTAACACAGTTAATCGCTTAATTATGTCAAAATTGTGCAATGTTTCCATTGTCTTTCACAATGTTCCAACTAGACAAAAAGTAATTGTGTCATCAATCAGCTGATTAGTTTACACAGCAGTGATTTTTCCTTATTAGCTTCAGTCCCAGAATTTGAATCAATTAAGTGTGTTCTTAGCAATAATATTGCAATATAAATATGTTTGCAACAGTTGATTTCCAAAATTAGTGTGACTTTTTGGGAGGAAGGTTCTGTCAAAAAATGAACGGCTGATTTTTGCTCTTGTTTTGTGCTTCAAATGGATTTAAATATAATGAACGATAAATACCTTCTCTTGACTATGACCCATGGGTTCCATTCAATTATATATCAAGAGTGGAACTTTTCCAAAAAAATAGCAAAGTTTCAGATTCTGACTGAAAACCAGCTTGTGGTCATGTTTTCTCTCCATACCTTTTGACACTGACACTGAGTCCAAAGATGTGCGGGCTAGGTTGATTGGCCATTCTAAATTGCCCCTTAGTGTCCCGGGATGCATAGGTTAGAAGGATTAGTGGGTAAATATGTAGGGATATGTGGATAGGGCCTGGGTGGGATTGTGGTTGGTGCAGACTTGATGGGCCGAATGGCCTCTTTCTGCACTGTAGGATTCTATGATTCTATGATTCACTGACAAAAAAAGTAGGGGCGTGTTTTGCATCATCATACCTGAGGGGTGGGGGTCAAAAGATGCCAGCAAGTCCCACTGCATAAAGTTCAGGGCCCCATTTTTAAAAGGGCACCCTGGTCTCAAAGTGAAGAAAGAGGCCCCCCCTCCACCTCCAACGGACATCGGGACTCTTCACAAACCACATAGAGCTAACCTCCCCCCCACCATTAAACGCTGAGGTCACCACACTTGGCATCAGGAGGTAATTCCCCCGCCCCAACTGCCTGATCCACCAGTATTGATTATTTGGGGCATCGGGACCTCCCTCTGCCGCAATCCGCAATTGCTGGCTTCAGCTCTCCCCTACTTCATCGCTGGCATCTCCCCACCCAACCCCCCAATATTAGTTTGCCTGCTGGTATTGCCCCTTGGCACTGCAGGGTGTTAGGGCCATGTCCTTGACCACTCAAGGGTTACACTGGTCTCTATGTCCCTGGCATG
The DNA here is from genome assembly GCF_964213995.1 of Mustelus asterias. NCBI lineage: Eukaryota > Metazoa > Chordata > Chondrichthyes > Carcharhiniformes > Triakidae > Mustelus > Mustelus asterias. The sequence goes on from NC_135802.1 coordinate 105,419,716, forward strand.
GTCATCTCGGCTGCTGTAGAGCAGGAGTGATTCTGGCTGGCATTATGTCACACAGGCAGGTGGGAACATCTGACATGGGCAGCACAGTGGTACAGTGCCAGAGACCCGGGTTCAATTCCGGCTTGGGTGACTTTCAGTGTGGAGTTTGCACATTCTCCCCATGTCTGCGTGGCTTTTCTCTGGTGCTCCAGTTTCCACCCTCAATCCAAAAATGTGCAGGGTAGGTGGATTGACCATGCTAATTTTCCCCTTAGTGTCCCAAGATGTGCTGCTTATGGGGATTAACGGGGTAAACATGTATGGTCACGGGGACAGGGCAGGGGATGGGCTTGGATAAGATGCTCTTTTGGAGAGTTGGTGCAGACTCAATGGGCCAAATGGCCTTCTTGACACTGCAGGGTTTCAATGAGGTCCTCTGTGGTTCCTGAAAGATATGGCCGTTAATCAGATGTGAATTAATTTAAATTCATTCAAATCAGGTTTAAGTCCTTTCTGAGCCTGAACCTGAGTATATTGCCAGCAGAGGACAGGGAAGATCTTATTCTGAGATCTCCCCAGTGCAAGTCCCACTATGGACCTCTCATGAGAGTTTCTGGCCATAACGGGATTTGTACCCGTGGAGGATAGGCCTGGAAAATTCCCCCCCCCCCCCCCCCCCCACCCCATATGTTATTCGAACAATGTACAATCCCTCAACATTTTGAATCAGTTACTTTATTCCCAAAACAATTACTCTGATCAATCTTTGTAAAAAGATGACAATAAATTTGCAGTGTGTTTATATAATGTGTCTATTCAACCAATTCAGAAACAGATTATAATTCATCTTCATGTTTATTTGACAATTACTGAACATTGAAAATCCGTTTTAAATGGAGGACATCTTCTGGTCACTATATTAACCATTAACCATGTTTAACAAGATGGCGTCGGAGCGAGGCGACTTCTTGCAAGCTGTATCCAGCATACCTTCTAATTCTATCTTTTACTCTTGTTCTATGCTTCTAAAACTTCATTCTAACTCTTTTAAACTCTCTAACAATGCTTTAATGACACCCTAGCTACGACTGTAACACTACATTCTGCACTCTCTCGTTTCCTTCTCTATTAACGGTATGTTTTGTCTGCGTAGCGCGCAAGAAACAATACTTTTCACTGTATGTTAATACATATGACAATAATAAATCAAATCAAATCAAATCACAACAAATCATTAGGTGCTAAAAATATTGGGAAGGTTATCTTGGGTCGCCGTTTCTAGCCAGATCCATTCTTTTACAATGTTTCATCAATCGCACTAGAAATAGCTACGGTTAATATTCCCACCATGTTTATAATCTCTTTAATACAAGGCAAACTGAAGGAATATTCTCAGCTATTATTGAAACATTTAAGAAATGGGGGATTATGCTACATAGAGATGTTATAGGTTCTATTGTGTCAATTAGTAAATATGCATACAATGATCAATTTAAAGCACTCTTTTAGCTCAGCAGATAACCACGCCAATTTCACTTTAGACATGAATTGGTTTGAACAGTTATCCATCCAGACTAATGAAAATAATGCTTACACATCAAGTGTAGTACAGTAATGCGATATGTTGCTGACTGCTAAAAGGCAGACTGCTGAGTTACAAGTAGATACACTGTCTCTTATTCATCAAGATGTGCCAGAAATATTTATGAACGATTTAAAAAATGTAAGGTGCACCGAAAGACTGGAAGGAAGTATCAGAATCTGCCTGCTTGTCTTTCTGTCTTTTAGTTTATGGATGCACAATCCCATTGCATATTTCCCACCATTGATGGGAAAAAGCAATTAGTGGTGTAGACACTTGTGGAGCATGAGTTGGAGAAAGTACTGATTACAACCTAATGAAATTTTCATACATTTCCATGAAATACTTCTGACAGCACTACCACAATAGAGCAATTTGACTTATTGGAAATATAAAGGACACCTTCAGAAGACCTGACCAAAATATAGAGCGTGCTTTTTAAAAAAAAATTATTTTTTGTATAACCAGAGGAGCTTTCAATTTGGAAGTGTCTGTTCTATCTACAAAAATGAATCACTAAGACAAGCTGAGTTGGAATCTAATAGTCCTGTTTTGCATGCAGAATTTTTCCTTTTTGGAGTTTCTTTTCGGTATCTGTGATGAAGTGTGCCTGCGTGTAATATAATGTAAGGTGCTCAGCAGAGCAAGGATTAATGTGGGACTGGAGAGTGGTACTACCCTCAGTATAATTAATGTAGCCCACATGGTCAGAGAACAGTCTAGAAAGAAGTCGGGAAGCAATGTGCCTGCATGGAATAGTTCTATACAAGACCATCCTTAAAGCCTATCAATAAAAGTGTTTATGCTTAAACACACAAGCCTCAAGGTCTCGTCAATGAGTCGGCACATAAAGAACCCATATTAAGTACATAATATTACAGTATCCAAGTGGTTCAACTGAAATCAGCAGACACTTTTAGAGCATGCTAAATAGGGTCGAATTGCCCTTTTTAATAGCTGTGGAAACCTAGTTGCTAATTTTAAATCAGTCACAAAAATTATGAATGTAATCAGCTTGGAAGGCACATGAAAGGAATCTTGAGCTGCAACGGGAAAATCACTGGTTACTTTATATGGGTTGCCAGTATGCTGCTTTGGTGCATTTTTGAGGTTTTGATTACAGTAACTGTTAGTAATGTCAGAAATCGTCCTTGGGTTGCTGGCAAACATCTAATTTATTTTATAATAACTTAATGTTTGTGTTGCCATGGTTAGCTGGAGGCGGAACAAATAGGTTCCCTGAGTCCAAGCAGCAGTAACTACAGAAAGGAGAGGCAGAAGGAGGGAACTTTGCAGGACACCTTAACGTACAAGAATATACAGGCCTGGAACTTCTTATCTGTAGTTCACCAAAGTGTGTCAGGAGATTCCACTTTATCATGGAGCCGTCGCAGAATTCAGTCACTGATGAAGCAGCAATTATACCCACACAGATAATGTTTATCCTTGCCCATGGTCTTTCGCATGAACCTTTATATCTCACGGCCTTTCCAGGTTATAGCAGGTCACAACTGCAACATCAGCCAATTAATTGTGTAAGCCCGTATTTGCTTGATGGAGTTGCTCTTTGCCACTGACTTCATATAGCTCTCCATTACCACAACAAGTGCCACACTGTCTTAGCCAGAGAGACAATGTGGAGATGCTGGCGTTGGACTGGGATAAACACAGTAAGGAGTCTAACAACACCAGGCTAAAGTCCAACAGGTTTATTTGGTAGCAAACGCCACTAGCTTTCGGAGCGCTGCTCCTTCGTCAGGTGAGTGGAAGATCTCAAATAAACCTGTTGGACTTTAACCTGGTGTTGTTAGACTCCTTACTGTGTTTAGCCAGAGAGATCCAGAGTGCCGTCTGCCTCATGCTGCCCAGAAAACTGGCCAAACATGCTGTCTCCGAAGGCATGAAAGCAGTCACCAATACACAAACCCTGTTTAAGCCGATCATACGAACAGTAAAAACAAGCAGAAAGGTTGGTCTCTGGAGTTTCCAGAGGCCGAGCATTAACAATGGCGTACATGTAGCCTTGCCCTCTTTTTAGGTCAAACCAAATAAACAAACTCAGATTAAGTCGGGACAAAGTAAAAGGGGCAGCTCCCCAAAAGGAGGGGGAACAGCCCGAACAGAAATCAAAGTACAAAGGAAACTTAAAAACATCAAATTAAAATGTGGCTGCAGTAGAAATTTCTGATGTCCACATGAAGAGGAAGGGATTTCAATCACTGGCAATCTTGTTTGCAACAGCATGCAGGTCTGTGCCAGGATTCCTGGTATCTGCCATGGTGTTCTCTCTTCCATCCTGATGATCAGGTCAGATGCTAGCAGTTTAGGAGAAAAGCCTATCCTTTCCAAACTTCATGAATGGCACCTCTCAGGAAACCAAGCACAAATGAAATATCATCAGTGCCATCCTTCAACCCAAACTCCGTTGGAACAACCCATAAGGACCCTGAAGCAATGCTTCTGCTATCTGTAGGTGCACTACAATATAACTCCCAGAGAATTCTAGGATCATTTTTGTCTGTTAACCCTATGCAACTTTGCCATCCAGAGTGGTAGACTCATTGAGCCAGATGCAGAAGGAGGCATGGGAGTGAAGGAACATGTCTAATGGAGGGCAGAGAGGTTGATCAGATAAAGCAAGGCCCACCTATCCTGCAAGTTGTTAATCCAGGAATGCCTCTGCTGAAAATCTATGATTCCCCTTCACCAACTGTCCCTTCAAACACCAGCACTGCTCCTCACATCATCCTTAGGCCTGCAATCATTGGACCTTCAGAAAAAAATAACATTGCATTGGGATCAAAACTCTCCAAACAAACTCAGAACAGCAAGAATTAAGTAAAAAATTTAACTTATATTGAACTTTACACCTGCCACTAACTACTGTCCATTCTAGGACAACACACCCCCCACCCACCCGGCCACCCCGCTCATTCATGGTTTAAGTGCCCTTTTCTACTCTCATACTCCAGCAACGTGCTTCTTCAGTGGCTTCAGTTTATTCTGTAGAAGGCTGCTGTGCTTCCAATGCAGGAGGAATCCATGCTGACGGAGGCCCACCCACAAACTGTGGTAACAGGAGTGATGCTGGATGAGGAAGTAAAAAGTAGGCATGCCGTCACCCTGAGAGAGGACTATTCATGTCTCACTCCTGGTGCCATTATGTGGCATCAATCTGCAGGAAAACAGAGAGTGCTCTGTGCTGGAGACTCCTGTGGCCGGTTTGCAGTCTGCATACAGGTATTTTCCATACATATCCTCCATGATAGACCACAGTTACTCAATACTGTGCGCGAGAAACTCACAAATTCAAATTAGCCTCTCCATTCAGTCACATGGTCTAATTATTAGTCCACTGTACCTGCTAATTCCTGATGTTTAGTTAATGCTTTACTTTTGAAAGCTGGACCCCTGAATTCTGGCCCACTACAGCAAGTCTAGGACATAAGATTATCCATCAAATAAATTGTGTCCTGAACTGTCCTCTCCTTCTGCTCTTATTCTTCTACACTTGGGCTTGATACATCACCAAGTGCTTAAATCATTGTTTGGAAAGGCAATGGCTGAGCTGGTGCTTACAAGCTTAAGAGTGGCGATGGCACATCTTCAGTTGCTGGTTATTTCTCTGGTTACAGAGTCAGGAAGCTTTGGCCTCTTCCTTCTGCTGTGCCTTCTGCACTAGCTGTAGCTCTCCCTCTGCCAGGACATCCAATGCAGCTGAATCAACAGATGAGAGGCATGTCAGAGGAACATGAAGTGGTGAAGATCAACATTTTCAGTGATGCTGTGACAGTAAAGGTGGTAAACCTGGTGTTGTTAGACTTCTTACAGTAAAGGTGGTGCAGGGCTGTGCTGACAATGACACCAAGGCTGTGAATGGAATTCTTACCTCGTCAACCTTAATTAGCTCATTCAACCTTTCTCAGCACTGTTTCCAGGTCACAGGGGCTTTACTTCTGGCATTTACAAGCCCAGCCCTCAGACCACTCTTTCCTGGCAATGTTCCAAGACATTTCTCTCCAACTGATGGAAATGTGATATTTTTCCTTCATCTGACCTCCTCACTTAAAGCTGCAAACTGTCTGGGCTCTCTCTCAGTCAACATTTTTTGCCTTCCAGTGCGCTTACAAAAATGTAGGTTAATAAATGATATCCCACACAGACTTGTTAAAGACAAATCATGCCAAACTTAAGTGAGTTCTATGACTGAATAATGGAGAGGCTTGGAGAAGGGAATGCAGTTTAAAAAAAATAGAAAATGCTGGAAATACCCAGCAGGTCAGGAAACACCGGTCGAGAGAGGAACAAAGTTAACACGTTGACTATTCCTAGATGCATGGAGATGGGCTTGGAGGAGGGTAAGTCAGGAAAATAGTTGGGAGCGGCATTGAGAAGACTCCCTCAACATACTGCTGCCTCCTGGGCAGATCGGGAACAAAGTCAGCCACCTGTTGCAGGGAGGCAGACAACCAATCAGTACAATTCAGTCTCCACCGTGGGGCCATTCAGAAGACTAAGGAAATTTGGCATGTCAGCTACGACTCTCACCAACTTTTACAGATGCACCATAGAAAGCATTATTTCTGATTGTATCACAGCTTGGTATAGCTCCTGCTCTGCCCAAGACTGTAAGGAACTACAAAAGGTCGTGAATGTAACCCAATCCATCACGCAAACTAGCCTCCCATCCATTGACTCTGTCTACACTTCCCGCTGCCTCGGCAAAGCAGCCAGCATAATTAAGGACCCCCATGCACCCCGGACATTCTCTCTTCCACCTTCTTCCTTCGGGAAAAAGATACAAAAGTCTGAGGTTACGTACCAACCGACTCACGAACAACTTCTTCCCTGCTGCTGTCAGACTTTTGAATGGACTTATCTTGCATCAAATTGATCTTTCTCTAAACCCTAGCAATGACTGTAACACTACATTCTGCACTCTCTCGTTTCCTTCTCTGTGGACGGTATGCTTTGCCTGTATAGTGTGCAAGAAACAATACTTTTCACTGTATGTTAATAATGTGACAATAATAAATCAAATCAAATCAAAGCCATTCTGTGCCATTTCTGGTATTTTACTGTTGGCCGAGATACCCTCCTCGTTGTGTGGTGGCCGCCGGCTCATTCCAACTCCATGCCCCAGTGACAAGACCATGGGCCTGAAAAGCATCAGCCCATCAATTAAGCTTTCAACAAAGGAGTTTTCCCTTAACCCTGCTATCCCTACTGACTTTGGGTCTCCTCTTGTATCACTTCTCCTTGTGGGGCTGCCAGCTTGACATTGCTGCATGCCCTCTGATTCGGCCTGCAGCCTTTGGAACCCACCCGCCATCCTTAATAGGATAGTGAGCGCAGAGGCAGACAATTAGGAGGCTATTTCCTGGAAGGTTGTTTTGGTGACAGAGCTGGCAGTATGGGCAGACTCAGGAGTCCCATATGGGCCTGATGTTCCAAATCCCACTGTAAAATCCAGCCCAATATTTCAGGTCAGTGATGAAACACTCTTTGTCTCTCCACAGATGCTGCCAGACCTGCTGAAAATTGTTAGCATTTTCCTTTTTTATTTCATCTGCAGTGTTTTGGTCTTGTACAGTTGACATTGTGTATGTAGGCTACCAAAAGGATAAAGTGCCACATTATAGTACTTGTTTTCAAAACTGAATGACTTAAAGTGGCTGCTTGGACACAAGAATAGGTCAGAAAAAGAAAGCAGGGAGGAGTGGCGAATAGTTGATTTCCAGACTGGAGAAATTAGTCTGTCAGGAGTCAATATTTCAATCACTGCTCATTTTGGTATATACAATGACCTGGTTTTGTACATAACACAAAACTTGGAAATGTGTTAAACAGTGAGGAGGTTAGTAACAAAGGTCATAGACAGCCTGGTAAAACAGACAGACAATGGTCAATAAAATTCAATGCCGGGGAGTGTGAACTGATACATTTTTGGAGGCCAAGGAAAGACAATTTTAAAGGGGGCAGAGACAGAAACCTTGGGGGTTCACATATACAAATTAGATAAATGGGATCATTGGCTTTATAAACATCAAAATGTTACGGTGACTGTTTAGAAACCAGTGGTTAATGTTGCACGTTCAGAAGGTCTTATAGGGAGGTTCTGATTATTGATAACACTGTGTACATATGTACAGGATATAGCCCAAGCTATGAGCTAACTTCATTCTTATTTCTAGACAGGTCTCTGTCCAACCAACAACAATATTTCTCTTTAACTGCACACTGTGGGTGGTACTATTTCCTGACCCCATATTAACCCTTGCTATGTCAGATTCTCTTATATTACAGTTAACCCTCATTATCGTATCAAATTCTGGACACCAAACATTGGGAAGGATGTGAAAGGCTTGGTGTGGGTGACAGGTGATTTACCAGAATGATAAACTGGATGAGGGACTTGGTTCTGTCGGGAGACTCGAGGAGCTGTGGCGTTCTCCTGAAAAGGCGAGGGGGAAGGTTCCTTAGAGGTGTTAAAAAGTTAAAAGGTTTTGATAAAATAAACACAATGACCGTTTGCATTGGTAATAATAAGACATTTTAAAAAATAATTGCCAAAATAACCAGAGGTGAGAATATTTTTACAGCAAGTTGTTATGATTTGGAATGCACTGCCTGCCAGGATAGTGGAAACAAATTCAACAGTAATTTTCACAAGGGCAATGAATATATACATGAAAGAAAATTCTGATGTGCAAGGAAAACCAGGGAGAATGGGAATAATTTGATAGCTCTTTCACAGAGCCACCACATACACATCCTATAAAAAATAATCCAAACAACCATTATGTTCCATTTTTAGTGTTATTTCTAGGCACTGCCAAGTATAAAAAAAGTGTTAATAAATCTGGACAACTGGAAATACTGGTGAATAACAGAAAATGCCAGGGAAACATTTTAATATGTCCAAAAATAAAAGATGTATAAATAGGTAGATGCTTCAAAATTAATACAAGTGCTCCACCTAGTGGAATTATGTGAAATTCTTGCAGTTTATGACATGTTTATTGGCTATATCAAGTCACCAGTCTTTGGCATAAAGTCAAAGGGGGCTATAGTTCCAGAAATGGTCATAGGGATTATGATTTGTGATTAATCTGAGTACAGCCAGACTGCCTGATGATGTGTGCTTTCTGTGTGCATCCAGCACTAATTCTGTTGTTCATTGCATACATCAGCAGGGGGCCCAAAATCCTAACTTCCTTACCTTTCATAAAGCTAACTTACACTTCTTCAAGGGAAGGTGCTTCATGACTATAGAAGGTGCTGGATAGGGTCATGCGAAGACCTGACTTGAGAAACAGTGAAAAATGATACAACATTCACCACCAGCTTCTCAAGAGCAACTAGGGATGGGCAATAAATGCTGCCCAGCCAGCAATGCCCATGTTGCACAAATGAATAATCATGGACCCATGTTGGGGAGTAACTGGATTGTGCAGAGGCCTTGAAGTCAGCACCTGTCACTCCATACCTGATAGACTTCTGAAACTTGAAACAACTGTGGAAAGCCCCAAACTTTTAGAACCATACTAACAATCAGAAGAAAAAACAGAAACTAACTTGTAGTTAGTTGATCCCTTTGATTTAGGCTACCGCATCTTTACAGCTAGTAAAGGCTGCTCAGCTGCTCGAGTTTAAGAGAGGGCATCAGTTGGAGCACTGCACTCCAAAAGGGCAGGGCCGCGCTTAAATCAGTGTTGCACCTGATTGACCTCATGATCTGCCTGCTCTACATACTTCCAACAGACATTAGTTGTGCGCGTGCTAACACCCTCATCAAGATAGAATAAGCATCATTCGTGAAAAGTGTGCATACAGTGGTCACCAATTTGGCCCTCGAATGCCAACTGCAGTCAAATAGTGGATGCTGCTGAACACAATTTCACACCCAGATGTCGGAACAGTGCTCCTAAATGTTATGTAATTAAAAGAAATTAAGTTTAGGTAAGATAGCTTCACACTGCTCATACGATTTTCATAGAATCAAGAAGTCCCAGAATGTTATAGAATAGAAGGAGGATATTTGGCCTGTCATGCTTGTTCTGATCCTTTTAAAGAGCTGTCCAATTTAATTCCACAATCCAGCTTTCCCTAATAATCCTGCAAATTAGACCCCTTCAAATACATGTCCAGCTTTTGAAATTCCGATGAAATTTGCTTTCAGACAGACACAGCAAGAAGTCTCATAACACCAGTTAAAGTGATCAGGTGAAGGGGCAGCACCCCGAAAACTCATGCTACAAATAAACCTGTTGGACTTTAACCTGGTATTGTGAGACTTCTCACTGTGCCTACCCCAGTCCAATGACGACATCTCCACATCATGGCTTTCAGATCTAGATTCTAGATCTTACTAACCAATAAACACAGGAAGGACTATGTTGGAGAGTGTATTGAAAAGGATTAATTCAATGTCGAGTCAGCTACAGAAAGAAAAATAATGGGAGAGTCAGAAAGATTGGATTAAGGGAAAGTGATAAAAAAAAACAATGGATAAATGTAAATTAAAAATTCAACTTTTAAAAAATTTGCCTGAAAAATTCAAAACCTTAAGAAATGACATTCCAGATTTGTAATAGTTAATTTTTGGGGCCAGGGGTGTTGACTGATAGTCATCAACATTTATCATATCGTTAAAAGGGTATGTATGTTTGTAACTACTGGCTCTAAATATATATATGGTAGGTTCTGTTTATATTTACTGCTCAAATACTGCAACTTTGCAACATTCAATGCATGGGGTGGAAGCAATTTGATGCTGTTCTTGTGAACCTAAGAATGCAGTTGCACACTGCAGACAGCAAAATTTGGACATTTGCATTCTCCTGCACATCTGTTGCTCACCTGAATTTGCTAGACCATTTAGGCAAAAATAGCAATGAGTGTCATTAGCCTCACAAGTTATTTTGACAGTAAATTCTGGCCTAATAATTCAAGAAATTTAATGACGCAGAGCTCCAGTATCAGTGTTATTAAGCCAGAGAATTTGAATTGAAGCATGTACAGACCTCCTCTGCAACCCATAACAGAGTCAGATTGCCCTTTATGACATGATGTGAAATCCATATACACAACTGACTTAGTATTCCAGTGTTTGTAGCTCTGATTACCTTACAGCTACTTTTAATGCTAATAGTTCTACTTCAGTCTATAAATCTAATGTAAAAATAAGGAACCAGGATTTATTATAACAGGTGAATGAGACCTGTGTTTATAGGCCAGGGCAAGCAACAGTGAAGTATTGTGAAATGAACAGCATAGAGACTGAACCAGGAGTGTAAGTTAGAACAGCAACTTCAATGTCAAATAACGTATTGAATAAAGGGAGGGAAAGAAAGACTGGATTAAACAAGAGAGAGAAAAGAGAGGCAAAAAAAGTCCAGATCGCACTCTATATCTTCGACAATTAAACAATAAAGAAATAAGATTCTGAAATTTTCAGAACTAGAGAGGCAGTAAATAAGACTTGTCACACTGTTAACAAGGATACTTGGACTGGAATGGACAAACCCTAACTTTCAGTAATGAATTTAATTTGTATCTGCTATGTAATACGCAAACATCATGTCGTTCAATATATTTGATTGGTAATTAAGACAGTGAGATGTGATTTTTGCAAACCTACATCCTGGACAGTGACTTCTGGATTTTGGCGTTTAACCACATCTCTGTCTTTGCCTGAATTTGCTATGCAAATTGTGGCAAATAATGGTGGCAAACACCATTAATCTCACCATTATTGTGACAGAAGATTCCAACCCATTAAGAAAAAGAATGGAGGCCTATTTCAAACATTATCAGGGAAGGAGTTGTGGCCAGTACCTTTCCCCTTTAACCACATTATCCTAGATTAAGGACCAGATACTAATGCTGTCAGCCCTCTGTAGCATACTGCCTCCATCTAGTGGTCACTGTGCAGTGATTCCAATTTCCTCCAGTCTGATACCACATTTGCTGATATTCAAATTTCAATTGAAAGCACACAGGACCATGTTTTATCGAGTTTGCAATAAATTCTTTAGTTTCTGCACTCTACTTTCATCTATAGGTAGCGCTAAAATATCTAGGAATAATCTATCTTGCACAGATTATAAATGGTGGTTACCTATGCTGAAGGTTTATTAATTCACAATACTTTGCTGATACCGAATATACATTGAGATATGAATTGTTTGCTCATGTATAATCTATAATTAATAACCTATTCACTTGTGCTGCTTAGCATTTATCTTGGCTTAAAATGAGGTATATCTCAAATCTCTGTAATTAAGGGGGAGAATGTTCCCACAGTTTAGGCATTTTAAAGCTAAAAGTAATTTTTGTAGTGGGATAATCTGGCAGAAGCCATATCTGTACAGTTTTTCTGCACTTTTTGGTCCTTCCTGGGGCCTGTCTTCTACATTTCTGACAATGAAAGCCACTACAGTATTCGGGGCAATTTTAACTAAGAATTATGTGGTGTTGCTACTGCTAGCACTAAGTGGAACAGGTATAATGGCATTATTTCTGATTTGGAAGAGTCTGAAAAGCCTCACTAATGATTTCTGTAGCAGGGAAATACTTTTTGGAGTGCTATGTTCGCCATTCAGACCTGAATTTACTCCTCACTATTTCTGTTTTTAAAGTTTAGTTTATTAGTCACAAGTAGGCTTACATTAACACTGCAATGAAGCTATTGTGAAAATCCCCTAGTCACCACACTCTGGCACCTATTCGTGTACACTGAATTTAGCATGGTCAATGCACCTAACCAGCACGTCTTTCAGACTGTAGGAGTAAACCGGAGCATCCGGAGGAAACCCATGCAGACATGGGGAGAATGTGCAGACTTTGCACAGACAGTGACTCAAGCCAGGAATCGAACCCAGGTCCCTGGTGCTGTGAGGCAGCAGTGCCAATCACTGTGTCACAATGCCTCACCTTCTAACAAGGTGAGACCAGAGACAGAACTTAGCCTTGCTTACCTACTGTAAGAGCATAAAAGGAACAGGTATAATATTTGCTACCATTATCATGGAGAAAGACATGGGAACAGGAGGAGGTCATTTAACATCTTGAGCCTGTTCCTCAATGCATTTTCAGCGATATAACTCCATATTTCACCTTTGCACCATATCACGTAAAACCTTTGAGTAACAAAAAAACATCAGTCTCAGATTTAAAATTTACAACTTATGTAGCATCGACTGTCATTGATGAAAGAGAATTCCAACCTCCTACCATTCATTGCTTGGAGAAATGTTTCCAACTTTCACTCCAAAGACGTCTGGCTTGAATTTTTATACTATGCTCCTATTCTCGGTCCTAGACCACCAAACCGGGAGAAATTGTTTCCGCCTAGTTTATCTGTTCCCCTTAGTATTTTGAGGACTTCATTCAAGTCTGCCCTTTAATGTTCTAAATTCCAGAGAATACAACCTTAGTTTGTACAATCTCTCCTTGTAATGTAACCTTTGGAGAAGGTATCATACTGGTCAATCTATGCTGCACTACCTCCAAGGCCCAAGGTGTGGTGCCCAGAATGGTTCACAATACTCCAGCTGTGATCTAACCAGGGATTTGTAAAGCTACAGCATAACTTACATTACCATGTATCCAGTCCTCTAAATATAAAGGCCAGCATTTCATTAGCCTTTTTGATTATTTTTGTACCTATTCACAACATTTGAATGATCTATGGATCCACATATCTCTTTGGACGTTCAGTCTTGCTAGCTTTTCACCATTTAGAAAGTGTCTTGTTATATCCTTTTTAGGTCCAACTATCCCATTTATCTATGCTGAAATTAATTTGCCACAGTTTAGCCCATTTAGTTAAGGGATAGAGGCATGAGATGCATTAAAGAAGAGGCAGGCAGCATGTGAGTAACCCTTGTTAGCCCTTTAATTGATAGGGAGTGCACTGCCAATATTCATGTGCACCCACCAACCAAAATATCACGAAACAGAGCAATGAACATTGGGAAGCCCTCACAATATCATCACCCCCATTTTGCACTGCGCCGGGACTGCTGCACACCCGCATTGCAAACATAAAATTCTAGCCATGGTCAATGATGGGTAAATGCTGCATTGAGATGACTGAATGGCTCCATCACAGTGCCATTCCAGCAGGGTGGTATTGCACATTTACACTGCCTCAGAGTGACCAGCACAGATGTGCCATGAAAAGGAGGGACACTATGTATATCTATGCTTACAGAAGAAACACATTCATAATTCTAGGGAGCATCAGACTAGGGAAGGTGGACTGTCTTTCATTGTTGTGGTGACATTGATGAAGGAGGGGCAGACCATGGAGATTAGATGGGTCACAGTGAGCAAGCCTGTCATTGGTGGCAAGGCAGGTTTAGAAGCTATGGAGAGTGAATAAAATAATGATTGCATCCATCATTTCCTTGACTATGTGTGAATGGTGGCACCTCTGTGGGCCTTTAATGGCACTGGAAACTCCTGATCAAGGGGGGTGCCAGGGGTTGGTTGAAGGAGCAGTTGTTTCAGTTAAGTTCATGTCTCTCTAGCTGGTAGAGTGCTGAAGAAGAAGAGATGAAGGCTCCAGCTACAGTAGAAAACTCAGAAGATGCAACGCCTTCTCAAGACAGTCCATCACTTGATTCCTGCACATCTTCCACCAGCACAGATATACTCACATTGATGGGCTTTGTTGCACATTTAGAACAGGTGACACAATCTGGTAAGAAGGAGGTAACAGAAACTATTTCCTTTTGGAGGAGTGAGGAAAGGCTCTTCTTCATGCAGATGGCGAGTCTCTGGTATCGTCAGCAAACCTGCAGATGGTTCATCAGCAATGCCAAACGCGTGAAAATCTGTCAAAGTTTCTGGAGACTACAGGAGGAGCAAAGCCATGAGTGGCCTCATTTCTCTGGCCTGTCAGTATTTTCCACTGAGAGTGGTGACCCAGAGTCAGTTCAGGGGTGAGCACAGACCTACATAGGATTCTATGAAGGAATAGATGGGCGAAGTCAGCCAGCCATGCAACTCCCTGTTGCCAAGAGCTGAATCAATCCAGGCAACCATGGGAGTGCATCCGTGTCCTGAAGTGGCTGAGGAAAGGCAGGTTGAGGCCAATGGGGCCTCCATTCAAAGCCATTCAATAGTTGAAGACAGATCCTTGGTCCCTTTGAAAGTGACACTAATTCTGGATGCCGGTCTGATAACTGAGGCAGCCGCTGCACAGATGCACGGGGTCCCAAATGTGCTGGGCCCCAGTAGAGCTCAGGCACTCAGAGGAAGTAAGCAATGGTTATCTAATTTACCAGAGTAAGAATGGCAGCAGCTCACTTCCACATCAACTCCATGCAGAGCAGAAGTTACCACAAGCGAATCCATAAATGCATAATACTAGTTTTGCTAAATGTAGAAACTGTTCATGTTTTATGAGAGATGAAAGTCTTGACACTCAATATATATTCAGTACTAAGATGAGGAAAAATGTCTTCACTCAAAGGATAGTGAACGTGTGGAATTCTCTACCACAGAAGCCTGTGGAGGCCAAGTTACAATGTATCCAAGAAAGAGATAGATAATATTTTAGATTTTAATGGCATCGAGGGGTAGGGGAGAAAACAGGAATATGGCATTGAGTTAGAGGATCAATCATGGCCATATTGAATGGCGGAACAGTCTCAAAGGGCCGAATGGCCTACTCCTGCTCCTAATATCCATAAAGGTGAGCACCTCATTGAGGGCTTGTGGGAACAGAAGGCCTTGGCATATGGATACAGAGATGATGAGGGTTTCTGATGAAAGATCAGCAAGGCTGCTTCTGGGAGGGAACTTCTTTGTTTCATGCCACTTGCACTTGTATTCATGAGAAGCATCTGCTGTTAATAGAGTTGTGAATCTCTCTGCCCTGTGAACACCACAGCACCATCTGTACTGGTTGGAACCTTTTGAGTTGAATCATTGGGGGGTGAAGCGATCTTATCGGCTCATCACGCTGGTCAATCAGCATGGTGAGCCGGTAAATCGTGAAGAGAGGCGAAAGCCAGATTTGCGCCCGGTTTCTCGCCTCTTGCGATGATACCGGCCCTGAATTGCCAGCGTGATCAGCCTCTCACCCAGTAAGGGCACAAGGCCGATTTTAATAATTAAATTTAAATTTTAAAATATTCAATGACCCCATTTCCAAACCCTTCTGAGGCAAAGAATTCCAAAGTCGCACAACCATCTGAGAGAAAATGTTTCTCCTCATCTCGATGCTAAAGGGTGACCCCTAATTTTTCAACAATGACCCCTAGCTCTGGACTCATCCAGAGGAAACATCCTTTCCATTCCACCTCGTCAAGACCGTTCATCATCTTATATACTTCAATCAAGTACATAAACTCGAGCAGAAACAAGCCCAATCTGTCCAATCTTTCCTCATAGACAACCTGCTTATTCCAGATATTAATCTAATAAACCTTTGAACCATCTCCAATGGATTTACATCCTTCATTAAATAAAAAACTGCACACTGTATTCAAGATGGGGTCTCACCAATGACCAATATAATTGAATCATAATATCCTTATTATTATGTTCAACTTCTCTCATAACAAATAATAGGATTCCATTAACCTTCTTAATTACATGCTGCATCTGCATACTAACTTTTTGTGACTCATGGTCGAGAACGCCTAGATCCCTCTGTGGCCTGTGACAAGCGGTGTTCCACAAGGATCAGTGCTGGGGCCTCTGTTGTTTTTAATATTTACAAATGATTTGGAGGAAAATGTAGTAGTCTGATTAGTAAATTTGCATTTGATATAAAAATTGGGGGGGTAGTGGATAGTGAGGAGGATTATCAGAGGAAACAGCAAGATATAAATTGGCTGGAGCCCTGAGCCGAAAGATGGCAGATGGAATTTAACCCGGACAAATGTGAGGTGATGCAATTTGGAAGGTCTACTGCAGAAGGAAAGTATACAGTAAATGGTGGAACCTTTAGAAATATTAGCATCCAGAGGGAACTTGGTGTGCAGATCCACTATTCCCTGAAGGTGGTAACTCAGGTGGAAAAGGTGGTCAAGAAGGTGTATGGCATGCTGGTCTTCATCGGTCGGGGCATTGAGTATAGGAATTGGAAAATCATGTTGCAGCTGTATAAGACTTTGGTTAGGCTGCATTTGGAGTATTGTGTACAATTCTGGTCACCACACTACAGGAAGGATGTTGAGGCATTGGAAAGGGTGCAGAAGAGATTTACCAGGATGTTTGCTGGTTTGGAGGATATGGACTATGAAGAAAGATTGAACAAACTTGAATTGTTTTCATTGGAACTTTGGAGGATGAGACTTGATAGATGTTTACAAGATTATGACAGGGTTGGATAGGGTGGATAGTCAAAATCTTTTTCCCAAGGTCGAAGGGTCAATTACTCAGGGGCATAGGTTGAGAGTGAGAGGGGGAAAGTTTAAAAGAGATATGGTGGTGGAGCTAACATGGATTCCTCAACTGACACTAATTGATAGTATTACACAGCACTGGAGGAGGCCATTTGGCCCATTGTGTCAATGCTGGAATAATCTGGTCATTTATTTCATCTGTTTTTTTGGAAGCTTCCACATACAAATCAGTTGCTGTGTTCACTACGTTTGCAACAGTGACTAGACTTCAAACATTCTTCAGGCGGCACAGTGGTTAGCACTGCTGCCTCAGCATCAGAGGCTCAGGTTCAATTCTGGCCTTGGGTGACTGTCAGTGTGGAGTTTACATGTTCTCCCCTTGCCTGCGTGGGTTTCCTCCACAGTCCTAAAATGTGCAGTTTAAGTGGATTGGCTGTGTTAAATTGCCCCTTAGTGTCTAAAAAATGCACAGGTTGGATGGATTAGCCATTGTAAACGTTTGGGGTTGCAGAGAAAGAATGGGGGGGAAAAAGGGCTTGGGTTAGAGAGTCGGTGCAGACTTGGTGGGCTGAATGGTCTCTTTGTGCACTGTAGGGATTCTATACACATGATGTTCTCTGGTTCTTCCTCTCTGCAACTAACGACACCACCCCCCTTTTACACATTTGCTCACTTCAAAAACCATTGTTCAGTCAGCCTAATTTCTGCGGTTTGTAGATCCAGAATATTTATATTACTGCCAAGTGACTCAGGTTTTTCTGTCAAAGGCGCTATATCAATGCAAATGTTTTTTGCTGTTAATCTGCTCTGTAGTATCAGAAAAGGGCACTGCAGAGATTGTGGAGGTTAGTTGTGTTAAAATAGCCAAAGAGTAAGCTGACCCCTGCTGGATAACCTGCTGTCTCAGTCGCTGCTGCCCCGCTCCTGGTTTCGCTTCCCTGCCTTGTGCAATCTCCCCGGCCCGGGACACAGGAAGAAGCGGCGAACTGAAGAGGAAGCTCAGAGGAAGAGGCCGCAGCTGAAAGCCGGGTGAGTTTGCTGCTATCCGGGGGGGGACCCTGTCTCTGCCAGAGGTGGGGGTGTCTGGCATCGAGAGCTCAGCCTCACCCAGTGAAGGACTGATTTGAATGTGATTTAAAGGGGCAGGATGCGGCTTTTAATTATCAAGGGCTAATAACTCAAGATTCCCAATTCCTGCCTGTTTCATGTTTCTCTGTTCCAGATAGCAATACTGTCCTGGCTGCACCATCTCAAGCTGTTCTACCCTTTTGAAACCAGACCCGGAAAATTGTACGGTTATGTGGGTGGGAGCTGATATATGGACCCGGAAAATTGTACGATTATGTGCAATTATGTGCTGATACATGCACTCATTGACCGCTAGGTTTCTTTCCCCCCTGTCCACTCGACGATTGGATTGGAGTCAGCCTATTGTGCTCTTTTAAATTGCTGTGCAAAGGATCTCTTCCTGGAGAACGGGAAATGATTGTCTATTATAGACCTCAGGTGTGCCTTCAGTAGTGGAACGGGGCCATGTGTTGGGAATGCATTAGAACGCGTGCTTGTGCTTAAAATTTAAATACTGCTGGGGGAAAAGACAAGAGTTGCATTTATTTAGCAGCTTTCATAACCACTGGACACCCCAAAGCATTTCACAGGCAATAACGTTTCGAATTATAGTTACAGTTGCAATGAAGGAGAAGTGCAGCCAATTTGCCTGTAACAAACTCTCACAAATGGCAATATGGTAATGACAGTAAGAAGTTTAACAACACCAGGTTAAAGTCCAACAGGTTTATTTGGTAGCAAAAGCCACACAAGCTTTCGAAGCTCTAAGCCCCTTCTTCAGGTGAGTGGGAATTCTGTTCACAAACAGAGTTTATAAAGACACAGACTCAATTTACATGAATAATGGTTGGAATGCAAATACTTACAACTAATCAAGTCTCTAAGAAACAAAACAATGGGAGTGGAGAGAGCATCAAGACAGGCTAAAAAGATGTGTATTGTCTCCAGACAAGACAGCCAGTGAAACTCTGCAGGTCCACGCAACTGTGGGCGTTACAAATAGTATGACATGAACCCAATATCCCGGTTGAGGCCGTCCGCGTGTGTGCGGAACTTGGCTATCAGTTTCTGCTCAGCGACTCTGCGCTGTCGTGTGTCGCGAGCAGAAACAGACAAGACAGCCAGTGAAACTCCAACGCCGGCATCTCCACATCATCAATATGGTAATGATCAGATAACTTGTTTTTGTGGTGTTGATTGAGGGATAATTATTGACCAGGACACTAAGGTAATTTCCCTGTTCCTCTTTGAAATAATTCCTTCATAAAAGTAAGTGTCACGAGGCCAATTTGTTGCCCATCCTTAATTAATGTCATAGGATCTCTTATGTTTGTTGTACAGGGCAGCTGGGACCTTAATTTGAACATGTCATTGGAAGCTGGCATTCCGGACACGATGTGGAGATGCCGGCGTTGGACTGGGGTAAACACAGTAATAAGTCTCACAACACCAGTCCAACAGGTTTATTTGGTAGCACTAGCCAATTGAGTTTGTGTCTTTATATGCCCTGTTTGTGATCAGAACTCCCACTTACCTGATGAAGGAGCAGCACTCCGAAAGTTAGTGGCTTGTGCTACCAAATAAACCTGTTGGACTTTAACCTGGTGCTGTGAGACTTGTTACTATGTTTACTCCGGACACTGCAGCATAATGTCAACGTGGATTCTTCTGCATTCAAGCCCTGGAGCTTACTGAGCCCCATGCCTAGGGTTAAATTTTAAAAGCAGTTTGGCTACAATGAAGGCCAGTAATAATGCTACTTGAACTAAAACCTAGCATTACAATGGTAATCTGTGAAAGTACAGTACTATGTTTCTAAACTATTTTCTTTTTGAAGGTGGTTTCTCATTCTGGTGAATGTTTCTGAGTGCCCCCAATTCCTGTATATTTTGTTCAAGTTTTATTAAGATTACTAAATCTGGTTGAATCTAATGCTGGATGTTTCATTATGTGGGCTGTGATCATATGAACCTGATCATGTGATGCTTGATCACATCATTTCATCATGTGACATTTGCTCACTGTTGCAAATGTTGCTGCACTTACCAACAGTAAATTTCCCAGTCCCACCAATTGCAAAATAAAATCATTTTTTTGCTTTCATAGAATCATAGAAACCCTACAGTGCAGAAGGAGGCCATTCGGCCCATCGAGTCTGCACCGACCACAATCCCACCCAGGCCCTACCCCCACATATTTACCCGCTAATCCCTCTAACCTACACATCTCAGGGGCAATTTTAACCTGGCCAATCAACCTAACCCGCACATCTTTGGACTGTGGGAGGAAACCGGAGCACCCGGAGGAAACGCACGCAAACACGAGGAGAATGTGCAAACTCCACACAGACATTGACCCGAGCCGGGAATCGAACCCAAGACCCTAGAGCTGTGAAGCAGCAGTGCTAACCACTGTGCTACCGTGCCGCTTTGTAGAATAGAAAGCAATCAGTGAAACAAATTGCAACATAATTGATAAAGGAAGGACACAAAAGAGATTTAACCATAAGTATAAAAGCAAATTACTGCAGATGCTGGAATCTGAAACCAAAAGAGAAAATGCTGGAAAATCTCAGGTCTGGCAGCATCTGTAAGGAGAGAAAAGAGCTGACGTTTCGAGCCCAGATAACCTAACTCAGGAGCTCTTAGGTCATCTTAGGAGATGACCCTTTGACAAAGACCCTTTGACAAAGGGTCATCTAGATTTGAAATGTCAGTTCTTTTCTCTCCTTACAGATGCTGCCAGACCTGCTGAGATTTTCCAGCATTTTCCCTTTTAGTTTAGCCATAAGTAATTTTACAATAAAAATTATTTCTGATGTTCGTACCCTGTCAATTGCAATGGAAAATACCAAATAAATTCAGCTGAAAATTCAGGGGTGACACGGTGGCACAGTAGTGAGCACTGCTCCAGGGACCTGGGTTCGATTCCTGGCTTGGGTCATTGTGTGGAGTTTGCACGTTCTCCCCGTGTCTCCGTGGGTTTCCTCCGGGTACTCTGGTTTCCTTCCACAGTCCAAAGATGTTCGGGTTAGGTGGATTGGCCATGCCAAATTGCCCCTTAGTGTCAGAGAGACTAGCTAGGGTAAATGCATGAGGTTATGGGGTAGGGCCTGAGTGGGATTGTGGTAAGTGCAGACTCGATGGGCCGAATGGCCTCCTTCTGCACTGTAGGATTCCATGATTCTGTAAAAACATAATTGACATAAAATTGTACAAAATCTTTAGTTAGTACTTATGAATTTTACAAGACAAAGCAGCTTTGATTTGTCACATTGCTTGCTCAACATGCAAAATTAGATGAGCAAAAATTTCCTCCAACTAAATATTGGAAAGGCCAAAGCAAATATGCACAATCCCAGCCATAATTTCCATTGCCTAGCCATTGACTTCATCCCAGGCCATTGCAACCTGTGTCGTAGTTGATCCTGAACTAAGCTTCCAACCTACATCTCTCCATCACCAAGATTGCTTACTTCCATCTCGATAATATCAACTGTCTCCACTGATCTGCTTCGAAAGCCCAAATCCATTCTTTTGTTACGACTACTCTTTATTATTCCAATCCATTCCTTGTCATACTCTTACATTGCATCCTCTGGAAAAATGTGCTTATCCAAGACTCTGCTGTCTAACTCACATAAGTCCCATTCACCCATCACCCGAGACCATGTGGCAACACCGCGATTTTAAAATTGTTCTTGTTTTCATATCACTCCATGGCTATGCTTCTCTCTTTCTCTGTACCTGCTCCAGCTATACAACCCCTCCTGAAAGGTCTCTGTGCTCTTCCAATTCTCATTTTTTGCATATTACCAAATTTAATCACTTCCATTAGTGGCTGTACTTCTACAGCTTCAAGCTCTAGAAGTGGCTCCTTAAACCTTTACACTTAGCTATTTTTTCTCCTTTAAGCTGCTCCTTAAAATCTATCTGTTTGACTAAGTTTTTGGTCAACTTTGTTAATATCTGCTTACATGGCTTTGTGTGAAATTTCATTTGATAATGCACTTATGAAGTGCATTAGGAGTAGTTTACTATTTTAAAGGCACTACAATAATGGAAGTTGCTATTGAGCTATAGATTGCTTCATTAACATGCTGTATATAATTATGCAGAGCAAGAATTCTGATATTTAATAACATTTAATCCCTATTTATGCCAAGTGGCATAAATCATGGCTTTGAATTTCAATCCTGTGACAACTGTGGTTCAGTTGGTAACATTTTGGTCTCTGTGTCGCAAGTTTTCAGTTTCAAGTTCCACTCCACTCCAGGGATTGAGAACAAAAATCAAGGCTGAAGCTCCAATGCAGTACTAAAGGAGTGCTGCACTGTTTGAGGTGCCATCTTTTGGATGAGATTTTAAAGCGAGGTACTATTTGCCTGCTCAGGTGGATGTAAATTATCCCTACTTTGAAGAAGAGTATGGCAGTTATTTATCCCACTGTCCTGGCTATTTACCCCTCAAACAAAATCGCAAAAACAGAGCATCTGGAAATTATTACATTGATGTCAGTGAGAGTTTGTTGTGCACAGATTGGTTGCTGCATTTCCTACATTATAACATTGGTTGTAAAGCACTTTAGGAATCCAGTGTCCATGAAAGGCACTATATTAAATGGAAGTCTTTCTTTTCTTCTATTCATGTACTCAAATACAAAATATAAACAAAATTAAAGTTCTCTTCAAGTTGATTTTTTTTCTTAAAATTTTCCCAGACTGTTAAGTTTTTGAGTTCATTAATAAGGATGCCTTAATTAGGGCATTGCTTCCTGTTTTGTCTTTCAGCAATACTCAGGATCATATCAATTACAACAAACTTTTACATGTTATTCTAATTTATAGATCGTAGTTCCCCTTTTCTTGTTCACTCTGTACTATGTGGTATCCTTCCACCCCCACCATATCTTCATTAGAAATGGAACAAGGGTCTATGGAATGCTGCTTGGTTACCAATCATGCCAGCCAGGGACTGTGTTGTGAATCATGTTTTTTCCTGGGTTGACCAGGGGACCAGTCACCCATTCTGGGATCTCCTGGGCAATCCTGGAGGGTTGGCAATCTCAAGTCTTCCAAACATCAGAGTGTTAGACCCACTCCTTTAAATTACAGACTTTTCATAAAATTAAGTATGAATTAAAGCACTTGAGATTCAAGATATGCAGTAGGCCTTGCTGAATAAAAGAGGAATAACCATGCGGTTACCACAGGTTGTGATGACTGAATATATACATTTGAAAAGTTGACATTTTGGCCAGAATTCTCTGGTCTCGTTTGCCCTGCCAGTGAGAGTGGAGGATTTGGCGCTCAGCTAAATCTCCATTCACAGCAGATGGACTGGAGAATCCCATCAAGGTCGGTGAATTCCAGCCTTTGTGATCCGAACAGCACATTTTTCTATTTAAATACCTGTTGGTATTCCCTGAGAGCTGTATGTGTCACAGGACTGTGCTTCCATTTCACAGTAAAAGTATCAGGATTGATGCTTGGCACGACAGTTAAAACCTGGCAATGCAAAGTACCCACATGTCTACTTGTTAATATTGAGTGTTAAGACTAAAATGGGAGGAAAGGACATTACTGGCATTGTCAGTTTAGTACAAAGGAATGGCTTATTGAGATTGCCACTTGTTTAAAACTTGGTTTGTATTGGAGTTATTAGAACAGTGTAATCTTTTATGTTGTTCGTTTAGCTGTGTAAAACTGATGGTTGCAGAATTACAATACCATCTCTTGAACATTATTGTGTATTCTAATCTGAAGCTTCAGATCTAATTATTGTATTATTTTGAGGAACCTTTTGTGGTTTTAAGTGGCTAGAATAGTGCAACTGAACATTGCAACATTGAACTCTCCTCCGGTGGTGACATCCCTGGTGTTCTTATTTATAGTATTGTTTTGTTGCGTGGTAGCAGTTTTAAAAAGGGGCAGAATTTTATGCTCCTCCCAAAGCGGGTTCTGAGGCGAAGAGAGCATAAAATTGAATGGACGGGCTTCCCCTCCAAGGAACTTGCTGTCAAAACCCAGACACAATGTCACGCTTGGACAAGCAGCGCTTCAGGTGGCCCTTGAGACCCTTAAACGGCCAATTAACAGCCACTTAAGCATCAGATCCCGCACAACCTCTATTTTTAGGCTGGCAGGTGCAGGTAGAGGTGGGGTGGGGTGGGGGGGGGGGGGGGGGGGGGGCGGGGGAGTGACATTTACACGTTTCTCCATGTCGGGCCAGAAAAGGGGGCCCCTGCAGAAAAGGAGTTCCTCAAAATAATACAATAATTAGATCTGAAGCGTCAGATTAGAATACACAATAATGTTCAAGAGATGGTATTGTAATTCTGCAACCATCAGTTTTACACAGCTAAACGAACAACATAAAAATATTACACTGTTCTAATTACTCCAATACAAGCCAAGTTTGAAACAAGTGGCAATCTCAATAAGCCATTCCTTTGTACTAAACTGACAATGCCAGTAATGTCCTTTCCTTCCATTTTAGTCTTAACACTCAATATTAACAGGTAGACATACCAGGACTGTTGTTAAGCATCAGTCCTAATACTCCTCCCCCGCCACCTCCCCTACTTTCCCATCCCCGGAACTTACTTTTTTAAATGTCCAGGGACTTAGTCCTTGGTAGAACATGCAGTACCATTTCTAATGCAATGCTGCTGTGCCTCGCCAAGCTGAAGAGCCGGGACATCGCTGTACAGTTCTCGGGCACAGCCCCCTGGCATTGCCGACTTGGCAATGAAAGGTTGGAACTGTCAATGTGTGAGAGGGCAGTGCCAGGTTGGTTCTGCCAAGGAGGTGGGCCTGAAGTGGGTGGAGCCTTTGGTGACTCCCATTGCAGAATGTTGCTCACTTTGGGGAGAATGATGCAAGAATGGGGGAGGGGGGTTTGAGTCACCTGCATTGTGGGGAGGTGGATGACCCAAGCATTCAGTGGTCTGTGGGTGGGTTGAACTCCCTCTGTGTTCTGAAAGATTGGGGTGTTCCCCTTGTCTGCAAGGGGCGGGGGGGGGGATGGGTCATGATGAATTTGGGGGTTGGGGCGAGCTGTCACTGTTCTTTGAGATCAGGGCACCCTCTGAGGAAAGGAACCTGTCGCATGTTTAGACCCTGCCCCCCTTGAGGCCAGTGGAAATCACGCCCCTCTCCAAAAAATTTCCAAGTGCTGATTAGTGCTGCCAGGGCCAATGGGAATGCATTGACTTTTCCACTGGTGGTAGCACTTTGTTTTGGGGAATTGTGGGCAGAAGTTTTATGTAGCAGATCCACTCACAGCACTGGGTGTGGAGGGGAGCCAGCAATAGGTGGGAAATAAGTTTGCTTCAGCAATGGGATTTGTTGTGACTGTCTAATCAAACTAAACCCAGTTTCTAAGCAGAGTAGGGGCATGAGGGTGACCCACACCTGTAAATTGAAGAATCCCTTTTTAAAGTGACATTGGCAGGGGTCAGAACTACTCCACTGAGATTCTTTGTTAAGTATGCAGTAACCAGAAGGATGGGAAGTAACCAGTAACCAGCAACTTGGGAAGGCTGTCTCTGGGTTTTCTGATGCTTTCCCAGAATTTATGCTATGGGTTGACAGCAGGGTCAGGGAGAGAAATCATGTTTCCAGGCCCCCTTATCCCTGCCCACTTTAACCATACCTCTCACATCCTTCAGCTGCCCATATTTGTGAACCAAAGTCACAATGGGGTTGAATTGTTTCTTATAGGTTTAGCAAAACTTCTTGGCTTTGTACTGTATGCTCCTATTTATAGAACCAATCAAAAACTCAGGTTTCTGTATGGTGCACAACCATGACTTTATCAGACAATTACACATAACCACATATTATGCAACCAGTTCACTTCTTTGATCCTGGCCTGAACCAATAATCCCTTTACAAATAAGAATATCTTGAACTAACAGTGAACTATTTTACTGGAGTAGTATTTCTAAGATTTCCAGTGAATTAGCATTTAACCAATTCACTGGTGCTGGAAGCTGATCCTGGAACAGAGTGCCCATCATGTGCTTGTTTGGGGGCAAAATAAAGCGACTGAAGAGAGGCATCAATGCTGCCCAAGCCCAGGCCCCCAGAAGGCATAGGCTGATTAACACCCTCCCCCGCTGCCTTGCGTCCTGGCAGTGAGCACTCAGAGCAAAGCATTGGTCTCTTTGGATAAGAAGAAGAGGCCAGTCTTGCAAACCAAACAGGTGAAGAAGTAGCTGAAGAAGTAAGGAGTGCAGTGCCTTGCAGCTGAATTCAGTGCCCCAAGAAGTGCAATGGCCTCATTAGGGAAGGAAAGGTGAGTGGGGGTCCCATTTTCAGACTCCAGCCCTCAAGCCTAACTCCTGAATTCCTCAGCATTCCCCAGCACTCCTCAGCAGCACACATTGTGGCTCCACTGATTCCTCTTAATCAAGGCATCTCATCATAGAATCCCTACAGTGCAGAAGGAGACCATTCAGCCCATCGAGCCTGCACCGATCACAATCCCTCCCCACTGCCTTTCAAACATCTCTCCCCAAGAAAGAGAAAGAAAAAATACTTGCATTTAATATTGCACCTTTCGCAATCAGCGGACGTCCCAAAGCTCTTCAAAGCTAATGAAGTACTTGAAGCATAGTCCCTGGTGTAATGTAGGAAATACAGCAGGCAAATTGTGCACAGCAAACTCCGACAAAACACAGGTCATAATGACTTGATAATCTGTGATGTTGACTGAAGAATAAATATTGGTTAGGACACCAGGGATAACTGCCCGACTCTTTGAAATAATGCATTGGAATATTTTCCATCCACCCGAGGTGTCAGACAGAGCTTTGGTTTAATGTTTCAGCTGAAAGATGGCACCTCTTACAGTGCAGCACTGGGCTATCAGCCTTGATTCTTGTTCTCATGTCCTGGGGTGGAACTTGAGCCCACAACCATTGAATTTGAAGCCAAGTGTGCTATTGATTGAGCCAAGGCTGAAAGTGCCCACTACCATCATCTTCATTAATGTTGAATGATTAAGCATCCATTCTTTATTTTATAATCTTATAATTAACAATTCAATTATATCAAACTGTTTAACTACAATTTAATGTATAACTTCACAGCTTCAAAGAACAAAAAAAGTGAAACTTTTTCTCCTAAAACTGAACAACGTTTCTGTCCATTTGCTTTAGGATGTGGTACACACGACTCTTGGTCATTGCACTCACTTCCATTCAGATCTGTGGTATCTCTGGAAAGTTCACTTTTCTCCGCTACATGTTTAAAGGTGTCAGAGTTTCTACTCCATTAAAGGCAGATCCTGGGAAACCCCTCTTTCTCACTCCTTACCTGGAATCTGGAGAAATTGAGAAAGGTGAGAATAAGTAATGACCTATACTCGAAAGAATTGCAAATCGCAACTTGTTTAACTCCAACTTGAAAGGTTACATTT
The DNA here is from genome assembly GCF_964213995.1 of Mustelus asterias. Taxonomy (NCBI): domain Eukaryota; kingdom Metazoa; phylum Chordata; class Chondrichthyes; order Carcharhiniformes; family Triakidae; genus Mustelus; species Mustelus asterias. The sequence continues at coordinate 105,447,138 of NC_135802.1, forward strand.
AGAATTTTCCTATTCCCTTAATTTTCAAGTTAGTTTCTTTTGATTATAATTAATTATGAAAAATCTTTGAATGTGAATTATAGACTAATGGGTTTTTAGCAGTCCATTTCATAATTCTGGTATTCAACTGAGTATTTCAATGGCGAGCTAAAATGAATGAAATTGGAATGTTTTATTAATGTTGACAGACTCCAAAGATTGAATTATTTTCACTTAATTCATTTTCAGGTAATTGAAAGGAGAAACTGTAGCTCATCTGGCCATTCCCAATACCCCATTTGTTGTGTAGTTTAATACTTTAAAACAACAACAACTACATTTAAATAGCATCATTTATGTAGCAATATATCCCAAAGTACTTCACAGGAGCATTTTGCGTCAAACAAAATTTGACACAAAACCACGTAAGGAGACATAAGGACAGATGACAAAAAGCTTGGTCAAAGATGTAGGTTTTAGGAAGTGTCTTGAAGAAAAGTACAGTAGTAAAGTGGGGAGATTTAGGGAGAGAATTCTTAAGCTTGGGCTTGGGCAGCATTGCTGCCTCTTTTAAGTGGCTTTATTTTGCTCCCAAACGGCTTGGATAGCTAAAATTGGGACTGCATAAAAAGATCAAAGTTGTAGGACTGGTGATGTTTCAAAGGGTGGGAAGGCTGGAGGAGGTTACAGGGATAGGGAGGGATGAGACTGGACAGATTTGAAAGCAAAGATGACAATTTTAAAATTGAGGTATTGCTCGATCAGGAGCCAGTGTAGATCAGCAAGAGCAGGGATGATGGTTAAATGGAACTTGGTGTGAGTTAGGATATGAAGAGCAGAGTTTTGGATGAGCTTAAGTTTATGGAGGATGGAAGGTTAGAGGCCAGCCAGGAGTGTACTGCAACAATCATTTCTGGAGGTAACAAAGACATTGATTAAGCTTTCAGCAGCTGTTGAGTAGGTGAATCCCTTCTCTTAAACTTTACCCTTGGTATCTAATTGTAGAATGTGATCCCAAAGCACTAATTTGAAAGTCCTGAAATTCAATGTAATAAAGTGGAATTTACCTTACTTAGTGACCTCACAACAAAGGCCCTGGTTGTGGGACTTTATTTAAGGCTGTTTTCCAGTTGTGTAGTTTGAACTGTTGGCTTACTTTGAGTTTTGTAAATTGAAAACTGTGAAGAAATTATGACCTTTCAATAAATATAGAGTCACTTTAGGCTATTGTGTAAAAGTATTAACTTTGTTCACTTTTTCAGCTAGGGAACTGAGTTTAGTGGGCCCTCTAGAAGGTCCACCTGTGAAGAGCTACTCTGGATTTTTGACAGTGAATAAGACCTACAACAGCAACCTTTTCTTCTGGTTTTTCCCTGCACAGGTAAATATTCAGCATAGCATGTAGCAATGAAAAATCTTTCTCAAAATACTCCAGAAAATGTGTAACAAGAGTTGAGTGTCGATTTTTTTTGACTTGTTCAGATTTGTATATCAAAACTTTGATAAAAATTCCAAGTTTAGAAGGGTTGAAAAGGAAACTTGCTATGCTGACATTGAAAGTAATAATCTTCTTACAGTGTACATAATGCAGGGAATGTTTATCTGGGAGTGTTGAAGTTAGGGGAAATTTTTGACCACTTTGCAGCTGAAGTAAGAAAAAAAATCACCCAGGTTAATGTCAAAACTGAATAGTGGTAAAATTTAGAACATGACTTTTTCTTTCTTGCAATGTGTATTTTCTTGTTTAAATAGTTATTTAACTTTGCCCTTGTTAGTTCCTCCTTACGATGCTTTTATCTACCACATGGGCTGCGACCCTGAAAAAGACAAGGTTCACTGTATCTAGGAAGTGAATATCTGTAAACTATGAAGTTATCAGACCTCTAGCCAAGGTCACTGTCAGCAATTGCAGCGTTTCAAGAGATTAGAAAGCTCAGATATCAAATATTTGCATAACAATTGTTGCATTCACCAATTACGAACATGCTAACCAATTAACATCTGGTGACCTGTACATATGTTATGCAGTAATATTAATCCAGATTTTTAACCTGACCTGCATAGGGAGAATGGGACAGATTTGGAACCGATGCCTGATTTACACTCTATCTGATTTTATTCTATGTTGACTTTAATGATGTGTATAATCAGATGGATTGTAAGTATCTCACATAACCCAACTTTTTCTCGCTGAGCAGGTACAGTTCAAATTGAGGCTATAGTATTTAACTTTGTTCTTGTAATCTTGAATGAATTCTAAAAACAATACTGGAAATCTATATTTTTTGAAAGCCAAATAATTTTACATTTTTCAAAGAGCCAATGCATGAAATGATGCATGATTTTAAAAAAATTGCTAATCCAGAGGGATAGTATAGCTACACGAGCATAATATAACTAGTTTTGTCAACCAGTTATCTGGTTATGTAATATAACATGTGGCTTTGTAAAACGCCAGCACTGACAGAACATTGGCCTGGAGTTTTGTGAGGATATTTCAGGTCAAAACCTAAGTAATTCAGCCTGAGTAATTCAACACAAAGTGTGGTGGAATTTCAAGTGCCGATCACATCCGTCAGAAATTGTGTTTCTGTGATCTTCATGATAGTTTAAAAAGCATCACACTGGATGCCAGCCAGCCACAGTCCCACCCACTAAACTGACCACAACCCCAGTCCATATAATCATCATGGACAAGTTTCCACTAATTGCACCAGTTTGTGAGCCTTTGAGGAGGATCTTCAAATTAGGCTTTTAGGTTGCAAAGGTATTGTTAGGCCTACTATTCTTTTTAATTTGCTAAGAACCTGATTACAGGACACCAAAGAAATTAATAAATGGTTTTGTATAGTCTTTTAAAGTCATTTTCAGTATTTCAAATTGGGGTATTCATAGGTTGTTAAATGGCCATTAATTAATAAAATAATAAATCTATTGTCAGCTGTATTACTAAATCTACACCAGGTTACCACTCTGAAATAAATATATCAATATATGTAATGCAATTTTTTTAGATTGATTTCTAATATATGTTGCATGATTGTGCTGGTTCATGACAGATTTTTACATTGGGTAGTGCATAAATGAGATTGAACAGAGACTTGAGCAAAAAACTCTGTGCAAACTAACTCAATTTTAAGTGCAGTTTACACCCAGATTGCTGATTGTGCCCAAAATGGAAAGCCTTGGTATAAGTCTATAAGCAATGTAGTCATAACAATTTTTTTTTTTTTATACTTTTCCAATTCAATCAAATCAAATCCAATTCAGAGTCTCAACAAGTTGAGACATTTCAGATCCAGGCTGACAAGACAGGACGGGAGACCAAAACCACCCTGTCCTGGGCCTGATCTACATGAGTCAAGCTGATTGGAGAAGGGGGAGGATCCTCCTCCAAGACTTGAGCTCATTTGCATCTTAGCCAAAAGGCCGAGATGCCGCTTTTAAAAATTGCTTCATATGAAACATATGAAGCCTCAGCGTAACCCAATGACCTCAACCAAGTGCGGCCGACAATGGGGTGCCGACACTACACTTGATCTTAGCCAAAAGGCCGAGAAGCGTAACAATTGCTCAGGCAATGTATGGTTACAACACTCTAACCTCTTCCTTCTGCATTCATTCTCTCTCTCATGTAGCCATACACCACCTCTCTCTGATATGCAATTTTGCGTTCTTCTGTAGGATATTAATTAGAATTTTGCATTCTGCTTTTGAAAACAAGAAATTGCATCTATAAAGTGCTTCACATTCAATTAATTACTTCTGAAGTGTCGCCTTGACAACAATAGAGTCAAGTGCAGTAGCCAATTAGCATGTGCAAAGTGGAGCTACGTTCAGGGAAATGAGTTGTTTATTCTCAATTGGAGAGGTGTGTGATGATGAGTTAGAGCTGAAATACAGTGGTGAACTTTAACCCTCCCCCCCCCCCCCCCCCCCAAACAGGTCAGGTATGATGTAAAAATTTAAAACATTTCAAACCTGACTCCAACCAGCCCCTTCTGGCATTAATGGAGCCAGGACAAGGGGTTCGCAGCCAATTTAAATACTGTTTTTTAACAAGAGCAGCAGTCTCTGAATTAACCTATTTTGTAGGTTTAACGTTGTTTGCCCATGTTTCTCATACTGTGGCAAACTTGGAGGCTGAAGGGTGGCAAGGACAGCTTTAGGTGAGCACGTAATTGCCTTTACAGTACTGCCTATGGACCAAGAATTGCAGCGGTACTTCCTCCCATCCCAAAGCTCCATCTGCATCAAACATTCCCGTACAAAGACCTCTGAGATTGAGGAATAGGGCCATATATCCCACACTGGGGTCCTAGTAACAGCGACAGATTTTCTGCCTGCTCCTGTGGTCTGCCGTGGAGTCCAAGATGCCCAACTCTCAATCAAGCTGACTTGCAGGCCGGGGGGAGCTTGTCAGAGAGACAAGTTGAAATCTACAGCAAGCTGAGAAATCCACAATCCGCTTTGTTAACAATGTGACTACAGATGCAGGACTGTTTAATTTTGCTCATACCACAATTTATACATTTTAATGCTGAACTGGTAATCAGAGTTAATCTATGCTTCTAAAATTGAAACTGTTTATTTCTTGTATTGCACAAATAGTCATGATACTTTAGGTTTAATCTATAAGCATAGAGTGAGCGCATGCTTTAAAAGAAATCCAGGAATATCACCTTCAGAAGAACAAAATTCATTTCTTCAGTCTTGCTAAACTTTCCACCAGAGGGCAGTAATAGGTTACTCCCATCACTAGGGCACATGCCCTACAGCTTTTGCACAATGATTTGCTTCCCAGACATTATAGGCAATTGCCTATAGTAGCTTAGAGCTCATATGTTTGTCTATTTATATTTATAATTCACACAATATATTAAAAGATATTTTTAAAATAGATTCCCTTCCTGCCCGTGGTATCTCCGGTCCAACCAAGGATGATCCTCCGTGGTAGGTTCCCAGCGTTGTCGTAGCCCCCTGCCAGTGAGGTAATGGGATTCCCATCATTCATCATTTATAATACATTTGAATTTCATTATCAGGCCTCTGTCTGAATCATCCACTCTGTAAGAAAATCCATTTACATCAGCGTGAGGGCAGACTAGTGTCTCACATGGTCTCCCATGTTATGCGCCATGCAAATGCATCGCTTGGGAGGACAGGGGGCAATGCCAGGGCAATGTGTAGGGGGATGGTGGGGGGTTCTATATGGCAGAGAAAGCTGCTGGCAACACCATTTTTCCCACTGCTGCATTCTGCCAAATACAGGCAAACTTCTGCCCATAATCTCGGACCTAACATCCTCAGTTGTCTTTGTATCATTTTCCACTTCATTTTGTTTCTTCTGTCTTCTCACCTCTATTTCTCTCCTGTTTCATCTTCTGTCTTTTCTCTGCTGCTCATTTTCTTTATTATTCTGCTATCTTGCATGGGAGTTGGTGGATAGCATAACATGGAAGGGAGTCAGTAAGGGTGCAGTTTGTACTGAACAGATGTGGGCTGGGATTCTCCCAAAAAAAAATTCCAAGTCTCCAATTCACGTGAAAACGGGAGTAACTCCTGCCGATTTTTTATTTTCAGCATGATTTTCAGAATGAATCTCCGATACTCTGTGCATCAGAATGCCCTAACAGGATTTCCCTTGAAAATCTGTGGGTGGGACCTATTCCCACCCAGGGCCGGCAGCACAGTGCTGAATGGGCCACTCCGTGTGCGCCAATCTGTCAGCATCAAGGTCGGCGCATGCGCAGTGGCCCCACACTGCTGGCCTCCAGATCACTAACCAGTCCGACTCTTTCCCCCCCCCCCCCCCAATCCCTGGCCCCCTGGTCATTCCTGGGCCAGCCCCATTGCCTCCCTCTGCCAATGTTTCTGAATGCAGAGTGGCAATGGGACACCCCCACCCCCACTGATTGCACCCCCCAATAGGCCCTGTCCCCTTGGCACTGCCTGATGCCCAGTGGTGCCCGGCTGGCACTGCCCAAGGGGCAACCCCCCATTGCTCTTGACCTCCTGGGAGTGGGCCTCAATGGCCTCTGTTCCCTCCAGTGGGGTTGGCCACCCGTTCCCCATTTGTGGGGAGCAGTTGTAAACCCATTGGAGTGAACCACTCCTGGCAGAGGTGGGGGAGATGCTAGTGAGCCTGGAGACTTCAGTCCTGGGGCCACTAATGACATGGAAATGAAGATTTCCATATTGTAATCAACTCTGCACTGATTTCTGGCGTGGAGTTGATGACCTAGAAATCTTCAGCTGGGAGCTGCGCGGAGGCCCAGATGCCTAGTGGGTATCTGTGAAACGGTCTCCACTGATGTCTTCCTAGAGAGCAGTGCAGCGGGTCAGGAGAATCGCCCCCCGTGGTGCATATGTATCATTCTCATCAACTCCCTTCTCATCCACTCTAGTGTCTTTCCTACCTCTAACCCACTACCTTTCCCATCTTTTAGATTAAATATTAATCTGAGGTCTTATCTACCTACTTGGATTCCACAGCATTATTGGAAGAAGAGCAGGCACATTCTCCCTGGTGTCGAGGCCAACCAACATCATTCAAAATCAAATGATCTGGTCATTCATCACATTTATGCTTGTGGAACCTGACTGCACAAATTACTTGCTACATTACACAATGCCTACACTTCAGAAAGGTACTTCATTGGCAGTAAAATGCTTTGGAACATCTGAATGTTGTGGAAGTCAATACATAAGTGCAAATATTTCTTTTTATTACTATCCCCTTGAACTACATGCTTATCCCAACCCAACAGCCCAGTTGAAATCCATCTTTGCCTAATGGGATAAAACAGATGAAGTGTTCTGACATAAAATTAGTTTGGGGCTTCTTGAGCTAGATTCTTATGCACCTGGCTGTATCTTACCCACGCAAGGGCTGCTTGACTGAATGATGAATGTGGGACTGGGTGGTGAAGAGAAGTATTTCACTCCACAGAACTAATATCTTTCAATCTGATCCACAAAAGCAAACAAAAATCCTATTATTGACTGCATGCTATGGTCAATCCTTCCCCATAAAGAAGCACTGAAATTTGCAGAGTCTATAAAGCCTCTTTTATGTGTTACACTCCTTTCCCAGGTTGCGAATTAAACTTACTATCTGCTAGTTCCTGTCCATTGTCTTCAGGGGTTGTTTTGAAGAGTTCTTTTGTAGATGCAATTTAAATAGGTTTTAATGCTGCACAACCATTTCTTCCCCTTATCCTCAAAGGCATTTTCTGCAAACCCTGTGCTGTTCATCATTTTAGTGTTTTTATTTGTGATTTTAATGATAACTATATATATATATATATGCTTTTACAGACACTCCCACAGAATGCCCCTGTTTTACTATGGCTTCAAGGTGGCCCTGGAGGCTCATCAATGTTTGGGCTTTTTGTTGAACATGGGCCATATGTTGTTACTAAAAATCTTACATGTAAGTATAACTTTGATCTTATAAGGTGGATGTGTTGACTCAATATCCCAAAATCTAACTGTTATTCTTTTGAGATGTGTATTTTTTCCATGAATGCTTTGAAGAGACTGTTCAGTTATTTTTGAAAAATCACTTGTTTGACCTTTTCAATTTATTCTGAATTATTGTTTCCTGCTTTAATGTAAAATGCTAAGCTGAAATGTATATAAGTCGCTAACTAACTTTGAATTATATACTTTTTAACCATGTTGTTCAGGAAAGGAGCTACAATAATTATTTTTTTGTAAGTGCTTGTTTTCTGTTTGGACATTGCTCTTTTTAAAATTCATCTATGGGATGTGGGTGTTGCTGGCAAGGCCAGACATTTATTGTCCATCCTTAGTTGCCCTTCAGAAGGTGATGGTGAGCTGCTGCCTTCTTGAGCCGCTGCAGTCTCTGAGGTGTAGGTACACCAACAGTGCTGTTAGGGAGGGAACTCCAGGATTTTGACTCCGTAACAGTGAAGGAACGGCGATATATTTTGAAGTCAAGATAATGAGTGACCTGGAGGGGTATTGATGTTCCCAGATATCTGCTGCACTTGTCTTTCTCAATGGTAGTGGTTGTGAGTTTGGAAGGTGCTGCCTAAGGAACCTTGATGAGTTCCTCCAGTGCATCTTGGAGACGGCTGCCACTGTTCATTGGCGGTGGAGGAATTGAATGTTGGTGGAAGGGGCAGCAATCGGGCACACTGTTTTGTCTTGGATGTTGTTGAACTTCTTGAGTGTTGTTGGAGTTGTACACACCCAGGTAAGTGGAGGTATTCCATTACACTCCTGACTTGTGCCATGTACAAAAGCAGTGCAACATGATACATTTTTAATTTGTTTGATGTAGTATAAGTGAAGAACTGTCATTCACTCTACATCTCCAACACTGCACCCCCCCCCCCCACCCCCGCAACCACTCACTGTTGAAAAAAATATAATTATAGAGACTTTGGGTTTTGTTGACGCTGTGTCTTCGCTAACAAGTGTATGCTTTTTCAGATTGGAGGGTAGCAAATGTGACTGATTTATTTAAGAAAGGAGAGAAAATGGGGGACTACAAATCTGTTAGCCTGACATCTGTAAAAGGGAAAATGCATGAATCTGTCCTGAACGATGTGATAACTGGGCATTTAGAAAATATTGGTGAGATGGAGCAGAGTTAACATGGAAGGGAAATTATGTTTAACAAACCTGTTGGAGATTTTTGATGATGCTACTTGCAGGATAGATAAGGGAGGACTAGTAGATGTGGTGCATTTGGATTTTCAGAAGGCTGTCAATAAGGTCCCACACAGGAGGTTAATAAGCAAAATTAGAGCTCATGGGATTAGGGCATATAAACTACCATGGATTGAGAATTGGTTAATGGACATAAAGCGGAGTTGGGATAAACAGATCATTCTCAGGTTGGCAGGTTGTGATTGAGGTACCGCAAGGGTCAGTGCTTGGGCTGCAACTATTCATAAGCGATATCAATGATTTGGATGTGAAGTTCAAATGTAATATTTCCAAGTTCGCCGATGACACAAACTTTGTGGGAATGTGAGTTGTGAGGAGGGTACAAAGCAGCTTTAAGGAGATTTAGACAGGCTAAGTGAGTGGGCAAGAACTTGGCAGATGTAATATAATGTGGAAAAATGTGAAGTTATCCGTTTTGGCAGGAAAAACAGAAATGCAGACTACTTCTTAAATGGAGTGAAATTGAGAAGTGTTGATGTCCAAAGGGACCAGGGTGTCCTTGTCCACAAGTGGGCAGCATCTTCCAAACTCACTACCTCTACCATCTAGAAGGACAAGAGCAGGAGACACCACTAACTGGAGGTTCCCCTCCAAGTCACTCATCATCTTAACTTGGAAATATATTGCTACTCCTTTACTGTCGCTGGGTCAAAATCCTGACATTCTCTTCTCCACAGTACTGTGGATCTACCTGCTACACCTCAGGGACTTCAGCGGTTCAAGAAGGCAGCTCATCACCTTCTGAAGGGCATCTAGGGATGGCAATAAATTCTGGCCTAGCCAGTGACCTCCACATCCCGTAAAAGAATTTCAAAAAAAGAAAGCTCATAATGTAGGTACGACAAGCAATTATGAAGGCAAATGAAATGTTAGCCTTTATTGCAAGGGGATTTGAGTACAGGAATAAGGAATTCTTGCTGCAGTTGTGTGGAGCCTTGGTTAGAGCACACCTGAAGTATTGTGTGCAGTTTTGGTCTCCTTACGTAAGAAGGCTATACTGGCCATAGAGGGGGTTCAGAAAAGGCTCATTAGACTAATCCCTGGGATTGCCCAAGAGGAAAGATTGAGGAGACCAAGCCTGTACTCTCGAGAGTTTAGAAGAAAGAGCGGCGATCTTATTGAAGAGTACAAAATTCTTTAAGGGATCAACAAGGGTGGCTCTCGGAAGGATGATTCCCTTGGTTGGGGTTTCAAGATCCAAGGGACACAGTCTCAGAATAAGAGGTAGGCTATTTAGGACCGAGATGAGGAGGGATCTCTTCAGTCAGAGGATGGTAAATCATTGGAATCGCTTTCCCAGAAGGCTGTGGAGACTTAGTCATTGAATATGTTCAAAGCAAAGGTTGATAGGTTTCTTGATACCAATTACAGGATACAGGGAGGATGCAGGAAGATGGTATTGAGGTGGATGATCAACCATGATCTAGTTAAATAGCGGAGCAGGTTTGAAGGGCTGAATGCCTACTCCAGCTCCTATGTTCACATTCTTCCATGTTCATTAATTAATTTTAAGAGTATAGAACTCCTTATATGTGTGAAAAGTATAATACTGTTGGGGCATATATCCAACAACTAGGGGGCAATTCTCCCAACCTGCCACGCTAATTTTCTAGCGCAGCGTGCTGGGACAATCTCATGTCCAAGCATGCACGGGATTCGCGCATGCATTCCCGCCATGCACGCATCTCCCAGCATCGGATTTCCAGCACCGGAAACCAGCAGGAACACCAGGTAAGTACTTTACATCTTATTTTAATGTGATTAGCGGGCCCGGGATTGAATTTTCCAGGCCCACTAGCATCTCTCACCCCGTCAGGAGTATTTCACTCTATAGGGGTTCAAACTAGCTCCCCACTTCCGGGGAACTAGAGGCCTGACCCTGCTGGAGTGAAGGAGGCAACTGGGGGCCCCCCCGGGGGTTTGGTGGCGGGGGGTGGTGCCCTCTGGGCATGGGTACCCTGGCAGTGCCAGCTTTTGCCCACGGAGCAAAGTGCCCATGCTGAGGGGGTTCCTTGGCACTGCCAGCAAACGGGGAGGCCTTCAGTTCAGGGCTATTGGGCATGCACAGAGGCCCGCTGATTTCAGCCTCTCCCAGCGTGAATAGGCCCCACCCCCTGAAATTTAATGATATTTGCGCTGGTGGCCTCTGCATTGCACAGGGTGTGGGAGATTCCAGTGTGAACTCCCACTGAAAAAAACAGCATGAATTACTCTAGTTTTCCCACGAATTCGACACTTAGAATCTTTTTGAGAGAATAGAAACAAATGCTCCAAATTATGGTGCAGATTGGGAATTTCAAGTTGCAGAAATGCAGCTGGTGCCGGTAGTATTATCCACATTTGTGAATCTTTATGAAAAGCTTTCATTGCAGTTGAATATAAGGCTACTGCCTTAAAAATAGTGGTGTTGAAATTCAGGAGCTGATCTGAACTTTGCTGCTCTTTCCGTTCTTGGCAATCATTTTCTTCATGGGATTAGTCAGGCTGGATATTAGCATATCGACACATCACTGGGTGCAAAACTGGATTCCCCAGTTAAACCTTAGGTTTAAGTCATAAGTCCTCAAAAGAAATTTGACCAAACTTATAAAAATGTAAAGAACCAGCAATTGTGTTAGCTCTGATAAATATTCATCAAGGACTAATCTTTCAAGTTTTAAAATCAGTGATTTTTGCTTGCTAATAATTTAAAAAAATATTTGTGTATATATATTATGTTTACATCTAGTGGAGGCCCGAAAGGTACCATGGACATCAAAATATTCAATGCTGTATATCGACAATCCCGTAAGTTTTCTTACTATTATATAGTTTTAGTTGCACAATTTACTTAGCGGCAGGTTGTATGTCCAAGAGGTGGTTTTATGAGATGAGATTGTATCAAGAGCTGCCTAAAACAAAGTGGCGCTGAAAGAAAATCATGTTGTGACTCTACTTGGGAATTTTCTTGATTGATGAGAAATCCCTGTTTCCAATTTCCTGCACTTCAGTCAGTATCCTTCAATATCTTAATTAAAGCTCTGCAAACATCGGCTGTGGTTTACATTACAATCCTGGTGCTTCAAACTATAAAAACTGCAATAATGTAATAAATACTGCAATATTTGGTATATTAGTGGCATTCACAACTTCTTACGTGCTTCTCAAATTTAGAATTCGACCAGCTGATAAAGCAAAACCCCCAAATTTACATTTATTTCAAAATCTGAGTGAAAGTGTAACAGATAGCAGACTTTACAGTTACACCTTAAAATCAGCAGGTTGGAGAGAAAAACATCTGCATCCATGTTACTGAGCTTAACTGTTAAAGGTTTCCTTCATCAATGTTGCAGGAAAATATGTTTACATAGAACGCAAGCAAGTCAAGTATCCAGAAAGTTAAGCCAGAATTTTCCGGGTCCTTCAAGAGCAGGCAGGAAGGTATGAGAGCTGACAAAATAGCAGGGTAAGACATGAGATGAATGCCCAATGTCTTCTTGCTGTCATGCCATACTGCCAGCTGTGGCAAATTGGTGCCTGCTGTGTGGTCAATTAAGGATTACTGTCCACCTCCAGGGTCATTTTGCCAGTGGGGAACGGGATTTATAAACTACTCCCACAAGTAACTTCTTAGCTTTGCTATTCATTATCTCTTCCCAAACTGACTATGGGTGGAATTTTCTCCAAAAAAATTCGAAGTGTTGAACGGGTGAGAAAACAACAGGTTTTCTTGCCATTTTTTCAGCGAGGTAAGTAATGGGAATTTGCAGCATTCTGTGCACAACAGAAACTGTAATGCAAATCTCGCCAGTGTAGGGGCGGCAGAGGGATGGGCTGGGAGCTTCAGCTCACCTGAGAAACCAGCTGCTGAGCTCTAGGGACATGTATACAGTATATTGGGAGATTTGTCGCCCCAGCCCCCCTCCCTGATTGCTGCCCAGTCAATTCCCTCCCCTCCCATGGAGCTCCCTGCTTCACCTCACAGGTCCACTCCCTTGGTGTCAGGCTGGCACTGCCAGAGTGCCAGGCTCGCACTGCTCCATGGGCACTGCTTCAATGGCCTTCAGTCCCACCAGTGAGGCCATCATGCCTGGTCCCCATTGGTCAAGGCCATCTGTGTTGCAGTTGAGAACCACGATCGGTGAGGTAAGTAAGCCTGGACAATAGCGTCCGGGGTTCGTAAATGACATGTTATTAATATTAAAATCAGCCTTAAACCCTTCCTGGATGTGAGGCTGATTTCCCTGGCAAAATAGGGCCGGCAAGATCGCGAGAGGTGAGAAACCGGGGATGAACCCGGTTTTGTTTTTGCCTCTTGCCCTATCTTACTGGCTCACCACGCTGGTCGATTGGCATGGCAAGCCAATAAGATCGCGCCCCACACCTTGATCTTTAGAGCCAAGTTCATCTCTCACTATCGTACTAATGTCACCCTTAATTAACAGAGCTACCCCAGCACCTTTTCCTAGTTTACTCTCCTTCCAGTATGTCAAGTACTCTTGAATACTTTGGTTCCAGCCTTGGTGACCTTGCAGCCAAGTCCCTGTTGGCCCTCAGACCATCCATATTTATTTCTATATGAATTGACAATTCATCTGTTTTGTTATGAATGCAATGCACATTCAGATACACAGCCTTTAGTTCTGTCTTTTTAAATGTTTTTGCAACCTCTGGCCTTATCTGCAGGTGCACTCTTAAGTTTGTTTGCTCTGTCCCTTTCTGTTGCACTGCTACCTTGCTCTCTTGCCTTGTCCTCTCCCTTTTATCACATCTAGCTTCACTTGAACCCTCACCTCCCACTATTTAATTTAAAGTCCTCTCTACCAGCCTAAGTTATATCACTCATGAAAATTGTGGTTCCATCATGGTTCAGGCGGAGGCTGTCCCAACGATACAGCTCCCACTTTTCTCAGTACAGATGCAGTGCCCCATGGATCGAAACTCATTTCTTCCATACCAATCTTCGAGCTATGCATTCAACTCTCTAATTTTATTTACCCTATGCTTATTTGCTCGTGGCTCAGGTAGTAATCCAGAGATAATCTTTGAGATTCTGCTTTTCAATTTATCCCCGCGCTGCACATACTCCCTAAATTAAACCTGTTTCCTATGTTGTTGTTACCTATATGAACCATGACAACTGGATCCACCCTCTCCTACTGCAACCTCCTCTCCAGCCCTGCAGATGTCCTGAACTCTGCACTGGGGAGGTAACACAGTCTTCTGGACTCTTGCTCTTTGCTGCAGAGAATTGCGTTTATCTAAGCAGTTGTTAGTCCATTTGCTAATGAAAATGGGAACCTATTACTTGTTTGAGGCACCACTGCAAGATTGGTTGGGAAAACAAGGGCTACAGGTGACCTAACGGATGACCTGCAGTCAAAAAGAAAAGCTATTAAAATGTGTTTACTTCAATGTGAAACCAAGAGGAACAGTCCTCCTTATCCAACATTCAAGGAACCTGAGCCCATTCCACTACTGCCCCTTGCTATCCCTATCTCCACCATCAGCACAGCACCGCTTCATCCCACTCCTGGGTTTGACATTTCGCTCTGATGCGGGTGTTCAGAGTCAGGAACTCTCCCAGCTCACTGCACCTACCTTGGGGAAAAAAAGTGGGGGGTGGTAGGTGCGGAATGGAGTCGGGCCTACCAGCCCTGGATGCAGATTGGAGGTGACAACAGGCTGCTTAGAGCCAAGCCAGGTTGGTTGATGAAGATGAGCCCACCTTCATCACAGTTGCCTTCATAAATATTAGGCCCCCTTAGCATGACACCTCACACACCCTCGCCTCCACCCACTCCCCCATCCCCATACATGCCAACTTGTGCCAACCAATGTTCCCAATTGCCCCCATGACCCCTTGTAGCCCCTATGCCAATTCATTCTCTCCTACCAATTATACCCTTACACCCTATGCTAACTCGCCCAGTATCCACCATGGCAGACCTCAGGAGCCAATCTGAGATTAAATTAAACAAAGTTCTCAATATTTATTATAAACTTCACTGTGTTAAAAACACTCATTCATGTAAGCCTATTTAATACATCTAAATCCCCTCAAATACTTAATCCCTTATAAAAACAAACATTTATATTCATATTTCCATATCAAAGATAGCTAATCGTTTAATAACTCTTTTTTGACTGTGAATCAAACTGAACATAAAAACCCCCAATATTGACACTGATGAGTTGTAGAAAGCCATCAAGCAGTAATAATCCTATATACTTAGGGTTATGTCAACAAAACCTTGTTGAAACTGCTGATATTTTGAACTCCCAGCCACAGGCAGCCAGTTTTTTCAATTCTAGTAGGGCAACTTTTTAAAATGCACTGCAGAGATCACTAGCATTTATATCATTAAAAATCTGAGGGTGTGGCCTATTCTCACTGGAGAAGCTGAAATCAGCGCGCTGAGCAGGTCACTGCGTATGCACCAATCTGTAAGTGCCGAGGTTGGTGGCGCATGCACAATATCCTGCACTGCTGGCCTCCTGATTGCCAGTCAACTCAATCCCCGGCCCTTCGCACCCCCCCCTCCTCATGGTCGATCGCTAGCCCCGTAGTCCTCCTCAGCTGCTGGCCCTTCGATCATTCCCAGGTTAACTCCAAACTTACCCCACCCCTCCACCGGTCAGCCCCGATCTGCAGCCCTCCCCCGATCGCTGGCCTCCCTCCTTTCCTCCCCCCATCGATCCTGTCTGCAGAGTGGCTGTGGGATCCCCCACCCCTACCGATTAGCACATCAGGTCCCGCCCCTTGCCACAGGCCCCACCCCTTGCCACAGCCCCATGCCTGATGAGCACTGCCAGAGTGCCCCCGGGAATTGGCCTTTGCCCTTGGGCAGTGCCAGGGGGCTCAGGCTGGTGCTGTCAAGGTGCCAATGCCCAGGGGGCATCCGATTGCCCCCTTTCACCCCAACACGGTTGGGCTGCTAGTTCCCTGTTAGTGGGGAGCTACTCTTAAACCCCACTGGAGTGTACCACTCAGGCTGGGGAGGGGGAGAGATGCTTGCAGGCCTGGAGACTTTAGTCCAGGGCCCACTAATTACATTTAAAGTATATTAAAAATGACCATTTAAATGGTCTTGGTGCCGCCCTGTCGATTTCCAGCGTGGAACTGACACCGCCAGAAATCCGGCGCTGGGAGACGCAATCAGGGCGTGAATGCATGCGCGAACTCCGTGAATCAGCCGACGCGAGAATCTCCCGGATGGGAGAATCACTCCTCATATCACTCCCCTGGCTGGGAATAAAGTCATGATGTGGAGATGCCGGCGTTGGACTGGGGTAAACACAGTAAGAGTTTTAACAACACCAGGTTAAAGTCCAGCAGGTTTATTTGGTAGCAAATGCTACCATATTTGCTACCAAATAAACCTGTTGGACTTTAACCTGGTGTTGTTAAAACTCTTACTGTGGGAACAAAAGACAGGTAATTTGATATTGGACAATACAAACACACTTCTGAGCAGAATACTCTTGAGGAGTTTCAAGTGCTGGTGTAGCTTACAGAATATATTCAGCTCACTGGACATTTTAAGGATTACCCAAAACTGAACATGATAATTCCATGTGTCAGTGGGGAAAAAAATCCAATTTTTAAAAATTTTCCTTGTTAACTATGTAATAATGGAGAATTTGTGCCGTATTCATTCCATGATTCGAGAACCCTCTTTATAGTAGGCTCCCCATGCTGGTCCTGCTGTATAATATAAAAGGAAATTACTGCAACGCTGGAATCTGAAACAAAAGCAGAAAATGCTGCAAAATCTCAGCAGGTCTGACAGCATCTGTGGAAAGAGAATAGAGCTAGTGTTTGGAGTCTGGATGATCCTTTGTCTGAGCTAAAGACAATAGAAAATAGGATTTAAAATTATACTGTTAGGGTGAGGAAAGATGTCATAGACAAAAAGACAAAGGGAGTATAAATAGTGGTGAACATGGCTAAGAAGGGTGCTGAGAGTGGCACATTAAGAGATCAGAATGTGTTAATGGCAGAACAAAGGCTGGAGAAGTAATAATAGGAAACAAAGCAATGGCAGAGGAACTGAATAGTTACTTTGCATCAGTCTTCACGGTGGAAGACACCAGTAGGATGCCAGAGCTCCAGGAGAGTCAGGGGGCACAGGTGAGTGTAGTGGCCATCACTGAGGAGAAAGGTCTTAAGGTGGATAAATCACTTGGATTAGATGGACTACATCCCACGGTTCTAAAAGAGGTAGGTGAGAAAATTGTGCAGGCATTGATGGTGATCTTGCAGGAATCACTGGAGGCAGGGAGGATCCCAGAGGACTGGAAAGTAGCGAATGTAACACCGCTGTTTGAGAAGGGAGGGAGGCAGCAGGCGGGAAATTATAGGCCGGTTAGCCTGACTTCGGTCAATGGCAAGATTTTAAAGTCCATTATTAAAGATGAGAGCGCAGAGTACTTAGAAGTGCATGATAAAGTAGGACTGAGTCAGCACGGCTTTGTCAAGGGGAGGTCATGTCTGACAAATCTGTTAGAGTTCTTTGAGGAGGTAACAAGGAAGTTAGATAAAGGAGAGGCAGTGGACGGGATTTATTTAGATTTCCAGAAGGCCTTTGACAAGGTGTTGCATAGGAGACTGTTAAATACATTAAGAGCCCATGGTGTTAAAGGTAAGATCCTGGCATGGATAGAGAATTGGTTGACTGGCAGAAAGCAGAGACTGGGGATAAAATGGTCTTTCTCAGATTGGCAGCTGGTGACTAGTGGTGTGCCTCAGAGGTCAGTGCTGGGACCACAACTTTTCACAATATACATTAACGATTTGGAGGAAGGAACTGAAGGCACTGTTGCTAAGTTTGCAGATGATACAAAGATATATAGAGGGACAAGTTGTATTGAGGAAGCAGGGGGGCTGCAGAAGGACTTGGACAGGTTAGGAGAGTGGGCAAAGAAGTGGCAGATGGAATACAATGTGGAAAAGTGTGAGGTTATGCACTTTGGAAGGAGGAATGGAGGCATAGACTATTTTCTAAATGGGAAAATGCTTAGGAAATCAGAAACACAAAGGGACTTGGGAGTCATTGTTCAAGATTCTCTTCAGGTTGACATGCAGGTTCAGTCGGCAATTAGGAAGGCAATTGCAATGTTAGCATTCATGTCGAGAGGGCAAGAATACAAGAACAGGGATGTACGTCTGAGGCTGTATAAGGGTCTGGTCAGACCCCATTTGGAGTATTGTGAGCAGTTTTGGACGCCATATCTAAGGAAGGATGTGCTGGCCTTGGAAAGGGTCCAGAGGAGGTTCACAAGAATGATCTCTGGAATGAAGAGCTTGTCGTATGAGGAACAGTTGAGGACTCTGGGTCTGTACTCGTTGGAGTTTAGAAGGATGAGAGGGGATCTTATTGAAACTTACAGGATACTGCGAGGCCTGGATAGAGTGGACGTGGAGAGGATGTTTCCACTAGTAGGAAAAACTAGAACCAGAGGGCACAACTTCAGGCTAAAGGGATGATCCTTTAAAACAGAGATGAGGGGGAATTTCTGCAGCCAGAGAGTGGTGAATCTGTGGAATTCTTTGTCACAAAAGGCTGTGGAGGCCAGGTCATTGAGTATCTTTAAGACAGAGATAGATAGGTTCTTGATTGATAAGGGGATCAGGTGTTATGGGGAAAAGGCGGGAGAATGGGTTTGAGAAAAAAAATCAACCACGACTGAATGGCGGAGCAGACTCGATGGACTGAGTGGCCTAATTCTGCTCCTATGTCTTATGGTCTAAGATAGGCAGTGTCAAAGAACAACCTGAGACATGTAACAGATATCCCAAGTGGAGTGGGGAGGGGAGACAGTGGTGGGGGGCAGATGGAAAGTGAAAAAATGAAACGATGGAAGTAATTGAAATAAATAATAAGTTAAAAGAAATGAAAGAAAATAAGATGGGAATGGAGGAGAGAGTTCACGCTTTGAAGGTGTTGAAATCAATGTTAAGGCCAGAAGGTTGTAAAGTGCCTAATTGGCAGATGAGGTGCTGTTCCTCCAGTTTGCGCTGGGCTTCATTGGAACATTGCAAGGACGGATATGTGACAAGAGAGCAGGGTGGTGTGCTGAAATGGCAAGCAACAGGAAGGTCTGGGTCCTTCCTGCGGATGGATCGAAGGTGTTCTGCAAAGCGATCACTCAGTCTACAGACGATTCTCTCTCCACAGATGATGTCAGACCTGCTGAGATTTTCCAGCATTTTCTGTTTTTGTTGCAGTCCAATCAATGTCTTGTGCAAATTCAACATTGTTTCAGTATTCAATTGTCTGTTTATCAAACACCAGGGGGAAATGGATCTTTGGCAGTAATGCAAAATTGACAATGAAATGGCAGCCAGTTTTAACATTTTACCCGAATTTCTCTTCCATTGTGTACAACAGCTTTCTAGTTTCAACAAAGGCCAATTTTGCACCACCTATCCGCATTTCCTTTGCTACCTACACGCCCACCTTTTAAAGATCTGTTCATCTTTTCATATCTCTGTCCCTCATTTCTATTAAGGATCTTGCATTAAGGGTAACAAAAATAGAGGCCAAACAGCTGCTATTGTGCACAATTCTCCAAATGTCATTAATAACCATTAAAGCCTAAGTTACTTCAGTATTTATTTAAACTTCCTGCCCCGTAGTTATGACTTGTGGACTCCCCTGAAATGGATTGGCTGGTTAGCAGTTAACTACTAAAAATTGCACAAGATCCTCAGACTGCCTGTGAACAATGCAAATGGAGATCAGTTTTTATCATCTAATACTTCCAGATCTTGTCCCTTTAACTGCAAACAAAAAAGGGTGGATGTGGTTTGTGCTGTCACTCTGGTGGGGTGGGGACTTTTAGATCTGGGAACTGGCTCCACTGAGATCGAAAGGGCGTCCCAATCACAGAAAGAAATATTAAATTTACCTCTTTCCACAACTAAGGTATCTGTGGCCTTCACCACCATGCTCTGATCATCGCCAGCATTCCCCCCCCCCAAAACTTACTCCACAACCCATAACATCACGTGCATCCCTATCACTCTCTGTGACTGCTCCCCATCCCATCACAAATAGATCAGTCCCTGCACATGACACTCCCTCTAGGG
Organism: Mustelus asterias; assembly: GCF_964213995.1. Classification (NCBI taxonomy): domain Eukaryota; kingdom Metazoa; phylum Chordata; class Chondrichthyes; order Carcharhiniformes; family Triakidae; genus Mustelus; species Mustelus asterias. Next base: position 105,466,894 of record NC_135802.1, read on the forward strand.
CCTGCCCCAGCACAGTTGGCACTGCCGGGTTGCTAATCTGTGCCAGGGCACTGGCACTGTCTCCGGGGCTACACTGACCTTTGCATCACTGGAGGGATCCCCTGACAGATTCATGTCTGGGTGGACCTGTTGTAAACCGCTTCAATGTGAGGTTTGAAAATTGCGTGAGGAGACAAAATCTGGTGAGGGGGTCTTTAATTAGATTAAAATTAATTGACATGTAGTGAAATCAGCCTGATTACATAGCTAGCAAAGGCAGCAAAAATCTGGCCAGATTTGTGATTTCCAGGTTTCACTCGCCCCCGCTGGCGATCTGATGGATTGAGAATGTGGGCTCAAGATCCCGTCCTTACTCTATAAAGTACAGTTTCTTTGATCCTGATCGCAGACCAGTGGAGTTCTTTACCCCTTGATTGTTGGTCAACTGTTCCACTGCCTTTCTGTGTCCTACTTTATTCCCCACACTGCAACCCTTGTCCTCATTTACTAAGTATGGGTTCAGCATACTATACAAAAGTAATTTTCTGAATTTGAATACAGATCATTCAGATGAAGATTATGGACAAATGATGTGCAATCAGATGACTTTTAATCTTTGCCCTGGGGGCACAGTGGTTAGCACTGCTGCCTTATGGTGCCGGGGACCTGGGTTCGATTCCCCGGCTAGGTTCATAGTCTGTGCAGTGTCTGTACGTTTTTCCTCTGTTTGCGTGGGTTTCCGCCGGGTGCTCCTGTTTCCTCCCACAGACTGAAAAATGTGCTGGTTATATGCATTGGCCATGCTAAATTCTCCCTTAGTGTACCCGACTGCCAGAGTATGGAGACCAGGGGATTTTCACAGCAACTTCATTGCAGTGTTACTGTAAGCTTATTTATGACACTAATAAATAAACCATACCCCGACAACCTACCTTTTCCAGTGGTATGAAAGTTTGGTATTTTCTACTTTGGATTAATTGTGAAATATTGTTCATTTCTATCAAAATTACGAAAGAGATATTCCCCAATGTAATATAGAATTTAATGTTATATTAACTGCATAAAATTGTTAGAACAATCTTAGGCTAGATCTCTTGGAAAAGGAAGCGGAAATATGGTTTTATGAGCTTAGGGCCCTGTTAAAAACAGAATATGCTAAACACTATACACCGTTATTAGAATTGTCACAGGGCAGCTCAAAAACAATTTATGACCATTTGTGGACCTCAGCATTTGTAATTGCCCATGGTAATGATAATGAAAGCATGAAAATCAAATTCCAATTTATCTTTTCCGTAATGAATCTGGTTTAGTATGTATTCTAAAATAATTCTTATTCCCTCACCACAGTAATTCTAAATCCCTCAGCACACTTGTGTGTCAGTCCAAGTGGGGTGATAATTCTTACTGTTCTCCACTTGGACTGGTCATATTCTACTATCTGCATTAAGAAAGGATCTCTGGCTTTATTTGAGTTTGAGAGCATTGCTCCACAAGCAGAGTTGGAATGCATGCAAAATGTGTGCTTAGTGTAGGAAGCCAGGGCACCAGATGTGCATAATCTAGTTGCCAAATACTGGGCGGTATTTAATGGTGAGGGCCCTGCATCACCACTTTTAAGGAAGATCCACCAAATTAAGTGCCAGTTAGGCATTTAACTGGACAGCATTGGCATTGGTACGACACCCACCCAAGGCCTAGTATCATCACTGGATCTCAGGCTAGAGGTGAGTGATGCAGAAGGGGATGGGGGAGTGATTACAGGATGGGGTTGTGGGAGAGGGTGAGGAGGCTCAGAGCAAGGGCAGGGAGTGACTCTCAGCTGGCACCCCTTTCTAATGCCAGGTCACTTAATCAGCTACTGAGTGTTTTTGAATGAAGTTTGCCCCTGCACAGTTGTCCGTCATGATCCCCACATGGCGAGTATCCCCTTGGCCACTGGTTAATACCATTGGGGGTTGAATGAAGACTTTAAATGGGCATTAATTCTCCAGTTAACAGCCTCAGTTGACGGGGCAGGAAGGGCTTCCATGGTCTTTTGTGTCATGGACTTAATTGAGGTGGAGGTCGGAAGGCAATGGTCTCCACACCTGCCACCCTTGTTTCCAGGCATCCTCCCATGAGATATAGAAAAAACATGGAGTTGAAAGCCAGTGACTCAAATTAATAACAAGAGAGACAAGGCTAAATAAGCAGGTCCTGTATGTCGTTAATCAGTTAACCTAATCTTTTAGCAATAGGGCAGCACCCACCTTCCTTCTCCCCACTCCTTCACACATTGCCTACAATATTGATTCAAAGAATATGAGCGCCCATACAACATCTGTCTGTCTGTCAGAGAACCACGTGGCCATGAAGAAAGTCTGAGGCACAATAAAAACTGAAAAGATGCCTTCAGTTATTCTAATAACTCAGGCTAAGGACCCTGAAGAGGGGAATCACACCAGATTCCAATTTTTCCAACCTTAGTAGTGGCCCAGACTGGTAAGCCTGTTTCTTTCCATTCTCTCTACCCTTCCCAACCCACAGGCGCATGCACTTTATCCATTGACTCAGTCAGTACATGTACCTTCCAATGTAGTTCTGAGCCAACTGCCTGGATTTGATCCCTGACCTCTGCTTAGCTATCAGATCTGAGCTAAGGTGGTAACAGTGATGCTGCAGTTGATCTCAAAACCCCTGTTCCTTCTTATTTCAATATTACACGCATGGCCTATTGAAAGCTCTAAGACTTGTGAGATCCTTTTCTTTCACCTCCCCACCTCCTTCTCTCTAAGACCATATGGCGCGCACACATTCAACTATTCACATTCCCTTTCTAATCTGAGCTTCCCCCACACACAGGGTGACATTGCAGAAGGTGAAAGCAAGGGATTGAAATGAAGGCTTGTTACTGCAGCCCATGCAACACCAGACTACCTCACTGATTTTTCCAGCCCTCATTTCAGGTTTTGAGAAGTTCTAACTCCCTCCATTTCATTCAATATTTAAAAGCAGTGACTGGGCTATGACGATGAACAGAGAAGCAAATAAAAACTTGCGGAGATGAATCTGTAAAAGTCAGTGTTATGAGGGGAACTTGCCCAAAGGACGTTGCAACTGGTGTCCAGCAGTGGGAACTGTGCACGTATTGTCTTTGTGTCTGAGCCTATTCCAATCATCCCAATACACTGGGGAGCAGGCAAGGCAATGGATCAAACCAACTCTCAAATCCCTGGAAACGTCTCATGGACCGCCAGTTGAGAATGCTAATGTATAACATGCACATTTTGGATTCTGAGACATTATTAGATTGGAGCCAACAAAATATTACCGTTTGCCAGACTATCTATTTGAATAGATTTCAGTAGAGATGATGCAGCTGATATGGAGCTAGGTTCAGCTGTGATTTTTCTACTATATTCTGCAAGGGTATAAATTTGATGAGAATTTTCAGTGCAGTGAATCATGTCAAATTTCATATTGTGCTGATGCAGGGATCTCCCTGTGCAGCTGAAAGTTGAACTGCAATTGGTCCTTGGAAGCAATAAGACTTCAGAATCTTGCATGTTACTGGCTCTTAGTAACCTGTAATCAGAACTCCAAACCAAAAAAAATCTTCAAACATATACCACCAAAATCATAATTAGAATATAATTTGGGAAGGACATTTTAAAAAAAATCAACTTGTCAACATACTTATTGTCAACTGAAATATATGGATGTAAACCAGGCAAGCAAGCAACAGAGTAGCAGGAAATGCATAAGTGTATATATTACAGGAAATGAAAATAAATGGTAATCTTCTGTGGCATTGCACGTGGAAAGTCTCAATCAATTAGCAACATTTCCAGCAATTTGGGAAGCAGAGAATCAGAGTTAGTTGAAGCATAGGAGTTTCCCTGGACCAGGAAAGTGCAAAACTGAGGTGCCACAGCTCTATTGCGGGTGGAGATTGGAACTAAAATGTGACAAGTTTACAAAAGTAATTTCCATTATTAATGTGCATGTTGGAATTCAGAAGGGGAAAATTAACAACAGGGTAAAGACGCACAATTGTTGATGTATTAGCATAAATATCCTCATTAAACATTCTGTGTATAATGGCTTGTTATTCAGAGCGTGGTTAGAATGTGGAACTTGCTGGGGGTTAAAATGTGGAAGTCGAGGTGAATGGCATTGATGAAGTTAAGGGCAAGTTAGATAGGTAAGGGGAGGTGGTGTTGTGGTGTTTTGTCATTGGACTCGTAATCCAGAAACCCAGGGTAATGCTCTGGGGACCTAGGTTTGAATCCCACCACACCATAGCAGATGGTGAAATTTGAATAGGATAAAATCTGGAATTAAAAATCTAATAATGACCATTCATGCCCTTTAGGGAAGGAAATCTGCCATCCTTACTCCTGGTCTGCTCTACATGTGACTCCAGACCCACAGCAATGTGGTTGATGCTGAACTGACCCAGCAAGCCACTCAGTTGATCTAACCAGTACAAAGACAATTTAAAAAAATGAAACTGGATGGACCACCCGGCATTGACCTAGGCACCAGAAATGACAGTGGCAAACCCAGCCCTGTCGACCCTGCAAAGTCCTCCCTCCGCACATATGGGCACTTGTGCCAAAGATGGGAGAGCTGTCCCACAGACTAGTCAAGAAACATAGTCTTAATCACGAAACATACTTGACAGATAATGTCCCACACTCCACCACCATCACCATTCCCACAAGCAGGACACACCTAGCAGAGGTGGCGGCATAGTGGTATATAGTTGGGAGGGAGTTGCCCTCTGAGTCCTCAACATCAACTCTGGACCTCTTGAAGTCTCATGGCATCATGTCAAACATGGGACCTCCTGCAGATTACCACTCGGTTGAACTTAAACACCATTTGGAGGAGGCACTGAATGTAGTGAGTGGGGAACTTTCAACATTCATCATCAAGAGATGCTCGGTAGCACCATCGCAAGCTGAGCTGGCCGGGTCCTAAAGACATAGCTGCTAGACTGGGTCTGTAGGCAGGTGGTGAAACTACCAAGAGGGAAATAAATACTTGACCTCATCCTCACCAATCTGCCTGCTGCAGATGCATCTGTCCATGACAGTATCAGTAGGAGTGACTGCCGCACAATCCTCGTGGAGACCAAGTCCCCTCTTCACATCAAGGATAGCCTCCATCGTGTTGTGTGGCACCAGACTATACTAAATGGGATAGACTTTGGACAGATCTAACATTTCAAGGTATCCATGAAGTGCTGTGGACCACCAGCAGAATTGTATTCAACCACAATCTGTAACCTCATGGCCCAGCATATCTACCATTACCACCTAGCCAGCGGATCAACACTCGTTCACTGAAGTGTGTACGAGGACGTGCCAGGGGCAAAGTTAGGCATACCTAAAAATGAGATGTCAACCTGGTGACGTTACAGCATGATGTGGAGATGCAGGCGTTGGACTGGGGTAAACACAGTAAGAGTTTTAACAACACCAGGTTAAAGTCCAACAGGTTTATTTGGTAGCAAATGCCATTAGCTTTCAGAGCGCTGCTCCTTCGTCAGATGGAATGGAAATCCACTCCATGGATTTCCACTCCATCTCCATGGAAATGGATTTCCACTCCATCTGACGAAGGAGCAGCGCTCCAAAAGCTAATGGCATTTGCTACCAAATAAACCTGTTGGACTTTAACCTGGTGTTGTTAAAACTCTTACTGAAGTTACAGCACACAGTTCCTTGCGTGCCAAACAGAGTAAGTGGGTGATGACAGATCTAAGCAATTCCACAACCATCTGAACAGCTCTGAATCCTGCCACATCCAGTGGTGGATGGTTAAACAACTCACTGGAGAAGGAGGCAGCACAAATATCCCCATCCTCAATGATGGAGAAACCCAGCACATCAGTACAAACAACAAATCTGAAGTATTTGTGACAATCAGATTGAAGTCAATGATCCATCTCAGCCTCCTCCAGTGTTTGCCAACATCGTAGGTACCAGTTTTCAGCCAATTCGATTCACTCCACACGATATCTGGAAATGGCTGAAGGCACTGGATACTGCAAAGACTATGGTCCCTGACAAATTTCCAGCAATAGTACTGAAGACTTGTGCTCCAGATCTTGTTGCACTCCTAGCCAAACTGTTCCATTAAGGCTGCAGCACTGGCATCTACCCAGTAATATGGAAAATTGCCCAGGGCTGTGCTGTCTACAGCGCAAATCCAAACTGGCCAATTACTGCCCTATCAGTCTAATCTCGATCATCAGTAAAATGATGGAAGGGGTCATCAGAAAATTTATCAAGCAGCACATGCTTAGCATTAACCTGCTCATTAATGCTCAGTTTGTATTCCGCCAAGACCACCCAGTTCCTGATTTCATTGCAGCCTTGGTTCCAAAATGGACAAAAGAGCTGAACTCCAAAGGTGAGGTGAGAGTGACTGCCTTTGACATCAAGGCGGTATTTGACCAATGTAGCATCAAGGAGCCCTAGCAAAACTGGAATCATTGGATTCAGGTGAAAATCCTCCACAGGTTGGAGTTATACTAGCACAAAGGAAGATGGTTGTGGTGGTTGGAGGTCAATCATCTTTAACAACTTCTTCAATGATCTTCCCTCCTTCATAAGGTCAGAAGTGGGAATGTTCTCTGATGAATGCACAATGTTCAGCGCCACTCACAACTCCTCAGATAGTGAAGCAGTCCATGTCCAAATGCAGCATGACCTGGACATTATCCAGGTTTGGGTTGACAAGTGACAAGTAACATTCGCACCACACATGTGCCAGACAATGACCAAATCGAATAAGAGAGAATCTAACCATCACCCTTGATATTCAATGGCATTGCCGTCACTGAACCCCCTACTACCAACATTCTAGTGGGTGTTACCATTGACCAGAAACTGAACTAGACTAGCCATATAAATACTATGGCTATAAGAAGCTAGGAATCCTGCGGCGAGTAAATCACCTCCTGAGTCCCCAAAATCTGTTCACTATCAACAAAGCACAGGTCAGGAGTGTGATGGATTATTCTCCGCTTGCCTGGATGAATACCGTTTCAACAACAGGAAAGAAGCTTGACACCATTAAGTTTGAATAGCACTCCTTCCATGAACATTCATTCCCTCCACCACTGATGAACAGTGGCAGCAGTGTGTACAATCTACACTGTACACTTCAAGAACTCACCAAGGCTGCTTAGGCAACACCTTCCAAATCCCCAACTGCAACGATCTGAAAGGACAAGGGCAACAGATACAGGGGAACACCACGATCTGGAAGTTCCCCTCCAGGTGGTTCAACATCCTGACTTGGAAATATATTGCCGTTCCTTCATTTTTGCTGGGACAAAATCCTGGAACTCCCTCCCTAACAGCACTGAGTGTACCTACACCTCTTGGACTGCAGCAGTTCAGGCAGCTCACTACCACCACCAGAAGGGCAGTTAGAGATGGTCAATAAATGCTGGCATAGCCAGCAAAACCCACATCCCGTAAATGAAAAAGGTGCAAGAGGGAGAAAGCAATAGAAAGATATGGGGGTGGGGTGAAATGCTGTAATGTGGGAGGAGGCTCATGTGGAACATAAACACGGCCATGGATCAGTTGGATTCAAAGGCTTGTTTCTGCACTACAATGCAATGGGAATAGCCACTCAAAATTTACAAAAATAAGGCTGAGAGAATTAATTTTTGTCAGGTGAAGTGGAGTACCTGGTGCCATGTTACTTTAGTGTCTGTTATATAGAGATAATATTTCATTATTCTCTGACATTAGGTTGGCACTGGCTTCAGCTTTACTGGCCAGGATGAAGGCTATGCACGAAACGAAGATGATGTAGGAAGGGACCTGTACAGGTCAGTCATTTCTTCTATTTCATTGCACATCTAAACTTTACGCAAATAGACTTCTATCTTCCTATTCCTTAAATAAATGCATGCAAGGTGACTTCTTCAATTTATATTGCTGCGACGTTCTGCATTGTTTGTACACTCTTCTTATTGGTATGGGAAAGGACAAAGTGTCTTCATTAGATCAGGCCTATGTCTTGAGTACATATTCACTTTTTCAGTTAATTCTTTCTATCATACACAATTAGTTTTTTAGACCAGGATTCACAATTTGTGTCAAGGGTGGGATTCTCCCAAAAAATTCGAAGTGTCGAATTTGCGTAAAAACTGGAGTAAATTCTGCTGGTTTTTTCAGCGGGATTTTCAAAATGTATCTCCCACTCTGAGCACTGCAGAGTACACGAGCGTGATTCATGCAAAAAATCAGTGGGCGGGGTCTATACCCAACTGGAGAGGCTGGCAGCATAGTGCTGAGCGGGCCACTGCGCATGCGCCAATCTGTCAGCGCCGAGATAGGCACATGCGCAGTGTCACCTATCTGTCGGCCTCCCAGTCACTTGCCAGATAGATCGTCGGCCAGCCTCGTGACCCCCACATCACTGGCCGTGTGACCCCCCCCCCCCCCCCAAAAGGCTTGATCAATGGCCCTCTGAACATGTGAGCCCAGCCTTGAATCCCGCCCCCCCCCCTTTCTTCTCCCCCACCACCGGAAATCACGACCCCTCCCCACCCTGCAACTGCAAACCCCCCACCCTGATGGCCAGCTCTGATCGCTGGCCTCCCTCCCTCCCTCACCGATCCTGACTGCAGAATGGCAGTGGTACCCCCCATTAGGCCGTGCCCCCTTGGCATTGTCCCATGCCTGATTGGCAATGCCAAGGTGACCCCTGGGCATTGGCACTTTGCCCCTTGGGCTGGCACTGCCCAGGGGGCACCCCCCCCCCCCCGCCCCCCCCTCCCCCGCGTCCGACCCCCTCCACATGCCTGAATGAGTGCAGTTCCATCTACACTGAAGAAGCTTCAGGACAAAGCAGCCCACTTGTTTGTCACCCCGTCCACAAACTTTCACTTCCTTTTCCACTACACATTGTGGCAGCAGTGTGTACCATCTACAAGATGTACTGCGGGAACTCACCAAGGCTTTTTAGACTTTCAAACCCACAACTCTACCATCGAGAAGGAGAAGGGCAACAGAAACGGGAACACCACCACCTGGAAATTCTCCTCCAAATCACTCAGCATCCTACACTGTTGCTGAATCTGAAGCCTGGAATTCCCTCCCTCACAGTACTGCTGGTGTACCTACACCACAGGAAGTGCAAAAGTTCAAGAATCCAGTTCACCACCACCTTCATGAAGACAATTAGGAATGGACAATAAATGCTGGCCTAGCCAGTGACCCTTGCATCCCATTAATGAATTTAAAAAACTTTGATGCTGTACTTTTTCTCATGCTGGTCAAATGTTAGTAAAGATTTCCTGAATAAGATTTAACTGCATTGTTTAGTGACAACTTCAGAAATTTGTGATAAATGGATGACTGCACTCAACTAGCAACTGTTTTCAAACCTATAGTGAAATTGCCGCACTTTTCTACCAGTATAGATGGGCTTGAGCCTGTTTACAGCTGTAACCTTCAAAAAAAATGAGTGAAATGCTGTACTTGAACTGTTGGATGAAAGGTCCAGCTGCAGGCTTAGCAAAAATGGATTATTTAAATTGTCTTTCTTTGCAGTGCCCTTATCCAGTTCTTTCAGATATTCTATGAATATCAGCAGAATGATTTCTATGCTACAGGAGAGGTAGGTAATCTAATTTTGTAGTTTCTGTTCACCAAATCTTTACCTCCATTTCAACTCTGTTCTTAAAAATAAAATGGGCAGAATTTTCCATTTTTTTTCGGGGCGTCTTGCGTGCTGCCTGAAAAAGCCTACCATATCTTCTGCCCATCAGGCGGTTAAGTGGACGGTGGTGGGCCTTTTTCTTGACTGAGAATCCCAGAATACGACAAACTGCCTGCCAATCAAAGGCCATCAGCTTTTTCACTCGACTGTGCCACAGAGCTGGAGCAACACCCCCGGAGTCCCAGGATCATGGGATGAGCCAGGATAAAGTGCTGTTGGAGGGGGTGGGGGTGGTGACACAGGGTGAGGTTCATGGGGGCGAGGGGGGGCCATGGTGGTCAGCAGCAAGCACGGGGGGATGGTTGCCAATGGTCATTTCCCTGCCCCATGTCCATACTTTTAATCATGTGCAGATTAGTTACAATCAAGAAACCTCCCCCCTCTCTCCAGCTGACGAGCAGCGTCTTACCAGTTGAGCATGACAGCCAGGAGTTGAGAAGATTGTAGCAGAGGTGGGAAGTGGTCCTTAAGTGGTCATTAATTGGCAACTTAAGGGATTCATGCAGCAGCAGGGCAGGAAGATTAACCATAAACCTTTCCGCCCAGAACTTAAATTTCTGATGGTCTCTGTATTTGTAATTTCAAAGTGCAACCTGGAACATTGTGAGGAGGATGCATTCATGTTCAAGATGCTAGATAAAATAGATTAGAGATTGGCCTTCTATGTTGATGCAAAATTCTTATAACTGCTTTAGAGATTGCCAGTATTAATTAATGAAATCGTGTAAACAGTTTAAAAACTTCACAGCTAGTGTCTGTATAAAGTAATATATTACTTTTCAGAGCTACTTCAATGATTTTAGTTATCCTTGTTTGGAAAATCTGTCTTGACTTGACTGTGCTGTTACTGCCAGCTTATTTTCTGTTATTTCTTTTCTGGAGTCCATATCACTCAGTTAGCAGCACTCATGTATCCAACTCAGAAAGTGGTGATTTCAAGCCCTTCTCTAACCTAAATGGATGGAAAATTAGCAGGCGCCCTTACAGACATGCAATCCTCCACACTTTGTTTTCTCTGTCCAGCCCACCCCAGCAATTATTGACAGCAAAGCACAAAGAGGAAAAAAAATGCCTTTGATAATCTAAACTGAAAACTTTAGTCCAGCACTGCATGGTTAAAGTGCGCTCTTTCAGATAAAATGTCAAGCCAGCTGGATGTAGAAAATCCCATGGTACTATTTGATTAAGAGCAGGGAGTTTGCCTCGGTGTCCTGGCCAACATTCCAACTCTCGACATCACCAAAAACAAATGAACATCATTCATTCCATTTCTTGATTTTTTTTTGAGCTGCTACATCTGCTTAAATAACAGCCAGTATACTGTAAATAATTTACATAGTGTGTACTGAGAATTGGATAAGACACTGTATATATATATATATATATATATACACACAAGCTGGTCTTTATCGCTTGGTTTGAGGTAGTCCACATGGATTTTAGCAAAGCTTGTGATAAGGTGCCGTATGGTAGATTGGTTAGATAACTAAAAGCCCATGGAATCCAAAGTAAAGTGGCAAGTTGAATTCAGTGGTAGGAAACAAAGGGTGGTAGCCAACATGTGTGATTTGTGACTGTAAGGCTATTTCAAGTGGGGTTACGCAGGGCTCAGTAATAGATTCCTTGCTTTTCATCACAAAAATGGATAACACAATCTACCGCAATGATTTAGACTTTTAAGTGTAGCAACAAATTATATTTATATAATGCCTTTAACATAATGCCACACCCCAAGGTGCTTTTTCAGAGCACGGTAAAATATAGTATCACACTGAGCCACATTAGGAGGTATGAGGTCAGAAGCTTTGTCAAAGAGGTAGGTTTTAAGGAGTGTCTTAAAGGAGGAAAGTGAGGTGAAAGACTTAGAGGTGTAGGGAGAGTATGCCAGAATTTGGAGCCTAGGCAACTGAAGGCAGAACCACCAACATTGGAGCAATTAAACTTGGGAATGCCATTGAGTAAGAGTTTTTTAACAACACCAGGCTAAAGTCCAACAGGTTTATTTGGTAGCAAATGCCATTAGCTTTTGGAGCGCTGCTCCTTCGTCAGATGGAGTAGATATCCACTCCATCTGACGAAGGAGCAGCGCTCCGAAAGCTAATGGCATTTGCTACCAAATAAACCTGTTGGACTTTAACCTGGTGTTGTTAAAACTCTTACTGTGTTTACCCCAGTCCAACGCCGGCATCTCCACATCAATGCCATAGAGGCCAGCATTAGAAGAGTGCAGACATGTTGGAGGGTTGTGGAACTGGAGGAGATTGCAGAGATAGGGAGGGGAAAGGCCACGGTGCGATTTGAAAACAAGACATTGCATGACCGGAGCTAGTGTAGGTCAATGAGGTGATCGAGAATAGGGAACAATGTCCTCGCAGTCAGTGGAGCAGTGAAGCAGTCTGGAAATGGTGTCCTCACCATAGTTACCGGCACAGTGAAGCTGTCTGTGAACAGTGTCCTCGCAGTCAGCGGCACAGTGAAGCTGTCTGTGAACAGTGTCCTCGCAGTCAGCGGCACAGTGAAGCTGTGTGGGAACGGTGTCCTCGCAGTCAGTACTAGCTGAAAAAATTAACTGAGAAGTAAAACTCAGGGCCAGCATAATAAAGTGAAGTAATAAGTAATACAAGGGTAAGTAGGCCGAAGTAGAATTAGTCAAGGAGACCAAGTTTAGGTACGTGAGGTATCTTTTAAGACTAAGTATGCTTAAGTTTAAGACTTGGCAGATGAAGTCAGCTGAGTGGAATGTGTGACCTGTTATATGTGGGAAGTCATGGACAATACCAGCATCCTAGATGACTACATAGGGAGGAAGTGCTCCCAACTGCAAAAACTTGAGCTCTGGATTCGGAGCTTGAGAGTTGGCTGGAGACACTGTGGCACATCTGCAAGGCTGAGAGTTATGTGGCTAGCGCGTTTAGAGAGGTGGTAACACTGCAGATGAAGGGACTGGAGGGAAGAAGGGTAACCACGAGTTCAAGAGAAACAGGAAGACAATGCAGGAGTCCCCTTGGGTCTGGCTCGCAGATTGGTTTTCCATTTTGAAAGCTGATGAGGCTGTTGGTTCTTCAAGAGAGTACAGTCAAAGCCAAGCTTCTGGCACCACAAGCGGCCGGACTTTACAGGAGGGGAGGAAGAAGGAAGGAAGATCAATCGTGATAGGCAGGCAATTCATTAGTTAGGGGAGCAGACAGGTATTTCTGCAGCCACAGATGTGACTATAGGATGGTGTGTTGCCTCCCTGGGACCAAGGTCAGGAATGTCACTGACTAGCTGCAGGGCATCCTAAAGGGGGAGGGTGGTAAGTCAGAGATTGTGGTACACATTGGTACCAACAATATCGGTAGAATGAAGGATGAGGTCATGCATCAAGAATTCAAGGAAATAGGCAGCAAATTTTAAAGCATAACCCCAAAGATTGTAATCTTTGGATTACTCTTGGTGCCACGTGCTAGCGAGTACAGAAATAGGAGAATAGGGCAGATCAAGGTGTGGCTCAAGTTGGTGCAGGAGGGATTCCTGGATCATTGGGATATTTCTGGGCAAGGTGGGACATGTACAAATGGGATGGTCTACACCTGAACCAGGATGGGACCAACATCCTGGCGGGTGGGTTTACTAGTGCTGTTGGGAGGAGTTCAAACTGGTTTGGCAAGGGGAGGGGACACAGCATTCATAAAATAGGAACACAACATACTCTCGTAAAGGACCAAGACACAGAGAGTTCAATCATGTTGAGTTCCAAGGGAGTAAGGTGAGTTTGGATGGCCTGTACTTTAATGCTGGGGGTATTATATGTGAGACTGATGAATTACGGATGCAGATTGAAACATGGAATTGTGACATTGTTGCCATCACAGAGACATGGTTGAGGGAGGGGCAGGACTGGCAACTCAATATTCTGGGGTATGGGATCTTCAGGTGAGACAGGAGGAGGTGGTGTTGCATTATTAATTAAGTAGTCAGTTATTGCAGTCAGATGGGCGATATCATAGAATCATCATAGAATCCCTACAGTGCAGACGGAGGCCAGTCGGCCCATCGAATTTGCACCTACCACAATCGGTGGACCCACCCAGGCCCTATTCCCGTAACTCCACATATTTACCCTGCTAAACCCCTGACACTAGGGTTAATTTAGCACGGCTAATCAACCTAACCTGCACATCTTTCCGAAAGATGTGCTGGTTGGGTGCATTGGCCATGCTAAATTCTCCCTCAGTGTACCCAAACAAGTGCCGGAGTGTGGTGACTAGGGGATTTTCACAGTAACTTCATTACAGTGTTAATGTAAACCTACCCTGTGGGAGGAAACCGGAGCACCCAGAGGAAACCCACGCAGACACAGGAAGAATGTGCAAACTACGCACAGACAATGACCCAAGCTGGGAATCAAACCCAGGTCCCTGGCACTGAGAGGCAACAGGGCCACCGTGCTGCTCATTGCCGCTGTGCTGCCCATAATCTTCAGGGTCTTCAAATTAGGTTTTGTGGGTAGATCTTAAGAGTATAAAGGGGACAATCACATTACTGGGAGTGCATTATAGGCCCCCAAACAGTCAGCGGGCAATAGAGGGGCAGATATGTAGACAATTCACTGGGGTATGTAAAAATAATAATAATATGGGATTTCATTAATTGGGATAGTCATGCTGTAAAGGGTCTAGAGGATTTGCAGAGGATGGATTTCTTAAAGAGCTCTGCTGAATGCATTTCATGTCAATATGTAGAAGGTCAAACAAGGAACAGTGAAGTGCTGGATCTAATTCTGGGGAACAAAACCAGAGAATCTCCTCTGCACCCCCTCTGGGGGAGAAATTGCTCATTCCCAGACAGAGATTGTATTTTGAATATATATATATATATGTATATACACATCAATATTTTATTAAAGATCTTAGGTAGGGTCCACAACTTTTGATCATTTTTCTGTCAACATTTACCACTGTATTATGATATGTCAACATTCCCTGTCAAATTTTGATATGATGTGGAGATGCCGGCGTTGGACTGGGGTAAACACAGTAAGAAGTTTAACAACACCAGGTTAAAGTCCAACAGGTTTATTTGGTAGCAAAAGGCACACAAGCTTTCGGAAGCCAAATGTCACAAGGGAGCTGTGGGCACTGGAGTGAGTTTCTGAAGTTTGCCTCCAATCTCGTCGTTACCTTGTGATATAAGAAATATATATATCAACAGCATAGGCAGCTTAATATCTAACTGTGGCCTTGTTATTGAATGTTGTAATTTTGTTCTAACATGTCCATGGCAGCATTTTTTTCTGCTTTCACTTCAGTCTGTTTTCAAAGTTTTAAAAGCTACTGGAGAATTGTGTATTCTTAATGTTAATTTACATAATATCTATTGGACTTTCTTTTAAAAGCATTAACTTTATTACAGGAATATAGGGAGTTAGGAACATCAATGTAAATAGTGAGGTTGTGAACGGAATAAACATGTTTTACTGAAGTCCTTACATATGTGTCTTTTAATATGTGAACATCTTCAGTCCTATGCTGGAAAGTACGTGCCTGCAATTGGTTACTATATCCATATCCACAATCCGACTGCCAAAGTAAAGATCAACTTCAAGGGAATGGCCATTGGCGATGGACTGAGTGATCCCGAAGTAGTAAGTGGCTTTGTTATAAATTAAGCAGAATGCTTGAGTTGTAATTTAGTTTTATCATGATAAAAGGAAGTCAGTTCTCAGACTACTTCCTCATAACTTCAAGACGCTAATTTTTACCATATGTTCATCTTGCCAGTAACTACTAGATTGCTTTAAATTATACCTCACTGACCACGCTGATTGCAGCCTTTGACTTTGAAAAATCGCTCTTCAAATTCTGAAATTGAATTTTTGTAAGGCAACAAAGTTACTCCTTTGTTGTGTGTCTGTTCCACAGATGTTAGGTGGTTATGCGGAGTTCATGTACCAGATTGGGATCATCGATGAGAAACAAAAGCAGTACGTCCAGCATCAGACAGACATAGGAGTGCGTTACATCCAACAGAAGAAATGGGTGGAAGCCTTTGAAGTATGTACCAGAGGCTTGGTCTTGGTCTTAAAATTGGAAACATCTGAGTAGTGTGAGGGTCAGTGGAGAGCATGATGGGAGGTCAGAAGTTTGTTGCTTGATGGCATGTTGTTCAGCTTAAAAGCAATCAGTGTTCTGATATTCGAATGAATGCTCTCCCTTTCCAAACCTTTTCAAAATGTAATACAACTTGTGCTTTTCAACAGAATAATTCTGAATTATATGTTAGTGTGCAAAGTGGAATCCTTTTGTACTCGCCTAAACTTGTCACTAGATCAGTGAGTTAATGACAACTGAAAGGCATACGGAAAATGATTTAATATTGTAATCTAATGTTATGAATCAAAAGTTCTGATTAAATGTTCCTTGTTCCTGCAGAAATAAGAGTAACTTGAGTTAAATCCTATTCTATTGATAGGCAGCCTTTCCTTTTCTAGTTCAGTGTGCTATTTATTACCACAAATGTGGTGACAATCATCTCTACAAAATCATACTGAGCTGTCGAACTACCCTTGCAGTTCACTCAGTTGGATCATT
Organism: Mustelus asterias; assembly: GCF_964213995.1. Lineage (NCBI taxonomy): Eukaryota > Metazoa > Chordata > Chondrichthyes > Carcharhiniformes > Triakidae > Mustelus > Mustelus asterias. Next base: position 105,483,183 of record NC_135802.1, read on the forward strand.
TCTACTTCCTGAACTGACACAATTCTTTGTTTGACTAAGTTCCAATGAACTGAACAAGTTATTATACCAGGATGTTTATTATTCTCTTGCAACAACTCCACAATTTTGTAATATGCCTGTAGTTCATGAACTCTCACAATAACTCTGTTTATTAACTACTTATGATGCAGACATTATGAAGTATTTCATTGACATCTGCATTTGGTAACACCATTTATTTCCACTGCAAAATAAGTATTTCCCTTCCCCACTGTTATTTCTGTCCCAGTTTTCTGCTGTATCTCCTCATTCTGTAGTTTCACAGGTATCTGCTGTCCTTCACAACCCCATCATGTTTAACATTGGGCTGTGGGATGCATTGCAGCTAACCCTGATTTTATCTTCACCTAACTTTTACAGAATCTGGGGAGGGAAAATTGCCAATGTTTTATCCTTTCTCGAACTCGGTGACTTTGGTGCTAATTGTAGCACTCTTACCTCAAGCTTCCCTCTAACACGACTGAGAACTTCCTATTCTGCTTGATTCACTTCCTTCATGTGTTCATTTAACCATTCACTTATGTGTTTATGTTTGTCCAGCAATCAACAGATTTTTCTTATACAAGTGAAATATTATGAATGTATACACGCCTGGGTGTTGAAATGCACATCAGTTATTGGACCCTATAGAACCTTTGTTTAAAGAGGACATTTGCTCAGGCAAAGATTTATTAATAAATCTCCAAACAGAGAATCGTTTCTGATCCCTTCAAACTTTGATTTTAACCATAAGCCATAATAAGCTATAATCTCTACATATTTTAAAGGCCAGATTTATGCTATTTTATTTCATGGACATACCCTGTCTCAAAACAGGCCAGATTTTTGGTCACTCCCATTACCTTCTGTTAATGGGAGTTTATTAAAAATTTGGTTTGCTGACTTAACCAGAAATGATGGACTAGGTTAAATGTTTGGCTTACACTGTAAGCTGCTTACAGGTGGTATCTGTAGAAGTATTCACTATAGATATGTATTTACAGGATGGTATTTTGCTGGAAAAATGGGTGGAATTTTCCCCCCAAATTTCTGTCATAACAGTGAGAAACATGGTTGAACTGTGCCAGTTTCTCAGGCGTGCTCCGTATCACAGTCTTTCAACAGTCAGTCACTTCTTTGGAGAGTTGGGAGCTTGGCGCAGTATGGGGGGGGGCAGAGCCTAGGCATGACGGCAGAGCCAAATTCAGAGTGCTCAGCTGCCATTTCACAAGGGCACCCCGATCTCATGGTGCACTGGGAGACCCCCTCCCACCCCCCGATATCAGATCCATTGGCGGCATATTCTCCCCCACCCCAACATGGGTTGCCACATTGTGGCATCAGGGCTCCCCTGATGGATCCCCTGGCTGCCCCCTGACATACCCCCGTCATGATCCCCTTCACGATCCACCTCTGTATAGTCCTCAGTGCCCTCAGTGTCATTGTCCCCACCCAGGCCCCACTCCCCGGCACTGCCTCTGGCACATTAGCGGTGTCTGATGTCCCCTGCTGGGGTACCTGGTAGGCACTGCTGGGGTGTTTGGTGGGCACCACCAGGGGAGCAATGCCTGACAACCACTGTCCACCAATGCCCCTGACCACTAGGGTGTTTCGATGGCCTCCCAAGCCCCATAGCATGACCAGCTCAGCAGGTCTGCGGTAGCGCAGAGTTGTACTGAATCGCGCCAGCGTGACATCCTGTCGGAGAGGTGGGAAGCATCTGAGAAGGGAGGAGCATGTGTACTGAACTCCCTAATGATATTGAAATCCAGTCAATCTCTTGGGAAGCCTAAGAAATGGTTCGCGCCACTTTAAAGGAGTCAGGAAGGTAGCAAACCATTTCGCATCGTGCGCCAATCGGATTTTTAGCCTTGTATCCTATTTTCCCAGTTCATCAAGCACAGCGAGGTGGTAAAATCGCACCCAATATGTTTCGTTGCTTAAGAAGGCCTTTTTTTGAACTTGTGTCATTTATAGAATTTTAAAAACCTGCAGCATCAAATGAACCTATTTTTAGCATTTTCAAAGAGCAGTCTAGTTAGTCCCAATCCCCTCACTACCCCATATCCCTGTATTTTTTTCCCTCTAGTTCCCTTCTGAAAGCTACTCTTGAATCTGTATCAATCATCATATCAAAATCCTAAACTTAAAAAAAAGTTGTCACATATCGCCTCTGATTTTTTTGCAACCATCTTTGGTCTGTGCCTTTAGTTATAGACTTTCAGCCTTTGGAAACAGATTCTTTTTATTTTCTCTATCTAAATCCTTCAGGTAAACTGTTCCTTACAATGTTAATCAAAGCAATTATATGAGATTGTTCCTCTTTTAATCATAAACCACATGCAAAATAATAGTTTCCTATAGCAAATTAAAGTAATTATCTTTGCATTTATCTCTGCATGTGTTAAGTATTGCTTATATTTCAAATAGTGTAAACATTATGCCACTTGAAATACCATAGAATAGATATGTGTTACAGCTGCTTTTAGTTAAAAGGCCAACAAACATCAGTTACCGGATAGTCAGGGAGCATTTGCATTTCCAGAAGAGGAATTAGCATACTTTTTATTCCTGGAGGTTAATATGAGGGTTGATTTATTCCATAATGTGTCAAAATTTGTAGGTGGGATTATTTATTTCAAATTATGCTGTAGGTAGGGAGATCTTAATGAGAAGAAATGCTTCTTTTTGACAGAATCTGGCATTGACTTGATTGATTCTGTGGTATAACATGCTAAGATTCACAAATACAATGCTCCTTTACAAGAGACATTGCAATACCCTGAGAACAAGATCTTTAGGGGATACAAGCAACTCAGTAACGGTAAGCATGTCAAATGACTATATGTAACTGGAACCTGCTCTGAGTCATCATCCTTACAGTTTATGGCAAGGATTGTCGTATAAATCTCAGGAGTGGGAACCCTGGCTCGCTCTTTCTCCTTAACCTGATACATTGATGTCACTTTTAACCCCTTACATCCTTAATTTCTAAACTGAGACCATCTAATGAAGTCCAATGGTCAATTCTGGAACCTCTTGGTTTGCTGCGACTTGTTTCTTCCACGCAACATGATATATTTACTCAAAGAGCCACCCAGGAACCTTTTGACAATTGTTTGCCCCTGTTATCATATTTTAGAAAATCAAGACTTTATATATTTGATAAAATTTCAGTTCTAGAACAAAGAACAATACAGCACAGGAACAGGCCCTTCGGCCCTTGAAGCCCACGCCGCTCCCTGGTCCAAACTAGACCATTCTTTTGTATCCCTCCATTCCCACTCCGTTCATGTGGCTATCTAGATAAGTCTTAAACGTTCCCAGTGTGTCCGCCTCCACCACCTTGCCCGGCAGCGCATTCCAGGCCTCTCTGTGTAAAATACATCCTTCTGATACCCGTGTCAAACCTCCCCCCCCCCCCCCCCCCCCACCCCACCTTGAACCTATGACCCTATTGAACCTATTTCTACTTTAGAAATACATAATTAATTTTGATATACAGCTGACAATATTTCCTATTTTCCTGTTTCATATTTTCTGCATTTATTACTCTCCTTTAGGTGTTTGATACTTTGATGAATGGTGACACAGTTAAATATCCGTCCTTCTACAAGAATGCCACAGGATGTACCAACTATTACAATTTTCTACAGTGCACAGTGAGTGACTGGAATCTTAAAGACCTTCTTATCAGCTTTGTGCATTTTACAAGATCTTTGCATTTCAGTGGAGGAACTGAGAAGGATGTATAAAAAATTACCTGATGGCATTTTGCATCCGGGTAGTATTGTGGCATAGCATGAGACACTTGAGTAAAATATCTCTAAAGTATAACCATTCGTACATCTGAAAAATTCTTAGTGTGATAATCAACCATAAAACTATAGTTCATGAAACCTACTGCAGTGCACAGAACCTATTATCCACTCCACTAATATTATAATACTTTAGTGTAAGTTAGTACTTACAAAATCAGCAACCTGCTGTCTGAGTTGCTCTATTTTAAGTCTTAATCTCTGAGTGGTATTTCCTGGCACTGGCCACAGCCAGGATCATTCAGTTCCGTCAAAAACTGGTGGGGTTTTGGCTGGCCTGTTGCATTCCTCCAGGGTGGGTTCTGCCACAGTGGGGCCAGAACATCCTGGCCTCTAGACTTAAAAATTAAACAACCTGGAGTTTCATTTCATCACAAAAACAGAAAATGCTAGAAAATCACAGCCAATCTCTCAGCATATGTGCAGAGAGAATAGAGCTCTAACGAAGAGCTATCCAGACTCGAAACGTTGGCTCTATTCTCTTTCCACAGATGCTGTCAGACCTGCTGAAATTTTCCAGCATTTTCAGTTGTTTTTTCAGATACCAGCTTCCGCAGGAGTTTGCTTTTATCTTGGAATTTCATTCCTTCAAAATTCAGTTATCTTTAGAGATTAAAAAAATAATTTTTCCTTTTTGTCTCTTTTATCTTTCTCTTAATCCCCCTATTTCTCCTCTCTTTATTTTATTTTCTGTCATGAATTTTACATTGAAAAAGCTATTCTAACTTACACATCCTGCTTCAGACTTTGCATGCTTCAGGAATAATATGTCAATCAAATTGGTTAAGGAGTTACACAGTTGCTTTCCCAGTTTACACAGGTCTCAGACCTCTGTACAGGCTACTGTACCAAAATATGTTTCTATTCACAGCAGGTTCCAGTGAAAAAAACATTGGAAGTCTGTGGACCAGTGTCAGTGTAATGAATGGCTAGCACCATTCGTTCCCCGCAGACTGCAATATCTAGACCAATATCGTTTTGATGGTTACTGCACACAATACTCCATATGCAGTCCACCAAACACCTTGCATAGTACCAATATGCTTTTAATGTTACAATTAAAGCTGTTCTCTTTAACACAGTGCACAGAATGCTTGTCTTTCACAGGTAGTCAGAGGTATATAGTAAGGAAAAAGGCCCTTAGGTAGTGCATAAAGATTACCAGTTGTTGACTGATGCCCAGCTTTATTCCTAAAATTTATTCACTGCAGTAGAAATTGGGAACATGCTTTGGAAATAACTAGCACTAAAACATTCTACACCCCTTTAAGTCCCACTCCCAGGCTAAAAAGATTGGCAGGCAAACTCTTCTTGGCCCTGTACCAATGTGCCTGTAAAATGAGATGCTGAGCACACGGAGGGGGGGGGAGGGGGGAATCCTTTGAATCATCTTGAGCAATAATATCCATCCTACAATTAGGTGACAAAGGTTGTCAGAATACCATGGCACCTTTTCCTCCAATTCTATTTTGTTACCATCTTGGGATGTGCCTAATTTCCAACTTCTGAAGACCAGAAACTGAAAAGTGTTTGGTGAGTGGTGTGTGGAATCTTGGGGGAACATACTGACACCCATATAACACTGAGCAAACTGCCAACATAACACATCCAATGTAACAGTCCTTCAGCAAGATTAGTACTCTGGAACCCTACTGATTCACTGCCAAGGAATTAAAAGCTGAAGCCGATGAACTGACTCCATCATTTACATCAGCTCTGTTTCTGACATTTTTGAATCATACTTGTGAAAAGTGGAACTTGTGGCAGTTTGAATGTTTCATAGTATTCAAACATTTGCTGCATTTAAAAAAATATATATTTTGTTTTCTGCCACATTTACAAATTACGTTGCACTGTTTAGTTTACTTGCAGAATAAAATATTTTGATGGGTCAAAAATGCGACTGTAATAAAATATGTTATGATCTATTACTAAGCTGATAATGTGCAGCAGCTTGTAATTTTTTTAACCCCTTACATCCTTAATTTCTAAACTGAGACCATCTAATGAAGGAATGATGCCATATAAATGTTATAATATCTGAGCAAAAGTAATGTTGACAAGTGCAAACATTGCAGTGATATTACAAGAAATTATTCTTGGATGATCATGTGCAAATGTTAAAATCAAATTTCTTTTACCATCTATATTTTCTATGAATGTCAATTGTTCTCCTGTGGGTTGCACATGGTCATGAAAAGCCAAGTGCAGTCTTCAAATCAAGTGGAGTTGGAGGATAAGATAAATGGGCCAGTACAGAGGGAGAACATGGGAAGCCAGAAGAAGTCAAACAGGAAAGGTAGAGAAAAGCTGGGAGGTTGGAGATTGGAGGGTGGGAAGGGGAAGAGGGAAGTTGGAGCAGGGTTAGCGGCGGGGGGCTGATGATCATAGAGTCATACAGTGCAGAAAAGGCCCTTTGCACTGACAATAACTACCACTAAAGTTGCGCTAATCCCATTTTCCATCTCTTGTCCCATATCCTTGAACGTTAGAGTGTTTCAAGTGATGGTGGTGAGTGGGACGAGGACACTTTGCTGCAGAGGTGATTTTCCCTTGCAATTTGCAAATTGGAATTTTCTAACAAATGTCTATTAAGTTGAAGAGTATTCAAAGTGAAAATATTGAAATGCTTAATCCTTGCCTTTAACTAAACTTAATATACCTTACAGGATTTTAAAATCTGTGAACATGAGATTACTTGATAATTGCATGATGTTACTTTATGGTTCATGCATTTCAGAATATACCTTTCAATTTTAGCATATAAATTGTACTTTTAAGAATTCAAGTTTTAGCTGTAGAAAATGGGGTAAATGCAATGTAAACAAGCTGGGAGATTATTGCAATTAAAATATTAGAATAGAAGAGATTGAGCTATAAAACAGCTGGTGGAAGAAACTTAAACAATGCATGACTTCACTGAAAACAGAAACTGAAATGGAAACAGAAAAAGGAAACATAGAATGGAAATTGACCATCCCAGTTTCTAAGGAAATAAAAACTGAACCTGAGATTTGGAAACCAAAACTTCTGGGAAGACTGAAACTAGTTAAAGCTATATAAAGAGATGCAGAACTATCCAAGTAGTGGTTGCAGCTTGAAATTGGTGTGTCAAATTGAATTGCACCAAAAAAAGATATCCAAAGTAAAGTTAGATAGACCTGCACTGTAAGCAGACTAAGCAACTAACTTCATCATTCACCATATGGAATGTGGGTGAGACTTTAATCTCAATTTCAATTTTGTGAGGGAACAGAAACTGGAAGATCACCTAATTTAAAAAATCTATAGTGGTCCCCACAGAGTCTTGTGGCAAAGAAAGAAACCAGTAGATTATCTTGGACGTATTAGAAAAGTACCAAGAACAAGGGATTGAAGCATCAATGGCCAAAAGATGGTAAATTAAGTTCTACATCCAAGAATAGCTGAACTGAGGAGAATTAAAACTAGAGTGGCAAGGGATGGGAAGCTCACTGGGGAGCCAAAAGAGAGGGCAGCAAAGATATACATGAAAGACAGAGAAGTAGAGAGCAAAAGTGGAAGGCAGAGGAAACAAGGGCCAGCAGTAAATAGGGCCAAAGTACAAAAATAAGTCATATAAGTTTGCTGGAAAAAGTGGCAAGTCTGAGGATTGGGAGCAGTATAGTATAAGTACGTAAAAGGAAAAAAATTAGTGAAGACAAATGTAGGTCCTTTACAGTCTAAAATGGGAGAATTTATAATGGAGAATAAGGAAATGTAGAGCAATTAAACAACTGCTTTTGTTCTAGCTACATGGAGGAAGATATAAATAATTTCCCAGAAATGCTAAGCAACCAATTGTCTCGTAAGAATTAGGAATTGAAGGAAATTAGTGTTACTAAAAAATATTACTGAGAAATTAATAGGACTGAAAGCTAATGGGGGGGGGGGGCAGTTTACTAAAAAATGGCAGAATGTTGTTTCCAGTGAGAAAACTGGCAAGTTTCTCTCCAGAGAAACTGATCGGTTTTCTCTCAGATCTTAGGACACTCTGCAAAATAAACCAAAGGGACATGTTTCACACCATCATACAGGGGGTGGGGCCTAAATACACCAGCAAAACCCAACTGCACAGAGACCGGGGCACCATCTTTAAAGGGCGCCCCAATCAGAACCTGAGTAAACTTCTCCCCCAGCCCACCACAGAGGTCTCATCGGCCTCCCTCCCGACCCCGATCAGAGTCGGCACTTCTCTCACCACCAATCTTTTGCCCCATCCCCCACCAAGGGCCATCGATGGCATCCCCTGTTCCACCATCCATTCTCGGCCCATAATCAAATCTGAATGAATTCCCCCCTCCCCCATGAGGCTCCCAATGAAGCCAAGCCCCTGGCATTGGTTGGCACTTGTCAGGTTGGCACAGCCAGGTTGGCAAAGATATGGTGCCAACTAGTACCAAGGGGCAGTGCCGGGGGCATTGCCAGGCCATTTCCTGTCCATGTCCCTTTCTCCCGGGAGCTATACTCACTTTTAGGCCGCAGGGAGGACCCCACGACAGGTTTACGTCTAGGTGTTGTAAATGCTGTTGGCATGACATCACGTCGGCACCTACTGAATATCCGGTGGTGGGGGGGAGCGGGGGGGAGGGAAATGCCCATAATGTCACTAATGAAATGCTAATGTGGTCCTGCTGCACATTTCGCACCACTCCACCGGTGAGGGGCCAGTAAGATCGGAACTCAGAAACTTGCCGGTGCAAATTGCGCTCTCCAGATTTTGAGCGGGTGCTGCCATTCCCAAAAAGGGAGACTGAGGGCTCAAAATTGCCTTTGATAAATCCACAGGGCCTGATAATCTACATACAAGGGTGCTAAAGGAGATGCTCATGGAAATAGTGCCTGTGTTGGTTCTTCACTCAGAGGGTGGTGAACCTGTGGAATTCTCTATCACAGAAGGCTGTGGGGGTGAAGTCACTGAATATATTTAAGAAGAGATCAGTTTCTAGACTCTTAAGGCATCAAGAGATATGGGGAGTGTGCGGGGGTATGACATTGAAGTAGAAGTAGTGGGCGGCACGGTAGCACAGTGGTTAGTACTGCTGCTTCACAGCTCCAGGGTCCTGGGTTCGATTCCCGGCTCGGGTCACTGTCTGTGTGGAGTTTGCACATTCTCCTCATGTCTGCGTGGGTTTCCTCCGGGTGCTCCGGTTTCCTCCCACAGTCCAAAGATGTGCGGGTTAGGTTGATTGGCCAGGTTAAAAATTGCCCCTTAGAGTCCTGAGATGCGTAGGTTAGAGGGATTAGCAGGTAAATATGTGGGGGTAGGGCCTGGGTGGGATTGTGGTCGGTGCAGACTCGACGGGCCGAATGGCCTCCTTCTGCACTGTAGGGGTTCTATGGTTCTAAGATAGAGGATCAGCCATGATAATATTGAATGGCAGAGTAGGCTTGAAGGGCCGAATGATCTATTCCTGCTTCCATTTTCTATATTTCTACAGTAGCCTCCAGAGGACTCTGGCATACTTACACGGATAGTCCCTATTGAAGTAAATAGCTTTTAAGATTGCTGTATCTTATAAACAAAATTCTTAGGGGAAGTAAGAAGTAAACCTGAGTGCATAACATACATAGTTATGAACCATACTGTTAAACTGCTTGTTTTGTTTCAGTTTTTATATACAATAAATGTTGTGTTTTTGTTTAAAAACGAGATACCTTGTGGCATAGTTCTATTGACTAAAACAAACTGTTTGGATTTCTCCAAGTGTTAATGGTCACTAACCATTCATAACAATAATCTTATATTTAACAGGAGCCTTTGGATCAAGTTTACTATGATGCCTATTTATCACAACCTGAAGTGCGAAACTCAATTCATGTGGGAAATCTGACCTTCCATGATGGATCAACAGTGGAGAAACATCTTTTGAAGGATTTTATGCAATCAGTGAAGCCATGGTTAGCCATATTAATGAATAATTATCGGGTAAGAATCACTTCTGTAGAAATGAGGCTAGTGGAACAAATTCTCAAAATACAGATTTTGGTATATTTATTCTGGATTTATAGAAGTTGTACTTTGCGAGTACAACCACAATGTTTTGGCCAAATTGTAGAAGACAATAGAGTGGTGGAAGATAAAACGAGAACAGTAACCATTTATTGCACAAAGCATTTCAAAAAGCTTCACACAGGTGTAATGAAAAAAAGACCACTGAGCTAAAAAAGAACATAAGGAGTGGTTAATCGGATGGGTTTTTAGGTGGACCTTGAAGAGGAATAGGATAAGGAAGTGGAGAATTTTAGGGAGGGTATTCTAGAGCTTGAGATCATCAGCAGAAGCCATGGTCCATCTGATGAGGTCAAGGGAAGGAGCAGTGCATAAGAGAACACAGTCAGAGGAACATGGGGGAGTGGTGGTTACGATAGGGGCGGCACGGTAGCACAGTGGTTAGCACTGCTGCTTCACAGCTCCAGGGTCCTGGGTTCGATTCCCGGCTCGGGTCACTGTCTGTGTGGAGTTTGCACATTCTCCTCGTGTCTGCGTGGGTTTCCTCCGGGTGCTCCGGTTTCCTCCCACAGTCCAAAGATGTGCGGGTTAGGTTGATTGGCCAGGTTAAAATTGCTCCTGAGATGCGTAGGTTAGAGGGATTAGCGGGTAAATATGTGGGGGTAGGGCTTGGGTGGGATTGTGGTCGGTGCAGACTCGATGGGCCGAATGGCCTCCTTCTGCACTGTAGGGTTTCTATGATTCTATGACCATAGAATCCTACAGTGTAGGAGGAGGCCATTTGACCTATCAAGTCTGCACCTATCACAATCCCACCTGGGCCCTATCCCCATAACCCCATGCATTTACCCTAGCTAGTCCCCCAGACACTAAGGGGCAATTTAGCATGGCCAATCCACCTAACCTGCACATCTTTGGGCTGTGGGAGGAAACCGGAACACCCGGAGGAAACCCACGCAGACACAGGGAGAATGTGCAAACTTCGCAGAGACAGTGAACTAAGCTAGGAATCAAACCCGGGTCCCTGGCACTGTGATGCAGCAGTGCTAACCACTGTGCCATCGTGCTGGCAAAAGGAATGAGGCTGTGGAGTAATTTAAATAGTTTTATTTAAAGTGAAGGTGAACTGAGAGCCATTTTAAAAGTAACTGGACAATATCTGAAGCAGGGAACGATTTACAGTGTCAACTAGCTTGAGGGGCAGGAATTAAAATGGGAATTGTAGTGAGCAAGAGACAGCTCTCATAGATGAGGTGAGCTTTGAGTAAATGGGAGAGAAACTAGAAAGGGAAAGAGATGCAATTCAGGGTTAGTCTCTTGGCGATCTGAGAGGAGGTTGGCTTAAGTGAGCATGGGGAAGGGAGGAAAGCAGTAGATGTAGCTAACATAGTTCATACAGATCTTGTGATGATAGCTAACATGGATACATTCACTCTATACCTTTTGGATTTGAGGAAAACAAAGGTATGTGTCATACCAGGATTGGTGGCCAGGTTAGAAGATAACATTGAGCTAAATATATATAAATGATAAGTGATATATATAAATGATTTGGAAGAAGGTGTAACTGGTGTAATCAGCAAGTTTGCGGATGACACGAAGATGGCTGGACTTGCGGATAGCGAAGAGCATTGTCGGGCAATACAGCAGGATATAGATAGGCTGGAAAATTGGGCGGAGAGGTGGCAGATGGAGTTTAATCCGGATAAATGCGAAGTGATGCATTTTGGAAGAAATAATGTAGGGAGGAGTTATACAATAAATGGCAGAGTCATCAGGAGTATAGAAACACAGAGGGACCTAGGTGTGCAAGTCCACAAATCCTTGAAGGTGGCAACACAGGTGGAGAAGGTGGTGAAGAAGGCATATGGTATGCTTGCCTTTATAGGACGGGGTATAGAGTATAAAAGCTGGAGTCTGATGATGCAGCTGTGTAGAACGCTGGTTAGGCCACATTTGGAGTACTGCGTCCAGTTCTGGTCGCCGCACTACTAGAAGGACGTGGAGGCGTTAGAGAGAGTGCAGAGAAGGTTTACCAGGATGTTGCCTGGTATGGAGGGTCTTAGCTATGAGGAGAGATTGGGTAAACTGGGGTTGTTCTCCCTGGAAAGACGGAGAATGAGGGGAGATCTAATAGAGGTGTACAAGATTATGAAGGGGATAGATAGGGTGAACAGTGGGAAGCTTTTTCCCAGGTCGGAGGTGACGATCACGAGGGGTCACGGGCTCAAGGTGAGAGGGGCGAAGTATAACTCAGATATCAGAGGGATGTTTTTTTACACAGAGGGTGGTGGGGGCCTGGAATGTGCTGCCAAGTAGGGTGGTGGAGGCAGGCACGCTGACATCGTTTAAGACTTACCTGGATAGTCACATGAGCAGCCTGGGAATGGAGGGATACAAACGATTGGTCTAGTTGGACCAAGGAGCGGCACAGGCTTGGAGGGCCGAAGGGCCTGTTTCCTGTGCTGTACTGTTCTTTGTTCTTCCTTTGTAAATAATACTGACGCAAGTATACTGGGGATTGTCCAGGCAGTTGAGAGTTTAATAGTACAGTTGCAAGCAACTTTCAAGGAAAGCTTTTCCAGGAGCAGACACCAGTAAGTGAAATTGGAAAAGAGTCGGCAGATACAAGAAATGTGCTTTTTTGAGTTATCTGCATGCAATTTGGTTAAACATTAGGGCCCTTTAAATCTTTTTATGCAACTGCATAGGCATGTAACTTAAAGGAGCCAACTTGTGTGTGTGGCCTGTGTGGGGAGTTTCAGATAGTCGTACAGCTTAGAGGTGACATTGGATGCAGTCAGTTAAGAATAAAACGAATACAAAGACCACGAGGCCATGGGAAATTACGAGTTTGAGTGGGAGACCATAAATAAAGACAGGGAGTTCATATGGAATAGGGGCTACAATGAGGGCAAGAGGTTAGTGAGTTCAAGGAAGATGGGCAAGGTAGGCTCAGACGTAGATTGAAAAATCGCTGAAAATGAAGAGTCACTTCATGAAGCAGTTGAGCGAGCAAAGGAAGGAGGACATCGCAGGGTAAAACTTGGAGTGAGGGTTGAGGAGCTGGCAAACAATAAGGGATTTCAAGGTGAGCCAAGAGACAGGCAAATTGCTTGAACAAGAATGGAGTTGTGGAAAGAATAAGGGAAGAGTGAGATCTGATAGGATGATTCAATTACACAGTAACTGTGGTAGTTTAGGTGGGGCAAGTGGTGGAAAATGTAGCCAGACTTTAATAAGAGGAAAGGTATTGCCAAATGAAATACATGATGCATAACGTGTAATAACATACTCAAAACAATGATAATATTGGGTTATGTTTGAGTAGGTTTATGGTTTTGTCTTTAAAAGCACTCATCACTCAAAGATGCATATTTAACTTTTTTTTGGATAAAACCGACAGTGCTGCGCAGCTCATGGCTAAGTAAACCACACAACAGCTAATGAAATTGGAGAAAAGCATCATTTTACAGTTTGACTTCCATCCTGTTAAGGTGACTGCAGTGATACAAATTCAGTTGAACTACTGCATAAAAATTGAAATCAGGAACTTCTATTGTTTCAGTTTTTAAAAAATTCTTATCCGGAGTAATTTGACAAGGATGTATACTCTGAAAGATTTGACATTGGGAAGTTCCAAAAAACAAAGGGATGTTGGCGTGTTTGTTCATAGATCTCTGAAGGTGGAAAGGCAGGTTAATAAAATGGTGAAAAAGGCATTTGGCACACTTGCTTTTATCAATCATGGTTTAGATTACAAAGTAAGAGTTTTAACAACACCAGTTTAAAGTCAAACAGGTTTATTTGGTAGCAAATGCCATTAGCTTTCGAAACTCTTACTGTGTTTACCCCAGTCCAACGCCGGCATCTCCACATCATAGATTACAAAAGCAGAGAGGTCACGCCACTGTTTAAAAAAGGAAGTAGACAAAAGGCGGGTAACTACAGGCCGGTTAGCTTAACGTCCGTAGTTGGGAAGATGCTGGAGTCCATCATTAAAGAGGAAATAGCAGAGCACCTGGATAAGAATGGTTCGACCAAGCAGACGCAGCATGGATTCATGAAGGGAAAGTCGTGTTTGACGAATTTACTGGATTTTTATGAAGATGTGACTAGTGCGGTTGACAGAGGGGAACCGGTGGATGTGGTGTTTTTAGATTTCCAGAAGGCATTCGATAAGGTGCCTCACAAAAGGTTGCTGCAGAAGATTAAGGTACACGGAGTTGGGGTTAAAGTGTTAGCGTGGATTGGGGATTGGCTATCTAACAGGAAGCAGAGAGTTGGAATAAATGGGTGCTTTTCTGGTTGGCAGTTGGTGACCAGTGGCGTGCCGCAGGGATCGGTGCTGGGGCCTCAACTGTTTACCATTTACATAGATGATCTGGAGGAGGGGACTGAGTGTAGGGTATCAAAGTTTGCTGATGACACGAAGATGAGTGGGAAAGCGAATTGCGTGGAGGACGCGGAAAGTCTGCAGAGAGATTTGGATAGGCTGAGCGAGTGGGCGAGGATCTGGCAGATGGAATATAACGTTGGCAAATATGAGGTTATCCACTTTGGAAGAAATAATAGTAAATTGGAATATTATTTAAATGGAGAAAAATTACAACATGCTACTGTGCAGAGGGACCTGAGTGTCCTTGTGCACGAATCGCAAAAACTCAGTCTGCAGGTGCAGCAGGTGATCAAGAAGGCGAATGGAATGTTGGCCTTTATCGCGAGGGGGATAGAATATAAAAGCAGGGAAGTCTTGCTGCAACTATACAAGGCACTGGTGAGGCTGCAACTGGAGTACTGTGTGCAGTTTTGGTCCCCTTATTTGCGAAAAGATATATTGGCCTTGGAGGGAGTGCAGAGAAGGTTCACCAGGTTGATACCGGAGATGGGGAGCGTAGCTTATGAGGAGAGATTGAACAGATTGGGTCTGTACTCGTTGGAGTTTAGAAGGCTGAGGGGTGATCTTATAGAGACATATAAGATAATGAAAGGGCTGGATAGGGTAGAGGTAGAGAGATTCTTTCCACTTAGAAGGGAAACCAGAACTAGAGGGCACAGCCTTGAGGCTGTGGGGGCCGGTTCAGAACAGAGTTGAGGGGGAACTTCTTCTCTCAGAGGGTAGTGAATCTCTGGAATTCTCTGCCCATTGAAGTGGTAGAGGCTACCTCGTTGAATATGTTTAAATCACAGGTAGATAGATTTCTGATCACTAAGGGAATTAAGGAATATGGGTAAGTGGAACTGATTCGCTTCAGATCAGCCATGATCTTGTTGAATGGCGGGGCAGGCTCGAGGGGCTAGATGGCCTACTCCTGCTCCTATTTCTTATGTTCTTGTGTTCTTATGATGGAGTTGTATGGAACTTTGGTGAGGCCAGAGCTGGAGTACTATGTGCAGTTCTGGTCACCACAATACAGGAAGGATGTGATCGCACTGGAAGGGGTGCAGAGAAGATTCACCAAAATGTTGCCTGGGATGGAACATTTAAGTTGCAAAGAAAGGTTGGATAGGCTTGGGTTGTTTTCTCTGGAGCAGAGAAGATTGAGGGGGTGACCTGATTGAGGTGTTCAAGATTATGAGGGGCATGGGCAGGGTGAAGCAGCTGTTCCCCTTAATTGAAGAGTCAGTTATGAGGGGACACAAGTTAAAAGTGAGGGGTGGGAGGTTTAGGGGGGAATTTGAGGAAAAACTTTTTTAGCCAGAGGGTGGTGACGGTGTGGAATGCACAGCCTGGGAGGGTGGTGGAGGCGGGTTGCCTCACATCTTTAAAAAGTACCTGGATGAGTACTTGGCACGCCATAACATTCAAGGCTATGGGTCAGGTGCTGGCAAGTGGGATTAGGTGGGCAGGTCAGGGCCTTTCATGTGTCAGTGCAGACTCAATGGGCCAAAGGGCCTCTTCTGCACTGTAGTATTCTGAGTATGGTAACGTAGTGATTATGTTACTGGCTAGTAATCCAGAGACATGGAGCTGGATGTTACACTCCTTTGCCAGCATTTTGGAAGACGGGGAGCCTTGTAAATATGGAATGTGGCCTGCCTGCTGCCTGTGCGGCACGGTAGCACAGTGGTTAGCACTGCTGCTTCACAGCTCCAGGGTCCTGGGTTCGATTCCCGGCTCGGGTCACTGTCTGTGTGGAGTTTGCACATTCTCCTCGTGTCTGCGTGGGTTTCCTCCGGGTGCTCCGGTTTCCTCCCACAGTCCAAAGATGTGCGGGTTAGGTTGATTGGCCAGGTTAAAAATTGTCCCTGAGATGCGTAGTTAGAGGGATTAGCGGGTAAATATGTGGGGGTAGGGCCTGGGTGGGATTGTGGTCGGTGCAGACTCGATGGGCCGAATGGCCTCCTTCTGCACTGTAGGGTTTCTATGTTTCTATGTTTCCTGCCAGCCCCAACTTGTCTCCTGTTTTACAGGGGGCATTAGAGGTGGTGGATGAGTTTCCCCTACTTTCCCATCTTTCTCTGCATTCAACAAATCATTCTCTGACATTTCTGCCATCTCCAACATGATGCCACCACCAAACAAATTTCTCCTCTCCACTTTCAGCATACTGAAGCAGCTGTTTCAGAGTTTTACAGCACGGAAACAGGCCCCTTGGCCCATTGTGTCCGTGACGGCCATCAAGCACCTATCTATTCTAATCCCATTTTCCAGCATTTGGCCTGTAGCTTTGCATGCTATGGCATTTCAAGTGCTCATCTAAATACTACTTAAATGCTCTCACTTCCACCACCCTTTCAGGCAGTGAGTTCTAGATTCTCACCACCCTCTGGATGAAGAAGTGTTTCTTCATATTGCCAATAAATCTCCTGCCCCTTAACCTAATTCTATGCCATCTGGTTATTGACCCCTTTGCTAAAGGTAAAGTTCATTCCTATCCACCCTATCAATGCCCCTCATAATTTTATACACCTCAATCAGGACCCCCTTAGCCTCCTATGCTCCAAAGAAAACAACCCCAGCCTATCCTGTCTCTCTTGATAGCTGAAACTCTCCAGCCCAAGGAACATCCTGGTGAATCTCCTCTGCATCTTCTCTAGTGCAATCACTTCCTGCCTTTAGTGTGGTGACTAGAACTGCACACAGAACTCCAGCTGTGGCCTAACCAGCGTTTTATACAGCTCATCATAACCTCTCTGCTCTTATATTAAATGTCTTGGTTAATAAAGGCAAGTATCCCATATGCCTTCTTAACCACCGTACCTGTTCTGCTGTCTTCAGAGATCAATGGATATGCACACCAAGGTCCCTCTGATCCTCTGTACTTCCTAAGGTCCGACCATTAATTGTACATTTCCTTGTCTTGTTAGTCCTCCCAAATTGCATTACCTCACGTTTTTCAGGGTTAAACCCCAGTTGCCACTGTTCTGCCCATCTAACCAGCCTGTCTATATCATCCTGTAATCTTAAGGCTTTGCTCCATACTATTTACCACACCACCAATTTTTGTGTCATCTGCGAACTTACTTACCATTCCTCCTACATTCAGGCCCAATCATTAATGTATGTTACAAACAACAAAAGACCCAGCACCAATCCCTGCGGACACAAGCTTCCAGTCACAAAAAAACCTTCAACCATCATCTTCTGGTTCCTGCCATAAAGCAAATTTTGAATCCAGTTTGCCAATTTGCCCTGGATCCCATGGACTCTTACATTCATTATAAGCCTCTCATGTGGGACCTTGTCAAAAGCCTTAATAAAGTCCATGTAGACTAAAACAACTGCACTACCTTCATCTACACACTTACATCCTCAAGAAATTCAATCAAATTTGTAAGACCTGATTTCTCTTTGACAAAACCATGCTGACTATCCTTGATTAATCCTTGCCTCCCCAAGTGGAATTAATTCTGTCCCTCAGAATTCTTTCCAATAGATTCCCTACCACTGAAGATAGATTCATTGGCTTGTAATTTCCTGGTTTTTCCCTACTTCCCTTCTTGAACAATGGTACCATATTAGCTGTCTTCCAGTCCTCTGGCATCTCTCCTGTGCCACAACACCAGGTTAAAGTCCAACAGGTTTATTTGGTAGCACAAGATTTTGGAGTGTCGCTTCTTCTTCAGGTGAGTGAGGCGTTGTGTTCACAAACAGGGCATATATAGACACAAACTCAATTTACAAGATAATGATTGGAATGCTAGTCTTTACAGGTAATCGAGGCTTAAAGATACAGGCAATGTGAGTGGAGAGAGGGTTAAACACAGGTTAAAGAGATGTGTGTTGTCTCCAGCCAGGACAGTTAGTGAGATTTTGCAAGCCCAGGCGAGTCATGGGGGTTACAGATAGTGTGACACGAACCCAAGATCCTGGTTGAGGCCGTCCTGATGTGTGCACAACTTGGCTATCAGTCTCTGCTCAGTGATTCTGCGTTGTTGTGTGTCATGAAGGCTGCCTTGGAGAACGCTTACCCGAAGATCAGAGGCTGAATGCCCGTGACTGCTGAAGTGTTCCCCGACTGGAAGAGAACACTCCTGCCTGGTGATTGTCGAGTGGTGTTCATTCATCCGTTGTCGTAGCATCTGCATGGTCTCCCCAGTGTACCATGCCTCGGGACATGCCCTGTTTATGAACACAACTCCTCACTCACCTGAAGAAGGGGTGACACTCCAAAAGCTTGTGCTACCAAATAAACCTGTTGGACTTTAACCTGGTGTTGAGAGACTTCTTACTGTGCTTACCCCAGTCCAATGCCGGCATTTCCATATCACCTCTCCTGTGGCCAGAGAAAATTTGAAAATTGTCAGAGCCATTGAATTTCCTCTCTCGCCTCTCACAGCAGCCTAGGATACAGCTCATCTGGGCCTGGTTATTTATCCATTTTTAGGCTCCTTAAAGCCATTAATACCTCCTCCCTCTCAATGTTAAGTTGTTCAAGTAAATCACAATGCCCCTCCCTGATTTCTGTACCATCCTTCTCCATCGTGAACACAGATGCAAAGTACTCATTTAAAATCTCACCTACATTTCTGGCTCCACACACAAATTGCCATGTTGATCTCTACTGGATCTTACTCTTTCCTGGTCATCCTCCTCCCCTTAATATACTTATAAAACACACATTTGGATTTTCCTTTATTTTACCTACCAGTGTTTTTTCATGTCACCTATTCACTTACCTAATTTCTTTATCAAGTAACCCCTTGTTTTTTCTGTACTAATCTAGGGCTTCCGCTATTTTGAGCCCTCGGTATCTGCCATAAGACTCCCTTTTTTCCCTTACCCAACCCGATATCTCTTGACATCAAGGATTCTCTAGACCTGTTGCTCCCACCCTTCTCTTTCGCAGAAACATGTTGGCCCTCTACTCTATTTCTGTTTTAATGAATCCCACTGCTCTGATGTAGAATTTTCTATAAGCAGCTGTTCTCAGTTAACTTTGGCCCAGATTCTGTATTATCCTATTAAAATTGGCCCTCCCCAAATTCAGAATCTTTATCACCGGTCCATCTCTGTCCCTTTCCATAACTCAGTAAGAAGTCTAACAACACCAGGTTAAAGTCCAACAGCTTTATTTGGTAGCAAAAGCCACTAGCTTTCGGAACAGGCTGTTCCTTCGTCAGGTGGGTGGGAGTTCTGATCACAAACAGGGCACAAAGACACAAACTCAATTTACATGAATAATGATTAGAATGTGAGTTAGACTTCTTACTGTGTTTACCCCAGTCCAACGCCGGCATCTCCACATCATCCTTTCCATAACTACCATAAATCCTACTGAGTTATGGTTACTGTCACCAAAATACTCCCCCACTGAAACTTCTACCTTTTACCCCACTTCATTCCTTAAACTCGATCCAGCACCCTGCCCTCTCTTGTAAGACTTTCTGCCTATTGGCATAAAAAGCTCTCCTGGATGCATTTTAAGACTTCTGCCCCCTCTAAGCCTTTCACATTTTGACTATCACAGTTAAGATTGGAGAAGTTGAAATCTCCTACTATTATTACCCTATTATTCTCAGAGATTTGCCTACATATCTGCCCTCCTATCTCTCCCTGACTGGGGGCCTAAAGTACATTCCCAGTATTGTGATTGCTCCCTTTTTGTTTCTAAGTTCTACTCATATGGCCTAATTTGACAAACCTTCTGAGATATTATTCTTCCTTACTGCAGCAATTGACTCCTTGGTCAATATTATGATGCCAGCTCCTCTTTTACAACCCCCCTGTCTCGCCTGAAGATTCCATACCCTGGAATATTGAGCTGACAATCCTGCCCCTCCCTCAACCAGATCTCTGTGATAGCAATAATATCATATTCACATGTGTTGAGAAACACCCTCAACTCATCTTGCCTTACTTGAAAAACTCTGTACATTAAAATAAATGCCATCCAGCCTTGCCCTTGTACCTTAACTTGTCTAAAATCACTCTGCCCTCCAGACTGACTAGTTATTTATTTTATATTTTGGCTGTGCATCACACCCATATCCCATCCACCTGCTAAATCAGTTCAAACCCCTCCCCCCTCAACAGCAGTAGCAAAACTGCCCGTAAGAATGCCTGTCCCGTTGCTGTTTAGGTGCAACCCATCCAACTTGTACAGGTCCCATCTTCCCCAGAAATTGACCCAGTAATTCAGGAACATAAACTCTTCCTTCCTACACCATCTCTTTATCATAGAATCATAGAAACCCTACAGTGTAGAAAGAGGCCATTTGGCCCATCGAGTCTACACCGACCACAATCCCACCCAGGCCCTACCCCCATATCCCTACATATTTACCCGCTAATCCCTCTAACCTACGCATCTCAAGACACTAAGGGGCAATTTTAGCACAGCCAATCAACCTAACCCGCACATCTTTGGCCACACATTTATCTGCTCTATCCTCCTATTCCCATACTCGCTGGCACATGGCACTGGGAGTAATCCAGAGATTACATCCTTTGAGGACCTGCTTTTCAGTCCGCTACCTAGGTCCCTAAATTCCTGTTGTAGGACCTCATCCCTCTTTCTACCTATGTTGTTGGTACCAATGTGAACCAAGATCTCTCTCTGTTTGCCCTCTCCCTTCAGCATGCCCTACAGCTGTTTGGTAACATCCCTGACTCTGGCACCAGGGAGGCATTGTCTGTGGCCTCAGAAACACCTGTCTACACCCCTCGTTATTGAGTCTCCTATCACTATTTCTGTCTACTTTTACTCCACTCCCTTGTGCAGCTGAGCCACCCACAATGCCGTGAACTTGGCTCTGGCTGCATTTCCCACAGGAACTGTTGTCTCACATTTTCCAGCATAGAAAAATGGTTCTTGAGTGAGATGCACTCTGAGGCCTTCCTAACTACCTGACTGCCTCCCTTCTTCTGTTTGGTGGTCACCCATTCCCTCTCTGACTGCACTTCCTTACTCTGTGGGGTGACCACGTCTAAAAACTTGCGACCCAAGTAACTCTCAGCCCCGCAGATGTACTCAGTGCCTCGAGCCGATGCTCAAGCTCTGAAACTGGAGCTCAAGGTGGTCAAAGCTGTGGCACTTCCCGCACACGCAGTCATCCAGACTGCAAGGAGTGTCTATGAATTCCCACATGCTGTAGGCAGTGCAACACACAGGACTGAGCTCCCCGTCGAAACAGAAAATAGAAGCAGGGGTAGGCTATGCAGCCCTCGGCTTAAAGACCCTTACATTAAATTTATGCCCAATAGAAATTTATTTAAGGTTTTTTTTCCAAAAAGCTGGAACTCTTAATGTAGCTTTAAAGTGGAGAAAACAACTTAACCACTCCCTACCGAGTGTGTAGGGAGTGCTCTGCTCTGCCCCACTGCTCCCCCACAGATCAGCTCCTGTGGTTGTAACTTAATTCTTATTATCTATATTACTCAGTTTTTATATACTATTGTTTTCACTTTTCGCCGAATCCCCAGTCTCCAAATTCCCAATTAAGCCACTCTGTTCAGATACCATTCCATTCCAGATCTTCTCTGTTCAGAACCAATCTGCTCAGGCCCTCTTGCTCTTTATACTATTTCCAAGTTCCCAGTGATGACTAACCTGCCCCAGACCTGGTGATTAGCACCTGTTCAGAAACAAATGCTTGCAACTGATTGACAGTTAACTGCCACTGGCAGGCAAGTTCTGTTACCAGAATTTTTAAAGTTCTAAGTCGAGCTGCTAAACTAGGCTTCAGTTTTTACAGATTCTACTTATCAATATTTACCAGAACTTCCTACTGTCTCCAAGTTCCCAATTAAGTTACACTGTTCCAGAACCACTCTGTTCCCTCTGTGACCATAGTCCATTTCTCAAACGCCCCCAGTGTCTACTTCCTTTCACATGTGCAAGTACAGGAGTAGCAACACATATCCTTTTGCCTTCTCCCTTCCCACTGGCCAAGGTGGCAAACATTCCTTCCAGGTGAAGAGATTTACTTGTATTTTTGTCAATTTAGTATCGTCTGTTCAATGCTCAACAGTAAGAAGTTTAACAACACCAGGTTAAAGTCCAACAGGTTTATTTGGTAGCAAAAGCCACACAAGCTTTCGAGGCTCTGAGCCCCTTCTTCAGGAGACATGCAGTCTCCTGTCCATCGGAAAGACTAAACATAGATTGGGTGATCGCTTTGTGTGATACCTCCATTTAGATTGTAAGCGGGACCCCAGGCTTCCGGTCACATGTAATTTTAATTTTTGGCCTCAATCCCACTCTAGCATATGTCCTTGGTCTGTTACTGTTGAAACTCAATGAAAGCTCAAAGAGCATCTCGTCTTTCAATCAGACCCTTCACACCCTCCTGGTCTCCATTCATTTCACATCATTTCCTCTTTTCCCATTTTTCAGAGAACAATTGTTGGGGGATTCTGCTGTTTCCATTTATACCTTTTAGGCCTAATTTTTGTTTATTTACTTGCGTATTACCATACCAATTTCACTCTAATTGGTTTTGTCAGCACGGCTCTCTGGCTTTTCACTGTGCCATAGGCCTTCCTGGTGTTCTTTCTCCATCTTCCACATTTTCCTTGCAGCTTAACTTAGTTAAAATCTATTATATCTCCAATTTTTCCTGGTTCTGATTAAAGTTCATTTGACCTGAGATATTAGCTCTTTTCTTCTTGCCGCAGATGCTGCCTGAACTGCTGAGTATTTTCACCACTTTTCCTGTTGTTATGCAAGTCCTGGAGTTGTTCTCAATTGGTAAATTGGTCATTTTAAAATTGGATGTTAGTAGCATGTTGAAGTTTGTCACAACTTTCCTTCTGCTGTTTGCTTTCTGCTTAAGAGGGAAGCAGTTTCAGTTACACAAGGGGAGAGTTTCACAGAAACAAAATTATTTCTTTAAAAAGTCTAAATTTATTTAATATGATTTTAGGTGGAAACTTGTCAGTTCCTGAAAGTAATTCATGGATCCTTATCTGTACTAATTAAGCCTCTCAAGCCTGCAGTGTGTAATGTACTTTAGTTTCTGCTTTGTGTTAGGGATCACTTGATTATTTCCACATTGCAACATGCTTGCAACAGCTGTGAGGGTTTTGTATGGAACGCTTGCTTGGCAATTGTTCTGTCCTTCGGATAAGATTCTTAAATATACCATAGGTTTTATGAAGCATAAGAAAATGCCATTTGATCTAATTTATTGGTTTATTTTAACATGAATTATGCAGCGTGTTTAAATACGTTGTATGGCAGAAAGTGGGCTAGCAAATTATCTGGCAAATTGTATAGTGAAGTGTCATGATCGAGGTAATGAATAAAAAACAACGAAAATTCTTTGCCATGGGCAAAGGCTGGTTACATTTAAAGTTGTCAACTTACAGACTTAATAGACTGGATTTTCATTCTTGAGACAGGTAGCAGGAGTCGGGAGAATTCCCAATTTGGCCCACCCACGTCAGGAGAAATTGCCTGCAAGGATGGGATTTCATTGTGGGGGGGAGCAGAGGTGGGTACAGGCTCTAGTCAGGCCCGCTGACCCAGGAAAACATTGAAGTCAGCCACAGAGGCTACTGGGTGCCGGGTTCGGCTGTTTAAATGGCCTGTGGAACTTTACCCTAGTTAAAATGAAAACATGCCCCTCAGCCCTCACATCCCTCTACCCCACACACTACCATGCTACCTCATGGCCTCCACCCATCCCCTAGGACCCATCATGCACCAATGCCAAGATTTGCCCCCCCCCAAACAACCTCAATGTCCCTCATGCCAAGCTATGCTCCCAAGCAATCTCAAGGCTTGTCATGCTCCCCAATAAATCACTATGATCCCTCATGTCCCCATGCCACCTCTTTCCCCAAACAACCCCTTTGGCCTCTCATATCCTCCATGCCAAACAATGGTACTTCTCTGCCCATTCACCCATTAAACACTGTTTGGAACCAATTAACCCTATAGTGACAGTAGCATGTGCAAAAAAAGTTTTAGAAAGTCATTCATTGATACCTTTCCACTTAAATAAATAAATTTTTTCTACCAGTAAAATGTCAACTCACCAGACCCTTTAAAGTATCAATGACAAAAAATACCAGACCTTGAAACCATGTAACCTTGTGTAAATAAACATTGTAAAATTGACAGCATACATCAGAGAGCCACAGCTGTCAATCAGGCAATGCATTCTATCGGGTTCAGGTGTTTTAACACTCCTGTAAATGGCTGGATTCTCAGCCAATAATCCATTTTGAGGCTTGGCTTGAGCCTAGAAATCTATTAGCCTATTGAATCGCCTGAGCACCTGGGAGAACACTGCTTGATCAATAGCTCCAACTCTCTAATCTATGCTGTCAATTACACAGCATTTATTTACATATGGGATTTCAGTGTTTGCTTTAAAGGGTCTAGGCAATTGACACTTTTATTATCCTAGTTAAAAAGGAATTTTTTTAAAAATTGGAAAGTTATCAATGAATGATTTTTCAGAAGTTTTTTTTACACTCTATTGTCACTATACTGTTCATCGTTTCTATACAGTGTACAGTAAGTGAATGGGCATGGAAGTGCAACAGTTTAGCATGGGGGGGGCATGAGGGGCCACATTGGCTATTTAGGGACAAGAGGTGGCATGAGGAGCCATAGGGAATATTTCAGGGCATAGATTGGCATGGGGGGCATAAGGAGGACTTTTTGAACTTGCCTTTCAAACGATAATCTCATGCAGACTATGCTGAAGGGCCATAAACTCCACGACACTTTGAAAAGCTGGCCTGACCCCACAGAAATTACAGAGGATGAGGACATGCCTAGCCCTGCGATGGAGCTGACCTGGCCAGCAATTTAGAATGCGGGATTTTGACCTGGACCAGCTCAGACCCTTAAAAGGCACTCCTGAACATCGGAAACCCCGAAGTGGTGTTGGGAATCCCAGAATGAGGTCCAGCCCACCATTTTCAAAGGGGTTCTGAGTCATCCTGACTCGGCAAAAATCCAGTCAAAGTTAAAGGAAACTTTGTTGAGAATGTTGGAGAACATTCCAGTTCCTTCAACATGGGTTCTGTTCAAATATAGTGGATACTTGTGAATGTCTTTCATATTTACTTATTTGGATTTTCTTCTGTTAGGTACTGATGTATAGTGGACAACTTGATGTCATTGTAGCAGCTCCTTTAACTGAACGTTTTCTGCTTACTGTGCCATGGTCCAAAGCTGAGGAATTCAAAAACGCAAAGAGATACTTTTGGTTCATCAATCCCAGTGACACTGAAGTGGCTGGCTACGTTCGAAGAGCTGGTGACTTTTATCAGGTACCATAATCACAGTAGTCTGCTGAATCTTTTGAGACGCCAAAGGGTATTTGCTGGCTTTGAATTCTTGGGCAGGATTTTCCCCATGGACTTCAGGACCCTGATGACAGCTTAAAATATCTACACATTGTGAGGAACCTAACACTGGCTGTGATTTTCCCCTAGATTGCCCAATTAATGGCCAGAGGGCTGGCTTGCCATCCAGTTGAGAATGGCAGGAGCATTCTTGAAGCTGGAGGGTCATAAAGAGGTCCTGTAGCTCAGAAGAAGCAGTAGAGTGCCCTTTCATGTAACTGAGAAACTGCGCACCAAGATTGAGATGGCCTCTCTCCAACTTTTTTAGCTGTCAAATAAAAAATGCCCTTAGTCATAGATTCTCCATTCCATTCAGCCCATCGAGTCTGCACCAACTCTCTGACAGAGTATCTTAACCAAGCCCTCTCCCCCACCTTACCTCTGTAGCCCCACACATTTACCATGGCTAACCCATCTAACCTACACATCTTTGGACTGTGGGAGGAAACCGGATCACCCAGAGGAAATCCATGTAGACATGGAGTGAATGTGTAAACTACACAGTCACCAGGCTATTCTTAATAGAGAACATTCCAGTTGGTCTCTGACAATAGTGGCTGGATTTTTCTTGCATTTGGCAGATTCCAGAGGCCTTTAAGGATGGTGGGCGGGACCTGGTTGCGAAGGTCCTGCCTCTATTTCCAGCAGATCCAATATTTTGCCAGTGGGGGGAAGGGAGCAGGGCGTGAATCACACAGGCCCGAAACCCAAACTTAGCATGGCCATTTGAAATGAATGTTCAGTTCAAACAGACTCCATTTTCACTGTTCCAAGGCCTTAATCTGCAGTGTAGGAACAACAAATTTATGGAGGAGGCATAAAAGCTCTTGAAGGGCAGGTGAGGTCTGTTTAAGGTCATGATCTGAAGTTGTTTAAATGCCTATCCCTTTAAACATGAAAAAAGGCTATAGCCATCAGTTATAGTAAAAAATCAAACATTCATAGCTTAAGTGCATTGGTTGACAGGATATCTTGGGTAATTTTGAAAAACAAATAGCCAGTTTCAAAAGCATTCATTGTTGACATTTCCCAAGGACTGTTATCACAGCTGAGCACATTATTAAATCTTGGCTGAGTTACAAAAGATCCCAAACCAATTATCTCAACAGGGGACTGAGCTCACATTTTGATTGAATGTTTTAAGAGACTATTAAATTATTAGTTGCCTTTGACATGGTTACTGAATAGAAATTTGCTTATTTTTACAAAAGATTGTCCACTTGATGGCATTCAATATCTTGAGCTTCATGAAGGTTTTTTTCAGTATCAAGTATGTAGGAGTGAGAGTCCTCTTAGATTGTTAGAAGATTTTTTTTCATGTACACTAGACTCCTGAGGTCTGCCGGTAATGGCTATTGCATGAGCGGCTACAGTGATGGCATGGGGTGTTTTTGTGAGAATGGGGATGTGGGGTGGCATGAGGCATATGAGGGCATGGAAGTGACAAGTGGAGTGTGAGACAGGATGTGGGATGGGTTAAGGGTGTTAAGGGGCGAGGAGTGGAGGTTCTAAGAGCTTTATGTACAAATTGACTAAAGTTTCAAAGAACCAAGGTGAACCTTTTCTGCCTGTTTTGGCACTCACCAACTTCCATGGCTGCCACCAAACAGCCTCTGGAGGTAACGAGCCATGTCCCTGCTCTCTTGGAGTGAAAATCATGCATGTGGGCGTCGTTTCCATGGAGATGGTTCTGCTGAATTGGGAGATTTGCTGACCCCAGCTTCCGGCATCAAAAATCCACCCCAAGGTCTAAATAAGCCTTTAAAACACCCTTATTAGCTTAATGTTTCTTAAATACTGTGGATGTTGGAAATCTCAAATCAAACAGAAAGTGCTGGAAATATTCAGCAGGTATTGCAGGATCTGCGGAGAGAGAGAGAGAAAAACAGAGTTATGTTTCGAGTGGAATATAACTCTTCCTCAGAACTGACTCAAAATATCAACTCTGTTTCTTACTCCACCCTGCTCATGCATGGGTAGCTTTGTTGTCTCCTCAGTCCCCAACCGCCCCCCACCCCTCCAAATACACCTTCAGGAAATTGGCCTGGTTGGGGGGTGGGATGCTGCTAAAAACTGGCATTTCAACTTCAGCTGCGCAAAATTATGGATCTTCCCATTCACCTCCCTGCTCGCCCACATTGAAACCTAAAAATTCAGCTCATTTTCTCTAAATGTTTCAACAGCACTTCCTGTGAATCCTTCTTTTCTGTCATCTGTTATTAACAGAACAGTTTACTTGAAGATTAATAATTACCCCATTTGTAACAGCTGTAACTACTTTCAGGATTTAATACAATCGTGGATAACTGCATACTGCATATTAGACATGAACAAGTGGTTTTCAGACTACAGCAACTAGGCTACTTACTTATAACTAAATAATGATATGGAACACAAAAATAAAGCAAGCGCAAGATCTATATAAAGAGCCGTACAAGAAAAACTACATAATGAAGTTAATTATGCTACATAGTAATCTCTTTGAATGGAATACGAGTATCTCTTCAGTTTTGTTAGCTCTGGTCACTGACTGTACAGTTGGTATGCCATCTGTTAATATCTTTTATGCTGGAGTATTGTGTCACTGATGCTGGGAACAAGAGTCTTTTGCTTGATCAGATAATGAAATTTTATTTAGGTGGCAAACCTCAACTTTCAATATGTTATAAATGCATTTCCTTGTTTGCTTTTTTTGACATAGTCTTTCAAACTCACCATCCTCATTGATCTCTAAAATTGCCATCCCTCATGCATTGGGCAGGATTTTCCCTCGGCCTGTAGGACCCAATGACATGACAAAATGGCAGACCCAAGCCTACATTTGCCAGGAGCCAGACGAGGGGAGCTATGTTCCCAGAAGTGGCCTCCTGATTAGCCACCTCCGTGTTCACCTTCCAACTGAGGATAGCAGGTGGGCTCCCAATGTTGTCAGGCCAATCACAGGGCTGGGAGCTTTTGGGCCTTGGTAGCCCTAATGGGCAACAATGAGGTAGGCCTCATTGAGGGCATCTCAAAATGGAGCCCCCTTCAGAGAAGTAAAAGTAATTAAATATTTTAGAGAATAGAAGGTGACCTGCCCCACAGAAGAGAGGGGAAAGCTCTCTAAGGGAAGCAGAGGTGCTGTGGGGTGGAATTTCCTTTTTCCTGATTTGATACTAGGGTATGTACTCTCCGTCACTAATGGCCTCCTGGTCTGCTGCAAGGAAACCACCTCTATTGAACTGACAGCATCCATGCAGCAGGAGGGCGACATGCCGCTCCAGAAGAGGGCCTGAAAAATCTCCCCTAATTTAGAGCCTTAATTATTTAAATTAGCCACCCACCTCCATGGAGCAGGAACTGATCCACTTCTGAGAATCCTTACAAGCCACAGGGATGTGTTGGAGAGCCAGCCCAATATTTTCCCAGCTCCACCTCCAACCCCATTTCTACTGGACTGGGAAAACTCTGCCCTTGATCTCAAAATCTTGGCCCTCATTCATGAATCCTACTGTTGTCGCTTCTCTCCCTACTTTGCAACCTCCTACTGCCTGAAGTTTTAGTATTCCTATTCTTGCAGATCTGCATTCTTCCATCTGCTTTTGCACCTTGCATAGGAGAGCCATTGTCACCTTTGCTGAATCATCTGGAATTCATCCTAATAGCCATTCCAACCACCAAGCTCACTCTTCATTTTCAAAAGCTTATTAAAAAGCCGACTCAACCATGTCTTTGCCATTTTCCCTATGATTCAGTGATAGCGCTCTTGCCTCTTAAATCGGAGGATTGTGGGTTCAAGTCCTTTGAGAGAGACTGGAGCTCATAATCTAGACTGGCATGTCATTGCATGACTAAAGTAATGTTGCACATCAGAAACCACACCTTCTCCTTCGGGTGAACTTAAATCAGCCTACATCACCAAAATGGATTGTCTGTTCAATATTTCATTGGTTTTTGCATGCAAATTGGTTCCTGTGTTTCTGCTATTTGAACAGTCACTACACTTTAAGAATAGTTGGTTAGCTGTAAGGTGCTTTGGAACAGTCTGAGGTCCTAAAAGGAACTATATAAATCTTTGAGGAATAATTTGTAGGTTAATTGCGTAGAAATTTTAATTCAGGCAATCATATAGATTAATTCCAACACACTATGCACTCTTTGTTTAAGATCCTTTGATAATTTGAACTGTAAAGATTCATCTGTAGTACTTTATAGACAATCAATTTCATTAAAATTAAAGCAGTTATAGCCTAAATTATGCAGCCCTCAGAAATCATGTTTCATTACATTTGTGCAAATTCAGAAGCCCACAGATGCCTCAAAACTTATCCAGATGGCAACTGCTATGAAACAGGAAGGAGGACGTTTGAATTTTTTTGTTAAACCACAGGCAGAATGCTGCCATTATATTTTCACTTTTTTGATCACAAATTTGCACATGTGCAAAGCATAGTACTGAGTGGTGTCGGAAAGAAACCACAGCTTGGAAGCTGAATTAAACTTAAACCATGTAAAGGGAGTGTTTCCTAAGTTCCGTATACAAGTATAAGCATCTCACTACAAACTGAAGTACAGGTTATTAATGTCGAGTGCCTAGATTATTCAACACATTGCTTTTGGGATCAGAATTTGAATAAATCAAATCAGTGCCAATCAAAACAAAAACTAACAAAAATGCTGAAAATACAAGTCAACATCTTAGGTTAGGCTGATTGACCATGCTAAATTGACCATAGGGTCAGGAGGATTAGCAGGGTAAATATGTGGGGTTACGGGAA
Organism: Mustelus asterias; assembly: GCF_964213995.1. NCBI lineage: Eukaryota > Metazoa > Chordata > Chondrichthyes > Carcharhiniformes > Triakidae > Mustelus > Mustelus asterias. The sequence goes on from NC_135802.1 coordinate 105,513,498, forward strand.
TGGGGTCTGGGTGGGATTGTGGTCAGTGCAGACTCAATGGGCCAAATGGCCTCTTTCTGCACTGTAGGGATTCTATGGTCTGAAAAAGAAAGACAAGTCCATGTTTCAGATGGAACATTTTATCAAGTAGTTCTTTTTAAATTGTGCAAAGTGTTGAGTTTAATTGTGACTTGTTCGACAAAACATCATCACTACAGTAATATAAAGCAAAATACTGCAGATGCTGGAAATCCAAAATAAAAACAGAAAATGCTGGATAAACTCAGCAGGTCAGGCATCATCAGTGAAGAGAGAACAGAATTAATGTCTCAAGTCTGTATGCCCAGCTGTGAGAGTCATATGGATTTGAAATGTTAACACTCTTTCTCTCTCCATAGATGCTGCCAGACCTGCTGAGTCAATTAGATTTTATCATTATTACAACATTTAAAAGAAAGAAAGACTTTTATTTATTTGTTCCCTGAGTGCACCCATTAATTTTCTGATCTGCAGAATTTCGACCGATCATTTATTGCTTTTTCTTGGCCATTGCTGGTAAAATGTAAGGTGGGATATTCACTACCAATTGCAATTAGAATACACAGGCACAAGCAGAGTCCTGGTATATTGAAGTGCAAACTGCAATCATATCTGGCCAGATACATTAAAAAGCAAGTCCAGTAGCAGGACAGGATAGCCGTCTGGTCAGGATTCTCTGCATAAACCGCTGTTTAAGAAGGGAGGGAGGCAGCAGACGGGAAATTATAGGCCGATTAGCCTGACTTCGGTCATTGGCAAGATTTTAGAGTTCATTGTTAAAGATGAGATCGCAGAGTACTTAGAAGTGTATGATAAAGTAGGACTGAATCAGCATGGCTTTGTCAAGGGGAGGTCATGTCTGACAAATCTGTTAGTGTTCTTTGAGGAGGTAACAAAGGAGTTAGATAAAGGAGAACCGGTGGACATGATTTATTTAGATTTCCAGAAGGCCTTTGACAAGGTGCCGCATAGGAGACTGTTAAATACATTAAGCACCCATGGTGTTAAGAGTAAAATCCTGGCATGGATAGAGGATTGGCTAACTGGCAGAAGGCAGAGTGGGGGAATAAAGGGATCTTTTTCAGGATTGCAGCTGGTGACTAGTGGTGTGTCTCAGGGGTCAGTGCTGGGCCCACAACTTTTCACAATATACATTAATGATTTGGAAGAAGGAACTGAAGGCACTATTGCTAAGTTTGCAGATGATACAAAGGTCTGTAGAGGGACAGGTAGTATTGAGGAAGCAAGGGGGCTGCAGAAGGACTTTGCCAGGTTAGGAGAGTGGGCAAAGAACTGGTAGATGGAATACAATGTAGAAAATTGTGAGGCTATGCACTTTGGAAGGAGGAATGGAAGCATAGACTATTTTTTAAATGGGAAAATGCTTAGGTCATGAGGGATCTGGGAGTCATTGTACAAGATTCTCTTAAGGTTAACATACAGGTTCAGTCGACAGTTAGGAAGGCAAATGCAATGTCGAGAGGGTTAGAATACAAGAGCAGGGATGTACTTCTGAGGCTGTATAAGGCTCTGGTCAGACCCCATTTGGAGTATTGTGAGCAGCTTTGGGCCCCATAACTAAGGAAGGATGTGCTGGCCTTGGAAAGAGTCCAGAGGAGGTTCACAAGAATGATCCCTGGAATGAAGAGCTTGTCGTATGAGGAACAGTTGAGGACACTGAGTCTGTACTCATTGGAGTTTAGAAGGATGAGGGGGTATCTTATTGAAACTTACAGGATACTGCAAGGCCCTGATAGAGTGGACGTGGTGAAGATGTTTCCACTAGTAGGAAAAACTAGAACCAAAGGGCACAACCTCAGGCAAAAGTGATGGTCCTTTTAAAACAGAGATGAGGTAGAATTTCTTCAGCCAGAGAGTGCTGAATCTGTGGAACTCTTTGCTGCAGCAGGCTGTGGAGGCCAGGTCATCGAATGTCTTTAAGATAGAGATAGATAGGTTCTTGATTAATAAGGGGATCAGGGGTTATGGGGGAAAAAAGGGGATGAGAAAAATATCAGCCATGATTGAATGGCGGAACAGACTTGATGGGCCAAGTGGCCTACTTCTGCTCCTATGTCTTATGGCTCAAAAAGAAACAGTTGTTTAATGTCTGGACTGTTCTGTTTCCTTGAGCCTTTTTATATTAGCCAGTCCACTTTTCTGAATTTCCTCACCAGTATGGCACAGATGCAATGTTCCCTTGATCTTATGTTTGCTGTGTGAAGCTGGCTTGTTGCATTGCATTGTCCCTTTAAGTTTGACCATGCATGTGCACATCTTAAAAGGAAGGTTGTTTGTAGGTGACCAGTGTGTTCCCCGTGTGGCACACTTCTGATTGCTATACATCCACATACCGTGAAGCTGAGTGTGAACATTGAGGTGAAGTCGCATGGGATCAGAGGTGAGCTGGTAAGGTGCATACAGAACTGGCTCTGTCATAGAAGACAGAGAAGGTAGCAGTGGAAGGGTGCATTTCTGAATGGAGGGCTGTGACTAGTGGCATTCCCCAGGGATCAGTGCTGGGACCTTTGCTGTTTGTAATATATATAAATGATTTGGAGGAAAATGTAACTGGTTTGAGTAGTAAGTTTGTGGACGACACAAGGTTGGTGGAATTGCGGATAGCGATGAGGATCATCAGAGGATACAGCAAGTTATAGATCAGTTGGAGAACTTGGGCAGAGGGATGGCAGATGGAGTTTAATCAAGACAAATGTGACGGAATGAGTTTGGAAGGTCTAATACAGATGGGAAGTATACAACAAATGGCAGAACTCTTAAGAGTATTGATAGGCAGAAGGATCTGGGTGTACAGGTACACAGGTCACTGAAAGTGGCAACCAGGTGGAGAAGGTAGTCAAGAAGGCATATGGCATGCTTGCCTTCATCAGCCAGGGTACTGAGTTTAAAAATTGGCAAGTTATGTTGCAGCTTTATAGAACCTTAGTTAGGCCGCACTTGGAATATAGTGTTCAATTCTGGTCGCCACACTGCCAGAAGGATATGGAAGTTTGGAGAGGGTACAGAAAGATTTACCAGGATGTTCCCTGGTATGGAGAGCATTAGCTATGAGAAGAGGTTGGAGAAACTTAGTTCGTTCTCACTGGAACGACGGAGGTTGAGGGGCGAACTGATAGAAGTCTATAAGATTATGAGGGGAATGGACAGAGTGGATAGACAGAAGCTTTTTCCCAAAGTGGAAGAGTCAATAACTAGGGGGCATAGGTTTAGGGTGCGAGAGGCAAGGTACGAGGCAAGTCTTTTTACACAGAGGGTGGTGGGTGCCTGGAACTCGCTGCCAAGGGAGGTAGTGGAACCAGATATGATAGTGACTTTTAAGGGGCGTCTTGACAATACATGAATAGGATGGGAATAAAGGGATATGGTCCCCAGAAGGGTAGGGGGTTTAGTTCAGATGGGTAGTATGGTCGGTGCAGACTTAGAGGGCCAAAAGGCCTGTTCTTGTGCTGTAATTTTCTTTGTTCTTTGTTGTACAGATGCCTTAAGTGGGGACTGAAGACTAAGGCATAAAACTGGCAATACTAATTGTTTCTCAACTGCCAAGTTAAAATTTGCAAAAACACATTGTACTCCACTCTTAAATGGAATTGTGGAGAAAATGTAGCCCATTAACTGATCGTATTTCAGATGCTAATTGGATAATTCAACTTTATTTAAACAACAGTCGTATTCGCTACAATAAATAGCTGGTTGGCACTTATAGTCCTGTTTAGAGTATTATCCTGCTCCCATTAAAATTTAGTCATCTGTACTAATTTATTTTGTGTGAAAATGCAATTTCTGGTTTTAAGACTTGCCATGGCATTATCTTTCCTAGATCCTTCATTCCTTAGGATATTTTAAATGCCACATGTAACATAAGAACTAAAATGGTAAAACAATAAAAACAATTATTTAGAGCTTAAGTTCATGGCTAATTTCCTTGTTTATCTTTATTTATGTATTTTCTCATTTCCTCACGCACAGGCACAACTTTCAGCTATTTGATGTTTCAAAGGGTCCAGACTTCAACTGTAGCTACAGGAGAATTCAGATTTCAATTAGGGCTTCCCTTGGGAATCAGAGTTGGTGGTGGCAAGTTTCTTCAAATAAGCCCAAATAAGAGCTCTGTAGCTGGATATGTATAAGCTGCAATTTTGCCTGTGTTTCATTCTTTGTGTGATCCTCATTCTCTAAAACCTACAAATGTGCCCTTAAGAATACCATATCTTCAAAAAAAAGGAGCTCTAGTTACAGCTACAGTACAGCTTTAAAGAGCTATTGGGAAGACCAGAGCAAGCTTCAATAAGTTATTTTGTTCTAGAAGACCAAAGCAATGCAGATACGATTTTATTTTAGAGACACAACAATAACATCATGGAGCCAATTGAAAGGACAGGCCTTCAAAGCAACCTCCTAAAAGTAATGGCCTCTCCTTCTGATTGCATTATTGGGAGAGACCTTCATTTAAGTAAATGTGGAGACCACATTAAACCTTGTGCATAATATTCACATGAACTCAGACCTAGTGGTGGATGTAAAGTTAGTGTGACCTTGTGCGCAGTTTCATTTTCGGGGCCCTTGATAATTAATCTCTAATTGTCAATAACAAATGTTGATTAAGTAACAGGGAAACATTCCTGCACTATTATCAGATACTCTACAAGGAAAGGACATATTGTCCCATCAATCATTTCCCTTTGTTTCTAGAGAAGTGATTGGATACTACATACCTGATTTTATAGTTACTTTAAAGAACATGTCTTGTAAATCAAAGAACTGTTAGAAGGGTGAATTGTATATCACTCCATAAATCTTTTCCACAAATCCCATGCTGAACAAATTCACTTGAAAGAAAACAAAAATGTTTTTCCTCTAATTTGTGATTCGTTGGGATTTTATGAAATGAATATTGAAATGGTTTATTTGATTTTGTGGAATTCTTAGTTAGTAGACATTTTGCTTAATTTTAAATCCATCGGAATCAATTCGCTGCGATGTAAGTTCACTCAGAGTGTTGAACCCTAGTCAAAGCTGCAGTTAGTGCCAAATGAACCTGTTCATACATTTTTGACACAGATCTTTTTCAATTGAATTGTAGTGTAACCGCTATGTGATACAGTGACTGAAATATTTTAAATTGTTTATTCAGCTAAGGAGTGTTGAACAAGGATTGTTAATATTGCACAGTTAAATATTAAATCGAGGGTAATTAATGTTTCTTTATGTAGTGTAATTACGGTTATAATTAATATCAATTGCACTCTCAAAAAATGAGGATCGTAAGAGTTCCAACATCCCCTGGGGATTTGTTGTATTTTTGATAAATTAGTTGCTTTATTTGGAACTGTGAACTTTTAAATTCAAATCAAGTTTTCTAAGGTGCACATTTATATGTCCATTATGTATATTATCGTGAATGTTTGTCAGTTTCTTCCCAGATACTCCATATATTTTTATACAGGATCATGTTGTATGCAATGAGATATCGGGTCAAGTTTCTTAATCTCATTTCATACACTCTATGATCGCTTTGCGTTCAAAATCATTAGGATCTGGATAGAATAAACTGGGAGAAACTGTTCCTGCTCATAAAAGGATCAAGAAGGAGAGGCCACAGATTTTAAGTGATTTGTAAAAGAAACAAATGTGATATGAGAAAAAACTTTTTCATAGCGAGTGACTCGGGTCTGGAATGCTCTGCTTGGAAATGTGCTGGAGGCAGCTTGAATCGAGGCTTTCAAGAGGGCATTAAATGATTATTTGAATTGAAACTACGGGTATGGGGAAAAGGCAGGGGAATGACACTAAGTCAGCTTGTTTGCAGAGGTGTTACTGTCTCCTTCTGTGTCATAAGAATTCTGTAAAGCTGCATTCAGTGACTTTGACCGTTTGTGTGAAATTGGATTATTGAAATTTTTTTCAATCAGGTTCTTGGTGCTTAACGCTGAACACTGACTTCTAGTTATCTGCTCCTACTACTTCTTGGACTGAGTGTCTGGAAGAACTGCTGACCCTCTGCAGATACAGGACATCTCTCATCCTTTATCTACCCAGGAGACCTCCAGTACTCTGTCCAAAAACCTTGGAGCCCACTGTTTCCAAGATTGTGCCATTCTTCACTGATTTCCAACACATTTTCACTTCCTGCATGACTTCCAGCAGTGCTGCCACTACGTATGCACCTCCCATTTTAAAAGGTGCAGGCTTGCTTTAAGTGGTGCTAGGAAGTTACTATGTTGGGCCCCATGCTGATGCATGCAGCCAAGGAACAGTTAGCACTGGCTGCACACACCCCAAGCATTGTAATGAATAGGCAGCACAAAGCTGGCATATTTCCTGTTTTTCAATAAACCAGCACAGATTAATCATGCATTGCAATCTCTGTGGCTTTTTGGGGGGCTCTGAAATTTAGCCCCTTTCTGTTTTGCTTTCTTACATGTTCTTACAAGAAGGATGGAAGGTGAAAGGCTGTTTCCCCTGGCTGGAAACTCTGAAACTGAGAGGGTCACAATCTTGGGATAAGGGATCTTCATTTAGGCCTGAAATGAGGAGAAAATAGGATTGTAAATCTCATGCATATTTTACCCTAGGATGTCAATGCTTGGTCGTTGAGCATTTTAAGACAGAGCTCATTAGGTTCCTAGAAAATAAGAGAATTGAGGGAATAGGGCAGGAAAATTGATGTGAGGTAGAAAATGAGCCATAATCATATTGAATGATGGAGTGGACTTGAGGGGCTATATGGCCTATTCCTGCTTCTATTTCTTATGTTCTTATAATAGGAAATGCCTGTCTTATTTTAAATTTGTTGGATGCTAGTGAACTTGTTCAATGTATATGGAGCTTTCCTTGTTGACCTCCCTAATGAATAGTTACAAATGAAACCCATGACACCTAGCTAGTGCTTCCTTTTTATAAAATGTTAATAATTAATAGCAAGAGCTAAAATGCTGCTTTTGGATAACTGGTTCTGAATTTTCAGCCCTCCTGATTGTTGAATTATATATAACATATATATATATATATATATATATATACAACATAAATGATGCCTTAAAATTATGTTGTGCCTTTAATTTAGAAAAAAGCATTCCAGCATGCCAGTATATTTTAAAGTGGATTGAGCTTGAGGGAGTAGGGAGGGGGGGAGGAGAGGAGTCAGCAAGGGCAGAGCTAATGCGCGAGTGGAACTTAATATGTGACTAGCATGGGCATATTTTTAACAAGTTGGGACTATGTAGCGGTTAGAGGATATGTGGTCATTAAGGAACGTGTTGGAGAAATCAGGCCAAACCTCATCTCGCCTCATAATTTGTTTCGTTCATCTTCAAATAAATGGTGGCTTCATGTTCATGTGACTCAAATCTTTGGTCCAGAGCTCAAGGTGCAGTTATTGTTGCATCCCTAGGTTACAATATTGTACAAGTGGATAAGGTAGTGTGAATCAGCTCTCAATAGTATAAGTTCAACAGTATGAATTAAGGGAGCAATGGTACTACAGAACCAGAGGTTATCTATGGCAGACCAGGATTTGTATCAATTTTCTTACTTCCTTGTTTTCTTCCTCTTCTTGTGCTGTTAATTGTCTCCTGAGGAATTCCCTTCTTGCATCCTTGTTCAAAAACCACTTGAAAGTCATTGCGTGGGGGTGTAACATGGTGCTGTTCGATTATTTCCCTCAAAGATATCTTTTCTTTTTTTTCCTCTTCCATCTTTGGAAAGATGCTTGGTTTTAGACTAGGAATGAATCATGTCACAATATCCAGCTTTGCAACCACCTTTAACCAGAAGTGCCAAGTGGATGATCCATTTCGATTTCCTCCTGAGGTCCCCAACACCACAAATGCAAATTTGATTCATTCCAGCTAAAATAAAGAGATTACTGAAGGCACCAGATAACCAAAGGCTATGAGCCTTGACAATATTCTGGCAATAGTACTGAAGACTTGTACCCAGGACTAGCCGCACCCCTAACAAGCTGTTACAGCACAGCTAAAGCACTAGCATCTATCCAACAATATGGAAAGTTGCCCAGGTATATCCTGTGCAAAAAAAGTCTGAAAATCCAACCCTGGCCAATTATTGCTCCATCAGCCCACTCTCAATCATCAGCAAAGTGTTATCAAGTGCTATCAAGCAGCACTTACTCAGCAATAACCTGCTCACTGTCGCTCAGTTTGGGTGCTGCCAGGGCCACTCAGCTCCTGATGTCTTTACAGCCTTGACCCAAACATGGAAAAATAAAATGAACTTTAGAGATGAGGTGAGACCGACTGCCTTGACATCAAGGCAGCATTTTACTGAGAGCGGTATCAAGAAGCCCCAGAAAAATGGAATCAATGCGAGTTGGGACAGTAGGGGAGGGAAATCCCCAATAGCTAATCATACCTAGCACTAAGGAACACATTTGTGGTTGCTGGTGATCAATCATTTCAGTCCCAGGACATCGCTACAGGAGTTCCTCAGGGTGATGTCCAAGCCCAACCATCTTCAACTGCTTCATTAATGACATTTCCTCCATCAAAAGGTCAGAAGTGGGGACGTTCATTGGTTGCACATCACTGTATCTCCCACTATCAACATCCAGGGGGTTAGCATTGAAACTGAACTGGCCCAGTCCTATAAATACTGTGGTTACAAGAGTAAATCAGAGGCTGGTAATTCTGCAGGGAGTAAATCACTTCCTGACTCACCAAAACCTGTCCACCATCTACAAGGCACAAGTCAGGAATGTGATGGAATATTCTCCACTTGCCTGGATGAGTGCAGCTCTGACAAAACTCAAGAAGTTCAACACCATCCAGAAGAAAGCAACCCCCATGATTGGCACCTCATCCTGCACCTTAAACATTCACTCCTTCCACCTCCAATGCAGTGACAGTGTGCACCATCTATAAGGTAAAGTTTATTTATTAGTCACAAGTAAAGCTTATATTAACACTGCAATGAAGTTACTGTGAAATTCCCCTCGTTGCCACACTCCGGCACCTGTTCGGGTTACTGTACCTAACCAGCACGTCTTTCAGACTGTGGGAGGAAACCGGAGCAACCAGAGGAAACCCACGCAGACACACGAAGAACGTGCAAACTCCACAAAGACAGTAACCCAAGGCGGGAATCAAACCCGGATCCCTGGTGCTATGGGGCAGCAGTGCTAACCACTGTGCCACCCAAGATGCATTGCAGCAACTCACCAAGGCTCCTTTGTTAGTGCCTTCGAAGCCAGCGACCTCTGCTGCCTCAAAGGACAAGGGCAGCAGATGTTTGGGAACACCACCACTTGCAAGTTCCCTTCCAAGCCACTCACCATCCTTCACTGTCACTGGGTCAAACTCCTGGAACTCCCTCCCTAGGAGCACTGTGTACCTATGCTACATAGACTGCAATGGTGCAAGAAGGCATTTCAGCAATAGCTTCTCAAGGACAATTGGGAATGGGCAATAAATGCTGGCCTAGTCGGCGTCACATAAATGAATAAAACAAAAAGTATTATATACTGATGTTTCCAGTGTGCAAAGCCTGCTGTGCCACCTCGCTTAAGTCCCCACCACATCCCAGAATCTATTCCATTGCATATTTTAGCTTTTTCCCCCTTCAGCTGCTGTGTCACAGTCAACTGTAATGGGTTCAATCTGCTCAAAATTAAACACTTTGGGTCAAAATTGTGAACTGGTTGGTTACTAAAAATCTACAGTTGCACTCCAAATAGAACATTCCCAAGTTAAGTAAAATTTTATTATATACAGTCTATATCATGATAGTATTTTGTGTCTGGCTCCAAGTTCTAAGATGTAGCTTTGGTTAACAAAATGTCCTGTATGAATACATGCTTGTTGTACAGCTGCATTCAGTCTCTCATGAGAAATGCTGCAATAATTTGTGCAAGTTTTGTTCTCATTCAGATTATTGTTAACCACAAGAATTCATTCATCTTGTGCTTTAATTTCACACAGATCTATGTGGTAATCTAATATGTGAAAGGGATGTGGTTAACCCTTGAAGAAAAGGGACCCAAAGACGAGATTCTCAAAATAATGCTGAGATAGCAAAGCATACATATTTTCAGGACACTTTGACCAGAAAATATACACCAGAATTTGTGAAAAAATTGGGGGAGGATGGGGAACAACAGCTTTGATATAACATTAAATATAAGAGGTTGTAATCAGAGGATAGATGAATGAGTCAAGCCACCCTAGCATGAAAAGCAAGAATGGGATAATCTAACACTGATAATGGAACAATTATGGCATTTATGGTACACTACCTGTGTTCCTGAGAGGAGAGGAAAGAAAGACTTTAATTTATATAGCATCATTCACCTCAGCACGTTTGCACATAACCAGCTCCTACAAATGGTAACATGATAATGGTCAGGTAATCTCTTCCTGTTTATTGAGGGATAAATATTCATCAGGAGGCCTGGGATAACTCCCCTATTCTTCCCAAATAGTGTTATGGGATTATTTATTTAAGGCTGATGGTGTGACAGCTCATTTGAAAGACGCCCAATCGTTGGGGCCTGTCAGCCCAAACCCAGTAATTCCCAACCCTATTTACCTTTCTTTAAAAGCACTCGGCCATTAAGGCACTCTTTCCTTGGAACTACAGCCTCAGCAACAGCTAGGGCTGGCAGGAGTGCTGCTGAGCTGGTGGTCCTCTGGTCCAGCAGGTCTTGGGGCAGGCCATCATCCTTAACTGGCCCCCATTGGCAGTATGCCTCCCCGAGCCCTGCCTCCAGTTGAAGAAAGGTTGCCTCCTGCTTTAGGCTCCGGCAGTGAAACTTCTGCCACTTCTACAAAATTCAGCCCAATGGCTCTGAGAATTACAGGGAGAAAGAGTGAGGGAACAGGCAGAGGGAATCCAGGTTCTGATGAAAGATGATCCACCTGAAACCATAACTCTGATTCTCTCTCCACCGATGCTGACAGGACAGCTGAGTATTTTTAGCATTTCCTGGTCTTATTTCAGATTTCCAGCATTCGAGTTTTTTGGTTTAGTATTTTTTTTGTTGTTGTCATTTTTAGAATCAACTTCCTGGTCAAAACCAGGCAGATTCAGAGGTTGTCTGATGGGTATACCTACAGCATTAGACAATAGTCAAGAACATAGAGGAGGAAGATAGAATGTGACTGGCTCGTATTTGTGCTGGAGCAGAGATACAGGCCGGGATTCTCCCCCCAAAAACAAAAGTGCCCAGCAAACGAGAGATTTTCCCACCCATTTTTTGGGTGTACTTACCTGAACGAATCTCCGGCACTCTGGCTTATCAAATTCCTCCCCTTATATAAAAGACTAATTTGACCGACGTGAAACATTTTTCCATTCTACATTAAATAAGAATAGTTTCTGTATTATGGAAACAGCTGCTAAGTCTCATGTCCTATGGTTCATGAAAGCCCTTTCTGCATAAGATCATCCTTTTGAGCAGGCCACAGTCCAAATATTGTTTTTTTTTATTATGTCAACTTTAATGCAATCCTACAATCTTGTGTGAAAAGAAGGAAATAGTTTTGATGAGATAGTAGTTTACGTTTGAGTGGGGCTTTCTATGAGGTCACCTGTATACATTTTGTGTGGATAGAGGTCAGCGGCTAAGGAAATGCCCATTTTCAGACATAGAACTGTAGCTATGTCCCGCAGATAAGCTGTTAGCCCTTCAACTTTCATAAATTAGTCTGATGAGTTGTCCAAGGGAAATTTAGAATCCCTTCAAATTTAAAATAAGGCCTCCTGCTATGATTCTCATTTTGGAAGGAGGAAGTCTAAATTTAAAAATTACCAATGCATTCATTAGAGACAAATTCTGCTTTATTTTATATTTGCTTTCACAATTAATGTACAGAAAGGGTCAAAACTTAAAATATATTCAATATGGAATAGGAATGTTCTTTCTGTCTGATTAGTTTATGTACTAAATCTTTTCTCAAATTTTTGTTCATAATGTAATTTGATTTTTAATTGTAATTTTATATTTTCCTTAATTGAGATTATTTTCACTGCTGTACTGAATGTTTTTTATTACTACGACCATTTCGAACAACCTTAGAATTATCCTGTAACATCATAGAATCTCTACAGTGCAGGAGGCCATTCATTGAGCCTGCACCGATAACAATCCCACCCAGGCCCTATTCCCATAACCCCATGTATTTACCCTTCAAATCCCCCTGACATCAAGGGGCAATTTAGCAAGGCTAATCAACCTAACTTGCACATCTTTGGAGTGTGGGAGGGAACCCATGCCGACATGGGGAGAACGAAAACTCACATACCTCACACTTTTAAAAAATTCATTCTTTGGACATGGGCGTCACTGGCTGTCCAGCATTTATTGCCCATCCCTAGTTGCTGTTGGAGGGCAGTTGAGAGTCAACCACATTGCTGTGGCTCTGAAGTCACATGTAGGCCAGACCGGGTAAGGACAGCAAATTTCCTTCCCTTAGGAAAGTTAGTGAACCAGATGGGTTTTTCCGACAATCGACAATGGTTTCATGGTCATCAGTAGATTCCTAATTCCAAATTTTTTTTATTGAATTCGAATTCCACCATCTCCCCTGGCGGGATTCGAATCCGGGTCTCCAGAACATTAGCTGAGTTTCTGGATTAACAATCTAGCAATAATACCACTAGGTCATCACCTCCCATTGTAGACAGTTTTCCCGACAAAATATGAAGTTAGGTTTTACATCCTTTAAATTGTCTTCCACATCCATCTAATATCGAATGGTTTTAAACTATGAACTGGATGGAAAAGCAGAACCATAAAAAATCTCCAGAATACAATGAAATCCTCTGGGAAGAATTGCGAAGCGCTGAAGCTATAATTGCATATAATGTGACAGGGTATATGTAAGAGATAAGGACAGGAGTAGGGCATATGACTCTCAGGTCTGCTGCACCATTCAATAATATCATGGCTGATCTTCTATTTCCACTTTCCAACTCTATCCCCATTTCACTTGATACCCTTAGTGTTTAAAAATCTATCAATTTCTGTCTGGCACCCCCTTACCTACCCTTCCAGTTACATCTTCAAAAAACTAATAGATGTGTTGAACATGATTTCTCTTTCATTAGACTATATTGACCCTGCCTAATCAAAGTATGCTTTTCTGAGTGTCCTGTTACCATGTCTTTAATAGTAGATTCTACCATTTGAACTTTAACTGATGTTAGGCAAACCTTTATTTATATTCTTTCAAGGGATGAGAGCATTGCTGGCTAGGCCAGCATTTACTGTGCATTCCTAGTTGCCTTGGAGAAGCTTTTAGACCAATTAATCTCTCCAATATTTTTTCTTTACTAATATTAATTACTTTAAATTCTTCATTCTCATTAGCTCCTTGGTTTCTCACTATTTTCAATATGTTTTTCTGTCTTCGACTGTGAAGACAGAAAATATTTATTTAATGTCTCTGCATTTACTTATTTCCCCATTATGATTTATCCAGTCACTTCCTTTCAGGGACCCACATGTACTTTTGCTATTCCCTTCATCTTTCAAAACTCTTGCACAATTTTTTATAATCTTTTTATATTTCTTGCTAGTTTATTCTCATGTTCTGCTAACTCTCTGTTTATCAATTTCTTGGTTATTCTTTGCTGATTTCTCAATCTTTCAGGCTTTACACTTTTTGTCAACATTGTAAAGTTCTTTTAATTGTTACTGTCCTTAACTTCTCTAATTAGCCATGGCTACAACTTTTCCTGTAGAATTTTTATTCCTTCAGGGAATGTACAACACTAACTTCTGCTGCTGTGAATGCATACTTGGTACACAGTGCAGTCTTCAGCAAGTGTAAAATTGTTCCCAATGCCTTTCCAGTCGGCAACCTTTGCTTGATTTTAAGATGGTTTAATCAGGAACTGGTAGTGAAACAGGCTGAGAAAGTGAACTGATACCTCATGCCTCATTTCTACTGCAGCCTGGACCTAAGAAAGCTTTGAAAGAAAAACAACTACGTCTACAGAGCGGTTAAAGCCCGCACACAGAACATTTGCCACAATCCATAAAAAGCAGACCATGAACATAAACAAAATATATGAATAATATACAAGCAAAATACACAATGCTATTTTCTCCCTGAGCATATTAAAGCTTTGGGAATTTCATTCACTGAATTTCCTCATTATATATCTTCATTATTTACTGAATTATCAGAAGCACGTTTTGCAGAGATACAGTTGCTAAATTATAAGTAAACATGATACAAGAACTTGCAATTTGTTAAAGACTGCACAGATTTAAAATTGAATAATTTGAACTTTATTGTTAGCCTGTGTCAAACCAACCTGTTTGTTTTAATGCACAGTAAGGAGTCTAACAACACCAGGTTAAAGTCCAACAGGTTTGTTTGGTAGCAAACGCCACCAGCTTTCGGAGCGCTGCTCCTTCGTCAGATGGAGTGGAAATCTACTCTCAAACAGGGCACAGAGACACAAAAAGATGCAGCCAGCTGATGTTCTGGCTGGAATGATATGGCTGTTCACGCTGGCGGGATTTTCCCATCCTGTTGCAGTGAATGGAGATTTGGCTGGGCACCAAATTCTCTGACCTCGCTCCAGTGGGAGCATGGCGTGAACAGCCGGTAAGATTGTGCCTTCTGACACTGCAAATGTGCTGGAAGTGCTACTGCTAGTATTACGGCACAAATTCACTCCTTTCACTAGCAGCTGGCAATTAAGCAGCCGTTATCAGAACCGCCGGCCCATTAAGGATGGCAGCCTACCTCTTCAAACTGCAGGCCCAATCAAAGGATCAGCAGCTTATCAGCCTTGTGAGAGTCACTGATGCTGAGGCTGCAGGGAGAATAAGGCACCCACAAAAAGCCAGAGAACATTTTTTTAAAATGCTGTGGGGTCTGGCAGGCAATCCCTGGTGATTGAACCCTGTAGTCAGAACTTTGCGGGGGGGGGGGGGGGGGGGGGCGACCATTATTGCCCTCCCCTGTGGGCCAATGCCCACTGTTAAATAAGGGCACCCTGATAAGACACTGGGAGGCTGCCACAATGTATTTGGTGGTCTCCCCTTACAGCGGGGGAGAGCCGCGCTGTCATTGGTTTACTTGCTTCTCTGGATTCTCTCCCTATACCTCCTGCCACACATTCCGTCACTGAATGGCTGGTAAAATTCTGGTGGTTAATTTTGTCTCTCTCTCCACACATGCTGCAGAAAATTAGGAATTAGTATTTTACCTTTTTGCAATTGTTTTATAAAATGTACATTGCTTTATGTCAAGTTTTTTTTTAAATACCAGGGCTTTCCTAATTATAAACCAGCTTTAGATAAATAGCCATGGTTTCAAAATCACCTTCCTTAAATCCTGATCCTTTAATATAAATTTTTGAAGTGACATTGATGTCCAACACTGTTACTGGCACTTTTTTAAGTAAAGGATCTAGCTTAGTACAATGACAACAAAATGCAAAAGTGATCCAACTCATCATGGTCCAGAATAATAGGTTGGGGTTTGGGGTGATTCTCCCAAAAGTGCTGAATTGGTGGGAAAACGGTTCTAGATCACGACTGTTTTGTCAGTGCAGCTTCAGACCTGAATCTCCCCACTCTGTGCACTGCAGAGGTAACAATGCTGAATATCATTAAAAACCCAGGGGGCGGGCGGGGCCTATTCGCACCAGAGTTTGACAGTTTTGGAACTCTGTGCAAGCGCAGTGGCCCCGATCTGTCAGTCTTCCCGTTTGCTGGCCAGCTCAATCGCTGGCCAGCCCGGGACCCCCACAGTGCTGCCCCCCCACCCCCTCCCCCCATGGCCCGATCGCAGCCTCCACAACAATTCCCAGGCCAGCCCTGACCCCCCCCC
Source organism: Mustelus asterias (assembly GCF_964213995.1). Classification (NCBI taxonomy): domain Eukaryota; kingdom Metazoa; phylum Chordata; class Chondrichthyes; order Carcharhiniformes; family Triakidae; genus Mustelus; species Mustelus asterias. Next base: position 105,529,343 of record NC_135802.1, read on the forward strand.
CCCCGGCCAGCCCCGGAGCACCCTGATGTCCAGCCCACCACCTCCAGCAGTGGCGATATCCCTCCCCCCCCCCCCCCCCAGCAGACCATCCCACCAATCGCCCCGAGCCCTGCCCCCCCTTGGCACTATCTGATGCCTGGTGGGCAGTGCCAATGTGTCCCCTGGGCATGGGCACTTTGCCCCTTGGGCAGTGCTGGGGGCACAGGCTGGCACTGCCAGGGTGCCCATGTCCAGGGGGCACCACCCTCCTACCCAACCCCCTGGGGAGCCCCGATTGCCTCCCTTCATTCCAGCGGGATCTCCCACTAGTTGCCCGAACGTGGGGAGCTACTCTAAACCCCGCCGGAATGAAGTACTCCTGGTGTGGTGGGAGATTCAATCGGGCCCGATAAGTTCCCGATAATGAAATGCAAAACATATTTTAAAAAGATTCAAATCATTTACCTGTCTTCTCGCCGGTTTCCAGCGTGGTCTGGACTCCAACTGTTCTCCGACTCTGGGAGATGCGCATGTTCCCAGCGCGTGCGCAAATCCCGGAAAAAGGCCGACGACATTATTCTTTCAACCTGACCCGCCAGAAAAGTTGCGGGTCACGATGGGAGAATCGGGCCCTGCATTCCCTCTCTTGCCATTCTCACATTTGCCACTGGGAGATTCTGCCCCTAGCCACATTTTTTCCTCCCACAGAGGAGAGAAATTGGACGATTAGTCATATAGAATATCTTGCAATATCTTCGTGGTCATCTTGTGGCATAAGAAGAGACCTGAGCTGCATCAACTGAGAAGTACTGTATGGCACAGTTTGAGTCCCACCCCAGGACTTGATGGCCAAGGAAGGTGCGTTTATAACATGGTCAAACAGGTTGAGTATCAACCTGCAAATCTTTCTTACACACGCAGGGGTAAGATTGGGAGAGATTCTTGATCATCCATGTGTTGGAAAGAAATTTGGGTCCTCCGCCATGACTATCCATAGCTCCAGCCTACAACATGCATGGAAAAGTGCATGTTACCCCAGCAACTCAGATACCCTGGATGGGATTCTCCGGCCATTCACGTAAGCGGAATTCTCTGGTCCCGCTACAGAGAACAGAGATTTGGCTGAGCGCCAAATTCTCTGTCCCCTCTGGCAGTGCCGCTGGGGCATGAATGGCCAGAGAATTCTGGCCTCTGTGAACTGTAACACATTATCACCATGTGACACACAGCACTAAAAAGAAAATCATAAAAGCCTTTATAAAATTAAAAGAAAGAGACAACTTTGTTCTTAAAATTTCTGTGAGATCCGTACTTTAGAAAAGATTTTGCCAACAAAATTAATTTTATTCTTCAAGCTTCAGAGTAGGGAACATTATCAACAATAAAATCTATAACCAGGCAAACTTCAGGTGCACTGATCTGTAATCTGCATCAAGTGCACTCATAAGTTAAACCCAGAAAAGATTTGGTATGAATGTTAGCAACACGTTGTAATTTTTATTTTGTTGTATTTAAGTTTATTAATGTGCATTTTATATTTTCTGTTCAAGGTAATTGTACGAGGTGGAGGACACATATTGCCATATGATCAACCTGAAAGGGCATTTGACATGATTGACCGTTTCATCTCCAAAAATGGACAATTCCTCTGAACTGTTTGATGGAATTAGGTCACTCTCTTTTCTTAGCTTATTATATCTTATACTTTGATATCTCTTCTAAAATGTGAACGCATGTGGAATTTCCCTTGAATATCCCCATAGACATTTTGTGGCATGAGAAGAGATCTGAACTACATCAATATTCTGATGAAAGGTCATCAATCTGAAACATTAACTTTGCTCCTCTCACTATGGCCTTACCTGCTGAACATTTTCAATACTTTCTGCTTTTTAATTTGGATTTTCAGTTTCCACTCTACTTAATTTCAGATTTCCAGCTTCTGTGTTATTTTGCTTTTGGAAAGGTATCAAAAATGTTGTGTGACTTGGTGTAATTTTTAATCTCAATTCTTGCAAGATACAAAATGTGAATGAAGAAATAAATGCCTTAATGTTGTTGATTTATCATTGTTCGTCATTTCCCAGTTTTGTGCACCAAATGTTCCAACCTCCTCTGCCCAACAGCCATTGTCTTAAAAACATCAGTGAACATTTCCTCAAGGGGGGAAAATCAAGTAGACTTTGAATAAACAATTTTCGCATTTACAATGAAGTATGCAGTTTTTTTTTGGAGTTATACGTAACATTTTCTCTCTGGGGGTGGCTACATATTTGAGGATCAATCACTTTAACCCCTGGTGATCTAAAATGTCTGCCCTGAATATTCATTTAAAAAACTGGTAGCCAAAATGAAAGGAAACAGTAAGAAGATGAGGAGAAAATGACTGTTGAAAAAAGGGTTCAAACCACTTACCGATGAGCAGGGCTGTATTTTACTCAAATAAAGGAATGTTGAAGATGCTTAATAACTATCTTGTCTGGGTTTTTATAGAGAAAATTAAAAATTGAACTGTAGGCGAGCTGAACAAACCATTACTGGAGACAAATATTCAATTTAAATTAGGACCAAAAGTAGGAAAGCCACCAGGCCAAGATCGAATTCCCAGACTACTGAAAGCAATTGAGAGCCGACAGCACTAATTTTCCAAAACTGTTCAGAAACATGAATTGTGAAAAAAGGACTAGAGAATATCAAGTATAGATTCCCTATTAAAATAAATGGAATGGCATAAAGCAGGGAATTATACACAAGTTAGGGCTGGAATTTTAGCACTCACCTGGGCAGGAAATGGAGATAGAAGGGCAATGAATTTCACACCACTGGCCTGCATGCTGGTTCTCTGGCTCAATCCACCAGCCAGACCATTTCCCCAGAGGCGGGTTTTGGTGGGTGGGGGAAGAGGGCAGGTCTACTCACCTGCAAACAATAGATTGCCAACTAACCCAATTAAAGGCATATTAAGGTCTGTTAATGAACACTGACTGGAATTTTCTAGTTGGTCTCCAGGTTTCCAAAAGTGATGGGGACTGCTCAGCTGAATGGAGGCAACCTCCTGGTGACAGGCAGGCAGGGGTGAAGGACAGCACTCCAGATAAGCTTTGAGGCACTTCCTGCCTGCCTAGGTGCAGCTGCAGACACAAGCTGCCCTATGGAGGGGGTTCCACTTCCTCACTCCAACAAGGCCATTTTTGATTTAAAGTTGAAAAGGTTACTTACTTACCATGGCATCCTGCAGGTATTTCCAAGCTAGAAAGCCTCTGATTTGTCCTCCATCTTGAGAGTGCATCCAGCATCCTTAATTAGATGACATGCCTGCCCTCTGCCATTAATTAGCCATTCTGAGGGCAACCACATTGAGTGACTGTTTCCAATTCAGTGTAGGATTTGACCCCAATTTAGACCTGATGGGGAAGTTCAGAATCCCTCAGGTAGATTCCTGCAATTAGTTTTCTGTGTTTGGTTAAACATCTATAATTCAAAACATGGGTTGAAATCAGTCAACATGGGCTAATTACGGACATATAACAGTGGGGTGGTAAAGAGATGGTCATGCTCGGCCAGTTGAATTTTTCAAGGAAATGAATGGAGCTCATTTTTGCTTTTAATGATGGACACAATTGAATGATAACTAATGGATTGCCAATTTTATACCCCACCCAAATTTAGTTGCGGTGGAAATCAGGAAAATTGGGAGCCATGTAAAATGTTATTCCAATATACCAGTTATTTTTCAGACATATCTGTGTCTCTGCAGCCATTACTTAGTCAATCACAACCCACCAACAGTGTATGAGCCGGCTCTCTGAACAAGCAGTTCACCTAGTACTATTCTCTCGCCTTCTCCCCGTAACCCGGCACTTTCTTCCTTTTCAGACAAGAGTCTAATTCCCTTTTGAATGCTTTGATTGAACCTGCCACCACCACACTCTCAGAGGGCGCATTCCAGACCTTAGCCACTCGCTGGGTAAATAAAGGTTCATGTGCTTTTCCTTCTTTTGTCAATTATTTTAAATTTATGCCCTCTTGTTATCTTTTCACAAGTGGGAGTAATTTCTCCCTTTCTACTCTGTCCAGATCCCTCTTTACTTTGAACACCTCTATCAAATATCAGCCTTATTTTCTCCAGGAAAACAATCCCATTGATTCATCATCCCTGGAACCATTCTTGTGAATTTTCTCTCCACTTTCTCCAATGCCTTTACATCCTCCCTAAAATGTGATGCCCAGAACTGAACATAATACTCCAGTAGAGGCCAAAATAGTGTCTTACAAAGGTTCAACATAATCTCTTTGATCTTGTACTCTATACCCCATTAATCAAGCCGAGAATACTGTATGTTTAACTACTCTCCCAACCTGTCCAGCTACCTTCAATGACTTATGCACATACACATGCTGATCCCTCTGCTCCTGCACCTTCTTTAGAATTGTATCCTTTATTTTATATTGTCTCTTCATGTTCTTCCCACCAAAATGAACCACTTCACATTTTTCCACATTGAACATCATCTGCCACCTGTCTGCCCTTTCCATCAACATCTATATCCTTTTGGATTTCTACACTGGCCTTTTCCGAGTTCACAATGTTTCCAAAATTAGTAATCTCCAGATTACTCCCACACACAAAGAAGTATAGAAATATAATAGCAGATTAAAGGAATGCCCAAGAATATGGGGATAGATGGATAGCACAAGAATAGGGAATAGTAAGTCAATAAATCAGACCAGAGTAAGGGAGAAAGAAATAAAGCCTAAATCACTTGTATCATCCACAAACGTTAATATTGTTCTCTATACATCAAGATCTAGGTTGTGAAGAACAAGGATCGCAGCACTGACCCCTGGGGAACTCCACTACAAACCTAGCTCCAGCCTGAAAAACATCCATTCACCACTATTCGCTATTTCCTGTCACTCAACCAATTTCATGTTGCTTCTGTCCTTTTTATTCCATGTGCCACAACTTTGCTCACAAGTCTGTTGTGTGGCACTGTATCAAATGCCTTTTGGAAGTCAAAGCACTGCTCTCATCAACCTCTTCAAAAAACTCCCAACAAGTTAGTTAAACAGCATTTTCTCTTAAGAAATCAATGCTGGCTTTCTTTAATAAATCCACATTTTTCCAGTAGACTCTTAATTTTGTCCCGAATTCCTGTTTTTTTAGAAGTTTCTCCACTGCCGAAGTTAAACTGACTGACCATAGTTGCTGAGCTTAGCTTTACACTCTGTTTTGAAAAATAGTGTAACATTTGTAATTCTCCAGTCCTCAGGCAGCACTGAGCATAAGGAACTGAAACTTATGACCTCCACAATATCCATCCTCACTTCCTTAAGTATCCTTGGAAACATTTCACCCAGACCTGATGGTGCCTTGTCAACTTTAAGTATGATGTGGAGATGCCGGCGTTGGACTGGGGTAAACACAGTAAGAAGTTTAACAACACCAGGTTAAAGTCCAACAGGTTTATTTGGTAGCAAAAGCCACACAAGCTTTCGGAGCTCCAAGCCCCTTCTTCAGGTGAGACTCACCTGAATAAAATTTAAAATATTATGATCAAACCAGGTTCCATTCTAGGGTCTGAATTGTCCAGTAATAACATCAGCTGGGATCATAACACACTTACTAGGCCTCACATCGTTCCATATCCAAGCTACTGGGGTCATTTTGAGATAGAACCAGGTTTTACATTAAACATAAGTTATCTAGATCAGAGCTAATAACCATTCTGAAAAATTTTTTGATTTATCTTGGATCCAATTAGCTTACATGGGAATTACTTTCCAACAGAGTTTTACTTTGTCCCGCAGGGAGACAAGCCATTCTGTGAGCTAATTCTGCGGGCTTTCCTCAGGCCTAACATTTGAGAATTGGTTCATAGGTTCATAGTCACTAATAATCATAAAATGCTGTTCCCTCTGTGGTATGAGTACAACAGCAATTGAGGGGAGGGTGATTAGATAATCTGCCCCTTAGAATTGTCAGGTTTATTTGAGGCAAATCTTTCAAGGATTTGAATTTTACCTTCTTATTTTTAGAAAGTTAAGTCCATTTCTATTTATTTTTGGAAATATTTTGCATTAAATGTGTGAAATGTATGACCTTGTTAACCACAACCGTTCTAGGCATTTACAGAATATTTTGGGTTTCTACCAACTGCAGTACACAGGTCCCCCTCCCTCAGGCCCCCTCTTTACCTCCTCAAGTTTCTCCTTTCCCCACGTACCCCACTAACAAAAGAACCCCCCTTTTCCTTTTTTCCCCCACCACACAAATACACCCCTGTCCACCACTCCACACAAAAAAAAAGACTAACATGAGTAAAAATGGAAAAGCTCCATGGGACAAGACAACAAGCCACAATACAAGGGCAAGGCATCATAAGGGGCAACAATGGTTGGATGTGAGCGAAACAAAAAGTGGCAGGACAAGAAGGAAAAGGGGAAATGTCCTCTCTCTGTCTGACCCCAAAAACCTAATGTTTCTGTTAGTTGTTAGATCTTATGGTCACTTAAATTAGGTTGAGGAAAACTAGTGACTGGCCTGTGCACTATAGGAGACCAAACATACTTTTCTCAGCAGAAACCAGAGGGTTAATGTCCCTGGCTCGAGGCTGCTGATATTTTAACTCCTCCCTCAAAGACGGGCAATTTTTTTTTGCATGTTTTGCTGGTAATACTACTACTCCCTCTGAGAGGGTCAAGCTCGTCTGTGCAAGCAGACTAACTCTAAGTTTCCATTAAATTCTCAGTTGAGAAACTATAGTTTTCTTTCCTGGAAAAAGAAACCCAAATAATTTCAAACTTATTCTGTGCTGACCTTTCAATATTCCTTTTTCTCTCACCTGTTTCCAGTTAAGGCGCTGCTGCTGCTGTGCGTTTTCAATGTCTCGTTCTTTATCTCTGTTCCATCAGCTTGTGCTGTCTAATGAATAGCTGTAATGGAGAGTGTTATTATCCCATGAGTGGTGTTACCAATTCATTAGTCATCACCTTGTTCCTTAGTTTGCATCTGTGAATATTTCGGTCTAAGAACAGTTTCACTTTTTGGTGCATAATTTGTCTTAAATGCGGTGTGTTTGGAGTTTCTTTCAACAGGGTTTTCACCAAGAAACCTTTAGTTCCTCAACTTTGGTTGAATTGATTGTGGTGTCCATGTGTGATCTGTACTATCACTAAGTTTCATCCCTTCAACCTTGTGTTGGCAACATAATACTGCTCTTGAAAGACACATCCTTGTCCTGCCTAAGTTTATAATCAAATCTTTCCATTTTATTTTCAAGTCCCCTGGCTTAGAATCTCTTCATTTTGAATGGTTCATCTCATGTTTATTCTTACCGGTGGTCACTTTCTTTGAGTTTAGTTTTCCCTTTCAATAGATTAATTTATTTTTAGGTTAATTGCTGCTTTGTTGTTATTTGCTTTATCTTTTTACTTCCAGGTTATTCAAAAATATAATTCTGTGCATTGATAAGTTTCTGACAACTTAGGCTCAAGTTATGCAGCAATGCCTATTTTTTAATTGCATGTTGCATTTTAATAGCAACAACAATTCTAAAAATTCTGCAAGGAGTGGGTAATTTTAATGTCCCTCTCCCCCCAAAATGGGCACAGGAATTATGATGCTGGATTAACACAGACCTGTTGTTTCTGATAAAAGCAAACCGGCAGCTTTGTACTGTCTGCTATTTAACATGATTCTTATCTTGGCCTCAATTCCACTTTCCTGCCCTTCAACCCATTACTAATTAAAAATCTATTTCCTCTTTAAATTTACTCAGTGTCCCGGCATCCCCCACACGCTGGGTAGTTTATTCCACAGATTCATGACCCTTTGAGAGAAGTAATTTCTCCGCATCTCTGTTTTAAATCTGCTACCCTTAAACCTATAACCTCTCATTCTAGTTTGCCCCACAAGAGGAAACATTCTCTCAATTTTTACTTTGTCAATCACTTTATTATCTTATATACCTCAATTAGATCGCCACATTCTTCTAAACTCTAGACGTTTCCTCATATGATAAACTCCTCATATGATAAACTCCTCATCTCTGGGATCAATCTAGTGAACCATCTCTGAACTATCTCCAATGCAACAACTTCCCTTCTCAGGTAAGGAGATCAAAGCTGTACACAATTCTCCAGGTGCAGTCTCACCAATGCTTTGTACAGTTGCAGCAACATTTCACTACTTTTATATTCTATTTCTTTAGCAATAATTGCCAAAATTCCAATTGCCTTCCTCATTACTTGCTGTACCTGCATACTAATTTTCATACACAAGGACACCCAGATCCCTCTGCACCGAAGCACTCTGAAGTTTCTCTCCATTTAGCTAATAAATTGCCTTTCTATTTTTCTGACCAAAATGGATAACCTCACACTTATCCACGTTAAACTCCATCTGCCAAATATTGGCCCATTTAATAGCCTATCCATATCCATTTGTAAATTTCTTATCTCCTCATTGCAACTTACTCTCCCACCTATTTTAGTGTCATCTGCAAATTTGGCTATAGTACCTACAATCCCTGCATCCAAGTCATTAGTATAGATTATAAATAGTTAGTGCATGACAACTGAACCCTATGGCACCCCACTAGTTACATCTTGCCAACCTGAAAAAGACCCATTTATCATGACTCTCTGCTTTCTGTTGGTTAGCCAGTCCTCTATCCAAGTTAAAAATTACCCCTAACCCCATGTAATCTTATCTTGTGTATTAATCTTTTGCATGGCACCTTATCAAATGCCTTTTGGAAGTCCAGATAAATTACATCGACAGAATCCCCATTATCCACTTTGCTTGAAACATCTTCGAAGAACTCTAGCAAATTAGTCAAACATGATTTACCCTTCATAAAATCATGCTGATTCTGATAGATTGTTTGTCTTTCCAAATGACCTGTTATTACTTACGTAATAATGGATTCTAATAATTAAAGTTAAAGTAAAAGTTTATTTATTAGTCACAAGTAGGCTCACATTAACACTACAATGGAGTTACTGTGAAATTCCTCTAGTCGCCATAATCCAGTGCCTGTTCGGGTCACTGCACCTAACCAGCACATCTTTCAGAATGTGGGAGGAAACAGGAGCACCCGGAGGAAACCCACACAGACACGGGGAGAATGTGCAAATTCCACACAGACAGTGACCCAAGCCAGGAATTGAACCCAGGTCTTTGGCGCTGTGAAGCAGCAGTACTGACCACTGTGCTGCCCCAATTTCCCAACAACAGATGTTAAACTAATTGGTCTATAGTTTACTACTTTCTGCACCACCCCCCCCCCCCTTCTCTATTTGAATAAGGGTATTATATTTGCATTTTTCGAATCCAATGGAGCCATTCCCATATCTAGGGAATTTTGGAATATAAACAATGGATCCACTATCTATACTACCACTTCTTTTAAGATCCTAAGGTGTAGGCCATCAGGCCCTGGAGACTTGTCTGCCTTCAGTCCCAATATTTTGCTCAGTACTTTTTCCCTAGTGATGATGATTGTCTAAGTTCCTCTCTTTCCATAACCTCTACATTACCTGTTACTATTGGGGTGGTACTAGTGTCCTCCACAATGAAAATTGAGGCAACAGACTGATTTAGTGTCTCCGCTGTTTCTGTGTACCCCACCATTATCTCCCCAGTCTCATCCTTCAAGGGATCATCATTCACTTATGCTAATCTCTTCCCTTTTATATGCATATAGAAACTTTTCCTATCCTTTTTTATATTTTGCACTAGTTTTCTTTCATAATTTACCTTTGCTCTTTTTAGGACTGAAATGAGGAGACGTTTTTTCATCCAGAGAGTGGTATGCCTGTGGAATTCGCTACCACAAAAAGCAGTTGAGGCCAAAACCTTGTATGTTTTCAAGAAGCAGTTAGATTTGGCTCTTGGGACAAAGGGGATCAAAGGATATGGTGGGGACAGTGGGATTAGGCTCTTGACTTGGATGATCAGCCATGATCATAATAAATGGCGGAGCAGGCTTGACGGGCCAAATGCCTACTCTTGTTCCTATTTTTTATGTAAAATTTGTTTGGAGTGAATGCTTATTTTGTGGTGGCTTTTATTTTGCATTGTGGGCAATCCAACACTGTGATGGTCAGTAACAGGGAATGTAATGTAATGTGTTGTGATTGTGAGTATTGTTCTTTTGTGGCCACCATAATTGTCTAAAGGAGCATGTACCAGTAGAGGGCGAAAGAAAATAAAGGCATCCTAGTTCCAACATCACTTGTAATTCTGCTTCAGAATGTTTCTTACCAAAAACTTCACAGGTAAAGTGTGGTGCTGTTGGTGAATAGGGAATTGAGGTTTTGTTAATTGGTACCTGAGTTGGATGTATTGTTCATGGACAGACTGGCCTTGCCTCAACTCCTCTTCCTGCTCCTTCTCCTCAGCGGCTTGTCCTGTAGCTGCTTGTGGCATGATTGTGAGGTTGTCCAGACTACCAGAAATCTTGACACTTGCTCTGCCAAGTTCTGCACAACTCCTCTAGGGAGGTTTAAGCTGCGGAAGCATTGTTTCAGCATGCCAAAGGTCTGTCATATAAAATTTTGTATGGCAGCATGGATTTCATTGTATGCATGCTGCTCACACGTGCAAAGGTTATGCACCAGTCATCAATCACGTTGTCAACAACAGCCCTTCTCGCCCAGTCACCACCCTTTAGTTTGCTGCAGTGGCTCAAATGTAGGTGGCACGGTGGACTCCTGCAAAATGAAGACATCATGGCTGCTCCCAGGATATCATGATGTGGAGATGCCGGCGTTGGACTGGGGTAAGCACAGTAAGAAGTCTCACAACACCAGGTTAAAGTCCAACAGGTTTATTTGGTAGCAAATACCATAAGCTTTCGGAGCAATGCTCCTTCGTCAGATGGAGTGGTCTCTGTTCTCAAACAGGGCACAGACACAGAAATCAAATTACAGAATACTGATTAGAATGCAAATCTCTACAGCCAGCCAGGTCTTAAATGCACAGACAATGTGGGTGGAGGGAGCATTCAACACAGGTTAAAGAGATGTGTATTGTCTCCAGACAGTACAGCTTGTGAAATTGTGCAAGTCCAGGAGTCAAGCTGTGGGGGTTACTGATAATGTGACATAAATCCAACATCCCGGTTTAGACCGTCCTCATGTGTGCGGAACTTGGCTATCAGTTTCTGCTCAGTGACTCTGCGCTGTCGTGTGTCGTGAAGGCCACCTTGGAGAACGCTTACCTGCAGATCCAAGGCTGAATGCCCGTGACTGCTGAAGTGCTCCCCCACAGGAAGAGAACAGTCTTGCCTGGTGATTGTCGAGCGGTGTTCATTCATCCGTTGTCGTAGCGTCTACGACAACGGATGAATGAACACCGCTCAACAATCACCAGGCAAGACTGTTCTCTTCCTGTGGGGGAGCACTTCAGCAGTCACGGGCATTCAGCCTTGGATCTTCAGGTAAGCGTTCTCCAAGGCGGCCTTCACGACACACGACAGCGCAGAGTCACTGAGCAGAAACTGATAGCCAAGTTCCGCACACATGAGGACGGTCTAAACCGGGATGTTGGATTTATGTCACATTATCAGTAACCCCCACAGCTTGACTCCTGGACTTGCACAATTTCACAAGCTGTACTGTCTGGAGACAATACACATCTCTTTAACCCTGTGTTGAATGCTCCCTCCACCCACATTGTCTGTGCATTTAAGACCTGGCTGGCTGTAGAGATTTGCATTCTAATCAGTATTCTGTAATTTGATTTCTGTGTCTGTGCCCTGTTTGAGAACAGAGACCACTCCATCTGACGAAGGAGCATTGCTCCGAAAGCTTATGGTATTTGCTACCAAATAAACCTGTTGGACTTTAACCTGGTGTTGTGAGACTTCTTACCCAGGATATCAGGCATTAATGGACATGATGCACTGTGTATGATCATATATATACTGGATGTTGAGGAGGGGAATCCCTTTCAGTTGTCTGTTTGGGTTTTGGAAATGAAATCCTGTACTGACTAGCTTTCCATAGTTATGTGACTCTGCCTCTGGAGGCAGACATCTTAAGATCAGTTCAATAAGGATCTCTCACTGAATACACGCGAATGAAGATTATTGTCCTTATAATTGAAGCATGGTATCAGAGAGTGGCAAAAAATAAAATTTTGGACCCTGAAAAAGATTCAGAGGAGACACAGAGAACTCAAGAACACAAAAAGGTTCAAAATTTGCAAAATAAAACTGCTGAAAAAGACAAAGGAAATCAGAAAAAACTGCAAGTGAGACAGCTCAAAAAGGTATATAAAAATGTTTGAATCTGCAAACAAGCTGCTGAAAAGGATAAAGGCTGCAAGTAAACACTGAATGAGTAAAAAATGGCTGCAACAAATTCTCCAATCACATCTCCAGTAAAATTGGATGGTGTTGCACGGCAAACTTCACAGTTTTTCCACCTATAATGGCAAAACTATGAGCTGGAATGTACTTAACGAGCCTGAACTGATAAGTGTAGTCACACTCCTACCACTGCTGGGGAAGGATTGCTACAAAGTGTTTACCACTCTAAGTCTAACAGACAAGCAAAGAAAACAGACAACAGAGATTTTGAAAGCCTTGAATGCACATTTTGAATCCCAAGTGAAAGTTACATATAAATATTATGTATTCAACACTAAACTTCAGAGTGAAAATTAAACCATTGAACAGTATGTTATGGCAGCAATGCAGCGAGCAGAATCATGTGAATTTGGACAGGTAAAAGTGATCAAATTAAAGATGAATTGATCCTAGATGTGACCAACCTCACGGTGAAAGCAAGTCTACTGAAAGATGAGAAATTGATACTAAAGAAAGTGATAGATTTGCATCAAAATGTTGAAGTTTTGAAACATCAGGTAGAGCATATGTATGGCAGAGCAGACCAGGAGATATATTATGCTGAGAGACAGTCCAAGCAAAAAGAGCAAAGAAATTTCAGACTAAGGGCAGGATGCAAATACTGTAGTGGATAGCATGTGAAGGAAAAGGATTGTCCAGTATGGGGAAAGCAGTGTTTAACTGCAAGAAGCAAAGTCATTTTGCATCCAATTGTTTGGCCAGAAAGAGAAAAAAAAGCCTATACAGATGGCCATCGGAGAGAATTCAGCAACAAGTCTGATGAAGAACTATACATAATACAACAGGTTGAATCAGTCAATTCTGCAGGAGACAAATGGTTTGTGGAGAAGGAGAAGGAGAGTATCAAGTGAACGGGAAGTGTCAGATAGACACTGATATATCATGCAACATAATGATCTTTACAGGTTGTGTGAAGTGGCTCAACTTGGCTATCTGAAAATTAAGTCCTTGAAAGTAAGATTGAGGTTATATGATGGCACAAAACTCATATCAAGAGGACAAATTAGTCTTCAATGCAATGGCAAGAAGAAAGATCTTGAATTCTAGATAATAGATGGGGTGCAATGGCAACTCATCTCAGTTGGAGCAAATCTAAAGCTTGGATTGGTAACCCTGAAGATGCAAATAGAGAAAGAGCAACAAAAGACCCTGGAGAAAAGGCAAGAAAAGACCCTTGAGAAAGGGAGATAGAAGACCCCAGAAAGAGGAAGACAATATTCATGTAAACCAAGAGATGGTTGGCAACCACACCAGTGCAGTAAAATGCATGAGCTGAAGGTAAATTTTCTACAGGAAAATGTTCACATCAGAACTGAACTGGAAGCTTTGAAGAGCAAGATTCCAGCTGGGTATATACCATTGAAAATGCATGATAAACTTAAATCTTAAATGAACCAAGCTGTGAACAATCTGACCAAACAAGTTTCAGGAACAACACAAGAACCAGGAGGAAAGAATGACCTACAACTGCACAGTTGGCAACTCAAAGCAGGAGTTGAAAGAACTCAACCAGATATACAGGTGTAACCACAGGTATATGCACTCAATTAGTGAAGCTGTTGCTTCACAGCAATTGGCCAATCAAGCAGAAGGGATGCCACCAGTTGTACTGAGGACAGAACTACCCATCAATGCCAGAGCTCTATGAGTCCCCAACAACGATGATGGAACAAAAGTCATCAAGGACCATAGGAATGATACCCTCTGGACAAAGAACATCACAGTAAGAAGTCTCACAACACTAGGTTAAAGTCCAACAGGTTTATTTGGTAGTACAAGCCACAAGCTTTCGGAGCACTGCCTCTTTATCAGGTGACTCACCTGATGAAGGAGCAGTGCTCTGAAAGCTTGTGGCTTGTGCTACCAAATAAACCCATTGGACTTTAACCTGGTGTTGTGAGGCTTCTTACTGTGCTTACCCCAGTCCAACGCCGGCATCTCCACATCAAAGAACATCACCCAGAAGAACAGCCAATGTCAATGCACATGTATTAAGAGACCTGCATAATTTAAAGACTATGTACGCAATGCATTTGTAGAAACTGATGTGTAGAACAAACAGTTAATGCATGAGAACAGTGGGTATATGGTGGGTAACTTGGGCAGCTCACAGTTATACAGGGTCGTGCATGCAAATATGTCTTTTGTTCCCTGAGAAAAAGGGATGCTTAATCAAAAGAGAAAATGCTGGAAAATTTCAGCAGGTCTGGCAGCATCTGAAAGGAGAAAAAAGAGCTGACGTTTTGAGTCCAGATGACCCTTTGGTTCCAGCATTCGCAGTAATTTGCTTTTATGAAGGGATGTTTATCCTTTCTTTTTTATGAAGAGGGGGATATTTGGGTTTTGGAAGTGCACTCCTATACTAACTGGCTTGCCATAATCATGTGACTCTGCCATGAGCTACTCTGCCTCTGGAAGCAGACATCTTAAAATCAGTTCAATAAAGACCTCTTACTGAATACATTATTAAAGACTGCTGTCCTTATAATTGAAACATTGCCATACATTGCCATGGTTGACAGAGTACTGGCAAAGCAACACATGTCTGTAGGCAATGGTAACCCTGCACCATGAGGAAGCCGAAAATCCAAAGCCATGAGTCTGCTTCACCTGCTGCTGTCATGCAAGACAGAATGAAATGCAGTCACCTCACTTTGAAAAGAGAGCCTTAGTGATCTCATGTATATAACATTGGATGGCAAACTGTGGAATGTTGCAAAATAGCTCTAGTCTGGGAGCAGCTAGATGCATGAATGTTGTTGGTGACAGTGACTTTCACAGCCTCTGCTAATGTGCTCTTCACCCTGCCATAACTCCGTTCATTTACCATGGCTAATCCGTCCATCTTTGGACACTAAGGGGAAATTTAGCATGGTCAATCCACCTAACTTGTACATCTTTGAACTGTGGGAGGAAACCAGAGCACCCGCAGGAAACCCACGCAGACACGGGGAGAATATGCAAACTCCACAGAGACAGTAACCCAATGTCAGAATTGAACCGAGGTCTCTGGTGCTGTGAGGCAGCAGTGCTAGCCACTGTGCCATTGTGGAATTGTTCCTTGAATACTCTGGGCACTATGACATCCTGCTCCAGAGGCTCTGTTCCTTCTTCCAATCATGATGCATTCCAAGGGAACGATAACTAGTGCATCTATATCTGGGAGTAATTGATTTGTGTAGAAGCTGTGAAGTCAGGAACTCCTTCACCATTACTCCCTGTAGACGTTAGGAACATTAAAGAATTTGAGAAAGCACCAAACGTTTTAATCATCAACTAAGTTGAAAGTAATTGACGTTTCCTTTAACTATCATTGGTGGTTGGTCTTTCCGGCTGCTGAGCACATGTTCAGCTTTACCTGATTATGGACATGGGAACCCTGCATCCCGCCTATCCCCCATAACCTATCACCCCTTTGCTTACCAGGAATCTATCCACCTCTGCCTTAAAAATATTCAGAGACCTCCCACCACCTTTCAGGAAGAGAGTTCCAAACACTCACTACCCTCTGAGAGATGGCATTAATAGTTAATTTGTTGAGTTCAAAAATGGCAGCGCCGACGTTAAATCAGTGTTCCGCTGCTGTCTACAGACTTCACTGTGGACCTTGCACGAAGAACGCTCTCGTTGATACCATGTCCTGTGTAAATCGCACCAGGAATGTGTGCACAAGTCACACACGCTATTTAGACCGCCAAGGTCACTCATTACGGAAAACTGATCCAATTACTTCACCAACAATCTAAGCTGGAATACTTCACCAGACGTGGTGTCCACATCGACTTAATCTAAGTTTAACCATTGGTTGGGAACTATACTTTTGATTCTCCGTGGACTTCGCCTTTAAATTTACTTGCAAAACGCAAATACTGTCAGAGATGCTTGCTCTTTGTAGCTCCGCCCCAACACCAATCTGCTGTTTGCAGCTGTTAACCCTTAGTAAATAGACAAAGGCACGCACGATAAACCCTGAATGTATGCAGTCGGCAATGCAAAGCTTCTGCCATTAACTGTCTTCAGTCTTTGAGTTTTTGGCAAGTTTTTAAATTTACTGCATTGCATTTCACAACTTAATGTACTTAGTTAACTTTGTACAGTTTCGCAAACTAACATCACAAAATTCATGCAGATCTTTTAGGCTAAAATTCCACTTTCCAAAATCCCAAAAAATGGTTCAAAGTTCAATTTTTAAAAAAAAACTAATGAGCCCCTCTATTTTGGATAGAGTAACACTAAATTCTGAACAAATGTGAGATAGATTGTGAAATTCCAATCAGTAAAAGAACAACAAAATAAATTCCCCCTCGATGAACGGCCCTTATTAAAAGGTTGGAATGGACTCTACCATTTATATTTTGGGTTTGTTGAATGCTTCAGTTCCAATTTGGAATGTCCCAGATATCCCAGTCAAAATGAAGCCAGTGTCTGAGCCAAACCATTCACATCAGGACAGCAGTACACCATTGAATGGAATTAACTTGCCTGATTCATCAACAATGAAACCTGGCACAGAGCCAGATGTATTAGCTAACAAAGACTTGTAGACAAGTATCTTAATAACTGAGCACCATTAAATGTAATTATAACCTTTTTTTGCGTTTTCTTTTATTTCAGCCTAAACTTGAAATCAACCGACAAATGAATAAACGAATCAATTACATTTGGCTGGAATTTCTAGTGGAATTATCAAAATCTGGTAGTCCAGAAATTCCTCATTTCAGGACAGCAGCTCGGCCTGCTATTTGGCAAAACAATTTTAATGTCTGGAAGATTCTCCTGAGTCTATATCTTAATTTATAGCTTAACGATTTAACCATCCGTAACAATTTTATGGCCACAATTTCTGTCAGCGCTTTGTACATTAAATCTGACATTAACCTCGTAAGTAGAATCATTTGTTTCCGACTTGTATTAATCCGAGTGTTATAATGTATAACATTTAATCATTTCTATTTACATTTATTAGAGAAATTGCACTACTTTCTAAAGGGTAATAACAATGGATTGGAGGGAACGGTGACTGTAACAGAAACTTCCAAGAAACATCCAGACTGCGGAATTAGATCGAGGGATGGGGTTCCATCCAAAATTGCAACAATAGATCAGAGGAAATAACAGCTTGCACTATTTCCAAACATTTGAGCTAAGCTTTCGCAGAGAAAAATGTAATACGACTCTTCAGTGATTTATTCTGAAGCACGCTGCTGTACGTTTGCTGATTCCCTGAAGCCACCGGCAGTGAAAGTGTCCTGGACAATGTATCTTGATATTATACCCCTCCCACTCCCTTCTCGGCCTTTGCATAAACACATCTGCGTTTTGGCTGAAGTCTCTTGAGGGAAATGCAGGGAAGTACAAATTTCCGGCTGTTTTCTTGGCATCTGTTAGTGCATTTTCTAAATCTGCCACTGTCCAAAGTTGCTTGTTTGCGTCTTGGTACTTGTAGGATTGCGAGACTCAACAATTAGGGGCACTGTTTAGAGTACAATTCTGAAGAGACGGTAGGGATTGGGGGGGTCAATCTCTGTTGATGTTGGCCGCCAAGATTTCTCTTCACAACCGGAGGGGATTTAATTGTATTTCCAAATGCAGTCTGCAAAAGAAGTTAACTAAGTGCCTTCATCGTTTTGCATGCATGTAGTAAAGGATAAATGGACGAAGCTATCTGCTTATGTTACCATCGCTCGGTCTCTCGTCTCAATCGGCAGGCTTAAATCAGGCAAAACCCCTGCAAGGAAGAGGGAATGCAAAGGATAATAAAAGCCAAGGCAGCTGACCATTGGGATGGAAAGTTTATGGATGGTCTGGCTGATGTTTCTTTGTTTGATCTGTTCTGCTAAACCTTTCTGTCCCGAGCAATGTGACTGCCAGCATCAGAACCTCCTCTGTACAAATCGAGGTCTCCGCACAGTTCCGGAAGCCCAGCAAAATGCTGCGGACGTCCTGACTTACAGCCTAGGGGGCAACTTTATCAGCAATATCTCGGACTGCGACTTCACTCCTTTCACCAGGCTGCTTCGATTGGATTTACAGTACAATAAGATTCAGCATATTCACCCGAAAACCTTTGAGAAACTTTCGAGACTGGAGGAGCTGTACTTGGGTAATAACAGAATCTCAAGCATACCTGCCAATGTTTTTAATGATCTCCGGAAACTGAGGCTATTAAACATGAATAACAACAGTCTGAAGAAGCTGAATCAAAATGTCTTTTCACATCTAGATAATTTAATTA
Source organism: Mustelus asterias (assembly GCF_964213995.1). Taxonomy (NCBI): domain Eukaryota; kingdom Metazoa; phylum Chordata; class Chondrichthyes; order Carcharhiniformes; family Triakidae; genus Mustelus; species Mustelus asterias. The sequence continues at coordinate 105,547,937 of NC_135802.1, forward strand.
AGCTGAGACTTGACGGCAACTCTTTGGAAATCTTGCAGGATGCAGTTTTTAAACATCTGGGAAACCTGCTTTACCTGCGGTTAGAGTCGAACAAGATCCATACCATCAGCGGGAATACTTTTCTAAATTTAAGGAAGCTTACCTATTTAAACCTCGCCAGGAATAACCAGACTTCCATACACAACAGCGCCCTGTTCGTCCACCTCAGATCATTGACCATTTTGATCCTTGACGAAAATAATATCAAATATCTCGGAAACCGAGTTTTCCAAATGCTACAGAAACTCTCCAGACTGTCTCTCAGCAAGAACAGAATTTCCTACATTGCCACTGAAGCCTTTGGAGGTCTGAGTGGGCTGAAGGAGCTGCTCATCAATAGCAACTTATTGAGAGAAATCCCCAGTAAACTGTTGGATCCTTTGGAGAAGTTGGAGCAGTTAGATCTCAGCCAGAACCACATCAGCAGTGTCCATCCACAGGCATTTAAAAAGCTGGCAGCTCTCAAGGAGCTAAAGCTGAGAAGCAATCGCCTGACCTATTTACCTGGAGAAATTTTTGCGTTTAGCAACTCCCTGTATAGCCTCGATTTGAGGGATAATAACTGGACGTGCAACTGCCGGCTCAAAGGCTTAAAACGATGGATGAGCTTGGCACATGAGCAGGGAAGGCTGCTTACTGTTTTCGTTCAGTGTAATAGCCCCCCTGTTTTGTATGGAAGATATCTTGATTATTTGACAGACTCGGAGATGCAAGCTGCAGGCAGAGCCGACCTCTGTTATACTCAGAAGGCACAGTCTTTGTCAAACTTTTCCAAAGGTGCTCCAGATGACATGGCGCTGGCCGTGGGCCAAGTCGATGTTCAGTCAGATCAAGAGCGTTCCCTGGACCCAGACAGAATGCAGACTGAAAAAAACATACACCAACAAGAAATCGACCATCGGCAGAAGACACCGTTTTTGCCGACAGTGGTCTCCAGCCTACGGCCTAGAAATAAACACACCGTCTTGCAACCTAAACCAACCAAAGAAGTTACAGTCAGCTCGAGCCTTGGAAGTGTTGGAGAAGGTCCACAATCACAGACAGTGGCACGGGAGACATTGGAAGTCTTTACTCCTTACACCACTCTCCTGGTCTCATCCAAATCAGAGCGTTATTATCTCCTAAAGTCTAAGGACAAGTTGGTGCAGAAACCCCTGATAACAGATCCATGTGAGTTTAATAAGTTCTACATTACCAACCTAACAGTGGATGAAGTCACCTCATCCACAGCAACTATCAGATGGAAGGTAGCTCATCCTGGCTTCAGAAATGCTGTGCATTTTCGTGTGCTTTTTGACAGGTTTGGCCAATCCGTGACATTTCATCGCTTCATATATGTCAAGGACAGATTGGAATGGGTCACTCTGAGAGAGCTGCGGGAGGAGACTCCTTACATTGTGTGTTTGGAGAGCGTCATCTCTGACCATGTGTGCCAAGTGGCTTCCCGCGATCACTGCCTGGGCGTCCTCACCTTGCCTCTAAAGAAAGGTGCTCTTGATGTGCAGCATTTTATTTTGATTTTATCCGCTGCCAATGCTTTCCTGGTCTTCCTAGGACTCACAATCTGGATGTCCAAAGTCCTGAGGAAACTACGAAGAAAAAGAGCCCCAGTCAATGTGCGGCGAATGTACTCCACACGGCGTCCGCTGCGCTCCATGGGCTCTGGGATTTCAGCAGGAGACTGCGGAGGTTTCCAGTCCAACAGATCACGATCAGTCATGTATCAGCTCAATGAGGCTGATCTGATGGACTTCCAATCAGATCGGCTCATGGACATCAATTTAAGGAGGGAAGACATTGGGCAACGATATGCTGATTAGTGGCCACAATCAAGAAAATCATTGTAAGTGGATGGCAAACCAAAAAGAAAATCACCTGATGCCCCATTGCTAGATTGATCTGATAACTGGATCATCCAGATTGGCAGCGAAATACTCTAAACCATGCAAAAACCCAGAATTTTGTTGGAGTGCCTTGTGTTTATAGTGGAATAGCAGTAACAGTATCAACAGTGTGCTGTTAATTTTGGCTTGATAAAGAATGAACTTACATTGATAAAGTGCCTTCGGGCTGTTCCAAGGTACTTGACAGCCAATGAAAATTTTCTGAAGTGTAGTCACGGTTATAATGTTGGGGGGGCGGGGGGACGGGGGGGGGGGGGGGACGGGGGGGGGGGTTCTGCAGCACAAGGATGGCATAAATAACCAAAAATCTGTTTTTATGATGTTGGTTGTGGGGCAAGTATTAGCCCAGGACACAAGAACTCCCCAGCTTTTCTCTGAAAGGTGTAATGGGATCTTTTCCATCCACCTGAGAGGGCGATTGTGGCCTGAGTTTTAAGTTCTGATCTGAAAAAACAGCATCTCAGACAAGGTTTGGCTCCCTCACTGCTGTACTGGTCTGTCAGCCAAAGTTTATCACTCCAAACCTCTGAATTGGGGCTTAAACCCACAAATCTTCTGACTCCAAGGCAAGGGCTTGGCATTGAGTCAAGTCTGACACTTTTGAAGCAAGATTACTGCACTTTGGTTTTTCCTGCATCAAAACTAATCCATTAAACTGACACTCAGTCTGCCTAACTTTTTATTCCTTGCTATCTTTGCAGTTAATTATCATTTTTCAGAACACACTGGCACCTCTCCAGTCCGGAATGCTTGGAACAACTTATTTCTGGATTTCAGAATTTTCTGAATTATATAATGATCTCAGAATACCTAATCACAGGTGTGTGAACCAGAAGACATCACAGATATAAATAATTGTCTGAAACACAAACAGTGATAAGAACACAAGAACTAGGAGCAGGAGTGGGCCATCTGGCCCCTCAAGCCTGCTCCACCACTCAATAAGATCATGGCTGATCTTTTCGTGTACTCAGCTCCACTTACCCGCCTGTTCACCATAACCCTTAATTCCTTTACTGTTCAAAAATTTATCTATCCTTGTCTTAAAAACATTCAATGAGGTAGCTTCAACTACTTCACTGGGCAGGGAATTCCACAGATTCACAACCCTTTGTGTGAAGAAGTTCCTCCTCAACTCAGTCCTAAATCTGCTCCCCCTTATTTTGAGGCCATGCCCCCTAGTTCTAGTTTTACCTGCCAGTGGAAACAACTTCCCTGTTTCTATCTTATCTATTCCCTTCATAGTCTTTTAAATGTTTCTACAAGATCATGAGACTTATATGTTTCTATAAGACCTTGGTTTCTATAAGACCAAGATAAACCATTATAAAGCAGGAATAAAAATTGTTTAACTTATCCAAATACTGTAACTTCCATGTTTCCACTCCCAGAATATTGTACTAAATGATGCTAATGACCTCAAGAGAATGCTTGTGACCGCTTAAAATAATTGTGAACAACTGGTGTTTCCAAATAATACATTTCTGGACTGGACAGGCTACTGTGTAGTATAAAGGGTGCTTTAAAGCAACTTCAAAATTGATCATTTTAGAAAAATAATTTAGAAGGTATTCTTCTCCTGTGTAACTGGGTGGCCGTTATTATAATGTATATTTTCCCACAATTTATTTTTCAGGATTGACAACAACCAAGTGGTAAAGTAATTTTAAGTTACAAAGTGTACAATCGCTTCAATGATTCATCTTGTTTCAAAAGCAGGTCAACGAACTTGCCTTATCTGACATTTTTCTGCCTAATTAGAGGTTTTTATCCATGGAAATTGAATGAATAGTATTTTTACACATACATTAGTCGTTGTGATGTACTTTAAATGCATATACACTGTACTGCCAAATTCCCACAGAATGTGTATGTATCTATTTATCTATGTATCCATCCACATAAGTGTTTTCCAAAGATCTGTCATATTTCAAAGTATTGTAAGTATGACAAAAAGAAAATAAATAGTTTTGTGCTGTTTTCCTCTGATGTGGAACCAAACATTTGCAATCATCTTCAGATCTGTAAATTTCCTTCACCAAGTGGCAACTTAACTGATTGACCTCAGACTCTTAGAAAGACAGGGTGCAGCTTGAATAGCTGTGTTGAAGCAGCAGAAAGGATTGCAGAGCCATTTGGTCCATGATGCTTCTGCTGGTTCTTTGAAAGAGTTATACAATTATTTAGGAGTTACTATTGAATATGCTTCCACCACCTTTTCAGACCATACATTTCAATTAATAACTTGCTATGTGGTAAAGTCTCCTCAATCCATCCCCGGTTCTTTTGTTACTTATTGTAATTCCATGTCCTCTGGCTTCTGACTCTCCTGCCATTGGAAACGGTTTATTTTTATTTTCTCAATCCAAAACTCTTCTTAATTTTGAACACATCTATCAAACGGTCCTCTGATGATTTAAAGTGTTTGTAATAGCCATACAATGTTTTGGATCATTAGGGGCTTTGACAGCACACTTTTGTCTTTTCACAAGATATTGGAGCTGCTGGGAATCTGAAATAAAAATCAGAAAATACCGGAAATGCTCAGCATGTCTGTCAATGTCTGTAGAGAGAGAAACAGAGTTCATGTTTTAGGTCAATAACATTTCATCAGATGATTAGAACTTCAACCTGAAACATTGGGTGTGATTTTCCCAGCCCACTGCATTGCTCGAGTAGCGTAGTGGACCGGGAAATGGTAGCGGAAGGCCAAAAACAGGAATCACAACCAGTGTCCAGCCAGTTGTGATCATCCTGGGCATTTTTTTTCAAAGTAATCAGCCTCATGCCGGGGAACAGTGTGAGGCTGATTACAATATGCAAAGTGATTTGCATCTCTTTAGCAAACCCGGGATGCAATCGTCCGGGCTCAATTATGTTTCTGACCCTGCCAGTGGAGGTCCACACAAGTGGGGATCATGTATGGTCCACAGCAATGGGTGGGACCGGAGACCATTGAGGCCCCTGGGAGGTCGGAGTGCAGGGGTGTCCCTTGGGCAGTGCCAGCCTGACACAGTGGCAGTGCCCAGTGGGCACTGGACAGAGCCAAGGGGGGCGTGGTCCCACAAGGGACAGAGTGGAGCCAGACCAGGGAATAGGGGGAGGTAGGAGGGGAGGGAAGAGGGGGAGTCTGCATTGGGTTGTGCGGGCTGATGATGAGGCCGGGGCAAGCCATAAGGAGGCCGGCCATTGGGATGATGGGGCCCGCAACCTGGGGGGGGGGGGGGGGGGGTGCGTTCGAGGCTGGCGATTGGCTCAGGGGAGGAGGCGCATGTCAACCCATCTCCCAGTAAACTTGGAGGTCAGCGCATGCGCACTGGCTCCCTCAGCTCTCTGCTGCCGGCTTCTCAGGTGGGATTAGGCCCCGCACCAGCATAAATCCCGTGACGGCCTCTGTCTGCACAGAGTGCTGGAAATTTATTTAACTAAGCTCGCCCAAAAAACGGGCGGGATACCTCCTGTTTTCCAGCCCATTGGGCACTTACCTGTGTTTCCACCATTTTGTTTTTATTTTAGCACAGCTTCCTTGCTTTTGTATTCTACTCCTTTATTTATGAAGTCCAGGATCCCATATGCTTTTTAACAGTCTTCTCAGCTTATATGCGATAATACATTATGAGATACATAGAGTTACGTGAACATCAGCCAATGTATCATGGGCAACACCACATGGCTAGTTTCACAAAACAATTTCTGTCATTATTAATCACTTTGTGAACACATTGTATCCTTTAGATTCAAAAGGATGTTTTTCAGTATACACTTAGGATTTCTCAGGTATGTCAGAAATATGGAATATTGTGACAAATCACTGAGAGCTATTGCATTTTTATATAGTAACAGGTGCAATTTCAGTGATATGCATGTTGGTACATTGGTACTTGTCACAGGCTTGTTGCTGGCAACCACAGAAAATATTGATTTGAAGTGTGATAATACTGTGCTATTTTGATATATTTTATGTGTAAGATGGGGTTGCTTTATGCGGCAGTGTTGTGTTGCAAGAGTCAATTTGTCTGGTAAACATGCAGCAGATGCTAAGTATGCAGGCTAATAATTGATTTTAGCTAGGGATATGTTTCTTTGTAGAGTTAATGGACCTTTTGTTTATTTAGGTTTTCCTGGGATTTCAAACTAAGTATACAGTCATCTGGTTAATTGGAGGAGCTAAGTTTAGAGGGAAGAAATATTCTGTTTCATTTTAAAATAAAAGCAGTTGTTGCCTGGGCTGCCCGAAGAAACAGATGTCTCTCTGTCTCTCTTTCTAAAGTTATTCTGAAAGCTCCAAAACTGTTAACCTAAGGCAAGCAAGTGTGCCTATGTCTTGCTAACTAATTTTAAGTCTATAAGAGGAATATTGCTTTAATTGGAACTCATAGTGATAGGTTAGCAGTTAAGACTTGTATCTTGTCATGTTTAAGTATTGTTCAATTGTTAAAGGTTAACCAAATCATTTGTTATAGTTAAATGGTGTTGTTAAATAAAGTTTGTTTTGATAAAAGCTACCCAGAATCACATTTGGATTGAAATAAGTTATCCTCACACTAATGCCAAAATAGAAAATTGCTGGGGTCTCGCTTGGCTTCATAACATACCTTGGGATTTCTGATCTGGTACGCTAACAGAGGTATTTCAATAAAATGTGTAAGCATTGGATCTACATGGCTTCTGCAAATTGAATTAGTTAGCAAATGTCAGCTGAATTCCTTTTTTCAGTTTACTTATGCTGAATTTCAAAAGCTCCATAGAGTTTAAAGCCAGTTGCTTTGAATAAACTACCAAAGAAATATAGTCACTGAGAGTAACTGATTGCATTGATAATATCAAATTAACTTTTGCACCAAAATAGTTTGTCCTGAAAGTGTCAAAGAAGAAAACAACGGTAAAGTGTACATTTGTTCATGTGCTTAAATAACTGGTTAATTGTGAAAGGGGTTTCAGTCAAACAAGTTAAGTTCAGTCCAGTCAGGTTAAATATTAATTTAGTTAGTGCAGGAAATGACAGATATTTGGTGAATAATTAGTGTTTCTGTCTGCAGTTTAATTATTTGTTAGAAATATTTTGAATGAAGATTGAAAGACTTTACCGCTAACCAGTAGTTCAGATATTTTCAGCAGTTATTTAATTCTAGGATAACCTCAAAAATTGTTGCAATGTGACATTTGAAAGTTAGAAATCTGAGAAAGCTTAATCTATAAGTACTGGGTACATTTTAGATTCACAAAAAATCTCATCCTTATGTTAAGATCACTTCAATTCAATTTTATTTCAAGGCCTCAACCCATCATTATTTTTTCATTTTGCTTCAGCCGTAACACCACCCCAAGCCCTCCTTCCCCCTCCCCACCCCCCGCCCCCCACAACATCTCCATCCTTTTGATTCAAGTCTGTTATCCAATCCTTCCCTCCCTTCACCCATGATTGGTGGTTGAGTTTTCAACAGCTTCGGCCCCACACTCTGGAATTCATTTGCTAAATTCTTTCACCTTTCCACCTTCTTCATATCTTTCAAGATCATTCTTAGATGCTATCCCTTTGTACAGACTTTTGGTCCTAATATATTTGTCTTTGTATCAATGCTCATTTTTATTTAAGTATGCCTCTGCGAAAGACCTGGTAATATTTTTCTACATTGGAAGTGATATATAAATGCTATTTGGTGCATTATTGTTGGCTTGTAGAAGATTATCTTTCATTAATATCTGACCTTTTATTCAGAGAAAGTACTTGTATCTCCAGTAATCCATACTAATGTAAACATGCCATAATGACATGCTGATATTTCAAATAAGTTTCGACAATAGCAACTAATTTAAGTCCTTTCTTATATTATGATCTTTGCTGGAAATTTGAGGATATACTCACTATGGTACATTATATCGGGTATTTTGAAATCTATACTTTCTCAACTGGCTATGTCATAGGCATTAAAGGGTACAAGAGATTGGCAACAGATACAAAACAAATCAAAACTGTCTGTATCAAACTCAGCAACTGATATTTACATAGCACCTTTCATATAATGAAACGCTCCAAGGTGCCTCACAGGAGCATTATGGAATAAAGTTTGACACTGAGCCAAGTAAGATGATGTTGGCCGACTGACAGTTCACGCCCCTCTGCCACTGCCAGTGAGGACAGAGAATTTGGTATTCAGCCAAATTTCCATTCACTGCAGCGGGACCAGAGAAACCCGCTGGCATGAACAGCCAGAGATTCCCACCTATTAAGTCAGATGATGAAAAGCTTGGTGAAAGAGTTAGGTTTTAAGCAGTGTCGAAAGGAAGAAAGTGAGATAGAGAGCTGGAGAGGTATAAGGAGGAAATTTCACAGCCTGGGGTCTAGGTAACTTAAGTAATGTCACCAATGGTGGAGTAATTATAATTGGGAATGCAGAGCTGGCCAGAATTGGAGGAAAGCAGGTATCTCCGAGAATTGTGGGGCTGGACAATATTACAGAGATAGGAAGGGGCAAAGGCATGGAGGAATTTGAAAACAATGAGAATTTTAAAGTGAAGACATTGCTTCACCATGAACAAGTGTAGGTCAGTGAGTATGGGGTGAGAGGGGAACAGGACTTGCTGTGAGTTAAGAGTTTTGGGTGACCTCAAGTTTATGGAGGGTAGAATGTGGGAGACCAACCAGGAGTGTGTTGGAATAGTCGAGTAGAGGTGACAATGGGATGGATAAGGGTTTCAGCAACATGTGGGCTGAGATGGGGTGAAGTTCAATAATGTGTCAAAGGTGGAAGTAGGCTGTCTTAGTGACGGCATAAATATGAGGTCAGAAGCTTGTCGCGGAGTCAAAAGTGACACCAAGGATGCAAACAAACAGGCTTAATCTCAAACTGCTGTCAAGGAGAGGAATAGAAGTGGTGGCTGGGAAATGGAGTTTGGGGCCAGAACCAAAACAATGGTTTTAGTTATCCCAAGACTTAACTGGAGGAAATTTCTGATCCTCCGGTACTGGATGTCTGATGAGCAGTTGAATAATTTAGCATTAGTGGAGGAGTTGAGAGAGATAGTAGTGAGGTGGAATGGGGTGTCGTCAGTATACATGTGAAAACTAACACAATGGACAGGATTTTCTGGCCCGTCCGCCCCAAAACCGGAAAATCCCACCCAAGGTCAACAGACCTTTGCATGGTCCGCTCCCCCATCCGCTATGACTCCCATGGCGGGTGGGACAGGAAACTTTCCCCAGTGTCTTTAGGATGATATCGTCGAGGGGTTGCATGTAGATGGGAAATAGGAGGAACTAAGAATAAATCCTTGTTGACACTTGAGTTAATGGTGTGGGAGAAGGAAAATAAGCCATTGCAATGATACTTTAGCTACGATTTGTTTGATAGGAATGGAACCAGGTAAGAGCCCACTCAGCTGGACAATAGTGGAGAGGCCTTGGAGGAGCATGATGTAATCAGACATATCAAAGGCTGCAGACAGGTTAAGTAGGATGAGGAGGGAATGTTTACCTATGTCATAGTCACGCAGGATGTCATTTGTGACTTTGATAGCCATTTCAGCACTGACAGGGCAGAAACCTGATTGGAAGGATATAAGCATGGTGTTCTGGGAAAGATGGGAATGGATATGGAAAGCAACAACATCTGCAAGCACTTTGGAGAAGAAATGATACAGTAATTTGAAAGGAAGGTGGGATCAAGGGTTTTTTTGGGGGGGGTGATGATGACGGATCTAAAGGAGAGAGGGACAACACCTGTTTTAGTCTACTGGGAATAGGATCGAGGGAACAGGAGGTAGGCCTCATGGACAAGATGGAGAGAGACAAGAAAACTTTGAATCTGCAAAAATATTCAGTTTTGGGGGGAAACAAATGGGTAACACCTTAAAGCGCAAGTTATGTTTACAGTTCTGCCTTTCAGTGGGTCTAGTGTTGCCAACTCTCCAGGATTGGCCTGGAGTCTCCAGGAATTGAAAATCAATCTTCAGGATACTGTTTTGTTCCATTCTGGAGAAAAATCGGATCAGGACATTTAAAGAAAATGTATTTTGCCATTTTCTTTGAACTTTCGCTTTAAAATATAGAAATGTTGAAAATTAAAGAAAAGGGCTGTTTGGCTGACATTCAAGCATCATCCAATTGGGTAATGAGACTTTTTGTTTTCCAACTGGCAAAGGAAGGCAGTATATATACCACTAGGATGAATGAGTTGGCCAACTAGTGGCTGGAGTGTGAGGGCAAGTCATGCGATGAAACCTCCAGGAATACATTTAATGGCAGTTGGCAACTCTAAGTGGGTCCTTGGTGATAACCATAACAAGTTACAAGCATGGACAAGTTTGAGGGAATTAGAGTTAAGCAGTAGATGACAAGAAATATGTGAACATCTTTCAGTAAAGTTGCACAAGACACGAAGAACAGTTGCTGGATAGCAACCAAAAATAGAAGATTCAATAATTTCCCCTTTCCTAACTCAACAGCACAAAGATCTCTAACAGAGCCTTCTGCTTCTCCATCTGAGATGAATTACCGCAGCACTGGTTGGGATTCAAAACTTTTTTTTTGCATTTCTCATCTGTCTTAGCTACTCATTGAATAGACTCACTGAGCCATTAATCCTCAAAGGCTTAAGTAAATCATTGAAATTTAAAAGAACAACTTTGGATATAAATATTAGGAGAGAGGTGAATGCTTAAGTCATGAAGTGAATTTAAAATGTTTAAAAGTGCTTTCATATAAATCATATATCCTGGATGTGTTTCCCCACATTGTGAAAAAAGACCTGAATTGTTACATGGTTTGATGAGTCCCTGTGTCTCTCTTTCCCGAACATTTGCTTTCATTTTACGAGATAGACTGCACCCCCTGTGATAGCCACTGCCTGTAGGCAGATGAAACTTTATCTCTCATGTGTTATTTCCACAACATATCCAACAATATGGTGGGATATTACGCTTCAGTGTCCCGAGGAGCACACACACACGCTAATGGAGCATTGTGATACATTAGCAATGTATCATTGGCAACAAAGCTCACTGCATTTTCTCGTAACTCATTATTATAATATAATTATAAATAGATACAAAGAAACCACTCTCTAATTATATGGAGCATAATCACAGTAAGGAAATACACTTGTCCCCTACATTAGCCCTTTAACGATGAATAAAACGACATATCCAACAGAAGTTGGGTGGGGGGAAGAGATTGAGCGCTGTGAGTGCCATTCAATAGAGGGATGCAAAGGCTAAAATCGTAGGAGTTATGTGCAGCACTCTTCATACTTCTCTCTTTCACTGAAGTTCCCAGCTCTGAAATTATGTTGTGTGTTATTTCAGTGTGACCTCCTGGACTAGCTTTCATCACCTCAGGGGGTGAGAGAGGAATTTTCCAAATTTTTTTGTCCCCTTATTGGCTCTGGACTTTTTTGTTCTGTGGAGAGATTTGCCTCTTTCAGTATGCAATGGGAGGGACAAGGTTGGGATTTAAGGTATGGGGATTTAGAAGAGTTTAATCTTGATGTGTAGGGCAGTCTTGGTGAATCAGTTCATCTTTGCCTGGCTGCTATTTTCCAATATTCAAATACTGGTAGACTAAGGTCAAATACGAACAAATTAATCTGTAATTTCTTCCACTGCTATTTAACTGGAGGTCAGTACATTTATTTTTAAACATGTTTAATTCCCCTATTAAATCGGTAGAGAGAGACAAATGTCAGATAACACGTTAGTGTTCAAATGTTACTATCTCAATAAGCAACCAAGGGGCTAAAAAACTGGCCAGATGCACCAATTTGTAATTAAGGATAAAAAGTTCAACAATTTGTTTCAACTATTTGAGAATGTAAATACATGTATATCCATATTCTCTAAAGACTTTTGTAAGTAAGTTTTTTTCAGAATTTTTTTTCAAAACAATGTGCAAGTATATTTTTATTGTACGTTATTTAGTTGACAAAAATGAAAATAACTAACGGTTTAAAGCAGAAAGATGTTGAACCAGGTCAGTCATGTTTATGTGTAGTTACAGAGGAATATGAAACCAATTTACCAGAAAGGTTTCTCTGAGCAATCTTTGTAAAACAATTTAAGCAAAATGGGATTGGGATTTACGATGTAATAAAGTGAGCATGTGACATATACTTTGAGACAGCTGCCAAATTTTCCTTTTGAATTAACAACTATGGTGATAATTTTATAGATTTGTGTGAAATCGCTGTGCTACTGGATAGCACAAATTACTTCAAATTCAGCAGTTTAACTTTTTCTTGACTTTAACTTTGAGTTTTCTCAGTATTTGTTTGGAGAATGTATGTGCTATCTTTTTAAAGATGCTTTTGTTAAAAGATTTCGCTTTCCTTTGAATACATAAATTATTCCAATGAAAGCAATTTTTGACTCCAGGCAATACGTATGTACAGTTAAATTGTTTTTGTACATGGCTTTGTTCCTGTTCTTCTTTCTTCCCCAAAATGATCAATATAAAAAGTTTTAATTCTTACTTATTCCATATTCAGCAATCCCATTGATATCAATTATATTAAAGCATTTCACAATATTGCAGTGCTGGATTTATACATAGAATCACAGAGTGGTAACAAAACACAAGGAGACCATTTAGCCCTGCACATTCTCCTTTCCAGACAATAATTCCCTCTTGAATGCCTCAACTGGATCTGCCTTCATACACTCTCAGGCAACGCGTTTCAGATCCTAATCATCCATTGTGTAAAAAAGATTTCCTTCATGTTGCCATTGTTTCTTTTGGCAATTACTTCAAATCTATGCCATCTGGTTTTCAATCCTGCATCAATGGGAAAAGTCTTTCACTAACTTTGTCCAAGCCCCTCATGATTTTGAATACCTCGATCAAATCTCCTGTCAATCTTCTCTTCTTCTAGAAGAAGTCACAAACTTTCCAATTGCTAGAACCATTTTTGTGATTTTTTTCTTGCACCCTCTCTCGTTGTGTGCTAACACTGGTATTGCTGAGAACCAGAGTAGCACAGTTGCAGGTAGGCTCCGAATGTTGTGCTCATCTGGAATTCACAAGCAGAGTGAGGGTGGACTGCTGCACTCAACTTATATCTGGTCATGAATGAGACCGGTCTTATTTCCCACTGGTGTGGCACGTAATTAGGAGGGGGACCATGATTCTGGCAAGTTATGCTTTTAATCAGTATTCATGACATGCTAATACTGGAAGCTGGATTTCCTGTCATGGGTCAACAGGAAATTACACTCTCACTCAGTCCACCGTGAAAGAGGGGAGGGGAAAATTGACTTGTTTTTCTGCCTGCGGAAATCTGACTTTTAGCCTCTCTCCAAGTGTTCCTGGAAACCAGCTAATTTCATGTTGTTAGGAAGAAGATAGCATACAAAGGGGAGATGTGGTATAAAGGATTAACTGAATGGATATGCTAATTTATAAGGTACATGTTGATGTAACACTAACATAGGTACTGCAGGCAGCAGAGAGGTAGCCCTGAGGGGAGATGTGTCTTCCCTATAACAAATAGTGTAAATAAACTAGTTTTTAAGCAAATTCCTGATGCACCCACAGCTCTTTGTTCGAAGCCTGGCTTAGCAGATTATACACCAGGCATAGCAAAATAAGCTTTCAGAAAGCACTAAGTTCCCAATAGTGCTTTCTTACCTCATTTTATTATGTAATGAAATAAACTCTTAAAATACAGTGAATTAAGCTTTTTGACCTGACCTGCTGTAATGCTATATTATGAACCTTATGAAACTTTGTTACAAAGTAAGTGAAAATCGGATGACCTAGGTCAGACTCTGGGGTTGGTGCCAAGGTGAAAAGCAAGCAACATCTGCCAGCTGTATGTGCTGAACTGTCATAAATGATGAGGTCAGTATAAGCCAACTAGATTACTTGATGGTGAGGGTATTGACTCCTCAAGAGGATAAAAGAGGAAAAGTTTTGGACATTGTTCACAAAGTTTGAAGTCAAAACCCAGGATGGGACAAGACAAGAAAAGATCCAGAGTGACTCTGGGAAGAAAGAACCAGAGGCCGCTGATTGGCTTTTTGCTGATTTTCAGTTAATGCATATTAATTGAACTTAATAAATTTATTTGGATAATTAAATCATGCAGTGACCGTAGCCAGTTGGTTTCAGAGTGGTCAAGATCTGAAATGTTAACGAAATCTGACAATTGCGCCCCTTAGATGGTCTTGACCATTCTTAAATCAGATATTTGGAAGTGATTATAAAGTGACTGCTGCGGCATCCACTTAACCAGGGATAGAGGCAGGATAGGGGAAACCATGGGAGTGACAGGTTCTAACCTGTCTTGTAGTTTTGTTTTTTTGGTGGGTCATGGCTGCCATTCCATTGATGGATACAGTAATGAAGAAGGTTCAAGCTTTGACAAAGGGTCATCTGGACTCGAAATGTCAGATCTTTTCTCTCCTAACAGATGCTGCCAGACCTGCTGAGATTTTCCAGCATTTTCTCTTTTGGTTTCAGATTCCAGCATCTGCAGTAATTTGCTTTTATACTTTTATGAAGGTGATTCAAGATGACCAGAGACCTCTTGAAGGATGATTGTAGGTACATCGTCATCACAGGATAAAGCTAGAGAATGCGCAGAGAACAATGATGGGAGTACCATCGTTAGACAAGTTATGGAATAAATTAGGAGATCAAATTGATAAAGAAATGCAGGCATTTATTGCAGATTGCCTTTTGGGAGGGAGTGAGCAGATTCTGTTTGGAAAGATTGTTCAGTTCTTCAGGATAGGGTTACCACCCGACAGATTAAGTCAGTCAAAGTACTGAAACTCATCTTGGAGATTGATCTCTTCTGTGTAGAGCATGATGATGATGAGATTACAGAGTACTAAGAATGAACTTGGTAAAAAGATTAACTTAGAGGAACCAGAGAGAAGGTTGTCCGAAACCAAAAATCAACTGTCCCCTACAAAGAACAAAGAAAATTACAGCACAGGAAAAGGCCCTTCGGCCCTCCAAGCCTGCACCGACAATGCTGCCCGACTTAACTAAAACACCCTACCCTTCCGGGGACCATATCCCTCTATTCTCATCCTATTCATGTACTTGTCAAGACGCCCCTTAAAAGACACTACCGTATCCGCTTCCACTACCTCCACCGGCAATGAGTTCCAGGCACCCACTACTCTCTGTGTAAAAAATCTGCCTTGTTGGCATTATAACACCAAAGTCACGTCATTTCAAACCTGTCATGCTTTGCGACATTAGTGAACTGAAACAAGAATTAGACTAATCCAACCAGTTACATATAGGTCTAACAATAGTTTGGGTACATGTACGAAGCTCTTTGGGACATATTAATCAACCCAATCATGAGGCAGACATTGGCACTTGTCCCCTCAGGATTACGAAATTAGGTTCTCAACTCAGGAAACGGGATCTAGTGGTGTCTACGATGACTGTCCAATCCGGCTCCTTACCTGATTGGATGGGTCCTGAGAATGGCAAATCAGGCCTATATGTTAGTGAGTGGGATGATAACACCTAACAGGATGGCTATGGAGGTGGGGTTCATTCACCTTGGCCTGACAGGGGCAGTGTTGACGGGTGGCTCTGCCAATAGCTTGTCCACAACCCAAAAACTCCTGGTTAATATCTAACTGTCTCACAGGAAGTAAACTGCAAGGCAGAGCAATTGATACAAGGGTGCTTTTTCTAATTTCTCTTTTGGTTTCAGATTCCAGCATCTGCAGTAATTTGCTTTTATATAATGGGAGGTATCCTCAATGTGAAGATAGGACTTAGCCTCCACAAGGTAGTCACTTCTACTAATGCTGTCGTGGACAGCATGGTGAGGAAGAGGTCAAGTTTGTTTTTTCCTCTTATTGGTTCCCACACCACCAGCCACAGACCCAGTCCAGCAGCTATGTCCTTTAGGGCTCAGCCAGCCTGCTCTGTGATGGTGCTATTGAACTACTCTTGGTGGTGGACATTGAATTCTGTGACTCAGTATGGTCTGGGCCCTTGTCTTACCTCAGTGCTTCATCCAATGGTGTTCAACATGGAGCAGTACTGATTCATCCATGGTGTTCAACATGGAGCAGTACTGATGCCATGAGCCGATGTTGAGGACTCCAAGGACAACTCCCTCCCAACTGTTGAAAATAAAATTGTACTTCTAATACTACAAGTTTTTATAGGGGAAAGACATGTTTTCCATACATGTGGCCATTCCACCCCCTTCTTTAACTTTGGCAAGTATGTGCTTGACTTGCTGAATACTATATAATGTCCAATGTTAGGAATAGTAATTTATAACCCTTTTAATGGGTATTGGAATTAAAGTGTAGCTTTAAGTAAGCTTAATTTTGAGTTCCTGCATTTGTATGCCAAGAAAGGGCTAAAACTTGAGTTTTAGTTTCATTTTTTAAATGTTGCCTGCAAGTCTGTAGGTTGGTTTCGATGCCTGTATTGTAATGAACATTTTATGACTTTAAAGCAAATATAAGCTTTAAAAAAAAACCATGCTGTTGCTTACTAACCAGGGGCCCATACAGAAAAGCAGAAGCAGTTAGTTCTGTTGAAAGAAGATAACCCAGGGTAAGTAGCTCTCACACAAACTGCTAGAATCAGCAGGACAATGCAAAGGGACAGAAAACCAGTCCCAAACTAAAGAACCAAAAGTCCTAAAAACCAGCGAGTGGGACAGAAGAGAGTTCCAGGAAGACAGTGAAGTCAAAGGAACAAAGAACAGGAATCTAGAAAAAAGGTTCTGTTCCGTGAAGTTAAAGCAAGGAGCAGAGAAAGGGCTCTGAATTAAAAACTCAACTGCAGGAAGCCAATTTAAAGTCAGTTTGAGATACACCAGAGGTCCATGGTAACCCAAACATTGGTGTCATCTTAATATAGCCTGTGAAGCAGGCAAAGTTGGTTTGGCTGGGTATCTGAGAGATTGTGTGCAAGGTTGAATGCATGTGGAGATCCAGGGCAGAGGAATACCAGAAGACCAGGAGGAGAGGTTAAAACCCTGGAGGTGGATCCTTGGCGAAATCCAAGAGAAAGTATTTTTTGGGAGGATATTTCAAGGCGTGTTCTTTGAGAGCAGAATTCGGAAGCCCACATGTGAAAGTCCAAGTTCCAGTGAGACCAGTTGGCTTATAGTATGACAAGCATCGACAGGGAATTGATGAGAAATCCATGCAGTTTGTAATTGGTGGCATCAATCACTTGGATTCAGTGCGAGGTGTCTGACCATATTTCACCTATTGGTTTACAGGGGCTGTGTATTACTGAGAACATTAGAGTTTAAGATAGATTTTGTAACTTGTGTTATCCTTACAAATCTGTATACGTCTTCAAAGGTCCAGCAGGAGTAGTGCATTATAGTTAATTGCTTTTTGATTATAAATGTTTTATTCTTTTGCTAGAAGTTCACAATTGCAGCATCCTATTTGATCAAAAGCTGAGTTTCTGGTTTTCTATACTTATTATCATAAAGGCCACATACCACTCTGACATCACCTGCCCTTGTCCTGCCTCACTGAGGTCCATCTGGTGCTGAAACCCTCATTCATGCTTCTATCACCTTCAGGTTCAAATATGTCAATACTCTCCTGTTGGCTTCCCGTCTTCCATCCATCATAAACATCAGTTCATCCAAAACCCCTACCCTAATCTCTCACCAAGTACCACTCACCCATCACCTCAATTTACACTAATTCATGGTCCCCTAATGCCTGAAATTTTAAATTCCCATTTTTGTGACCAGATCCCTTCATGACTTTGCTCATGGTCTTGTTGAATGATATATTGTAGAGTTAATTCTTGTCTTTAGTTCTGGCTGCCGATTTCCTCAAGTTTCTCTTTTTGTATGTTATTTGATGGTGCATACATTTTGAAATTTATGTTGTTTGTGGCCTATGTGTCATAGTAAACTGTTAATGCCCTTTTCTGAAACGTTATTTGTCTGGTGGGATGTGTTGCTACTTGACCTCCACGCAAGTGTTAGCTGTAAATGTCCAAGTGGTGATTTGTTTTAACTGTAGTGTATCTTTTATCTGTGTCTGTAATCCCTGGTGTGTTCCTGTGTGTTGTTTTTATCCTTTTGCTATCAATAAAAAAAATTGAGAAAAGGGAGTAATAAAACTAGATGTGAAAGATGCAGGGGTGAAAATAAATAAGGGGGGATGGAAGATCGTATTTTGCACTGTGATTTTATTAATATTAATGAATGAAAAATGTTTTGGAGGAACAAGGAGGGAGAGATAAAAGTGAATGAGAAACATCAATAGAAGAAATAATTAGAGAGAAGAGCTGTTGTTTCCAGAAAAAAAAGAGAAGGAAAAAAAGAATAAGGGAGAAATAGTCACATAGAGCCTACTAGCTGGGATCACGGGACACAGAAAAAGCACTGAAACGGGCAGAAGAGGAGATTGTGATGTACAGAGAAGGTTGAGAACAGCTGAAAGATGCGGATATGGAGCAGAGAAGAATGCCACAAAAGGCCCAGAAGCAGGGATTGAAGAGTGGGGGGTAATGGGGTATAAGAGGTTGCAATTATAAAATTCAATAAGATGTGTTAGCAGCTGCACTGATTGTGATGCACAATTGCCCTGTGCCAAAGATAGTGACATAGGGAGCAGGCAAACATTGTGCCATCTCCAGGATTGTGGTGTGCAGCCCAGTGCTAAATATACTGCTAAATGGCTGCATGCTCAGCAGAAAACCTGGGTTTGTGTGAGGCCAGCCCCACTTAAAACCAGCCTGCATTTCTTAGAATCAGAAGTGGGTTCTGACTGGCACTGGATGTGGACGGGAGAGACTTTGAGAGGAGAAATAAAGCTGAGAAATGGAGCAGCAAGCCAGGGAAAGGGTCCAAGTTCTGCATTGCAACATTACTACAAGGAGCAGAATGGAAGAGAGAGCTCATATTTTTGCAGGAGAACATGAGGTCATTCAGACAAGCACTTGGAAGGGAATAAAAGCAGATAGCTATGGAGGTCAACACCAGGAGTCTCAGCTGAGGGTCTGGTTACAGTGCTGGAAAAGGTTCAATGACATCACATAAGTGTTGAAGGTCAGTGAATACATTGTCAAATGCCACCAACCACACCAACAAACTCTCACACTGTTCAATGTATCACAACCAGATCACTCACTCATCTGCAATCTTCAGTGATCTTGATTCATGCCTTAATTCATATGTTTCACCTCAACCCCACAAATGTACCAATGCTCCAAGTCTCACATCCACATCTCGCAGCTTCCACATAGACTGGCACATCGTCCAAACACCTTGCAACATACTCAGACAATCCTCTCTCTTGCAGGACCAAGTTGCACACAACAGGAGAGCAGAGGACCAACAGGCATAGCTACATGCCCTCGCCTCCTAACAGCAAATGGTGCTCCACATTATTGTTATGGCTATCAATGAGGCCGTGGTGACCAACATCTCTTAAACCATCCAGGTTGATGCTATGTTCCTGCCTTATGTAGATCACACTTCATCCTGTGATCTGGTGTGATGTACAAACTGCAGATGGTTTAACTATGCACCTCTTTACACCCACACCGCCCCCTTCGCTTACTCCAAACCTCCCCTTGTGCATTTGTGCTTTCAGAGATTCCAGAATTTCTACCTGATCAGGCTGGTCATGTCGATTGAGGGCAAGAAGCTCATAAAACTAATCAATTTGACACTTGCAGCCACCAGCTAAGGTACTGGCACTGTCCAAACCTTGGAAGGTCATTTAGAGACGATATCTGATAATTCACCGGCATGAGTGGGCTGCAACCAGTCAGGTAAAGCGTATAGTGCATGTGCCAGCTCCCCAGAGGGCAAAATCACAAATGAGTTCTGGTTGGTGCACAGGAAAGGGATGATGGAAATGCATAACAAAATGCTTTTTGCATTGGGTGGCCTACCACACAGCCTGTTGTTAATGTCAAGGAAAACACCACTCGATAATCACCAGGCAGGAGTGTTCTCTTCCTGTTGGGGAACACTTCAGTGGTCACGGGCATTCAGCCTCTGATCTTTGGGTAAGCGTTCTCCAAGGTGGGCTTCACGACACATGACAACGCAGAATCGCTGAGCAGAAACTGATAGCCAAGTTCCGCACACATGAGGACAGCCTCAACCGGGATCTTGGGTTCATGTCACACTATCTGTAACCTCCACAACTTGCTTGGGCTTGCAAAATCTCACTAACTGTCCTGGCTGGAGACAATACACATCTCTTTAACCTGTGCTTAACCCTCTCTCCACTCACATTGTCTGTACCTTTAAGACTTGATTACCTGTAAAGTCTCGCATTCCAACCATTATTTTGTAAATTGAGTTTGTGTCTTTATATGCCCTGTTTGCAAACAGAACTCCCACTCACCTGATGAAGGAGCAGCCTTCTGAAATAGCCTAGTAAGCACTCAGTTCAGCGGCAATTAGTGGTGGGCAACAAATGCCGTCCATGTCAGTGACACACACATCCCATGAAAGAAGAGCCAACCTTTTTAATAACCTACATTACATGAAAATTATTGAAGTGATTTGCAACTTGACTGCCAGATATCACAATTCTTACACATGAATATTTGCTACCAAATAAACCTGTTAGACTTTAACCTGGTGTTGTGAGACTTCTTACTGTGCTTACCCCAGTCCAACACCGGCATCTCCACATAATGTCAAGGAGCACAGAGGAGTCCAGCCCCAATTTGACATAGGGCTTTGCAGTGATTTGAGCCCATCCCTCCCAGTGTCGAAGTGGTGACTCCTGAACAACTTTTAGACCTAATTATAATGTGTGTAATGGCCACTATCTCACCTTCCATTTCAGCACAAGCAGAAGCTTCCCAATGTATGTCAGATCAAGGTGACAAAAAGTAAAAAGTAGGACTCTTTGCAGATGCTTTGGGGCAGAGAGTAGCAATCCGAGAAAAAAATACTTGGTTTGTGATTGGACTCCACTTTGCTTCTTCCAAACAGGTATTGATAAAAATGCTCACAAGCAAAATCAATAACTAGGCACTCTTTCTTGATCTGAGCATGATGTTGGTCCATTTGCGTTAATGCCTTAGATGCAAATGCGACTGGTTGTCCTTGCTGCATTAGGATTGCTCCAAAACCTGTCTCGCTCAAGTGTAAGTTGATAGGGATTCAGGACCGGCACATTCCTGTAAGGATGAAGGATAAGTATGGCAAGTTTTGGGAACCCAGTCAACGAGAAAAAGGAAGCATTTGTCAAAGCTAGGAGGCTGGGAACACACGAAGCAAGTGTGGAATACAAGGAAAGTAGAAAGAAACTTAAGCAAGGAGTAAGAAGAGCTAAAAGGGGTCATGAAAAAGCATTGGCCAGCAGGATTAAGGAAAATCCCAAGGCTTTTTACACATATATAAAGAGCAAGAGGGTAGCCAGGGAGAGGGTTGGCCCACTCAAGGACAAGGGAAGGAATCTATGTGTGGAGCCAGAGGAAATAGGCGAGGCATTAAATGAGTACTTTGCGTCAGTATTCACCAAAGAGAAGGACTTGGTGGATGATGAGTCTGGGAAAGGATGTGTAGATAGTTTGAGTCATGTTGAGGTCAAAAAGGAGGTATTGGGGTTCTTGAGAAACATCAAGGTAGACAAGTCTCCAGGGCCTGATGGGATATACCCCAGAATACTGAGAGGCAAGAGAGGAAATTGCTGGGGCCTTGAGAGAAATCTTTGTATCCTCACTGGCTACAGGGGAGGTCCCAGAGGATTGGAGAATAGCCAATGTTGTTCCTTTGTTTAAGAAGGGTAGCAAGAATAATCCAGGTAATTACAGGCTGGTGAGCCTTACATCAGTGGTAGGGAAATTATTGGAGAGGATTCTTCGAGACAGGATTTATTACCACTTGGAAATAAGTGGACGGATTAGTGGGAGGCAACATGGTTTTGTAAAGGGGAGGTCGTGTCTCATGAACTTGATCGAGGAAGTGACGAAGATGATTGATGAGGGTAGGGCAGTGTATGTTGTCTACATGGACTTCAGTAAGGCCTTTGACAAGGTCCCTCATGGCAGACTGGTGCAGAAGGTGAAGTCGCATGGGATCAGAGGTGAGCTGGCAAGGTGGATACAAAACTGGCTTGGTCAAAGACAGAGGGTTGTAGTAGAAGGGTGCGTTTCTGAATGGAGGGCTGTGACAAGTGGTGTTCCTCAGGGATCAGTGCTGGGACCTTTGCTGTTTGTAATATATATAAATGATTTGGAGGAAAATGTAACTGGATTGATTAGTAAGTTTGCGGACGATACAAAGGTTGGTGGATTTGCGGATAGCGATGAGGACCATCAGAGGATACAGCAGGGTATAGATCAGTTGGAGACTTGGGTGGAGAGATGGCAGATGGAGTTTAATCTGGACAAATGTGAGGTAATAAATTTTGGAAGGTCTAATACAGATAGAAAATATACAGTAAATGGCAGAATCCTTAGGAGTATTGTTAGGCAAAGGGATCTGGGTGTACAGGTACACAGGTCACTGAAAGTGGCAATGCAGGTGGAGAAGGTAGTCAAGATGGCATACGGCACGCTTGCCTTCATCGGCCGGGGTATTGAGTTTAAAAATTGGCAAGTCATGTTGATGCTTTATAGAACCTTAGTTAGGCCGCACTTGGAACATTGAACATAGAACATAGAACAGTACAGCACAGAACAGGCCCTTTGGCCCACGATGTTGTGCCGAGCTTTATCTGAAACCAAGATCAAGCTATCCCACTCCCTATCATCCTGGTGTGCTCCATGTGCCTATCCAATAACCGCTTAAATGTTCCTAAAGTGTCTGACTCCACTATCACTGCAGGCAGTCCATTCCACACCCCAACCACTCTCTGCGTAAAGAACCTACCTCTGATATCCTTCCTATATCTCCCACCATGAACCCTATAGTTATGCCCCCTTGTAATAGCTCCATCCACCCGAGGAAATAGTCTTTGAACGTTCACTCTATCTATCCCCTTCATCATTTTATAAACCTCTATTAAGTCTCCCCTCAGCCTCCTCTGCTCCAGAGAGAACAGCCCTAGCTCCCTCAACCTTTCCTCATAAGACCTACCCTCCAAACCAGGCAGCATCCTGGTAAATCTCCTCTGCACTCTTTCCAGCGCTTCCACATCCTTCTTATAGTGAGGTGACCAGAACTGCACACAATATTCCAAATGTGGTCTCACCAAGGTCCTGCAGCATAACCCCACGGCTCTTAAACTCCAACCCCCTGTTAATAAAAGCTAACACACTATAGGCCTTCTTCACAGCTCTATCCACTTGAGTGGCAACCTTTAGAGATCTGTGGATATGGACTCCAAGATCTCTCTGTTCCTCCACAGTCTTCAGAACCCTACCTTTGACCCTGTAATCCACATTTAAATTAGTCCTACCAAAATGAATCACCTCACATTTATCAGGGTTAAACTCCATTTGCCATTTTTTAGCCCAGCTTTGCATCCTATCTATGTCTCTTTGCAGCCTACAACAGCCCTACACCTCATCCACTACTCCACCAATCTTGGTGTCATCAGCAAATTTACTGATCCACCCTTCAGCCCCCTCCTCTAAGTCATTAATAAAAATCACAAAGAGCAGAGGACCAAGCACTGATCCCTGTGGCACTCCGCTAGCAACCTGCCTCCAATCCGAAAATTTTCCATCCACATAGTGTTCAATTCTGGTCGCCACACTACCAGAAGGATGTGGAGGCTTTGGAGAGGGTACAGAAAAGATTTACCAGGATGTTGCCTGGTATGGAGGGCATTAGCTATGAGGAGAGGTTGGAGAAACTTGGTTTGTTCTCACTGGAGCGACGGAGGTTGAGGGGAGACCTGATAGAAATCTACAAGATTATGAGAGGCATGGACAGAGTGGATAGTCAGAAGCTTTTTCCGAGGGTGGAAGAATCAATTACTAGGGGGCATAGGTTTAAGGTGCGAGGGGCAAGTTTTAAAAGAGATGTACGAGGCAGATTTTTTACACAGAGACTGGTGGATGCCTGGAACGCGTTGCCGGGGAGGTAGTGGAAACGGATACGGTAGTGACTTTTAAGGGATGTCTTGACAAGTACATGAATGAGATGGGAATAGAGGGATATAGAACATAGAACATAGAACATTACAGCGCAGAACAGGCCCTTCGGCCCACGATGTTGCACCGACCAGTTAAAAAAAAAAACTGTGACCCTCCAACCTAAACCAATTTCTTTTCGTCCATGAACCTATCTACGGATCTCTTAAACGCCCCCAAACTAGGCGCATTTACTACTGATGCTGGCAGGGCATTCCAATCCCTCACCACCCTCTGGGTAAAGAACCTACCCCTGACATCGGTTCTATAACTACCCCCCCTCAATTTAAAGCCATGCCCCCTCGTGCTGGATTTCTCCATCAGAGGAAAAAGGCTATCACTATCCACCCTATCTAAACCTCTAATCATCTTATATGTTTCAATAAGATCCCCTCTTAGCCGCCGCCTTTCCAGCGAAAACAATCCCAAATCCCTCAGCCTCTCCTCATAGGATCTCCCCTCCATACCAGGCAACATCCTGGTAAACCTCCTCTGCACCCTCTCCAAAGCCTCCACATCCTTCCTGTAATGTGGGGACCAGAACTGCACACAGTACTCCAAGTGCGGCCGCACCAGAGTTGTGTACAGTTGCAACATAACGCTACGACTCCTAAATTCAATCCCCCTACCAATAAACGCCAAGACACCATATGCCTTCTTAACAACCTTATCTACTTGATTCCCAGAATATGGTCCCCAGAAGCGTAGGGGGTTTTAGTTAAGTCAGGCAGCATGGTCGGTGCAGGCTTGGAGGGCTGAAGGGCCTGTTCCTGTGCTGTAATTTTCTTTGTTCTTTGTGCTTGTGTCACACTGCAAGATGATGTCACCATTGACATTATAGGACTTCAGTTGTTTGATTCTGGTGAAAGCTGTTTCTTGTTCTGTGCCCCAATACCACTGCACCTCTTTGCAGTGAGCTTGCCTAATGGTCCACACTCCGATGACAGGTTGGGCAAAGATTTTGCTAAATAGTTCACAAATCTAACAAATCATTGTACTTCTTTTTCACATCTGTTGGTCATTGGTACAACTGGATGTTCAGATGGGAAAGTTAATATGCTAAAAGAATAGTGACAAAAGTTAACTATTTTGTCTAGTTTTACCTTGGTAGTCATCCTTTAATTCAATTATAGCGATAGTTTCAAAAACAAGCTAATTGAAAACCAGGTCCTCAGCTTAATTTAGTACAAACGTTGTGGCATTATTTTGTTTACTTACAAGGTTACAGGCTTGTGGGAAAAGCCAAGTCACATCAAACTAAAATCATAAAGATAGCTGAGTTAGCACATGAACTGGATTCGTGACTTGATATTGCTTTTAATTGTTTGGATTTCCAAGTACCTGAGTCTAATTATTAGGATAAGCCAGTGGGAATGGATGCTGTGCAGAAACTGCGTATACAGGGGAGGGATCTTGGAGGCTGGGTGTTTCCTCATCGACTTGGAATCTGGTGGATACCTGGTATGCTGAATTCACGGAGGTCAGTCAACCTTCCAGCTTTCCGAAGGATCTTAGCCTGCAATTCCCAGTCACCTGTCAACCCAAACAAGAATACAATTGAGTTAAGAGCCTGCCAGTAAAAACATATTCATTACTGTTGGCCTCATCAGGAGAAAGAGTTATTGGCTGCTTCTGCTGCCTCCTTTACTGTGGTAGCCAGCCAAGATACACCGAGTGTTGTGGCTGCTTGCTGGAAATATATATCTGTCTCTGAATGTAATAAGGTCAGGAGAACTGGTCACTGGAATAGATAGCAATCCTAATATTACAGCATTAAAGCATAGAATTGAAATGCAAAATGAACCCAGATGCAATCCCTTTGAAAGAGCGGAGGAATAACTTGCTCATTTTTCTTTCCTGCCTTCCCTCACCAACATATTCAGATTCTAGCGACTTTTGCTGTGGTCTTTGCCGCCACTATCATCCTGCTGTTCGCCCCCCCCCCCCCCCCCCACCAGCCCCCCCCCCCCCCCCCACCCCTCATCAGTTCCTTTGAAGTGACACATTAACAAGTGTCTCACACTGCCCAGCCAGATATAACATCCCTTGCACCTGTGCAAACTCAAGTGGCTGCATGTCGCAATGCTGCCTTGTTATTAAGGCACATGCATGCTGCCTTCAATGCATCAATTTGAAGATAGGAGCCTGGGCCCCCATAGAACATGGGCCCCAGTGTTTTGCACTGTTTCACACCCCTCTCCCAGATCATGATCTTAATACAATGGAAGGGCAATGAAATCTATTCACATTCAACTAACACACATTGAATTTTGATGTTTCTTTTACCCACAGTGAAACACAAAGACGAGCTGGCTGGAATGTTATAGTTCTTTTGTTGATGGTCTATCCTGAAACAAAGATATGTGTGAGTTCCCTGGATGACTGTGAATGTCCATATTTATTTAGGTATTTGCTTGAGGCTCAAGGCTGTCTGGAGCTCAAAATGCCAAAGGTCACATGATTTGCAGTGTCAAGTTTAAAGTTTATTTATTAGTGTCATTAACTTACAGTGAAGTTACTGTGAAAATCCCCTAGTTGCCACACTACGGTACTGAGGGAGAATTTAGCTTGGCTGGTGCACCTAACCAGCACGTCTTTCGGACTGTGGGAGGAAACCGGAGCACCTGGAGGAAACCCACACACAAATGAGAAGAACATGCAGACTCCGCACAGATATTGACCCAAGCCAGGAATTGAACCCGGGTCCCTGGCACTGGATGAAACAGTGCTAACCACTGTGCCAACATGCTGCCCTGTTAGCCTGTTAGCGTTCAAAATGATAAACTATTGACTAATGGTTCATAATAAACTGGAACATAACATGAGTGTGAGGCAGGAAGTACATGATAATTAGCATTTTATACCCGCTTAATTTGAGGCAGGCAAACATGTTAAGCTTCCAAAAGCCATATAAGGCCCTTCAAAAACATTGGAATATTTAAATTGCTTTGCGTTGTTAAGCAACAATCCCAGCTTCATAATTCAGAGATTAAACAGACATGAGTGAAACAACAGACAAAGATGACCCTGACTTGGCTAGCCAGTTAACAATGCCCAGTAAAATTGATAAATATGAAATGCCACTCGCCGCAATCCCTATTCGAGAGAAACTAGTGCCAAGAACTGAAGATTTATAATAACCGTTTTCTGAAATGGTAACATCACATCAGGAAGACAGAAATTACAAAATCTGACCTCCTAGCATATATATGACTATCTTTAATGACCCTAAAACAAGAATATGTTAAATTAGTTCCTTGAAATGAACATAACCCCTTTGTATTATATTGTGCTGCTAGTGTGCAGCTTGTGGTGAAGATATCCAGTGCAGCAGCTTTCATTGGCAGCACACTAACCTCAAATTCTCCTCTCTCATTGTTTGGTAAAGCACTTCAGTACATTTCAAATGAATTCGATGCAATCTACACACGATTTGTTTAGCATCTTGGCACAATTATTCCTCTGTAAGGAAATCCTCTACCACAACATGGAGCAATTTATTTTACACATCCTGCAGCTGCACAGAATCAGCTGCAGATACTTGCACATTTGTTTCATTGTTCCTCTGTTTATGGTTTTACTTTCTTAAGCTCAAATGGCTTTATTCAAATCTCCTGTACTTCACTGTTCCATTTTGTATCAGAGTTGGGCTCTGAACTCATCTGTGAAAATACTTTTATTTTCAGATTGCTTTAAACACCAGACATGATTATTGAGAATTAGAATCAGAATCCAGTTCAAATCTGTCATAGATATACACTATCTACCATAGGCACCGTGATCTCAATATTAACTACCTTCTCTCCATGCCAGGTAGGAGAGGGTCAGGGGGAGTTGGAAATGAGTAAAACCCATTCATTGGTATACTTACGGCAGTGGGCATCTGAGTATTCCAATTTGGAGAGGTTGGAACTTCATTAACTGGGAACCCAATTTAATCTTACAAATCTCAGAACTCCCACCAACTTTTACAGATGCACCATAGAAAGCATTTTTCCGGTTGTATCATAGCTTAGAATGGCTCCTGCTCTGTCCAAGACCGCAAGAAACTACAAATGAAGTCCAGTTCATCACTCAAACCAGCCTCTCATCCACTGACACTGTCTACACTTCCCACTGCCTCGGAAAAGCAGCCAGCATAATAAAGGACCCCACACACCCTGGACGTACTCTCTTCCACCTTTTTCCGTTGGGAAAAAGATACAAAAGTCTGAGGTCTCATATCAACTGACTCAAGAACAGCTTCTTCCCTGATGCCATCAGACTTTTGAATGGACCTATCTTGCATTAAGTTGATCTATCTCTACACTCTAGCTGTGACTGTAACATTACATTCTGCACACTCTCCTTTCCTTCCCTATGTACAGTATGCTTTGTCTATATAACACACAAGAAACAATACTTTTCACTGTATACTAATACATGTGACAATAATAAATCAAATCAAATGCAAAGCAAAATGCCAAGGGTCAGGAAACTTGCCTTTGTTGGAAAGCAGGACCTGACGACTTTATAACTGAAGTGACTTTACCGCAAAGTGGGCCAAGATTCCCAGCCTCTCAAAGACGTCTTTGGCTTTCCTCTTGCTGACTCTCCCAGAATTTCTCCCATCACTGCCATGATTGTCGTAGTTCTCTGTCCTGCCCAAGCCGAATTGTCAACCTCTCCAGTCCTCAATCGCCTTTGACCTCCGGCAAACACCCCTATTCTCACTGAGTCCCAAAGGTAGAACATTCCCCTCACCATATCACTGTTCTGCTTCCTTAATTCACCCCCAACTACTGCAGCCTCCTTTCACTGGTTTTCTTACCCGGTAGCTGACCAAACTGTCCAATTGGCTGGTTGCTGGGCACAAAATGGAAGCAATATGGTTGTGGGGTCTTGTTGTTAAATTCAGCAGAACTTCTATAACCCTGATCTTGCTGAGTCCTTTGTCCATTTTCAACCTCATCCACACTCTCCCAGCCTCCCTTAAATATCAGGGCTCATCTTGATGGTACTGCTTTTATCAGCAACATAAATTCTATGAAAGAATCAGAAGAGGATATTGTGAAGCAATTTTTGAAGCAACACAATGTCAAGGGTTTTGTGCATCAGCAACTCGATATGACTTCAAAAAACACCGCGTGAACCATTATTATCAGTGCTGCTGTGAATCTAAGACAGAAAAGGTGCCAGTGAATCTACATTGTAAAAATGGAAGAAGCAAGACAGTCGAATATGTCGCCAACAAGTCTTGCACATGCTAAGATTATGAAAACAGAAAGTAACAGCTGATAACACAAGTACATCTAGTGAACTAAACATCATGATTTTGATAATTTAAAATGAAAATCACTTTCAGAGAAAAATTCTCATGCTATGCATAATTGATATCTTTTCATAACGTGATGTTTAATTAAAAGTATTTCTCACAATTATCTGAAAATTTGGTTTCTGGCGAAACCTGCGATTTTGTGCTGTGAGGTGGTGGAATATTGACAGCTCCTGTACTGTATCCATTGGACACTTCTTGGATGATCAGAAATGATAATCGATAAACAAATATGAAGAGGACATTTTTTTTTTTAAAAGGGCCGCACGGTGGCACAGTGGTTAACACTGCTGCCTCACAGAGCCAGGAACCCGGGTTCAATTCCGGCCTCGGGGTGACTGTGTGGAGTTTGCACATTCTCCCCGTTTCTGCGTGGGTTTCCTCCAGGTGCTCTGGTTTCCTCCCACAGTCCAAAGATGTGCGGGTTAGATTGATTGGCCATGATAAATTGCCCTTTAGTGTCAGGGGTATTAGGAGGGTAAATATGTGAGATTACGGGGAGGGACCTGAGTGGGGTTGTTGTTGGTGCAGGCTCGATGGGCCAAATGGCCTCCTTCTGCACTGTAGATTCAATGATTCTATGATTCATAACAACTTATTTTATGTAGCACCTTTAAAGTTATGAAACATACCAAGGCGCTTCACACGAGCATGACTGAACAAAATATGGCACCCAGCCACCCAAAAGTAGTTTGGTCAAACGGGTTGGTTTTTAGAAGTGTCTTTAAAAAGAAAAGCAAGATAGAGATGCAGAGAAATGTAGAGGGAATTCCAGAGCTTGAAACCTAAGCGGTTAAAGGCACAGTGACCAGCAGTGAATTAATTAAAATTGGGGAAGCACATGAGGCCACAATTAGAGGACAACAGAAAATTCATTGGGTTGTGAGGCAATGGAGGTAGGAAAGGGCAAGGCCAAAGCGGGATTCAAAACCAGGAAGCAAATTTTAAAATAAATGTTAACAAAGAACAAAGAACAATACAGCACAGGAACAGGCCCTTCGGCCCTCCAAGCCCGCGCCGCTCCCCGGTCCAGGATTGAATCCTGAATCCAGGATCCCCGCCCAATTTTCCAGCCTATCTACATACCAATATCCTATCCACCGAGCTGTCCCTCACAGCTACGATGCTTTGTTCATTACAACCTATTAACTTACCCCCACCCCCCCATTCCAGACCATGTGATCTCCAGGGAGAGGCGAAAACCCAGAGTGAAAAACCCCAGGGCCAATATGGGGAAAACAAATCTGGGAAATTCCTCTCCGACCCCCTGAGGCGATCGAAACGAGTCCAGGAGATCACAATGGCCCCGATCGGAAAATGCTTCCCAACCCTAGTCATTTCCACTTCCACGAACACCATATGAATCCCCTGCCCCCGAGACAGGTTCCCAACTATCCGCAGTCTCACTCTGTACTGGCACCAGCAAGATGATCGTAGAATGAAGCCTTGAAACGAGAAAACAGGAACAATTAGCCCGCGCCGCTCCCTGGTCCAAACTAGATCACTCTTTTGTATCCCTCCATTCCCACTCCGTTCATATAGCTGTCTAGATAAGTCTTAAACGTTCCCAGTGTGTCCGCCTCCACCACCTTGCCCGGCAACACATTCCAGGCCCCCACGACCCTCTGTGTGAAATATGTCCTTCTGATATCTGTGTTAAACCTCCCCCCCTTCACCTTGAACCTATGACCCCTCGTGAACGTCACCACCGACCCGGGGAAAAGCTTCCCACCGTTCACCCTATCTATGCCTTTCATAATTTTATACACCTCTATTAAGTCTCCCCTCATCCTCCGTCTTTCCAAGGAGAACAACCCCAGTTTCCCCAATCTCTCCTCATAACCAAGCCCCTCCATACCAGGCAACATCCTGGTAAACCTCCTCTGCACTCTCTCCAAAGCCTCCACGTCCTTCTGGTAGTGTGGCGACCAGAACTGGACGCAGTATTCCAAATGCGGCCGAACCAACGTTCTATACATCTGCAACATCAGACCCCAACTTTTATACTCTATGCCCCGTCCTATAAAGGCAAGCATGCCATATGCCTTCTTCACCACCTTCTCCACCTGTGACGTCACCTTCAAAGATCTGTGGACTTGCACACCCAGGTCCCTCTGCGTCTCTACACCCTTTATGGTTCTTCCATTTATCGTGTAGCTCCTCCCTACATTATTCCCACCAAAATGCATCACTTCGCATTTATCAGCATTGAACTCCATCTGCCATTTCCTTGCCCAAATTTCCAGCCTATCTATATCCTTCTGTAGCCTCTGACAATGTTCCTCACTATCTGCAAGTCCTGCCAGTTTTGTGTCGTCCGCAAACTTACTGATCACCCCAGTTACTCCTTCTTCCAGATCATTTATATAAATCACAAACAGCAGAGGTCCCAATACAGAGCCCTGCGGTACACCACTAGTCACAGGCCTCCAGCCGGAAAAAGACCCTTCCACTACCACCCTCTGTCTTCTATGACCAAGCCAGTTCTCCACCCATCTAGCCACCTCCCCCTTTATCCCATGGGATCCAACCTTTTTCACTAGCCTACCATGAGGGACTTTGTCAAACGCTTTACTAAAGTCCATATAGACAACATCCACGGCCCTTCCTTCGTCAACCATTTTGGTCACTTCTTCAAAAAACACCACCAGGTTCGTGAGGCATGACCTCCCTCTCACAAAACCATGTTGACTATCGTTAATGAGTTTATTCCTTTCTAAATGCGCATACATCCTATCTTTAAGAATCTTCTCCAACAACTTCCCCACCACGGACGTCAAGCTCACCGGCCTATAATTACCCGGGTTATCCTTCCTACCCTTCTTAAATAACGGGACCACATTGGCTATCCTTCAATCCTCTGGGACCTCACCTGTGTCCAGTGACGAGACAAAGATTTGCGTCAGAGGCCCAACTATTTCACCTCTCGTCTCCCTGAGCAGCCTTGGATAGATTCCATCAGGCCCTGGGGATTTGTCAGTCTTTATATTCTCTAACAAACCTAACACTTCCTCCTTTGTAATGGAGATTTTCTCCAACGGTTCAACACTCCCCTCCGAGACACTCCCAGTCAACACATCCCTCTCCTTAGTGAATACCGACGCAAAGTATTCATTTAGGATCTCCCCTACCTCTTTGGGCTCCAAGCATAAGTCCCCACTTTTGTCCCTGAGAGGTCCGATTTTTTCCCTTACAACCCTTTTGTTCCTAACGTATGAATAAAATGCCTTGGGATTCTCCTTAATCCTGTCTGCCAAGAACATTTCGTGACCCAAAACATGAAACAAAATATTTGTTGCTTGACTGGGAGCTAATGTAGGTCAGCAAATTAAACATGAACTAACAATGAAATTGTATTTGATAGGAAACATAATTTAAATTTTAAATAGTTGGTACAACAAAGTTAAGTTTTCTTAGGCACCATTCTTAGCTCATACACAATGTGTTATTCCAATATCTCTCATACTTCTGTTTTCCTCCAGAGAGTTCAACCACTCTTTGCTGATACATGTGACAATAATAAATTAAATCAAAATCAAAAAATCATGCAGGATCTGATCCTCAAGCAGCCTCTAACAACTGCCATACTCAATCGGAGTTCCACAGATACGACTATCACCAACAAGATACCCTTTGTGGAACTCATTTCAATTGGGTCATGACAGATTTGATGGTGTAGCTTTTCCAGAGTCACCTTCATCCAATCACTCAATGAAACTCCAGTACACAGTATGGTCAGCTCTGGTATAAAAACAACACAGCATCTTAGCGTGACCAGCCTGCTCTCACAGCTTTTCAGGGCCATTGCTGGCTGAATCCAATCTCCCAGTTTTGTTTATTCACACTAATTAGCTTCTTTTTCAGAAGTCTGATGTCACAGCCAGGAAATCCAATTAACCAACCCCTCCCAGAAACCTGGCTTTCGGGTTTCTATTTCAATTAGGGAACTTTTCTTTTCCCCCAACCAAATAAACGAAATCAAATTAACTTAGGGACAACTCATCTATTTCAATTAGGGACTATCCCAAAAAGAAACGCAAGCTTAAAACCATTTCATTGCATTAAACAGTGGTGTTTGCCTATTTATATGATTTCGAAGTACTGTAATGGCTGTACAATGTTCTGAACACTTAAGGGGGCTTGTGGGAAAACAATTATTTTTTAGCAACATCCAGCAATGCTGGAAAGCTGAAATAAAAACAGAAAATGTTGAAAATACTCAGTAGGTCTGGCAGCATCTGTGGAGGGAGAAGCAGAATTGATGAGAGGAATTTTATAGAACTCAGCTCTGATGAAATGGAGAAACAATTAGTGAATCAGGATCCCATTTAATTAAGTAACAGGCTTTGCCAAGGATTTGCAGCATTAGCATCCCACCTCTTAGTTCTCTGACTAATCAAAGAGGGTGGGTGGGATGACATGCTGAATGTGACAAAGGAAGGATTTCTAATTAAAGAGACCATGGCATGGGTCAGAATGGCCCAATGGGATTTTTGAGGTTATTTCTTAGAAGAGAACGGGGAAGGCTGCTCTCGTACTCGGAGCTCCCCCCACCTCGGTCTCTCACTATTACCCAGAGATCCTCCTTCAGGATCTGCAGTGCTGCACTGTGACGATCTTTGTGTGGATAAGAAGAAGAGGGCAGTTTCTCCAACCAGGCAGCTTTGGATTGAAGTGATGGAGAAAGCCTGCAGCAGGAGTGTGCTCCTTCCAGCTGGAGAAGAGGATCAAGGTCCTCAGTAGGGTGGGAAAGGCGAGGGATGTAACAGGTCCAGGTGCCAAGCCCTGCAATTTGACTTTCCCAGAATTCTCCTGCACAACAAACCTCAGGTCAATGCACCTTGTTCTCTTTCCAAGCAGCAGCTACTGATGTCAGCAACCTGCTGTGAGAACCGAGCCTCTTGAGGAACTGGTGGTCACACATGTCAAAAGTGCTGATCCTCTGCCTGTAGTCTCCCTTTTGCAGGTCTCACATCCTTCCCAATTCATTCCCTCCGCCCTGTTAAGAGACATGTGGCAGAGAAGAAGTCAGCTGGCACTGTTCCTCTTCTTTGTCATCAGAAGTGCAAGATGTAGCTGCAGAAGCTGCTTCCATGCCATGGTGAAGGCTGGCAGCAAATGCAGTTAAAATTGAGTGAACTACAACATCGAGTTCCAAGATGTTGGCAATCAACTATCAAGCAGTGAAGGCTCACTCTGAGAAGAAATGCTGTAAGTAGTAGCCTCTCAACGGGCCATTGCTGGAGCTCTGCCACTTCATAAATCTGAGATTTCCTTGCTCGTCAGTTTTCCTGAATTAGCATTCCCTGATATGGACTCACATCAGTGACCCTGGCAAGCTGTTGACAGGTTGGGAAACAAGTGCCCTTGCTGTGAAAGCCTCCTTTCCCATTGCTTAATTACCTATATAATATTTAAATGCCTTACTCATCAGCTCCACAGGAATTTCCCGAATGCTTTCAACTTACTCATGTGAAACCCAGAAGAGGGGCTGGTTGATACAGGGATCTGCACCCAAAGTCACTTTTTGGGAATTCTTCCTGCATTCATCCAAACTTTGGAAAATTCCTCTCCATGTTTCAGTTTGATTATTTTCCATCAGAACTGGAAACGTTTAAAGGTATGCCTGGTTTAAAGTAATGACAGAGGCCGAGAAAAGTTGAAGTGGAGGACAGAACATGGGGGAAATTTAAGAACAAAAGAGCTGATGATGCAACGTTAAAAAGGGGTGATAATGGGACAAGTCAAGGTTCAGTATCAACCTGTAAATTCTTCCAATCATACTAATGGCTGGTGGTAAGAGTGGGAGGAACTCACAGTCAGCCACACTTGATGTGGAGTGGCGCCCTGGCGACAGATTAGCGACTTGTTCTGGGGATTACTAGCTATGGAAACAGACAAAGGTCTGCTTTAGTGTACTACTAGGTGTGGCAAGAGAATTGGAATGGGACAAGTAAAGAAAGAAAAGATGGGTATAGAAGAGGTTTAAATAATGAAAGTAGACTTGTTACCAACAGCTGCCGATTGTTGATTGAGGGAGAGTTGCAATACTGGTTGGGGAACATATTACAGCTGTACAGAGGGAGGACATCTTGGAAGAATCATATAGTGGGACACTGTGGGTAGAACACAGAAACAGGAAGGTGGCAGTCACTATGATGGGGCTAGAATCCAGGCCTCCCAACAGTCCACAGGAAGTTGAGGAACGGATATGTAAGCAGATTCTGGACAGATGTAGAAATAATAAGGTTGTTGTAGTGGGAGACTTTAATTTTCCTCATATTGACTGGAAATCCTTAGGGCTAAGGATCCAGATGGTGAGGAATTTGTTAAGCGTGTCCAGGAAGGCCTTTTGGAACAATATGAGGATAGTCCGGCTAGAGAGGAGGCTATACTGGACCTAGTACTAGGGAATGAGCCCGGCCAGGTCATCAAAGTTGCAGTGGGGGAACACGTGGGGAACAGTGACCACAATTCCAGTAAACTTTCGGAGATTGATGGAAAAGAATGAGTGTTGTCCTAGGGTTAAGGTGCTAAATTGGGGGAAGGCTAACTACAACCAGATTAGGCAGGATTTGGAAGCTGTTGTTTGGGAGAGGCTGTTTGAGGGTAAATCCACATTTGGCATGTGGGAGTCTTTTAAGGAGCAGTTGTTCGGAGTGCAGGACAGGCATGTGCCTATGAAAAGGAAGTAAGAAGTCTCACAACACCAGGTTAAAGTCCAACAGGTTTATTTGGTAGCAAAAGCCACTAGCTTTTGGAGCGCTGCTCCTTCGTCAGGTGAGTGGGAATTCTGTTCACAAACAGGGCATATAAAGACACAAACTCAATTTACAAAATAATGGTTGGAATGTGAGTCTTTACAGGTAATCAAGACTCGCATTCCAACCATTATTTTGTAAATTGAGTTTGTGTCTTTATATGCCCTGTTTGTGAACAGAACTCCCACTTACCTGACGAAGGAGCAGTGCTCCGAAAGCTAGTGGCTTTTACTACCAAATAAACCTGTTGGACTTTAACCTGGTGTTGTGAGACTTCTTACTGTCTTTACCCCAGTCCAACGCCAGCATCTCCACATCATGAAAAGGAAGGACAGGAAAGGCAGAATTTAGGAATTGTGGATGACCAGGGAAATTGTGAGTCTAGTCAAAAAGAAAAAGGATGCATACATGAGATCTGGACAATTAAAAACAGATGAAGCATTTGAAGGATACAGGGAAAGTAGAAAAGAGCTCAAACAGGAAGTTAGGAGGGCAAGAAAGGGTCACAAAATGTCCTTGGCAGACAGGATTAAGAAGAATCCCAAGGTATTTTTTACATATATTAGGAACAAGAGAGTAGCTAGAGAAAGAATTGGACCACTCAAGGACAAAGGAGGGAAATTATGTGTAGAACCAAAGGAAATGAGTGAGATCCTTAATGAGTACTTTGCTTCGGTATTCACGAAGGAGAAGGACACGTCAATTGATGGCGTCTTGAGGGGTGTGTAAACCTTTAGAACAAGTCATCAATACAAGAGAGAAAGTGTTAGGTGAATTAAAAAGCATTAAGGTAGATGAATCCCCAGGGCCAGATGGCATCTATCCCAGATTACTGAGGGAGACAAGAGATGTAATTACTGGGCGTCTGACAGAAATCTTTGTTTCTTTGTTGGTACTAGTGAGGTACCAGAGGATTGGAGGATAGCCAATGTTGTCCCGTTATTTAAGAAGAGTAGTAAGGATAACCCAGGTAATTATAGGCCAGTGAGCTTCACATCAGTGATAGTCAAACTGTTGGAGAAGATTCTTAGGAATAGGATCTATACACATTTGGAACTGAATGGTCTTGTTTGCGACAGCATGGTTTTGTACGTGGGAGATCATGTCTCACTAATTTAACTAAGTTTTTTGAGGAGATGACAAAAATGATTGATGAGGGAAGGGCTGTGGATGTTGTCTACATGGACTTTAGTAAGGCATTTGACAAGGTCCCTCATGGCAGGCTGGTGCAAAAGAGTAAATCTCACGGAATCAGGAGTGAACTAGCTAGATGGATTCAGAACTGGCTTGGCCAAAGAGAGGGTAGCAGTGGAAGGGTATTTTTCTGAATGGAGGTCTGTAACTAGTGGTGTTCTGCAGGGATCAGGGAACTCTGCTGTTTGTAATATATATAAATGACTTGGAAGAAAACGTAGCTGATCTGATTAGCAAGTTTGCAGATGATACTAAGATTGGTGGAGTTGCGGATAGTGATGAAGATTGTCAGAGAATACAGCAGGATATAGACTGGAAAATTGGGCGCAGAAATGGCAGATGGAATTTAATCCAGACAAGTCCAAAGATGTGTGGATTAGGTTGATTGGCCATGCTAAATTGACCCTAGTGTCAGGAGCTTAACAGGGTAAATATGTGGCGTTACGGGAATATAGCCTGAGTGGAATTGTGGTCGGTGCAGACTCGATGGGCCGAATGGCCTCCTTCTGCAATGTGGGGATTCTATGAAATGCGAGGTGATGCATTTTGGTAGATCCAATTGAAGTAGGAGCTATAAAATAAATGGCAGAACAATCAGGAGCATAGACGCATAGAGAGATCTGGGAGTACAGGTCTACAGATCCTTAAAAGTGGCAGCACAGGTGGAAAAGGTGGTGAAGGAAGAATATGACATGCTTGCCTTCATCAGACGGGGCATTGAGTATAAAAATTGGCAAATTATGTTACAGTTATATAAAACGTTGGTTAGGCCACATTTGGAATACTGTGTCCAACTCTGGTCACCGCACTACCAGAAGGACATGGAGGCCTTGGAGAGAGTACAGAAAAGGTTTACCAGGATGTTGCCTGGTATGGAGACTATTAGCTATGAGGAGAGATTGAATAAACTGGGATTGTTCTCCCTGGAAAGACGGAGGCTGAGGGGGCGACCTGATAGAAGTTTATAAAATTATGAGAGGTATAGATAGGGTGAACAGTTGGAACCTTTTTCCCAGGGCAGAAATGACAATTACAAGGGGGCACAAGTTCATGATAAGGGGGGAAAGATTCAGTGGAGATGTGTGGGGGAAGTTTTTTTTTTAAACAGAGGGTGCTGGAGGCCTGGAATGCACTGCCAAGTGAGGTGGTTCAGCAGTTACCTTCACCACATTTAAGACTTACCTTGAAATATGAACAAATGGGGAATAGAAGGATATAAGCGGTTGGTTTAGGAAGGTAAATGTGTGATGCGCTATCAATAAGGCGAAAGACTACCGATATGCCAATATAAGTGTAGGCTTTTATTCACAACAGAATCAGGAGCAGATCCCAACATATAACCAACCTGGACTGAACAAGGGGGAGGAGATAGCCACCTTTATACTAGGTGCTGAGGGGAGGACCCAAACTGGAAGGGGATGTGTCCAGGTATGACAAGCACACACAACGGTGGTCCATATAGGACAAAGGCACAACTGAGGTCCACCACATTCACCCCTTCCTTTTAAAAAACAACACGGGGGTGAAGCGGAAACAATACTACAAGTCCAGACGAACCGGTGGCTTGATCCGCCGTCGCGATCGTCGTAGTGCAGGTCGCAGAGTCGTCCGAGCAGGGAGCGATGTCGGCCCAGGCTCCGTACAGTGAGCGTCGAGAGAAGGCGCTGGGTGGTGTGAAGCGGACCAATCCGTCGTCTCGTCCAGTCGTCGGGTACTGCGTGGCGACGGCTCCGGCGACTCAAGCGAGCTGTACATAGGGGCGAGAGGAGTGAGCAGTGGCCCTGGTGGCGTATGGGGAACAGTGGGAACCGGAGCTGGGGGGTGGGGGACCGCAACAGGCTCTGGGCACACTACATTGGGGACAGGGACTGAGGGAGGAAGAGGCGTAGCAGTCTCCGAATGGACGACACCAGGGACCGTGGGGCGGAAGGACGTGGTGACCTCCGGGGCACCCGCGGGTGCCAAGTCACGGACAGAAACCGTGTCCTCCCGCCCATCAGGGTACGCTACGTAAGCATATTGGGGATTAGCGTGGAGCAGTTGGACCTCCTCGACCAAGGGATCTGCCTTATGGGTCCGGACATGCTTCCGAAGCAGGACGGGTCCCGGGGACATCAGCCAATCCGGGAGCGAAGTACCCGAGGAGGACTTTCTGGGAAACGAAAACATCCGCTCATGAGGGGTCGTATTGGTCGCTGTGCACAAGAGTGACCTAATGGAATGTAATGCGTCCGGAAGGACGTCTTGCCAACGGCTGACTGGAAGGCCCCTAGACCGTAACGCTAATAGAACGGCCTTCCAGACGGTTGCGTTCTCCCGCTCTACTTGACCATTGCCCCTGGGGTTATAGCTAGTGGTGCGGCTGGAGGCAACGCCTTTGGCGAGCAGGTACTGCCTCAGCTCGTCACTCATGAAAGAGGACCCACAGTCGCTATGAATATAGGCTGGGAAGCCGAACAGGGTGAAGAGCTTGTTCAGGGTCCGAATCACTGTAGCCGTGGTCATGTCCGAGCAGGGGAAGGCAAAAGGGAAACATGAGTATTTGTCAATGATATTCAGGAAATAAACATTGCGGTTAGAGGAGGGGAGGGGGCCTTTAAAATCAACGCTAAGGCACTCGAACGCGCAAGTGGCCTTTACAAGGTGCACCCTACCTGGCCGGTAGAACTGCAGTTTGCACTCAGCGCGGACCCTGCATTGCCTGGTAATCGTCCGGACTTCCTCAAGGGAGAAGGGCAGGTTACGGGACTTGACAAAATGGAAAAATCTGGTGACACCCGGGTGACAGAGGTCGTTATGGAGGGACTGTAGCTGGTCTAGTTGGGCGCTGGCACATGATCCACGGGACAGGGCGTCCGGGGGCTCATTGAGCTTCCCGGGCCAGTACATGATGTCGTATCTGTAGGTGGAGAGCTCAATCCTCCACCGCAAGATCTTGTCATTCTTAATCTTGCCCTTTTGCCTGGTGTTAAACAGGAAGGCAACTGACCGCTGGTCCGTAATTAAGGTGAATCATTGGCCTGCGAGATAATGGCGCCAGTGCCGGACGGCTTCCACGATGGCCTGGGCCTCCTTCTCGACCGAGGAGTGTCGAATCTCAGGGCCTTGTAAGGTCCGGGAAAAGAAGGCCACCGGACGGCCCCTCTGGTTAAAGGTGGCGGCGAGGGCAAAGTCAGATGCATCACTTTCCACTTGGAATGGGATGGATTCGTCCACAGCGTGCATCGCGGCCTTCGCGATGTCCGCTTTGATGTCGTCGAAGGCCCGACGGGCCTCCTCCGCCAGGGGAAAAGAGGTCGATTTTAGGAGCGGACGGGCTTTATCTGCGTAACGGGGAACCCACTGGGCATAATAGGAGAAGAAGCCCAGGCATCTCCTCAGTGCTTTGAGGGTAGTAGGGAGGGGAAGCTGCATAAGGGGACGCATACGGGCTGGGTCGGGGCCAAGGACACCATTTTCTATCACGTACCCAAGGATGGCGAGGCGGCGTGTCCGGAAAACACACTTCGCCTCATTATATGTGAGGTTCAGGAGAGTGGCCGTATGAAGGAATTTTTGTAGGTTG
The DNA here is from genome assembly GCF_964213995.1 of Mustelus asterias. Taxonomy (NCBI): domain Eukaryota; kingdom Metazoa; phylum Chordata; class Chondrichthyes; order Carcharhiniformes; family Triakidae; genus Mustelus; species Mustelus asterias. The sequence goes on from NC_135802.1 coordinate 105,588,732, forward strand.
GCATCATGGTCCTGCAGGTCATGGCCGCAGATGGTGACGTTATCCAGATACGGGAAAGTGGCCCGTAGTCCGTGCTGGTCCACCATTTGATCCATGGCCCGTTGGAAAACTGAGACCCCATTGGTGACACCAAAGGGGACTCGGAGGAACTGGTAGAGGCGGCCATCCGCCTCAAAGGCAGTATATGGGCGATCCTCCGAGCGGATAGGGAGCTGGTGGTAAGCCGATTTCAAATCGATCGTCGAGAAAACCCTATAGTGCGCGATGCGGTTGACTATGTCCGCAATACGGGGAAGAGGATACGCATCTAGTTGGGTATACCTATTTATGGTCTGGCTGTAGTCAATCACCATGCGGTGTTTCTCCCCCGATTTAACTACGACCACTTGCGCCCTCCAGGGGCTGGTGCTGGCCTGGATAATCCCTTCCCAGAGCAGCCATTGTACCTCGGACCGAATGAAGGCCCGGTCATCCGCACTATAGCGCCTACTCTTGGTGGCTATAGGCCTACAATCCGGGGTGAGGTTGTCAAATAACGGGGGGTGGGGTGATCTTGAGGGTCGAGAGACTGCAGGTGGTGCGCGGGGGGCGTTGCAGTGACGGCGCCTGGCAGACAGAGAGCGGGGGATAAGGGCCATCGTACTGCAGGATGACGCTTCTATGATGGGTGAGGAAATCTAACCCCAGCAGTACAGCTGCGCAGAGTCGCGGCAGCACGAGGAGCCGAAAACGCTCGTAGACTGTGCCCTGTACCGTCAGCATCACCAAGCAGCACCCGAGGACCTCCACTGAGTGGGAATTCGAGGCCATGGAGATGGTCTGGCTCCAGGGTCGCACGGGAAGGGCATATTGACGCACTGTGCGAGGGTGTATAAAACTTTCCGTGCTCCCACAGTCAAACAGGCAGTTTTCTGCATAACCATTTACCTTGATCTCCATTATGGACTTGGAGAGTTGATGAGGCTGCGACTGGTCCAAGCAAATCGATGCCACTGTTGAATTAAAGAAGAATCCATCTTCGTCGCCGTCTGATGACGTCATGGATGAAGCTTCCTGCTCAGCTCGCCTTGATGCCAGTCTCAAAGATGGCGACTCCCGCACTTCCGGTGACCGCATCAAAGATGGCGATCCCCGCACTTCCGGTGACCGCATCAAAGATGGCGATTCGCGCGCAGCCGCCGCCTGCATCAAAGATGGCTGCGCCCTCGGAGCACACATGGCTCCACGAGTCTTTGGAAGCGGCTTTGCTCGGCAGACTTTAACAAAGTGGCCTAGCTTACCGCATCCGGAGCAAATCGCGTCCTTTGCCGGGCAGCGACGCCGAGGGTGCTTAGGAAGGCCACAAAAGTAACATTTGGGCCCCGCCGGAACAGCCGTCGCGGTGGAGCCGTCGGTGGAATGGGATGCAAGGTAAGACCCGAGATTATGGGAGGCTGCTTCTAACGTTTCAGCCATCGTGGCCGTTTTCCGGAGGTCTAGGTCATCTTGTTCCAGCAGATGCTGCTGGATGTATGTAGACTCAATGCCCGCAACGTAGGCGTCGCGGATCAGATCCTCCGTGTTCTGAGCTGCTGAAACAGCCTTACAGTCGCATGCTCGAGCGAGGACTCGCAGGGCGTGCAGAAATTGGGCGCACGATTCTCCTGGCTGCCGCTTGCGGGTAGTTAGGAGGTGTCTGGCGTAAACCACGTTAGGGCTCTTTCGGAACTGCCCTTTTAGGAGTTCGATAGCGTCCGCGTAAGTAGCAGCGTCCCGGAAGATTTCGTAGACAGTTTCGCTTACCCGGGCGCGGAGCACGTGGAGTTTAGCAGCGTCGGTGTCGATGGCCGTTGCGGTGTCGACGAATGCTTCGAAGCAGTCCAACCAATGATCAAATTTATCAGAGGCTCCAACCTCTTGAGGGTCTAATGCTAACTTGTCGGGTTTTAGAAACTGCTCCATACTAGTAACTGTTGTGAATAAAATTGATGCGCTATCAATAAGGCGAAAGACTACCGATATGCCAATATAAGTGTAGGCTTTTATTCACAACAGAATCAGGAGCAGATCCCAACATATAACCAACCTGGACTGAACAAGGGGGAGGAGACAGCCACCTTTATACTAGGTGCTGAGGGGAGGACCCAAACTGGAAGGGGATGTGTCCAGGTATGACAAGCACACACAACGGTGGTCCATATAGGACAAAGGCACAACTGAGGTCCACCACAATGTGATAGGCGCAGGCTTGGAGGGCTGAAGGGCCTGTTCCTGTGCTGTATTGTTCTTTGTTTGTTCTTTGAGATATAAATATAATCCTGAGCTTTGTGTTAATCTTTGAAACAGTGTCATGGGATCTTTATGCCACCTGAAAGGTGTGAAAAGAATGTCAGCTGAATGTCCCATCTGCAAAATGTCACCTCTGACAGTGCATCACTGCAGTGTCAGTCTAGACTGTGTGCTCAGCTCTCGAGAGTGGGATGTAAACTGACAACCTTCTGTCTCAGAGACAAGGTTGCTACCACTGAACCACAGCTGAGAAATATGTAAATGGTACATTACAGAAATCAAATCAGAGGTGAGATTGCAGGAATCCCTACCATCCTGGAGTTTATAGCCTAGGACAATATAACTATATTTCCAGGGGAACAGCACATTAGGAGTTTATGCTTTTTGCAGGACGCTGTCAAAGAATTAAATCTCCTGCAACAAGACCTGCAACCTGCTATTAACTGTTGCGGTCAAACTCAGCAAAATCCTCAATGCCTTTACCATCAGTTCTTTCCAGGCTGTCACAGGCAACATCAGTAGCATCAATCAATCTGCAGGTGACTAAGGCCATGTTTGTTAAGAAATCACTTTCTACCGTGGTATCAGGTTCTAGTGCAGTATCAGCTACAGTTCTGAGTCAGATGGTTGTGTTTTTAAGTTCCATTCCAGGCACTTGAGCACAAAATCTGGACTGGCAGTCCACTGCAGTACTGAGAGAGTGCTGCACTGTTGGCCTGCCATCTTTGTGATTAGGAGTTAAACTGAGGTCCTGTCTGTCCTCTCAGCTGGATGTAAAAGATTTCTATTGTACTATTTCAAATAGCAGTGGGCAGATCTTCCTGGCGTTCAAGCTAATGTTTGTCCCTCAAGAAACATCACTAAAAGGGATTTGATTTATTGTCACATGTATTAGTATATAGTAAAATGTATTGTTTCTTGTGCACTATGCAGACAAAGCATACCGTTCATAGAGAAGGAAACGAGAGAGTGCAGAATGCAGTGTTACAGTCATAGCTCGGGTGTAGAGATAGATCAACTTAAGGCAAGATAATTCAAATGTCTGATGGCAGCAGGGAAGAAGCTGTTCTTGAGTCGTTTGGTACGTCACCTCAGACTTTTGTATCTTTTTCCCGACGGAAGAAGGTGGAAGAGAGAATGTCCAGGGTGTGAGGGCTCCTTAATTATGCTGGCTGCTTTGCTAAAGCAGCGGGAAGTGTAGACAGAGTCAATGGATGGGAGGCTGGTTTGTGAGATGAATTGGGCTACATTCACGACCTGTTGTAGTTTCTTGCAGTTTTGGGCAGAGCAGGAGCCATACCAAGCTGTGATACAGCCAGAAATAATGCTTTCTATGGTGCATCTGTAAACGTTGGTGAGAGTCGTAGCTGACATGCCAAATTTCCTTAGTCTTCTGAGAAAGTAGAGGCGTTGGTGGGCTTTCTTAACGATAGTGTCGGCATGGGGGGACCAGGACAGGTTGTTGGTGATCTGGACACCTAAAAACTTGAAGCTCTCGACTATTCCTACTTCGTCCCCATTGATGTAGACAGGGGCATGTTCTCCACTACGCTTCCTGAAGTTGATGACAATCTTCTTTGTTTTGTTGACATTGAGGGAGAGATTATTGTTGTCACACCGGTTCACCAGATTCTCTATCTCATTCCTGTACTCTGTCTCGTCATTGTTTGAGATCCAACCAACTACAGTGGTGTCATCAGCAAACATGAAAATTGAGTTGGAGGGGAATTTGGCCACACAGTCATAGGTGTGTAAAGACTATAGTAGGGGACTGAGAACACAGCTTTGTGGGGCACCGATATTGAGGATGTTCATGGAGGAGGGGCTGTTGCCTATCCTTACTGATTGTGGTCTAAGGGTTAGGAAGTTCAGAATCCAGTCACAGAGGGAGGAGCCTAGACCCAGGCCCTGGGGTTTGCAGAGGAGTTTCATAGGAATAATGGTGTTGAAGGCTGAGCTGTAGTCAACAAATAGGAGTCTGACATAAGTGTCTTTGTTATCTAGGTGTTCCAAGGTTGAGTGCAAGGCCAGGGAGATGGTGTCTGCTGTGGACCTTTTAGATAAATCCATTAACTTCATGAATCGCAAAAGGTTTTCACTTCATTATATTTGCAAATAATGTGTAATCACCAGCAGCACACCATGCAGATCTGTGCCTGTTTTCCTGGCAACTGCTATAACACTTTTATATTGCACCAATACTCCATTTCATCTCTTTACCCCTACACAGCAAATAAAAGGCTAGTAGCTCGAGGACAAGGATATTCCCCTGTACATTTGGCACACAACTCATCTCAGAAACCAATGCTTGATGGTCAAAGGCTGGCAAAATGAGATCTATGGTTCAATTATCATCATCATCAAGCAGACAAAAGTAGTAAAATCCAGTGCCTGAAGGTCTGGTGTCTGCCTTCAATGCAGCACAGCGAGTATCATACAGGAATGTTGAATATGTTTCCCTTACATTGGGTACAAAACATTAAGTCATCACTGCATAATGAGTAATGTGACAGTGATGACATAAAGAATGGTGAGGAAGCGAGCAGGACGTCCAAATCTTGTCTGTAGCAAGAGTTCCTGAGCAGTAGCTCGCTATGGGATACTTCAGTTGAACAATTCCTCCTCATTAACGTCATGGTTTTTTTCCCAAATGCTGCAGCTTGCATGGGCTCCTAAAATTTGTACCTGTCATCTTCAACAAAGCTGGAACAGCAAATTGCCTTCACTGAGTTTTTTCCTCCATTGCTTTTTTCACCTGCATGTGCTCTTGCTCCTATGCATGTAGGCTGCATGAATCAATCAGTGCGTCTCTAAATATCTATCTATACCATGAGGATGCAGATCACTGTGAATGTGAGGGAGAATAAAACTGAGTGACAGATGCATCTTTCGGAAAGTTCTCTCCCTCAGTCAATGCAGTTGCAACAAGAGTACCAAGTTCCTCATACAAGTGATGCTACAGCAAGAAATTACTGAAAAGGGAAGAGAAATAGAATGAACAGTTTTATCCAAGTTGCTTTCGGTGATGAGTCTAGCACCTTCCACACCATGACAAGTGGTGGAGCCCACATCCTGTATATGTTTCTGTTCAGTCACTCATGGGATGTGAGCTTCACGAGCAAGGCCAAAAATGTTGCCCAGCCCTAATTACCGTTGAGAAGAGCTTGATTGCCACGTGAGCTATCAAGACTCCAAATTGCCATCCTGAAGAGGGGCAGCTAAAGAACAAACAAGGACATACATACCTGCTATTAGAAAGGAGAGCACTTTCCGAGGAACCTCTGACATGGTCTTTGTTGCTGAACAGATCCAAGAAAAATGTTGAGAACGAAACCAGGAGCTCTTCATTGCATTCATTGACCTGAGCAAAGCATCTGACTCGGTAAATTGTGAGGTTCTGTGGATTGTGCTCCAAAGCTTTGGATGTCCAACAAATTTCATCCCAATCCTGCAACTTCTTCATGATGACATGACGGCAACCGTCTTGAGTGGAAGATGTGAAACATACGTCTTCAAAATCTAGACTGGTGTCAAGCGAGGCATACGATAGCCCCCCATACTATTTGCATCTACCTGACAGTGGCTATTCACCTCAAAGATCAACTCTCTGATGTGAGTATTTAATATGGTCTGGGTGGAAAACTCTTTAACTTCAGTTGCCTCCGTGCCATAACTAAACTGTTCATCATCATCTTCTTCTTAGGTCGTCCTCAGGGATGAGGACGACTTGTTTCCACTTCACTTCAATGAGTTCTGGGATGGCTGGTAAGTCCAATGCATGATCTGCAGTTTCTGTGCTTCCAGTGTCTTATGGTGCCACCTGCCTTTTGTGTGATGTGGAAAGTTGGACGATTTCTGGGTGCACGTATGAGACCACACCAGTTTGAATTGGCTACCATGTCAGTGGTGGATGTAGTGCACTGAGCCTGTTACTCTATCTACCCATAAGGATTGCCTCATACTTGCATCCACTTTTTAGCAAAATTTCCAAGCTGTAATCTTTGGGTTGGTTCAAAAGATCCTTTTGGTATGATTCAATTGGATAGAAGCTATCAGGAGCTCAATGATTCTATCAGCCAGTTCTGCTTCTGAAAAATTGCAAACATTGCCAAACCCTTTAGAATCCCTTTGGTCCAGAAGAGGCCATTTGGCCCATTAGGTCTGCTCTGACTCTCTGAGAGTATCTTACCCAGGCCCTCTCCCCCGTCCTAACTGGAACATCCAGAGGAAACTCCAGAGAGAATGTGCTAACCCCACACAGGCAGTCGCCCAAAGCCGGAATCGAACCCTTGGAGCTGTGAGGTAGCAGTGCTAACCACTGTGCAGAGATAAGGCGGCACAGTGGCAATGGCTCAAAGTGATCCATTGTCTCCTGGGGTTGCTGTCTGAAAGACATAAAATTGAGTCAAAGTAAAGCTTTACACTTAACTGACCATATTTTGCTTGGGTCTTTGAGGCCATCTTCTAGCAGTCCTGATACGTTCAGTTTATGAAGACCTATATTTCCTATAGCAATTTTGACTTTGATGGTTTGTTTGGCTGGTTCAGAGACAACCAGGTCCAGAAAACATAGTTCCATCCATTGCCTGAACAAACTGAACTCAGTAAGGAGTATAAAAATATGGAAGTCTTGCTAAAACTATACAAGGCACTAGTTAGACCACACCTGGAACACTGTGATCAGTTTTGGTCCCCTTATCTAAGCAAAGATATACTGCCATTGGAGGCAGTCCAGAAAAGGTTCACAACATTGATCCTGGGTAAGGAGGGATTTTCTTATGAGAGGTCGAGCAGGTTGGGCCTGTACTCATTGCAGTTTAGAGGAATGAGAGGTGACCTTATTGAGATATACAGGATACTCAGGGGGCTTGACAGGTAGGTGCTGAGAAGTTGTTTCCCCTCATGGGAGATTCTAAAACCATAATCTCAGAGTAAGAGGTCATCCATTTAAGAAGAGATGAGGAGGAATTTCTTCTCGGGAGGTAGTGAGTCTGTGGAATTCTTCATCACAGAGGGCTGCAGAGGCTGGGTTGTTAAATTGCTAAGATGAACAGATATTTAATCAGTAAGCGAATTTAGGGTTATGGTGATAAGGCAAGTTGGGGATTATATCAGATCAGTCATGATCTCATTGAATGGCAGAACAGACTCAACGGGCCGAATGGCTTACTTCTGTTCCTACGTCTAAAGTTCAGTGCTGCAGATTCTGTAAAATCATCAATTCAAAACTGCAAACACCACCAGCTGTCACCATGTTGTGATCTGTATCTTACACATGTTAAGGACCAGATCAGAAACTCCCAAGGTATTTTATGAAGTTAGCCTAGACCTTAGCTTTGATATTTGATTTGGCATTTGTCTGTGTGGAGTTTGCACATTCTCCTCGTGTCTGCGTGGGTTTCCTCCGGGTGCTCCGATTTTCTCCCACAGTCCAAAGATGTGTGGGTTAGGTTGATTGGCCATGCTAAAAATTGCCTCTTAGAGTCCTGAGATGTGTAGGTTAGAACGATTAGCGGGTAAAAATGTAGGGATATGGGGGTAGGGCCTGGGTGGGATTGTGGTCGGTGCAGACTCGATGGGCCAAATGGCCTCCTTCTGTACTGTAGGGTTTCTAAGATTCGGGTGAGTATAAGCTGTTTCACTCCAGGTATAGAAACATAGAAAAACTACAGCACAAACAGGCCCTTCGGCCCACAAGTTGTGCTGAACACATCCCTACCTTCTAGACCTACCTATAACCCTCCGTCCTATTACACTCCATGTACTCATCCAGGAGTCTCTTAAAAGACCCTATTGAGTTCGCCTCCACCACCACTGACGGCAGCCGATTCCACTCGCTCACCACCCTCTGTGTGAAAAACTTACCCCTAACATCTCCCCTGTACCTACCCCCCAGCACCTTAAACCTGTGTCCTCTCGTAGCAGACATTTCCACCCTGGGAAAAAGCCTCTGAGAGTCCACCCGATCTATGCCTCTCAACATCTTATATACCTCTATTAGGTCTCCTCTCATCCTTCGTCTCTCCAAGGAGAAAAGACCAAGCTCCCTCAGCCTATCCTCATAAGGCATGCCGCTCAATCCAGGCAACATCCTTGTAAATCTCCTCTGCACCCTTTCAATCTTTTCCACATCCTTCCTATAGTGAGGCGACCAGAACTGAGCACAGTACTCCAAGTGGGGTCTGACGAGGGTCTTATATAGCTGCATCATTAACCCCGGACTCCTAAACTCAATCCCTCGATTGATAAAGGCCAGCACACCATACGCCTTCTTAACCACCTCCTCCACCTGCGGGGCCGATTTCAGGGTCCTATGGACCCGGACCCCAAGGTCCTTCTGATCCTCTACAGTACTAAGAGTCCTTCCCTTTATATTGTACTCCTTCATCCCATTTGACCTACCAAAATGGACCACGACACATTTATCTGGGTTGAAGTCCATCTGCCACTTGTCCGCCCAGTCTTGCATCCTATCTATGTCCCTCTGTAACTCCTGACATCTCTCCAGACTATCCACAACCCCACCAACCTTTGTGTCATCGGCAAACTTACCAACCCATCCTTCCGCTTCCTCATCCAAGTCATTTATGAAAATGACAAACAGCAAGGGTCCCAGAACAGATCCCCGGGGTACAGCACTGGTGACCCACTCTCTGCCTCCTTTGGGCAAGCCAGTTCTGGATCCACTGGGCAGCAGCCCCTTGGATCCCATGCCCTCTCACTTTTTCTAGAAGCCTTGCCTGTGGGACCTTATCGAATGCCTTGCTAAAATCCATATAAACCACATCTACCGCCTTCCCTTCGTCAATGTGTTTAGTCACATTTTCGAAGAACTCCACCAGGCTCGTAACGCACAATCTGCCCTTGACAAAGCCATGCTGAGTATTCTTGAGCATACTAAACCTCTTTAAATGCTCATGTATGATTCAAGTGACCCACAAGGAAGCTATTATTGAAACAAACTTTATTTAAGAACACAGTAAAAATATAACAAAACGAATTTGCATAGCTTTTCCCAATTAAAATACTTAAACACGATGAAATATAATTCTTGACAGCTAGCTGTCTCTATTGTTCTAATTTAGCAATATCTCCCATTGACATGAATTTCTTCTTTAGAACCAGTTAGCACAGAAAGCAAAGATGCTTATGTAGGTACTAGATTTCCAGTCTTTTGACACTTCTGGAGAGTGATCTAGACAGACATTTATCTTTTAATTCTCATGCAGCAATTTCCAGAGAAAGCTCCACACGCAAACAATAGAATCTCAGAAAAGGCTTATTTCTTGGCAGATTCCAGTCTCCACTTCAGACAGAGCAAGAAGTACAGAGAATGCAACCTCATTCTAAAGGTACCAAAAGCAGACTGCCTGAGTTCTCTGTGAAAGCCTATCTCTACCCAGTCATATGACCTTACCTGTAAATCAACCCAATCAAGCCCTACTCTGTAATCCCAGGGGAAAACGCAAAACAACAGAACTCTGCCTTAGGTCTGATTAAAAAAACATTGGAGCAAATAACCCTTAATTCAAAGAGAGTTTCAAAGTGACTTTGAAATGTTTTCTTTGTCCTCCCTGCACATTGGTCATTTGAGAGTTGAGAAAACAGGACCTGGCAGGGGAGATGTTTTTCAGCCATCGGAGATGTTTTTCAGCCATCGGGACATGGTGTTCAAAATCGAAGTTGATTTTGTGGGAGTTTTGCCTGGATGCTTGTTCAGTCATCCACAAATTGCAGATCATTTATATCTACTGTTATAGCTACGATCCTCATCAATGAAGCCAACACAAAACCTATCTCAGTGAAGATGGAGATTGCACCAACACTTCTCCATTTTCCCCACTGCAATACTGCACATCACCTCCAGCAAATCACCCACAAGAGTGGAAATTATCTACAGAACAGATGGAAAACTGTTTAATCTACACCATCTTCAATCCGAAACCAAAATTATTCCAACCTCAGTCTTGGAGCTTCAGTATGTTCAGTGATATACCTTTAAGAGGCTTATCTAAAATTACCGTGCATCACCAGACAGAATGTGATATACATGTTCGAGTGATCATCGCGTAGAAGATATTGTTGTATGTAGTTTCACCTCTTCAAGTAAAAGGATCCATTTAATTGAGTCAACAAACCTCTTTGGGTGGTATGTTTGTGTGTGATGATACTTTGTCTTTAAGAAATGTACTTTAGTCATGTTTGTGTACAATGTGTTTACTTGTCTGTTTCATTTTATCGGAGCCATTTTGTCTGGATCCACTGTATTGTTACTGCAGCAACATAATTGATCTTAATTGCTCCAATGTATTCAAGGTGAAATAGACAGACTTTTGATTGACAAGGAAGTCAATGGTTATGAGAGCAGACAGGAGAGTGGAGTTAAGGCCACAATCAGATCAGCCATGTTCTTATTGACCAGTGGAGCAGGCTTGATGGCTGAACGACTTACTCGTGCTCCTATTTCTTATGATCTCATGATCTTATGTTCCAACTTCAATTGAAATTAGAAAGACAAAGTTGCCCTTGCAGTTGCAGCATGAACCTAGTTTATCTGTTGTATGGTCACAGGGATCAAATCTGAAAGTCTGGCAGTGACAAACAGCTGTCATTGCCCTGTCTTGTTCACGTCTCAGGGAACTACATGAAAGAAACCCACTTAGCGAGAAGTACCAAATTGAAATGTACTGGGCTGAGAGTCACAATTGGATGCAATAAGTGGACAGTATGCTTTGTGCAAAGCTCTTTTCATTTTGCCAAGCGGTGAACATTTTTAGCAAGCGGAATGATAATAACAGGCACCGTGGATAGATTGGGGGCCAGTTTTCCAGTTATGGGTGTTGGTTTTCCAGTCGTGTCTTCATTCCAGAGTTTTGTCAAGAGGGATGGATGGAAACATGAGATTAGTATTGAGGAACATGGGCAGAAGGTTTCCATGATGAAATATCTCTGATGCTTTGGCTGGTAACAGCCTGACTGCTCTGCAATTCACCTGGAGCATTATTTGCTTCATTACTGAGCCTCTTGCTGCAGTTCTGCTCACTCCAGCTGCCAGGTCCCTTTGATCCTGAATTACATCCCTGGAAAATATATGTCCCAGGACATTCCCAACACCAAGACTTCTCTTTCAAAATGCTAATACTATCCACCATGATTACTTTAGTGGACTCATGAGGTTCATTTCACCTCTGTTCTAAATTATTAGATGGAATCTGCAGTGTTAATCATGGCAAACAGTGGGCAGTTAAAGCCCTTTGGCATGCAGTTCTTGAATTCTGGTCATTCTGAAGATTGCCTGATGGGAGAGGCAACATGCAAGTTATCGGGGAACCTAGTAGTTCTATACAATTATGTGGATATTATAAGGGGCACTCATCTGCAAGGGATCGTGTGGGCACACATGAAAAGATAATAGAGTATAGGAGTGATATGGTGCTCTAAAGACCAGGTCAACTCTGGCCCCCACAGCTAAGCTGGCAGCCACCTGAACATCCTGTGTGAAATGCTATGGACACTGATCAATGGCTCCAACATGGGTGCTACTGTTCTATTCAGGGACCCAATGACCCTCTCCATGCTGCTGGATAATAGGATGTGTAATGTTCCAGTGTGCCAGAGAGCAGGATCACATACTAATTCTGCTGCAGGAGACTCAGAAGCTCCACTCTTACAAAGAAGGCTGATGAGCATCACCAGATTAGGTACATTGGGCAGCATACCACTACACTTGAGCTCATTGTTCAAAGGATAGAGATGATTTTTGAATGTGATCAAATTTCTAAGCCAAGTCCCTTAAAAAGCAATGGAGTTTAGCAATCTCGCTGTCTCATGTTTCAGAGTTTTCAAAAAGCTCTTTGTTTTCAGATTCAAAATCAGATTGCTGGTTAATCTTATGACATGTAGACATAACTGATTCATTTGAGTATATGTGCGTCCCTTAGGTGTCGTGCTGCGGTGCCCTTCTCGAATGAGAATAGGAAGCTTGTGAGCAGTCTAATAGCAACAAGACCTGGCATTACCGGTCTCCACCATAATTCCAATGTAATTTACCTCCTTTTCAGGTGTTGCATGGCACTATATAAAGAGAAATTGGCTCCATCATGGGCTTTGCAATTGCAATTAAAGGTACAGTAATGAACACAACTGCAGCATAGTGAGCTCCTGAACCTCACCCAATCCCAAGGGGGCAGGGAAGGAGAGCTGTTTAAGCACATGCTATGCAATTGTTCACAGAGATGGAGGAAAAAACAAAACAGACAGCCTTAACAGACAGCATATCACTCAAGGGCACTCTCACTAACCTCCAGGTCGCCGGGTCAAGGAAGGCATTTCCTGCTCACTCCTCAGCTATGGACTGCCATGTAGCATGGACAGGCTTGGAAGGAACAGGGATAAATTGAAAATAACTTGGCAATATGGTAAATAACTTTGAAGATGCGTATGTCAGTTGATTCTTTCAAATTAATGTATTTATTTACATTTCTTGGTCATCTTAATTAAGTACAGTACCGTTGCAATGGTGGCCAGGCTTTTAGCCATAGGCCCTAAGCTCTGGAATCTCCTCTATCTGCCTCCCTTCGTTTAAAACCCTCTGTAAAATCTGCATCTTTAACTAAGCTTTGCTCACCATCCCAATGTCTTGGAATTTGGCTCGGTGCCAAATGTTTCTTATTACACTCCTGTAAAGCAGCTTTCTTATATTAAAAATACCTACATATAACTAATTTTAAATCACAGCATCATACAGCACATAAGGAGGCCACTCAGCCCATTATGCAATTGCTAGCTCTTTGGAAGTGCTATCTAATTGGTCCCATCCCTTTGCTCTTTCCCTATACACCTGCAAATTGTTCCTTTTCAAGTACATATTCAATTCCCTTTGCAACAGATTAACTGAATCTGCTTTACTTTTAGGCAGCAAATTCCAGATTGTGATAACACTGTTATCATAAAAAAAGTGTGCCATCTGTTTTCAGTGGAAGCTGTTACTTCTTCATTTTTCTATCAAAACTGTTCATAATTGTGATCACCTCTATCAAATCTCCCTTGGCCTTTTAGGAGTTTAATCTTAACTTTTCTAATCTCAAATGTCTCCCACTTGTAATATTAATCTAATTGCTTGTGACAGCCTGGAAAGAGCTGATGGTAAAGGCTTTGAGGATTGTTCTGAGCTTGACTACTCTGGTTATTGGGCAGCCTCACAATCCCAGGGACCTGAGTTCAATTCCAGCCTTGGGTGACTGTGTGGAGTTTGCACATTCTCCCTGTGTCTGCGTGGGTTTCCTCCAGGTACTCCAGTTTCCTCCCACAATCCAAAGATGTGGGGTTAGGTGGATTGGCCATACTAAATTGACCCTTAGTGTCAGGGAGATTAGCAGAATAAATACTGTGGGGTTACAGGGATAGGGCCTGGGTGGGATTGTTGTCGGCGCACGTTCGATGATTGAATAGCCTCTTTCTGCAGTGTGGGAAGTCTATGATTCTATGAAAAACGCAAGCTTAGTACATAGAACATAGAAACCCTACAGTACAGAAAGAGGCCATTCAGCCCATCGAGTCTGCACCGACCACAATCCCACCCAGGCCCTAGCCCCATATCCCTGCATATTTACCCACTAATCCCTCTAACCTACGCATCTCAGGACACTAAGGGCAATTTTTAGCATGGCCAATCAACCTAACCCGCACATCTTTGGACTGTGGGAGGAAACCGGAACACCCGGAGGAAACCCACGCAGACACGAGGAGAATGTGCAAACTCCACACAGACAGTGACCCAAGCTGGGATTCGAACCCAGGTCCCTGGAGCTGTGAAGCAGCAGTGCTAACCACTGTGCTACCATGCCGCCCATAGTAAGTTTTGAAATATTGCAAAAGGGATGATCTGGTGATTATTGAGTATCCTAAAAACAAGATCTAATGGAAAATTTATGTAGAATTTTATTTAGTTGCTTCTAGATTATGTTGACAAATAAACTGAATATTCCTAAATTTAATTCACGGCAATAAAAGCCGTGATGGTTTATTCAGCCCAAATCAACAGTAAAAATACAAAAAGAGATATTTTCAACCTGTGTCTACCTTTAAGAGTACAGCTTATTCTATCTTATCTTTCTTTTCTCTTCTGCACAGTGCCCCATGTTGCATCTTTAATGCTTTTAGTGGTGACATCTGTTTCAATTCCATTTGAACTGCTTCCCAGAAAGACAGATAGAAACATAGATAGAGACAGAGATAAGGATAAAGAATGAGATCAATTAGAGATGAACCAAGAGGCTCTGTACAGAGTTGTGTCTATTCTGAGCCTGTGGCATAAGGCAGATATTCTCCTAAGTCACAGTTCCCAATATTTTTCTCATTCATGCCAAAATTTTCAAACAAGCTCCAGTTTAAAAAGAAACTTCCGAAAGGAACCTCTCCCTTGCTTCTCGATCCCTACCCCATGTTCCCTTCCCCGACACCCCACTTGCCCCTGGTCACTGACTCCACGGCCTGAATTTTCACCAAATCGGGACAACTCGGGAGTCTTTTGTAAATGATGTGGAATCCAGGATTGACACCCCCATTTATGTTCCTGGCAATCTTTGCCAGCACAGGATAAGGATGTGGTCAGTCTGTCTCCTTGCAGCACTTCCACTATTGCTAGTTCCATTGTGGATATGGGTAGTTTAAATCCCCCCACAATTTTAGTAGAGCTGGGCCCCTTCAGTCAGCAAATGTGGTTCATAGTTTCTCAGAGAAGGCCTAAACCACGGGTGAACCCCAGTCAAGTAGAAAAACAAAAAATAGTCACCTGCTCCTGGAATTCTTCCGTTGACAGACTTTGAAATACAAAAAAAAGTTCTTTCAGTTTCGATAATTACTGTATTATAAGTTGGGTGTGTTTTTACTGCAGTGATTGGGATCTCTTGTGTAATAATCTGATGTGACTTAAGTGCCTGGAATCCTTTTAAAATGAAAAAAAAACCTTCAGCAGTTTTCACTTAAGAGAAAAAAAGGCACCACCTGCTCCCAGATAGCTTTGATCAACTGGACATCTGGTGTAGCTTAGAAACAAAAGCCATCTTGTTTTTTAGTTTCATAGAATCCTACAGTGCAGAAGGAGGCCATTTGGCCCATCAAGTCTACACCGACCACAATCCTACCCAGGCCCTGTCTTGTAATTTTGTCACATGCTCTGCACAAAGGCAGGTTCTTGGCTCACTGTCTGCTGTATTTCATCCTGAGCCTTTTTCAAGGCAGCTCATGTCAGTGGTGGTTTGCCATTACCTTCCACTCTCAGGGGCAAAAGGAGGAGGCAGGTTACAAGTTTACCACGGCTGAAATGGGACTCGAGCCCACACAGTTGGCATTATTCTGAACCACATCCAGTCAACTAAGGCCCCATATTTATTCTTATAGCTGAGCCCATTAAGAATGTTTGGCTGCGTTTCAAAAGGTCTAGAACAGTTATCCCAACAGGAGGCTGTATAGACATTCTATTTGACAGTTTTAAGAAGTTATTAAATGATATGGCATGCTTGTCTTTACTGGCCGGGGCACTGAGTACAGGAGTTGGGAAACCATGTTGCAGCTATATAAAACCTTGGTTAGGCTGCATTTGGAGTATTGCAGTTCTGGTCACCACACTATCGGAAGGACATGGAATTTTTGGGAAGAGTGCAAAGAAGGTTCACTAAGATGTTGCCTGGTCTCGAGGGTGTTGACTATGAGGAGAAGTTGAATAAACTAGGTTTGTTTTCACTGGAAAGATGGAGGCTGAAAGGAAACCTGATAGAGATCTACAAAATTGTGAGAGGCACAGATGGAGTGGATAGTCAGAGACTTTTTCCCAGGGTAGAAGTGTCAATTACAAGGGGGCACAAGTTCAAGGTGAGAGGGGGGGGGAAGTTTAAGGGAGATGTGTGGGGGGACGTTTTTCATACAGGGTGTGGTGGGTGTTTGGAACATACTGCCAGGGGAGGTGATGGTAGCAGGCACATTAGCAACATTTAAGAGGCATTTGGATGGGTACATGAATAGGGAGGGACCGAGTAAGGGAAGATTTTTTTTCAAGTTTAGTTAGAGCATCATGATCGGCACAGACTTGGAGGGTCAAAGGGCCTGTTCCTATGCTGTACTTTTCTTTGGTTTTTGATAACCTATCTTTGATAGTGAAATAAATGTTTGTGTGTCTGTGTGGGGTTCCTCCGGGTGCTCCGATTTCCTCCGACAGTCCAAAGATGTGCAGGTTAGGTGGATTGACCATGCTAAATTGCCTCTTAGTGTCCAAAGATGTATAGGTTAGATGGATTAGCCATAGTAAATGTGTGGGGTTATGGGGATAGGGCAGGCTAGAGGGCCTGGGTAAGATACCCTGTCAGAGAATCAATGCCGACTCGATGGGCTGAATGGTGTCTTTCTGCGCTGTAGGGATTCTAGATTCTATGTTTGTTTTTACATCAAATTGACCACTTGAGGGGATTTACTTTTATTTGGAATTGCTTGTATGAAGGAATTGTTTTCACTATGGTGAGTTTGAGTGAGATTAGGTTGTTAGAAATTAGTTTTTTCCCCCGAATGTCAACTTCAAAGACACCCTGAGGTCTGTCATAGTGGATGCTAGGCATGTGGCTATGTAGGATACATGGGGACATGGAGGGGCACATGAGGGGGCATAGGGTCTGATGAAGCATGGGAATATGAGGAACCATGGAGAGATGATGGGTTATGGAAGGACATAGGGGTATGGATATGGGTGGTGGGGTGAGAAGTGAGGGTTTGAGAGCCTGACATTCATCATTAAAAATGGGTCAACACCACAGTAAAAGGAGGTGCGCATTCTCGATGCCAGCCTTCCCATCCAGCTATCTCTGTTGTTGCCTCAAGTCTGCTTCTGGAGGTGGCGGGCCCAACTGCCTTTCATCACCTGCCTCCCCGGAATGAAAAATATGGTCAGCAAGTGTCCTTTTAAAAGAGACAGGTCTGTTGGTTTGAGAATTTCCCAACTTGACCTTCCCACCACCCCCTCTCCAAAAAATCCGGGTCCCCGACCTGTCTCTTTTGAAAGGGCCCCTGACTGCTTTCTGTCCATTCCAGGGATGGAAGGGCGAGATGGAGTCAGGCTCTGAAGAAGGAGATTTATAAGATTCAGAGGTAGAATGCAGTCTTTCAGAGGACAAGAGATCACTAAGGAGTTAAATGATTACTACACAAACAGTTTACCCAAATGTGAATGCAGTAAGTGAATATATATGCTGATATTTTAAATGTAATGTTCACTTAAGCCAAGCAAAGTTACCTAAAGGCATGGTGGTGAATGTCAATAGTTTAAATCCAGAGGTCTGGAAACCAGTTAGTCAGCAGTATTCATATCAGGAATTCCTATGAGGGAACTTACTTTGCAACATTGATGAATAGGTACATTCACTGCCCAGACACAAGGATAGATATGCCCCTGGATGCAGGAACACATGTCTATTCAACTTGGCAGTGAGCCAGCGGGAGCATTCACTTTGACCTTATGGTAGCATCTCCTGTTACTAGGCAACAGGGAAATAGTCAGAGCCAAGAAGGGAGGCCGGACTTGTTGGACCATATCACCATGCTATTAAGTATCATATGGTTGGCTGAGGTAATTGACAGAGTTGTGTATTGATGTATGACTAACAAATGAAATTGATTTTAAGCTAATGAAAGGTGGAACTATTGATTAGGAAAACCTATAATTTGACTATGTACATCAGATCTTTCAGAGTAGTTCTGTAGCTCTATTCCTAGAATTATTTAACCTTTTGAGAGTCTCCAAAGTTATTCCAACTCCAAATTGTCTTGATTAAATCTTTTGTCCAAGAAACAGCACCTCCACCAATGTAGCCCTCCCTGAGTAGTACACCGAAATGCCAGCCTAGATTGTATTTCAGACTCTGCTTTGGATGAGAAAATTACCAACTGTATCAAATTAATATATTCTGGGAACAACCTACATTGTTTCACCATTTATGCTGTTTTCCATGAATTTCCAGGGCTCTTCCACCGAGGTTGTGATGGCTGAATGGGATAAACACCAGGAAAGTCATTCCCTATGGGTTTAATTCGAAATTAAGAATGATAAATTGAAATGACAGCAAGCTATTCTAAAGCAAAACACAATATGTTAATACTACCATTAATGGTGTTTTCTGCATTTCTCTCAGTCTTCGGTCAAAGTTCTGGCAAATGTTCAGGAGAAATCCCTAGGAAATTCCATCCCAGTCTTGCAAATGTGATTCAAGGACTGCTTTTGAATAGAAATCCTGCAAACCTCATAGCTTCTGCTCACTGCAAATTTACAGTACTGCAACACAGATAACATGCTACTGAGGAGACAACCCATGCAGCACCCTGTTGCTCCGAGACTGGGCACTTGAGGCCTGAAAGAAACTGTCTATAACATTTTTTACATTTGACTCAAGGGAGAGAAGACTAACTTTGTTTTCCTTTTTTGGGGTTGCATCATCAGATCGACAACAAAATCAGTATTTGCTTTTAGCAAATGCGTTTTCTTTGTCCATCAGGGTGGAACTAGGCCCTTTCCCATAGCACAATTTTTAACCTTGTCTATGAAGAGGTGGAAACCAGCAGATCCTAGTTCTGCTCCAGATTGTACTCCATTCTATAAATGTGCTCGAGCTTTCCCCCACACTATCCCCCAATGCTCCCCCCAAAACACACCTCATCCCCACCCCCTTGAATAAGGGAATTTCTGTTTCACCCTGGGAATTTTTGTTTCTGTGGGAGAAAAACAATTTCCAAAAATATCCAGACATATCCATGTTCTATGTGGACCATCTAGCTTAATCCTTATAACTGACTATGTCCAGAACTTAATTGCATTAGAAATTACTTAAGTCTTTGAAATGTTAATACATGTGAGTTTTCACAGGAAGACATTATCTTATGTTGAACATTTGAAACAATCTTAGATTGATTTTTAGAAAGAGACTTTTGTCAGATCAAAGTGTTAAGGGATGTGGAGCAAAAGTGGGCAAATTTAGTTGAAGTACAGATCAGCCGCTATCTAAATGAAAGATAGAGCAATCCCAAGGTGCTTCCTTTCCCAATTTTCCATATTCCTGCTTTGACTACCTGAGAAATCCAATCTTCAGAGATAAACATAGAATAGCAAATAATTGTGTGAGTGTTGGGGTTTTCTAGATTTTTTGACTGTCAAGGTGGTGAATGAAACTTTGGTGAAGCATTACAAGGAAAACTGATATGAAAGTCTCAGTTCAAAAGCAATAGGTATCTAAAGTTTCAGTGTCCTTCATTATTTAAAAAGATTATTTACCAAGTCAATTATTATGCAAGTTCTTCTGTCTTCTTCAAAATGGATAAAAGTACCACTTTGGATTCAGACTGAACTAATTGTCAAATTTATTCATCAGCAGGTTAATTATGCAGAAGCTGAAACAGCCAGATATTACTAAGCCAAAGCAGTTCATTCTGGAAATACACAGCAGACCAGTCAGCATTTTTGGACAGAATAGACAAACTAATATTTTGGAACTGAATACTTTGGAACTGAAAAGTAAAATATGAACAAACACTTTAACAGAAGCAAAAGAAAGTCAGGGTGGAGAAACAAAAATAGAAAGATATGCATTAATGTAGCGCCAACCTCAGGATCTTCGCAAGGATTTTAGTAAACCAGTGGGCTGGATTTTACGGGAGTGCGGGGCATATAGAAGTTGGTCGCGAGCTGACCGATTAAAAAAGTCCATCACACAGTGGTAACATGCTGCCAGCAGCCTAAACAAGCAGAGAGTGGGACTTCCACTGCTCAACAGTAGCAAGTCCTGTCCCTAAGAGCTGCCAGACAGATTACTCCAGCATTCCCTGCAGGACAGAACTCAGCAGTGGGTGTTGCTGGATGAAGAGAGCAATGGATCCCAGATAATGCAGACCTTGCTAAATCCAGGATATTGGTTGGGGAGAGGGAGATGGAGGTTTGGAGGACAGGTCGAGAGGCACAAAGGGGAAGGTAGAATCATCTCAAGAGAGGTGCCCCCAATGAGCAGAGGGCATTCCCCCAAAAAGATGTTCTTCCCTTCCTTCCCGCTTTTTCACCTCAGATGGTGGCAAGGTGGCACAATGGCCATCACAGTGGTTAGCACTGCTGCCTCACAGTGCCAGGGACCCGGATTCAATTCCAGCCTTGGGTGACTATATGGAGTTTGCACGTTCTCCCGGTGTCTGTGTGGGTTTCCTGCGGGAGCTCTAGTTTCCTCCCACACTCCAAAGATGTTCAGGTTAAGTGGTTTGATCATGGTAAATTGTCCCTTAGTGTCAAGAGGATTAGCAGGGTAAATACGTGGGTGTTAGGGGTGGGATTGTTGTCGATGCAGTCTCTATGTACCGATTGGCCTCCTTCTGCACTGTAGGGATTCTATGATTCAAATGATGAAAAAGTGGACTCCCACTCTTGCTTGCCTGTCCTGGCCAACCATGTTATGACATGGCCAGCACAGCACCCACCCACCGACCATATTATGGGAAACCCAGCATTTTGGTATTGAGTTTGTGACCCAAAGTCACCAAGCCAGATTTCACACATGCACGGGATGGCAACAGTCCCAATTTGTAAATGTAAAATCCCAGCTAGCAGCTTCTGAAATGTAACCAAAGATATACGAAAAACAGCAGGTGGATTACACACAGCATGGTCCCTCAAACTGTAAAATGAGAATAAAGACTTGCATTTATACAGCGCCTTTCATGACCAGCGGTCATCTCAAAGCTCTTTACAGACAATGAAGCCCTTTTTTTGAAGTGTAGCTACCATTTAAGAAACGGAGCACCAATTGTGCACACTCCCAGAAACAGCAACGTGTTAATTATCAGATAATCCGTTTTTGTGATTTGGATTGAGGGATAAATGTTGGTCGGGACAGCAGAGCTAACTCACCATGGGGTCTTTTACATCCATCCAAGCAGGCAGGCCTGGGTTTAATATCTGCTGCACAAGGAGTGTCAGCCTAGATTTTGTGCTCAAATCCCTAGACTGGGATTTAAACTCACAACCTTCTGATTCAAAAGCTACCACTGAGCTATGGCTGACATCTGTCCCAGAGTAGAAGCGGAATGACCTAAAACATTCCTTAAAATAAAACAGGAGATTGCTGAAGATGACCTTTGTCTCAGGCAATGGAAAGAAACATTTTTTTGAAAAGTTAAATATGTTACAAAAACAAAGAATGTGTGAATAGCTATGGCAGTGTGAGGCACGCCCACAGAAAAGATTAGCAGATGTGAGAAATTGAAAACACAGCCTGCCTGCAAATCATGTCTGGAATTAAAACAGAAAATGCTGATAATACAAAGTCAGTTCACCAGCAAGAAAAAATGCAGGAAAACAGTAATGGCACAGACTGCTTACCAGCACCCAGGCTCTTCACACCAAATATGAAGTGAAACATCAGGTACTGCAGAGACAGAATTCATACAAACCAAAAGGTTTGAGGGGCACTGGGAATTTATCCTCAGGTTTTACCTATATATTTTGGATGGGGAGTTGGTGCAGGTCATTCCGAAGGTTCTGCACCTGGTTCAGCTCTGATCAATGATTAGGAATGGAATGAAAGTATAAAGATTGCCTCGCGGTCAAAGAAAAATATTAAACGCCATTACAAACAAAGTTTAGCAACACTTCTGTCATGGTTTCAGACTTTCATCTTTATGGTGCAATTTTGCTGTGAATGGAGAACAAGCTTTCACCAGAAAAGGCTGGCCTTAATAACATAAAGGCAAGGTCAATGACCCTGCACTGCTAAGCACTCTCAATGGAAGCAGACTATACAATATTGTAGACTCTAGAATTAACTCTTCAACCTAAATATCCTTTGAGCATTACTGAATATAGATTAGATTTTATATCCAATTCTCTGTATTTTGTGTATGATGAATGGATTTTGTTAAATGGTCATTTTTGCTGTTTGGAAACATGGTATTTAGTCATAGAGTCAGAGAAGTTTGCAGCATGGAAACAGGCCCTTCGGCCCAACTTGTCCATGCCACCCTTTCTTTTTTAAAACCCCTAAGCTAATCCCAATTGCCCGCATTTGGCCCATATCCCTCTATACCCATTGTACCCATGTTACTATCTAAATGCTTTTTAAAAGACAAAATTGTACCCGCCTCTACTACTACCTCTGGCAGTTTGTTCCAGACACTCACCACTCTCTGTATGAAAAAATTGCCCCTCTGGACACTTTTGTATCTCTCCCCTCTCACCTTAAACCTATGCCCTCTAGTTTTAGACTCCCCTACCTTTGGGAAAAGATATTGACTATCTAGCTGATCTGTGCCCTCATTATTTTATAGACCTCTATAAGATCACCCCTCAGCCTCCTACGCTCCAAAGAAAAAAGTCCCAGTCTATGCAGCGTCTCCTTATAACTCAATCCATCAAGTCCCGGTAGCATCCTAGTAAATCTTTTCTGCACTCTTTCTCATTTAATAATATCCTTTCTATAATAGGGTGACCAGAACTGTACACAGTATTCCAAGTGTGGCCTTACCAATGTCTTGTACAACTTCAACAAGACGTCCCAACTCCTGTATTCAATGGTCTGACCAATGAAACCAAGCATGCCGAATGCCTTCTTCATCACTCTGTCCACCTGTGACTCCACTTTCAAGGAGCTATGAACATGTACCCCTAGATCTCTTTGTTATGTAACTCTCCCCAACGCCCTACCATTAACTGAGAAAGTCCTGCCCTGGTTCAATCTACCAAAATGCATCATCTCGCATTTGTCTAAAGTAAACTCCATCTGCCATTCGTCAGCCCATTGGCCCAATTGATCAAGATCCCTTTGCAAGTGGAGATAACTTTCTTCACTGTCCACTATGCCACCAATCTTAGGGGTGAGAGATACCTCCCCAGATAATGGAGAGTACGAAAGTGAGAGGGATGGGGGTGGGGTGCGGGGGGTTAGAGAGATGTCTCCAGATATAGGCGTGTGAGAGAGAGGGTTGGAGAGACCTCCCCAGATGCGTGCGTGCGTTAGTTTAAGAGAAAATTTCCTAGATACAGGAGCATGTGTGTGTGACAGAAAGAAGGTTGGAGAGACCTCCCCAGATACAGGAGTGTGTGTGTGAGAGAGAGAGAGAGAGGTTTAGACAGACCTCCCCAGAGTGTTTCTAAAAGACCATTAAAATGCATCAAAATAATCCAAATTCTCTATTGGATAGGTTGCTTGACTGGTTTCAATTAAACATTTCTAGTTTAGGTTTCAATTTCTCATTAATTTTCTAATTATAGCCATTTAGTCTGGTTTACATAACCTTTTTTGGAGAGTTTCATTTTGTCAAGTTTTCTGCACTTTTTTATTTCGTAAGGGTACTTACTGAATGAATATCCTAACGGCCCGATTTTTCATCCATCTGGAAATAACTACTATTTTCCATTTAAGAAAGAATGATTTTTTCTAAAGAGAATTAATGTTGTTTCTTACAAGGAGGATGCAGCTGGACTGCAGACTTTAGTTTTAATTATCCCATGTTTCCCTTTATTTCCTTTTACAATTCACTATTGAGTAACTTGCTAGCGCAAACAATCCAGCTTCTTAAACCTGTGGAATAAGTAAATACACTTTCCAATGTTGATCAAATAGACCAACAAGATCTTTTGACCCTCAATCTGTGATGTGTTAATTATACTCAGTAAGGTTGGCAATAGAAATGCAATAATTGGGCTGAACATTCCTGGGCTGGAGGAAACTCATTTGGGTCAATGCTTCTGATTGCTATGTGATGACCCCTGCTAGAAAAGCCACATGTGCAGATGTTATATTGGGACCAATTTTGCCTGCGACAAAACACCCCACATGGTTGACCTGCTTGCTGACTGACATTCATGGCTGAAAATTTGCAGGCAAAGGATCTTGGTTTAAGTGCCAGTTTATGCTGATAAATGACTTATCTGAACCCCATTTCTCCCTGCCACTGATTATGGGGGAGGTCTTATAATGTCAGGTGCATATTTCATTTATAAATTTACCAGTTTTTAATTTGAATTTCTTTCCCATTGACCTATTATTGCAATTGACTTCAAAGTGAAATGCTGGATTTAGTTTTTCCATATTCTTAAGCATCTTAAATACTTCTGTAAGATTGTTTCTCAAACATCTCCTTTCCAGGCTCTTCCATACTTCGTTATTACCTAGGTCCCTGACACTGGCAAACAGCCTCTTAGTTCTTCTTTGTGTTTTAATGACCATAAATAGATCCAGTAACCAAGGTATATCTAACTGTACAGATTAAACAGAGTTGTGTTGCACCATGCTGCAGCTGATCATTGTGGGTAGCCACCTGAACTAGGCAGAGACATTAAAGATTCTCATTGGTTTATTTTAAAAAGCAGTTTGACTATAGCAATTGATTGGCCTGTTATCAATTTCATGGTCATTAATTTCTAAACTTCCCTGTGTCACCTAAAGCTTTGCACAAGCTTTCAGTAGTAGCTAGGTATCAAATAAGATACATCTGTTATTTGCATAATGTTTGAACACCCATATTTCTGCCACTGCTGGTGGCAAATGAAGGAAATTCATTACGGAGATTTGGAGACAGGGACAGGACTGGATACTTCAGGTGCCGGGTTTCAGAAAGGACAGAGAGGGAGGCAATAGAGGGGGGGGGGGGGGGGGGGTGTGTGTGTGTGTGTGAGTGGCACTGCTGATCAGGAATAGTGTCACAGCTGTAGAGAAGGTGGAAGTCGTGGAGGGATTGTCTACGGAGTCTCTGTGGGTGGAAGTTCGGAGCGGGAAGGGGTCGATAACTTTGCTGGGTGTTTTCTACAGGCCGCCCACTAGTAACAGGGATGTTGAGGAGCAGATAGGGAAACAGATCCTGGAGAGATGTAGTAATAACAGGGTTGTCGTGATGGGAGACTTTCATTTCCCAAACATCGATTGGAATATCCCTAGGGTAAGGGGTTTGGATGGGGAGAAGTTTGTTAGGTGTGTTCAGGAGAGGCTGTACTCGATCTGCTACTGGCTAATGAGCCTGGACAGGTGTCGGATCTCAGTGGGGGATCATAACTCTATCTCCTTTACGCTAGCATTGGAAAGAGATAGGATCAGCCAAGCTAGGAAAGTGTTTATCTGGAGTAAGGGTAAATATGAAGCCATCAGGCAGGAGATTAGAGGCGTAAATTGGAAGGAGGTATTCTCAAGGAAAAGTACAGAAGTAAGGTGGCAGATTTTCATGACAACGTTCCGATGAGACAGGGAGGTTTTGGTAGATTACGGGAACCGTGGTGCACGAAAGCTGCACTGAACCTAGTCAAAAAGAAAAGGAAAGCGTATAAAAGGTTCAGAGAGCTAGGCGATGATAGGGATCTAGATGAGTATACGGCTTGTAGGAAGGGACTTAAGAAAGAAATTAGGAGAGCCAGAAGGGGTCACGAGAAGGCCTTGGCAGATAAGATTAAGGAGAACCCTAAGGCGTTCTATAAATATGTGAAGAGTAAAAGGATGAGGCGTGAAGGAATAGGACCTATAAAATGTGAAGGTGAGAAAGTCTGTACAGAACCGGAAGAAATAGCAGAAGTGCTTAGTGAATATTTTACCTCGGTATTCACAGTGGAAAAATACCTGGGTGGTTGTACTACAGGATTGAGGTGGACTGAAAAGATTGAGTATGTGGACATTAAGAAAGAGGATGTGTTGGAAATTTTGAATAGCACCAAGATAGATAAGTCGCCGGGACCGGACGGGATGTACCCCAGGTTACTATGGGAGGCAAGGGAAGAGATTGCAGAGCCTCGGGCGATGATCTTTGCGTCGTCGATGGAGACGGGAGAGGTTCTGGAGGATTGGAGGATTGCGGATGTGGTTGCTATACTCAAGAAAGGGAATAGGGATAGCCCAGGAAATTACCGACCGGTGAGTCTAACCTCAGTGGTTGGTAAGTTGATGGAGAAGATCCTGAGGGACAGGATTTATGAACATTTAGAGAAGTTTAGTATGCTCAAAAGTAGACAGCACGGCTTTGTCAAAGGCAAATCGTGCCTCACGGGCCTGGTGGAGTTCTTTGAAAATGTGACTAAAAGCGGTAGATGTGGTTTACATGGACTTCAGCAAGGCGTTCGATAAGGTCCCCCATGCAAGACTTCTCGAGAAAGTGAGAGGGCATGGGATCCAAGGGGCTGTTGCCTTGTGGATCCAGAACTGGCTTGCCTGCAGAAGGCAGAGAGTGGTTGTAGATGGGTATTTTTCTGAATGGAGGTCGGTCACCAGTGGAGTGCCCCAGGGATCTGTTCTGGGAGCCTTGCTGTTTGTCATTTTCATAAATGACCTGGATGAGGAAGTGGAGGGATGGGTTTGTAAGTTTGCCGACGACACGAAGGTTGGTGGTGTTGTGGATAGGTTGGAGGGATGTCAGAAGCTGCAGCGTGACATAGATAGGATTCAAGACTGGGTGGAGGAGTGGCAGATGGACTTCAACCCAGATAAATGTGTAGTGGTCCATTTTGGCAGGTCAAATGGGATGCAGGAGTATAATATCAAGGGTAAGACTCTTAGCAGTGTAGAGGATCAGAAGGACCTTGGGGTCCGGGTCCATAGGACTCTTAAATCGGCCTCGCAGGTAGAGGTGGTGGTTAAGAAGGCGTATGGTGTGCTGGCCTTCATCAATCGAGGGATTGAGTTTAGGAGTCGGGAGATAATGATGCAGCTTTATAAGACCCTCATCAGACCCCACTTGGAGTACTGTGCTCAGTTCTGGTCGCCTCATTATAGGAGGGATGTGGAAATGATTGAAAGGGTGCAGAGAAGATTTACAAGGATGTTGCCTGGATTGGTTGGCATGCCTTATGAGGGTAGGTTGAGGGAGCTCGGTCTTTTCTCCTTGGAGAGACGAAGGATGAGAGGTGACCTGATAGAGGTGTACAAGATGTTGAGAGGTATAGATAGGGTGGATTCTTGGAGGCTTTTTCCCAGGGCTGAAATGGCTGCTACGAGAGGACACAGGTTTAAGGTGCTGGGGAGTAGGTACAGAGGAGATGTCAGGGGTAAGTTTTTCACTCAGAGGGTGGTGGGTGAGTGGAATCGGCTGCCGTCAGTGGTGGTGGAGGCAAACTCGATAGGGTATTTTAAGAGACTTCTGGATGAGTACATGGGACCTAATAGGATTGAGGGTTATAGGTAAGCCTATATATAAGCCTAGGTAGGTAGGGACATGACCGGCACAACTTGTGGGCCGAAGGGCCTGTTTGTGCTGTATTTTTTCTATGTTCTATGTTCTAAATTGCAGAGATAAGCAGAAGTCTCCAAACTATCTACCTAACACAGGATATTTAAAGTCCCTATCATTATACCTATAAATTGTCAATGCATATGCAATTGTCAATGCATATGCATATGATTTGGCCCATATGCATGGGCCAAATCTTCTGAGTGGCAATCAGCATCCTTTCTTTTAAACACTATACATCTCTGCATTTCTGGTTCAGACTTCCAAACTGGACTTCTTCAGAAATTCAGAGTGCACCTGATCTGGCAGACTTCTTTGTAGTGCAGGAAGCCAAGCCACACCCTCTTCTAAAGGGCACAAGCTGCTTTATTTTGGTAAGTCTTCATTCACAAACAGTGAAACAATTTGGGGCATATAAATAGCTTTTTACTGTGTTAGTTAATAAGTGTGAGTTGAGGTAAGCGGGTAGGGTGGTAAGTGGCAGAATGGGTAGTTGGACATGTTTTATTTCCTGGATGACTATCCAGGTAAGTGAATCAGAACCCTCTGAAGTCTCCAACAGTAACTCAGAGTTGGAGACTTCTTCAGAGGGTTCTGGATGCAGGAGGATTGCCCATTGGAAGTTGAAACTTCCTGGGCAATTCTCATGGACTCCTTTGTTGGAATGTCCAAGGAGTCCCGTAGCACATCTTCCCAGGTACAGCCATCCTAATACCAGAAGCCATTATTTTAAAATTCTTATTCACTGTTAGGTGGTCTAGTCTCAGTGTGTGACAGATTTCTTATTTTTTTCTTGATCCAGACAGACTACATCCAAGCACTACCATCAATATTTATTTTTTGTTTACGGTTGCAGTTATGTCATTTATCAATAAGTCGCCTTCGCTCCCATTTTTTCTTCTGTTTCCTGATAACATTATGGCTTGGAATAAATATTCAGTTACCTAGATTGGATCTGACTAAAACCAAGTTTCCACCAAATTTCCACCAAAATTCTAGCATCATGTACCCTCGTTGTAAATTAGTGCCTCTCGTTCTCCAATTTCATTTCCGCTGTGACGCACATTCAACATGGCAAGGCAACTTGATCTGATGTGTCCATTTTTGCTATAATTTGTTTGCACCTTTGAGATGCCTCATGTACAAAACATAGAAACTGGAAGCAGGAGTAGGCCATTTGGCTCTTAGAGCCTGCTCCGCCATTCATTTTGATCATGGCTGATCATCGAGTTCAATATCCTGATCCCCCCTTCCTCCCCATATCCCTTGATACCTTTAGTTCCAAGAGCCACATCTAATTTCTTCTTGAAATCAGACAACATTTTGGCCTCAACTACATTCTGTGGTAGTGAATTCCACGCATTCACCACCCTCTGGATGAAGAAATTCCTCCTCGCCTCAGTTCTAAAAGGTTTACCCCTAAAACCTCAAACTATGACCCTTAGTTCTGGACTCCCCCACCATTGGGAACATTCTTTCTGAATCTACCCTGTCTAACCTGTTAGAATTTTGTAAGTTTCTGTGAGATCCCCTCTCACTCTTCTAAAACTCCAGTGAATATAATCCTAACCGACTTAGTCTCTCCTCATATGACAGACCTGCCATCCCAGGAATTAGCCTGATAAACCTGGCAAACATTTCCCCCCCCTTACATAGAGCAAATATTTCTCCATTCAGATTGGCAATGCGAATCTGGACAAGTTTCTTTTCACAGACTTCTCTCTCAATTCATATCAACTGAAGATTTCAGCGTGAAATGTTCATTTCTACCAGGCTGAAGCTCATGATGCTGTCCATTAATGTGTTGATTCCAGCCCTTTTCTAGGTGACATTCTACCATTGATGTGTATGCGTAGAAACAAGAGTGGGGAGACATTGTTAACTGTATGCCACACATAATTCTGCTGTCTGTTTTGTTGCAATCCACAACAAATCAAAGGCAGCTTTATGCATTCTCTCCATGTAAAATGTGAACAATATACAGCTTTCATTTGACGAATATGTAAATAGAATTCTGCCACCTTGTGCTCAGTGTGCTTTATTACACATGGAGATGCCAAAAAATTTTAAGGCAAGGATAGATACATTTTTGAACAGTAAAGGAATTAAGGGTTATGGTGAGCGGACGGGTAAGTGGAGCTGAGTCCACGAAACGATCAGCCATGACCTTATTGAATGGCGGAGCAGGCTCGAAGGGCCAGATGGCCGACTCCTGCTCCTAGTTCTTATGTTCTTATATAACTTACTTTGAAACTCAAAAGCCTGGAAATCGATGCTATAAAGCTTCATGCTGGCAGCAGCTGAGTGATGGGGATTAGCAATACCAGAAGTAATTAAATACTACACACTTCCTGCCAAATGGTCAAATTAAATGATACAACAATTAAACCAACTTATTGGGTATTTAACAGGGACTTAAAAGTACTATCAGAATGCATGTAATGTGTTCATGAAATGAAACAGGTGTGAAGGGAGAGGCTGCAGGAGTGTCCATTTAATTGCCAGTCAATGCAAGTTTTCTTTTCCCCTCCCAGTTTCCAAGTTTTTCACCACTAAGGGTCTCCATTCAGGGCTCCAGAGGTAGATCAGTAAGAATAGGGAAGGATTGCAAATTATGTCATTGATACATAACATGCCTTCAGTCCAATGGCCCCACTAATCAGGGGTCATCACTACCAGGCACAGCTGCCTGTTATAAAATCATAAAGTATTGTATCTGTGCCAGCTCATTCCAAGGACAGCTTGGCTAGTCCAAGTGCCTGTGCTTTGTATCAGCCCTGGATTTCTTTTCTTTTCAGCTGCTTATTCATAGCCCTTTTGAATGCCCCGATTGTACCAGCCTCCACCACACTCAGGCAGTGCATTTCCGATCCTAACCACTTTTGTGTCAAAAGGTTCTCCACATATCGCCATTAGCTCTTTTCGCATTCTCCTTAAATTAGTTCTTGAACATTCCACCAATGAGAACAGTTTCTCTCTACCCTATCTAGACCCCAAATGATTTTGAGCACTTCTCTTAAATCGCCTCCCAACTCCTCTTTTCTAAGCAGAACATAGCCAGCTCCTCCAATCTAACTATGTATCTGAACTCCTTTGTCCCTGGAACTTTTCTCATAAATCTTTTCTGCACCTTCACTAAAGCCATCACATCCATCCTAATGTGTATTGCCCAGCTTTGGACATAATGTACCAGCATTTTCCCAATAACTGATGTCAGGCTGTAACTCACTGTATTCCTCTCCCTCATTTCTTGAATAGTGCTTTGACATTTGCCAACTTCCAATCTACTGAGAGCATTCCCAAATCTTGAGAATTTTGGAAAATCATCATCAGCACATCTGCAGCTATCACTTTCAGACCCTAGAGTGTAGACCATCGGGTCCTGAAAGTTTGTTGGATTTTAGTTCCGATACTTTTTCTCTGTATGGACCTATTGGAAATTACCCAGGAATTTTAAATCTCCAATCGACAATTCCCCTACTCCCTGGAGTCCTGTGTGAATGACTTCAATGCTGAGTTAGAGACGGAGACCCGGGGCGATCAGCTCAGTTTACTTTGCTAGTTTTCCAGGATACGTTAGACAGTTTAAAACCTGGTCTAACACCTGGGTAACTCCACAACCGACTCCCCAACCACCCTCTCCGACACCAGACTACGCCTCCAACCTGACCCAACTATCCCCCGACTACTGACCAATTACCTATCTCCCCGATTAGACCCACCTATCTACGTCCCCACCTACCCACCTCACCAATTCCTTCACCGACACACACTCACCTACCAACCCAACCCACCCACCTCACCTACTCCTCAACCTACCAGGCCAATTCTTCCAAGTTTTGAGTCATCTGCAAATTTCAGCAGCATGCCTTAATGACTATCGTCCAGTGCTCTGACATCCATCATTATGAAGTGTTTCGAAAGTTTAGTCATGGCACTAATCAATTCCGGTCTCCCCAGATTGCCTGGATCCACTACAGTTTGCCTACTATTGCAACAGGTCCACAGCAGATGCTGGCCCTGCACTCAATCCTGGAAAACCGCGATAACAAAGACACCTATGTCAGACTCCTAGTTATCAACTACAGCTCAGCCTTCAACACCATTATTCCTACGAAGCTCATCTCCAAACTCCATGGCCTGGGGCTCAGCTCCTTCCTCTGCGACTGGATCCTGAACTTCCCACCCACAGACCGCAGTCAGTAAGGATAGGCAACAACACCTCTTCCACGATCATCCTCAACACCAGAGCCCCACAAGGCTGTGTCCTCAGCCCCCTACTATACTCCTTATACACCTTTGACCGTGTGGCCAAATTTCCCTCCAACTCGATTTTCAAGTTTGCCGATGATACCACTGTAGTCAACCAACGACGAGACGGAGTACAGGAAAGAGATAGAGAATCTGGTGAACTGGTGCGACAACAATAATCTCTCGCTCAATGTCAAGAAAATGAAGGAGATAGTCATCGACTTCAGGAAGCGTGGTGGAGGATATGTCCCTGTCTACATCAATGGGAACAAAGTAGAAATGGTCGCGAGCTTCAAGTTTCTAGATTACCAACAACCTGCACTGGTCACTCCATGCGACGCTATAGTTACGAAAGCCCACCAACGCTTCTACTTTCTCAGAAGACTAAGGAAATTTGGCATGTCCGCTACGACTCTCACCAACTTTTACACGTGCATCATAGAAAGCATTCTTTCTGGTTGTATCACAGCTTGGTATGGCTCCTGCTCTGTCGAAGATCGCAAGAAACTACAAAGGGTCACAAACAACGCCCAGTCCATCACTCAAACCAACCTCCTACTCAATAACATTATCTACACTTCCCGCTGCCTCGGAAAAGTGCTAGCATAATTAAGGACTCTGCGCACCCCGAAGGACATGTCTAAAGACATGTACCAACTGACTCAAGAGCAGCTTCTTCCCTGCTGTCATTAGACTTTTGAATAGACCTACCTTGCATTAAGTTGATCTTTCTCTACCCCTAGCTTTGACTATAACACTACATTCTGCACTCTCTCCTTTCCTTCACTATGTACAGTATGCTTTGTCTGTATAGCACGCAAGAAAGAATACTTTTCCCTGTATACTAATACGTGACAATAATAAAGCAAATCAAATTTTGAATTTGTACCCTGCACACCTAAGTCAACATCATTAACACGCATCCAAGAAAAGCAGTGATCTTCGTGCCAACCCCCGATGAACCCATTGTACACTTTCCTCTAATCTGGAAAGCAGTTCACTAATGCGCTCCATTTCCTGTTACTCATAAAATGTTGTATCCATACTGCCACATTTTTATTCCATGGGATTCAACTTTGCTGGTAAGTCTACATGACACTTTATCAGATGCCATTTGGAAGTCCATATACACCACATCAATCATATTAATCTCCTCAACTCACTCCATTTTCTCATCAAAAAACTCAATCAAGTTAGTTAAACATGATTTGCTTTAACAAATCTGCACTGGATTTCTTCAATTAATCCATATTGTCTGAGTGATAGTTAATTTTGTCCTGGGTTATGATCTCCAAAAGCTTTTCCACCACCGAGGTCAAACTGACCAGCTTAATTTGCTGGGTTCATCCTAACACACTTTTTTAACAAGGGTGTTACATTTGCAATTCTCCAGTTCTCTGGCAGTATCCCCATATCTAAGAAGAATTGGAAGGTTATGGCCATTACCACTGCAATTTCTACCCTTACTTCCCTCCACATTTTCATAGAATCCCTACAGTACAGAAGGAGGCCAATCGGCCCATTGAGTCTGTACCAACCACAATCCCACTCAGGCCCTATTCCCATGCATTTACCCTGCTAATCCCCCTGACATTAGGGTGAATTTATGGCCAATCAACCTAACCCGCACATTTTTGGACTGTGGGAGGAAACCGGAGCACCTGGAGGAGAACCACGCAGACACAGGGAGAATGTGCAAACTCCACACAGTGACAGTGACCCGGGGCCAGAATTGAACCTGGGACCCTGGCACTGTGAGGCAGCAGTGTTAACCACTGTGCCACCGTCTGCCCAATGTGCCACTGCGCTGCCCAAATACATTCCATCTGGTCTCGGTGACTTATTAACTTTAAGTACAGTCACCATCTCTAATACCTCCTCTTTATCAACTTTTAGCTCATCCAGCATCTCATCTACTTCCTCTTTCAATATGGTTTTGACAACATCTTGTTCCTTTGATTAATAACAGAGGCATGCTTCCAGAGCCTTAGATTATGGAAAGTTTGCTCTCCGCGCAACATAAAATCTCATTGTAGTGCTATCAGTGGCATCAAAATGAGAGTGGTCAGATATTTTAAGCATCAAAAAGGCTAATAGCGTCATGACTTTCACAACTAATCAACAACAGCAATGTGAAAATGTAACGATTATGAAGCTGAAGTGCGGGGAGGGTCTTTTCAGATGGATGGAGTTCAAGGTCAGCACAAATGGTCAACTAGAGACATCTTAATAATTGATTTATTATTGTCACATGTATTAGTATACAGTGAAAAGTATTGTTTCATGCGCGCTACACAGACAAAGCATTCCGTACTTAGAGAAGGAAAGGAGAGAGTGCAGAATGTAGTGTTACAGTCATTGCTAGGGGTAGAGAAAGATCAACCTAATACGAGGTAGGTCCATTCAAAAGTCTGATGGCAGCAGGGAAGAAGCTGTTCTTGAGTCGTTTGGTACATGTCCTCAGGCATTTGTATCGTTTTCCCGATGGAAGAAGGTGTCAGAGAGTATATCTGGGGTGTGTGGGGTCCTTAATTATGTTGGCTGCTTTTCTGAGACAGCGGTAAGTGTAGACAGTGTCAATGGATGGGAGGCTGGTTTGTGTGATGGACTGGGCTACATTCACGACCCTTTGTCGTTTTTTGCGGTCTTTGACAGAGCAGGAGCCATACCAAGATGTGATGCAACCAAAAAGAATGCTTTCTATGGTGCATCTGTAAAAGTTGGTGAGATTCGTAGCGGACATGCCAAATTTCCTTAGCCTCCTGAGAAAATAGAGGGGTTGGTGGGCTTTCTTAACTATAGCCTCAGCATTGAGGGACCAGGACACGTTGTTGGTGATTTTTCAGCTCCAGAAACCTGAAGCTCTGGACCACTTCCACTTCGTCCCCATTGATGTAGAGGGGCAAGCCTTCTATTACACTTCCGGAAGTTGATGACTCTCTCCTTCGTTTGTTGAAATTGAGGGAGAGATTATTGCCGTTGCACCAGCTCACCAGATTCTCTCTCTTTCCTGTACTCCTTCTTACTGAAGCGAATATAAAAATTCAAAAGAATGCTTCAGCTTCTGCCTTGGGTTCTGTTGACTCTCCATTTTCTGACTTTTGCCTCTTCTTTTCAACATCATCCTGCTCCTCTGGTGGACGCTTCACTGCTTCAGTGATCCGACCCAGTACGGTGGTGTCATCAGCAAACTTGAAAATTGAGTTGGAGGGGAATTTGGCCACACAGTCCTTGTACGTAAGGAGTATAGTAAGGGGCTAATCATGGGGCAACTGGATATCAACCATGATCAGATGTGCTTTCCTCACCATGGTGAAGCCCGCATGGCAGCAGGTTTGTTCGCGACTCATGGGTCTCATAACACTGAGACCCCAGCATAGTTTGGAGCTGCCATTCATTCTGCTTGATTTGCCATTGGTTGCAGTCAGAGGCAGAGATGAAAGGAAGGAGGGAGGTGGATGCCTCCAAGGGTTACGACTGGTGGATGGCAGCCAACTTGCAACTCCGAACGTCCATTTTCCGGAAAGAATGGTCATGGCTGACAAGGTTTCCTGTGGTTAGTCTTTCTATGCTGTCAAGTCAGTGATCTCTCCAAAGAGTGACAAAGGTAGTGGAGGCAAGTGGAATTGTGTCAGAGCGAGGCTTCTTGCACATGGCTCTGATCACCCTGGTCAAATGTCTCCATATGTATTCATGTATGTGTGGGAGAAACACCTATCTCTGGTCCTACAGAATGTCCTTTAACTGGAAGGGGTGGGGTGAGAATGCCATGTCTAGATGGAGGCCAAGTGGAGGGCTCAATGCTTGTTGCTGGCTTTGAGATGGAGGGAAAACTGTAAAGGACATGTTCACTAAATGTATCACTTCAATTCATGCACAGCTCCAGGGAGATATTGATGATGCAGGCTGCAGGTAACCCTGCCTTGGTAACGGCTGTCATCCAGATGAGAAGGAGGCCCCATTGCAGGTTGGCACAGGACCAGGAGGAGCAAGGACCTGAGCAGCAAGAGGCAACAGGCCTCAAGAATCCTCTTTATATGATGGTGAACAGAATCCACAGCAAAGGTGAGCATTGGCCTGACCATGGGTGTATCACACATGGTGTTCTTATCTAGAAATGAGAAAAAGGCAGTACCAGAGACACCCTCATATGTGCGAAGATGTGGTTCTCCAGTAGGAGCAGTGGCCTGAGGGACTCTGGAAGAGTAACGCAGAGCTATTGGCCTGCATTAAGTGAATGGCTGTCCAGATGCCATTTAAATTTGGCACTAGGAACTTCACTCCATGAAGTAAGGGTGGGGGTGGACACCTTCCGGCATGACATGCCACAAGAGGCGTCACGGTGGCACAGTGGTTAGCACTGCTGCCTCATAGTGCCAGTGACCCAGGTTCAATTTCAGCCTCGGGTGACTATCTGTGTGCACATTCTCTCCGTGTCTGCGTGGGTTTCCTCCGGGTGCTCTGGTTTCCTCCCACAATCCAAAGATGTGTGGGTTAGGTTGATTGGCCATGCTAAATTGCCCATTGGTGTTGGGGGGGATTAGCAAATAAATGATTGAGGTTGGGGGGATGGTTACTGGGTGGGATTGTTGTTGGTGCAGGCTCGATGGGCCGAATGGCCTCCTTCTGCACTGTAGGGATTCTATGATTCTATGAAGATTCAACGTGCTCCTCACAGATGCATTATTAATTAGCTGAACAGTGGAAGATTGTGCACGTTCAACTGTCCCACCACCCATTGGGAATCATGCCAACTTTCCCACTCGCCACCAACTTAGACTCCAGAAAGAAGATTCCATCAAAAGAGTGTAGCCAAAGGGAATTAAGCATTACTGAATATTAGGCCCCATCCTATACCGTGAATTTCCAATAGTCTTGGTAGTGTGGGTGGATACTCTATCCAATTCAAACATGACTCATAAAATCAGAGAAAAGGAGATCAAGGGGTAGGAACTTCCTTAGGCTTGCCCTGCCTACTGCCCAATCATTTGAATTCCAGAGTGAAACCCAAACACGGGTTGGTTAAAC
The DNA here is from genome assembly GCF_964213995.1 of Mustelus asterias. Taxonomy (NCBI): domain Eukaryota; kingdom Metazoa; phylum Chordata; class Chondrichthyes; order Carcharhiniformes; family Triakidae; genus Mustelus; species Mustelus asterias. Next base: position 105,625,497 of record NC_135802.1, read on the forward strand.
AGCCAAAATGGTGTTGACCCTGTGATCCAACCTGGATCCACACCAATAGAATGCCAGCAAAAAGACCTTCCAGCCTCCTTATGTTCACAAGATGTAAAAATATTCATAGTTGGTAATGCCAGATGGCTAGAGAGTGGTTTACTTGTATTGCATTGCCCCATCTTCTCTCCTCATAGTGGGCACCCAAATATGTGTCCATGCTGGTTCAGACAGTGATGTCATTTAAGTGGCCCCTCTTTGACTCCAAATACTTCAATGGGAGAAAGAATGGAGCACAATGATGTCTTTCTCCTTTTCTCTCCTCCTCTGAGGAAGTGCCCAACTTAGTTTGTTTTGACATTATTTCTGAGGCTGGTAAATGGTCACAGTATGGCACATAGCATTGAAGATCAAACACTGATACACTGCCCCATTGTGCCAATGTTCCCTTTAAAGCTTAACTTTACACTGACTTCATACAAGGAGGGATGTATAGTTGCCAACTGTTATTTGTTCATCCTAGAAAAATGCTCTCACATGTTTAAGCGGATTGTATTTGGAGCATTTTTACATTGAATTGTGTAGTCAACTAATCATATGTTTTATTCTGATAAGGGCCCAATGATATGAAGGATGTCTGAAAATGTTCCATGTAGAATCTGGAAAGAGTGCAATGACATTTCATCTGAGCTTTTTATGGTAATCTGGTATTCTCTTGACAGTCAATTAAGTATTTTTGAAAATCATTTCATAAAATCAGATAGGAGTTGCTGCATAGAAAAGGGTCATTTTTAAGTCTTTGATTTTCCATATACCTTATTTTCCTCCCACTTAAGTAACACTATTTTACTGGAATGCTGTCCCCATGTGATACATTTATTATCAAATGACACCTGTCTTCACTGTTCCCAAGTAAATTCAAACCTTTCTGTAGCTTATACTGTCCAGTTTTGCAATTCTCCACCTTCATTAGCTATGTATTATCTGCAAATTGCAGTCACTGTACTTGTGACTGGCAACTGAAGCCATTGAAATAGACCCCTGTGGGACCCCAGGGTAATATTCTGCCAGGCTGATTAGATCTTTGTATAACCATCACTAGTTCTATACATTAATCTATTATGTATGGATTGTGAAATAGAGTCAGGGAGGTTTACAGCATGGAAACAGGCCCTTCGGCCCAACTTCTCCATGCCGCCCTTTTTTTTTAAAACCCCTAAGCTAATCCCAATTGCCCACATTTGGCCCATATCCCTCTATACCCATCGTACCCATGTAACTATCTAAATGCTTTTTAAAAGATAAAATTGTATCCGCCTCTACTACTACCTCTGGCAGCTTGTTCCAGACACTCACCACCCTCTGTGTGAAAAAATTGCCCCTCTGGACACTTTTGTATCTCTCCCCTCTCACCTGAAACCTATGCCCTCTAGTTTTAGACTCCCCTACCTTTGTGAAAATATATTGACTATCTACCTTGTCTATGCCCCTCATTATTTTATAGACCTCTATAAGGTCACTCCTCAGCCTCTCATGCTCCAGAGAAAAAAGTCCCAGTCTATCCAGCCTCTCCTTATAACTCAATCCATCATGTCCAGGTAGCATCCGAGTAAATCTTTTCTGCACTCTTTCTAGTTTAATAATATCCTTTCTATCATAGGGTGACCAGAATTGCACACAGTATTCCAAGTGTGGCCTTACCAATGTCTTGTACAACTTCAACAAGACGTCCCAATTCCTGTTTTCAATGTTCTGGCCGATGAAACCAAGCATGCCGAATGCCTTCTTCTGCCACTCTGTCCACCTGTGACTCCACTTTCAAGGAGCTATGAACATGTACCCCTAGATCTCTTTGTTCTGTAACTCTTTCCACCAATTCCCACTTTCTTTCATTTCAATACCAGCATTGCCTATGGAACTCTATCAAAGGCCTAAAAAATTCAAGTATACCACAATTAATGTCTTCCCCTATTACAAGATGAAGGCATGTAAAATCGCTAGCTCCAACGCACCCCTCCCTGATGAGCTCAATGCATTCTATGCCCGTTTTGAGCAAGAGGTCAGCGAGAGCATTCCCTCCACCCTGGAAGAACCTGCATCTGGGGTCACCATTGCAGATGTCAGAGTAGCCTTCTTGAAGGTCAACCCATGGAAAGCAACTGGCCCAGATGGGGTACCCGGACGTGCACTCAGATCCTGCGCGGATCAGCTGGCGGGGGTATTCACAGACATCTTCAACCTCTCTTTACAACAATCTGAGGTCCCTATCTGCTTCAAGAAGATGATCATCATCCCGGTACCTAAGAAAAACCAAGCAGCGTGCCTTAATGACTATCGGCCGGTGGCTCTGACATCCATCATTATGAAGTGCTTCGAAAGGTTAATCATGGCATGAATCAATTCCAGCCTCCTGGACTACCTAGATCCACTACAGTTTGCCTACTGCCGCAACAGGTCCACAGCAGACGACATTTCCCTGGCCCTGCATTCAACCCTGGAACACCTAGATAACAAGGGCACCTATGTCAGACTCCTATTTATTGATGATAGCTCAGTCTTCAACACTGTCATTCCCACGAAACTCACCTCCAAACTCCGTGGCCTGGGCCTCGGCACCTCCCTCTGCGACTGGATCCTGAACTTCCTAACTCACAGACCACAATCAGTAAGGATAGACAACAACACCTCCTCCATGATCATCCTCAACACCAGTGCCCCACAAGGCTGTGTTCTCAGTCCCCTACTATACTCCTTATACACCTATGACTGTGCTGCCAAATTCCCCTCCAATTCGATTTTCAAGTTTGCTGATGACACCACCAGTAGTGGGTCGGATCTCAAACAATGACGAAATAGAGAATCTAGTGAACTGGTGCAGCAACAATAATCTCTCCCTCAATATCAACAAACCGAAGGAGATTGTCATCGACTTCAGGAAGTGTAAAGGAGAACATGCCCCTGTCTACATCAATGGGGATGAAGTAGAAATGGGCGAGAGCTTCAAGTTTTTACTCAGATCATCAACACCCTGTCCTGGTTCCCCCCCCCCCCCCCATGCCGACACTATAGTTAAGAAAGCCCACCAACGCCTCTACTTTCTCAGAAGACTAAGGAAATTTGACATGTCAGCTACGACTCTCACCAACTTTTACAGATGCACCATAGAAAGCATTCTTTCTGGTTGTATCACAGCTTGGTATGGCTCCTGCTCTGCCCAAGACTGCAAGGAACTACAAAAGGTCATGAATGTAGCCCAATCCATCGTGCAAACTAGCCTCCCATCCATTGACTCGGTCTACACTTCCCGCTACCACGGCAAAGCAGCCGGCATAATTAAGGACCCCAGCACCTCGGACATTCTCTCTTCCACCTTCTTCCTTCAGGAAAACGATACAAAAGTCTGAGGTCGCATACCAACCGACTCAAGAACAGCTTCTTCCCTGCTGTTGTCAGACTTTTGAATGGACTTACCTTGCATTAAGTTGATCTTTCTCTACACCCTAGCTCTGACTGTAACACTACATTCTGCACTCTCTCGTTTCCTTCTCTATGAATGGTATGTTTTGTCTGTATTGCACGCAAGAAACAATACTTTTCACTGTATGTTAATACATGTGACAATAATAAATCAAATCAAGTGTTTTGTCACAGAAAATCAGTACAAAAGATTAGCAGGATCTCCTCTTCATAAACCCACAGTGACTATCACAGTGATTTCTGGAATATTTGTTCCTGCAATGTCCTCCCTTACTTCGTTAACGATCCTCTTACCCACCCTGGACACACCCACAACTGGAAACAAATTTCCCACACTAATCCTAATGAGTGCCTTCTTAATTTTAAGGAGTGGCATCAGTTCTCCTCTTTCACAGAGAAAAGAGCTCTAAATCTACTCAATCACAGAAATGTTATGCCGCAGAAAGAGGCTATTTGGCCCATCAAGTCTACATCGGCTCTCCAGACGTACATCCTGGCTTACTGCCATTCCCCTGCCTTTTCCCTATACCATTGCATTGTTTCCATTCAAAAAATCATCTAATTCCCTCTTGATGACTCAATTCAACCTGCCTCCACCACAATTGCAGGCAGAACATTCCAGACCCAAATCACTCATTTTATGAAAATGTTTTTTCTCACATCACATTTGCTTCTTTTGAAAATCACTTTAAATCTGTGCCCTATCTTTCCTGATACTTGCATCCTTTCAATTCTGAAAACACCTTTGTGAATATTTTCTGCATTCTTTCTGGTGCATTATTATTCTTTTTGCCAGGGGATTTTGGGCAAGATTCTCCAGCCGTTCATGCCATCCTGGATTCTCTGGTCCCGCTGTAGTGAATGGAGATTTGGCTGAGCTCCAAATTCTCCGGCCTCACTGGCAGTGGTGGTGGGGCATGAATGTGCAGAGAATTCTGGCCTTTGTCAAATCACTGTTGTAACATCTGGAAACACAACAGATGATTTGCATGCAGTAAAATCCCACAAATCAACACTGAGATAAGTGACTGGATAATCTGTTCTGGTGATGTTGGTTGAAGGATAAATATTCGACCAAATGAGTTCCTTGAATATTATTAGGATATCTTTTATATCAATCTGAGAGGCACATTGGGCCTGAGCTTAACGTTTCATCCAAAACAGACGGCACGGTGGCACAGTGGTTAGCACTGTTGCCTCAAGCGCCAGGGACCCAAGTTCAACTCCAGCCTCGGGTCGCTGTTTGTGTGGAGTTTGCATATTCTTCCTGCGTCTGCTTGGGTTTTCTCTGGATGCTCCAGTTACCTCCCACAGTTTAAAGATGTGCGGGTTAGGTTGATAGGCCATGATATATTTATTGTCCCTTAGTGTTAGGGGCATTAAGAGGGTAAATATGCGGGGTTACAGGGATAGAACCTGGGTGGGATTGTTGTCGGTGCAGGCTCGATGGGCCAAATGGACTTCTTCTGCACTGTAGATTCTGATATGTCTATGAAAAACAGAACCTTTTTTTTTATACTTTTCCAATTCAATCAAATCAAATCCAATTCAGAGTCTCAACAAGTTGAGACATTTCAGATCCAGGCTGACAAGACAGGGCAAGCGACCAAACCAGCCTGTCCTGGGCCCGATCTACATGAGCCAAGCTGATTGGAGAAGGGGGGAGGTTCCTCCTCCAAGACTTGGGCTCATTTGCATCTTAGCCAAAAGGCCGAGATGCCGCTTTTAAAAATTGCTTCATACCTTTTGGCTAAGATCAAGTGTAGCATGGAGAGGATGCTGCACTTGGTTGAGGTCATTAGGTTACATTGAGGCTTCATATGTTTCATATGAAAAACAGAATCTCTGACAGTGAAGTAGGCGCTCAGCACTACACTGAAGTCTCAATCAATAATTTACCTCAGTTTCTTAAGTAGATCTGGAACCGACAACAGAGTTATGTTGAGAGTGCATGCATGTTACAGCAAACATTACCTTTTTAAAAAAAGGGTTTTCTTTAATATTTTGATGATGCTGTACAATTTGATTTGCAGTGAATAATTAGGTTAGCAGCTGTAATAAAGTAGCAGCAGGAATATAATACAAAGACACTAATCAACTTGTTAAACTAATAAACAGAAGGAATTAAACCCTGTAATGGTGGCATTGATCTGTGAACCAAGATTATCACTGGGTCAATTCTGTTCAGGGAAGTTCTCATATAGGCGAGATTTAACAACTCGGGGGCCGTAGAATTAATTCAACCAATTGTTCTGGAAAATAGCCTGTGGGAGTCCAAACACGTTCTGAGAATTGTTTTTCACTTTGCTCTTGTAATCTCAACAGCATAGATTCTTGCCTACAAGAATCAGAGGAAGCCATGTTATATACTGGGATATATGGAAAGGCAAAAGGAAAATATGTCCAACAGGCACTTGAACGTTGTAAATACTTTTAAGATGGGTCATTGGGGTTGAAATTGGTGTACCAGCTGTGGGACATGGCCTCACAGTGATAGCCAGCAGCCACTTCTACACCACATCCCACTGTCTATTCCAACGGCCCAACTACTAACGCAAACCAGAGTTAAACACTTCTCCTTCATACACCAACTTCCCCCTTTAGAATTACACACTGCTCCATAAGAAACCTACTTCATCCAGAGGTTTTATAACACATAGCTGGTGTTCAGTTATATTTTCGTTTTGTGATGTGACCTTTAAACACTGAGCCCGCAGCCGGCCTCTCCAGCCCGGAGCCCTCCCGGACCGGCGACCTCTGCTGGCGGGACCTGGTGCCTCAGGGACTGCCTGGCGCTGGGCGGGGATGGTCCTGTGTCCCAGCTCCAAAATGGGAAAGTCAGGGCGCCCAGAGCCTGCTGACTTCTTCTGCTGCAAACCAACTGCTCCTCCTCACAGATATACATCATCCTTTGATGTCAACCCTACTTCTTTGAGAGAAACTATGAACCTTCATGAAGAATGGTCAATCTACGCCTGAATAATAAACAATTACATATTTCATCAACTATAGAACATTAAACGTGGAACATTCAAAAGTTCTGTGTCCCACCTCCTGAGGGCAACCTCTATTAAAATATCCATGTTACAGTAACCCTTGAAACACCATTAGGAGATACTCTTGTTAAGAGTTTCAATGCTAAACTCTGAATTGAGAAGACACATCTTGCCTGCAATGCTAGTTGTTTCCTTGGCTCTGTTCCAGTTCTGTTTCTGCTGCACTTCCAGCAAAGTTACAGAGGCAGACAGAACAGCTGGAAATTCTGTCTTACTGATTTGCAGAGTGTTCATAGTCTATATTTCCTCACCCAAAAAATTACTCGTTAACTCAAGATGCTTCCTGACAACAACAAATAATTATTTCATTCACAGTACTTGTGATTTTTGGTAATGATCTGAAGTAAAAAAAAAGGTATTTTACATTTCACAATAAAAAGGTCAAATTTATCCATTGTATTTTTTGTGTTTATTTGGTACTTTTATTAAAATCCTTACTTGAAAGTCTTTGCCTTTACCAAAAGCCCATGTTTGAATTTCATACTTTTATCCAGAGCTGTTATTTTCCAGCTGAATGTAGCCTGGGCAGTCCAAGCATGTACACTGTAACCAATTTCACAGGACTATGTAGTCAGCTGAACTCCTAAAGTATTTTAATTTAGTGTTCATCAATTTTTGCATTGTTTTTCAAAATCATAGAAAATCATGGAATCCCCACAGTACAGAAGGAGGCCATTTGGCCCATCGAGTCTGCACCGACAACAATCCCACCCAGGCCCCACCGCAACCCCACACATTTACCCCACTAATCCCTCTAATTTACACATCTCAGGACACTAAGGGGAAATTTAGCATGGCCAATCAACCCAACCTGCACATCTTTGGACCATGGGAGGAAACTGGAGCATTCGGAGGGAACCACGCAGACACAGGAAGGACGTGCAAACTCCACACAGACAGTGACCCAAGCCGGGAATCAAATCCAGGTCCCTGGAGTGTGAGGCAGCTGCCCCTATTCAGGCTGCCCCAAAATCATTTGAAGAAAAGCTAAAGGACAAATATTAAAAGCTATACTCAGGTAGAATTTATCATACATGTGCATGTAAGAAAGATAGTGAGAAAAGTTGTCGCATTTGTTTTGTGTTCTATAAGTTCATAAAATATATTAAACTGAGAGTGAAGAAGCATGACTACATCCTCTCTCATGATGTTACTAGTTTATTTTTTTCAAAAAGAGGTACAAGTTGAATTTTAAAACCAAATTAAAGTCTGGTTGTTTTGTTAACAGTTAGAAAATGTAAACATTCTAATTGCTAAAACCTGGGAGATAGAAGTTAGATCATTAACAGGTGTGAGAAGGAAATAAAAGGATGAAATAGCTGCACTGAGAAAGTGGCAACGATTGATAGAAAAGCAACAAAACAGTTAGCCACAGGATTCTTCATTCCAATATTGATATACTTTTTCAACGTAACTTGATTTTTGAAAGCACACAAAACCTCTGAGGCAAATGAATAGAAAAAGAAGATAGGGTGAAAGAGTAACAGAAACAGGCTAAGAATGATGGGATCGCTTGCTTCTTCTAATGGGGGAGGCAAGTGGAAATGGGGGAGTTCTGAATGGAAAGGTAAATGGGAGATGAGTGCCAACAAAGCAAGGGGGTAGATGAAGATGCAAGGAATTGAGTAAATAGTTCATGAGGAAGAGATTGGGTAGGAATAGGAGCAAGGGTTGGCAGATAGGTGGTAGGTAGGGGTAAATCAAAGGGGTATGAATGGAACGAGAGTGAGAAATTGAGAGGACCCAAGGCTGATGGAGGGAATTGGAAAGGAGGTTCTGAGAGCTACATATTACTTGCACCATGAATGCAATATGTAGTTTCCTTTCCATGCTGCACCAAGCTCCACCACCTCCCACTTAGAATGGAGAAAGAAAAAGACAAGCGAGAAACAGGAAAAATAAGAGGAGAGGCAGAGAGTTAGACAGCAGAAGCTGACGAGAGGGATTATGTTTTACCACTTACTATATGCAGCTAGAAATTTTTTAATCTTCTAAAGTATATTAAAAGTATCTTTCGATTTTTTTGTCAGTGTAACATTGTTATGATGTGGAGATCCAGTTGCCATGGTCAACAAAGGAACCATAACGCAGACAGGACTAAGAAAGAGGTTCTGCTTAGGGAGCGAAAAGCCGAGGGCTAAATTAAAAAGATTTCCCCATAGCAATTGTGTTTCAGTGGTTTTATCTTTCACATATACCCATGATAATAGAATGAGGTGTAGTTCTGAAATTGTACCTAGTGCAGGAGCAGCAGGATGGCACAGTATAGTATACAATATTTTGTATACAATAAAGCAGAGAGATATAGGGCGGGATCTTTCTCCCACTCCGCGGTGTTTCGTGACAGTGGGAGGCAGCGTGCACTCGCTAGCAGCGAGATCTTATGGTCCTGCCATTGTCAACGGGGTTTCCTGTTGAACATACCCCTTACCACCAGGAAACCTGTGGCATGGGTGCACCATCAGCGAGACCTTAAGATCCCGTCGGTATGAACGGTAGCAAGATTTTGGTGATAGATTAACAGATATGAAGCCTTTTGAGTTTCTAATCTCATCTATTTATTGAACGGCAATCACTCCCAAAACAGGGAGGGAGAGTTACCCCCAATATAAGCTCTTGCATACCTCCTGGTGAACAGCTTCCCACCATCTTATACATAAATGCTGAAAATTATGTGAAAACTATCATAAAAAGATTTGCATTCGTGCATAGCACCTTATCATATCCTTGTGATTTCCCAGAGTGCCAACAAATAACATTGAAATATTATTAACAGTTCTTAAGAAGGCAAACATTGATGAGGCAAAAGCAAAATCATGTAAAAGAGTCCAGTGTTTTAATTAACATCTAGGATCTGACATGTTTGTTAAGTGTGGTATTGTCATAACTCTAAGGTCAATTTCAAATCCAAAGGATCCACCAAGTCAGACTTGTGAAACTTCTAAGAGTTAATGAAATACCAAATGAGCCAATGTTCAAACAGATAAGATTCTGTATCCTCATCTTATCTGTCAGTGGCAGAATTATTTGGATGTTTTATTTAATTAATAGTCCTTCTGAGGATCTCATCAGATGACATGATGTGATTTGTTGAAAACAATAGCAGACGAGGTGGCCAAATACATTAAATGTCTGCTGGCTGAAAGAGATTCATATTTCTGCCCTTGGCAGTAACCACATAGATCATGGTACTTCTAACAGATAACCATGCAATGCATGTTTTAGAAAATTTCTGCCTCTACCCCCATGTCCCCTTTCCCAACCTCCATTCCCTGGTTAAAATAATTTCCCCTCAACTCTCCTTTAATCCTGCAGCCTATCATTTTAATCTATGCCTCCTGGTGGCTCCTCTGCTTTCAGAAATTGGTCCTTCCATATCCACTCTGTCAAGGACCACTCATTATTTTATATACTTCAATTAAATCTGCTGTCAGCCCCTGCTATCTTAAAGATAAAAACCCCGGCCTGTTCAATCTTAAAGTTTGGCAGAGTTAAAAAGACACAGTAAGAGGAAAAAAGTGGTAATATGAAGCTTATGAGTTCAGCAAGAAGATTTACAAGCAAGAAACAAAACAATGGAAAAAATGTGATAGGAAGCATATCTGCTTACTAGGAAGGGTCAGAGACTTGAAAAAAATGCAGTCTTAACAAAATGGGGCCAGACAGAACAGTTGCGGTGAAAAGAGGAAGCACTTCAGGCTTAATGGAATTTGAACTGATTGAATCAACAATGAACTCTTTGAACTGCCCTGCAGCTATCAGTCATAAAAAAAAGATTTAAGCAGCAAATGGGCCATCAGTTCTTGTGTAAATAAACCTCTGTTAATCCCTTCTTTGATCTGCTCTGGAGCTGTCAATCAAAACAGATCTAAGAGGTTTCAGAGCTGATGGTGCTCATTCAAGCTAGAAAGAGGCATCTCCCTTGTGAATTGAATGCTCCTATCCATCAAAGTACTTCAAAAAGGTTTCAGAGCAGCTGGGGCTTATGTGCGAAGGCAAGTGGATCTCCCTAGTGAAACTGACAGCTCCTGTCACTCAACGTGTTTCAAAGATGTCCGGTAACACCTGGGGCTTCTGAAATCGACCAAGGGCAATCTCTACTGTAGAATGGAGTGCTGCAGTGATTTCGAAACCTTCCAGGTTTTCAGGGACATGGATTTAATAAGACCCAGGCCACTTCGAAGATTTTACAGAACACTGACAATAGGGAAGAATTTTACCAGAAAGGTGACTGAAATCACCATCCTAAGAGTGATTTCCAAATTTTCCAGGGCAACATTTGATTTGATTTATTATTGTCACATGTATTAACATACAGTGAAAAGTATTATTTCTTTCACGCTATGCAGACAAAACATACCGTTCATAGAGAAGGATAAGGTTCGATAAGGTCCCCCATACAAGGCTTCTAGAAAAAGTGAGAGGGCATGGGATCCAAGGGGCTGCTGCCCGGTGGATCCAGAACTGGCTTGCCCAAAGGAGGCAGAGAGTGGGTATAGATGGGTCTTTTTCTAAATGGAGGTCAGTCACCAGTGGTGTGCCCCAGGGATCTGTTCTGGGACCCTTGCTGTTTGTCATTTTCATAAATGACCTGGATGAGGAAGCTGAGGGATGGGTTGGTAAGTTTGCCGACGACACGAAGGTTGGTGGGGTTGTGGATAGTCTGGAGGGATGTCAGAAGTTACAGAGGGACATAGATAGGATGCAAGACTGGGCGGAGAAGTGGCAGATGGACTTCAACCCAGATAAATGCGTCGTGGTCCATTTTGGTAGGACAAATGGGATGAAGGAGTACAATATAAAGGGAAAGACTCTTAGTACTGTCGAGGATCAGAAGGACCTTGGGGTCCGGGTCCATAGGACTCTGAAATCAGCCCCGCAGGTGGAGGAGGAGGTTAAGAAGGCGTATGGTGTGCTGGCCTTTATCAATCGAGGGATTGAGTTTAGGAGTCTGGGGATAATGATGCAGCTATATAAGACCCTCGTCAGACCCCACTTGGAGTACTGTGCTCAGATCTGGTCGCCTCACTATAGGAAGGATGTGGAAAAGATTGAAAGGGTGCAGAGGAGATTTACAAGGATGTTGCCTGGATTGAGTGGCATGCCTTATGAGGATAGGTTGAGGGAGCTTGGTCTTTTCTCCTTGGAGAGACGAAGGATGAGAGGAGACCTAATAGAGGTGTATAAGATGTTGAGAGGCATAGATCGGGTGGACTCTCAGAGGCTTTTTCCCAGGGTGGAAATGTCTGCTACAAGAGGACACAGGTTTAAGGTGCTGGGGGGTAGGTACAGGGGAGATGTTAGGGGTAAGTTTTTCACACAGAGGATGGTGGGCGAGTGGAATCAGCTGCCATCAGGGGTGGTGGAGGCAAACTCAATAGGGTCTTTTAAGAGACTCCTGGATGAGTACAAGGAGCTTAATAGGATGGAGGGTTATAGGTAGGTCTAGAAGGTAGAGATGTGTTCGGCACAACTTGTGGGCCGAAGGGCCTGTTTGTGCTGTAGTTTTTCTATGTTTCTAAGGAAACGAGAGAGTACAGAATGTAGTGTTACAGTCATAGCTAGGGTGTAGAAAAAGATCAACTTAATGCAAGGGAAGTCCATTCAAAAGTCTGACAGCAGCAGGGAAGAAGCTGTTCTTGAGTCGATTGGTATGTGACCTCAGACTTTTGTATATTTTCCAATGGAAGAAGGTGGAAGAGTGAATGTCCGGGGTGTGTGGAGAAGTCCATCTCAAGGGTGACCCCTGAGACCAGCCCCTCCCCCCCCCCAGCAAACCCCGGTCCCTTGAGGAACCGCCGGTCTGCAGCCTGACAGCAGCAGAGGACCCCAGGGGCACAGCTGGAGGCAGTATGTACCTCCTGACCCCTCCCCCCCCTCCCTTGGAATCCATGGCACCTGGTCCCCAACTGTCAGGACCAGGACTAATTGGCACCTGTGGGACTTCTTCCTGGGGTGGTGGGGAGGGGGTGGGAGGGATGGGGTGCTTCCAGTTGTTAATTGCATTAAAAATAAAATGTATTTAAAGCAGTTGTAATCAGGTTCTTGTGCGCGCTGGACTAGAACCTGATCTGGCCAGGCACAGCGGCCAGGAGAGTTGTAACGACTTTGACGCCTGGTGAAAATCCAGGTTTGGCCCTCACGGCTGATCCAACGGGCTATTGGGAACACCAGCTGGAACTAGCGGCCCTGGAGAATTGCCCCGTTGTGTTGGAAAATGAAGGGCACCAACACAGCCCTAAATGTATAAAGTTGAAGGATGAGCATGCAATGATCTAAGTCTCTTACTCCATAGAGCCCCATAGAAATACCCAACACAGTGACTACAAACACAATCAGGCTGCGTGAGGCCTATCCTCCTTTCAGTGCAAATTCAGCCCTGATATTCCAGAAGTAACATAATGTTGTACTTTCACTTTTTTGATGATTGGCTCATATGTCAGAAAAGGGTTTCGTCTAAAAATCAAAGTATTGAGTTCATGTTTCCGTAACATTTCAAGAAATGTAAACTAAGGGTTACCTGTCTGTTAGTGAGACAATTCCATTATCACTGACCGTATAATAAATGCTACACTGAAGTAGCTCAATTCAAGCATTCCATCATAGAAGAATCATAGAAACCCTACAGTGCAGAAGGAGGCCATTCGGCCCATCGAGTCTGCACCGACCACAATCCCACCCAGGCCCTACCCCCACATATTTACCCGCTAATCCCTCCAACTACGCATCTCAGGGACAATTTTTAACCTGGCCAATCAACCTAACCCGCACAGCTTTGGACTGTGGGAGGAAACCGGAGCACCCGGAGGAAACCCACGCAGACACGAGGAGAATGTGCAAACTCCACACAGACAGTGACCCGAGCCGGGAATCGAACCTGGGACCCTGGAGCTGTGAAGCAGCAGTGCTAACCACTGTGCTACCGTGCCGCCCATTGCAGGCCTTATTGAAATGCCTGAATATTGGACCATCACCTAACTCAGCCTGGACCTTTCAAAATGAATTTGTGGAAAAAGTGGGTTCATGAGTATGTTATCAGGTTACAGGATTTGGATTTGGCAGTGTACACCAGGAGCTGGCTCCCAGATGCTGTTCTCGCAGTGACTGAACTAAAATAGCAACGGGAAAAAAATCAGTCATGGTGTCAGTCTATTAATGTGGCTGCACTTCATTGTGACAAATTCCTGGTTAAACTGGGGGTTCTGTCAAAGTGTCCCTATTACTAATTTGCAGCTTGTCTGGACACAAAGAAGACTGCCAGCGACTATTAGCATATCAAAAATCAAAGCCTGAACACCCATCAAATTCATAATGGGGTCAATTGTTTGGATGTCTCTAGGGAGTGGTAGGGGCTGCAGATAGTGCCAAGTGTAAGTAATAAGATTCAAATGTAACCGTTCAGCCTGACCCATGAGTCACAGTTTTGCTGATGACAATATAAAAGGGGGAAAAAAATGCTACTTAGCGTATATTAATGCATGACTGCAGGTTTTCCAATGAAATTGATTGCTTGGAAATACATAGTAAATTATAAAGGTTGACACTAGGTGCCAGTGTAGCTTGCCAAAAGGAACACCTGGCTGTGCTTTGCTTTAACAGCAGTCATTCTAATTAAAATAAGCACATTCATCCCAGTTGGAGTCTAAGCTTTATTTGGTAATTCCCATGTTGCTTTCCTAAATAAAAAGAAAGAGTTTACAAATTTGCTTGTGGAGTTGTAATTTATGCCTAATTTTGTAGACAATCAGTCAGTATGCACAGGAAATAAAGGCGTAAGAGGATAAATGTGAAGTGGAAAAATGGAATGAAACTAGACGGATATCACATAGAGAGGTGCCCAACTAAAAAGTATAAAATTTCCTTCCTATTAAAAGTTGGTAGAAAAAGTAATTTAGAAAAGTCTTATGGGAATTTTCTACATTAAATGTTATGGAATCTGACAGGAAAATTAATGAATCTTATATATTTCATTATTTTTGATCCACTGTACAGTAAGTCCCTTTTTCAGATATATAAAAGGTAAGAGGGAGGCAAGAATGGATATTGGACCGCTGGAAAAAGAAGCTGGAGAAGTAGTAATGGGGGACAAAGAAATGGCAGAGGAACTGAATGGGTACTTTGTATTGGTCTTTACGGTGGAAGACACCAGTAACATACCAGAAGCGATTCAGGGGGCAGGGGTAAATCCATCTTGGCCTCCTCCAGTGGTCCCCAGCATCTCAGATGCCAGTCTCCAGCCAATTCGATTCACTCCACGTGATATCAAGAAAGGGTTGGAGGCACTGGATACTGCAAAGACAATGGGCCCTGATAACATTCCGGCGATAGTACTGAAGACTTGTGCTCCAAAACTTGCCACTCCCCTGGCCAAGCTCTTCCAGTACAGTTACAACACTGGCATCTACGCAACAATGTGGAAAATTGCCCAGGTATGTCCTGTACACAAAAAGCAGGACAAATCCAACCTGGCCAAATACCGCCCAATCAGTTTACTCTTGATCATCAGTAAAGTGATGGAATGGGTCACCAACAGTGCTATCAAACAGCACCTGATCAGCAATAACCTGCTCAGTGATGCCCAGTTTGGGTTTCGCCAGGGTCACTCAGCTCCTGACCTCATTACAACCTTGGTTCAAACATGGACAAAAGAACTGAATTCCAGAGGTCAGGCGAGAGTGACAGTCCTTGACATCAAGGCCATATTCGACCAAGTGTGGCATCAAGGAGCCCTAGTGAAACTGGAATCAATGGGGTATCAGGGGGCAAACTCTCCGCTGGTTGAAGTCATACCTGATACATAGGAAGATGGTTGTGGAGGGTCAGTCATCTCAGTTCCAGGACATCTCTGCAGGTGTCCCTCAGGGTAGTGTCCTAGGCCCAACAATCTTCAGCTGCTTCACCAATGACCTTCCCTCCATCATAAGGTCAGAAGTGGGGATGTTTGCTGATGATTGCACAATGTTCAGCACCATTCGCGACTCCTCAAATACTGAAGCAGTCCATGCTCAAATGCAACAAGATCTAGACAATATCCAGGCTTGGGCTGACAATTGGCAAGTAACATTCGTGCCACACAAATGCCAGGCAATGACCATCACCAATAAGCGACGCTCTAACGACCGCCCTTTGACATTCAATGGTGTTACCATCACTGAATCCCCCACTGTCAACATCCTTGGGGTTATCATCGACCAGAAACTCAACTGGACTCACCACATAAACACAGTGGCTACAAGAGCATGTCAGAGGCTAGGAATATTGCGGCAAGTGACTCCCCAAAGCCTATCCATCATCTACAAGGCACAAATCAGGAGTGTAATGGAATATTCCCCACTTGCCTGGATGGGTGCAGCTCCAACAACACTCAAGAAGCTTGACACTATCCAGGACAAAGCAGTTCGCTTGATTGGCACCCCATCTATGAACATTCAATCCCTCCACCACCGACGCTCAGTAGCAGCAATGTGTACTATCTACAAGATGCACTGCTGCAATACACCAAAGATCCTGAGACAGCACCTCCCAAACCCACAACCAATTCTATCTAGAAGGACAAGGTCTGCAGATAAATGGGAACACTTACACCTGTAAGTTTCCCTCCAAGCCACTCACCATCCTGTCTTGAAAATATATCGCCGTTCCTTCGCAGTCACTGGGTCAAAATCCTGGAATTCCCTCCCCAACAGCATTGTGGGTCAATCCACAGAACATGGACTGCAGCGATTCAAGAAGACAGCTCACCACTACCTTCTCAAGAGCAATTAGGGATGGGGAATAAATGCTGGCCAGCCAGCGATGCCCATGTCCCACGAATGAATTTTTAAAAATGTAATGGCCATCACTAAGGAGAAGGTGCTCGGGAAGCTGTCAGGTCTGAAGGTGGATAAATCACCCAGATCAGATGGACTACACTCCAGGGTTCTGAAGGAGATAGCTGAGGAAATTGTGGAGGCATTGGTGGTGATCTTTCACGAATCACTCGGGTCAGGGAAGGTCCCAGAGGACTGGAAAAAGGCTAATGTAGCACCCCTATTTAAGAAAGGAGGGAGGCAGAAGATGGGAAATTATAGGCCAGTTAGCCTGATCTCAGTCATGGGTAAGATCTTGGAGTCCATTATTAACGATTAAATTGCAAAGTATTTGGAAATGCATGGTAAAATAGGGCTGAGTCAGCACGGCTTCGTCAAATGGAGGTCATGTCTGACAAATCTGTTAGAATTCTTTGAGGAGGTAATAAGGAAGTTAGACAAAGGAGAGCCAGTGATTTATTTGGATTTCCAGAAAGCCTTTGACAAGGTGCCTTCCAGGAGGCTGCTAAATAAGCTAAGAGCCATTGGTATTAGAGGCAAGGTACTGGCATGGATAGAAGGTTGGCTGACAGATGGAAGGCAGAGAGTGGGGATAAGGGGGTCTTTTTCAAATGGCAACTGGTGACTAGTGGTGTTCCACAGGGGTCAGTGTTGGGACCACAACTTTTCACTACATACATTAATGATCTGGAAGATGGAACTGAGGGCATGGTTGCTAAATTTGCAGATGATGCAAAGATATGTAGAGGGACAGAGAATATTGAGAAAATGGGGAGGCTGGAGAATGATTTGAACAGACTAAGAGAGTGGGCAAAGAAATGGGAGATGAAATACAATGTGTGAAAGTGTGAGGTTATGCACTTTGGTCGGAAGAATAGAGGCATGGACTATTTTCTAAATGGATGTGCTGGCCTTGGACGGGGTCCAGAGGAGGTTCACAAGAATGATCCCAGGAATGAAAGGTTTGTCATATGAGGGGCGGTTGAGGAGGTCTGGACTCAATGGAGTTTAGAAGGATGAGGGAGGATCTAATTGAAACTTACAAAATACTGAGAGGCCCAGATAGAGTGGACGTGGAGAGGATGTTTTCTCTAGTGGGAGAGACTAGAACTCGCGGACACAACCTCAGAGTGAAGGGACGCTCCTTTAAAACTGAGATGAGGAGGAGTTTCTTCAGCCAGGGGGTGGTGAATCTTTTGCAAGATAGGGGGAGTCGATAGACTTGCTGAGGAGATTTTGTGGCACAGTCAGTAGTGTCCCTATCTCTGAGCCAGGAGCTCTGGGATCTGAGGACTCCAGGACTTGATGGCCAAGGAAGGTGTGTTTATAACATGGCCAAACGGATTGACTACGTGGGCGACATGGTGGCACAGTTGTTAGCATTGCTGCCTCACAGTGCCTGGGACCCAGGTTCAATTCCCGGCTTGGGTCACTGTCTGTGTGGAGTTTGCATGGTCTCCCTGTGTCTGAGTGGGTTTCCTCCGGGTTCTCCAGTTTCCTCCCACAATCTGAAAAATGTGCTGGTTAGGTGGTTTGGCCATGCTAAATTCTCCCTCAGTACCCAAACAGGCACCAGAGTGTGGCGACTGGGGGATTTTCACGGTAACTTCATTGCAGTGTTAATGTAAGCCTATTTGTGACTAATAAATAAACTTTACTTTACTTTGTAAATCTTTTCAGTCTGCCTCTGGCAGGTGGTAAGGGTGGGAGAGTCTCCCAGTCAGTCACGCTTGATGTGGAGTGGTGTCCTTAGGCTTTAGCCTCTGGTGACAGGCTGCGACAGGAAGAAACAGTAAGCATGTGCTTCATTAGTCTCCAGGCATAGGAAGAGAATGAGAAGGTAGATTTGAGCTGCCAGACAAAAGAATGGGCAGCTATCCAGCACCACCCACCCCTTTTTTAATGATTTCTTAGGATGTGCCTATAGTAATAAGAAATACAGAAAGGAAAGAACCATTGTCTAGATAAAAGTATTGTCTAAAAGAATTACTTAGCAATAGATGACAATTTTGTATTATTTTCTTTTCAAAGGGCCTATAAGAGGGATTTCTACTATAAATATACACAACTGGACTGAATGGTCACTTTCTGTATTGTATGATTCTATATCTTACTGAAAATGAGAGAGGATTTGATGGCAACGCTGGATAATTCCAGTGTTCAAAATAATTATGGGAAAAGTTGTCCATTAACCTGGACATGTTCATGAAAAACTAGTTAGACATAGTTACCTCCTAAAGACATAGGGACTAACTTTTCTCGATGGCTTTGGTGCTGATATGGAACCAAATTGGAGTCCCGAGTCCCACATTAGCTGGGAATGAGCCATTGCTTCTCAGCCTTTTGGCTAAGATCAATTGTAGTATCAACGTCCTGCACTTGTTTGACGTCATGGAGGTTACACTAAGGCTTCATTTGAAGCAATTTTTTAAAGCGGCATCTCGGCCTTTTGGCTAAGATGCAAATGAGATCAAGTTTTGGAGAAGGTGCAATGCCTGCTCCAATCAGCTTGGATCATGTAAATCAAGTCCAAGACAGGAATTGAGAGGCCTGTCTTGTCAGCTTGGATCGGGAATGTCTCACTTGCTGAGACTCGGAATTAGACTTTGATTGGATTGAATTGGATATATAAACAAAAATAAAATTAGCTGGGAATGAGCCTGGCACAGGGGTGTTCTCAGAGGCTGCCTTCTCTGGAATTCTCTGCCCACTGAGGTGGTGGAGGCTACCTCGCTGAATATGTTTAAAGCGCGGATGGATGGATTCCTGATCGGTAAGGGAATTAAGGGTTATGGGGATCAGGCGGGTAAGTGGTACTGATCCACGTCAGATCAGCCATGATCTTATTGAATGGCGGGGCAGGCTCGAGGGGCTAGATGGCCTACTCCTGCTCCTATTTCTTATGTTCTTATGTTCTTATGTTCTTCTAATAGACCAGTAAGAAGTCTCACAACACCAGGTTAATAGAGCCATTTAGTCTAATAGAGTCTAATAGACCAGCAGGCAGGAGACCTTTGAACATGCAGCTCTGAAGCCTTGGCAACTCCTCTGAAACTAGTGGGCTCTGCTGAGGCAACCTGGAGATTGTGAAGGCAATTCAAAAGTGAACACTCAAATTAATTAATAATTGGAGAATGGAGGAGGCCGCAGATCCCTCTGATTAGAATAGCAATTTTCGGGGATGGCACATTCAGCTCCAATGGCCACCTTTGATTGTCACAGGGATGCTGCCTCCATAAAGCTGACAATCTCTGCCAGCAAGCCTGAATAACTCCCACTTGTTTACAACCTTAATAAGTTCACTTGGCTGGCTACCTCTGTTGAACAGGCAGCTAATTTGCTGATGACCCCCACCCGGTCGTGCCCCGCCCCGAAGATCCTCCCTGGTGGCTATGATATGCCAGAACATCATTGCAACCTAACTTCCTGCTAGTTTTTCTGTATTGCTTTCTTCCTCTTAGCTTGATGCTTCAGGATTGGGAATATTCCACCCAAGGGTTTTGTATGGGATATGAGAACAATAAATACAAAGGCTGGAAAAATAAACAAATAAAAAGAGGTAAAACAGATCTAGAAATGCAAACAAACCTTCCAGCAAAGCGCTGATGAACTACCAAGCACCAAAATTATCCATTAATCTTGCAATTTGCATTGGGACATTCACAACCTCAGGGCATCTAAAAATGCTTTACATAATTAATTACTTTTGAAGTGTACTCACTGAAAATGTAGGAAGATCGCTGACGGGTATAAGTCTGCAGCATCATTTCAATCATATCTGTTGAAAGTTTGATTGCCTGCCTTTTATGTACCGAGGACAGCCTCCCATGACAATCACACAATGAGCTTTATTATGGAACACAATCTACTTGCATTCTATCCTTCCCTTAGAATGGCTGATAGTTAGCCCTGCTGTTTCTAAAACATTTCAAATTAAGTACTACTTAACGCAATAACAGCATTTAAATTGTCAAAAACAAAATACTTTCCTTAAAGTAATTCCTTAAAGTTAATGGCCAACATTTACCATACAAAAGCTATCAAAACGAGAGGAATGAAAGCAGGAAATCATTAAATCCAGAATTTGCTCCCAGCGACACTAATAACTGCTTTAAGTAAGTTCTATGCTTCAAATGGAAGACATAGAAAAACATTTTGCAACTAACTTTACCAGCATGCTCTCTGCTAAATATACACAAAAGAAAACCACATTCTCCTGCAATACATGTTTTAGGAATAAAGAGACTTAATTCAATAAAGACAGTGGGCTAAAAATTTGTTTGCCTCATTTTTGGGTGTGCGGGTCACAATTTGTGATCTGCCCACATTAATTCCTTGAGATGTAGGAATCATGCAGACTCGGCGCTTTCATATCATGTATCACTTTGTAGCATGAGACTGAGCAGGTTCCTTGCTGTTGGCATCTTCTTCACTCGGCAGTGGACTGGTCAGCCTTATGCTGGGATAACCAGCACTCTGGTGTTAAAGGCAGGCTGTCCCTCTTAAATGGAAGCTACATTTAATAAAAATGTTGGAATTTAAACCATGAAAATATAACACCAAGGCAGAGAGAGGGTGGAATGTGGTGCTGGTAGTATTAGTGATGGTATTGATGGGAGGAGAGATGCCATGCTTCCACAAGAGGCCAAGAGACCCTCAAGATCAACCTTCAGAGACATTGGGAACAGGTGGTCAGGGAGGTCAACTCCCCAGAGTCTAGAGCTGAGGTCCTGACAGCTGTAACTTGAAGGTCTAGTGACCGCATACATATTGTTAAAATCAGTGAATCTATCTCCATGTGACATGTCCTACCTTCACAACACCAACCTCTCATGTTGTTCAAAGCACTACACCCCCAGCCCTCATCCAGCAGCACTCCCTGTCACTCAGGAATCACACTGAACATTCAGTTACTTCACCTTCACACCCACATCTCACTATCTCTACATACTTGCACCAGCTATGGCAGGCACATTATCGAAATACAGCACTGCACAATCACTAAGATATGTTGGAAAAGAAGTGCCATATTCCATGAGCTAGAAGTGCACTGTAATGAGTAACAGAATCAGCATCTGGGACCTGTGCCTTTAAACAGGCATAGGCCATTTAAATAAAGGACCTAACAACTGCATGGAGGCCCCTCTGCAATATCAGGACGCCTTGAACATGGCCAGGGAAACATGCAACCTGATGGGTGATCATTGCTAGCATCTTTCCTGGCCACTATTACCCTCCAAAACCAATACCTTCTTCCAACTTGCCTCCACTTTTCTGGTCATTTTCATTGATTGAGCTGAGGGTCCTGCTGGGGTTGCAACAACACAATCCACAAGTCCTCTTGGCTGAGGGGCCTAGGGATGCTTATTATAAAATGTATTGGTGAAAGTTATTTCTGAGGCCCAAAATCATGTTTGCCTCAGAGCCATCTATTCTGGGATTCTGCCCACTTTTGGGCAACTCAAATTTCTCAGCCTTTCAATCTACAGTAACTGGAAAAAAAATCTTGCCCTACAACAGACAATCAAAGACTTACGAGATATGCAAATTGAAAGAGTGCCGGGTACTGAGTCCAGGTTCTATTTTTATATCTACCCTTACAGGACATACGGGATGAATATTCCCATTCGGCCTGCCACGGGAATTGTAGCAGGCGAGGGGTGGATCATGGAAAGGTCTGTTGACCACAGGCGGGATATTCTGGGTTTGGGGTGAGCGTGGCCGGAAAATCCCACCCATGTAATCAATCAGCCTTACCTAGACTTTAAGCCAGTTCCCAGACCTAATACAATGGGGCAAATCTTTCTCTTTACTGTTTGAGCAATAAACAGACAGAGCAGCTCTCTAACCTGTCTAAGCCTGCCCCATTGAAATAAATGGAATGAAAAACGCAGGGAGTTCCAAACTGGGTGGGAAATTCCATCAGCCACATTACCCCAAAGTGTCTCTCCACTTCACCTTGTTGGAAATGTGATGCAGCAAACAGTACATTAAACTGAAGTAATTTGAGATCATTTAACTCTTTTGATGTTAGCTCTTTCAGCCCAGCTACCGAAACAGCATTGTGAAACAAATACTATGGGTGGAACGTTCCCAAAAAATTAGTGTGTCATAATGTTGAGAAAAATAGGGTGAACCATGCTGGTCTCTCAGGCGCGCTCTGCATTGCAATCGTTCGACACTCGGTGCAGTGAAAGAGCCTCCATGTGAATCACACCATCATGGAGGCTCCAGGTGTGTGACTCTCCAAGAGTGGCCGCAGCTGTGCGGTGTTAAGCAGGGGGAGCTGCATTTAAACACTAACAAAGCACTCACAGTCAGTCACATCAGGAAGATGGCATTGCGCAGAGCAGCTCCACGCTTCACAGAGTGAGAGCTGGGACGGCTGTTGGCTGCCATGGAAGGGCCATCTTCTTCCTGAGACGGTCGTCGACCCAGGGGTCGGACTCGCAATGGGGCCTGGCAGCAGCAGTCAATGCCCACACACTGACATGGGGGATTTGCACCCAGTGCCGCAAGAAAATGAACAACCTCTTTCAGGCAGCAAGGGTGAATGTCCATCTTGTCCTGGCAGCAGTCCTATCCGTCACGCCAGAAATGTCCACATCGATCCATTTCCTGGCACTCCGCGGACTTCCAGCACCCGATGTCCTAGAACATTCCACCAATCCTCCTGGTACCCTGGTCACAACCCCTGCCTGCCGAGGCATGGTCCCAACATAAGCCCCCCACCCCTGACACCCCACAGCCTTCCAGCCATCAGACTTTCAATCCCTGCTTTGCCTATGCAGCAGAAGATGGCCCATAACAGGAGGAAGCAGAAGCAGGCCACAGGTGCGGTCCCCAAGCTGTGTCTCCACACTCCCTTTAAGGAGCATGCAATGGAGCTCTCAGGGGAGGCTGAGAAAAGAGCCATGACCAACACCCAGGTCGGCATGCGCCATGAAGTGAGATGCCACAAAACCTTCATTCATATGACCATTCTCACGCAAGTTGCAATTGGCCCAGATACTCGTCCCTCCCTTGCATTGAACCAGTTGCTGAGCTGCTGGAAATGCATAAGCAGAGCTGGGGATTGCAGGAGGGTTGTCAGCTGCATTCCAGCAACTGCAAGGCCTCTTGGAGGAGTCCCACATCCTGCAGTCACAGGAGAAAGTGTCAGCATTGCATGGCACCCAGATCAACACGGCCGTTGGTAGGAAATGGTGGCAGGAACCAGAGCATGACCTGAGTTGCTGAGGACCATAGCTCAGGGCTCCAGGAACATGCTGGAGACACATGGCTGTGGGCTTCAAGAGCATGGCCCAGTCACAGCAGGCCATTTCAGAGGGACTCTAGAGCTTGGCCCAGTCTCAGAGGCTATTGTTGAGGGGCTCCAGAGATTGGGCCAGATTCACAGGGCCATTGCTGAGGGCTCGCACACCATCGTACAGGCGCAGCTGGGCTCACTCCAGCTTCCCCTCAGTCTCATGGAGTTTTCCCAAGGGCCCACGGACACCCCCAGAGAGGAGGAAGGGCTGGTGTCTATGCCAGGGCCTTCCACCGGGGGACCCTGGCTGTCTCCAGTCTTTCCAAATCCCCCCTTTCTGACACTGGCGCATCTCACGAGCAGCAGTTTTAACAGAGTGGCTACATCCGTAGTATCTGAAATTTGGCTGGGGTTCTCCAGGTCCTGGCCCCCCAAGGGATGCCCGCCAAGGGCATCACAGACCATGGGGTGCAGAACACAGCTAACCACCTCCTCTGGTGTGCATTTTTTGGGGGGGGGGGTGGTCATCTAGATATGGCGGTAAGCCACATAAGATTAAAAAGTTGTAGGGTCACCAAGAGGGAACCACACTTGGTGGGGTTCAAGCGGGATGCACTTGTGTGCAGTGGACTGGGAAATGTCGCAGAGGTCTCCGCTGGAGGCCTGGAAGGTTTTGGATGTGTAGAAGTTTGAGGGCTGCCTTGACCTTCACTGCCAAAGGGAACGGGTGTCCTCTTGCCCCATGAGGTGCCAAATCGGTGATGACCTGGCAAATATGCCGTACTGTTTCCCTGCTGAGACGCAGTCTGCAGCAGCACATGGCATCTGGCAGTCCATTAAACCACATCTGGGTCCTGTAGAGCCTGGCCCCAACTGGCGACCCCCTGCCCGCCTGCTGCGATCTATAGCCTGGGCTGACCTGGCTGCGGGAATCTGTCTCCCTCATTCACCACAGCAGCCACAAGTATAACTGCCAGCTCTGCTGACTCTAATGCAAAACCCATTGTTGCTCTGGTGGAGGGTGGGGAGGGTGAAGGGGGTGGGAGGAGTGAGCATAAGGCTGGCTGTGAGGAGGTCCCCATTGGGAACCTTTGGAGCATAGACCTGATAGACCTGCATGCACCCACCTGGACATCTGGTGCTGTGGCTTCCAGGAATGGATAGCAGTTCAGACAGACAGTGGAGAAGCACCCTCGTGACTTTCAGGTGGCCATTGTAGGGAGCATTGCAGAAAACATGTAGTGTGAGGAGCTGTGTTAACACCAGCCAAGCTCCCTTGATTGGGGCCACAGCTGCCAGACCTGGCTCTTGTTACTGTTAGTGGGGCCTGGGATGGAATGCCCCGCACTAAACCATGGAGCCTGTCCAGCAGACGGATGGCAGGGCAACCAGTGCAACATCAATGGGATTGGGAAATGACCTCATATGCAACCCCTCATTCAGCAGCCGGGGGAATGGGCACATCACGAGCCCAAGCCAGCAGTGACTCCTACCTGAAGACCCCAGACCGGCACGAGCACCCCAGAACATTTGCACCCACGAAAGCCCCCACCCCACCCTGCACCATGGCAGCAGCTGAGACCTCCCCACCCTGGAAATTAGTGCTCAGCAGTACTCACTCTCTCGCTCTCCTTCACTACTGCTGTGCCCGAGCCACACTTTTAAAGAGCAGTACGAGAATCATAGAATCCCTACAGTACAGAAGGAGGCCATTTGGCCCATCGAGTCTGTATCGACCACAATCCCACCCAGGTCCTACTCCCGCAACCCCACACATTTACCCTCCTAGTCCCCCTGACACTAGGGTCAATTTAGCATGGCCAATCAACCTAACCTGCACATCTTTGGACTGTGGGAGGAAACCGGAGCACCCAGAGGAAACTCACGCAGACACGGGGAGAACGTGCAAGCTCCACACAGACAGTGACCCCAGGCCAGGAATTGAACCTGGGTCCCTGGTGCTGTGAGGCAGCAGTGCCAACCACTGTGCCACCCTAATTGGTGCCGGCGTGAGGTCACGCCTAAGAGTTGGGTAAGCATCCGGGAGGGGGGCGGGGGGGGGGAGGGAATGTGTGCGTACCGAGCTCGCTAATAATACTGAAATCCAGTCAAGCTCATGCTGATAAGCTTCAAGCCCTTTTTGGGAAGGAAGCGGTTCGCACCACTCGGAAGGGGTTGTTTTGTGCCAGGCATGAATTGGCTTTTTAGCTTTGCACGCGATTTTCCCAGCTCGCAGCACTGACCACCAAGCGCGGTGAGGTGATAAAATCACACCCTATAATTGATATTACATTCAAATTTGTTTCAAAAAATACTATGTAATTCTGAAGTAGCACCATTTCCAAAATTTAGTAACTACAAAGACATTCTCCGCTGTTTTTAGTCCATTACGGTTGATTTTAAAAATATTTTTCATTAAAAGACAAGTGCACATGACTCTACCACAGGTGCTGATTTAAGAGGATTAACTGTTTCTGGAGGGTATTAGAGTCAAATGAACATATGTGGACAATACTGAATCATCCAGCTGTTATGACTATTGCTCCACTGATGCTAGTTCAGCTCCTTTACAGTAAAAGCTTCTTAATATTTCCCAAGCAGTGCCAATATGATGTCACAGCTCTCACTGCCTCAAAAAAAAGAAAATTGACAATCAGACTGAACAAAAGAAGATGAAATTAATGTTCATCGTAATTCCTTGGACTGATTGACTTTTTTTTTAAAAGGACCCTAATGATGAGATTCAATTTACATTTAATATATTTCCTTTAAATATTCAGAATTGTTTTCATGTTAATTACGTTGGACTTTATATCCGCCAATCCTTAATAAAAGTTTTATTTACAATATCTCATATTTTATAAGTTACCACTACATGTTCCATTTTTGACTTACTACCAGTGCCATTATTTTTGTTGTATTTAATTTAAAAAAAAATCAATATCCATAGCTGGCAACCTTGGGACTTGCCATCAGTGGCATTTATGAGATCAAAGAGATGAATTATAAGCCCACTTAAATACAACACATATATATTTATCTCCAAACAATGAGTCATACACAAGCATGTTATAATTCTTGACAAAAATACTGCCACTATAAAGATCAGGAAGCCTGAATAACAAACTACAGCTACCAGCTGCTCAACAGATGAATAACACCGTGCGTTGCTTCTAAGAAAAGGACACTGACCCTCACGAACACCGTACAACTCGCTCAATTTAACTTTTTTTTTCCACATCAGGGTAAATGTTACCTCTGGCTTTAACCCCTAAATGTAGGTTGACTCAGAACCAGAGTATGCAAATTAAGTGACAATCTTCAAACTAAGTTTATTCATTAATGTCATAAGTAGGCTTACATTAACACTGCAATGGAGTTACTGTGAAAATCCCCTAGTCGCTACACTCCGACGCCTGTTCAGATACACTGAGGGAGAATTTAGCATGGCCAATGCACCTAACCTGCACAGCTTTCAGACTGTGGTGGTGGTGGGGGGGAAACCGGAGCACCTGGAGGAAACCCATGCAGACATGGGGAGAACATGCAGACTTCGCACAGACAGTGACCCAAGCCAGGAATCGAACCCAGGTCCCTGACGCTGTGAGGCAGCAGTACTAACCACTGTGCCAGCGAGATAAAACTAATTACTTACAAGTATGCATAATTGGTCTGTGCTAGGGATCAAGAATAAAGTATGGCAGCGAACTGAAAAGGTTTAAATTTAAGCATCTCCCTTCTTTAATCTATTAGTTTATCTTCAGAATCTTTCAAGCACGCTCATTACTAAAGTGCAATGCTGGGTTAAGCTACTTTTCAGTGCAGCTCACCCCACCACAACTACACCCTCTTTTCTCCTGCACACAAACCCAATGGAAGGCAGAGCACTTGCCGGAAGGGGGCAACCCTATTCTGTTAAGCCTGAGATAAACAGCTAGGGAATTATTTAATCTGTCTGCTTGTTTAACAATGAGGGAGACCTTTCAGCTGGCAACTGCAAGACAAGTGCCACAAGTCATCATCGTGGTGGGGGACTGAGGGGTGGTGGAGGTGGGGGTGGGGTGTTAATGGATTGATTTACAAATAATCCAATCCTATACCACTGCACCACTTAATTGTAACAACAAATTTCTTGAAAGACCATTGCAGCTGGTGCAGTTTTAGCTGAAAGCACACACTCGTTCCCACAGCACCGTCTGCAACATGTACCACAACTCATTGGGTGGAGCTGGAAAAACAAATGAGAAAAGAAACTCCATGGTAACATCACAAACTGACACTTTGTTTTTCACATGCAAATATTGGCTACACAAAAAAAAAGGACAACAAGAAATGAACCTCTGAGGTTAGCCCAAACCAAAACAGCTTTGAGAAATGTCCTGGTTTCGATTCATTGGAGAGTTTCACACTGGCCAAGTGCATTGAAGTTCCAATGTGCTGTATCCACTAATTGGAGAGAGGCATCTTCAAGGCCACACTCTGCTGGTTTAGGAATCTCAGCCATGTTTCTGTCGGGAATAGAATGGGCACCTCTGCAGAAAGAGTGGAAATTAGAACAGAAAGTAAGACCAGGGAACATAAGTGAAATTTAAGAAAGCAAGGGAAACGCAAGAAGAGAATAAGAGAAACGCTGCATTTATATAGCAGTTCAGTAATATCCTAATGTGATTTTCATATTGTATGTGGATTACAGAAAAATCTGACAGGTTAAATGTCTCTATGTGGAAGGGACATTGCAGCTTTTAAAAATTCTTTCATGGGATGTGGGCATCGCCAGTGAGGCTAGTATTTATTACCAAGCCCTATTTACCCTTAAGCAGGCAGTGGTGAGCCGTTTTCTTCATCCGCTGTTAGCCATGTGCTGTAGGTAAACCCAGAGTGGTGTTAGGAATCATAGAATCCATACAGTGCAGAAGGAGGCCATTCGGCCCATCACGATTTCACCGACCACAATCCCACCCAGGCCCTATTCCCATAATCCCACATATTTACCCTGCTAATCCCCTGACACTATGGTCAATTTAACATGGCCAATCCACCTAACCCGCACATCTTTGGACTGTGGGAGAAAACCGGAGCACCTGGAGGAAACCCACGCAGACATGGGGAGAATGTGCAAACTCCACACAGATAGTCACACGAGGCCAAAATTGAACCCGGGTCCGTGGCGCTGTGAGGCAGCAGTGCTAACCACTGTGCCACCCAGCGACAGTGGGGGATCGGTGATTTGGTTCCAAGTCAGAATGGTGTGTGGCTTGGAGGGGAATTTGCAGGTGGTGGTGTTTGCATTAAACCTGCTGCTCTTGTCCTTCTAGATGTTAGAGATTGCAGGTTTGGAAGATAACGTTGAAGAAGTTGTTGCAGTGCATCTTGTAGGTAGTACACACTGAAGTCACTGTATGTCGAGGGTGGATGGAGTGAATGTTGAAGGTGGTGGATGGAGCTGCTTTGTCCTGGATGGCATCAAGCATATTGAGTGCTGTTGGATTTGAACACATCCAGGAAAGTGGAGAGTATTGCATCACACTCCTGACTTGTGCCTTGTCGATGGTAGACAGGTACTGGGAAGTGAGTTACTCTCTGCAGAGTAACCTTTGCAGCCTCTGATCTTGTAGCCACAGTGGGCAGAACTTTCCAAGAAAATAGCAAAGTGCCAGGGTCTGACTGAAAAACACCATGTATCTCTCCAAAAGACAGTCAGGTTTTCAGAACAGATTTTCTGGCACTTAGTAGACAGAAACAGTCACACATGGGACATGTCACTCTGGCAGCATGGGGCCTGATAGAGTGGAGCACCATCTTTAAATGGCAGCCTAATCTGCATTTAAAATAAGTTTCTGCAATCCCTCCATGGACACGGAGCACCACCCCCACAAGCATCAGCACAACCCCCAACCCCCCATCATGGAAGTATCGGGAGGCTTTCTCCCGCAGCTGTCGGTGGGGCACTCCCCCCTCCCCCACCACACATAAGATCCCCTCCCAATACAATGGAGGAGGATTACCCCAGCAGTGCCCACTTGGCACTGCCAGGGAACCAGGGGGCAATGTCCAGCCTTGGCCCTCAACCTCCAGGGCCTCCAGGCACCTCCACATCCCCGGCATGGTCATCACGACAGGTTTTTGTTTTCGAAAAATCAGTCCTGATTCATGCAAGTGTAACATGATACCACTGGGGAGGGGACATCAGTGGGGTGGGATGCTACGGCATGAAGCCTTTTAATTATATTTAGATGCATGCATATCAAGGCGTGAACCTGATCATGTCACCGGCAGAGATGGGGAAGATCTCAAACCGAGATCTTGCTGGCGCAAATCCCGTTATGGCTCTCTCATGAGATTTAACGGCCAGAACAGGATTTACACCCACGGCCAACAGGCCCACTAAAGTTCGTCCAGTATTTATGTGGCTGATCAATTTCTAGTCAGTGGTAAACTCCAGGATGTTGATAGTGAGGAATTCAGTAATTGGAGTGCCATTTAATGTCACAGGGAGATGGATGGATTTTGTTTTCCCGGAGATGGTCATTGTTCGGCACTTGTCTGGCACAGAGGTAACTTGCCACTTAACAGCCAAAGCCTGAAAGTTGTCCAGGTCTTGTTGCACATGGACATAAATTGTTTCAGTGTCTGAGTCGTTGCAAATGGTGCTAAACATTGTGCAATCATCAGCCAATATCCCTACTTCTGACCCTATGATTGAGGGAAACAGCTGAAGATGACTGGGCCTCAGCCATTGCCCTGAGTAACTCATCCAGTGACTTCTGGGACTGAAATGATTGACCTCCAACAACCATAAAAATCTTCCTTTGTGCTAGGTATGACTCCAATCAGTGGACAGTTTTCCCCCGATTCTCATTGACTCCAGTTTTGCTAGAGCTCCTTGATGCTATACTCGATCAAATGGTGCCTTAATGTCAAGGCAGTCACTCTCACCTCACCTCGAGTTTAGCTCTTTTGTCCATGTTTGGACTAAGGCTGTAATTAAGTCAGGAGCTGAGTGACCCTCATGGAACCCAAACTATGTGCTAGTGAGCAGGGTATTGTTGAGTAAGTGCTACTTGATAGCACCAACAACATCTTCCATCACCTTGCTGGGTAGATGCCAATATGGTAGCTGTACTGGAACAGTTTGTTTTGGAGCATGCCTAGTTCTGGAGCACAAGTTTTTTTTGTGTGTTATTACTAAAATGTTGTCAGAGCCCATAGCCTTTGCAGTTTCCAGTGCCTGCTCCACACCTGAACACCAGGATACCCATATCCTGGATACCCGTTTATGCAGGAAATGTTGTCAGTTGCAGCAGATCGAGCTCCATATTTTGCAGCTTGAGCAGCAACTGGTTTCACTGCAGAGAATCCAGGAAGTTGAGAGCTTTGTCGATTGCATGTTTATAGATGTGGTTATCCCACAGTTTAAGAGTGTGCACCAAGTGAGGGAATGGGAGACTACTAGGCAGTCAACAAATCATCAACAGATAGTGCAAGAGTCTGCTGCGCACATCTCAATCTCTGACTATATTCAGTTACGATGGTTCAGCCAAAGCCAAGTCCACCATGGCTGGCTCAGATGTACAGCAGGGCACAAAGAAGACTGGAAGAACAAGTCAGATAGGATTTCAATAGTAACGGCCACAGACAATTATTTTTGTGGCTGCAGATGTGCCAGCACCCCCACTGATCCCTGCTAGGCCCTGTTCCATCAGGCTCCCCCCCCCCCCAGGTCCCACCTCCTATGCCCCACCCCCTTGGCACTTCCCCATGCCCTGTGGCCAGTTCCAAGGTGCTACCAGGACATTGGCACTTTGCTCCTTGGGCAGTGCCAAGGGGAACAGGCTGGCACTGCCAAGGTGCCAATGCCCTGGGGACACCCCCCTGCCCTACTATCTGGGGTGCCCCAATTGCCCCTCCAGCTTCACTCCAGCGGGGTCGGGCCATTAATTCCCAGAAAGCCAGGGAGTTATAGTAATCCCCATTGTAGTGAAACACCTTGGTGAGGGGTGAGGGGGGAGGGAAGATGCTAGTGGACCCGGAGACTTCAGTCCCACCCCCGCTAATTTCATTTGAGTGAGATTAAAATGACCATATTAATGGCCTTTGCGCCTCCCCGCCAATTTCCAGCAGGGAGCAGACGCCGCCGGAAATCCGGCGCTGGGAGACACTAGCGGGACGCAAAGGCGCGCATGAACCCCCCCTTCCAGAGACCCACGGCCCTGGTGTTGGAGGGAGGCCTTTAGCTTCTTGGGATTTTAGGTTCAGATCTGGGGGAGATGGGGTGTGTGCAGGCTGGATGGTTGTACCTAAACAGAGTTGGGACCATGTTCCTTGTGGGGCTATTTGTTAGTTTATTGAGGAGGGTTTAACTTAACTTGGTGGGAACCAGTGGAGTAAAGTGAATATTAAGAGGTAGATGGCACTAGAGTAGGAAATAGTATGGTATTAAGTGGATTTGCATGAGTAATAAGGTCTAAATTAGGGTTATAGTGCATGTACATGAATGTTTAGATAGTTGTTAGTAAGAGTTGCAGATACAGATAGCCACATGGAAAAAGAATGATGTAGCTAGAACAGAGACTTGACACAAAGAAGGGCAGGAGTAGACATTGAATATTCCTGGATACAAGCTGCTCAGGAAATAGAAAAGGAAGGAAAGGAATTAGAAGAACATTGCAGAACTGGAGAAAGAATGTCCCAGTGGGGTTAAGGACAGCATCTATTTGGCTCAAGCTAAGGAACAAGAAAGGTGCAATTTCATTGCTCAAAGTAGTTTGGCCACCAACTAGTGGGAAGGATGTAGGAGGAACACATTTACAAGGAAGTTACAGAGAAGTGCAAACAATACAGAGTAGTTATAATAGGGGGCTTTAATTATCTGAAAATGGGTTGGTTGAGAATACAAAGGGCTGAGAGGGACAGGTGGAAGCTGAGAGAAGAAAGCAGACACTTCATTAATGGTCGGTGCGTTAGGGCTGCCATGGAGTTGCTCGTCACTTCCAAGGTGGAAAGGATGAGCTCCAAGCTTCATGTGATGCCCTGGACTATGATGGAGTTGGACTCCTCCAGTTCTTGGCCAGTGTGGCACCAAGCATCTTAGTGTGCACATGCATCAATGTTTTCCTAGTGCCCACTCTGAAGAGGTCTTTATTTGAGTCCCTGCAACAGAACTTATCTGCGATCTCAGCCTCCCCGAGTTCCAATAAGTTGATCTAGTCCCTGGCGTAGCTGTAGCCCACTCTTGCCTGGTGCTTCTGGCTCTGTGGCACTGATGTTGATGGTTTGTTGGGCCATCTCTTCAAGTGTACTGAAGGGATGTAGTCATGCTTGTCTTCCACCAGTCCAGTGGGTTTCCTGCCTACTGTCTGCTAGTATGCCTGCTGTAGCTGAATAGCTGTAGGTTTGCAGAGGTGTGTAGAGACATGTGTGTGTGTGTAATAGTAGGAGGAATATAGGAATTAGGAGCAGAAGTAGGCAAATTCAGCCCTTCGAACCTGAGCCGCTATTCAATTAGATCACAGCTGATCTTTCCCTGGTCTCAAATTCACCTCCCCACCTGTTCCCCATATCCCTCTTTGCCCTTTTTTGTTAGAAATATGTCTACCTCCCTCTTGAAACTATTTAACAATTCAGACTCCACCTCACCATGGGGCAGCAAGTTCCACAAATTCACCACCCTCTGCAAGAAATAGTTCCTCCTCATCCCAGTTTTAAATCTATCGTCTCTCAACCTATATCTGTGACCTCTTGATTGAGATTGCCCCTTAACAGGAAGCATTTGGTCTACATTTACTTTATCAATCCCTTTTAAATATACTTCGATCAGATCCCCACTCATCCTTCTAAATTCCAGGGAGTACAAGCCCAAACTGTTTAATCTCTCCTCGTACGTCAACCCTTTCATCCCGGGTATCAATCTGGTGAACCTCCTCTGAACTGCCTCCAATGCCACCACATCCTTCCTCAAATAAGGAGACCAAAACTGGACACAATATTCCAGATGTGGCCTCACCAACACACTATGCAATTGCAACAACACTTTCCTACTTTTATACCCCAGTCCTTTTGCAATAAATGCCAACATCCCATTTGCCTTTTTTATTACATGCTGTACCTGCATACCCACTTTGTGATTCATGAACATGGACACCCTCCCGCTGCCCAGATGCATTTTGAATCTGCTTTCCATTTAGGTAATAATTTGCCTTTCTATTTTTTCTGCCAAAATGGATAATCTCACACCTATCCACATTAAACTCTATCTGCCAAATTTTGGCCCATTTTTCTTGTCTATCTCTATCTGTCTGCAGAATCTTTATATCTTCTTCACTGCCTCCTTTCCCACCTATTTTAGTATCATCCGCAAATTTTGCTATGTTACACTCTGTCCCTGCTTGCAGATCATTTATATAGATTGTAAACAGATGAGGTCTGAGGACTGACCCCTGCAGCACCCCGCTAGTTACATTTCACCACCACTGGGATTGGACAGTTGGGATTGGGAGAATGGGATTGAGGGGTTGGAATTGGGTAAATGGGATTTGAAGATTGGGATTGGACAGTTGGGATTAGGTAGATGGGATTCAGAGAGTAGAACTGGGTGATTGAGATTCAGAGGTTGGGATTGGATGAATGGGATTGGGATGTTGGGATTGGAGAATGAGATTGGGAGAATGGGATTGGACAGTTGGGATTGGGAGAATGGGATTGGACAGTTGGGATTGGGAGAATGGGATTGGACAGTTGGGATTGGAATAATTGGATTGGGAGAATAGGATTGGGATGTTGGGATTGGACAATTGGGATTGAGGGGTTGGAATTGGGTAAATGGGATTTGAAGATTGGGATTGGACAGTTGGGATTAGGTAGATGGGATTTGGAGGGTAGAATTGGGTGATTGGAATTGGGTGAATGGGATTCAGAGGTTGGGATTGGGTGAATGGAATTGGGATGTTGGGATTGAGAGGTTGGGGCTGAGGAGTTGGGATTGGGAGGATGGGATTGGGTGATTGGGATTGCAGGTTTTTGGATTGGGTGAATGGGATTGGGATTGAGGGGTTGGGATTGGACGAATGGAATTGGGAGGATAGAAGGGCGGCATGGTAGCACAGTGGTTAGCACTGCTGCTTCACAGCTCCAGGGTCCTGGGTTCGATTCCTGGCTCGGGTCACTGTCTGTGTGGAGTTTGCACATTCTCCTCGTGTCTGCGTGGGTTTCCTCCGGGTGCTCCGGTTTCCTCCCACAGTCCAAAGATGTGCGGGTTAGGTTGATTGGCCAGGTTACAAATTGTCCCTGAGATGCGTAGTTAGAGGGATTAGCGGGTAAATATGTGGGGGTAGGGCCTGGGTGGGATTGTGGTCGGTGCAGACTCGATGGGCCAAATGGCCTCCTTCTGCACTGTAGGGTTTCTATGATTTTCTATGATTTTCAAAGAAGGATCCATTTATTCTGACTCTCTGCTTTCTGTCAGTCAGCCAATCCTCAATCAATCTAGTGCTCTACCCCCAATCCCCTGTAATCTCACCTTCTGGATCAATCTTTTATGCGGCACCTTGTCAAACACCTTCTAGAAGTCCAGCTATACCACATCCATAGGCTCCCCACTATCCACCTTGCTGGTACATCCTCAAAGAACTCAAGCCAGTTTGTCAAGCATGGCTTTCTCTTCATAAAACCATACTGACAATGGTGGATTGAGCTTTGTCTTTCCAAATGCTCAGTCATCTCCTCTGTAATGATTCATTCCAGCAACTTCCCCACCACAGAGGTCAAGCTAAATGGCCGATAGTTTCCTACTGCTTGTCTTTGGGTGTATGAAGGTGAGGTGCAGTATATTTGGGGTGAGTCCTGAGTGCCAGGATATGCTGCTGGGTGACTGTTCATTGAGCAGTGTGAGAGGTGACTGGTGTGAGATGTGGGGGGGCGATTTTCCCAAAAGTGCTGAATTGGCTAGAAAACTGGTCTAGATCACAACTTTTTTTTCAGTGCAGCTTCAGACCTGAATCTCCCCACTCTGTGCAATGCAGAGGTCACAATCTGACAGTTCCGGAACTCTGCGCATGCGCAGTGGCCCCGATCTGGCAGTCTCCCCATTTGCTGGCCAGCTCGATCGCTGCACAGCCTGGGACCCCCGCAGTGCTGCCCCTCCAGCAGCCCCCCCCCCCCCCCACCCCAACCCACGGCTCAATCGCGGCCCCCACAACAATTCCCAGGCCAGCCCCGATAATCACATTTAAAACAGATTAAAATTACTTATCTCTTCTGCCGGTTTCCAGCTTGGTCCCGATTGCGCCTGTTCTCCGACTCTGGGAGACTCACGCGAGTCGGGAACGCATGCATGAATCCCGCGAAATGGCACGATTACGCAATGGGAGAATAGCCTCCGTGATGTGCAGATTCATTCACTCACCTTCATTAAACTTCTTTCTGCCCTGCCACTATGAGCTGGGGCCAACACTCTGGGCATTAGCCACTCCTGCCTGGAGCATATGCTTCCATCGAATGCTACTCACTTTCTTATAGTGCACGGAGGATACCAGTATCGCTGTACAGAGCAGTCCAATGCTTGGCCACATTACGATTAGAAAGTGCAGCAAATTTATTTCCAAATGGCACGGGTCGGTCACAAGTTGTAACAAAGTGCCCAAAGACTAGGGTAAATGGGTTTCTAGCTTCATGTTCTTAAGTTGTGCCAGTACAGTCTGCAATGTTGAATTAGGCTACCATCTTCTATTAGGCATGCTGCACTGCTGTTCTCTGGAATGAGTGTCCTGGTGTACCAAACAAAGCAACAATCCTCACATTCACTTTATATAACTACACATCCATTTTGCCAGTCCTCTCAAATAGTTGAATGATACAGCTGTACTACTTACCCTTGGCATCTGCTTGATATCTCCACAGTGGGTTTCTTTTCATTCCATTTTGCCTCAAGCTTCTTTCTTCCTCCGTATTAAGCCTTGGGAAAGGTTGACAGATATTTCAAATTCTTTTTTGAAGTTTTGTAAAGGCTGAACCAATATTTGTTCTCACGTGCAGCCAATAACCTTAAAAGTACCCATATCCTTTTAAATTTGGTCAGCAGGAAAGGTTTTCTGCATCCCTCACTAAGCCAGCTCCCTGCACAAGACCAAAGCAGCTATGAATAATTATTCAAATCAGCTGACAATGGGAAATTCAATGCATTTAGCTCCCTGTCATGCTGACAAACTTTGCATCAGCAACTAGGCAAAAATGTCCAAACTCGGCTTGGCGCAGAAAATCAGCCCCTTAAATACTTAGTCGAACTTTGGCTAATGATTAGATGTAGTATTCCAGGATTGCATGGGTATTACAATGGACCTGTGCCCAAACAATCATTTCATTGTACAGCTTCACTGTGTCATTCTATCAGTAAATGTAATGTCAAACCACTCATTATGACCTTTTACAGATAAAATAAACAAAACCATGCAAATCTGAAATAAATTCAAGAAAAGCTGAAGGTACACCATGGTTTAACATTTCATATCAAGACACTAGAATCTGTTGAAAATTCATCTGATTCTTTTTCCAGATGTTCATGCACCCACTGTATATTTCTAGCATTTTCTGTTTCTCACTGGGGGGTAAAATAATATTGAAAACCAGATAACTGGGACTTGGGTATACATTGCAATATCTTTTTAAACATACTAATGGCATTGGTTCAAGATGTGACTGAGTTTTACAATTCACATGTTATTTCGTACAGATACAGGACATCATCTCAAGAATTAATCCATATATTTTTCTCTTCTGTTCTATCTGCCAGAATGTGTAGCTGAATAATCATCTACCTAGATGATTTAGTCTCAGAATTTGTACTGTATATGTGCCATTAAACTAGTTGCAATTACTATTATGGTATTGCAACAGACAACCTCTGGGGGTCACTGGCTGAATGTCAAGTGCTTGCAGAAAAAAATAATTTTTCCAAAATACATCTGATATTGTGTGACCAAAACTTGTGTGTAATGTTTTCTTTAGTGAGAAGATTTTGCGTGAATAAATCTTTTGTAAACTTTTCAAAATAGACTTCTTTTCAAAGAGTCACCACATAGCTGCACATAAATTTTCTTCAAAAGCTAATTTGATGCGTAAAGCAATAATTAAACAAATATAAATTAATTGTCATTTGACCTGTGACTCTTATAGGTCAAATACTAGACTAGGCTAAAGAAAGTGAACTGGGATTGGGGAACAAAAGCAGATAAAATAATTATTAAGTGTGGGTTTACATATAAGGAAAGGTGACATCAGAAGTCGCTGTCATTACATCCACAAGAAGATAAAAATCTTATTTGCATTTTAAATATTGCCCCTCCTGACTAAACCTCACCCCACCCCCAACCTCATCTATATGTTTGATAAAAGAAAGAATGCTGTGTAGATGAGGAACTGGAACAGAGAATTATTTTTGTTACCAAGTGCTGGCAGTTCAACACAAGAGAAGAAAACTAAGATACACATAATTAGTTAATGACAAAATCCACTGAACTTGGAACAAGAATGAGGTGACACAGGACCTCAACCATCTCCCCAACTAACTGTACATTATCAACATACAGTGTCATGTGTTTCAATATTTAAAGAGATAGTGGGGCAAAGTTTCAACTTGAGCAGCCACCTCCCCCAGCCTCCCAGAAACACCTCACCCCACCCCATTCCCAAACACTGTTATAGAAGCCACCTCATTTAATTTCCAATAGTTTCAATGGAAATGAAATTCAGCTGGTTTCTATAGTGGACAGTCACAAGACCAGTCTTATGCTCACTTACAAATTGAAAATCTACCCCAATATTCTAATATGTCCTGAAATCAAAGCAGTTAAAATACCAACAGTTTGGGGTTTGGAAGCAGTGCTGTCCGACATTCAGAGTGATAGAGGTTTACAGCATAGAAACAGGCCCTTCGGCCCAACTTGTCCATGCCGCCCTTTCTTTTTTAAAACCCCTAAGCTAATCCCAATTGCCCGCATTTGGCCCATATCCCTCTATACCCATCGTACCCATGTAACTATCTAAATGCTTTTTAAAAGACAAGATTGTACCTGCCTCTACTACTACCTCTGGCAGCTTGTTCCAGACACTCACCACCCTCTGTGTGAAAAAATTGCCCCTCTGGACACATTTGTATCTCTCCCCTCTCACCTTAAACCTATGCCCTCTAGTTTTAGACTCCCCTACCTTTGGGAAAATATATTGACTATCTAGCTGATCTGTGCCCCTCATTATTTTATAGACCTCCATAAGATCACCCCTCAGCCTCCTACGCTCCAGGGAAAAAAGTCCCAGTCTATGCAGCCTCTCCTTATAACTCAATCCCGGTAGCATCCGAGTAAATCTTTTCTGAACTCTTTCTAGTTTAATAATATCCTTTCTACAATAGGGTGACCAGAATTGCACACAGTATTCCAAGTGTGGCCTTACCAATGTCTTGTACAACTTCAACAAGACATCCCAACTCCTATATTCAATTTTCTGACCAATGAAACCAAGCATGCCATGCCTTCTTCACCACTCTGTCCACCTGTGACTCCACTTTCAAGGAGCTATGAACATGTACCCCTAGATCTCGGTTTTGTAACTCTCCACAACGCCCTACCATTAACTGAGTAAGTCCTGCCCTGGTTCAATCTACCAAAATGCAGCACCTCGCATTTGTCTAAATTAAATTCCATCTGCCATTCGTCAGGCCACTGTCCCAATTGATCAAGGTCCTGTGTCCACTATGCCACCAATCTTGGTGTCATCTGCAAACTTACTAACCATGCCCCCTATATTCTCATCCAAATCATTAATATAAATGACAAATAACAGTGGGCCCAGCACTGATCCTTGAGGTACACCACTGGTCACAGGCCTCCAGTTTGAAAACCAACCCTCTACAACCACTCTCATCTCAATCAACCACAGAGCTCCTTGCAGAAATGGAACATCTCACCACAAAGGAAGACAACAGGCTGGAAGGAGAAAACACTTAACCTGTGGCAAAAATGCATTTGCACTGGAGCTGCAGCCTTCAATACGATCAAGTCCCAATAGAAATTATTAGTTTTACTCAAATGATTTCAGTGTAATGCTCAGTAGATTATAATTGAAAGCCTAATACAGTAATAACAAGCACTAATACAGTGCTTCTGACAACCAGCCAAATGCACCACAGCTTTTTGTTCCTTCCTTCATAATAGGATAAAGCAAAGGTCTGAAAAGTGATTTATTACAAAAATCTAGCACTTTGTAACAGAATTCTTTCATGCTTTCATATGTTACTGCCACGTTTAGTCTTCTCTTTGCTCCATCTAACATTCATATTACAAATCTGAATCAAATAGAGACATACTCAATCAGCAGGCCCCTAACTGGAGGAAGGCAAATGGGTACAACTGGACACAAGCTAAAAATGAAAAAAACACTTGTGCGGGAGAGGCGGACAATATTCTTTTTGTTGATTTGTCTAGACTGGATTTTAAAACTGTCCAAATAATAGCTTTGTAGGATTTTAGAGTACATTTCTTAAGGAGATGGCAGCAGATCTTCCAAATCAGGAAAGAAATGTTTCCACATGAAGCAACAGAGTCACATTTGAATGCTGAAGTTTGTAATTCTTTGCAAAAACACTTAGAAATTATTTTTTACATTATTGTGCAGTCTCTTTAAAAACTGTATTGTGCTTTGGAACATCTCAAAAATTGGTACATTTAAAAACAATGATGGAAAGTTCTAAATTCTAGCACTTTAAAAAATGTTGAAGCTGTCAAAACAGGTACTGTCCTAATAATTCAAAAACTGCACAGAAATTACTAGAAGAATGTAACTCCTATAATGCTTCCTCCACGTGTCTGAAGATTGTGGTTGACATGTGATGTTTTAACAGTTGACTTGTACCTATTTATAAATCCATGACTATCACCACAGCAATTTGATGATTGTCACAATGCAACTGACTTGTCAGGTTTCTGTAGAGTGAGATTGGAAAAAGCAGCTTCTGGGAAAATCACCCTAACTATATGGGATTTTATCACACAACAATTTGGTTGACTCTCACCTGCCCTCCGAAATGCCCGAACAAGCTACTCAGTTGTATGAAATCGCTATGAAAAGTCAGGAGGAATAAAAATGGACCACCTGCCATCGAACTAGGCACCAGACACAACAAAAGTACATCTAGCCCAATCAACACTAACAAGCCCTTCTTGCTAATAGCTGAGAACTCATGTTAAAATTGGGAGAGCTGTCCCACAGACTAGTTAGGCAACAGCTTGACATAAGCATACTCACTGAATCAGATCTTCCAGCCTACTCCATCACCATCCCGGTTTGTCCTGTTCTACTAAAATTACAGGCATGCCAGAGGTTGTGGCAGAGTGGTTTAACATCAGTGGCCCTGAAAGTCCACAATATTGGCTGTGGATTCCGTGAAGTCTCATAGCATTTGGTCTGATAAGGCCATGGAAACCTCCTGCTGATTACCACTTACTACCCTCACCGTGCTGATGATTCGGTGTTCTTCCATGTTGAACACCACTCGGGGGAAACACTGAGGGTACCGATGGCACAGAATGCACTCTGCCCATCCCCAAGAGTGACTGAAAAGCACCAGTACTGGTTGTGCTAGCTGAGTCCTGAAAGACATATCTGCCAGACTAGATCTGGGGCAGGTGGTGAGAGAACCAACAAGAGGGAAAAAGCTACTTAATCTCTTTCTCACAAATCTAACTGTTGCAGGTGCATCTATCTATGACACTTTCAGTCGAAGTGACTGCCGCATTGTACTTGTGGAGACAAAATCCTATCTTCACACGGAGACGCCATCTATGGTGTTTTGTGGAATTACCACAGTGCTAAATTGGATAGATTTAGAACAGATTTAACAGCTCAGAACTTGGATCTATGAAGTGCTGTGGGCCATCAGCAGAATTTTACTCAACCACAATCTGTAACCTTATGGCCCAGGACATCCCTACCATTACCACAAGCCAGAGGATCAACCGTGATTCAATCAAGAGTTCAGGAGGATCAACAGGCTTACCTAAAAATGAGGTCCAACCTGGTCAAGCTACAATACAGGACTACATGCATGCTAAACAGTGGACATAACATGCTATAGACAGACCTAAACGATCCCACAACCAACTGATTTAATCAAAAGTGGATGATCCATCTTGGCCTCCTCCTGAGATCGTCATTATTATAGGCGTAGGTCTTCATAGTCAATTCTATTCACTTCACATGGTACCAAGAAATGGTGGAATGTACTCAAAGGCAATGCATCTTGACCACATCCCTACTGCAGTGTTAAATAATTAGTGCCTTAATGCAAGCTGTCCCAGTACAGCTACAACACTGGTGTCTACTTGGTAATGTGGAAGGTTACCCAGTTACATTCTGTCCACAGCAAACAGGACAAACCCATCCCCTAATTACCACCTTATCAGTTTACTTTCAGTCATCACCAAAGTGATGGACTAGGTCATCAACAATGCTATCTAGTGTCACTTACTAAGCAATAACTTTCTCACTCAGTTCCACCCAGAACAACACAACCCCAGACCTCATTACAGCCTTGGTTCAAATATAGACAAAAGTGCTGAATTCCAGAGGTAAGGTGAGAATGACTGCTCTTGACAACACGCGACCAAACATGGCATCAATAAGAATAAAAACAAAATGATGCAGACTCTGGAAATCTGAAATAAAAACAGAAACTGTTAGTTAAACTCAGCAAGTCTGACAGCATCAGTGGAGAGAGAAACAGAATGAACGGCCGCAATTTTCCCATCGCGACCCACAACTTTTCTGGCGGGTCGGGCTGGGAGATGTGCGTGTCGGCCATTTCGCGGGTTCACCGCCAGCTTTTACGATCCACGCGCATCTCCCACCCGGAGAAAAATGGCACCGCTGGGAACCTGCAGAAAACCGGCG
The DNA here is from genome assembly GCF_964213995.1 of Mustelus asterias. Lineage (NCBI taxonomy): Eukaryota > Metazoa > Chordata > Chondrichthyes > Carcharhiniformes > Triakidae > Mustelus > Mustelus asterias. The sequence goes on from NC_135802.1 coordinate 105,668,003, forward strand.
GGCCGCTGATTAGCATGAGTTTACATACAATTATCGGGATCCACACGACAATCTCCGCCCACGTCTGCGTCTCCCACCTCTTTGGCCTGATGTAACTTTGGCACGAATCAGAGTAGCTATTTAAAAGTCTCAACCCAGCGTGGCAGCCTTGAACTGGCGTGAGGAGGTAAATGTTGCTAGCGGAGCGCGGGGGATGTTGCAGGCAGGCCCTGGAGATGCCTGGTGGCCTTCCTCCTGCTGCCTTCAGGTTTTGGCCCATGGACCAGTGATATCTGGGGATTGAGGGTGGGGATCGAGGGGGGCTTTTATTTCCTCGCAGCTCTCTGCGTGAGGTTCCGTCAGGGAGTTCCGCTCACCCTCACCGCCCCCCCCCCCCTCTCCCCCCCCCCTCTTCCCCCCCCCCCCCCCCCCCCCCCCCCCCACCCCACCCGGGCAGCGTTGTAGCGCAGTGTGGGAGGCAACCTCGAGAGCTCCTGCTTCTCAGCCCCCTCTCCTGGACAGCGCTGTCATGCACTGTGGGAGGCAGCCTCGAGGGCTCCCGCTTCCCCTCCCCCCTCCACAGCACTTTGCAGTGGCATCATCTTGCCGCGGGGCGTGGTCAGGGATTCTACTAAGTGCTGGTGTTTTGGATGAAGGAGGAGTGTACCATGTGCTGACTGGGGCCTAACCAGATGAAGCAGCTGCTGCTCCAGGCCGGGTTGCAGAGGTTCAGACATGGACTGCATGGAATCTACTGTCACTGGGCACATATTTGGTACTGATTTGCAGTCTGTCCCTGCCCTGTGACACGGACCAGCAACACATGCCTGTAACGGATGCTGCAGTTGCACACATAGCAATGGCTCAAGGGTGCGCATTGCCCATGGCTGCACACTGACCTGCATAATCTGTGCCAGCATTTGCCATGATGGGAACCTCACACAACCCTAATCGGGTCACGCATGGCACCGTGGATTGTGGGGGTTGCCAACTCCCACAAGTGGGGGTACTGGCCCAAATGAGGGATTGGGGTGGTGCTGGGTCTATGCAGCCAATGGTCATAATCCGTCATTCTATGCTCTTTCCAAACCCCCATTGTGCAGATGGATCTTGGTTTGCTCAATCTGGAGCTGACCACGTTGGTGGCAACAGGGCAGAGGAGGAGAAGGTGGCTCCTCCGGGCCCTCAAGAAGGAGGGCAGGGGGCTGCTGCTGAGGGCCATGCACAGGAGGAGGCTGGGCTCTCAGCTTCGCATCCATCGCCGAGATTCCGAATGTGCAGGGCGCAGTGGATGGGACGCACATCGCCTTGTGGGCCCCCCATACAGGGCCACAGCAATTTTTGAACAGGAAGGGAATCCACTCCCTGAACGTCCAATTGTCTGCGACCATTGGCTCAAGATCATGCAGTCGATGCATGTCACCCAGGGGGTGTCCATGACAGCTTTGTGCTCTGGCAGTCGGACATTCCTGGGCTCTTTGAAGACCAGCCCAGGCTCCTGGGATGGCTACTGGGTGACAAGGGTTACCTGCTAAGGTCATGGCTGATGACCCTGTGCGGAGGCCCCAGACTGAGGCGCAGACCCACTACAATGAGGCTCATGCAGCCACCCGGTCTGCTGAAGATGCAGTTCCGCAGATTGGACCGCTCTGGGGGCCCCTCCAGTATGACCCTGTGCGTGCTTCATGCATCATTATCATTTGCTGCACTCTTCACAACATTGGCCAGCAGCGGGGAGACCAGCTGGAGGAGGAGGAGGAAGAGGAGAAGCGGCGAGGGGGCGAGAGGGGCGTCCCGCCATATGAAGCACTGGAGGAAAGAGGGCGGGCAGTGATGGCAGGTGTCCAGCAGGGAAGGGCAGCGAGGGACGCCTTGATTGCTTCATCTAGCCGGTGCTGTGCAGTGAGGGGGAGGTGCAACCACCACACATCCATCACACCCCAGGAGCAAGTGCAGCCGCTATTCCCTCTCCAAACCGACCTGGGCCCTCAAACCACCACATCACCCTTCCCCTGCTTCTGTCATCCTACCACGCTATCCCCCAGAAACATCCGCCCCTATTAATGTGCCTGGGCTGGCAATGGTTGTGAGTCTTGGTTGAAAGCTGGAGGATGATGATGACTTGCTGTTGTGCACACTGGGATCCTGCCCCTGGTGCCACTCAAATCTGACTCCTCCCTGTACTCCGAATGCACGCTGCCACCCTGGCCCACATAGCTGTAAGGGTTGGGGGCACATGTTTTTTGGCCAAGAGGGGTGGGGCGGGGGTGGCACTTGCACCGAGGGTCTGGTGGGTGTTGGGGAAGGTAGGGCAGGCACTCTGAAACATGTGGCTGAGTCTGCAAGGCTCAACAGAAAGCGCCTCTATGTTTGGGAGTCAGGAAGACTGAGCTGTGGGGCAGGGAGTGGGGTTGTGGGGGGAGACAATCAGAGACACAAGTCGCAGCGAGATGTGCAATTAACAGTTATTGTGCTCTTAACATAAATGATTACCAAACCCTGACTAGTGCTGACCTTCACCTGTGCCCTCTAGTGAACTACAACTTTCTAACTTTGTGCTGCTTACTGCTTCTTCTTGGAGCTACCCCAGGATGCACATCAGAGGTGGAGGTGTCCAGCTGTGATGCGCACACTGTTGCCTGTGATGCCCTTGGCGGATGTTCCCTGGGTGGCCGCGACCTGGAGGGCCTCGGCTGACTTGCGGATGACATTGTTTCGGTGCCACCCTGTTCATCTCGTTGGTCCTGAGATGCCCCAGTGTGAGGAAGGGGGGAACCAGAAGATCTCGGGATGTCTGGGATCTCCTGGGTGGAAGACCCTGGCATGGCCTTTAGTCCTTCCTCCTCCCTTGGGGTGCTGAGGCGCCCCGGGGTCACTCCATGTGATGCCAGGGTAGCTGGACTGATCTCCAGAAGCTCCGGCGTCACCTAGCTCTGCCAGTCCTGGAGGCCTAGATGCGTCTGACCCACGACGTGTGATCTCTCAGCCCTGGCCCTCTGAGATTCGGCCAAGCTCTGGAGCCCCTCCGCTACAGCATTCTGTGAGCGAGCCAGGCTCTGGAGCCCCTCATTAGTCGTCCTCCGAGCCTGGGCTAAGTTGCTGTGTCTCCAGAATGACAGCGAGCATCCCAGCCATGGCCAGCAGTGTCTCCCACATGCCCCCGACATCCATGGCCATCGAACGCTGTGCCTCCTGGATGGCAGAAACACACTCGCCCATGGCTCGTAGAGTCTCCAGGATGGCCTGGACCTTGTCACCCATGAGGACAGACCCCTGAGTCAGACTTTCCACTGCAGTCACCACCCTTGCAGTGATGGCCTGGGTCTCAGGCTGTGTCAGCCTGTAACAGCACTCATCCCCTAAACAGTCTTGCAGTTGCAGCATGGTTGCTGACAGACCTTCCACAACTCCCCGGGTTTCCTGATGCATCTCCACCAGCCTTGGGAGAAACAAACCCAGAGGCCCAGCAGCTGGCTTGTGGACAGCTGAATGCTGGCCTGCGGCAGCCCTCCGTGTGCCCGAGCCCTCGGAAGTGCCCGCCTCCATCCAATGTGCATCAGCGGCTGTGATGCGCTCATCAGTTCGTGACCCAGAAGCCTCAACACTGAAGGTACTCACCGTGGTGATCGTCTCTGTGTTGGTGGGTTGTGTGGTACATGCCGGTGATGATTTAGTGGTGCTGCCCTCGGAGGATTCCTCAGTGCCTCCCTCCGAGGTGCCATCCAGGGGGTCGTGGGCAGTTTGCTCCAGAGCAGCGGGGGCGGCGGCAACACCCGAAGGGCCAGGTTCCTCTGGGTCCAGAGCTGCAATAAAGAACACACATTAGGGGGAGGGAGGCAAAACATTCCATGCAGCATCGCACTTACTTCGAGGAAGACCTAGGTTGAGGGTGTGCTTCTGCTCACTTGCATGCTGGACGCCGACCTGGCTGTCGGTGGCCATTCGGGATGGCCCATCACCCCCTGCCAGCTCCATGGCACGCTCCTCCATGCTGGTCAGCTGCCGCAGATCAGGCACACCACCACCAGTCTGTGTCGTTTCCCATGCATTGTGGATGTTCTTTTCCTGTGGGAACATAAGGTGGACAGCAAGCATTAACATATTGCAGTGCATGGTGCGCAATGCGTGCCTGTGTCTCGGGCGTTGTGCTGGCAGTTTCAGGGAAAGCGGTCACCGCTGAAGGGTGCTCGTTGAGGGGTGAGGGGAACCGGTTAGATTCTGTTCCTGGGGGAAGGGTCACTTGTTGCATGCCCTTCAGGTGTCTAAGCAGGGTTTGAGATCCATGCCAAGCATGTGCGGAGTGGGATGCTCACTCACCCTTGCTGCTCGCAGGTGGTCGTACATTTTTTTGCGGCATTGCCGGCCAGAGTGTGGTGTCAGGCTCCTGGCATTCATCACTTCTGCCACCTCCTCCCACAATGCCGTGGCAGAAGCACCCTTTGGGTTCGAGCCCTGGCTGGGGAAGATCCGCTCATGTCTCTCCTCCACGGCATCTAACAGGTGCTCCTGGTTGGCCTCCGAAAATCTGGGAGCCGGTTTCCGCGCAGACATCTTTGTGGCGTGACTGGCTGTGTGTCCATTCCTGCAGCTTATACACAGCTCTGTCTTATTAGGGGAGTGCAGGTGGTGGTGGTGGTGGTGTGCATTACTCAAGGCTCCCATTCAAGAGAGGGAATGATCACAAGCTGGGGTTGTGCATGTCAGCACAACGCTAGTTCTCTGCTGGGCAGCAGTGAGGACAGTATGTTCAAGGGATGGAGGGATTCCGTTTCCCACATTATCCGGATCCATGGGGGCATGAGGTGAGCAGGCAGCCATGTCTGTGTGTGATGGGGGAGAGAGTGGGGGAGGTGGGGGAGACAGTGGGGGAGGTGGGGGGCAGCGATGAGGCCAGTGATGTGTGTAGGTGGGTTGTACGGGCCAGCAGTGTGTGTGAGGGGGTTGTGGGGGCCAGCGATATGTGTGGGGAGGTTGTACTCATCCCGCCGATTTCAGGCTCTTTGGCACAAATAGGTCCCACCCCCGGGTTTTTAATGACATTCACGATTGTGACCTCTGCAGTGCACAGAGTGCGGAGATTCAAGTGAGAAGCTGAACTGAGAAAACAGTCGGGATCCAATTTTCCCTCCAATTCAGTGCTTTTGGGAGAATCGCGGCCAACATTTCAAGTCCACACATATGGATTGTGCCAAACTTGCTGAGTTTATCCAGCATTTTCTGTTTTTATGACATCAAGAAGTCCTACTAGGACTGAAGTTAATGAGAATCAAGAGAAAGCTTTACACTGGTTGATGTCTTGCCTGGCAAAAAGGAAGATGGCTCTGGTTGTTTGACGCTAATCAACTCAGGACATCACTACAGGGGTTTCCTCAGGGTAGCACTACAGGCTCAACCCGCTTCAGCTGCTCAAAGTTACTGGACAGGATTTTCCACGCAACCTGCCACATGTTTCACAGAGGTGGAGGTGACTCGCCATCGGCCGGTGGCAGGAACCTCTGGTTCCCCACTGAATGCACCTTCACCACCATGAATCTCATGGCAGAGGTACATCATCAGCGGCACCAGAAGATCTCGCCAGCATGAATGGCCAGAAAGTTCTGGCCATAATATTAGAAAAGGAGAAGTTTGCTGATGATTGCAGTGTACAGTTCCATTCACAACTCCACAGTTATCGAATCCGCGCCCATGCGCAGATAGACTTAAACGTCATTCAGGCTTGGGTTGCTAAGTGGCAGGTAACATTGCGTCACTCGAGTGTCAGGCACTGACCATCTCTAACAGGAAACGGTCTAACCACACCCTCTTTCATTTCAATGGCATTGCCACTGCCTTATCCTGAACTATCAACACACTGCAGGTTACTATTGACCAGAAACTTAACTGAACCAGCTATATAAATACACTAGCTATAATAACAGCTCAAGTATAAAAAAAACTAAATGTTGGAAATACTCAGCAAGTCAGGCAGTATCTGTGGAAAGAGAAACCTTAATGTTTCAGCCCTTTGATCTTTCATCAGCTCAGTGGTTGGGAATTCTGTAGCAAGTCATTCATGTTCTGACTCTCAAAGCCTGTGCAACATCTACAAGGACTGTGATGAAATATTATCCACTTGCCTGGATGAATGCAGTCCCAACAATGCTCATGAAGTTCCACATCACCCTGGAGAAAGTAGCTTACTTCATTGGCCCCCAGCCACCACCTCAAACATTCACTCCCTCCACTGATACACAGTGGCAGTAATGTGTACCATCTACAAGATGTATTCCAATAACCTGTCAAGGTTTCTTCGATAGCACCTTCTGAATCTGGTGATCTCCACCATCTAGATGGACAAGAACAGCAAGTGCAAGGGAGCATGATTCTGACTTAGAAAATATAATCTTCCCTACATCTTCGCTGGATCTAAATCTTGGGATTAACGTACTGACAGCACTATGGGTATACTTACACCAGGACAGCAAGTGTTCAAGAAGACATCTCAACACCACTTTCTCAAGGGCAATTAGGCATGGGCAATAAATATTGGCATTGCTAGCAACTCCTCACCCCAGGAATTAATTTTTTTAAAAGTTGGCCTCAACATTGATTGACTGAACTATTACACACTTTCCTTCCAATGAAATCACTTTTTAAAGATTCTTTATACTTTCAATTAGCATATATAAATTCCTTTAATTGATAAAGTATAAGGGATATTGATTAATCTTCTAATTTATAAAAAATTGATTCTGCAAGTAACCCAGTCAAATATGAAGACTCCTGATGGCTTATTCTGATCTAGCACAAATGAAATTAATATTGTACAATCAAGGAGATACACTAAGTGACTATCTTTAAAATCTTTTTTCAATTTCAATGTCGATCCTTAGTGGAAAAGTACTACTCCCACAGAAATTCACACTTTGAGCTCTGAACAAATAATCTCTGTGTTGCAGTTTTTACTGTACAGTTTCCAGACAACACTCAGGGTATGAATCAAGTGACAGACAGCATGGAGTTAAAAAGCTGTATTCAATTAAATATCTTTGATGACATCACAATTTGGAAGGATAATTCTTGAGCAGTCTATGAATATCAACCAATTTCCAGAACAGAATTACAACCTTGAAATCTTGGCCAGAAAATTGTCATTCTTCACCTAATATAACAACAACACTAAAATACCAAATGATTTTTCATTTTATTACAAATACACTGAATGCCTTAAATGAGTAAACACAGGAAACTTGTCGGTGCTAGTGGGAGCATAGTTAGTGGGAGGGGACTCTGGGAGATGATCATGTCCAATCCATGGTCAGAGGGTCTTTGATTGAAGTAGTGTTTCAAAGGAAAGTTGAATCCAAGGTAAGGAAGTAAATTTGGGAAATGGGGTGGGGAGAAACAGTCCTGTTTTTCCTGGTCCACAAGCAGTGCTGTCAAGGCATTTGCCTTCTCCCTGCAGCTTTGCTCAAATCCTTTGACCTGCTGGATTTTCCAGGGCCTGGAAAATCTGGCTGTCCAGAAACCTGTATGTAAAGTATTTAAACTGACAACCCTCCTTCTGGGAATGGATTGGTTGCCTGCCCCTTGTTTAATCTCCAATAATCCCAGATGTGGGGCTGTAGGAGCCAGATTGGGCCTGGGTTTGAGATTTTTGAAATTTCAGCATGTTTCTCTGGTTAAAATTGACCCCATTCATTCTCCTGTTACCTTTGTTTAAAGAAACAAGTGGTATCAAAGCCACATTTTGTGATTGGCAAAACTGTTTTTAAAGTAGTCTTTACAAATAGACTTTAAAATGATCACATTTGGATCATTTTTAATTTTAGACTTCATTAGAAACTCCAACATATTTTATGAAATTAGCCTAGACCCCAACTATTTTTGATTTTGGCTTCAGTGTGATCACAAGGTGTTTTGCTCCAGGTGTGATTCTACTGACCCACTCGGAAGTCTTTATTAAAACAACCTCTATTTAACAATGCCATTTAACTATAACAACAAAAGCATAAATTTTCCCAGTTGAAATACTTAAACATGACAAGGTATAATTCTTAACTGTTAGCTATCTCTATTAGTTCCAATTTAAGCAATGTTCCTTCCAGACGTGAACTCCTCTTCAGAATCAGTTAGCAAAACACACAGGCTTATGTGGGTTGCTAGTTTTCCAGCCTTTTTAACACCTCTGGACAGAGATACAGAGAGACGCCTTTCTTCTGACTTTTCAGATAGCAGCCTCCAGAGAAAGACCTGTCTTCACACAGCAGGACAGCACAAAGAGAGAGAGAGGGAGAAAACACCTCTTGCGTTTTGCTGATCTCTGGACAGAGATCCTTATTTTCCAGCAGGTTCCAGACTTCAATTATCAGAGGGAGAGTAAAAGAGCTGTCACTCCTTTCAAATTCAAACAGCAGCTGCCTGCTTGTCTCTCTGTAAACCTCGCCCCGCTCATTCACATGACTTTCTCCTGTCAATCAATCTAATTAAACCCTACTCTGAAACCCCACAGGACAACCCTAGAAATAACAAAACTGCATTAACTCAGATCAAAGAAAACACCCCAATAATTAGGAGCAATTATTCCTCTACATGCTCAGCAGAGGGAATTCCAAAGTTCAGAGCTAATAGGCAGCTGGGATCTGTGAAGTTGTACGAACTAAGGAATAGCATGATGAGAAAATTGGTCAGCTATTTGGTACAATATAAGCAAGGCTGACTCCGCATAACTTTAAGGCTGTATGAGTAAATAAAACAAGATAAGGTCAGGGATGAAGGAGTCACCGACCTTTTTCTGTTCCATCAAAGGACAAGATAAGGGTATGAATGATGAGACAAAGAGTTCTAGGAGGTCAGCAAGTTATGACATGATTAATGACATTGCTTATGATTCTATTACTAATCGAATTCCTGAATATGCTCTGGTCATGCAAACTGATAATGATTATGTATAAATACTGAACTGATTCTTTGTGTAATTGTGGACTTGAGGAGGAATTAGCAAGTTGTACCAACTGCTCTCTGAACTCAAGTTTTCAGCCAATACTGCATGCAGTCTTTTGTAAATAAAGACTAAGTTATTTCATCGGAACGAACTTTGATGAGTTTTTCTATCACAGTCAAGAAGCAGGAAAGTTTCCACTTCAACAGATCATGGCCACCAATGATGGAGCGATTAGAGTTGAGAAAGACAAGAGATCAGATTCGGAGGTGTGCAGAGCTGGCGGAGGTTTCAGAGACAGGGTGGGGTGAGGCCATGAAGGAATTTGAGAACACGGTGACAATTTAAGCAAGTGGGTCATACAATGTTGAAGTCACATAGTTGTCAATGCAACTTAACTCATCTGTGCTATTCTTTAATGTTATGCAGACTCCTCACAATAAGAGCATAACTTAAAGGTCATTGTAACCAAATAGCATTGGTACAATCTGGCTCCTACAGCCCCACATCTGGGATTATTGGAGATTAAACAAGGGGCAGGGTACCAATCCACTCCCAGAAGGAGGGTTGTCAGTTTAAATACTTTACATACAGGTTTCTGGACAGCCAGATTTTCCAGGCCCTGGATGCCAATTACCTGCTATCACTTCGGGGTTTTTAATTGTTTTTACAACATGGCTGTGAATCAGTAATGAATACTAGTTTTGGGAGTACTGTACCACAGCAAGTAGGCTCTGCAGTGAGCTCACTCTAGCCTCTCCTCACCCCTTCAGGCTCCTTATTTCTAAATGCAGTGTAAATGTCACAGTTGGTAAAACAAAACAGATCTAAATGCTCTCAGTATCCCACTAAAGTGACAGTCAAAGACAGAGAGAACTTCCTTACGTTGTAAGGTGCTCCATTCCATTTATGAAAGAGGTATTGCACTAATAGAGAGAAATATCAAATTCAAATTGAGACATTCACAAATGCTCATCATATGGAGGGAATGCAGGGGTTGTCACAATTGGGTTCATACCAAATAGCAAGCATTGTCACAATCTTTGCCCCTGATTACCTTACAAATAGTCTCATGTTATTTCATCTGTTATTAATCATGAAACCAGATCTAACTTCAATACTTACTTAAGGCAATACAGTTTTGTCTTTTCCTGGTGCCAGTTTACTGAATTAGCTGTCCATGGATAACAGACATTTCTCATCTTAATAAGTATTTTAACAATTCATGTCAGCAAAGTTTTAACTTACAAATTGAGCATCACAGCAATATTAGGTTAGTGTTATTTTCTGAAGTTTTCCTGTTTACTTGTTGTATTCGAGGCTTATTTATTCTGCCTTTCTTAAAACTGTGCTAGCATTTGTTTAATTCACTATATTATCAACAATCCTTGTTTGAATTTTGTTGTCTCTGGTTCCAATTGTAAACCAGCTGTTTTTGGCAAAGTTAAGCTAGCCTCCTTAAAAATGTCATAATAAATTCCAGATTTAATTATCAAGCAAAAAATAAGCAATTGCAAATAAACCACAATCTGACAGATCATAACCTACAGCACAGCATTAACATCCCGACAGTGTGAGTTGAGCTTTGTGAGCTCGTTCTCTATCTCAGCTAATCTGTGCTGAAATACTTATCATAGTTACCTCTGGACTTGACTATTCCATTGCTCTTCTGGTTAACTGTCCAGCTCCCAGCTTCCATAAACTTGAGTTCATCCAAAACTCTGTTGCCCATATTCTAAATTGCACAAAGGCCTGAATTTTACATTCAGGGTGCACCTCAAGTCAATGCAGACAGCTGATGTGAAACGTGCTCCTGCCCGAGATTGTGTTGCCCAATTGATGGTTATCCAGTGTGAAACGTGCTCTGAAAGGCTGAGGGCTGCTGGGGAGGGTGTGAGGAGGGTGGTTGCTGAGAAAAAGGAGTATGTGGGCTGGTGCTTCCAATGTGCTCCCTCAGGGGGACAGCCGCTGTGGAGCTGTCTGAGAGAACTGCTGACCTGTAAGAAATAAATATCAGCAGAACAACTATGCCACAAGTGGCTGGGCAGCACAATCATACACAGACCTCAGTCCCCAGACACACTTGTTAACTTCCTTTGAGCCCTGACTTTCATCCCACCTTGCATTGAGGCTGCAGCTTAAACCATAAAGACAGATGGGCAACGTAAAATCCCGTTCAATTGCCGTTTATTGAATTCGAATTGGCTTCTTCATTGTCAGCAGGCGCACTTCCAACTTGTGTGCATGCTCGCTGTTGGAAATATCGCATGAGGACGTGATGACATTAGGGTGATGACATCATGCGTGATGACATGAAACATGCACCCAAGTCTTCTCATATGATTTTATGAGCTTTTGGTTCTGGTGCACGATCCCCTGAGCAAGGTTTATATATTACAGTAGACTTCCTGATTGGTCACCCTAATTAAAGTGGCCCTAACCAATTGGAAGATTGGGTTAAACTCACAACCCTAGATTCCATCCAGTTTGAGCCCCTTCTAATTTTTGCTGAGGGTTTATATAGCAGCTGAAGTTTCTGATCAAATAATCTACCTTCCTTTGTCTAATTGAATACTTGATCATTTCGGTCTATGCTTATTATTGTCAGTTTGATGCTTAGCCAGTTATTCATCCATCTCCTTTATGAAGATAGTAACCCATAATTACTTTATTCTTCTACTCATTTTGTGCCCTTGCTGTTTCATGGATCATTGGTTCTCAAGGCTCTTTTTAGCTCTCCATTCACAGACTCAAACACCTTTCATGAATTTAATGTATTGGAATCATCCCTCTGTTCATGCTGTTTCTGTCAGCACCCACTTACTTTCTCCAAAAATGTTTAAAGCAACTTGTTAAAAGTAAATTGATATAATTTGGAGAAAACGGTGTGTCTCTTAAATATTGAAGACAAACTAAAATATTTTTGAAGCATAATTATTTGTATCTACTCAAAAGATGTTGCCATTTAATGCTATCCTGTATTGAAACATTGCTTACTGATAAAAATCGATTTCAAATTTAAACATCGTTAATTAATTAAGAATATTGCATCAGAGTGAATATTTATATTGTATGTGGACCATCTCAACAGATATAAATCTCAGCCAAAAAGCTACTTAACCTGTAGACATTTGGATAAGTAGTCTTTGTTTGGCAGATTGCTTAGCTAGCTGCTTTATAGAGTGTCTAAGTAATGTGAAGGTTGACTAAGACAAGGCAATTCTCCCTTTTAGCTTCTGCCTCCAACAATGTGTTTTAGGGAAGCTGCCATTTAACTTGCCATAATTCTTGTGGCAATATCTGTGATGATTTAATGTGCAAAATGACCTGCTAGCCAACAATCAGGAGTGCACAGATATACCTCTATTACAAGACCTCCAATTTGAACTTATAATGGAATACTGAAAGAAAACAACAAACTTTACCATGATTAAAATTTCCTATGAACTGTAGGAAGCCATTGATGTGATGAGATTCTGAGTTAGAAGGGAGAGGGGTTAGCAGCATTGAAAACTGACAAGCAGCAAAAAATATTGCTCACCTATATCATTCTTTACCATCCGACAGAGCGCAAGGATGCAGCTAAGAGCAATGTTTCACCACAGATCAGCAAACTTTGCCAGCATTACAAAATGATGAAAATGAATGTATGAAAGAAAAAGGATTTTAAAAACGGCGGAGGTTGTACAAATGGAGAATAAATTGGAACATTAATATATGCCCCGAATCATTGAAACTGCAATCAGTTACAAATAAACATTCTGAAATAATTATTTATTGTATTATTTGCATTGCCAGAGTGCTTTATTAATTATATTGCAGTGATATTTAACATTTTTACAAATACACATCTTTTCTAACCAGATGAGAAAGAAATGTAAAATTGTCTCTTGGTAGTACAGAACTTGAATATTGTTGTCAAGAGAGACACGTTGCCAAAGCTTTTAGTCTTGCACTCTTCAGGACAAACTCAAAAATACAAAATTTCAAACAATTATAACAATTTATACTACCGGATAAAAGGGTGGTGATTTGTTGGCAGGTGAACTCTAATTGGCTAAAGCATTGCCATGGAGAAAGCAATGGGGAGTTATTGCATCCCCATGCCACCAGGTAATTCAAAAAGGCACAAAGTTTGAGCTTATTCCTTTTGTTTGCAGAGAAAGCGTCCCTCCATAAGAACACATGTACTTCGAGCAAATGTAAATAAGCCACGTTACAAGCTTGGCTGATTACTGTAAATTGGTTGTTAGTGTAGATATTAACATACTCAGGATTGTTTAGCAAATGCTGCCCAATTGCAGAATCAGATCTAACAGTGGATATTATGGGGTGAATTTTCCACAGGAATCATAGTGGGAAAGGGGCGAACCATGGAAAGATCCATTGATCTCAGGCCGGATTTTCCGGTTTTGGGGTGAGTGCAGCCGGAAAATCCCGCTCTATATTTTGAGTTTTGTAGACGCGGGTTGGTTGAGTACATGCCCTACTCTGTCTACCAAAACAACTAAATGAATATGCAATTTGATTCGATCAGCCAATCGCTGGAACATATGGCCTACATACTGGGGCATCAGACTGACACTGATATTCATAGACATCATTGCTCAATTGTACAGTAAGCAGACTGAAGTTTTTGAACTGAGAGCAACTTCCTTTTAGTTGAAAATACCACTAGCGTAGTCACTGCAATGCTGCTACTAAGAGTGGCTACGCAAGTGGTATTTTCCATTAACAGGATTCTGCCATCAGTCCAAAGAGATGTTCTGCCCACCTCACAATTGAGCAAAGCATGTATGAATTTCAGTGCCGGTGCGATGCTAGGCATGCAAGCCTTATGTCCGAATGATAATTCCCATTGCTTTGCCTTGGCCAATCAGAGCTGAATTACCAATCAATCAGTATTCTTGCAATATAAATTGTTGTGACTGATTGAAATTTGTCATTCTTGTGTTTGTCTTGTTGAGTGCAAGACAAAAAGCTTTGGCAACTTTTCTCTCTTTTCAACAATATTGAAATGTAAAATTTTAAATCAACAGATTTAATGGTCATTACTCTCAAATATGAATATGCTCATGAAGCATAAGCTTAAAATACAATAACAAAAAATAAGTGCTGCAAAACAAGTATTTACAAGTATGTACCAAATATTTATTCCTTGTACCAAGGAAAGTGGTTAACAAACATCTTCAGAAGGATACAAGATGAATGTTGTCCACACTGTGATACCATTGAGTACCAAAGCTTAAAGAAACTGAATGCAATTTGCTGACATAGACAGAATGTATTTTGTCACAATGTCGTTTTGGGTGGGGTTTGAAGCAGTTGAATTGAATTATTGAACAAACAGCATGGGAATTCTAACAAAGTGGAAGCAGCTTCAACAGCATGTGGATCCACATTTGTGTATTTGAAAATACATCCCAGATGGGTTAAAAGAAGGGAATACTGTCTCCTTGATTAGCTGATGTGCTGAGAGATTAAACTATTATTTCACAACTTGGACTCCAAACACATGGCCTTGTTTAATTCTGTGATTTTTAAAGTGTATTCAGGTGCATTGACGTGACTTCAGAGAAATTAGGTTATGATGGATTTCCCTTTCAAACCACATTGCTATTATACATCATTGATTCCAATTAGCTGAGCTACAAGTATGGGGTGGTCCACCTCTGACAGTCCTTTTTGACAAAGGCAAAGCACCATTTAAACTAACAATAAAAAATAAAATAAGTTTCACTGCTCTCTTACTACCTACAATCTGCACTTTTAACAGTGGTGGCATTGCCTAACTACCTTCATCGCAGGATAGAGGAGCTTATATATAATACAGGAAAAACCGAAATGTGTGGTGAAACTTCTATGTTCCCTAAAGTGCCCACATGCCTCTAATAAGGTTGCTAATTTTCCATAGGCAAAGAAATATATCACTTCTCCAAACTGATACATTTTTGTCCAGCTTTCTAGTAACAACCATTCCAAGGAAACATGGAAAGCTGATTGTGATTGTTCAACACAAAAAGAAAACACCCTCTCTATTTCTAAACATCTTTATCTAACATAATTATGTTCATAGTGCTTTCCGTGAAAGGCTTTCCATAATAAAAGAACCTATTTTAGAACATATATTTCAGAATACAAGAACTTAAGAAATTCCAAAATATGTCTTTCGGATTTTTAACATTGCACTTAGAGCAAAAAATTCTCTTGGATCGAAACTGACCCATTTTATGGCTGGTATTAAATGTTAGTTAAATATTATTTGAAAAGAAAATGGTTAATCTTGATCTAGAAAGTTAGCAAGAATGTCAAGTAATAATTTTTCCAACAACTCGCAGTTCAAAAACTTCAAGTTCAAAACTTTAAATCAATTTTCTCTGGAATGTTAAACACTTTACAAATTCAGATAGCACCTTATAACAACGTCGACATAGGCTGTGCCTACCTTGCCTCATTTTTATTTGGTCCCCAATAGTGAAAGACACAGTCCATAATTTGTTTTCCATGGTGCGTTAAGCATAAACTGATGGTTTACCAGAAAATAATGAAGATGCTAAGACTCCCAAACAGTACTGGTGACACAATGAACAGTTAATCACAGATACATCTGAAGATTAGGAGCACTGTGTATTAGTAATGGGGCGATAACAATTATTACTGGATATTAATTAATACACACTTACTAAGTTTTGAGATTTTGTACAGAACTAGGTGAAATATAGTTCTACAGAAAATGTTTTATGTTAGCCAACACCTGTGCTACAAAGTACAATGTGGTTTTGTGGTTTCAAAGTAAAATATACTCAAACTAAGGTAGGTAAGAAATTGATTTGTTCCATGCTGCAAAATATTGTTATGAAATATTTATATTTAAAGCAATTCTTGCATCGATAGAATTAAAGTTTGTTCTTGATACAGTCTCTGTTTTATTAGAATATTTTTGTCTATAATTTTTGAATTGATTACAGTCTGTGGTTGTGCTTGCTTTTAGAAATGAAGCCTTCAAACAAAGCATTTGTCAGCAATAAAAGTGCACAAATTCCCTCCGATTCCTGTTCCATCTTTTCTTTTTAGAATTATACCCATAATTGCAGGGAAACAATTATTTTGTAATTGTGACCCTGCAAACTAAGTTTTGAAGATGAAGGAATGTGGTCAGGGTTAATTTTTGTAGTTGCAATATTGCAGCGTAAAAGATTAATACAACATGAATTAAATGGAAACACTGTTTTTGTAATGTAGATGTACATGAGATAGTCTCGTTTTGCTGAATACTGTGCAACTTAGTTTGGGTATTTTAGTGCAACCAAAATTGGGTAGGTTGAAGGCCCCACTGAAGCCGTGTGTCAGTTGTAAATCCTTGTATGGCAAGGCTACAGGTCCATCATTCACTATTATACAGAAAACTAACAAAGTGCACAAATACAATGCATGTCAAAGATGAGCACAGTATACTCTTTCTCTTAGCTTATTACCAAACTGCTTAGTCAAATAATATTAAACATCAATAATGCATGCCTTCTCTTTCATTAGATTTAAATCTGTTACAGATTCAGAAGAACAATTGTCACATGTAATACTTAGAATGATGGACCACAGCTAATTTAGACTGAAGAAGCTAACAGGAACATTGTTAAACATACTTAATTATTAAAAGAAATAGTACAATGGAAAAAAGTCAGGGGAAAAGTTCAACTCAGTAAAGCGCTGCTCAAGACAGATAGAAATGATTTCCGTTTGCATTCTTTTTAAGCTGACAGGTTTTTTGAAACCATCGACACAAATCCTTCAGGCAGTGTTTGTAAAAGGAAGCAAGCAAATTTTGTTATAGTCCAATATACCACATGAATAATGGTTCAATTTTTGAAAGTAATGTGATGCAAAGAATCGACCATACTTGGGGTCAAATCCAATTAACGTAGCTTTGATACTTAACAAGGACAAGATGTTATCAATAGCAAAATGAATTCAATGGCAAAATTTACATTTAGAATCACTCTTAAGTTTAACACATTTATTCTAATGTTGAAGATTTCTTCTGAAATGCTAATGGGTTATGTTTTTGCAAAGTTTACAGACTGATAATCAATCCACAGAATTATTTTGCTAATTATATTAAAGGGAATGGGAACAGTAGGTGGTAACTATTCACAACGTAAGCTCCTTAACTCCTTTTCTTTCACATAGTTATGTTTGACATTGCTTTCACAAGAACAGCAGTTGTTTTTTAGTGAAAGCTTACTAAATGGCCTTGAGTACATTTCCTTGATGCTGTGACTTCTCAAGAGGGACATGACTCACGTCAGCTGCACATAACCTCAATGACCTTGTGTGCTGCACAGAATGGAGTTGGGCATAGTTTACTAAAACAGCTTGGGCTGAGATTGCCTCCAAACATGGAAAGAATTGTTCAAACGACTTTAGAAGACAAGTTATAATTCCTGAATGATATCTAGTTATAAAAGCTGTGCTAATCTTCATTGATACATTCGCCAAAAATAACTATAATTGGCATCATGCTAATACACCGATCCTTCATTCACTGTGGGCTTGGTCATATTGGTGTAGAAATTGGTATGCATTGGAAAATTTGTGGGACCATTGTTATAGACATTCAGGGGAATACCTAAGAACAAGCTTTAGGTCATTTAAAAGGATAAATTAGAAATCTAAGAACCTCATGAAAAAATTAATTGTCAATGAATGGGGCAGGCATTGGAATCTTGGGATGCTGCTACCTACGAAACATCCATGTTTTCCATTGGGAAAACTGCCTATGGAATCGTGATCGGTGTTGGCAGCTTATGCCAATGGAACACTGATGTGGGCCAAAGACTAAATTCCATTGAGCTTCAGGTTTCACAGCTTGGGTATACATCGTTGAAAACAGACTCTGACCAATTTTGTGGCCATTATTTAGTTTAAATTGATTTGCAATTTGGGTTACAGTGGGGAGAAACCTCCTTAGGAGGTTTAATGGAGCTGCACAGAATCCCTGTCAAAGTGGATTGTTCACGGGCTGCGGAAGGAAAGGACTTGACAGAACAAATTATCTTTTCTCATTCCATACAATCTACTGGAATAACAATCAACTCAGGATGCAGAGCAACCTTTCACTAAATGTTTCAGACATACACATAAGCTAAAGACCAAACACAACCTCTAGGGTTATAAGTGGATCTGTGATTCCATTGTAAGCATTTCTGCTGACATTTGATTCTCCCTTTTAAAAGACATCTTAAACAATCTGGAATTAAGTACTGTGGATTTTACTTCAGTGTGAAATATCCACAACTTATAGATGGCAAAAGTTCATTGAGAAGATTATGTTGTTGTCCTTGGTTGGCTCCAGCAATCTTGCCAACTGTGCAATGAGTGAATCTCACACAACTTGCCCTGTCTTTGTTTGCCTGCTTTCTTTACACACTTTCTTTACACACTTTCTCTTTAAACATTTTGAAAACATAGTCACTAATTAATTGATGAAAATATGTTTTTCTTTCCTCCATTGGCTAGTGAATTGTTCAAAGATGTGACATTATCTTCATATATCTCCCATATCTTTCAATTCAGTGTAATAATGATTATGATCTTTTTAAAATACCCCCTCTCCAAAGAGAAGAAATCTAATTTTAAGTAGTTAAGGGTGACTCTAATCTGATTGAGAGAATCAATTACCAGTGCGATCATTTGCAAAATTCTTTAACAGCATCAGTGTTTTTGTTAAAGAATTAATATCAGACCAAGATTATAACATAGTACTTTGGGTAGTTACTTTCCAGTGCTTTAGAGCTTCAAAATTCCTGACTAATTTATTAAATTAAAACTGGGTTAATACTTAAACCTCACCCCTCCCCCAAGAGGTTACATTATGTTTGGATCAGGATCTCTTAGACTGGATCCAATCCCAAGGGGTTTGCATTTAGGTTCAGCCTGATTCACTCCATGTGACAGATGGTGTTAAATTACCAGTTCAGTGCATGTGTGGAGCTTTTTCTTTCCTGTAGGGAATGGGTGGAAATTTGCATCAAGGGTTGATGTGAGTCTCCTGGTTTGCAATGTCAATTTAAATGCCAAGAAGTGGACATTTTACTCTAATCTCTTGGTAATATATTTCTTATACTTGAATATTTACTGTAAATTAGCTCGAGAGTCATAGATGCAAATTTGTAGCTAGATTTTAACTTTCCAGACTTTTATTTGACTAATTGGCATGGTAACGATTTTAAACAGCCAAAGGAAAAGATTTTGGTGAAATAAGGAGGCCAACAAAAAAGGCTAAAAAACTTGTGCATACTCCAAGAGGCACAGTACTCGCATCAAAATGTTCTGGAGGGAAGACAGGATTGATTCTGTGGGTGAAGTTTTAACTTTCTATATTTTGTGGGAATGGAACAGGATATAAGTTAACATAGAGCAGTTCCATTTCATGCTCTGTTCCCTCTGGTAGTTGACTTTGACTCTGCAAGTTTTGATAGTGGACAAGAAACTTGCTGAGCTCTGCAACAAGTGGAGAACCAGCATTTAAATGAGATATGGGAGTTAAGATGTTCTTGGTGTGAAACTTAGCCAGTCATTACACCTCCCTTCAAGTTGCCCACCCACTCTGGGTTAAAATTGACCCCTGCGGTTGGGGACTTCCAGCAAGAAGTGGCACTCACAAGAAGTGCAAGTAAGGAAATTACACGACCACAGCCTAGGGCTGTAGACCCAAAATTTTCTGAACTGCTCTACCTGCCATTGTTGCTGCATGGCAGGAATGTCAGACTGTAGAATCAGCCACTGTTCCTTCAGCTTTGTGATCCACATCCCAACAGTATCCAAAATAGGCTTTACTTACTCACTTATGTTGCTCCAGGTTAGGCAATGGAAGGTGATTCCAGCCTACAAGTGGCAGAGCCTACTATTACTGAGGCAACCAAGATAAATTAAACACCAACAGGCTGGAATTTCAAGCTATGGTTTGGAATCTGTGGTGATCTCCTTCATTTCAAGAAGCTGCAGAGATCACCCAGAATCAAAGGTGCACTTTAGAGTTCCCTCACTAAGCCAAACTCTTGCATTAGTGTCTGTTCTCACTATTTTCCAACTGTTATTAAAATGCCAAAACATAAATTACTTTAAAAATCTTAATGATCAGCCTTTTGTTCTAAACAGCTATCGTATTATTTAAGACATTACAGCTGTTTTCAATTGTTTCTTGCTGCTTCAAATAAATAGGGATATCTGGTTCTTAAGAGGAATTATAACTAGTTGGCTTTGTATATAGTTTTTCAGTTTGAAAGAAAAACACACACAAAATTACTGAGACTACCTTTCCCCTTTCCCTTACCACAGCACACACCAGGCTCACATTTAGGCAATAAGATTTTTGTCCAGACAAACTAGTGTTTGTGTGAACACTACTGTTGGTAGCCTGAAAGTTTGATTTATAGGGCTGATGTCACAACCTTGTGTCAATAGGAAGTATCTAAATAAAATGTGGAGCTGTTGGTAGATCATTCTTATCATTAATCTTAAAAGATGATAATCAAAAACTCATATAAATGAAGGAAGTTTGAAAGATAGATTCTTAAGATGTGATACACACCATGAAAATTACAACCTATAATATATTCATCATAATGGCTCATATTGAGAACAGAGTTCAAATGACAGCCTGTTTCTCAAATTGAAATAATGTAAATTTCAATATATTGTATTGATTGTGTTAACTCTTCTTTAATCTTAATTCATAAAGTTTGATTTTCAGTGCAAATAAACAATTTTAAGAAATAGATGCTGCATTATGTGATATGTCTATAGTATAGGTTGGAGGCTTCCCTTTACTGATGACCATACTGTTTGGTGCCTCAATTTAGTTGTTAATTTGCAGGACATATTAGATACCTAGATCTTGCCGGTGATAATAGATGGAGACTATATACAAATATATTGTAATAAAATTCAGAAGGTTCAAAAATTCGGAGCAGAACCTTCAAATTGGTACCAGCAAGTTATGAGAAAAGCATTAAAGCATTCCCAAGCTATTAGCACATTAATTGCATATTTCCCTTTTTTCGTAACTAAAGTAAAAAAAACTTAGCTTTCTGATAACTATTAAAATGAAAAGCAATTGTCTTTTTTTCCTGAAATTGTATCTAATTCCAGAGTTATAGAGTCATAGATATGTTGACATTCCAAAAGTCCTGAGGAGTGGAAGATCTTGTTTCCCCCTCTGCCAGCCCAGTCCCGATGGAAGACAGTATTTAGAGGATAGGATTCAGGTCTGTTCTCTGATTGGCCAGCTGGGTGAGGCTGGAGCTTCCTACAACCTCATTGACGGCAGTCGAAGTGCTAATTGAATTGTGCTGGATGACTTGTTGTTGAGAGCAAGCAGGGATGGGACTTCCTGGCTGACTGTTCTCAGGACCTGGGGGAAAAAAATAACATTCAAAATTAATATTGTTCAAGTTGTGGTTTGAAACGATTTTTTTTTAAAGCAATTTTTTCAAATGACATCTTCCCAACTGGTCAGTTTGCGGTGTATGACACAAAGTAGAACATTTGAATATATTCCACCTAACTATTCTTTTAGAGCTGTGCAAAATATTTTGTTCAGCTGAAACTAATTGATTTCCTATTAAATTTAAAAGAGCCATTAATTCAAGTGGGCAAATAGAAGGAAAAATAATGTCAAAATTAAAATAATACACAGCATGCTGATCGGCAGCTGAAAGAGAAATAGGTTAACATTTCTTGTGTGAATCCTCATTCAAATGAGTAACCTATTTTACTTTGTCATTGACACTTCAACCTGCTGTGCATTGTGGCTGCAACATTTATTTGTATATATCTCATATCTTTAGCACTACAGGTGTTGTTTGTATTTAAAAACAAAGGGCGGGATCTTGTGGAGGCGATGGACATCTTGGCTACCAGCTGGAGGGCTGACAAGGCCCCCATGTTGTCTCTTATCGAGAAGATCTACAGCATCTTGTGAGATTCAGGCACTTAATAGGCCTTCCCTGTGATCAAGGACACCAGGCCTGGGGGTCTCAACTGCCAAGTGCTGACGGTAAATCACAGGTTAACAGTTCAGGAAGATAGTGCCTGCTGCCAGTTCTACACCTACCCAAGGCCTTGGATAGAGAAGAGACCCCAGGCATATGTGAGCGATGGTTGAAAAGGGGTTTGTGGGGTGGGGTTTGCAGTGGACTGGATAGAAGGCAGTTGGTAGGAAGGGGAGTGGATGATTGTAGCGAGACATCCCCTAGCCCCCCCATTCCCAATGCCAGGTCCTTCAATCAGACACTGAATGCCTTTGAATGAAGGACCCCACCCCAAACCCCGCCTCAGATGTCTGCAAGAAACATACCAGGGCTTGCTTGTCAAGCTCTCCACATGGCAAGCCCCCCCCACCCATCCCTGGGTTAATTCCAGTGGTGGAAGGACGAGGTCTTTAAGTGGGTCTTAATTGTCAACTTAAGGATCTCAATTGGTGGCAGGACAGGATAGACTTAAATGAAGTGGAGGCAGGAAGATGCAGGCCCTCACTCACCACCCTCCCACCTGATTAAATGCCCCACCCCACTATCAAACACACCGCAGGGAGGACACAAAATTCCCCCCAAAGTCAGTCATGTGCACGCACACTTCTGGTACAAGCAGTGCTGGATCCATCTTGGGTCAACACTTAGCATAGATGGATGGAGCCAGTTGATCTGATGCCAGTGCTGCCATTTTGGAGCTCCACTCCAGCCACTGCTGACTCTTAACCACTGCAGTAGGATGAATCCACATCGGTTCTATTTGTAGGTATCTTCTGCTTGCAGGTTAGCTGCTGATTGAGTTCCATTGCTATTGCTGATTGAGTAGAAGATTTTGGTGGTTGAAATGCTATTTAAAGTTGCTGAAGTCGACCAGTGGTGAAGTGGCAGGTTCTAAACGACTTGGGCCTGACTTCAGAATTCTGCTCTGACATTCCAGGCAATGATGCAGTAGTTTGTATCCTCCTTGACTTGCAGTATGACAGGGAGAATAAGCAGTGGTGATATTGAAGAGGACAAGTTGTTGGAAGAGGGTGAAAGAAGGAATTCCTACATATTACTGCCCCAGTAGCTGCTGCTTGGCTGGGAGAAGGCTGCTGGCTTCAGGTGGACAGGTAACAGCAAGGGCACTGGGTATAGTGGGAGTGGTGGGAGGATGAATGTTGTCATCCTGAGAGAGGACAGTGTGTAATGCTGCACAGTGCAACTACCATTTCCTGGAGCAGCCTCTCAGCAATTCTAGAAACATGTTGGTGGACTGCATTTGGGACTACTGTGATGTCCTGCAAGACCCTTTAAACACTGGTATTCACAGCTATGGAAGCAATCTACGCCTGTGAGGTTTCGAGCTGAGCTTGTATGAGAGCAGTCTGAGCTTACACTGAAGCACCCAGATGGTGGGGCAGAGAATTCCGCCCTCTGTTTTTTGAGTAAGCTTCAAACAATAACAGGTGTAAATTCTACAGAGGGGTGCTGTCTGGAGATGTCTAGTCCAGGAGCAAAATCTCCCATCCAGGGTGATTCAATTAGAACTTTTTGGAAGCTTGACAGTGTTGAATAAGCAAAAATCCCTTGGCAGCCATTTTAACAGTTCATCATTTTAAATAAATAAAATACAGTTCCAAAAGCTACCGAGTGAGCACAGTTCATGTTTAAAGTTATGAGTGTGACATGCTTTACTGGGCATGATCCTATAATCATTTAAATGAGCAGGCAGCATGAAGTTTGCATGCTGCCTACAGCGGAAGCAGCTAGTGCAGGTTAATTGTGCCTGGTGATTCAGATTTGCCTCATTTGTTCCAATGCATCGGAATCCTGGACAAGCGCCTAACTCTGTCATGCATTTTT
Source organism: Mustelus asterias (assembly GCF_964213995.1). Taxonomy (NCBI): domain Eukaryota; kingdom Metazoa; phylum Chordata; class Chondrichthyes; order Carcharhiniformes; family Triakidae; genus Mustelus; species Mustelus asterias. The sequence goes on from NC_135802.1 coordinate 105,691,778, forward strand.
GGGGGGCTGCTGCATTTTGCCCCAATATGTTTTAATATCAAATAAAAATAGGCTCGATAATAGATACAAAGGGTGAAATTCCTACCTTCACCTCCCAAATTCACAGAACAGAACATTTACTGGGATCCCAAATTCAACAAAGAGCATGTTCCCTGGGAACCCCTTCTTTATGTGCACCATATTGTGTGTTTCTTCCTTGTGCATGGATTTTTTTGTTTTCTTTAAGAAAAGAGAACACGTGCTTATATTTTGTGTAGTAACGGTACAGCTTTGCCACAAGGTACATACAAGAGAATACATTGGTATATGATAAACTGTTGATAATTATTGTGCACATAATGAGAATTTCATATTGTTTGGAGGTGGGAATAATTTGATAACAGTCCCTGGAGTTTTATTGAGTCAAGGGCATATCAAGGGTTCTGTCGACCTGTAGGGCAGGCTTCCTGGCCTTTGAGAGGCAGAGGCTGTTATTGCTAGTTTTTCGTTTGATTCTGATCTTGGTGGGAGATATATGAGTTATGTGGCCTGCTAGAAGAGAGTCTGATACTTCCTGACTGCCCAGTAGAGTCTAAGGAGGGGATTTTCAGGATGTTTCCACTGAAGTCAACCCCAGCCACAGGTTTCTCAGCGGAGGAACGGGTGAACCAGGTAAATAGCCATTGCCTTCGGCAGGACGATCCCACCAGCAGACAACGGCAAGCCGCTTCTGTCATGGGAAATTCCAGCCTATGTATTTATTTCCTGCTCTGACTAACATATGACTCCCCCTAATGTTGTGGGCAGAATTGAATTTCATCCCGGTGGGGCAAATGCAATTTCTGGCTCTGACAAATTATGCTTCCCTGTGTATTTCTGGGGAAAGGATTGGGCAGGGCCAGTGCACACAGGTTAAAATCCACAGATTCTGGTGCCCACCCAGATTGTTGCCCAAAATGGTTAAATATGGAGATTGAACCCAAACATATGAAGTACTGCGTTCTCTAGTCACAGTCCTTCCTCCAGCCACATGTCAAAAAGGGTATAATTTGTGAATGTGAGAAATATCTGCATGGTGTGCTTTGCTCAAAACATTATTTGGAAGTGACACCTATACAATGCAAAGGTGAAAATATGTTTGCATACGTCTCTCCATTCCTCATGTGAGCTCACTGCGTAAGTCCTGTGTCAGGCAGGCCCGGATCACGCATTCTGACATGTTTTAACATGTAGTCACACAGGGTACAGAGGGCAGGGAGAGATGTGTGGGGGAGTGAAAGTACAATTCCAGAAGGGCAAGTTCTTTTTCTTTAGCTCAGTTAGGTTCTGAAGGAAATACTTAATTTGAACATAGGTTTGATTGTATTGTATTGAGGAAGATCGATTTGTCTGCAAATTGAGAACTTGAGATCTTTTATTCATTGTTTTTCTTGGCAGTTTGCACTGTGAAGCTGAGGTAGTTGTGGTCTGGGTGACTGTCAGAAAGCTTTAACAATTTTTTCGGACTTCTGTCTTTGGATCTAGATGGTCCTCTATGCATGCTATGTTGTGATCCAGGCCCATTTTCTGTGGTGGGGTCTCCTGCTGTGCTGGCCCTGTCAATGTGTCAGAGTCATTCATGAAAGTTGTAGGATATAGAACATAGAACAGTACAGCACAGAACAGGCCCTTCGGCCCACGATGTTGTGCCGAGCTTTATCTGAAACCAAGATCAAGCTATCCCACTCCCTACATGGGTAGCACTGGGCTTTAGGTGGTAGCTGATGTGATCATTGGATTGACCAACGAAGCAGAGTTTCTGGGTCATAACTCGGAAGTTGCAAAGGATGTTTATTGGCTTTCCAGCCACTTTCTTTGGGACCAGGGTTCAGGGAGGGTGTACATTCTGTTTTTTATTGGCTTTTTACATTTTGTTGGGGTGATTTCAATCAGAAATTGGCATTCATGTATGGAACTATCACATTAGCACTTAAGTGGATAAAGAAAAGACAATACTTTACCCATATCTAGCTGTGTACTACTATAACGAGATTTATGTGAAATTTGATATATAGTGATGTAACCCACCAAATGTACTGTCAGGATTGATCGTTAAAAATGAAAAATCAATAAAAACTGAAACAACAAATAGTTGCAATAATATTTGAATTGCTGTGATCTGAATTTTGTAAAATGAGTTGACAAAAAGCTTCAAAGTAATTGAGTCTCCCCTTTGACGGTGGAAGTGCCGAGCAGCAGGGTCTTCAGTCACCAGTAGAAAAGGATGTTGATCCTTTCCCAAGGCGAGAGGATGGAGTGAGGATGGAAAAAAAGAATGAGTGATCTGTACCTGCAGGGTTGCCTCACCGACTGCCAGCCAGGAAAGCAAAACTGAACCCTGCTCCTCCAATGGGGAAGTTGAAAGTCCTTGAAGGACCAAGCATCTTTCATCTTTAATTCCAAATCCAATCCTCTGTAATTTTTAATATCCTTTCTGGATTAGTATTTTTCGGCTATTAGGATGCCCAACACTGAACTTACATCAGCTCCTCGAAGGAGTAGCTTCTGCTGAGCCTTTGATAGGCCACAGTGAATAGAACATCCACAAAATAGGCCCTCAAACAGTCTCCAAGGGGAGAAAGAACAGAAGACCTGCTGTCCCTTAACTGGAGTTGGGCCAGATAGTTATTGAAATTACTAAAATATGGTGGCATTGCTAAATAATAAATGTGAATTGTTAATTCCATTTTGGTTTGCACTTGAGTTTTTCAAATTTTATAAGGCTCAACCAAAATGATTTTCGGTCCCTCTATAGATTAACATTGTGTATTCAAAAGTTAAAATAATTGCCAAAGCTTCTGGAAACTAGTTGATATTGAGCTGAAATTTTTAGGGTGTGGGAGGGGGCATACTGCTTGCCACCGCACCCCCCACTGGAATAAATGTCAGCCTTGAACAGAGCGGTGTTAAACATGGCCGTCCCCCAGCCATAATATACTCCTGGTGGTCTAAAGGTGGGACTTTCATCCCTCAGTCTCAGAACTCAATAGTTGGCACTGATGGGACTGTGAAGAGGCCGTGCGATGAAGGCAACATGGATCCCAGAGACTTGGGACCTGGGTTCAATTCCGGCCTTGGGTGACTGTTTGTGTGGAGTTTGCACGTTCTCCCCGTATCTGTGTTAGTTTCTTCGGGTGCTCCGGTTTCCTGCCACAGTCCAAAGATGTGCAGGTTAGGTGGATTGGCCATGCTAAATTGCCCCTTAGTGTCCCGGGATGTGGAGATTAGGGGGATTAGTAGTGTAAATAGGTGGGGTCACAGGAATAGGACCTGGGCAATATGTCAGTGCAGACTTGATAGACCAAATGGCCTCCTTCTTCACTGTAGGAATTCTATGACTGCCCCAATGCGCACAGGTAAACATTTCTTCTTGCCTTTTAATCAGTTGGGTCAGAAAAACAGCCTACTCCCTCCACCTGCCCATATCAATTGTATTATGGTGTAAAGAACATAATATTTGGGTCAGTTGGTTTGTTCACAAGCTCAGTTGTCTGTTAATTATTTGCTTAAAAATAGCGAGCAGGCTGCCGATTTCAGCACCTACTTGCCTACTGTTTAATGGAGAATGGTAACAGTTTTAACAACATCAGGTTAAAGTCCAACAGGTTTATTTGGTAGCAAATACCATTAGCTTTCGGAGCGCTGCTCCTTCGTCAGATGGAGTGGAAACATTTCCATTTCCACATTTCCACTCCATCTGACGAAGGAGCAGCGCTCCGAAAGCTAATGGTATTTGCTACCAAATAAACCTGTTGGACTTTAACCTGGTGTTGTTAAAACTCTTACTGTGTTCACCCCAGTCCAACGCCGGCATCTCCACATAATGGAGAATGGGCCAGTATGGGTGGATGATGGTGGGGCTTGCCTCCTGTCATAGTTTATATGTCTCTCACGCAGCCACTGAAAATACACCCAGCAGAGTCCACTATTACAGAGATTTGTTTATTTGTCTCACTTCAGTCCCTGCATACTAGAATCTTTGGATATAACTACAAAACTGAGAATGCTACATCACAAAAATTACTGAATTGTCTTCAAAAATGATATCCAAGCAAAATTATAAACCATCTAGCTCATGATGTAATAATCACACTATTTACAATCATTCTAATCTATTATTAAAATACTCGAATAGTTACAAAGACCCACCATTAAAAATCAATGGGGATAATTTTCAATTTACCACGGGAGCATGGACTAATATTGTAGGTCATGTGCTCATCATTGACACTTCCCAGTTTTCCTTTCCATCGATTCCAATGGAAAATTGGGGTGTCAGAAAATCTGGCTTTGTGCTCCAGTGATGAGGTGAAAATTACTTCCAGTGCACTTAATTCACTTTTTTCTGACTGAGGTGCATTTTACTTACTTAGATAGCTTTGTGACTCCTCTTGCATTGTTGTGATTGGACAGTCTTTATGTGTCAACAACAGTTGTTTCAGCTGTGCCACCTCATTCTTCAAGAGGGAGACCTCATTCTGTGGACACATTTTACAAAGGTGAGAATCATTTGGAGCTTTTCACTGAGGTTCAATTCTGTCCCAGATTGTTGGATTAACCCCCAAATCAGGTGGATTTCAGTCTGGCGGGAAGAAAAATGCAAGTCTCAAAGATCAAACCCTATCCACGTCGATTTTAATGGAATGGGAAACAGATTCCAAAAATATTAATCAGATCCTGTTGTTAAATTTGTCAGGACCCAAGGGAAATCCATTCCTCCACGTTAACCACCCACAAAACATCGCCTTGTTTCACACTCTCTCACTGTCACCCTTTCAAAATCAAGGCCATTATATCTGCTGTGTAAAAAGTTCCTGTGAGTTTTGGTGGTCTCAAACAAGTTACTTTTCGGTGTGGCCTCACAGGACAAAAGTGTTCGATGCTGCCTGAAATGGAATATTCCTTCCCCTGCATTAGCAACTAAAAAAAAAACCCTTGCATTTCAATAGCACTTTTCATGACCACTGGATGTCTCAAAGCGCCTTATGAGTGAAAAGGAAAGAAAAGGAAAATAAATATTTTTGCTGCAAAAGCTATGTCAAATTTTTGATGTAGATTGATTGTGGAACTGGATGTAGCTAAAAAGAATTAAAAGCTGCTTCACCTGCTAAAGAATAAACAAAATTAACCAGAAGGGTGGCACGATTGCACAGTGCCAGCACTGCTGCCTCATAGTGCCAGAGAGCCGGCTTCAATTCTGGTCTTGGGTCACTGTCTGTATGGAGTTTGCACGTTCTCCCTGTGTTTGCGTGGGTTTCCTCCGGGTGCTCCCATTTCCTCCCAAATGTGTAGGTTAGGTGGATAAGCCATGGTAAATGCTTAGGGTTACAGGGATAGGACGGAGGAGTGGGGACGCTCTTTCGGAGAGTTAGTGCAGACTCAATGGGCTGAATGACCACCTCCTGCACTGTGGGGATTCTATGGTTCCTTCCTATCACATAGACACTGCTACATACAAAAATGCTACAAGAGTGTATATGGACGTTCTTGTACAATGATGGCTTTGTAATAATTATGTCAATTGTGAGTCAGTGGGTCGCACTCCTGCCTCTCCATTACAAGGTTCTGGGTTCAAGATCCAGTCCTGGGCTTGAGCACAAAAATTAAGGCTATTGCTTTAATGCAGTATTGAGGGTGCATTGGAGGTGCTGTTGTTTGAACAAGATGGTACAAGGGCCTGCTCTGGTGGATGTCAAAGTTCTCATGGTACAATCTTAAGAAGAGCAGGGGAGTTACCCATGGTGTCCTAACCAATATTTATCCCTCAATGAGATCATAAAAACAGGTTATCTGGTCATTATCACATTGCTGTTTGTGGGACTTTGCTTTGTGCATAATTGACTGCTGTGTTTCCTACATTACGACAGTGAGCACACTTTAAAAGTACTTACTTCACTGGCTGTAAAACACTTTGACATGTCTGGTGGTTGGTGAAAAACACTATCTTATGGTCCCACCATTAACGTACCCCCGCTGCAGGGAAAGGGTATGTTCAGTAGGAGGAAAATCCCACCTCATATAAATTCATCTTTCTTTCTTTTTACATGTAAAAGGGCTGAGATTTTTGCAGAGCCACGGAGATTCCACAGCCATCCGAAATTAGGGCTTAGAACCTGCATCTGGAAGTCTCAATTTCAATGGATCCTATTTTTACCAGAAGGGGATTGGGGCCGGACATTGATTCACAAATGAGGAAACTCGACCTTAGCAAAGCCATTTGAACTCACTGTTTACTTCAAACAGACTCCATTTTCGCTAGATCCCGCATTATGTGAGCTACCATTTTATTGAGTAGATGTAGATGCTTGTGAAGGATGGAAAGCGTCTAGGGAACTCTCAAGTTAAATCCTTTGTCCTTTAAATTTTGCAAAATAAAACAGCCTGCCTATGTCCCTGATCTGAAAAAAAAATCTGTGCTTGCAGTTTCAATTGATGTTTGTTGATATAACCCCAAGTGCTATCATTATAATATTACTGCTTGACTGCTTCCACAATCTATCATCATCACAGTGCAGAGCTGTAAATTTACAGTTTGAACAACAGCCCCAATAAGTTATTAAAGGATTAGTTTTCTTTGATGTGGGTTTATGTTTGTTTTTATAAGAGATTAAGTCATTGAGGGAATTTCGCTGTAACAAATGGGCTTTTATGAATGGGATTGTTTTTATATCATGAAGTCTGTAGTAGACAAATAGAATTTTTTTTCATCTCACCATGACTCCTATGTGAATATGATGAATACTGGATGAGATGGAATGCAGGGAAAGGATGATGGCTGGACACACATTGTTGGCATGAGTTGGCACTAAGTTGATTTAGGGACTATAAGGGCTATGGGGATGAATGAAAGGGATCATGTGTTGGCATGAGTGGCACTAAGTTGACTTAAGCTCTATAAGGGGCCAATGGGAAATGGGGCCTCGTTTCAGCCACATAGCTAGGTGTTGGTTATTGTCTCTGGGTCCTCTTTTGACCCACATATATGGGTGGTGGTTACTAAGTCACACATTGACATGTGTTGCCACAAGGTTGACTAAAGCACTATAAGGGTCCATGGAGTTAAGGGGTATGGGTTGGCATGATTGGCATAGATAGGCATGGCAGTCAGCGAGAATGAGGGGTAAGGGCTAGAGGGCCGATGTCCACAGAACTGATGCATGCCTTTTAACCGTGGCAGAGGCACAGTGGTTAGCACTGCTGCCTCACAGAGCCAGGGACCCGGGTTCAATTCCGGCCTCAGGTGTCTGCCTGTGTGGAGTCTGCATGTTCTCTCCATGTCTGTATGCGTTTCCTCCAGTTTCCTCCCACAGTCCAAATATGTGCGGGTTAGGTGGTTTTGCCATGCTCAATTGCCCCTTAGTGTCGAGGGGACTAGCAGGGTTATATGGGGTTATGGGGATAGGGCCTGGGTGGGATTGTTGGTGGTGCAGATTCGATGGGCCAAATGGCCTCCTCCTGCACTGTAGGGATTCTATGGTTGAACCAGTCCACCTCTGCCCTTGGCAGCCCCTGTGTCCACCTCCGATCTGCATCATTGTGCGGTAAGCCTGATTCCATCCTGCACTCACTGTCCACCAGAACATAGATCCTGCAGTTTGGAGCACTTTTTCCTGAGGCAGTTGCTGTGAGCCTGGAAATTTCTCAACTCTGCCCCCCCACTTCGGGAGTGAAAATCCAGTCCAAGGAGTCCTGCACTATGTTTTTAGGAGAGATTTCTGTCAGTGAGAGGCCTAAAACAATTTGAGGGCCTGGTCTCATTTCAGTGTTCTTGGTGAGTGGCAGTGTTTCATGGCAGGCACCCAGCTCCGGGCTGGCACAATCGGACATCCAAAATGCTGAGGCAGCCAGTTAGGTTCAAGGATAGGAAACTGACCAGGGAGGGGATGGCCTGCGATGCAGGTTGGCGTTAGTGTTCTTGTGGAACAAGTGTCATTTTGTACTTAATTTTTTCAGCCTTTTCTGCCATTTCTGTTTCACCAGCTGGAATAATTGCAGACAGCATGAATGACACATGTCCTGCTTAATTGTAACTCAAACCTGGTTCAGATGCATGTCATAAGGCACCAGGTTAGGTGTAGTAATGAGGTGCTTACCTGATTCAGCTGGGTTCTGGGTCGCACAGCAGTCGACCTTGGGCAATCAGGCAGCAAGGAGCATCAGAAGATAAATTAGATGACAAGTGCAGCACAGCGAGTTGAGAACTAGTACTGCAGAGTTCTTGCCAGATGGCCTGAGTTAAAATTGGCTCTTTTGACTTTACAGGCCCAATATTTACAAGGTGTGTGGGTGGGAAGGGGTACTGGGAAGAAGTTGTGGACAGGAAATCCAAAAGCATGGGTTTCCCAAACATCCTGATTGCTCAAAATGTTTTTTCCAGGTTTCCTGTCCGACAGCCAGCCTGACTGACTGTCTGGCTGCTTGTTGGTCTGGAAAGCCTGCAGCAGAAGGAAGCAGTGTGGTGTAGACAGGGAGAGATGATAGTTGGATGGTTAGGAGGTGGGGAGAAGCAGATAGATTGTGAGAGGGGATTTATGGGGTAGCTTACTGAGCTGGCAGAAACACTCCTGCCCATCCTGGTCCAAAAGCAGTATTGTAAAGGCACTTACCTTACACATTCAGCCCCTCTGTATCTCAGCCATCTGGTTTCCCAAGGGAGACCCAGCCAGCATGGCTTCAAAGTAAAAATTGTTAAAATGAAGGCTACAGCCTCCTTAAAAGGTTTCAATTACTGACCCACCAGCTGACAGCAAATTGGTTGATCAAATTCCTGTCCTTTTCCAGCCTTCATTAAAATTGGAAATGGGCGGGTCAGGTTTGAGGAGAGTTGTGTTCTTGTTTCAGATTCTTAATTTTTTAACCCTACCTGATCCAAATTTACCCATCTTGAGGAGATAAAATTATTTCATCTATATTTAGATCAACATAACTGAACACGCCTTTAGTTCTTTCATTTGAACTATTCCATTACTGACGACACCATTCTCTTTGAGTCCATCAAGAGAATCTACCTTGAAATCTAAGATGACAAAACCAAAACTAAATATTCTCTTTCATCTGAGCCTCTGAATTTCAAGAACAAGCAGCTATTTAATAAAAAACCTGTTGTAAACTTTTATTGTTCTCGTGATAAGAATCCACTAAAACAAGTGAGCACATTTAAATAATTACATTTCAGTTGACACAAAACAAGATTAGAAATCGGACATGAAGTTAACGTTGGTGGGTTTTTCCCCCTGAACATCACCTGTAGCCTTGTGAAGCAGCAGAATATATTTTGAAAGTTAACTCAAGTGTCACCAAAAGATTCAGCAATATCTTGACTATCTCTTGAGCTGAAAGTGTTCATATTATTAGCAAATATGTTGAGGTGTTTCTATGGAAATCTTCTGTCCACTACTTTCAAGAAGGTGTCAATTTATCACTTGAAATGAGGTGATGTTTCCATTAAATAGCAGGTGGAAGAATTTCATATGAATAAGATTGTTCATAACATTGTGCAGTGCAATTTTAACAATCGTGCACAGTTTATTAATTCATTTTGAGAATGGAAGAAGAAATGAGAAACATAAACTGTTCGTTCAGTAATAAAAAAGCGATAAATGCTGCAATGTTATGCTCCATTTTTAGTTAATATATATATTCAAATTATGTGCAATCTGGAATAAAATATCTTTGGGAGCAATAAGGATTAATCCTAAACCTGCCATAGTAGGTACGATTAGAAAATAGCATGAAATGATGCTCCTTTCAAATGATAAATTCAAATAATATGAAAAACCTTTTCTAGGATGATTTGTAAGAAAATATCATACCTGAAGTTGCATATTGGTTTGTGTGAGTTCCTCTGCTTTCTTTTCCAGTGACAACACCCACACTTTTCTCTTCTGTCTACAACGTGTTGCAGCTGCGCGATTTCTTTCCAGAAACTTCCTCCGTCTTTCATCAGGATCTTCATCCACAACCCTTCTCCTACGGCCCCCACTGGTTGGAGTTGGGTGCCCTGACTGCGGAGATTGCATCTGTTGTGCTCCAGGCGAGACCTGCAAGGGAACATCAAATATATTTTGCATTATATAAAGAAGTTAGCACAAAATTTCAGTTTAATAAGTTTCAACCACGCAGACCGTCAGGATTGTAATCTCGCACTTGAGAATTTCTATCTCATGCTCATGATGGTCTCATTTTTCCCCCCCACAATATACAACAGAACAGAAAAGGCTCCATCTAAAGAGACAGCAATCTGCACCTTATGTGGGAAATCATGAGGAATTTTCTTTGGTTATGGGATCATTTCCCAATCCTGACGCCGCTCATATCAGCAGTTTGCCCATCTGCATGATCTTATGGAAGGCAGACGATTAACAAACTATGTCCGCGTTCATTATTCAATTAGAGATGGCTGTTGGGGGACCGAATTGGCAACATGATTGAGAGCGTTGTATTTAAAGGGACATTGCCATCCTATGGAGTAATAATTGATTCTCTCACAAATAACTATCAGTGCTTCGCATTTCTGCTCCCTTGGCTGTCTCATTACTCCTGGAGAAATAACCTATTTACAGAGAATCATTTGTTTTGGACCATTTTAGTCTGTCTCGGGCTTCCAGCTGATTTATGCTGAGGTTAGTTCTACTTGGATTGTTGCTAGTGAGGGACAGCGTGTGGGTGCTCATTATTTCCTCCAAGGAAAGAAGTCATTTATTATACTAACTAGGGCTCATCTGCAGATTCTGCTTTGTTCTATCTTCTTACTGTACTGTACTGTGAAAATATTAACTTACTGTTATCTTTTATATCTCTAGTTACAGCTTTTTTTCTACAGGTCCTTCTTTGACTCTTTGTTCATCCTCTTGTCCTGTTTCTTTATGTTCTGTATTAATTTCAGTGAATTTCCTCAGTTTTCTCCCTATAGGAATTATATGTTATTCTTCCCTCTGATTAATTTAGTCTTAATTCATTTAGTCTTGCCCTGAGCTTTGTTGTTTTACTCCTTTGCTGACCTGAATGCCTGTCAGTTGCAGGCAAAAATAACTCCCCTCTGAGTTTTGACTCCACTGAGATGATGAGCTCCAGACACTGCAGTGGATCTGTGCGATATTCGGAAAATGTCATTGCTCTGGGAAAAAACCAGCTGATTTGGTTTCTCGCAGCTGCCAGGCAAGTTGCTGCATGGAATCACCTCTGATAAAAGCACATGGAGATGGGACACATGTTGGGGAAGTGGACCGATGCTTTGCTTTTAGACTCTTCGTACATCCTCTCCCCACTCCCCTCCTCCACCCCTCCACCAAATAAAATCCCTTACAGAGCTCGGAAAATTCCAGTTACATATGCCTGAATCCCACAGTTGGAGGTGCTCATGTACAGAATGTACAGCCCCCTTTCAGGAGACAGTAGGCACATTCCATGTGTCTTCCAGACCACTCCCCGTCCCCCACCCACCCAAATCCAGCAAACAATATTATTCAAACATTTCAAGTTCAATGGTTAGGGCTTTCCGCTTTAAAATCGGCAACAATTTAAATACTGTTGGCAGATATACTGTACACTCCCTCTCCTCTCCTCCCACCTCTGCCCAGGCAGTAACATAAAGGGGGCACAGGGTTGGAGAACCTCAGAAATTCCAGTGGATAGCTATCAACAAATGTTTTATTATCGAAAGATAGGCCTTTACATTTTAAATAATCTCCCCCATTGTCAAATCAACCCTGCGTGTAATTTGCATCGTGTTTGAATATATCTATTGATATTAGGGTGGATATATTTTATATCTCCATCACATCTACTGGAAAAACCTGAACTTGGTGGTGATCCATTGGAGCTGCTCCCAGACACATTTCCTACCCTGTCTACTGGAGCTATGCCAGAGAGTTCGTGTAACTCCAAAAAAAATCATGCCCAATGTCTGTGTTTGTTTAAGGACTGTAGGAAGACCATGAGTGCAGACGTAAAATGTCAACTCTTTCCATCCTTTGAAACTAATAAGCATGAGTAGTGAAAGGTGAGAAATGTATGAATCATTTATTTCCTTCAAACCTAGATTCAATTCTGGTACGTATCGACTCTCTCCATATTAAGAGTAGCATTGCTTGCAATGAAAGTCAAGCTGCATCAGAAGGATTGGTTGCAGACTTCCAAAATCATTAATTTATTTTCACTCTCTTTTGCTGACTCCGTATTTGGTCAAAATATATATTTGTCCGTCTTAAGTGCTTGAGAAACGTGAAAACAAGATTATTTACCACGAGCCGTGACTGGCTGCCATTTCCACCATTACATTTGTATTTCAGCAAAATGTTGGGTGGAAAATAGCTGTATATTGCCACTTTGATTAGTGGATGTTAAAATATCAAAATAACCATGTAAGAAAACTTATTTCTAAAAAAAGGAATATCTGCCCATTCTTAGACAGTTAACTTGTATTGCTTGTACAAAAGGACAAGTGATTAGGTGATGCAAAATGAGAATGCAGATCAGAGAATAAGACGTAATTTATAGTCCCATCTCTGATTTGCACTCATTTGCTTTGTTTCACCAAATCTTCCCTTCAAAATGATTAACTCCTGCACCGCCAGGAACAGTATCCAAAAGGGAAATTTCTTCACACACTAAGGACAGGATTTTCCGGCCACATTTGCACGAAAGCCGGAAAATCCCTCCTGAAGTTAACTGACTTTTGCACGGTCCATGTCCCGCCCGCTGCGATCCCAGTGGTGAGCAGGATGGGAAAATTCCAACCAAAGTATCATGACGCCAAAAATTTGTTTGTAAATATTTTCTCTAGTAGTTTCATAAATGGTAGAAATTAGTTTGCTTTATGAGCACAAAATGGATGCAGAGCATATTTTTAGCGAGGGAATTATGCTAAAAGGGTAAATTATGAGCGTTAGTTGCACAGATTGGGGATTGTATTTGCTTGTGTAGCAAAGGTGAAGGGGAATGATTTAATCGAGCTGTTTATGGCAATTAAAGGATTTGATTGGGTAGACAGAAATCATTTCCTCTTGTGGAAGAATCCAGAACAAGATAGAATAAATTTAAAATTAGAGCTAATCCATTTGTGGGTGATGCCAGAAAGCCCCTCTTCACAAACGGTGTGGAGGAAATCTGGTACTCTCTCCCCCAAAATGCTGTTGAGGTGAGGTTAATTGAAAATTTCATAACAGTATAGATATTTTTTATTAGACAAAGTTATTAAGGGTAACAGAGCCAATGGTGACAGATGGAGTTAAGATAGAAATGAACCATCATCCAACTGGATGGTTCAAGAACAGGTTCAAAGGGTTGAACTGCTGCTTCTGTTTCTAAAAATAGACAGTACACCCTGGAATATGTTAATTAAGGGCTTAATACCCATTGGAGGACTTCAATGCAAAGTTCATTACTGTTGAGTGGGCGGGTATCAGGCCTATGCTGCTCAGGGTATTCCATTGGCCGCAGCGGCCAGCAGGTCTAGATAAGGGCCGTGATTCTCCCATCCCACTGCACTAACTTTTTAGCGCAGCAGGCCGGGAGATCCTCATATCAGTCGATTCACAGTGTTCGCGGATGGGTTCGTGCCCCACCAGCGTCTCCCAGTGCTGGATTTCCAGCGGTGTCAGCTCCGTGCCAGAAATCAGCGGGGAGGCTCAAAGACCATTTAAATGGTAATTTTAATATAATTTGAATATCATTAGCAGACTCAGGACTGAAGTCTCCAGGCCCGCTAGCCTCTACCCCTCCATCCGCAGTGGTTCACTCCAGTGGGGATTACAGTAGCTCCTCACTCCGGGCCAGCAGCCCGGCTCTGCTGGAATGAAGGAGGGCAATCGGGGCCCCTCAGAAGGTTGGACGGTGGGTGTGGGGGGGTGGGGGGGGTGATTCAGCGCTGGCACGGGAATGGTCGAGGGGGTTGGGGGGACGGCAGCGATCAGGCCATGGGGAGCTGGAAGGGCAGGCTTTGTGGTATTGCGGGGCTGGCCAGCAATCGGGAGGCCGGCAGTGCGGAGCCACTGTGCATGCGCTGATCTCAGCGCTGACAGATCAACGCATGTGCAGTCGCCCGCTCAGCGCTATGCTGCCGGCCTCTCCAGTGGGGATAGGCCCCACCCACGAAGTTTAATGATATTCATGCTGGTGGCCTCTGCAGTGCACAGTGTGGGAGATTCTTCTCTGAACTCCCACTGAAAAAAACAGCGTGAATTACTTCAGTTTTCACGCAAATTCGACACTCAGAATTTTTTGGGAGAATTCCAGCCAAGATCTTCCACTGCTTTCCGTGGATCCATGAGAAACAGGAGTATTCTTCCTGACTCTATAGTCCTGATGATTTTCCCCTTCCCCACATTGCTTGTTCCATCACCACAAAAACATACCTGAGGGCTAGCTCTGCTGACGCACACAGCCTGAATTCTTCATATGGGGTGATCTGTATGAGATCAATTTCTGCTCGAACACTGAGTGTGGGCCCAGATAGAAATCTCCCCATAAATATCTTTAGAAAATATGCTTTTAAAACTTTGCAGGAAACACTAACTACAGGAAATTCTCATTAACTTACAATGGTCCTGCTATATAAAGTAAGCAGAGAAATTCTTCCCTCTGGTTTTATTAGGGTACATCTCCAGGTACAAAGTTATTGATAAAGTGTACTACAAAATACACATTTTATTTATTTTTTATTGGTGATAAAGATTCCTGTTGCAATGCTATTACATCAATGATAGAAAATAGACACTATGATCATTGTTTTTGCATCAGTTTCCATTTCACTCAGTGGTATGGCCATATACCTGTAATACATTCTATAAATATCCTTATAGATGATTTACCTGACTCTGTGCTCCTGTAGGGAGAGGTTGCAGCGGAGGGGTCTGGTGTTGTGGTGGATGTGTGTGTAGGTGTGGATGAGAATGGGAGTGGTTTTGCTGGTGATGGTGAGGATGATGTTGATGTGGGTGCGGTGGCTGCTGCTGATGTGTGAAAGGATGGTGGGAGGGAGGCTGGTGCTGATGTGAGTGCATGTGATGGTGTGGCTGTGGTGGCTGCTCCTGCCTGGATGTCATCATCTCCATTACTTGACCCATCATGTTCATATTTCCATTTGACAAAGCCGCAGGGTGCTGACTCAGTGCTGCTTTAAGCCTCTGAAAAGAAAACAAAGCAAAGAATGCTAATTAAAACCTCATTGCTTTTCAAATTTGCCATATTGAAGATGTTATACACATTCTCTCCTCTGTATCCAAAAACCCCAGATGTCAAAGTAAATGGTAGAAGTCATGCTGGTATTAAAAACCGTGTAATCATACTTCATTACAAGATTAATGTTTTGCATTTCATTGGCCAACATCTGTGCTTTTTTTAAAAGCCCCTTTTCAAAGGTTTCCTTGCTTTTAAAGATTCTGAGCCAGACATTTTCTTTTTAATGTCACTACAGCAATGATCATTACCTTCTCTAAGCAAAACAAGAATGTAACCTTTCAAATGTATTCATCTTGCCTTCTTGAGCACCAAATATAAAAAGGAACTGTCCAAATGTGTTCAAAATGGTTTGTGGCGATGAAATAAAAAAAAAACCTTGCATCATTTTGAGTTTCAGTGTCTAATGCCATGGATACTGCTTTGGGAGGGCAGTAAGTTTATCTTCCTGCTGCTTGCTGCAGTTTGGTTACCAGCACGTTATTCAAATAACTGCCCAACAGAGGTCTGGCATCGATTAGGTTACAACAGAACAAAGCTATAGTGAAGAGATGGCAGGAAGACTGTCTGAAGAGAAAATTATTCAAGTTGAAACAAAGAAAATTACTTAGTTGCCATCCCTCTCCCCCAGGAAAGCAACTTGAATACGCAGATGGAATAAGGTCTCTTGAGGACAGAACTCCAGCTGAGGGGAACAAATGACAGGGCTTATATCTCTGGTAATTCAAATTGGAAATTCAGTTCCTGCACTTACAGGACTAACTATGGGAGTACCGAGGCCAATGTGTGTAGCTGCATAAATAAAACTAATTTAGGTCATTGCTATTTTGCCAAAAAAAAAGATATTCGTGTACACACGATGAAAAGTAGTTGCTGCTTCTAATGGTTTATGAAAAGATAAACAGCCATATTTCATATTCTACAAAAGGTAACTGAATCTGAGCACAATGAGCCACAATACAAAATATGTCAAAATACAATTTATTGCTACAAAATTAGGTGATCTGCAATAATGAGGATACTTGTGCCTGAAGATGGAAATCCTGGGATGACAAAAATTAATTCTCATTTTAATAGTAGTGTTGAGTTGCAGGCACCAATAGGGTATCCCAGTGCAGCTTGCTGCTTCATTCTCCCCAATTTTGTCCTTTGGGATAGTGACTTGATCCTCAAGCCAGTGCAGGGAGCGGGTGGGATGGTGGGGGAATGGCATATGGTAAATGGACGCAGTAAACATGAGCCAGCAGCAGCCATAGTAATAATGTGGCGGCAGGATGGCCCTTTGAGGATCACTTGACGTCACTCTCTATTTGGTGCCGTGCAAGTGGAGTAAATTTCTTCAATTTTAGCAAATGGTTCCTAAAATGGGTACTGGACCCACATGTCAATGTTGAAATGAGGCCTGACTTTCTTTCAAATGACTGCCAAGGCTGTCTTTAAAAAAAGATCCTGAATAAACTGAAAAATCCATTGTTGTCACACCTGTTTTAGATCTGAAAGATAGGCAAATTGCATTCTAATTACTACCCCAAAGTTTTTGTTTAAAATACAGAAGATGGCATCCCTACAAAGAGTGATCTTTGCAATCTGTATGTCGACGACTACTGAATCCAGTAGATTTCTCATTGTATTGGGTATTTTATTGAAGGTATAAACAATCACATTTTTTGTATAATTACATATTCCTGTAAAATAACTAGGAGTAAGATGTGATAAATACAGCATTCACAACCATCAGGACAAGAATTCAAGGCCCACATTCATTGCTATCAGGAAAACTGCAAACGTTGTTATTCAGCAGATTTCTGTGCTGCTATTGTATAATTGCCACCAAGACACTGCACTTAAATTTTCTGGATTGTCTCAGGTCCTCAGAGGAAGCTCCATGTGCAGGAAATACAACAATTATTGGGGTGGTGAAACAGATCCAAAGGAGATAAATAAAAAGCCCGAGAAACAGAGAAATTAAAACTTAAAATAAGAAAAGAAACAGAAAGAAAAATCATTGGAGTAACTTTAACTTTTAGAGATGGTTTAAAATGATAATATTGGTGTGGCTACCCACTACACAACCCTGCAATTTTCCTATCAATTGAAGTGAATGGACAGAACTGTATCAAAAACAGAAAATGCTGGAAAATCTTAGCAGGTCTGAGAGTATCTGTGGGGGGAGAATAGAGCCAACGTTTCGAGTCTAGATGACCCTTTGTCAGAGCTGTATTTTGCTTTTATCTTTTATCTTAGGACAAAACTCTCCAACTGGCAGGCAAACTGGAATTGCTCATTGCACATCTTCACCAAAAGTTAAAATGACCCTCACTGAGACCACACTGAATAGTCTATTATAGACAAGAGAAAAACCGCCAATCCAGGAAAGGGGTGAGGCTGGTATCCAACATGCTCCAATAAAGACAACAAGTTGAGAGAGAACAAAAAAAGCAGAGGAAAAGAAACAGCAACACTGCATATATTAAAAACCTAAAAGAAAATGAGGGTAAATTAACTGGGGAACAATAATAAAATACATCTCATTTAACCAAACTTTGCACATTTAAAATAATATGTTGAGCGTGCACATCTATCCAAGAAATGCAAGCGCAAGATAAACAAGCATTCCCCAAAATGCTTATTCACAATGACTTAAAATAGAAACAATAAAAAGGACATAAAATGTGTGCATGAACCAAGGAGAGAAAACTGGTGGGAGGAATGTAGAAATTTGCCACAGCACGATATAATTATTAGGAGTCAAACGAAGATGCTAGAAATCAATACAGCGACGAAAGTTAAAAATGATAAGAGCATTTAGAGAGAAAATGCAAACTATTAAATATAAAAGTAGTAGGAAAAGTTAAGATAAACTAGTTTAAATATTAAATGAATATATATTTTACAAGTATTCACTGGAGATGATTACATTTGTGTAACTTTTTAACCAAGTACTGGAGTATACCCTGCATCCCAGAGGATTTAGAGATCAGCATTGCAGGAGTACTGAATTAAGCATGAGTATTTAAGCTCATTCATTCAGCCGGAGGCAACAATGGAAAATTTTGTGGCACTGGTTATCATCCTGGGAACCCCTTAAGTACCTATGAGACTGCAAAGGACTGAAAGAAGGAAAAGGTGGAATCTGTACTCCAAAATGATGATTCAACTATGTCATGAATCTGTAAGCCCATTAACTTACTATCAATAAAAGGTAAAATAATGGAATGTGCTCTAAGATGAAGGAGGATTTGTATATTGACATCTTTAAACCCCATTTTAAATATTCCCAATCAGCTGGCTGGCACCTCCTTAAGAAACCCAGCAAAATGACCATGACCACCATAACATCGGCAGTGGGTTGTACATTCTTGAACTTGCCGGTGGTTGTCATAGTGTTTCTGCTGCACAGGGGGACTGAAAATTCACCCCAAGCTCTCCATTTATACTGCACTCTGAACATATTATATACCCGCTGCTAATTTTGGAGTGAACATTACACAGCATTTACTTCTAAAATTCTTATCATAGGTATTGCAATTAAATGTTAACAGTTAGTTCCAGGGATAGAACAAGGCATAGGACTTCTCAGTGCATTTCGAAATGAAATGTTACAGCCCAGTCAGTGATTTTAATAAACAATAAATATATAGAATATATCAAGAAACCTTGTATGCAGCTGCTCCTCAATCAAGACATTTTAAAGATAAACAAGATTTTGCAAGCTTTTCATTCATCAGGCCCTAGTGTAAAAGTCAACCAGATGCCCTGGCTCACAGTACTAGCATGAAGCTAAGCGACCTGAAGCAGTATCATTCAAGCCATCATTGATCAGACTCTGGTGCCTCATTAATTTCTGCTGAAATGCTTGATTCTTCATGCTGAGACTGAACAACATGTTCTTGGCCAGCTTCATTACTCATTAAAGCTGAAAGTCAGCTCTGTCTGCTCAGTCCATGTAGCATCTATTATGTCAACCAACAATCATCACCATCAAGCCCAGGTGAACACATACCTGACCAAGCAAAATTCTGGCCCTGATGCACGAATTACAAAGTTCCCATTGCACCCAATACCAAACATTAAAAAATGCATTTCATGTGAAATAATGGTAAAACATTTAAATGTTTTTTCAAATAAATAAAGATCATGAACACCTATTCCAAATATTTTTAAATGCCATTTTATCTAGAATTTAATCTTGGGTTTCAAGCATAATGCCAGCACAAGCGTGGCATCTCTTGGCTGTTTCTATTTCCTTGGGGATAGCTAAATTACCTGCAAAACAACTAATTTGCAGATGTACCTGCAAACAATTTTACATCCACACCAGGCTGCCACTTAAGGGATAACGTTACCATTCTCTTTCCCAATGTATAGCTGTGGACATTGGGACTGCATTACGGGAGTTTGGGAAGGAGGGCGGTGTGTTCCTAGGAATTTTCTGTCCAATAAAATTAATAGATGGAAAATTCAGCAGGGTCAACTAACCCTAAAGCCTGAATTCCCAACATGTGACCCTGGGAGGTGAAACTTGTAAATCTACCCCCATAACACTGGTTAAATCAAACAGATGCATGATGTTAATTCAAAAATATTTATTCCAGATCTTTTCATTTAAATCATAACCTGCTTAGCAATTAAGATGAAGTTTTTACAAACAGTGCTATCAATGACCAACTCCAAATACTAAGCATCCAGGTCAACATTCTCTTACTATGTTTGTATCGACAATAATTTTGCAAATTGCAGCATTTTGTCATTTTCATACAACTTTCTTCAACACATTATTAAAAAAGGAGATGGACCAAATCTCTTTCATTTGGATAAGGAGACAGCAATCAATAAATATTACTGAAATGACTATCTCTTCATTGAAGTTATTGATCATTTCCAAATACCAGGAATCATCTCAAAAACTGTAATTGTTTCACATCAACTAACAATGAAACAAATATTGAAAATGAAATTACATGTCCGATTATTGTTCCTCACTCCCCTACAGATCAAAATCTATGCCAAGGAATCTAAGTAATGGCAGCTATTCATGGTTTAGAATTCTTAAGGGTCTCCAGAGAACCTAAATCATTGTACTCAAAGCCTCCTCTCAACTGACAAGGAATAGAAATGATGTACAGAATATAATGACCAGTATTGAAACAGTAGAAATTTAACACAAATTTTACTTTACATAGGGTAATGGAATACACCCAGTTAATAATACTAGAAAATAAAACGTCACTTTTCATTTTACAGAATTTGATCAATACCCTTCGTTAGAAAATACTGGAACTTGGTTATATTGCTGCCTAACGCATTTAACCTGACAGTGCTCTCATTGCTCTTCACCTTTACTGACCTGGGATTGAGTTTGATCTACAACAGGATGACTCAATGCACATGTAATCTGTGTACGATGGTCTGCAGTTACAATGGGATAGGTTCAAACAGTAGGCTAATCTCCTTATACCCGGAGGACTTAACTGCATTTCATAAAAGTACCACGAATGTCAAAACATCAACCTTGAATAATCCAGATTGGAAGCAGACATAATCGAAGAATCGCATGATGCTTGTAAAGTTAAAACAGGATATGTTTCACAACAGTTGCAGTTGTGCACATGGGTGTGCACAGGAATTGCGTATGGATGTGTAATGTTTTGAACTGTGTATACTGCTGCAGAATGTGATGAGTATGTCTGGGTTTTGCATATACCCACAAAATACTTATCACTATTTACCCTTGTGGGTGACAATTTAGACTGAAATATACAGGCAAATTTATTTTCAAATGGGTGCGATTCTCCTGGATCGGGCTATGTGCCCACGCCAGCGGGAAAATCAGAGCGTCTCCCCTGGTATTGGCAGCGTCTATCAAGTGAGATTCACCCACCTGTTGGATGCAAATTAATGCATTGAGAGAAACCCACCGGCCAGCTCAGCTCTTCAGAGAAAAAGGACGCCCCAATCTGTGCAAATGGTCTCCCTCCCCCCAAAACTGAAATGGTAATCCTCATCCCCTAACTGACCAGGGGAGCACCACTGACCCCTCAGCAAAGAGGGACATCCTCCCCCTACAACTCAGACAACAGGTTCCCCCCCCTCCCCCCCAACACCATGCACGCATAAGGGTGACCCGAGCCAACACCTCCCCCCACCACCCCCTCCCAGACCACTATTCAGCCCCCATCCCCTCAGAACCTCCAGGCTTCCCCAGCTGCCTCAAAATCCCACTCAGCCTACATCTCTCTCAGGCACTACCCACTCCCTCTCCCTCCTCAGACCTTCACACAGCCCCCATTTCCCCTCAGACCCCTTCATTCGTGCCCACCCTCAGGCCTCGGTAGTGCCTGGCATCTTGGGTCACAAGGGGGGTCAAGGAAGTAGGTCCAGTGCCCTTGTGCCCTCTGCCACTGCCATGCTGCAGAGGGAGGGTCCCCTAAGGGTCCGGGGGGTTGGGGTGATGCGCGTTATCACACACGAGGCTTGAGATGCTCAAGGAAATAAAGGCTTTTATTTACTATTACAACGAAGCTACCATGTATAGTACACGATCCCAGACTGAGGAGTCCCAGACAGAGCAGTGACCTTTATACCTCTCCTAGGAGGCGGAGCCCGACTGGGATGTACCATAATAACTATAATACAGGTGTAACAGCCCAACCCTAACCCCAACAGCAACAAGTAGAACAACCCATCCCTAACCCCAACAGCAACATATATACATACTCGTAGTACTGGCCAGACCCTGGCTCAGTACTACCTAGTGGGAACCAACGATGGTTCACCACATGGGGGCAAAGGTTTGATCTCACCATTCTCTCCCGGATCGGGGTCTCGTGGCTCAGCTGCCCCTCCTAATCCTAGCAGATCTGAAGATCACCCGGCATGCTGATTTCAGGTAGCTCTGTGATCAACATCTTCATTCCTATCTATTAGGTATGAACATTTTGAAGTGGCCTGGTCGCTTTAATCTCCTTGCTCCCTGGGCAGAAAGCTTATTTCAAAGCACTGCACTATGAAATTGAAAAAGATCAAAGGTTTTCAAAGGAATAGAGAGGGTTTCAAAGGTTTCCGCTTTCTAGGAAGGCTCATAGATTTCCAATGAAAGCTGTATAAATACATTGTGGCTGGGTGAAAAGTTGTGAACAGGACCACCATCCCCAACCCCCCCCGCCCCCTTCCCCCCTACCCACAGAGAAATTGACATCTCTTCTCTGTCAGATGACTTTAAAAGGGCCTGCTCACACCTGCAGCTTCTGACAGAGAGGAAGGGAAATTCCTGATGCAGAATGGAGTGCTGCAGCGTTTTAAATCTTACCAGCTGTTCATGGGGCATGGAGCTTAAAGTTACCAGGCCTTTTCAAAGTTTCACAGCTGACAGGCAGGAGTGAAGAATGTTAAACACAGAACTACCTGAAATCACCATGCCAGGGGTGATCTTCAGGTCTGCCAGGGCAGAAGGGACAGTTCAGCCACGAGACCCCCATGATGGGGAGAGTTATCCTCATAAAAGCAAATTACTGCAGATGCTGGAATCTGAAACCAAAAGAGAAAATGCTGGGAAATCTCAGAAGGTCTGGCAGCATCTGTAAGGGGAGGAAAGAGCTGACGTTTCGAGTCCAGATGACCCTTTGTCAAAACTAATATCCTCATGCCTGCTTGGTCTGGGGTGACCCGTTATTTGAGTTGTTGGGGGGTGGGGGTGGGTTTGGATGCCCTTCTTTGCTGAGGCATTGGTGGTGCTCCTCTGGACCCTCAGGGTTCAGCACACCAGCACCAAAGCTCCCCCTTACAAAACAAGGGGCGCATCCTTATGTTAATACTTAAAGTACCAAGCCCCCTCTGTTACTACCAGAAATGGCTGCCCAGTCTTTGGGGTTTCCCATCCTATCAAATGCTAGGAAGTGGGAACTAGACTATTACGTATCAGGTAGAATTATGAGAATAATTGTCTATTTTAGGACATTTCCCCATTCTTATAAGGTGCCCAAGGATAGCGGTGATGAAGACCAGCAACCTCTATATGTTGACCTCCATTGTTCACTCTAGTTACGACCAATATTCCTAATCAAGGCCCATTGGAAATCATATTCCTGTGGATAAAATGGAGAAAAATCTGGCTCTGTAGATTTACTTTTCAAAAGAAACCCAGCAGCAGCTCAGGAAGTGATTCAATAGTTGGTAGTCCTGCAAGCTTGCCATTGGTAGCTCTTCTTCAATACAGAAGTGTCTTTGGATTCTTTGCATGAGCTAACTGATAGAGTAATGAACATTTAAAAGAGATGTCAGTTAAAACGTCAGGAGATTGAAAAGGGAAGGGGATAAAATCATAAGTTATCTGTGAATATAGGAGCAGAGATTTGAGAGGAAACCAGACATGACAGATGCTGAAGTAACAGATAGCAAATGATAGAGAGCACCTGAATAGCAACTAAAGAAAGGGATAGAGATAGTTGTAGAGAGTGAGATATGTCATGACTGATTTATTTAAGAGAGTGTGAGAACCATGATTAATTCTTTGTAAATAACTGAATCATCTCTCCCTCATGTTCTCAGACTCTCTGAAGTGTCAGTAACTCTGCTTCAAGTGACTGAGTCATGATCTCATTCTTTTTGGAAAGTGGAAATTGTAAAAAAAATGCATTGTAAAAGGTAACAAATGACATATATGCAAGACAGAATCAAAAGTAAATTATCAAAAAGAATACAGAATCAAAATGGTATACTAATTGCAATGATTTTCTGCATAGAGATGTGGATATAGATGTGGGGAATCCTGCACAGATATCAACATACACCCAGTTCAGATTTTTTTAAAGTGTCATTTCCATGAAGGAAGACAGCGCTACAATTGCAGAATGCACTTTTTAAAATTAGTAAACAGGAACTGAAATAATGTATGAAAACCTTAACAATACAGAAAAAAAATGTGCTTATGAAGGGGCAGATACTTTATGACTCACATCCCCTTGAGCTCTGAGATAGCAGTTTAAAAGCTGGGAAAGCAAAGGAAAAACAATAAAGTGACTAGAACTGTGACTAAAAAATTAGAATTATTGAGGTAATGGGTGACAAGGTATTTGAAGTAAATTATAGGAAATTATGGTCTGGATATTCACCCATTGAACCACCTCAGAGTAAGCTGGAGGTTGGTTGCACTGTGGCTGGTGGCCTGCAGGGCAGCCAGTGAGGGGAAGAATTTTTCTTACGTTGGTCTCAGTTGTACGACTGTAAAATTTAATCAATCACTGTGTAATCAGGTCAATACCTTTCAGGAAATTTAAAATTTAAGTCCATAGCAACACTTTTCAAAACTGAAAATCATGAATCGTTGTTCACCATGGGCTGGATTTGACTTGGAAGCCCATTCAAAATTTTGGGCAGATCCCAATTCTGGGACTCCCGACCCTATTCCTAGGCTGTCTGATTTTCAGGAGTTCCTTCTCATGTGCGGGCTGGTCCCTGCCAAAAGCCTGGACCCGGCACTCCCAACCATGCCAGCTCCTTTGCAAAGAAAGGCATGTCCTACTCCCTGCAATTTTCATGGAGTCAGGCCAGAGTTATGGCTCATGGTCCCGCTGAAGAGTTGTGCAATCCAGCCTGCACGAGGAGACCTTTTAAAGGTGAGTTCTAAAGGTCCTCCTCAAGCCTCCAACACCAAGGTAGGGCCCCTCTACCCAACCCCCTCATGGCCCATCATGCCTCTTTTGCCAGGCTATGGCAACTCCACCCACTCCCTATGGACTTTGCGCCCCCAATGCCAAGCTTTGGTACTATATACGATGTACAACCAATGAATCCTATAGTTTTCTTTTTCTTTATTCCTTCGCTGGATGTGGGCTTTGCAGACAAAGCCAGCATTTGTTGCACATTCCCTATTGCCTTTGAACTCAATATTTCCGAGGACAGTTAAAAGTCAACCACATTGCTTTGTGTCTGGTGCCTGACTGGCGAAAAGACAGCAAATTTCCTTCCCTAAAGGACATCAGTGAACCAAATGGGTCTTAGTTTCACTGTCACTATTACTGAGACTTATTCCAGATTTATTAATTGAATTTAAATTCCATCAGCTGCCGTGGTACGATTTGAACCCATGCCCCCAGGGCATTTGGATTATTAGTTTTGTGACATTATCATTATGTCACTATCTCCCCGTGCAGGACAGCAGGATATGTAAAAAAAAATCTTCAAACAAATATCATTTGTGGAGCAGCAGAGTCGCGGGACTGCTAATTAGTTTTAACAACAAGAAAAAAACATTTATTAAACATGAAAAGTTTGATTATGATGCAATACTTCATTACTCCCCCCTTAGCTTCACAAACGTAGACAGTTTTCAAAGATAATAACCCACTCTGAAAGCAAATGGCCACTCAATCAATCTTCCATGGATTTCTCTCACAATCCCCGCAGATGAATGTCACGAGTGTTTCCAAACTCTACTTCCAAATGTCACGCTTTAAACTATCCTTTCAAACAAAGCTTCTGCTCCACTTTTAACAAGGAATCCAGAACAAGGTTTTCCACCTCTCCTTTCAGGTTTTCTTTGTCTTAAATGCTTTTACACAAACTCAGATGCTCAGTCGCCAATAGAATACTACTGCTTCAACACAAGGAGTAAGGCCACCAAACTTTATGATTACTTCAGATTTATGGCTTGTCTGTAGTCAGCCTCATCAGCTCTCCTTTTCATGGGTCTGACTTTAATTTCCAAAAACAGTATCCTGTTCCAAAATGCAGTTCCTCTTTGACCCTTTTCACTTCAATATTCCTGGAAATGTTTCTTCATTTCTCTAGTTTCCTTAACTAGCTGTTCTTTAAGTTTCCAGCATTTGTTTTCTTAACCATTATCCATAGTATGGCTTTTCTTCTAGAAAAGCTGAGAGAGATGTTCCTTCTCTGGCTTTCTAAAACCAATTGTTAATGAATTCAGTTAAACTAACTCAAAAATAATTCCTACTCAAAGGATGCCCCTTTAGTTGCTAAGCAATGACTTTATGCTTCTCCCAGCTTGTTTACTTTTCACACTGCAGCCCTCTCTAAGCACAATTGAAGCACAGTTACATCTAAAACCAAAAACTGCCAGATGCAAACACTTTTGTCTGACATGAATCTAACTATAGGTTTACCCTTTCTTACACAGCAACACTAAATTAAACCCATTTAAAACTATACCTTATTGCTAACATTTAACGATACAAGTATAGATGATTTAAAACTACCTCTATTTTCCTGACACAATCATCTAGACCTTTTAATGCATTAATAACAGAAACCACAAATATTCAAACCATTTAACCTTGTGTAAATAAACATTGTGAAATTGATCACAGAGATCAGGGAGTCAGCCCTGTCAATCAGGCAATATTTTATCTGGGGTACAGCTGTCGCAACAAGAGTGATGGATGTTTGCTCTCTCAGTCAAGCATAAATAATGACACTTGACTTCCTGCCTGATTAAATGCCCATGCCACCAAACTCGTCGCAGGGGAGGACATTAAATTCTACTCTAATTGTGGTTCTCTCATTTTGAACCCTAGGTGTAGACCACCGGGTCCTAGGATTTATCAGATTTTAGTCCCTTAAATGTATCCACTCCATTTTCTCTGCTGATATTAATTACCTTAATTTAATCACTTATTAGTCCTTAGGTTACTCTCTATTTCTGGTATGTAATTTGTGTCTTCAACTGCGAAGACAGAAGAAATATTTCTTCATTCCCCATAATTTCTCCATTTTCTGTCTCTAAGGGAACAATATTTATTTTGGCTATTCTCCTCCATTTTATTTAGTTATAGAAGATCTTGCAATTTTTAAATATTCCTGGTTAGTTTACTCTCATTCTACTTTTTCCATTTTTATCGACCTTTTGGTGAAACTTTGCTGGTTTCCAAAACTCCCAATCCTTAGACTTACTACTATTCTTTGAAACATTATAAGCCTCTTCTTTTAAGCTAATACCATCCTTAACCTCCTTAGTAAGCCACACAGAGATCTTTTTTGCTGAGTTTTTGTTTTGTAATGAATGTATTTTTGTTGACCATTTTGCATATTTCCTTTAATTTGATATTTCCCAGTGTTTATTTACTGTCCCCCTTTGTCTATTTCCAATCAACCTTAGCCGGCTCTTCCCTCACATGTATGTAATGGGTTTTTTTTAAGATTCTTGCTTGTGGTTGGAGTATATCGCTTTCAAACTTTATGTGGAATTCAACTGTATTATCACAAATTCCCAGCAGATCTGTTACTGTGGTGTTACTAAGTAACCCTGCCTCATTGCACAAAACTAGATCGAAAAGAGCTTTATTCCTTATTGGTACCAGAACATATTTCTTCAGTAAACTGTCACAAAAATATTCTCCAACCTGATCTCCCAGATTACCTTTACGAATTTGACTTGTCCAATCCATATGAAGATCAAGGCTCCCACAATTTTACATTGCCTTTGTTACAAACTTCAATAATTTGTTTCATGCTCTAAGTACAGATGTTCATAGCAGTAGCTTTAATTGCTTTGCGAAAGGGGCGTCTTGCACAAATCTTGAGTTAAACCAGCATGTAAGAACCCATCTAGGCCATATTGAAGGCTCTTTAATGCGTGAAGTTTTTGGTGAAAATTGCCCCCTTTTTGCCTATTTCTGCTTTCTGAAATTTTTGGGTGTTTGGTTGTTTTCTATTGTCCAGTTCTTTCCTAGTTCGATTTAGGCAAGAGAATTAGAGCTGGTGGTGGGCGGTCTATATACTATTCCTTCCAGCACTTTATGACCCTTCAGAGCTAAGATCCTTCCTCACTAATGTCCTTATGTAATTCTTTACAATTAGGATTACCTCTCCTCCTTTCTGTGTGTTTTTGAAATGTTGTATACCCTGGAATATTTATTACCTAACCTTGGTCACCTTGCAACCATGTCTCTGTAATGGCAATCAGATCTAAACTATTTATCTCTATTTATACCAATAGTTCATCCATCTCACTGCAGATGCTTCATGTGTTCAGATAGAGAGATTTTAATTTTACTTTTAACTGCTATTCTCTATATGGACCTTATTATTACCATCCTTTCCTGTCCCATTCTGCTCATACAGTTCTACTGTCTGAAATTTTCTCTTTGGATTTCTAGATTGTCTCAAATTTTCTATTCTGGAATTCTCCCCTTACCTCCACTCTGTTAGTTTAAAATCCGTTATCAGGACAGTGGTCCAAGCCCAGTTTAAATGGGGCTCATCCCAATGGAACAGCTCCATCTTTCCTGACTACTGGCTCCAGTGCCATGTGAATCAAAACCCTTTCCTCCTCCAGCGGTCTTTGAGCCTGGATTTAATTGCTCATTTGCTTCACCCTGTGTCAATTGGTTCGGATGCTAAAGGATGCAGTGCTAATAAGATATGTCTCTTCTTGCATAATTTTGGTCCTAATTGCTAATTACCATATTTGAACTTGCAGGTGCTAAATAAGAAACCTGCAGATCTAGTGCTCAAGCAGTGAATAAACCAATTTTAGTGGAGCCGTTTATCTGGGCTCCTTGTACGCACTTCCACTGAAGATGTGGAGTGCTCAGGCTGGCACCCAGAGGTACGCTTCAGGTTGGTTCAGGGATCATGGGAGAGGGTGCACAGGTTCTCAAATATGGTTCAAGAAGTCCTGGTAGAGGAGTAATAGGGGAGATGCCTGTCCCATGGTGGTGCAGGAGCCAATTTACATATGCAAAGGCCCCATTTAGGGACATTTTACTGTGCCATCAGCATTTCAGCAAGAGTGGATCGCCTCAGGCCCCCATTCAAGCTAAGGGGGGCCCAGCAGTAGCCGTGGGGAACGGGGGGAGGGGAGGGTGGGGGTGGTCGGGGGAAGATTTTTAAAAACAGGCAGGAAAGGCAGCATCCACAGTCTCAAAATATCCCCGGATGGGATCTCCTCCTGCACTTTGCCCTGTAATTTTCTTAAAGCCTATCTTCTTTAGGCTTCAGGGCCCTGCTTCCCTCAGTAGTCACTGCCAATCCTGGTAGCTCTGCTGAGGCTGCTGAGCTGCCAGCTCTGATTAGGCCAATAGCTCTTGTGAGCAAGCTTCCATCCTGAATAGAAAGGTTACCCTGGTGGCAACTTAATTGGCTGTTGCCCATAAAATTCAGGCAAAGTCCCACCATTTACATACATTTCACCCTGATAGTGGACCAATCAGTAAAATTCTGCCTCTAAGTACAATTACCCAATCTGTTAGAATTTTCAATATCTGGCATATCCCTGTGGAGAGAAACTGAGGTATCAAACGCAGAGAGTGAACAAAAAAAGAGAAAAATTATCATTCGGCCTTTGCACTTTCCTTGGCCGCTGAGTAGAGCAGCCTGGTCTAACTAACATTGGCAGTAAGAAAGCTCTGATTCTCTTGCCTAAATTGAACTCGGAAAGAACTGGACAATAGATAACAACCAAACACCCAAAAATTTCAGAAAGCAGAAATAGGCAAAAAGGGGGCAATTTTCACCAAAAACTTCAGGCATTAAAGAGCCTTTAATATGGCTGAGATGGGTTCTTACATGCTGGTTTAACTCAAGATTTGTGCAAGATGCACCTTTCGCAAAGCAATTAAAGCTACTGCTATGAACATCTACTCAGCAGCTTGTTAAAGTACTGATTGCCAAGTAAAATGTCTGTTGGTGCCCATTAAAGGGTGACTAGCACTTCAACTAATGCCCTCTTCTAAAAACAATCAGCCATTTTGGAGTAAACACAGTATTGATGCTGAATCAAGTGCAACTTAAAGAGATGATTTCTTACCCATTATTTCATATTCATTGAGGCTGGAGAAGTGGAGAGGATCTCTGTAACACATCAAGAGAATTTCTGGGGCAATTTCTCAAGACTTCACCAATATTCAACAACGTTGTCTCTATACATTCTTTGAGGACCATACCTAAAACGTGGATCCACTGTGTTCCTCCATCTTATTGCCCATCTTATAAAATTCACCAGGTGAAAGGGTCATTGTCAGCTTATTAGGAGTTCCATTGGACTGAATGAGAAATGAGAGAAGGTCAGGAGGCCAGGCTGTAGGAGAGAGGTCACAGGCATGAGGTGGTGTCCTTCCTCCACTGTGGATAGTGAACATAACTCCTCCTCTGGGACCCCCACCACCAAAATCTCACCAGTGCTGAATCCAAGAACGTGTGTACCCTCTCCCTCAATTCCTGAGCCATGTATTTTGTCGCTCTGTGCCAGCCAGAGTACTCCACACCTTGCATGGAAGTGAACTTTACTAACATTGCACTTGATCAGTATTTGAGTGCTAGATCGATAGGTTTCTGGTTTAACATCTTCGGATACATTCCAGTTATGGTAATAAGCAATTAGGACCAAAACTGTGTGCCAATTCCAGACTTTCAAACAGGCCAACATAATTAGCACAGCACCCATTCAGCACCTGTTTCCATCCTTTGGCCAAAATAATCCCCAAAATCTTTTCAAATACTCAGTAAAGCCAAATCTAAAATTTTCTAATAAGCTTTCATGAGTACACCTAATGATGCTGAAATAGTTCACATAAAATGATGTTGGAATAAAACATGCACCCAAATGTTTACTGTACATGTAAATTCTATCTAATTCTGCCTCCTTACCTTAGCCTTTCTTATTTCTTTCCCTTCCTCCTCTTTTTGTATTTATCTCATTTTTGAAATTGACCTTCTACTCCCTTGACTCCATTCTCACCAAACTGCTGACCACTCAAACTCTCTTCCTGTTCCCAGTGATAGCTGACATCATTGTAAATAGTTCCCTTTTCAAGCGATTATCCGTCCAACTTTCATAAGTATTATTACTGCTCCTTCCTCAAAAAACCTACCCTTGCCAATTATCACCTTACCTCGAATCTCCCTGTGTTGTCATCTCCCAAACTGATGTCCATCTCTCCTATAATTCCCTGTTGAATCACTGCAATGAAGTTTCCACCATGACCAAAATATCAAAAGTTGCCAAACTGGACACAAACAATATTCTGTGTGACTGTAACCATATGCTCCTCGACTCTCTTTGACCACTTCATCCTCCAATGCTTCACCATTCTTGATGTTAGTGGGACTACCCTTGTTTGATGCAAATCAAATCTATCTGATTGCAGTTACAGCATCTCCAGCATTTACTTCTTTTCCAGCCCTTGCTCTATCAACTC
Source organism: Mustelus asterias (assembly GCF_964213995.1). Taxonomy (NCBI): domain Eukaryota; kingdom Metazoa; phylum Chordata; class Chondrichthyes; order Carcharhiniformes; family Triakidae; genus Mustelus; species Mustelus asterias. Next base: position 105,723,127 of record NC_135802.1, read on the forward strand.
GGGAATCATCCAAGGATCCACCTTTGGACCTTCCTCTTCCTAATCCACCACATCTTTGACAACATCATTCACGGACATAGGATTACCGTTCCACATGTACACTGATGCAAACCATCTCTAACTCTCCCACGCCTCTCTGATTCTTTTCACCACTCCTATCAGCCTACTCTCCCAGCATCTAGTCTTGGATTGATATAATTTCCTTCTGTTAAAAATTGAAGAAACTAGAACTTTCATTGGCTCTAGTGCCTGCCACAAACTCTGGAGCCTAGGAATGACTCTATTCCCCTCCCTCAACACTACATTGCAGTAATATGTTCAATCCCATGTTCCAACCCTATATCCTCAGCATCACAAAGACTGTCTACCTTCATCTCCATAACATAACCTGCCTTGGTTTGACACTGCATCAATCCTCCTTCTATTGAAAATTTCATGCATGTCTTAATCACCTCTCGACTTGACTTTCTGGTGGTCTCCTGTTCATATCCCATCACTACCTTCAATAAAATTCAACGTACATATTATTCTGTTACTCATAATAAATATATCCAGCACCGGTCCCAAATACTCATCATTTCTGTCAACACTGATCAACATATGTCCGAAAGTTTAGATCCCCTCATGACCTCCCTTATCCCTACCTCCAATCTCCTCCATCCTAATAACCTTGTGCCACGTCAACAGCACACTCTGGAATTCCCTCCCTAAACCTCTCCTCTTCTCTATCAACCTTTAAGACCACCCTTACAACCCACCTCTTTATCATCCCTCCTAATATATCCTTCCTCAGCTTGGAGTCTGTTTCTGTTTAGACATTTTTTTCTATATCAAAGGCATTGTATAAATGCGATTTGTTGTTTTTAAACAAGCGCTTAACTAGTTAAAAATGTAGTTATACATAAATTTAACTTTTAGGGATATCTGAACATGCACATTCAGCTTTGTATTGATATTAATGTCAGGAAAAATGATAGCTAAACATTCAAGGAATATATATTCATTCCAACAACAGGCTGCAAGACACAAACTGGCATGAGCATATAAATTCATGATAACAGTAAGCAATAACTACAGCCCTTACGTTATCAGGTCAGGCTATAATAAAACTGCTCAACAAGTAACATGTCAATATATACAATTTACTGGCACACTCAGGATAGGACATGCTTCAGCAGCCAAACAGATTTTCCCTACAGAATGTTATGGAACTGCATGATCACTACAGTCTAGAAACTTAATAATACATTATCGAAATGGCAAATAAGACTGTCTCATGGCTGGATAGTTGGAACATCTCCAAAAAAAAAAGTAGACACTTAATTTTTCCACTTGCGAGGTTACAGCAGTGGGTGATAATTTATCGCACATTCTGATAGTGTGCCAGCTGGCTCCAGTCAAAGCTGTTTATTAATTGAATCATACGACTTGTTTATCAGCAGAGGCTACATTCTCCAGTCACAGGCCAAGCCCTGCTAGTTCCAGCCTGTCTGCTGCTCTGCTCTGATGATTTACATGAAAACTGTAAAGACCATAGTCAAATAGCTTACCGACTGGGTTGGGAAATAGTTCATACATTTACCACCTTATCAGGTGCTGCCAGAAAACACTGACATAGCTAGTTATTTATATTGTTAGACGCACACTGTGTGTATTTGGATGAATATCCAAAGATCAGCTTTGGCTTTTGAATGCAATCCTGATTAACCAAAAATAAATTCCAACATACTGAGGTTTTAGTTTTTCAGAGTTGAAAGCTTGTGTCATGAGGGAGGGTTAATTTCCTCAGAAACTCTGCCTTCGTAACTTCAGTAGAAACCCCGTTTCCGGGTGTCAGCTGCATCTTGTTGACCCTCTGGCAGGAATGCAGCAGGGAGATCCTCAGGAAATTCATCCACAAGGAATCAGAATCATTTTACTTCAACAGTATGAGATAAAGAAGATGGATTTGCATTGACGTTCTTATTTTTTGCAGTAGGACAAATTGTTAGAATAATCTCAAATTTTGACAAAAATTAGCATTGTTGTTGATGATGGGTTATTTGGTGAATTGTGCCCTGTTATTTAGAATGCACAATGTATTAGCTGTTTCTGCAAGTTGTAAAAAATGTAGGTCCCAGGTGGCTTATACGCAAGGCAACAGAATGTACTTGGTGGTGGGAGGCAAACTTGATTGTTGATTATCAAGAGTGGTTCAGTAGCACGACTGCTGACTAAACTACCTGAGCCCTTAGGAATATAGCTGAGAGACTGAGCCTGTAGTAAGAACAAAATAAATATGTACAGGAATAAACCATTCAGCCCCTTGAGCCAGCTCTGTCATTCAAAACGATCATGGCTGATCTTTTATCTTAATTCCACTTTCCCACCCACTTCCCATATTCCTTGAAATAAAAGCAAAATGCTGTAGATGCTGGAAATCTGAAATAAAAACAGAAAATGCTGGAAAAACTTTGCAGGTCAAGTAGCATTTGTGAAGCGGGAAACAGGGTTAAGGCGTCCAGTCTGTATTACTGCCCTGAGGAAGAACCATGAGAATTCAACACCTTAACTCTGTTTCTCTCTCCACAGATGCTGCCAGACTTGCTGAGTTTTTCCAGCATTTTCTGTTTTTATCCTACATTTCTTGATTCCCTGAGAGATTAAAAATCTATTTAGCTCACCCTTAAATATATTCAACGATTGGGATAGAGAATCTCAAAGATTCACACCTAAGTGAAGAAATCTTTCCTTAACCCTTTGCGATTGTTAAAAGTGAACATGATTGTGTGTACATTTTATGCACACTCATTGGAACCATAAAGCAATGAAAGAATTGTCAAGCTTTCAAGGAATTGTCAAGCTGCCAAAGGACTGTCCAAATGTCAAGCAACAGTGAAAGAACCACCAAGCCATCAAAGAACTGTCATGCTGTCAAGGAACTGTCAAAGGATACGAGTTGACAATGGGTGGTGGGTGGTGAATGTAGGTTGGTATAAATCAACACTTAGTTCACAAGGACTATTAAGGGCCTTGGGGATGTTGGGGGCATGGGGGTATGAGAGGCCATTGGGATGGGTGGGGGGGCATGGGCTGACCTACATTACAAGGGCCTTGAGAGGGATAAAGGACATGTTGGTATGGAGATATGAGGAGCCATGCAGGGTGGATGAAGGCATGAGTTGGCATAGTTTGACGTGGATGCGGCATGGGGAGTATGTGGGGTGGTGAGAGATGGAGGGCTGTCTTTTGTTTTATTCATTTTAAAAATTTAATTCAACACAGAGCCAGAGCACAGAGGCAGGTCTGTTGCCTAGCCCACCTCTGTACACGTTCCCAACTTCTAATCCAGCACCCACCCTGGAATGAAAATATGAGGTGCATTTAGCCATTTGTAAAGGTCAGGTTCACTGTGTCGGTAATTCACTCATGTCTGCAGACCTGAACAGGAAGCATACATACAGGCCTGGGTTTCTTGATGAAACCCATAAGTGAATCCCGGCTTATACTGCTAAAGTAATACTTTATTTCTTTTGGTTATGCATAAGCAATTGTATCTGGATTGTATTTCCATAAGGACCATAAAAGCGCATTGAGAAAATTGAATATATTTGAATTAATCATTCTCCCCCTTCACCACGAGTACCCAGTGGCTGCAGTATGCACCATTTACAAGTTCCACTGCAGCAAATTGTCAAAGTTTCTTTGACACCACTTTCCAAACCCTTGACCTCTACCATCTAGAAGGACACGCGCAGCAAGCAGATGGGAACAGCGCAATCTCCAACTTTCCCTCCAAGTCACGAACTATCCTTCATGGACTGGGGGACAAATCCTGGAAGTCTCTTCCTAACAGCACTGTGGCAGTGCCTTCACCACACATACTGCGGCAGTTCAAGAGGCAACTGCCTCTTCACAAGGGGAATTACCGATAGACAATAAATGCTTCTATGATTCTATGATTCTGTCCTTGCCCCTGTGGCCCACATCCCATGAATGAATAAAAAATAACACATTTGGAGCATGGCACAGATCTAGCTGAGTTTACAAAGGCCATGATATAAACAAAGAACAAAGAACAGTACAGCACAGGAAACATGCCCTTCGGCCCTCCAAGCCTGTGCCGCTCCTTGGTCCAACTAGACCAATCGTTTGTATCCCTCCATTCCCAGGCTGCTCATGTGACTATCCAGGCAAGTCTTAAACAATGTCAGCGTGCCTGCCTCCACCACCTTACTTGGCAGCGCATTCCAGGCCCCCACCACCCTCTGTGTAAAAAACGTCCCTCTGATGTCTGAGTTATACTTCGCCCCTCTCAGCTTGAGCCCGTGACCCCTCGTGATCGTCACCTCCGACCTGGGAAAAAGCTTCCCACTGTTCACCCTATCTATACCCTTCATAATCTTGTATACCTCTATTAGATCTCCCCTCATTCTCCGTCTTTCCAAGGAGAACAACCCCAGTCTACCCAATCTCTCCTCATAGCTAAGACCCTCCATACCAGGCAACATCCTGGTAAACCTTCTCTGCACTCTCTCCAATGCCTCCACGTCCTTCTGGTAGTGCGGCGACCAGAACTGGACGCAGTACTCCAAATGTGGCCTAACCAGCGTTCTATACAGCTGCATCATCAGACTCCAGCTTTTATACTCTATACCCCGTCCTATAAAGGCAAGCATACCATATGCCTTCTTCACCACCTTCTCCACCTGTGTTGCCACCTTCAAGGATTTGTGGACTTGCACACCTAGGTCCCTCTGTGTTCCTATACTCCTGATGACTCTGCCATTTATTGTATAACTCCTCCCTACATTATTTCTTCCAAAATGCATCACTTCGCATTTATCCGGATTAAACTCCATCTGCCACCTCTCCGCCCAATTTTCCAGCCTATCTATATCCTGCTGTATTGCCCGACAATGCTCTTCGCTATCCGCAATTCCAGCCATCTTCGTGTCATCCGCAAACTTGCTGATTACACCAGTTACACCTTCTTCCAAATCATTTATATATATCACAAATAGCAGAGGTCCCAGTACAGAGCCCTGCGGAACACCACTGGTCACAGACCTCCAGCCGGAAAAAGACCCTTCGACCACTACCCTCTGTCTCCTATGGCCAAGCCAGTTCTCCACCCATCTAGCCACTTCCCCTTGTATCCCATGAGCCTTAACCTTCTTAACCAACCTGCCATGTGGGACTTTGTCAAATGCCTTACTGAAATCCATATAGACGACATCCACGGCCCTTCCTTCATCAACCGTTTTTGTCACTTCCTCAAAAAACTCCACCAAATTTGTAAGGCATGATCTCCCTCTTACAAAACCATGCTGTCTGTCACTAATGAGATTGTTCCATTCTAAATGCACATACATCCTGTCTCTAAGAATATGGATGGATAAGTAACTGCATTGTCCTTGAGTTGAGTGCTTGGAACTATTAAATGGGTAGGTGCATTGATGTGGGACTGGGGTCAAATATAGGTCCATTTAGGTAAAGCAGCAGTTTCTATCCCTAAAGGGTATTAAAATATATAATTGGAATATAAGACAATCCAACAAGTTCACAAGTATTTATTTGCTGACCTTGTTTGAAATTGAATTTAAATTCTCAAACTGCCAAAGTGTGATTTGAACTCATCATCTGCATTATTAGTTCAAACCTCTAGATTATAGCCAACAAGATAATGACTATGCTGCTACTATTTAATCTTGGCCTGCACTGAATGAAGGTGATAATCCTACTGTAGTAGCAGGCATTAGGAACCAGCGTTTCCATGGTAGTAGATATCCACAAAAGAATTAAAGGTCATGTGGTTTGTTCAACATCTAGTCTTGGATGAGCAGAAACATTCATCAATAAATCCTGGGACTACTGAAGCCATGTTTTCTGTCCCTGGCATTCACTAGTCACTGATTTGATCCCTCTCCCTTGCCCTTGCCATTTCCTTAGGCCAAACCATATTGTTTGCAATCCTGGCTTGATATTTGACCATGACCAACAACAGACCCATTCCAACAAGGTCGCTTACTTCCATCCTCATAAGACCACCAAACTCCACCTCTGCCCCAGCTCATCTGCAGTTTGAAAGCCTCAGCCATGTTCCAGGAAGACTGCCAGGGCCACCCTGTCCTAATAATCGCCATATGGGAGGGGATTCGATTCTGTTTATTTGTTTTGCTCACAATTAACAACAGGTTCTTGGTATAAACCAAACAAGCCAGGTTTTGTGCCCTGTCTCACCATGCTACTTAACCCACTTATTGCATTAAATTTTAGGCCCTCTAGCCAGCATCCCCCATCCAGTCTGCATGCCTCCTCCATGGCCTCAATGCCAACTTAATGCTAACCATGTCCCATTTACCCCCATGGCCCCTTATAATCAGCCTCATGCTAAATTAATGTCAATCCACCCACAACCTTTGATCCCACCATGGGCTGAACATCAAGCGACATTCTGAGATGAGATAAAATAAATATATTTTACAGCAGTCACTATGTTAAAAAAAACACTCCCATTCTTGAAAGACCATTCAAAACGTTTAAATTTTTCAAGTTCTTTATCCTTTAGAATCAAACAAAAATTTATAACTTCACATCAAAGATAACTAATCCTTTAATAAACTCCGAGTGCTGTCAAACTGTGAACTTAAGACCCCTTGCTGAGATAATTATACCTGGTGGAAAATCAGTTAAGAATTCTTAATGACATACGGAGGGCCTTGAAGAAATGTTACCAAACATTTGTAATTGCTAGAACAGAGTCTTTTCAACTCTCACTGATGCAGGCAGTTTGATTTTATTTTAATTTTTCAAGTACTGGAGACTTACTTAACTTCACATCATGGCACTCCTACAGATACCATCCTCCTTAACAAGCGCTTTTACACTTACTCTAAAGGTTTGTGACTCTTACACTCCGCTAATCAAGAAAGGAGCAGGTACAAAGGGCTGAATGGCGTGCCCCTGCTCCTAATTCATATGTATTTATGCCTACACTGTGGGTGAAGCCTCTTGCTACAATAAAAATGGGGTCTGTTTGAACTCAGCACTGAATTCAAATTGCTCTGCTGAGTTCAAACAGTTCAGTTCAGTTCAGTTTCGCTCATTTGTATGTCACATGCTGCCCCCACTCCCCTACTGGTGAAATTGGGATCATTTGGAAGTGAAGGCTGCAAATTCACATCCGGGTCACACCCGCCATTTTTAAAGGTCCATAGATTCTCCACCACTCCGTGAAAATCTGGGCCTAAGTATTCTTTCTGTTGCCATGCTAATCCTGTGGCCAATGTTATAATGGCACAACTTATTTTGTATATATTCTATGAAATATTGCATGCCATTTGTTTATCTTTTCAATATATCCATCCATTTTGGGCCAGTTGCACTCTATCCCAGAGAATCTGGGAAGTAATATCAATCTGGCATAGCTACCCCTATCCCTTTTCAGCTAGGATTAATAAAGGCTAGCTGAAATCCCAGTGGAAACTTCCAGCTACTGTTTGTACAGTGACATTTTCAATATTTAATAAATTAGTCTAGTGATTTACAGCCTCAACTACAATCTGATAGGGTGTGGTTTCTGGCACTTTGCCAAGACAAGGTGATTATGGTATTTATTCATGAAAAAGGGTCTCTTTCACCTTCAGGTTTTGAGAGATTTACCTTGGTAATGGCTAAGTAAAGGCAGACATGGTTCACAGGAGTCTGTGTATGAGAGTAGCCAGTGACAGTGAACCCAGGGTACTATCCCTTGCAAAAAGTCTAAACTGTATCACAACTTACTGATGAATAGGGTGGCACGGTAGTACAGTGGTTAGCACTGCTGCCTCACAGCGCCAGGGACCTGGGTTCGATTCCTGGCTTGGGTCACTGGCTGTGTGGAGTTTGCACGTTCTCCCCGTGTCTGCGTGGGTTTCCTCCGGGTGCTCTTGTTTGCTTCCACAGTCTGAAAGACGTGCTGGTTAGGTGCATTGACCCAAACAGGCGCCCGAGTGTGGCAACTAGGGGAATTTCACAGTAACTTCATTACAGTGTAATGTAAGCCTTACTTGTGACTAATAAATAATAAATAAACTTTTGAATAGCGACCTGATGCCCCCTTAGCACATGGGTGTTGTGTCATGCACTGGAGGAATGCAGATTTGTACTTCCATTTCTCAACATAATAAAAATCCTGATCTTGGCAATAACATCAGAAGGATGGACAGAAATAAAACAGAAGACAACTGCTGTACAGCTTCTACTGTCTGGTTATACAGTGGCATTACTTATGGAACAGTATTGTCAAAAGTGGGGGTTGTGATGCTGGTGAAGGGCTGAGAAGGGGAGATAGACGTTATATCTATCAATGCATACAAACAGAATTATAATACAACAATACATCTTCCATATTTATTACTTGTTGCCTGCAACAAATTGCTTTTAATGGTGTTTTTATAGTGCTGATGGTTGCCTCTACCAGCATGTTGTTAACTAATCCACAATTGTTATAATTTAATAGAATGTTGCAACACAGAAATGGGCTATTTGGTCCATCAAGTTTCTGTGCCATAGAAAAAATAATAATTAAAAAATAAATTGAATTCAACATATCTGACTGATTAAGCTTCTGAAATGCGCCTGATGGGACATAATTCTATTTAACGAACATATACAATTTTGCCAAGCCATTAATTAAAAATAATCAAAATCAAATCTCAAAACATGTCTTTTATAGATTAAAATATGCAAAGCTCCCATTCATTTTAAGGACAAAAAAGTAGATTTGTTTATCCACTCCTCCATGCACACAATATATTAACAACAAACTTCCATTACAATTTTAAAAAATAATGATGTGTAAAAAGAAAAGTGATTGTGGGGGCATCACGAACCACCCCAATCATTTTAAGATCAGCCACTGTAGCTTTGGGACACTGTCTCCATTTCACTCGTGGAGCCACCAGCACACATTTTCAGCATGCTGTAGCCTGCAGTGTGTGTGTGTGGTTCCCAACTCAGTGTTTGATCTAGATATACCAGCACTCCCCAGTTTCCAAGTTTGGTCTTAGTATATCGTCACTCCCCAGTTCCCAATTCAGTCCTCTTCCTGCTAAGTCAACCAAATCTGGAGCTCGGCCCTCCACTCTGCCACTTTTTAGATACCATAGCATGTGCATCACTATTATATAGTTACACATGCAAATGTGCACACAATATAAGCCTAAACCCTATTTAAGCCTAATAGTTAAAAAAGAAATAGCATGATGCAAATCTCGCATTTAACCATTTTACATAAGAAGTTATAGGACCCAAAAATTCATTTCAGTGCATTTCAATTGTCCCAGATTTCAAAAACAGAGTGCGTAGTTCAATCCTGCATACCCTCAATTTATCTTCTCGCCAAATGCTTCTTCAACTCTCTTAAAATCACTGATGTTATCAACCTCAATCACCTTGTGGCAGTGCATCCCAATCATTTGTCACCCTCAGTGTTAAATTCGTCCATGTGACCTGTTTTTACCCCTTCTCCCTTCCTCTGATTTTCATCCCACAGACCAAGACTACATTTGAGCAACCTTTATATAGTGAGGCATGTGCATTTTGTGGAGAAAAATCAATAACTTGCTGATGAACAATGAACTAATGCAAACTCATTGAAATATGATCATAAAGAATCACTGTATTATTAATGACATGCCTCCATTACTGGCAGTAATGTTTCTTATGTATTCATTAATTCCCCTTACACTCCTTGTTAATGTTGCTAATTCTGAACCCTTTTCAAAGATTCCTGTGGCTGAATTCTTAGGATTAAAGGTGGCGAGCAGAGCGTGTGACGGGAATCAGAACAAAATGAATTGCGACATAAAAAATATATGACACTGGAGTTTAAAAAATCTGTCAATCTCAAAGTCATATACTGCAGATTACCTTCATAAGATTTACTATTTTGCTTCAATTTAAGCTCCTTTAGAGCCTCGCTATATTCCATTCGGGGCCTCTTTCCCAAGCTGCTAAAAATAGTTCAAAGAAACCTTATCAGAACCTGACTAACTCTTATCCAAAAAAGAAAGAAGCTGCAGTTATATTCAAGGTTACAAGATGGGTATTTGGGTTTGATAATGCACATATAATGATATGCTGTCTTGAAAATTTCAGTCAGTAGGAATAGGTCATTACCAGACCCGTAATTGAAATGAACGAGAACTGCCCTGGATTACAATCCTAATTATTTCTTTGAGAGCATAGTCTTACTGTCTAGAAGAAGAAAATTTTGAATAAAAAAATACAACGCAGAAACATAATAAATTAAAAATACAAATGCAAAATGCAGCTTTCTATCAAGGAAAAATCTTTTCACTTTATCTAAATTTGTTGCAAAAGCCAGCCTGCAGTTTTCTTACTCCAAAATAAAATATAGATATTAAATAGGCTTATGTAACTGGTCCTGAAATTGCCACAATAAATCAGTCTAGTTGCTTTTCCCTGGTTGAGATTTTCATTGAAACATTCTCCTGAGTGTGGACATGCCATCTGCCGTGTTTCTACTATTCTCCGCCCCGAGGCTAATTATAAGCATTAACTTTCAAATTCAATGCATTAATTACTCTTATCAGATCCTTTGCTGCTTTTGGTGAGGTGATATTTAACTCCCCCGAGGCTATAATTTGGTTTACCAGAGACTGTAAATGTTATTAATTTTACCGTCAGACAGGTGCATTGACACTCGTTTGTGGCAGCGCCTTGGTAGGATTAATAGAAAGAAGCACCTGCATTGCACTAAATAATACAGCAAGGCTCGTAAATATTCAAACTAGACCCGTCTGACTTTCAAATTGCTCAAAAACTTCACACTCTGAATTATGGGGAATTCTATCCAAGCTTTTGATGCAACTTCCACTGCTATTTTTATTTCCATCATTTATACTCCCTGTTCTGCATCCTTTCATTTGTAAAATATCTATATGTAAACCTGAAATAAATCAAAGAGAAAGAATAGGTCTTATTTTGTTGATTTTTGAAAAGAGGCTATCACTGCAAAAATTGGAAGAAGTGGGTTATTTTCCAAACAGAGAAGTTTCCAATAGCACAGAAAATAACTCTGGGGTGAATCAGCAGTTGCATGATGAAAATCTTGCTGTACAGAGGAGCACTTTTAGTTCAACAAAAGCAGCTTTATACATTGCAGGCCATCACAAATAATTTTTTTGCTCGTTTTTGAGGTCGTTTTGACTCATGTACCATCTGTATTGAGGAGGGAGAGTAGCTAGTCCTTCAGTCATATGTTTGAGGAGCTGCCAGAAGGTGCATAAAACAGACAGATGACAACCCACATTTGGAGTATTTTCTGCTCCCCATGGGGATGAATCTGGCCTCTACTTGGAACCTTCTTATAGGGCGGCACGGTGGCACAGTGGTTAGCACTGCTGCCTCACAGTGCCAGAGACCCAGGTTCAATTCCAGCCTCAGGTCACTGTCTGTGTGGAGTTTTCATGTTCTCCCCCTGTCTGTGTGGGTTTCCTCCAGATGCTCCTGTTTCCTCCCACACTCCAAAGATGTGTGGGGTAGGTTGATTGGACATGCTAAATTGATCCTAGTGTCAGGGAGATTAGCAGGGTAAATATGTAGGGTTATGGGAATAGGGCCTAGGTGAGATTGTGGTCGGTGCAGACTCAATGGGCCAAATGGCCTCCTTCTGCATTGTAGGGATTCTTTGATTCTATAACTGAGAGCTGAAACTCAAGTTTGTTGCATGGTGGCTCAGTGATGTAAATACATGTCCACCACACATTGAAGTTGTGCATTATAGTTCCAATATACTCTTTACAATGCTAAATATATTTTGATAGAGCATTTTAATCCCCAGTCTCAAACACAAGAGTTACAACTGTCACTTTGAATAGGCTTGAGGGGCTAAATTTCCTGTTTCCAAGTTCTTACTACTATTGATGGCAACATTCACTAAATTAACTGGAGAGTTAAGAAAACATCAATTTGATGGTTATGTGGGTTGAAAACAACTATCCCTATTGTTGATCCATCTGTGTCACTCTTATACTCACTATGAATTAAAATATCTTTGCGTCGAGATAACAGTTAATAGGCTCCAAGAACTAGGGAATTCTAAAATTCCTCGCTCCTGGCTCAGGGTTACAAAACAGCAAGTATCTGACAACTAATAAGCTGAACTAAAGCCAAACCACAGTGAGGCCTATTATGAAGCTGATGATGCGATTATAGGTCTTTCCCTAATGTTAAGCTAATTTTCACGAAGCTAATTTTAAGGCTTGGGGGGGATTCTACCAAAACAAAATTCGAAGTGTCGAATTTGTGTGAAAACTGGAGTAAATCACACTGTTATTTTCAGTGGGAGTTTAGAAATGAATCTCCCACTCTGTGCACTGCAGTGTGCCTTGCGTGATTCATGTTGAGAAGCTGGGGGGCGCCTATTCCCACCTGGGAGGCCGGCAGCAGAGTGCTGAGTGTGTCACCGTGCATGCGCCAATCTGTCAGCGCTGAGATCGGCACTTGAACAGTGACCCCTGTCTGCTGGCTTAGCCAGTCATGCGATCCCCGCAAGTCCACCCTCCACCCCCCCCATGGCCCGATTGCTGGCTCCCCCAACCAGGTCCGGGCCCAGTCACAACCCCCGCAATCCTCCCTCAACAGTTCCGCCCCTCCCTCCTTCTGCAGTGCTGACCCCGCCCACAGTGTTGACCCCCGCCCCCCACAGTGTTGACCCCCGCCCCCCACAGTGTTGACCCCCCCCCCCAGTGTTGACCCCACCCCCCACAGTGCCAACCCCCCCATCCCGGCAGCCCCGACCCTTCCACCAAGCTGCCCCCCCATCCCGATGGCCAGCCCCAATCGTTGCCTCCCTCCCTCCCCCTCCCGATCCCTATGCAGCGTGGCAGTGAGACCCACCACACCCACCGATCACTCCAACAGGCCCTGCCCCAACAGGTCCTGCCCCATCAGGCCCTGCCCCAATATGCCCCACCCCTTTGGCACTGCCCTATGCCTGCTGGGCAGTGCCAAGGTGCCGTTGGGCATGGCACTTTGCCCCTTAGGCAGTGCCAGGGGGCCCAAGCCAGCGGGCTGATTTCCGGCGCAGAGTTGATGACTCCAAAAAACTGGAGCCGGAGACTCGCACAGGCTGTGGCGCCCAGCAGGGAGCCCGTTAAATGGCTTCTGCTGATGTCTCCCGGCTTGTTGTGCTGCTAGAACAGCGCAGCGGGCCAGGAGAATCGACCACCCCCTTGAATCCCTTGAATTGCACAGTTCTGAACACACAGATAGCATAGCACTGAATTTTTTTGGTCTTAACTAAAAATAATACAATTTCCTTTAAATGGCCAAATAACACTGATGGCAATAAGAGAACAAGGAAGCAATATAAAGGGGAGACATCACCTAACATGAACAAAATACTGACAACCTGAAACTGTAATGCTGAGTATAATGTAAGTGCCTGAACCCTGGCTCTTCCCACTGCCCCATGAAACATATGTAGTGCTATAAATGGGATCACTTATATAAAAAGAGGGAAAACTATTAACCTCTACTGAACTAAAGATTCAGGGCAGCAATCTTACTAATGCAGCAACATAAATAAGATGTGAATGTTATAAATTATAGATTTTAGATGAAAAATAATCAAAATGTGCATGTTAGCTTAATTATGGAAGACCACAAAGGCGCTCCATTTAATTCAGTCAAAAATTAATGTATTTGTTGAGTGTTTTATAATTATTTTCTCTGATCATGATAGTGGGAGGATTTTCTTTTATGAACCTAATTAAATCCAATCATAAAAATAATGTTTACTTTATTATAAGCTTCTCCTGAGATCCGATTATGTTGGAGGATATAAGTTGTCTCAAGGACGCTAGTGCTGATTGTGATCACCAACACACCATTCTGTTACTTGGCTTCTTGGATAATAGCCAGCAGTAACTTAGGGTTGATTCAACTTGGTGCCGAAGGCCCCTCCACACCCCTGGCTAAAAAGTCATGGTGAGCCCATCCATGCTCCAGACAGCTACCTTGCAGCCATATGAGGGTTAATTATTTGGAGTTGGGACCTAATTCCAAGATGAAGCCTTCCTTAGAGAGCTGCTGGACCAATCTGCTGGGCTTCCACAACGATGGAACGAAGCCCCTTTAGTGTCTATTAATTACTTAATCAATAGCTCCCCATCCCCTGTTAAATTGTGCTAGGGGCAGGGACAATAAGGTAAGTGTCAGGAGAGCACTTGCTTGATTTTACACCTTCACCTGCCATTGAGGAACATATAATTCATCCTCTAGTGAAACAGAGGACTGTTTAGAATGGGCAGATCTCAATATTTCCTTTCCATTTATTATTGGAAGACTCATTGTCTCCAACATAACCTCTGCTGTACGAATGAGGAAATAGTCTACTTCCTAATATTTAAGCATGAAAGAATAATTCCATACACCTGAATGGGTAGATCCAAGGTGCATGTGACATTGGGTCTTGATATCTGATGGGTGTCCTTACGTAAATCGATGGCAGAAGAGAAATCAAAGATCAGGCTGCAGAGATGCCAGTAGCTGGCCTCAGATAAGTCACTATTGTCAGAAGGATAGTGGCGGCTGGGAGGGAGATTAACAGTTGGCATAATAGGGAGTCAGCTGCACTAACAATTGGCAACAAAAACAGAGGCAGGTAACATGGTTTTAATGTGGCATCCGGAGAAGCACATTGGCATTCTGTTAAGTGGCCTGCAACGTTTGCTTTAAGGATCATCTCTAAACTCATCTGCAGATCTTTTTTTCTGAATGCAAATGATATTGCTTCCTTGGAGAGCTAACCAGTAATCCAGAGGAGGCATATGCAAAATACCTTTTTCTTGTTCTGGATATCTGCTTTGATGCAGATTTTTCTGTCTACACCTAAAATGGTGCGCAGTGCATTTCTGGCTTGTGATGAGCATGTGCATCCTGTCCACTATATTAGAGCCATAGAAGGCCATTTAAAAATATGGTAGTCAAATTTCCAGGCCATTATCTTTCCCTTCAATAGATGACAAAAACTGCTCTCTTAATTGCCCTGATATTGATAGGGCAGCAGGGAGGATTTTTTAAAAATCTATTCGTTCATGGGATGTGGGCGTTGTTGGCTGGGCCAACATTTATTGCCCATCCCCGAGGACATTTAAGAGTCAACCACATTGCTGTGGCTCTGGAGTCACATGTAGACCAGACCGGGTAAGGACGGCAGATTTTCTTCCCTAAAGGACATTAGTGAACCAGGTGGGTTTTCCCGACAATCGACAAGGGTTTCATGGTCATCAGTAGATTCTTTATTCCAGATATTTTTTATTGAACTCAAATTTCATCCTCTGTCGTGGTGGGATTTGAACCTGGATCCCCAGAGCATTAACCTGGGTCTCTGGATTACTAGCCCAGAGAAAATACCATTACCCCACCACCTCCCCATTGAGTGAGGATGAAAATGAGGAAGAATCTGGCAAGGTTGGGAATGATGAGACCCTGCCAAATTTATAAGTTGGCCAACTAATGGCTAGGAAAACGAGCAGTAGGAAAACCCCATAGGGGACCCTCATAGATCATCCTTGGCAATCAAGATGAGGGAGAAGGCCAAAGATCAGGGTCAGAATGCTCCTGCCATTCATGCCCCACTGTCAGAGAGGATGGAGAATTTGGCACACAGCCAAATCTCTGTTTATTGCAGCGGGATGAGAGAATCCTGCTAGTGTGAATGGTCGGAGAATCCCACCCCAGGTCTTGGCAGTAGAGGAACAGAGAGGCAATTGAGAGGGGAGAAGACTGGATAGTTGGATTTAGTGGTGGGTATTAGAAAAGAAAGATACAAGAACAGATATTGGAGCTTGTGGTGTGGAGGGGAGGGAGAGCATGACAATAAAAAGAGCAGGCAACAGTGCTTGAGGTAAGGGGTTGTCTGCGATCAGACAGGAAGGAGAAAGAGGCTGTGATTGGCAGAAACAATGCTAAAGGCTTCCATGAGGGGCCGATGGAGCACTCCTGCTCCTCGTGGTCAACAAGGAGTCCTCAAACACATTTATACAGACAGCTCCTGGACGCTTTGTAGAGAGTGCTGCATTTCTGGGTAGTTGGCTGGCAAGTGAAATAGCCACAGAAAATCAATGGGCAAATGGAAGTATAATAATTAGGGCCATTTCTTCACTGCTGACTACATAATCTAGCCCAATTAGACAGGATATTTCAACAACTCCAATTGTCCATATTCAACCATTTACCTCATTATCAGAATTATGGCAACACCTTAAAGGATCATTTTAAACTCTTTCCATAGCACATTGGAAAAACCAAACAGAGTTGTGAAAGAGTTGAACAATGCAATGTTTACTCAGTTTGCAGTGAAAGTTGCATATTCAAAACACTGACCCAAAAAAACAATGGTGCTGAAAGAATTACTCTAGTTTATTAATTCTAACCAGTACATTTAACCTTGGCAGTCAACTATGTAAACCAATTTAAGAGCACTTATCTTTACTTCATCCTATAATTTCACAATAAAAAAGCGAGATGATGTGTCCCCTCTGAGTCCAGCGATTCTGACATCAGTTCTGGGGACTGAATCTCACTCTAGTTGAGCCCAGCTTCCTCAGCACAAACAAATTGCCGAATTGAAGCCTTTCAGATCTGCATAGAGGGTGGACTGGCATGGAGTGAGTCCGATTCCACGAGGAATCGGGCAAGCCACCCACCCCCTTCAACATGCAACCTGTAGTTTCTGGAAAGATTCTATTGATCAAAATGGAGACCATATAATGCAATCAGCATTGTGTACAGAATAAATAAGCCAGGTTTCAATTTTTAGACAATGAAAATAGTGAAAATTCTAAGCTTGTTATTTAACAGCTTAATAATTACAGCATCTGACAGGCTGAGGAAGGCAATTCCATAACCAAGAAATCAAATCAATGCTCTGCAGATTGTCACAATTTATTTTATTCTTCCGTGAGAGCTGGGCATTATTGGCAAAGCCAGGATTTGTTGTCCATCCCCAAATCCCTTTGTGATGATGTTGGCCAGCTGCCTTCTTGAATTGCTGCAATCCATCTTCAGCAGGTAAATCCACAGGACTGCTGGGAAGGGAGTTCCAGGATTTTGACCCAGTGACATTGAAGGAACAGTGATATATTTCCAAGTCAGGATGGTGGGTGGCCTGGAGGGAAATTTGTGCAGGTGATGGTGTCCCCAAGCATGCGCTACCCTTGTCCTTCTAAATGGTAGAGATCGCAGGTTTGGAAGGTGTTGTTGAAGGTGGCTTGGTAAGTTACTGCAATGCATCCTGTAGGTGGTACACAGTGCTGTTACTGAGTATTGGTGGTGGAGGGAGAGTATGTTTGAGGTGGTGGATGGAGTATGGATCAAATGCGTTGCTTTGTGCTGAGTGGTGTCAAGCTTCTTGAGTGTTGTTGAAGCCTCACTCATCCGGGCAAGTGGAGAGTATTCCATCACATTCCTGCTTTGAGCCTTGTAGATAGTGGACAGACTTTGTGGAGTTAGGAGGTGAGCTACTCATCTCAAAATTCCCTGTTTCTGACTTGTTCTTGTAGCCACAGTATTTATATGGCGAGTCCAGTTCAGTTTCTGGCCAATGGCAACCCCAGGGTGTTGAAGGGGGGGACTCAGCAATGGAAATTCCATTGAAGGTCAAGGGGAAATGGTTAGATTCTCTCTTATTCCAGATGGTTATTTCCTAGCGCTTGTATGGTATGAATGTTACTTCCCACTTATCAGTTCAAGCCTGAATGTTGTCCAGGTCTTGCTGCATGCACAGATTGCTTCAGTATCTGAGGAGTTGTGAATGGTGTTGAACCGATTCTTGTCCGATTCTCCATGGTGCAAGTGGGAAAACATACTGGTGTGAAACACATTTGGAAAATGTGGCATACAAATGTTGGGATGCTCCTGAACAATGCCTGGTGCTGCCTCTGGAGTGCAGGATGGAGGCCGCTGGCTACTCTGGACCCCAGAACACCACAGTGGTGGGTGAAGGGAGCATCCACAAGTGGATCTTCCAGATTAGGTGTCCTGGAGGGGGTTTATCTTCCAGCCTCAGAATGTTCCTGAAGATTCATCTTCTTTCTCAGGAGGTCCACCTTTCCACCTTCTTTCTTCAGTAGTGGGTCAGTGACGTTTCAAGATGGTGCCCAGATAAGACAGTGGACTACATACGATCAGGCCACCCCCACAAAAGAATACAGCGCATAACACCTGGGTGCATAATTAATTAGGTTAGGGCTGGAAGATTTAGCGTGTTTTCCCACCGGCTTCCGCAGTGGAAACACTCCACATGTGGCTCAGACAAAATTGAAGTCAATGGGAATCAGGAGGAAAACGCTCCAAAAATTGAAGACATACCTTGCACAAAGGGAGATGTTTATAGTATTGACAAGAAGCTTACAAATTCTAAAAGAAATTAAAGGGGGAGGCTGGACAGGAGTGTGCTGGAATTGTCAAATCTAGGGATAACAAAGACATGGATGAGGGTTTCAGCAGCAGATGAGCTGAGGCAGGGGCAAAGTTGGTGATGTTACAGTGTCGCATTCAGAAGCTCATCTCAGTTTAGCCTGGGCTCAGCTGTGATGTCCTTCACAATCTCCTACAGTAGCAATGCTTTCTCCCAGCTCACACAAAGAGACTGACCATTTGGATAAGGGGCCACATCAGGGTGTCTGTGAAAGTACAGCCTCACAGGAGCCAGTCCCTTCAGAAGAGGAAGGGAGAAAAAATAGATGGCTGAAGAGAAAATTTTTGAAAAATTCCATTGTGAATTTGCTGTAGAGTAACATGGTTGTTGGCACTGTGTTCTGTTTTAAGAAGCAAACATTGTGAAATTTAATAAAATGTTTATTCCACAATTAATCAAGTTGAACGTTTTCCAATTTAGATTCTGGTCAAAAGAAAAAGATCCTGTGCTTCCATCTACTCTCATTCTGGTTTACTCTATTCAGCATTTGTCTCTGTGTTTGAAAGCTCTAAGTGAAACAGTGTTGAGATAAACAGCCCAACATTAATATAATGTCTCCATCCTGCAGTTCCATCATTCATTTATATGGTAATCACTGAATTGAAAAACATGCTTATTTTGCAGAAAATCTCCCCTGCCATCTTGAGACAATTAAGAGAGAAGTACTGTTATTTGCCTGAACCTACCTAATTCAATTGTGTCTTTAACCAGTGTAAACACCCAGTAATTACTACCACTATCATTTTTCTGAAGGCTTATACCGTTGACAAGAAGCCATCAAATTCTGAAATCAAATCTTCCCAATAAAAAAGCACTCTTCCATTAAATCTGCAGTCGTTTTCAAAACGCGTTGTCCCATGAAATATGAATTCAGTCAGTGATATACAACTTACTTGATAACTAGAAGACAGAATTGTAAAGGAATTGTAGACAAAGGAAGCACTGAATAAAAGTAAAAATGATAACGTGATTAGAAAGTGAATAGCTAAAACAAATGATAGTTAACTGACAGTATCTCTTTTTGACATTCGCAGCTTAGATTTGTATACAATCTTTCCTCTTTTAAAAAATACAAGTTTTACACTTCAGGTGCAACTTCCCCGTCCTGTCGAGAAAGGTTTGAATGCAGTACTGGGGGTAAAATAAGAAACTAGAGCTGTAGGTCAGTGGCAAGGCATGGTTCTGCCTGCTGATGGTTTTTCCAAGTGCTAAGCAGCAAGTGTTACCTGCCTGGCAGCAATATTCAGCCACATAGGCCAATTGAATGCAGAATGAGGGGGACAGTGATGGTTCCGTTAGGATCTTCTCAGCATTGAAGTGGACCTTCGCTGAGTTCAGTGCCCAGCAGTTCTGTGTAAGCAACCTCCCGGTAGCAGGTCATGAGGGCCATCAGAGCTGGGGGCTTCAGGTCGCAATGACAGGCCTGTAGGAATGAAAGGCTGCACCCGCCTTCACTCTGATGTCCCTGCTGGCTGCGGGACTCTTCACTTTCAGAATTTCTATCATGCTTCTGAGGGTCGCACTTGCCTCCCTACCTCAGTAGCACCCACCTTGCCGGTTGGGGCTCCTAGTCCTGGGGCTTCAAACCCTCTGAGCCCCAGGAGCCATTCTCCAATCCTTCACTGGACAGTGGATGTGAACATGGCCAAATAGACGGCTGCCTCCCGTAAGATCGAGCACTACAGATGTGGATGGGGTGGAGACCCAAAAATGGTCCAACACCTGGAAAAAAATCTACCATCATAAGATGTCACCCATCATTTTGTTTCCTCTTACTACTTCCTTTACTTCGCTCTTTCTGTAACATATAACCTTCCCAATGATGAGAATAGACATGCAACCTTTGCCTGATCTTTCGCTGATGGTATGGCAGCTGAAACTAGCCAACAAACTGCATGCAAGAATCTTGGGATGATCTCTTCAATTTATTTTTTCCTAAATTTGCCACGACTGGTTCCTGAGATGAGAGGATTGTCCAAGGAGGAGAGATCGAGTCATCTTGGCCAATTTCCCCTGGGTTTTAGATGAATGAAAGGTGATGTAACTACAATGCAAGAGATTTGACAGGGTCGATGTGAAGAAAATATTTCCCTGGATTGGAGAATCTAGTAAGAAGTCTCACAACACCAGGTTAAAGTCCAACAGGTTTATTTGGTAGCAAATACCATAAGCTTTCGGAGCACAGCTCCTTCGTCAGATGGAGTGGATATCTGTTCTCAAACAGTGCAAACAGACACAGAAATCAAATTACAGAATACTGATTAGAATGCAAATCTCTACAGCCAGCCAGGTCTTAAATGGACAGACAATGTGGGTGGAGGGAGCATTCAACACAGGTTAAAGAGATGTGTATTATCTCCAGACAGAATAGCTAGTGAAATTCTGCAAGTCCATGAGGCAAGCTGTGGGGGTTACTGATAATGTGACATAAATCCAACATCCCGGTTTAGGCCGTCCTCATGTGTGTGGAACTTGGCTATCAGTTTCTGCTCAGCGACTCTGCGCTGTCGTGTGTCGTGAAGGCCGCCTTGGAGAACGCTTACCTGAAGATCCAAGGCTGAATGCCCGTGACTGCTGAAGTGCTCCCCCACAGGAAGAGAACAGTCTTGCCTGGTGATTGTCGAGCGGTGTTCATTCATCCATTGTCGTAGCGTCTGCATGGTTTCCCCAATGTACCATGCCTCGGGACATCCTTTCTTGCCGCGTATCAGGTAGACAACATTGGCCGAGTTGCAAGAGTAGGTACCGTGTACCTGGTAGATGGTGTTCTCACGTGAGATGATGGCATCCGTGTCGATGATCCGGCACGTCTTGCAGAGGTTGCTGTGGCAGGGTTGTGTGGTGTCGTGGTCACTGTTCTCCTGAAGGCTGGGTAGTTTGCTGCGGACAATGGTCTGTTTGAGGTTGCGTGGTTGTTTGAAGGCAAGAAATGGGGGTGTGGGGATGGCCTTGGCGAGATGTTCGTCTTCATCAATGACATGTTGAAGGCTCCGGAGGAGATGCCGTAGCTTCTCCGCTCCGGGCAAGTACTGGACGACGAAGGGTACTCTGTCCACCGTGTCCCGTGTTTGTCTTCTGAGGAGGTCGGTGCGGTTTTTCGCTGTGGCGCGTCGGAGCTGTTGATCGATGAGTCGAGCGCCATATCCTGTTCTTATGAGGGCATCTTTCAGCGTCTGGAGGTGTCTGTTGCGATCCTCCTCATCCGAGCAGATCCTGTGTATTCGGAGGGCTTGTCCGTAGGGGATGGCTTCTTTTACGTGTTTAGGGTGGAAGCTGGAGAAGTGGAGCATCATGAGGTTATCCGTGGGCTTGCAGTACAGTGAGGTGCTGAGGTGACCGTCCTTGATGGAGATGCGTGTGTCCAAGAATGCAACCGATTCCGGATAGTAGTCCATGGTGAGTCTGATGGTGGGATGGAACTTGTTGATGTCATCATATAGTTGTTTCAGTGATTGCTCACCATGACTCCAAAGGAAGAAAATGTCATCAATGTATCTAGTGTATAGCATCGGTTGAAGGTCCTGTGCGGTGAAGAAGTCTTGTTCGAACCTGTGCATGAAGATGTTGGCATATTGAGGTGCGAATTTGGTCCCCATGGCTGTTCCGTGTGTCTGGATGAAGAACTGGTTGTTGAAGGTGAAGATATTGTGGTCCAGGATGAAGCGGATGAGTTGTAAAATTGCATCTGGAAACTGGCAGTTGACGGCATTGAGTACTGAGGCCGTTGCAGCAATGCCATCATCGTGGGGGATGCTGGTGTAGAGTGCCGAGACATCCATTGTGACGAGGAGTGCTCCTGGTTCAACTGCTCCATGTGTGTTGAGTTTCTGTAGGAAGTCCGTAGTGTCGCGACAAAAGCTGGGGGTTCTTTGTACAATGGGTTTCAAGATGCCCTCGACATAGCCGGAGAGGTTCTCGCACAGGGTTCCGTTTCCTGAAACGATGGGACGGCCGGGTGTGTTTGCCTTGTGTATTTTTGGGAGGCAGTAGAGATCTTCAACGCATGGAGTACGTGGGATGAGAGCACGGAGGGTGCTCTGAAGGTCCGGATCAAAGGTTTTGATCAGAGTGTTGAGTTGACGGGTGTGTTCTTTGGTCGGATCTATGGGTAACTGTCTGTAGTGTTCCTCGTTGTTCAGTTGTCGGTACACTTCTTTGCAGTAATCCGTTCTGTTCAGTATGACGATGGCCCCTCCTTTGTCTGCTGGTTTGATGACAATGTTGCGGTTGGTCTTGAGAGCGTGGATGGCGTTGCGTTGTGCTTGGGTGATGTTCGGTGCTGTCTTGTGAGTGCGGCTGATGAATTTGGTGTTGACGCACCTTTGGAGAATTTGGAGAATCTAAAACATGGGGGTCATGGTCTCAGAAGAAGGGGTTGGCTCTTTAGGACTTATTTGTGGACTCAAAGGATTGTAAATGTTTGGAATTCTGTACCCCAGGGGGCTGTGAATGCTCAGTCATTAGTAAATTCATGACTTAGATTAATATATTTTTGGAAAGTGCGGGAGAGTGGAGTAGAAAATCAGTGATCTTATTGAATGGTGAGCCAGGCTTGAAGGGCCAAATGGCCTAATCCAGCTCCTATGACTTACATTCTTATGTTGTTGAAATCTAATTCTGATAGAGAAGGATCTTGTGTTCGAATTCACACACCATACTGAATATATTGTGAGCTTCAGTACATTGCATTTGTGCACTGCCCTTGAACCGGTTGTTTACAGAGAATAATACATATGTCATCTGTGTGAAAGGATTCCCAATCAAGCCACAATTCGAGCCTGACATTATGCATAAGGCACATTTCTGTCAATATAACTGTTATTTTCCAGTCTGGAAAGAATCCCTGCTGTTAATTGCTGTCAAGAAATTAATTTATACAGAAGGTGAATTATTTTCTGCCTCTCAGTCTTTTTCTGTTCTTTTTATAGATTGTAAACAACTTTTACTGGCATTTTGGCAACCTTTACCACAATCTCAACTGTTGTGCAATAATTACAAAGAACATATATACATATATCAGAACAACTATTCAAATAATAAATGCTGGTTTTCTGTTTCTTTCTGCCTCATTGTAATCCCTTAGGATATGTCATGAAAAAGCAGCTGAAGGGCTGCACTTTTAAAATAATCTTAGCCCCAAGGCTAGTAAGTGTACACTAACACTCTGATCCTTGATCACTCTCAAAGTTCAGTGTGTGTGTGAGTGTGTTTGTGGTTGAGTGTGCGTGTATGAGTGTGTGAGAGTTTGTGTGAGTGTGAATGTGTGGGTGTGTGTGAATGTGTGGGTGTGAATGTGCGTGTGCGTGGCAGCCTTGCCTCTGAGTCAGAAGGCTGTGAGGTTCAAGTCCTACTGTAGCACATGAGCATAAAAAAAGACTAACACTCTAGTGCATTACTGAGGGAATGTTACACTATTAGGGACGTTGGCTGGAATTGTCCAGACTCATACGCCCCGTCACTAATGCCAGCGAGAACGGAGAATTTGGCACTCAGCAAAATCTCCAATCAGAGCAGTGGGACTGGAGAATCCCAACCACAGGCAAGGTAGGAGGAATCCAGACGTTATCATTCAGATGAGATGTTAAACCAAGACCCCGTCTACTTTCTTTGGTGGACAGAAAAGACCCATAACATTGTACTGAAGAAGAGCAGGGGTGTTTGCCCCAGGGTCCTGGCTAATATTTGGCACTCAAGCAACATCACTAAAGCAGTTTATCTGGATATTATCACATTGATGTAAGTGGGAGCTGCTGTATTTGCAACATTAAAACTTGATCTACACTTCCAAAGTGCTTCATTGGCTGTTTAAATGATTTGAGACATTAGCCGGAATTTTCTCCAAGGGTTCCTTATAAATAGTTGATCCGCCCTTCAGTACATATTCAACAGTTCTGATGAGACTTAGGCATCCCCCGAAATTGATATTCCTTACTCCCTTTCGATGGTCATAAACAGACAAAATACCTTTATCTTTGATTGTAAGAGTCATAGAGTCAGAGATTTACAACATGGAAACAGGCCCTTCGGCCTAACTTGTCCATGCTGCCCCTCTTTTTAACCCCTAAGCTAGTCCCAATTGCCAGCATTTGGCCCATATCCCTCTATACCCAACTGACCCATGTAACTGTCTAAATGCTTTTCAAAAGATAAAATTGTACCCGCCTCTACTACCACCTCTGGCTGCTTGTTCCAGGCACTCACCACCCTCTGTGTGAAAACATTGCACCTCTGAACCCTTTTGTATCTCTCCCCTCTCACCTTAAAACCTATGCCCTCTAGTTTTAGACACCCCTACCTTTGGGAAAAGATATTGACTATCTAGCTGATCTGTGCCCCTCATTATTTTATAGACCTCTATAAGATCACCCCTCAGCCTTCTACACTCCAGAGAAAACAGTCCCAGTCTATCCAGCCTCTCCTTATAACTCAATCCCGGTAGCAGCCTAGTAAATCTTTTCTGCACTCTTTCTAGTTTAATAATATCCTTTCTATAATAGGGTGACCAGAACTATACACAGTATTCCAAATGTGACCTTACCAATGTCTTGTACAACTTCAACAAGTCCCAACTCCTGTATTCAATGTTCTGATCAATGAAACCAAGCATGCCAAATGCCTTCTTCACCACTCTGTCCACCTGAGACTCACTTTCAAGGAGCTATGAACCTGTACCCCTAGATCTCTTTGCTCTGTAACTCTTCCCAATACCCTACCATTAACTGATTCGATTGACCAAAATGCATCACCTCGCATTTATCTAAATTAAACTCCATCTGCCATTTGTCAGCCCACCGGCCCAATTGATCAAGATCCCGTTGCAATCCGAGATAACCTTCTTCACTGTCCACTATGCCACCAATCTTGGTGTCATCTGCAAATTTACTAACCATGCCTACTACATTGTCATCCAAATCAGTAATATAAATGACAAATAACAGTGGACCCAGCACCGATCCCGGAGGCACACCGCTGGTCACAGGCCTCCAGTTTGAAAAACAACCCTCTACAACCATCCTCTGGCTTCTGGCATCAAGCCAATTTTGTATCCATTTGGCTACCTCACCCTGGATCCCGTGAGATTTAACCTTATGCAACAACCTCCATATGGTACCTTGTCAAAGGCCTTGCTTAGGTCCATGTAGACAACATCAACTGCACTGCCCTCATCTACCTTCTTGGTTACCCCTTCAAAAAACTCAATCAATTTTGTGAGACATGATTTTCCACTCACAAAGCCATGCTGACTGTCTCTAATCAGCCCTTGTGTCTCTAAATGCCTGTAGGCCCTGTCTCTCAACGTACCTTCCAACAACTTACCCACTACAGATGTGAGGCTCACCAGCCTGTAGTTCCCAGGTTTTTCCCTGCAGCCCTTCGCAAACAAAGGCACAATATTTGCCACCCTCCAATCGTCAGGCACTTCACCTGTGACTATCGATGATTCAAATATCTCTGCTAGGGGACCACAATTTCCTCCCTAGCCTCCCACAGTATCCTGGGATACACTTCATCAGGTCCTGGGGATTTATCTACCTTGATGCACTTTAAGACCTCCAGCACCTCCTTCTCTGTTATATGTACACTCCTCAAGTAGCAGTTCTTAGAGATTTAGAGGTTTACAGCATGGAAACAGGCCCTTCGGCCCAAATTGTTCATGCCACCTTTTTTTTAAACCACTAAGCTAATCCCAATTGCCTGCATTTGGCCCATATCCCTCTATACCCATCGTACCTATGTAACTGTCCAAATGCTTTTTAAAAGACAAAATTGCACTCGCCTCCACTACTACCTCTGGCAGCTTGTTCCAGACACTCACCATCTTCTGTGTGAAAGAATTGCCCCTCTGGACACTTTTGTATCTCTCCCCTCTCACCTTAAACCTATGCCCTCTAGTTCTAGACTCCCCTACCCTTGGGAAAAGATATTGACTATCTAGCTGATCTGTGCCCCTCATTATTTTATAGACCTCTATAAGATCACCCCTCAGCCTTCTATGCTTCAGAGAAAAAAAGTCCTAGTCTATCCAGCCTCTCCTTATAACTCAATCCATCAAGTCCCAGTAGCATCCTAGTAAATCTTTTCTGCATTCTTTCTAGTTTAATAATATCCTTTCTATAATAGGATGACCAGAACTGTACACAGTATTCCATATGTGGCCTTACCAATGTCTTGTACAACTTCAACAAGACGTCCCAACTCCTGGATTCAATGTTCTGACCGATGAAACCAAGCATGCTGAATGCCTTCTTCACCACTCTATCCGCCTGTGACTCCACTTTCAAGGAGCTATGAACATATACCCCTAGATCTCTTTGTTCTGTAACTCTCCCCAACGCCCTACCATTAACTGAGTAAGTCCTGCCCTGGTTCAATCTACCAAAATACATCACCTCACATGTATCTAAATTAAACTCCATCTGCCATTTGTCAGCCCACTGGCCCAATTGATCAAGATCCTGTTGCAATCGAAGATAACTTTCTTCACTGTCAACTATGCCACCAACCTTGGTGTCATCTGCAAACTTATGAACCATGGCCCCTATATTCTCATCCAAATCATTAATATAAATGACAAATAACAGTGGACCCAGCACTGACCCCTGAGGCACACCGGTTTAAATTTTTTTTGTTCTTAAAGTTCATTTATTAGTGTCACAAGTAGGCTTACATTATCACTGCAATGAAGTTACTGTGAAAATCCCCTCGTCGCCATACTCCGGCACTTGTTCGAGTTCACTGAGGGACAATTTAGCATGGCTAGGCACCTAACCTGCACATCTTTGGACTGTGGGAGGAAACCCACGCAGTCATGGGGAGAACATGCAAACTCCACACAGACAGTGACCAAAGGCCGGGAATCGAGCCAAACCCTTTGCACTGTGAGGCAGCAGTGCTAACCACTGTGCCACCTATATGTTAGCTGAAATTGAGAAGAAGTTATTTCCCTTAACTTTTTATGAGATTACATATATTTTACTAAAAATATAACAATGGCAACTCAGCCCTGTCAATCCTGTAAAGTCTTCCTTACTAACATGTGCGAGCTGTGCCAAACCTGGGAGAGACTAATCAAGCAATAACCTGTCATAGTCACAGAATTGTCATAGTCATAGTCATAATGTCCCAGACACCTCCATCACGATCCCTAGGTATGCCCTCTCCCACTGGCAGGACAGACCGAGGAAAGGTGGCAGGCAGCACAATAGTTAGCATACATTGGGAGAGAGTTGGCCTAGGAGTCCTCAACAACAATTCTGGACTGCATGAAGTCTCATGGCATCAGGTCAAGCATGGGCAAGGGAACCTCCTGCTGATTACCCCACACCATCCAACCTCAGGTGATGAATCAGTACTCCTCCATGTTGAACACAACTTGGAGGAAACACTGAGGATGCCAGGAGCACAGAATGTACTCTGGGTGGTGGATTTCAATGCTCATCACCAAGTGTGGCTCAATAGCACCACCACAGACTGAGCTGGTCAGGTCCTAAAGGATGAAGCTGCTAGACTGAGTCTGTGCAGGTGGTGAAGGAAGGAATCAACAAGAAGGAAAAACATACTTGACCTCATCCTCACCAACCTGCCTGCCGCAGATGTATTTGTCCATGACAGTATCGGTTAGAGTGATCACCACACAATCCTTGTGGAGACAAAGTCTCGTTTTCACACTGAGCATGTCCTCCATTGCATTGTGTGGCACGACCACCATACTAAATGGGATAGATTTCAAACAGAGCTAGCAACTCAAGTGTAGGCAATCATGAGGCACTGTGGGCCATCAGCATGATGTGGAGACCCCGGCGTTGGACTGGGGTAAACACAGTAAGAAGTCGTACAACACCAGGTTAAAGTCCAACAAGTTTATTTGGTAGCCAAAGCCACTAGCTTTCGGAACAGGCTGTCCCTTCGTCAGGTGGGTGCGAACTCCCACCCACCTGACGAAGGGACAGCCTGTTCCAAAAGCTAGTGGCTTTTGCTACCAAAGAAACCCATTGGACTTTAACCTGGTGTTGTTAGACTTCTTACTGTGGCCATCAGCATAGCAGAATTGCACTCGGCCACAGCCTGTAACTCATGTCCCGGCATATCCCCCACTCTACCATTAACGTCAAGCCAGGGAATAAACCCGGGCATCATTGAAGAGTGCAGGAGGGTATGCCAGGAGCAGCATACCTAAAAATAAGGTGTCAATTTTATGTACACAATCAAAATTAATTACATCACTAGGTGTAATTAATAATGTAATTCACTAGGCTGTGAAAACAGTCATTCATCCAATGGTAAACTCTCCCATTTTTATTTGGATTTTATTCCTCTTTGTATTTACAGAAAATGAAAGATTAATGCCTTTCTGCCAGTTTAATAATAAAACTTGTGCAATTAGTTCCTATAACATTCGATATCCTGCATATATTGTAAGAGAATACACTTACAACTGAAAGTTGTATTTTTAGCAGCGAAAACAATCTTCGCAGTTTAGCCACAAATCTTGAGTCAGGGGTTACTGCAACAAAGAATATTTCCACTCTGCCTCATACAATATAGTGGGTAAAGCATTTGTTTTAATTCTCCTGTTGTAACACAGACTGATTTCTGTGGATTCGTCAGCCAACCATAAACAGTGTAGTAACACTTCTGACCACTAGATGATGCCATGGGAGATACAATTGGAAAACTAGACATCTTTTGGAAAACTCCCTCAATACGAACAGAAAATGCTGGAGAAACTCAGCAGGTCTGACAGCATCTATGGAGAGAGAATAGAGCCAACGTTTCGAGTCAGGATTACCCTTTGTCAGAGTTGTGACGAAGAGTCATCCAGACTCGAAACGTTGGCTCCATTCTCTCTCCACAGATGTTGTCAGAGCTGCGGAGTTTCTTCAGCGCTTTCTGTTTTTGTTTCAGATGCCAGCGTCCGCAGTATTTTGCCTTTATCCCAAAATATGAAACTAGTCAATCATAAGACATGTATATATTGACCTGTCCTTGTTTCTCTTTGAGGATAACAGTTTACTTTTACTTGATAATTCTATCCTTTATCCATGTCACTAATTATCTGTGACCAAGCAGGGCTGGAGTATGTCTCAAACAGCAATTCCATTCTCCATTCCATAGAGGTGGTCTTTTAACTCCTGACCTTAAATTACCACAGACTTTTCAGGAAGATAATCAGAGTATCTTTGGCTGCTAAAATACATGTATGTAATATGGTTCAATACAAAAATGAGTCATTTAAATAATATATTGACATGCTGGTTTATAACAGGTGAAAGATTTTTCAGTCGCAGGCTAATAGCAACTACTACTTAGAGGGAAATAAACAGATCAGTATTTCCAAATTATATACTTGGACTATTTACTCAGTTGCTTATGCAGATAAGTGTGTAGATGAAGGTAGAGCAGTTGATGTCGTATACATGGATTTTAGTAAGGCGTTTGATAAGGTTGGCTCATGAAGAAAGTAAGGAGGTGTGGGATAGAGGGAAATTTGGCCAATTGGATAAGTAACTGGCTATCTCATAGAAGACAGAGGGTGGTGATGGAGGATGGAAAATTTTCAGACTGGAGACCAGTTACCAGCGGTGTACCACAGGGATCAGTGCTGGGTCCTCTGCTATTTGTGATTTTTATCAATGACTTGGAGGAGGGGCCTGAAGGGTGGGTCAGTAAATTTGCTGATGACACCAAGATTGGTGGAGTAGTGGATGAGGTGGAGGGCTGTTGTAGGCTGCAAAGAGACATTGATAGGATGCAGAGCTGGACCGAAAAATAGCAGATGGAGTTTAACCCTGATAAGTGCGAGGTGATTCATTTTGGTAGGACAAATTTGAATGCGGATTACAGGGTCAATGGCAGGGTTCTGAGGAATGTGGAGGAACAGAGAGATCTTGGGGTTCATATCCACAGATCTCTGAAGGTTGCAACTCAAGTGGATAGAGCCGTGAAGAAGGCGTATAGTGTGTTAGCGTTTATTAACAGGGGGTTTGAGTTTAAAGAGCCGTGGGGTTATGCTGCAACTGTACAGGACCTTGGTGAGACCACATTTGGAATATTGTGTTCAGTTCTGGTCACCTCACTATAAGAAGGATGTGGAAGCATTGGAGAGAGTGCAGAGGAGATTTACCAGGATGCTGCCTGGTTTGGAGGGTAAGTCTTATGAGGAAAGGTTGAGGGAGCTAGAGCGGAGGAGGATGAGAGGCGACTTAATAGAGGTTTATAAGATGATGAGGGGGATAGATAGAGTGGACGTTCAGAGACTATTTCCTCGGGTGGATGTAGCTGTTACTAGGGGGCATAACTATAAGGTTCATGGTGGGAGATATAGGAGGGATGTTCGAGGTAGGTTCTTTACTCAGAGAGTGGTTGGGGTGTGAAATGAACTGCCTGCTGTGATAGTGGAGTCGGACACTTTAGAAACTTTCAAGTGGTTATTGGATAGGCACATGGAGCACACCAGAATGATAGGGAGTGGGATAGCTTGACCTTGGTTTCGGACAAAGCTCGGCACAACATCGAGGGCCGAAGGGCCTGTACTGTGCTGTACTGTTCTATGTTCTATATAGTTGTGAAAAACACATCCACATGCTTGTGTTCAAAAATGGGTATGTTCAAACCCCCGGATATTTTGGTAAGTGTAAGAGGCTAACATAGCAGTGGCAAAGAAGTGTAGCTTCCACAAGCCCATCTGTCTTTCATCCACCAGTTTCAATTCAACCAACCTTATGCCACAGCACTGTGGGTGCACCCATATCACATGGATTGCAGAGGTTTAAGAAGGCTGCTAACAACCACCTTCTTCAGGGCAATTATGGATGGGCAATGAAGACTGGACTAGCCAGTGAAGCCCACATCCCATAAATGAATAAAAAAAATAGAAGACAAGAATTCAAATTGAAACAGGAAATAAATCTTAAACAATTTTAATAAATTTTAATACGGAAAATAACAACACAGCTTGAGATCTCTTAATTCTACATCCAATTTGATGTACACAAAATGCATTGGCCCATTATACATTGTTCCAAACAATGAACAGATAAAAAGGTGGATTTTATTGATTCAATTTTTCTAATATTCTTGCTAATGCTAGAATAGCCAGTAAATTTACTAGTAATTTAAATTTAGCATGGAAAACCTTTTGGAGCAACCAAATTGCACATCAAATTAGTTATTAAATCTCCAGTAAAATTAAGGTCATCACCTCTGGTTGGGAAGTATTTCTGGAGAGTTGACTGCATGGCACTCAACCATGTGACATTTGACCACATGACATTTATCCAGAGTTTGAAAAGGTTATTGTATTTTCCTTACAAAGTTTGAATTTCCAATAATTAGGAGACTTTGGAGAGGTTAGGAACTTTGCTCATAGTTTCGTCCTGACAGCTGTCATATGAGACATTCCAAAAATCATGAGGTCACAAATGGAGACAGCATAGAAAATAAACTTGAATAAACAAAGGTGCAAACTGCGATTGTGAAATGTGAGCTCTAGTAGTTCCGCGAGATTAATCTTCCATTCCTGAAGGTTGTCAGGCAATCCAGGAAGATTGGCAATCTAATCCTAACCCTAATCCTTACCCAATGATTTGGGATAGAACAAGGGAACATAAGCCAGGGCTCCTGCTCCTGATCAATAACCAGTGCCTCTGAGATAGAAAGAGGGAACATTATCCATGGTTCATGTTCTTTTTTTGTGATCTAGTCCAAAGCCATTTGTGGTGAAACAGTCCATGCTCTAATAGCTCACATTGTGAAAACCTTTTTTCTTGCCCCCTTGGTTCTTCCAGTAAGAATAATCTCAGAATCCTTGCTCCTCATTCGCCGAACACTGGAAAATCAATGACAGGTTAGGCAATGGCACCTTATGTCAGACCAGTAAGATTGTGGGCAGTAAAGGAGGTCCCTAGTTCATTAAACTGGCAGCACAAAGAGTTCCGGCTGCGGAGCTTGCCATGTATACTGTTAGAAAAGGCAAGGTGGGAGAGAAAAGATTTTTGCATTGCAGTAAGTCTTTGGAGAAATAATAACTGTTACTGTTGGCTCACATTGCCATAGAATCTAGACCATTTTCTATCAAGGGCACTGTTGTGCAGTTTACAGTGCTAGTGAAAAATGACTGGAAATATTGGTGCCATTAGGCAATTCGAGGAAGAATCTGAGATTTGGAAGTCTTATACAGAAAGACTTCACTCTTATAGCCAAGCCAATACAAGACAGAGGATATTGTAATCCTTGTTTTCCTAAGCACTATAGGCAATAAAACTTAAAATCTACTAAGGAGTTTGGTTCAACCCGAGTAACCTGGTAGTAAAACCCATCAAGAACTAGCAAAATTTTAGAAGATCATTATGCCCAAAGCCCATTGACAATAGTGAAGTGTCTTTGTTTTCAGTTAGAGGGAGAAAACATTGCGCAGTTCGTTGTGACCCTGAAGCGCCTCAGAGCACTGTGAATTTGGTGACTTTTTAGATGATGCTATCAGAGACAGACTCGTTAATGGCCTTAGAAATGAAGCTATACAGTGAAGATTATGAACGGAAAGAATTTAGGGTTTAAAAACAACCTTGGAGATAGCTGTTTCAATGGAGATTGCTACAAAAGAGGCTTCTC
The DNA here is from genome assembly GCF_964213995.1 of Mustelus asterias. NCBI lineage: Eukaryota > Metazoa > Chordata > Chondrichthyes > Carcharhiniformes > Triakidae > Mustelus > Mustelus asterias. Next base: position 105,756,212 of record NC_135802.1, read on the forward strand.
TGCTAGGAGCAGGCACGAGGATCCATAACATGGCTGACACCCAGAGGAAGTCTACCCTGCAACAGGTGTGTCATCACTGTGTACAAGCAGGACATTTACAGGCTGAATGCTGGAGCAAGAACAGCCAATGCAAAAATTGTGGCAAGATTGGTCACACATGCTGGAAGAAAACAACTTCTGCAGAAAAGAGCATCTCTAAAAGCAACCTGGATATACCAAAGAAAAATAAAACAAATTTCACCGCAAGAATTTATAACATAGAAGAAAAGAGAAACAAGATAAATGAAGACCAAACACACAAGTCTGATGAAGAATTAAAGCTGAATGTATTTTCGATTCAAGGCAAATCACATCAATTTTGGCTAATTTCAATAAAAATGGAGATCGACACAGGGGCTGCTGTCTGCCTAATTCTTGAGACCATCTACAAACAATATCTGAAGCATCTGTCCTTAAAGCCAGCAGATGTTATCCTGAGGGCCTACACAGAAGAAATAGTGCCTCTCAGAGGATGCATCACCATGAAAGTAGAGTTAAATGGGCAAACCGCAGAGCTGCCACTCCATGTTGTCCAAGGAAACTTTCCAGATCTCTTTGGTCACTCTTGGCTAGAGAATATAAAGCTGAATTGGAATGGTGTGAACAGATTAGTGGATTCTCAGACAAGCTTGCAAAGCATCTTAGAGAAATACAATAGTGTTTTTGAAGATACACTGGGATCATTGAAAGGAGTTCAAGCGTCACTCAAGATTAAACTGAACAGCCAACCTAAGACTCTCAAGGTCAGATCAATACCTTATGCTATACATTCAAAGGTAGAAACTTTCTTGAAGAAACTTGTAGACACAGGAGTCTTAGAACCCATCACTATCAGTGACTGGACAACCCCAATAGTGCCTGGAATAAATACTGTACGTGTTTGGAGATTTCAAAACACCAATCAATCCCGTTCTCTGTGTGGATCAATGCCCATTATCATTGATTGAGAACTTGTCTGCTGGCCTAGCAGGACGACAGAAATTCAGCAAAATTGACTTGTCACAGAGTGGTCTTTTTAAAAAAAATTCCAACTCCTATAATTTACTCATTATTTTGCCTGATAAACAACACTGAAAATTGGAAAAAAATGTTTGAAGTTGCATATTTATTTGAATCTTGTATGCAACAGTTATGCATGTTTGTAACTATCAAACAAAAATCAATAACATTGTAGTCTATTTTAAATACTGCTGCGATTCTAAAATCCATTTATGCAAATCACGACAAAAGTTAAAAAACAGCATCCTCAATACAATACAAGACCAAGTGAACTGAAATGTTTATGGTCTGATCATACCTGTAATTTATTAACCCTCTCTGACTTATTGATTTTCTGGTATAATCTTTCTGGCTACAAGAATATTACAATGAGCTCAACTCAGCTCAGCCTCACTGCTAACTTTAATTAACAAATGAAAAACTAGAGAATTGTTTTACTTAAATGATCCATTATACTGGTGAATCTTACAAAGGTGTGGGTATCTAAGTTCAATATCCCAAAAAATGGGTGTAGAGATCATGATGTTTGATTAGCCTGCCTAATGATTACTATGCAGGCAGCAAGCTAGCATCATGTTTCTTGTTCATTCAATAATTTCAGCATCATTGCAGCACTAACTGCACTGTTGATTGGCTAAGTGTAGGAGGTCAATGTCTTGAGTGTCTAGCACCATTTAAAACTAGCCTGATTACTTGAAGGTAACCTCCACCTCCTACAGCTGAGGTGCACTCTAGCTGGAGCAAGTTCTGGCAGTCACTCAGGAAGTGACTGATTTGGAAAACATTAAAGCCTCACACCCACACATCTTCCAGGTTGCACACACTGCCAACTATATTCACCTATGTCAGCCACATCACACAAACGGATTTCACAATATTCACTGACAAACTTCCCTCTCTCTTGAAGGACAAGGTAGTGCACAATCAAAGAGAGCAGGAGCAAAACAGTGTCAGCTATTATCAGGACAGCCATTGTTGAGGCTGTGGTCATGTCAGAGACAGGGCTGCTACCATTATTGTATGGTGGTATTGACATACCTAATCCTGCTCACATCCCATCTCCTGCTCATCCCACACTCTCTTCTGATTTACAAACTGCTGATGGTGTAAGCAAGTATCGCTTATTTTCCCAACCCATCCCCCACCCCCAAGAACTTACCAAGAAATAATTTTCCTTACAGATACCCAAAACATACAACCCACCCAGGCAGAGGAGGGCACTAATGCTGAAGACACGTCATCACTAGATTTCACATTTTCAGCCATCGGCTTAGATACTGAAATTACACTTAATTTAAAGGATAACACAGAGCCAGGATCCACATATGGTGAGACACTGGTCATGACTGACTGGCAGCGAAGGCAGAGGGCAAGGAAAACACAGGTGTCTGCTCATCAGAGATTGAGATCCCTCATGAGCGCTACTGCAGAGGACTCAGATGAACATTTTGATGGGGCAACTTATAGAATACTGATGGGTATACACCACGCTGGAAAGCCTGCAGTCAATGTTAAGCAGCAGGGAGGAGGCTTGGCACCGAGATTGGCACAGAACTTGGAGTTCACCCTTTTGAGCGTGGAATTGGTGACCAATTTGTGGACCCAACCAAGATTCAACATCGAAGGGTTTTCATTGTCCTCATGCAAGATTAGCTTTCTGCCATAAAAACCCGAACTGCTGCCATCATAATAGTGGATTAGTGTGCCAAGAGGTTTGTATGATATCCAGCAATCAGTCTTCCAATAGATTACAGGGATTTCTGAGGCATCGCTTTGGGGGATGGCAATGACTCCATGAAGCACGAACATGCTGCTGCCTATGCTAAGATCATGCAATCAGCAGCATGGCCTTTAGACCTAGTGTAGTCTAGGTCATTCTATAAGGGTGTCTACAAGTTTCCCCTATTGAAAGTCACCAGTCTTTCATTGGTCATGCTGCAACCACTGTTGGACCACAGCATAGAAGCATAAGGCCAGGCAGGGCTTTAATTGTGTATCCAAATGGCATGAATTCATGTACAACCTTTGTTCACAGTTCTTTTTGTGGTGAATTTTATTTTTGCATTGTGGCAATAAGTTGTTCACAGATAGAAGGAAGGTCAGGAGTCTGGGACCATTGGTGAATAGTGAGTTGAGTTTGCAGTAACTGGTATCACACTTGAATTAGTTCCTTATAATAACCTGGGCAACGTGGTTTTTCCCCTCCCTTCCACCTCTTCACTATGTCCCTGCTCCTCAGTTACTGGTTTAGTGGCTCATGGCAAAGCTGTCATCTCATTATGATGAAGTTGTGACATGCCACAAATCTTGACACATGCTCAGCTGAGTTCTGCAGGGTTCCCCCACAGCAATCCAGGCAAAGGTGCTGTTTCAGGATGCCAAAGGTCTGCTCTAAGACATTTTGTGTGACAGCATGGCTTTCATTATATGTATGCTGAGCAAGCATAATTGATTTGTGCACCGGAGTCAGATAACCCTCTTGCCAAGTAGCTACCTTTTGTTTTGCCAGAAGAACCTAAGTCTAGCTGCCTGATTCTTTCTGGCAAGACAAATTGATATGTAGTTATCTCTCACTGAGCAGAAAACCTCAGTGACCTCTCTTATTCAACAGTGGATGGCAAATTGGGAGATATGGAAATACCAGCCTGAGAGGAGATGTTAAAAGTTCATTCCTATGGGTCACCTTCAGTCACTGGCAATGCAGATCGTGTCCAATTTGGAGGTTGAGTTGTGGCAAAAAGAAGGTGGCTGTAATTAATTTTTATTTATTTGCTAATGGGATTTGAACATTGGTGACAAGGCCAGCATTTGTTGTCCATAACTAATTGCCCTTGAGAAGGTGATGGTGAGCTGCCTTCTTGAATCGCTGCAGTCAGTCTGGTCTAGATGCACCCATATTGCAGTTAGGCGGGCAGTTCCAGGTGACCCAGTGACATGAAAGAACAGAGATATAATTTCATGTCAGGGTAATGTGTGACTTGAAGGGAAACATACAGGTGGTAGGGTGCCCACAGATCTTCTTCCCTTGTTCTTAAAGGTGGTAGAGGTCATGGGTTTGGAAGGTGCTGTTGAAGAAGCTTTGGCGAGTAGCTGCCATGTATTTTGTATATGGTACACATTGCTGCCGCTATGTGCCAATGTTAGAGGGAGTGATTGAGGTGCCAGTCCAGGGAGCTGCTTTGTCCTGGATGCTATTGAGCTTCTTGAATATTGTTAGAACTGCACTCATCCAGGCAAATGGAGAGTATTCCATCACACTCCTGACCTATGCCTTGTAGATGGTAGACAAGCTCTGGGGAGTCAGGAGGTGAGTTACTCACCACCCAATTCCCAGCCTCTGGCCTGCTCATGTGGCCTCAGCATTTATATAGTTGATCCAGTTAAGTTACTGGTCGATAGTAACCCCTAGGATGTTGATGGTGGAGGATATAGTGATGAAGTTGAACATCAAGAGGATTACTAGTCCAGTAACATTACCACTGTGCTACTGCATCCAAAAGTTGATTTAAATAGCATTTATAAGGCATCCTCTGGGAGCAGAGTTCCAAAATAACATTACAGAGGTCAAATCAATGTTGCACTTTGAGTGATGTCATGATCTGATGGCTCTGCATACTTCCAGTGGACATTCACTGTGCACATGCTAATAATCTTACCAATATGGTGTTCAGTGAAAAGCTCACCACAAGAGCATATGTGTATCTACAGATGATATTTTGGAGCTCTACGGGCACTTATGACACCCAAAGAATGTATGCAAACAATCCCAGTTTCTCTTCCGCAGAGTTCAGGCAGAAAGTGATGATTTTTTTACTTAATGTAGTTATTTTTTCCCTTTTTTTAACTAACCAAGCAGGCTGGGAACTGGAAAGCATGTGTGGCTGCTTTGATGGATCCTTGTGCAAGGTTATATTTGGGTCATTTAAAGTCCAAGAGGATCTTTTACAAAGTAATTTTACACCTATACAGAATAAATGCCCCAAATGGACCTTCTGATCCTAATTTCACTGATATGGAACTTTGTAATAACAGAGAGAAGAACTTGGGGAAAAATAATTCAAATCAGTTAGATCTGTTTCAAAAGGAACACCGAATAAAGATGCATGTGGAGAGATGCATTTATATGTGAGAAAGATATGAATAAGTAATGAAGTATCATTAATTAGAATCTGGTCCAGTCTGGGGAAAAAGGCATTTGCACAGAATATCTACTAAACCTGGATACTTGACCTTTATATTTTTTATACTTTAGTCAAAGTGGAAATTTTGAAGCAGAATGCCTGTAATGTTGTGTAACCAGACATTTGAAATGTCATATAACCAGAGAACTGCGAATCAAATGTGTTGTTACTGACCCCTGCACAGAACATTCCCATTGAGCACGGTTGAGAATAAAAGACCATTAACAAGTTTCTGCCACAAAATGCAAAATGCATTCTACACAAGCCTATTAAATTCTGGGCTTGTGAGCTTGTACTTAACAGGCACAAAGAGATATCATGGACTCAGAGTAGATAAGAGTAATATGTTTGGGGATTTTCAAATAATCTCTTTAATAAGGTACTCAATGTAACATTTGCACTGTGAAAGGCAATGTTGATTTAATGCAGATCTTATAAAGTCATAATTGGAGAACTCACAAACAAAAGACTGTTTAAGATACAAACTATAGCAGCAGCAATTACTAGGATCCAACTAAAATATAAAAATTAAATACAATCTAATAAATTACTTTTCCAATTATTAAAAACTTTTCCAGTTACTGGCTTCTCACTTTTAATTGGAAAAATCTTAAAATAGTTCGTATAGTTCTAGTCATTACTTATAGATTCACTGAAAATTTATCTATGATATTGTCTTACACAGAAAATCTTCTTAATCATTGGTTGGGAGAGGATCCAAAAAACTTTTGGGAGCAGTGAGAAATGAAACATCAATTAGTCAGCGAAGATGCGACAGATTTCAATTTTCATTATGTGATAATGTTTTCATAATAGCTTTAATTAATTAAAGAGCACAATCACGATACTCACATGAGAATTCATTTTAAATGTTCCAACTATACGTCACACTGAACTAATGTTTGGTTTGCAAATTTAATACACAGCTTAATGCAGAGACTGTTCTACCTGAATTACATTTTCAGTGAATGTCAGCGGTGAGACTGTCTTGCACCGTTAAAGAAACACTAGCTAGTTGTATTAATAAGTCCCGGCCTGCACTCTGTAGATTCAGCTGTGTGCAGTTACCTCACCTTCCTTCTCCAGTGACCTCACCCTCTGACAATGCTTCTATTCAGACAGATGTTGTGGAAAAATTTGCTTACAAAAGCTTCATTTTTTGCCAGATTAATGAGCGAGCTCTACCATTCTGATTCAGAAAAAAATGAAATGAAATAAACGACATCTTATGCACATCTGTAAGAATTTACTGACTAGATCCTAGTGCATACATCCATTCATCTTTTAAATAACAGGGTATTTACGTTCTTACCAAAACAAGGACCCAGGAAATGTATGGAAGAATGACCTTGACTAACTATAAACGCTGGAGCAAAATGTTAAAATTGGGTAGTTTTAAAAGGATTAGTCATTACATGTGCTCAAATCCTATTGCTATTCATTTATTTATATATATGTGATTTGTCCTAATGAATTAGCATTTAGTTATGCTATATGTAAATTTGGGCTTGTAAAATTGATGTCATGGAAAAACACACTGCAAATTTCATATATCCTTTTCATAATATTGTTAGAAAAACAAAAACTACTTCAGAAATTACCTGATGTTTTCACTCTTGTGATTAATGAGTGATGTCACAAGGCTCTACTGAATGAGATTTAAAATGCTAAGCTTTCTCATATAACATATGCCATAGTTTGCTTAGAAAGTAAAATTACATTAGTCTCCTAGGTAATAATCCCCATAAGATGGCATCTGAAGAATAAACTTCAGTCCAGATCGCGCCCAATGAATAATGAAAACAAGGGAGTGAACAGTAGACAGTCAACTAATTGAAACACGTAGATAATGTCATAAAGTTTAGGATCAAAGCTTGAATAGTTTATCAGAACAGATGGGATACATCTTACAACTCTGAAGGAATTAAAGGAGAAAATGAGTGAAGCTTAGATTGAAATTTTATAAGAGTTTCACTACTTCTGGAGAATTCCCAAGAAATGAAGATAGTAAATGTAATTCAAATATTCAACAATGAATGAGAAACAAACCTATAAACTACAGAATCATTAGCTGAAGATCCATCATGGGAAATTGCTCAGGGACAGTCTACGGAATGCTATAAATAAGAATTCAGAGAACACACAGGGAGCAAGTCTTAGTGATAATAGGCCATAGTACACAAAATTGTGACAATTCTAAGGAAATAAACAAGTTAGTGGATGAGGCTATTTGAATGGATATTGTTTCCATCGATTTGACCAAAGTTCCACCTGTGAAGCTGCTTATGGAATAGTTGAAAAATTGTCTGGGAAGATTGAGAACTGGTTTGCTTCAAGAAATTAGACGGTAAATGAAAAATACTTTATCTAGGGATAATGTAACCAAGTGGGATTCCAAGAGGATCTGTTCTGAGACTCTTGCTAGTTAAATATGTGAATAACATGGAAAAAGATCTCCACTGTAGCATCATTAAAATTTGCTAATGACACAAAACCTTTGGACAGGTAATGATTAGAAAGGAGATTACTCATCCCCAGGGTGATTTTGGATTACTTGTGTAGATATGTTGAGAAATGGTGAATGGATATTAACATGATTAAATTTAGGGTAGCGCTCTCACCTCTATGACAGAAGTTTCTGAGCTCAAGCCCCACTCCAGAGACTTGACCTAATCTGGCCTGGCATTCTAGTGTAGCACTGAAGGATAGTTGCAATGTCTTTTGGACTGGGGGTGATTCTCCCAGCCCACTGCGCTGCTCTAGTAGTGCAGCGGGCTGGGAGACATCAGCGGCGGCCGTTTCGTGGGATTCGCGTTGGACGGCATGGCCTCTGCACATCTCTCAAGGTAAGTTTTTTGTTGTCAGCAGCTTCGCGTTAGAAACCAGAATTCTCCAGGCCCGCTAGCGTTCCACATCCCCCCCCCCCCCCCCCCCATTCCCTCCCCCCGCCCTGTTGAGAGAGTGGTTCACTCCAGCGGCATTTACGACTGCTCCCCCCCAACAGGGAACAGGCGTCTGACCCCACTGGAGGGAACAGAGGCCATTGACGCTCCCCTAGGTGGTCGGGGGTAAGGGGTGGATGCCTCTTAGCCAGCCTGGCACCCTGCCATTGCCCAGGGGGCAAATTGGCAATGCCCACTGGATACATTGAAACTGCCCACTGGGCACCGGGCAGTGCCAGAGGGGGGCAAAGCAATTGGTTGGGGCTGGGTTTAACCCACTGCCTTTCTGTAAAAGGATCAGTGGGGGAGGGAGGGAGAGGAGACATCAAGGTTGTTTATCAAGATCCGGGCAGGGGGTGGGTTGGGACTGACAGGCGGGAGATCGGGGCTGGCCAGGAAGGTTGGGGGGGGGGGGGCACACATTGGGGCTGGCCGGGAAGGGGGGCGAGCACACATCGGGGCAAGCCTGGGGAGGTCCAGGAAGCCAGCGATTGGGGGGTGGGGGGGTCTACAAGGCCAGCAATGAGGGATTGTGGGACTCGCTAGCAATCGGGAAGGTCAGAGATCAGGAGGCCGGAAATGGGGGCCCACTACACATGTGCTGATCTCTGCTCTGATAGATCAGTGCATGTGCAGTGGCCCGCTCAGCACTATGCTGCTGATCTCGGTGGGAATAAGCCCTGCCCCTTACTTACCAGAGTGAATCTCACGGAGGTACTCTGCAGTGCTCAGAACGTCGGAGATTCAATCTGGCAAGTACACTAAAGAAACTGGCGGGAATTACTCCCATTTTCCCACCGGTTGGGAACTTGGAATCTTTTTGGGAGAATCCTGACTGAGATGTTAAACTGACCTGTGGCTCTCTTAGGTAGATCTAAAAGATGCCATTCACTTTCCAAAGAGTGCAGGGTTTTTTTTTGCAGTGTCCTGGTCAACACAAACCTCTCCAATCAATGCATTAATTAGATACTCTGGCTATTTATTTCAATGCTTTTTCTAGGACCTGGCTGTTTGCAAGTTGGCTACTGCACTTCATAGTACAGTAACTACAATTCAAAAGTACTTCATTAGCTGTGAAGCACTTTGGGACAGCCTGAAGTACTGAAGGGCACTACATAAGTTGTTTCTTAGCTTGGAAGATCAGGAGATACAGCCAGGCAAAAGTGAGCTGAACTTCGTGGGATCATATTCAAGAATCTATCATAATCATTTCAAGAATGTTGCTGTGGATCCATGTCCATTGGAAACTGCATTGAGATTCTCAAACTTATCATAAATGGTCTGGATCGGACTCAAACCCTAGTCCCTGTTGTGTAATTGTCCAAATGCATTACCCTACAATAACCAGCTCCACCCCTTTCCTTCCCCCAAAAACGTTTCAGAACCAGTTTTTATGAACCATATTTCAAATATGTTGCTTCTCTACCATTTCACAGAATTACTGTTATAAGTATAAATTCTTTAAAAACTTTGTAAGACAACAATATGTTGTGATCTCCGCAATTGTTCTTAAAGGTGGAGACTAGACTTAATTTGGATGCAGTATGCTAACATGAGGTTTTATTACAAAGAATCATTAAATATGTACTAAAATCCTAACTACCTCATGAACTATTTAGCTGTGTACTGTCAATGAGGGCTGTTACCACAGCTGATGCTCCCTGTGGGCTCAAGTAATCAATTACCTGTCATTAGATCCAACAGTAGTACATAGACAACATTATTGCACCCTTGGGTTGACATTTGAAAGGTCACTGGCTAAAGTGTAGTTACATGAATTAGGACAATTTATACTACTGCCTGAAACTAATTTCCAGAGGGCAATAATCTACAATGGTGACACCCAGGTCTGGAAAAAACAAAGGGCTGTTTGTTATAACATTATACCTGCCAATCAACCAGTAATTTTTCCTGAAACCGCCAGTGTTTCAACTCCTCCTCCAAGTGGCCTACAGTGAAATTTAAACTTTGATATTTGAAAAATATTTCCCAACTGTCCAAAGATAAACAGAAATATTTGCTTACTGCTGATGACTGATCTTTTCTGTGCCCCAGTCATTTTCCACACATTTTTTTCAAAAAGTATAATGTTTTCCCAAACAACATTGTCCACAGCCACAATGCCTTAGTGTGGTAATCAACCTTTCTTTTAATGGGGCTCTTTTTTTGGGGGATATGACCAGAAACTTTTGTCCTTCCCTAATCACTCTTGAATTGAGGGACTTGTTAGGCCATTTCAGAGGGCAGTTAAAAATCAATCACATTGTCATGGATCTGGAGTCATGTGTAGGCCAGACCAGGTAAGGATAGCAGAAAAGAAAGGACATTAGTGAATCAAATGGGTTTTTATGACAATTGATGATAGTTTAACAGTTGCCATTGGTTACTGAGACTAGCTTTTAATTCTAGACTTTTTTATTAATTGAATTTTTAATAATTAATAATTAGTGGTGGAAGCAGGTTCTATCCACCTATTCACAAGATAAGTGGATTGCTATCTGAAAAGAAATAATGTGCAAGGTTATGGGGATAAAGCAGGGGAATGGGACTAAAGAGAATGCTCTTTCATTGAGTCAGTGCAGACTCAATGGGCAGAATGGCCTCCTTCTGCACCATAAAGATTCTAAATTTAAATTCCATCATCTGCCATGGTGGGGTTTGGACCTGCTGCCCCAGAGCATTAGTGGTAAGGTCATTGGGTTAGTAATCTTGGGCCTCAAGATTACTAACCCAATGATCTTACACACTACTCCACCATCTCTCCAGCCTTAAATTAGACCTCCCTTGTTATTTTGAAGGAGTTTGTCAGATGTACACCATCATTGTATATTCATGTGATCGACAGACAATCTCGTCACTGTTATTAAAACATTTGCTAATAGTAGAGTACAACTGGAGTGAACTTGTCAATACAATGACCAAATTTTAAAAATAATTACAAATGCAAGAAAGAAGAACAGAAATGCATGATCCTGATAACTATTAATATGTCAAAAATCTTCACTGAGAATTCTTGGAAAATTCAAATAAAAAGTTTCAGAGTTCATCCTAATTATGGCAACAGTGTGAAATATTTCTTAGTATTGGCTTTTCGTTATAAAGTGGGTGTTCCCTGCACTTTCAGAAAACACAATGTAATAATTCCACAAGGGATTTCTCAAGTCTCCTGCCATACGTTCAGTGGAAATTGGTGCAAGTCTCAGACATATGGCATAAATGATCATTTATAACATGCTTGTGTGGAATTCATTCCTCCCATTTCCTGATTATTATGCAATATCCCCTACAGGCATGAATATCAGGTTAAAAAAATGGCAACTAGGGATGGGCAATAAATGCTGGCCTATCGTTAGTTCTGCCCCCATCCCGTAAATGAATTTTTAAAAACTATTTTCTACAGTTGAATAAATTAGTGATATTTGGAATCAAACATAAAAATGAACCTTCATTCCTGAAATTTTACTCCTGCTGTTGCATGCTTCAAAACTGATTTCTCTGCACGAGGTCCAGGATTTTCTAGGAAGTAGTCCATGTTCAAACGCAACAAGATCTGGACAATATCCAAGCTTGGGCTGACAAGTGGCAAGTAACATTCACGCCACACAAATGCCAGGCAATGACCATCACCAATAAGAGACATTCTAACCACCGCCCTTTGATATTCAATGGTGTTAGCATCACTGAATCCCCCACTGTCCACATCCTTGTGGTTACCATTGACCAGAAACTCAACTGGACTCACCACATTAACACAGCGGCTACAAGAGCAGATCAGAGGCTGGGAATACTGTGGCGAGTAACTCACTTCCTGACTCCCCAAAGCCCATCCACCATCTACAAGGCACAAGTCAGGAGTGTGATGGAATACTCCCCACTTGCCTGGATGGGTGCAGCTCTAACAACACTCAAGAAGCTTGACACCATCCAGGAATAAAGCAGCCTGCTTGATTGGCACCACATCCACAAACATCCACTCCCTCCACCACTGACACTCAATAACAGCAGTGTGTACTATCTACAAGATGTATTGCAGCAATTCAAAGATCCTTAGACAGCACTTTCCAAACAATTTTAAGTGGATGAGTTTTAAGTGAGTGAGTGAAAAATCTTGCCTTAAATTTGACAGACCACCCCTGTCCACTTTCTTCCACAGCCTTATATTCTATTACTTCTCCAAAGCTCATCCTCTTCCCCCACCTAGTTTCAGCCATTCTTGCTGGACAGGCTTACAAGTGCTCACTGCTTCAACCTGAGCACCTTTTGTTGCACCCACTGTGGCTCCCACTTACTGCAGCAACCCCGTATTCCCCTTTTGTTCTAGTTTCCCTTCCCAATATATTCTCTGAATTAATTTCTTTCGAGTTTGTCTCCATTCCCTGCCATTCAACCTCTTTCTAACCCCCTAATAAATATTTGAATACTTTCCCATCACACTCCTCCAGTTTGACCTTTCCACTCTTCAACGTCACGCTCATGGTTTCACATTCCACTAGTCCCCTGACCTACCTGCTGGTGGCAGCATAACATTCCTTCTTGAATAATGTCCACTTTCACCTCTCCTTCAAGATCCTCTATTGTCCCTCATTGAATTTTCTGTAAACTCTGATCCACCGTTTCCTACATTTGGCAGCTTCAACGACTTAAAAAATATAATCTATGTAATAGAGCTGCAATGATTAGGTGAAATGTCCATGCTTTCAAGATCAGCTAAAGGGTGAATTTATGACACATTCTGCAAAGCTGCCTGCTGCAAAGTCATTGCTCCATTTAGCAAGACCTTATTTCTGGTAACTTCTATTAACACGGTGCTGGCGTGGAGAGTGATTGGTACAGTCTGTTGTCCATGGCGACTGGTAAACCAAAATCCCAAAGTGGCCTGCCAATTGTTTTGAAGAATACCAACAAAAAAAACCTGCACGGGTTTTCTGAATATGTAGCTTGATTATGAAATTCTTTGTTTTTTTATAATTGATAGCCCCTTAATGCTATATGCTACGAACAAGCTGAATAGCTACAATTGCTACAAATAGCTACATTTTTCCATCAATTTATTTCTACCTGTGAAACTTTAAATAGATGATTTTATAAGATTGTCAGGAAGGAACCTCAGTTGCCGAAAGTGTGATTTCAGGAAATTACCATTTAGTGTCAGCTTCATTCAGTTGGGAGCATTCTTGTTTCTGATTTAGAAGTTACAAGCCCCATTTTAGAACAAGAGCATGTAATGACGTTTATGTGCCACACTGAGGGATTTCAGGGCAGGTGTGGTATTCTCATGATTTAGGTAGATGTTTAAGACCCGGTGGTACGACTGAAAAGCGGGCATGGAGTTCTCTTGCTGGCCAGGCTCACAACTCTCCTTTAGCCAACACCACCAAAAACAGATTAACTGATCATTTATCTACTTGTTTGTGTGGAAATTGGTTGCTACATTTGTCTACATAACAATGTCAGAACTTCAAAAGTAATCCATTGTTAGTAAAGTCTTGAGGGTGGGAAAATACATGGTGGTAAGTTATACAAGTTACTTCTTTCATCCTGCATTTCAGTTCCAGGTCTATGATGATAAATGTCATCCTTTTCATCTGTTTGAATGTTGCGCAACAATGCATCATGGGTATGTAGCACTGTTTAGGTTTACTTATTAGGGTCACAAGTAGGCTTACATTAACACTGCAATGAAGTTACTGTGAAATTCCCTTAGTCACGGCACTCCGGCACCTGCTCGGGTACACTGAGGGAGAATTGAGCATGGTCAATGCACCTAACCAGCACGTCTTTTGGATTGTGGGAGGAAACTGGAGATCCCAGAGGAAACCGGAGCGCCCAGAGGAAACCCATGCAGACACGGGGAGAACTTGCAGACTCCACACAGACAGTGATCCAAGTCGGGAATTGAACCCGAGTCCCTGGCGCTGTGAGGCAGCAGTGTTAACCATTGTGTCACTGTGCCACCCGCTGATGGTCTTTTTTCAGTACTAAGTGAATTAATACTTTTCAAAAAGCACAATCTCATAGTTACCTATAAAAGTTCCACCGGGTCGTGTTAAATTGCTAATGATGCCAGAAAGAAACCTTGATGTGACATGGCAAAGTGACAGGAATTGAAAATGTGTTTTGCTGGTCTCGCGCTGAATGAAGAAGGATCCCCAGACAAGGCCTCACTATGGGCTGAAACTATCTCAATGAGGTGTTTGTTTTTCAATTCAGAAATTCAGATTGACAAAATAAATAGGCAGATTAACTGTGCCTAAACATAAATGGATTTGCCTCAGCCTGTGCTATTGTAGTTTACCAGATAACTTTTTCCAAGTTTAATTGACACAATTAATAATTGCGTCAATCGCTTATTTCCCTGGTTAAACTAACTACAATTATTGATGATTTATTTTTCTTAATGAGGAATCTTCTGACAACCTAGTTAATTTTTTTCACTGGTGTATCCAAGAATGCATGCAAGTATTTTTAAAAGTAGTATTCAACAAATAAAGGACAAGAATACAATAGTTCTAACTAAATAAAAATTAACTATGGTTTCATCTATATAGATGATATGGAGATGCCGGCGTTGGACTGGGGTAAGCACAGTAAGAAGTTCACTTGGAGCACTTGATCTATATAGTCCATTTGCAATATATTTTTGTTCAAATATTTGCAGAAAGTATTTTTTGCAGATGCCACACAAGTTAAATATGTGTTTATTGTATTAGAAAAGATGGATTTTTGTTGTTTACTAAGCAATGCTGAGGGCTGAAATGTTTTCTCCACATTTGATCCTTACATCAGGAGATTTAATTTGAATAACACAAAACTGCACTATTATAAGCATTGACAATTCCATCGCCAATACTGGTAAAATTAGTTCGTACATAGGTTTAACACAATGATTAAAATAAAAAGTTAAAATCACTTTGCGAAATCACTGTGCAGTAAGAACTGTTTTTTCTGTGAGCAGCTTTTCTGTGGAGTTAAAGAATTGCACTTCCTTTTCAGTCTGCTGAGAGGCTGACATTTGAGGAAAGCCTTTGCCACAATCAAGTGTCTGAAAACTAAGCTACAATTAAGTAATTGTTGTCAATTTAATAAAGGTATACAGCATAACTTCTCGACCAGTTCCATTCTGATAGGGAATTCCAAAAGGAGGTTCAGAAACACTTTTTAAAAAACAAAACCTCTAGTTTAACACTGGGTGGCTGCCTCCAGTTTAAAACGTTCATGCCTTATCAGCAGAAAGGGGTTGGTCTTCAGGGCTTTCCCCACAGCCATCCCATTCAGTTCCTCTTAAATATCCTTTCCCCCTTTCAGCTCAGGTTTGAAAGTCCTCTATAACCTCTTTGAACTCAACTTCTCCAAATATAAAAATCTTTCATGTTTTTCTATTTCATCTCCACTTTTGGGTCAATAAAATTTAATACATTTTTCCCAGTTCACTCATGGAATCCCTGTAAGATGCAAATGTTCCTTGGCACCTCTGAGCTCCCTTTTGAAATTCAACAACTGAAAATGTTTCCCACTTATCTCACAATGCAAGTTTCAGATCCAATCTATTTACTTGCAACTCAAACTTACCAGAATGGATAGTCGGTGGAACAAACCACATGGCAGATGATGTAGTTACCGTCTGTTTGGAAACATTGAAATCAAGCTAGGGAAATGGTAAAATGTTCAAAAATCTTTTGAGAGGATAAGAAGTTTTAGATGTGATGAATATTTGGGTAAAATTGCAGTATCAGGGCAATTAGGGCAATGGTGGTGGACGGAATGGAGGTTGGAGCCTAGGATGGAGGAACCGAATCCGGGCCCCCTGGCACTGTGAGGCAGCAGTGCTAACCACTGTGCCTCCGTGCAGCTTGTGCTGGGTACAATTTTGAGTGTGTTTGTATGGGCATTAGGAGCGTGTGCCGGATGTATGCTGAGTAAGCAGATACGTAACATTAATTGCACTTTGTTAATAATATTAATGTTCTCCTTAAATCTGAAATAAGGACAGATAATGCTGGAAAAAATTCAGCGAGTTGGGCAGTATCTATATAGAAAGAGAAACCAAATTAACATTTCAGGTCTGTGACCTGAATGGAGGATGGAGGATGGAGCCTGGGCTGGGGTGGAAGCCATAGAGGATCTTTGACCTGGTGAGAAAGTGCAAGGAAGCAAACAGCAGAAGCCAAACCGATGAATTCAATCTTTGGGACAGAGAGGTGCATAAAGCTGTTGCTGTAGGGATTGATGGGAATGGGTAGGAAAGAGAAATCTCTGATATCTCTATCCTCAGCCTGCTGCACTACTTCGAGAGGCTCAAAGTAAGCTTCAGAAACAACAGCTCAACTTTCAATTAGACACTTTATATCCTTCTGGATTCAACACTGAGTTCAATAATTTCAGAATGTGTACTCAGTCCCCTAATTTGCTATATTTGCTTGTTTCAAGGGGGAAGGCAGGATCAGGATATTGAATTTGATGATCAGCCATGATCAAAATGAATGCCGGCACAAGCTCAAAGGGCTGAATGGTCTACTCCTGCTTCTATTTTATATGTTTCTATTTTCCCTTACAGTCAGCATCTCTAGGAACATTTTTTGCTTCTTTGTTTCTTTTCTTGCCCCACCATTATTCCTTTTTACCAAAAAGGATTAGCTTTTCTCTCCTATCTTCTACCCTATCACAGACCTCCCTTTAGTCCTTATCTCAATCCATGCTCAAAACCCATTACATCTCTTAACTTTTCCCAGTTCTGATGAAAGGTCACAGACTTGAAACGTAAATTTGGTTTCTCTTTCTACATAGATACTGCCCAACTCGCTGAATTTTTTTCCAGCATTATCTGTCCTAGTTTCAGATTTAAGGAGAACATTAATAGTTAACAAAGTGCAATTAATGTTACATATCTGCCTACTCAGCATACATCCGGCACATGCTCCTAATGCCCATAAAAACACACTCAAAATTGTACCCAGCACAAGTTGCACGGAGGCACAGTGGTTAGCACTGGCCTGGGTTCGGTTCCCAGCTTGGATCACTGTCTGTGTGCAGTTTGCACATTCTCCCCGCGTCTGCGTGGGTTTCTTCTCAAAATCCAAAGATGTGCTGGTTAGGTGCATTGGGGTTTGCTAAATTCTCCCTCAGTGTACCCGAACAGGCACCAGCGTGTGGCGACTAGGGGAATTTCACAGTAACTTCATTGCATTGTTAATGTAAGCCTACTCGTGACACTAATAAATAAATTTTGTAAAGTATGCACATGTGGTTTAGTTTACACCCAAAATGGTACAGCACCCTTAGCATCAAAAAGACAAGCATTACAGAGACAAAATCTTTGGCCAGAATTAGTTATTACAAGCTTAGCAACTGCACATCATCACATTAATCAGATAAGACAGTCATCAGTGCTTCACATGCTGTTACCATTACCATCTCCTTTGTTTAACCTCTCTTGAAACTTGATCTTTTGGGGCTGCTATCAGTCAATGACACTCGGATAGTGCCAACAGTGATTCAGAACAAATAGTTTAATCAAATTCATTCCTTTGTCTCATAGGTTTAAGAGGTTGCAAACAATTTTAATTAGCGACAGCACAACACAGTCAAATATTTGTTGCAGAACTTGCATTTATATGGTGCTTTTTCAAATCTTTAAAAACACCTCAAAATTCTTCCTGTACACTGAATTACACTGGAGTGCAGTCACTTAGATAAGTGAACATGCTAGTCATTTGGTTACACAGTATTTAACCCGCTAATGAGGTGATTGTACAGTTGCACTATTTTTGAAGCTGTTTTTTGATTTGATTTATTATTACATGTATTAGTATACAGTGAAAAATATTGTTTCTTCTGTGCTACACAGACAAAGCATACCATACATAGAGAAGGAAAGGACAGAGTTCAGAATGTAATGAGAGTAAAAGATAGAATGAGAGCATGCTGGGCACAGCTTGCAAGAAGTCGCCACACTCTGACGCCATCTTGGATTTAGCCAGGATACCAAAATAAATTGTACTTGCACAACTTTAACTTCACTGAGCAGGCAGAGCGCATGTTGGTTTGACATTCAATCTGTAAGATGGGACATCCAGTGCTACAGAGCTAGGCTCAACTCAAGACCTGGAATGAGGCTTGAAGCCAAAGGTGTCTAATTGAAGACAACAGTATAACCAACCGAACCAAGCTTTTAATAGCAATTTTTTATAATCTTAAAAGAATAACTCATTCAGTATACTTTGGCATTGGGTGGTCATTTGTCACTCTGCCAACAGCAACTTGTATTCATATCATGAATTTAACATAATAAAATGTCCCATGCTGCTTCACACAAACATTTCAAAATAAAATCTGACACCAAGCCACATGTGGAGATATTAGGTCAGATGGTCCAAAGCTCAGCTAAGGGGTGTCTCAAAAGAGGAAAGAGAGGTAGTGGAGAAAGTTAGAGGGAATTCCTGAGTTTAGGGGCTAGGTAACTGAAGACATGACCACCAGCAATTAAATTTGAGGATTCTCAAGAGACCAGAATTACAGAATCACATATCTCAGAAAATTGTGGGACCAGAGGAGATTACAGAGAGAGGAGCAAAGCCAGTGAGGGATTTGAAAACAAAGACAGTCAATCTATGGCAGCCAGCACTGGGATGAAAGATGGACTTGGCAATGGACAGAACTGCAGAGTTTTGGACAGCATCAAATTTACGGAGGGTAGAATCTGGGAGGCCGGACAGGAATGTGTTAGAATTGTCAAGTCTAAAGGTAACAAAGGCATGGATGAGAGTTTCAGCAGCAGATGAGATAAGACAGGGATGGAATTGACTGATGTTACAGAGGCAGAATTACGCAGTCTTAGCAGTGGCATAGATATGTGGTCAGAAGCTCATTTTGGGGTCAAATATGATATCAAGATTGCTAACAGTCTGGTTCATCCTCAGGCCATTGACAGCAAGAGGGAAGAGATTAGCAGCTAGGAGAAATAATTTGTTGAAGGGGGCAAAGACAATGGTTTTGGTCTTCCTAATATTTATTTGGAAGAAATGTCAACTCACCAGTACTGGTTGTTGGACAAGCAGTCTGACAATTTAGAGATAGTGGAGAAGACAAAAGAAGTAGTGGTGAGGTGGATCTGGGTGTCATTATCATACACATGAAAACTGATGCTGTGTATTCTGATGATGATGCTGCAGGATCATATTAATCACCTAGGATGATTTTAATGTTGGGGGAAGGGCAGTGCTTTGCAGGGTGGGGTTCACAGGGAGAGGGGTGCAGGGGGATCAGCAGCAAGTGCAAGAGGATGGCTTCTTCCTTCCTCCACATTGAATGCCATGGCTTAAGGAATCCCAACCAAGGGAGTTACAAACGTTGGTTAGGCCACATTTGGAATACTGTGTCCAATTCTGGTCGCCAACTACCAGAAGGATGTGGTGGCTTTGGAGGGAGTACAGAAAAAGTTTACCAGGATGTTGCCTGGTATGGAGGGTATTAGCTATGAGGAGAGGTTGAATAAACTGGGATTGTTCTCCCTGGAAAGACGGAGGCTGAGGGGCGACCTGATAAAAGTTTATAAAATTATGAGGGGCATAGATAGGGTGAATAATGAGAAGCTTTTTAACAGGGCAGAAATGACAATCATGAGGGGGCATAAGTTCAAGATAAGGGGGGAAAGGTCAGTAGAGATGTGCGGGGGAAGTTTTTTTACACAGAAGGTGGTGGTGGCCTGGAATGTACTGCCAAGTGAGGCAGTTGAGGCAGATATGTTAGCAACATTTAAGACTTATCTGGAAAAGCATGAACAGGCGGGGTAAAGAGGGATACAAGCGGTTGGTATAGGTAGGACAAATTGATCAGCGCAGACTTGGTGGGCCTAAAGGCCTGTTCCTGTGCTGTACTGTTCTTTGAGTTGACAAGCTGGCTGCACAATTGTATCTATTGTGTATGCCGCATTACGACAGGCCCGCCTGCAACTGTGTTAATACCTGCAGCAGTGGAATGAGGCTCTTAAGTTGTCATTGAACTTACATTTCACAAGGTTTCCTCATGTTGACTATGGTTTACGACAGCTCTGAGGTGCCATAAGCCGTGACTCTTTGAAAAGCTTGCCTGACTCCATGAAAATTGAGGATGACTGGGAGAAGCCTATCCCCACAATGGAACCAGCCATCTCAGGAATGCAGGTTGCAGGTTTGCCAGCCAAACCAACCTTCACTTTTAAAAGGCACTGTTTAAAATCAGAAACCCTGGGAATGTGGTCGTGAATCCCAGAATCGGGTTCTGGATGCCATTTTTAAAAACCTGCCGTGTCTCCTTGACTCCACAAAAATCCAGCCCAATAATGTGGGACAAAGTTAACTGGCATTTGGAAAAATAATCTAATGAAAGAAAATAAGCCCATATATGTTGAAGGCAAATTGTGTTTGACTAACATGATTGAGTTCTTATAGTAAAGTTGAGGATAATGCGACTGATGCTGTGTATTTGGACTTTCGAAAGGATAAAATACCACAATGGATTTAGCAAACTGAAAATTCATGGGATTAAATGGACAGTGGCAGTAGAGATACAAAATTGACTGAAGGACAGAAAACAGATTAAGAATGAATGGCTATCACCTCCATTTCCAATTCCCCCACCTTTTTTTCATTTTTTTTCTCTTTGTCCCTCCAGGTCCCCCTCTTCTGTTATCAAGCCTCCTTCCATCTCTCCACTCTTGGGTACTCAATCCCACTCAAATCCATGTCCAACTCTTTCAGCTCTCCTGCCACTGTTCCAGGCTCAGCCCCCTGCAGCTTCCCTCTCTGTACCTCTTTCCATCCTCTTAAGGGTTCAGCAAGTCTTCTTTTGAGCTGCAAGCCCAAATTACCCATCGTACTGTTTTGTTGACCTTCACATGCAGTGTGCCTGCTAGAGGTTAATCTTGCCAATCTGCTTCTCATTCTTCTCACTGATCCCTGGTGATGACCCTAAGATTAGGCTAGCAGATAAGCTCTCACCTTCATTTCTGCATTTATTCCTTCATTTGTGACCAAAGCCCTTTACATCCATGAGCTTATTGTGAATTATTGCATCAACATTACAGACTTAATAGAAACCTGGCTGATTGGTGATGATACCTTCCCACGAAGGAAGCCAATTTTCCTGTCTATACCTTCTAACATTGTCCCACTCAGACTGTATAGGGTGGGTGCCTTCTATCACCAAACCTCATTTTGACCTGTCTCCTCACTCCTCTGGCACTTTCTCCTCCTTTGAGTAGCTCATATTGTCAGCCTTTTGGCTAAGATCAAGTGTAGTATGGATTGGATGCTGCACTTGGTTGAGGTCATTAGGTTACATTGAAGCTTCATATGTTTCATATGAAGCAATTTTTAAAAGCGGCATCTCGGCCTTTTGGCTAAGATGCAGATGAGCTCAAGTCTTGGAGGAGGAACCTCCCCTTTCTCCAATCAGCTTGGCTCACGTAGATCAGGCCCAGGACAGGGTGATTTTGGTCGCTCGCCCTGTCTTGTCAGCCTGGATCTGAAGTGTCTCAACTTGTTGAGACTCTGAATTGGATTTGATTTGATTGAATTGGAAAAGTATTTTTTAAAATATTGTCGGCCTTTTGGCTAAGATCAAGTGTAGTTATGCGGATGCTGCACTTGGTTGAGGTCATTGGGTTACATTGAAACTTCATATGTTTCATATGAAGCAATTTTTAAAAGCGGCATCTCGGCCTTTTGGCTAAGATGCAAATGAGCTCAAGTCTTGGAGGAGGTATTGCTTTGCTCCTCCAATCAGCTTGGCTCATGTAGATCAGGCCCAGGAGAGGGTGATTTGGTCACTCGCCCTGTCTTGTCAGCCTGGATCGGAAATGTCTCAACTTGTTGAGACTGAATTGGATTTGATTTGATTGAATTGGAAAAGTACAAAAAAAAATTGTTCCATTCCTCATACCTCTCATTCAACATCTTCATTCTCTACTGACCAATCAAGTGTCATGTAAATGTTCTCACCAAGCTATTTTACCTGCTTTTCTTCTTCAGTCTCATCACTGTGAGACTTCTCATCCTCTTTCTTTTCAAACTTCATCTCAGTTTATCATGCTCTCACTCGTCTGAAATCACTGCCCTCCGATCCTTCTTTAATCTGTCCCTCCATGTAAACTCCTCATCCCATATTCATGGCCACCCCTTGACCTTGCCATCTCACGTGGCCTCACAATGCCCATTGTATCAATCACAAATAAGGCCATCTCTGATCAATTCCTTATATTACTCTTCACCCACATCTCTCTCCTATGTCCCAACCCTACTTCCTTCTGTGTCTGCCCCTAGAAAAAAAACTCTGCCTGTTCACTTAAAACTTCTCTTTCAAAATCCTGATTGTCCAGGTATTGTTCCTCTGTGCACAACAAATTTCTGCAGCTAATTGATCTGCTCAACCAAATCCTCACCTCTGCTTCCTAGTCAACAAAATATCTGCACTCCTCTAATTCTGGTCTCTGGGCAACCCTGATTTTAACTGCTCCATCATTAAAGGCCATGCCTTCAGCAGTGTGTGCCCTTATCTCTGAAATTCCCTCCCTCATACTCTCTGTCTCCCTACTTCACTTTCGTCCTTCAAGGCACCCTTTAAAGCCCATCTCTTTGATCAAACTTTTGGTCATCTGCCCTAGTATTTCATTATGCTGTTCTCTGTTCTTTGATCGCACTCCTGTGATGAATTTGGGACATTTTATTATTTTAAAGACACTATATAAGCACAAACTGTTGCTGTTGTTCTGTTCTTTTGTATCAATACTCACTTGAAAAACTCTCCACTATTTTAATGGTGGTTAATGTGCAAGGCTTAATGTGGGACTGGAGAACAGTACCGCCCACAGTGTGAATGTAAAGGGTCACATGACAAATGACCTGGGTCAGTCTAAGAGTATGCAGAGACCAGTGTAGAAGTATGCAGGGAGTTAGCTCATAGTTTGGGCTAGGCTTTGTACATATGCAAACAGTTATATGTTACCAATAAACACTATTGTTCAATCTTACAAGCCACTGAACCTTTGTGAGACTGACTGAACAAACCCAGAAATGAAGAAGCTGGAGGAGGAGCTTGGAGCCTTAAAAGCTAACTGAACAGCATCCTGACCTCACTGAAGTGCACCTGAACCAAAGACACAGCTGGAGATTTCCGAGAAACATGATTCATTGCAGACATGATGATTCATTGTGAATTCCCACTGATTGCAGAGTCAAAGGACCTAGCAAGGGCGAGCAAAAATTCAGTTCTAAGGGTGAATTAGCCTTTTATGTCTTTAGGTTAGTAATCAGTCAGATCAGTCAGTTTCATTGATCACCGTGGCCAACCTGGGATTCAGGGATGGCGCCATACCATGTGGCAGCTGAGCGCCATTGAAAAAAAGACAAACTTTAAAAAACACAGCCAAAGCCGAGATTTACCTCCTGAACAAACTCCTTACAATAGCATTGTTGACTCATTTATTTTAAATGCTCTAGTTCCTTTGCTAAAATTGCAGAGTTTGATTTAAGACGGGCACGTGAAAGATTTGTTTGTCTGCATCTCTTGGTGTAATTTCAGTGCCAATATTCCTGATTGTAACCTACAAAAAAGATGGATAATTTGGCCAGAATTGTCCAAATGCCTCAATTTACCCTTCTAGGAACTCCAAGTGATTCTGTTTCTAATAAGTCTCAACTAAATATTTTACTACTTTCTATCAAATATGTTAAAAAAGAGAATTTTTAAATAAGCATATGTATGTTTTGGAGTTTGGTCTTAGAGGACTAAAAACACATCTCAATTGACCTCTTGTTTTCAATAGGAACCAAAGCTAAAAGAGTCAATAAAGATTCAAACATCTGGCTTGAGTCAAAGACATGGTATAAACAAAACACAACCTTATTCCTATAATAACCCCAGGTGTCGGCTGTAAAGGAACAGTGCTTTATTGCACAAAATAAAGTAAAACAAAACCACAAGCCTGTGGTGATCACAAACAGGTCCCAACCGGGACAATGCCACCATGGACCCACTCAGGGGTCTGCTTCATACAGGGCTCTGTATACGAGCTCCACATGGTGAGTTAATTACCAATCCCCAGGGAGCTTGTATTCAATGAGTCCTACAGGAAGGTCAATCAGTGATTCCCCATGCAAGTCCTGGGGGTTATCACAATACTTATGATAAATAATTGTGCTGGATAACCTATTGCAGCATGCTCTGTGCATGGGTCATTCATGTTGTCTAAGGCAAGGGTTGCATGGTTACCAGTAGGACCTTGTTCCTGGTTGTCACCAACTTCATTGGCAGAAATGTTTTTTCTAATGCCAATGATATTGGTGATGAATATAATATATGTACAAAATAGCTTCATTATTCACCAAATTATGTCAAGAATGATTGTTACTTTATAACTATTTTTCCAAAAATGTTCTCTAATTAATATCTATATATTTTATTATGCTCAATCACAGTGTTAAAAATTAAAAATGTTCATTGAATATATATCATAATTTCACATACAAGTCATACTGATACATCTTTTACATCCATCAAGTATGTAAGAGTGACAATGTTTTCCTTTTAAAAATAACCCTAAAAGAAAACAGATTGCACCCGAGTGCATTTTATAATTGGTGTTTTGATTCTAAGTGGAAAATGTTCCTCTTCTAACTTCTTCCAAAAGTACTTGGCAGTTTCTTCTGCACAGGGAGCAGAAGTGCTATACTCTAACAGCAATCAAATCAAAATCAATTACCATTGTTTTTTTTTGTAATTTTGGGGCTTTTACAAGATCTGATGAGAGCTCAGGCCTCCGCTGAACTGGATCTAATGTGAATGAGCTTGATGCATAGTCCAGGAATGCCTCAAGACATGATACTAGAATTAGGTGAAAGATGTGCCAATTTTCCTCCTCACTCAGAATCTCTGACTAGGGGTAAATGGGTCTAGATTTTTCTCCAAACATCAGGACTTTTGAAGAGAAACGCATGATATCTATTCACCCACTGGGAGCACACATCCAGAGTTCAGGCATGCCCTTACACAATTTCCAAAAAAAATGGGGGGTTGCGGGGGGGGGGGTTACATTCCCGAACTCCTGCTATGTACTTCAGGCAGGTGAGTTTCCACATCGGAAGCTTCAATTTGTAATATTATCAGTTTAGATTAAATTGAACATTATGTCTGGTACATTTAGTAAGAAACAAAACATGCTACTCTCAAAGAACTATTGGGACACTCTGCAAACATCTCAGCAAGTAAATGCAGAGATGTTTTGAAATTTGAGCTTTGATTTGTATTAAATTAGCTCCTCCCAACTGAAAGATACTAAATTGATTGCATATGGTGACGCCACTATTCCCAGCCAAAGTGGAGATGATTGGCTAATTCCTCCATCAATCATACCTGGAGTAAGTGATTTTATGCAATAATTTGTATGTAACTATCCTCCACTCACTGCATTTTATTGGAGAAATCATCTTGTTTTTATTGAGAAACCAGGGCCCTGAGAATAATGTAAAGGTTTAAAGTTTTAAAGTTTACTTTTATTATATTCACAATGCTTACATTAACACAGCAGTGAAGTTACTGTAGAAATCCCCTAGTCACCACACTCCGGCACCTGTTCTGGTACACTGAGGAGAATTTAGCATGGCCAATGCACCTAACCAGCATGTCTTTCAGCTGTGGGAGGAAACTGGAGCACCCAGAGGAAACCCATGCAGACACAGGGAGAACGTGCAGACTCTCCTGGGAACCGGACCCAGGTCCCTGGTATTGTGAGGCAGCAGTGCTAACTACTCTGCCACCATGCCAGCCAGGTGCTTACTGGCTGGGGGTAAGATGGAGGTGAAATTGTATGGATGAAATTCAGAAGTCAAGTCAGCCTGTCAGATTCTCCATTTTAATATAAGCTTGATTAGGGGAATAAATCTTGACTTTTGGCTTTCATGTCTCCAAGCTACAAAATCACAACTCTATTAAGCAGCAATGTATAATCGAATTTAGAGGAAGCAGGAGGTGTTTGGGATGGCTGCACAGAGAGCAGCAAAAGCAGCATCGAGATGTAATGATGTGTCTGGAATTAATGTTGGCAACAAGCTAGAGGATGCAGGAGATACATTTCCCAGCAATGGAAGGAAGGAATCTGTAGTTTTCAACAAGAAGGTGTGAATGAAGATTGCAGCTGGAGAGTTGTCCCTAGTTTTGGATGTAATTAGTAAATGGTTTAATGTCCTAACCAGGTCAAGAAAAGTGAATACATTTGGTAACTTACCTACAACCTTGTGTGTAAGTACTTGCCCCAAACTTTCCATTTCACTATCTTCCCGAGGGTCACATTACTCCTCACTGTCACTTAAATTTCAGCAGCACCAGCTTTCATTTTCAATGCACTTCATCCCTTCCTCATTTATCCATCCATCCTCAACACTCACTTATCTTCACCCAGTGCACAGTCCGCATTGGACAGATGCCTCACCTACATTCAGTCATGGGTCTGATTTTCAGAAGTGAGAAGTGGGCAGAAAAGGCAAAGGACAGGGAGAGGGCTGGAGGTGGGCTACCACAAATAGTCCAGTCATTAGAAAAGTGCGCTGGAAGGTTTAAGTTGAAGAAATTATAATTCACCAAAGATATGCACGTGGGCATTTTGGCAGAATGTTATATTGTTATGTTTCCTTTTGTATCAGTTCAATGAATTAATTGCTGAGCACCACTCTGCGTCTTGACCATTATTGCATTCCGAGTGTCAGCTCAAACGTTCACTTGTATAGTGATGAATAGCAACATCTGATGAGACCACTGGGTGGATGTACAGTGGGCGAATCCATGATTGTGGGACCTTTTAGTGCAAAGGGGTGGAGGAGGTCAGGGTGGTAGTTGTAGGACCAGGTCAGGAGATTTCAGTTGTGTTGTTTTCCTGTGTGAGTCACCACTAGCAGAGCCTTTGCTCTACAAGGGCATCCAGATCAACAATGTATGTGGCATGTCTGATGATGGGTGCCCCATATTCCTCCCTCCCCCTTTTCAGTGTGCTTCCCATTTAAAGATACTCAATGATGCTTCCCCTTCCTCCACCTGCAATCCTCCCTGCATCACAATGTTGTGCAGCATCAGCACATCGCAGTAGACCTTTGCTGGTGAGCACTGAAGGACATCTCCATACCTATCCATGCACATGATGACCATCTTCAACATTCCAATGGCTTGCTCTATGACATACCTGGTGGTCAGGTGATCCTGCTTGTAATGTTCCTGATGTAATGCTTGTGTGGCTTTTGCTACCAAATAAACGTGTTGGACTTTAACCTGGTGTTGTTAAACTTCTTACTGTGTTTACCCCAGTCCAACGCCGGCATCTCCACATCATGTAATGTTCCTCACAGGCACCTCGAGACTGACTTGAAGGGGGTATTAGTTGTCTCCGACAGGACAGCTTTTAAATTTGCTTTCTAGAAAGAAAGGATCTTGAATGTTGGACGCAGGAAATGTGGCACATCCCTGGGCGAATCACCCCTTGTGTTGCACACCTGCTGCGTATTGATGGAATAATTTCCTTTGCGGTTGATATAAACTCCCGGATGCTGCAGTGATGCTCAGATTTCCACATGTGTCCCATCAACATTGCATTGTATCTGTGGGAAGCCAGTCAAACAGGCGAATCCGACAGCCCACTCATTCCCACTACTGTCATCACAAGGGAACTTTACATAGCCCCCAGCTCTGGAAAACATTTGTCTGTCATTTACCTTTGCATTTTGTTCAGCAAACTGAGTAGCCCTCAAGATATCTCAGGTAATGCACTGGGAGGAACCAGAGGTGAAGAAATTAAGTGGGGGGTGGGGGTGGGGGTGGAGGTGGCTTTCACAGCCATTAGCCACCAGTTCCAGCACAGCAAGGTTTCCTGTCATAGCAGTACATGTCTGCCAACACCTGGCATGATAATCTCAGCCTATGAGAACACTGAAGAAGCTAAGCATCTGCCTATACACCCTGGTATGCCCTGCAACCTCTAGCCCTCTCTTGTGCACCTGCTGATCCCACCACTGCATGTCACTGTTGTCGTGGATGGTGATCTGCTGTTAGAACATTTAAGGTGTCTCCCAGCTCCTGCTGGGATTTTGTTCGAAAGACTGCAAAACTTTTAAATTCCTCTCTGCTAAACGTTTACCAAAGAGAACTGAAGAAGCAGCTGTAAGAAGTCAACCTTCATTAAGTTCAGGTTATCTGAAGTTGACAGATGCACATGGAGGGCGCCTACAACTCGCTCCCTTTTTTATTAGTCTATACCAGAGGTCATATCCAAAGGGAAGTTGAATTCCAGTAAAAAGGCCCTCATTTGCATCCAATCATCATCTTAAATGATACCTTCCTTTCCCACTTGCTTGTGCTTATGATCACATTAGCTCCGGTGAACAGGTTATCCCATGGAAATTCATTTCAGAGAATTCAGCGCATTGGGGTTGGATTGCAGTCATGATTTGCCAAAGAAGCAAATGCGATGTGAAAAAAAGCTTTTTCATGCATCGAGTGGTTTGGATCTGGAATGCACTGCCTGGAACTGTGCTGGAGCTAAGGTTAAATCAAGGCATTCAAAAGGCCATTAGATTATTATTTGAATAGAAACAATGTGCAGGGGTGTGGGGAGAGGCAAGAGAATGGCACTAAGTTATGATGCTCATTTGGAGAGCTAGTGCAGACACAATGGGCCAAATGGCCTCCTTCTGCGCGGTAATAATCCTGTGATTCTATGGTTCCTTTTTGCCAAATTTAACTACTCACCCACTCCCAAGCCACCCGTTTACCTCTGTTTAAATTCCCATTACTGTGGTTTTGATCATGAGTTCTGTTGGATGTAGTTCATAGACACTCTTTTAAAAAAAAAGACTCAACATAACCAATGCCAACTGGTTGCTGTACTGAGCTGTTTACCATGGGCCTGCCCTCCAGCTTCCAACTCATTGGCTGACATACTGGTGTCAATAGTCACTCAGTACTAAATTAACACCCGTAAATCTGGGCAATTGACTAACAAAATAATCAACAGCCAGAATATCTCCTCAATTCTATCCAGTGCCTCTCAGTAGAAGCTGTGTATGGTTATTGGGAGAGCGCAAGATCACATTTGACTCTTTAGATGAATCTCCTGTCAGCATTTGCTGGTAAGGGTCAAACCAAAGGAAGGACCATGTGCAAGATGCCAGAGGTCTGCACTATTCATAGAACCATGTCCTGGTGTGAGCCATTGCCTTTAGAAAAAAGAGACAAAGCTAGGGAGATAAAAGTAAGATAGATTCTAGGGCCGGGATTTTCTGGCCTTCCTGCTGGCAGGATCTTCTGGTCCTGTTGAAAGTGACCCCCATGGCGAGTTTCCCAGCGCTGCAGCCAGTGTGCAACACAAATGGCCATCGACAGAGTGGTGAATCTGTGGAACTCTTTGCCACAGAAGGCTGTGGAGGCCAGATCATTGAGTGGCTTTAAGACAGAGATAGATAGGTTCTTGATTAATAAGGGGATCAGGGGTTATGGGGAAAAGGCAGGAGAATGGGGATGAGAAAAATATCAGCCATGATTGAATGGCGGAGCAGACTTGATGGGCCGAGTGGCCTAATTCTGCTCCTATGTCTTATGGTCTTATGGACTTTGCTGGGATCATAAATCTCGCCACTGGTCAATGGTGAGCCACTTCCGCTGCCAGAAAGCCAGACGTGGGAGAACTAGTGGTGCAAAAACTTTATGTTTAAACAATACAGTTCTTCTCAAAGCATTTGTTCCAAATGAGTAGTGTGCAAATGCATTTTGGGGCAACCACATGACTTACATTAGAATTGGGAGCCCATGGAAGTTAGCATATTGTGTCCAGTTTCCAACCACCTGCAAACTTGCAACTCACACTGGCATCTGTGGACATTTCAGACAAATTTTAAGCACCAGCCCTCTGTAACCCATGCAAATCAGATGTCACAAGCTGTATTAGTGGCTTATAATTTTAAACCATAAGAGGTTTAAATTCAAAACAGCTTGTCAGGCAAGCTGACGCAGCCTTTAAACCTTTTTTATCCTGAATTGAAGCTTCTAAAGTACGAAAAGGAACGGTAGTTTGCAAGTCCGCACCAATAATTGTATTCTAATTATACTGATAGTTTCATGAAAGACAAATTTGATAATCAAATACTGAGTTTGATTAGCCTAATAATATCTTTAGAATAAACATTGTAATGTAAAACATACCTTTTGTTAAAGACTTTATAGTCATTAAAATGATATTTAAAAAAGACTGACATTCAAAACATTTTCACACAATGTAACTAAACACTGCACTGCTGTGAACTTTTTCCACACTGTAACCTTGAATTATTGCTTAATGAAAACAA
Source organism: Mustelus asterias (assembly GCF_964213995.1). Classification (NCBI taxonomy): domain Eukaryota; kingdom Metazoa; phylum Chordata; class Chondrichthyes; order Carcharhiniformes; family Triakidae; genus Mustelus; species Mustelus asterias. Next base: position 105,786,728 of record NC_135802.1, read on the forward strand.
GTTTCACTTTTTGGCTTAGGTCCAAGTGGTGTAAGTTAAAAAAGAAGTACAATGGCCTGATCGGTCTGTTTCCATGGAAATAAATAGTATCATTGGGTAGGGGGAACTGAAGACAATGAATCTTGGTACTTAACAAAGAATCCATTTCAGCAGCTTACAAAGTATATGCACTGACTTTATTGTCTCGCACTCTATAATGGGTAATACGATTAAAATCTTCCCACTCAGATATATTAAATTAAGCTCTGTATCCAAGTTAAACGTTTCAGTAAATATTTCTACAGACTTTTATTTTCTTTGTATGCCTGCAACGCCAAATTGCCAAAGAAATGACTAATTTACACATTATTTGTGTAAATTACAGGATGCGGTTCAGTAAGTCTCCATTTTAAGTCGTCCCACTTTAAGTTGTTGTACTTTAAAGCCATGCAGTTTTTAGAGCCGGTGTTCCAGGTTTGCATCTTCAATTTTAACCGAGTGTCATTTTGTGTCTTTTGCACCATTGCGCGTCTTTTCACGTTGTTGTACATTGTTGTTTCTTGTTGATGTGACATTGGGTCCCATGAAGTGAGTGCATCCAGAAGCATTCATTCACACGCGAGAGAACCATAACGTTTTTTCAAGCAAAATTCTCACTGAAAAATATCCAAACCAACAGGTTTTTTTTTGCAAGGATGAAGTTGAAGTCGGAGCCACTCATTTCTGCACAGAAAAGGCCCACTTCTTGACTCTGTGAACTGGTTTTAATATTTGAGTCCCAGGTGTGCCTGCAGCGGAGTTTCCCTACAGCTGAGAAGCAGAAGCCATCTTCAAGTCTGTGAGAAGTATTTTCTACTGTACACAGGTAAAACTGCTTTCCTAGCCTTAGAACTTGTTCGGGTGAAAAATTCAAGGCGCAGTACTAACCCTTCAGGAGCCTGGTTTTGTAATTCTTTGAATAATTTTGGAGCCCCTAAGTCTGGTCCTTTTTCAATTTTGCCGCAGGTGAGACAGAGAGGCTATTTTAAAGCCACCGAGAGAGGCATTTGCTGAAGGTGCTAAATGAACACGCCCGGCATCAAGGCTCTATTCAATCAAAGTCACCTCCACTGAAACACTTTTGTAAAGTCCTCAAAGCATCCCTCAAGAGGTCAAACATCTCCCCTGATTCACGATGACCAACCAAACGGGAGAAGATTCATTTGGGGAGGCACTGCACATAGATAGACTTTGTTGGGAACATGTGGAGGCAAAGTCAAGACAGCGGAGAGGGTGCAAAACTCTCCAAATGACTCATCTAACTGATCCTCCAAATAACACTTGACCCACATGTGGCAGGGTCTGCAGATCGTACATTGGAATGACTAGCCTCTAGAACCCATTAAACTGGAATGGAAGCAAGTCATCCCTGAACACGAGGGACTGCCTAAGAAGGAGAGATTGGTGATCATAATCTAATTTGAATTTTTACAGTATTTCTGTTATATTTAGTGATTTTATAAAGTTTATTTATTAGTCACAAATAGGCTTACATTAACACTGCAATGAAGTTACTGTGAAAATCCCCTTTATTTATTTTATTTTGCAGGTTATTTCAGCGACTTATAGGTTCTCCCATTGCTTTGATGGATGAGTGTTTAGCAAGTTAAAAAAAGGACCAATTGGCAGTCCAGGTTGATGCCATCTCATGTGTACCTTTAGGCTATGTCTCAATTTGAATAACTGATTGCAAATACTGCATATGAAGTCAGTTGTGGAGGCATAGTTGGAGGCATTGACTTTCCACCACACTCGCTTGTCCTGAAGGCACTTGACTCTGTTCTCCTCAAATGTCAAAATGTCTTGATGATAAAGACTTCTCCATTTGGGCTTAGATATGCAGATATCCATTAGGGATGGGCAACAAATGCTGGCTTTGCCAGTGACACCGACATCCCACCAAAGAATAAAAAATACAAGAGCACAAGCTCCTTTTGCAATACAACACGGGTCAATCCCCATGCTACTTCATGTTTCCTCTGAGTATCTAAACATGCCTTATTATCCTTTTTTTTTAGTGCATTTCCGAGGTGAACCGTAAATTTCAGCATCACAAGAAGTATTTACCTGCTCTTATGGTGTGAAATATTCATGGGACTGAGATGAAGTACTTTCATGGCAGCTTCTAGGAAAGATCTACTGCAAACCACATCTCTGAAGCATCTGTACAGGCAGCCTGTGTTATTGTTTGTGGTATCTGTATAATCTTCTGACTTAAAGAAAAGATGGGGCTGGATTGGATTATAAGTTTGACTTAGCATCGCAATACTGGGCCTTGTGGAACTCAGTGGTCTTTATAATTCAAACCAAAAAATACAAGTGCTGATGGGAATCATACTTTTCAACCTGTATCCCAGGCTCCACCAGCACCATTTCTGGGTATGCCCCATCCCACCAGCAGGACAGAACTGACAGAGGTGATGGCACAGTGGTATATAGTCAGGAGGAAGAATTTTCAGGATATCCTTAACATTGGCTCCAGACCCAACATTAAGCCACATGGCATCAGGTCAAACATGAGCAAGAAAATCTCCTGTTGAATATCACCTACCAGCCTCTCTCAGCTGATGCATCAGTGCTCATATTGAATACCATATGGAAGAAGCTCTGCTGATAGTAAAGACACAGAATGTACACTTGGTGGTGGACATCAGTGTCCACAAAGTTGGCCACGTGCCAAAGGATATGGCTGACAGAGCGGGCCTTCATCAAGTGGTGAGGACACCAAAATGGGGCTAAGACCTACTTTGTCTCTCCTTACCAACCTATCACAGCTGAATCTATCCATGATTTTTCAAACATAAATTTGTGATCTCTATTGCCTAGTAGAACAAGGACAGCTGGCTCATGGAGACACCATTACTTGCAGGCCTCCTCTAAATCACACAATATCCTGACTTGGAAATATATTGTGATTCCTTCATGCTGCTGGATCAAAATCCTGGAACTCCTCGCCTGTGCGAGTACCTACAGCGTATGGGCTGCAGGGGTTCAAGAAGGCAGCTTACTACTGCCTTCTCAAGGACAATTTGGGATGGACAATACATGCCGGCCTTGTCCGATGCAAGGTGACCAAAGGCAACTTTTTAAAAAATCTTTGTTTTATCCCATGAAAGAACAAAAAAATGACAATGTAGATTAATTAAGATGAGAATAGATTTTGCTGTCTAAACAGTTAAAACATCTCTGTTCTGAGCATATACATATTTAAAACAAATAAAGTCATTGTATTCTTCATTGTGAACTGTGCTCCAGAACTGCAACCTCAATATACTAATTTATAAATACTGCGTCCAGCAACTTTTATATCATGCTTGTTTGTAATAAACACCTCTGATGGGAAAACTAAAGAGCAGTAATTTCCAAAATTAATATTAAATTAACAACACAAGTTGTGCCTAGAAACTTCTGTTACAACTGAGTAACAAAAACACTAATATTTGCCTTTCAACTCACCAGTTAGCATACTGAACCTTATTGGCAAATTATGTGGTTAGCAAGCCCTGGGCATCCTTCATCAGGAAATTCCACATAGTTAGGCAGTATGAGCTTGGGCGCACTTTTACATATGAGCTGAAATCTGATTATTATATCGAGAGGGAAGTTTATTTTTCAATAAATTTATATTTTCTTTACCTTGCAGACCTGTGTTCTCTACACACAGATGCTGAAAAGATGAACTCTCCAAAGAGTGTAATTAATTGCAGACAGGGAGTTGATAATGAAGGGAGCCTGGAGTAAAGAGATTCCTAGTTGTTAATTTGCGAGTAAGCCTGATTGTAGCATTATAGCTTGTTTATGTGGTTGTAGATTCAGTGCGCATCAGCATGATGCACATAAGACTAACGACTGAAAAGTACTTTGATAGGAAGGGTCATAGATGTTTTTTTATAGGTAGGATGTCAGTTCTGAACTCAGATTATGGATAGCAGGCAAAACTACAGAAGGCAAAGCAGGCAGACCACTGTACCACAGTAATTTGACTCACTGGCATTTAGTTACTTTACACAGCCATGAATCAAACAGATTTGTCATGGAGCAGGCCAAATCTTCACCCAAGAAGTGTGGTTAATTCTATAACAAAAATCACCATTTGATGTGGCCTGGGTCAGAACATCTGCTTAGCTGCTGTAACAACGCATTATAAGTGAGTTTTTTTTAAAAACTGAATTATATTCTGAGGAATTTTGCAGAGGCAGATTGGTGGGAGGCTTATCTGTGGCAATGATGCATTACTGTGATGCTGAGGGCCTCCTCACTACTTTTACCAATGGGAATGTAAGGGTAAATTCTATGCCCTTGTGTATTAGAGTGAAAGCTGATGCAATACAATTTGAAAAAAGTTGCAGAATAAGTATTAATTACCTAATTTGACTTGGATTTCACAGTACTGTCAGGTGAAGTCTAGAGGCAGATGAAAAACAATACACAACACAATTTCTGCAGCTATTTCCATTTTTTGTTTGCATAGCAGAATTTTTGTTTATAACATTTCTACCTATTTTTTAATTATGGCTCAGATTTTCCTGTACCAACAACAGTGAGGCTGTCAGCACTTGCCGTTTTTACAAGGCAAAGTGACAGAACTCACTTCTGGTGCCTGCACTTGAGCAGTTCAAATCAGAAATCTGGAAGCTGTTGTCTGTAGCACCCAGCTCCACCACAGGGTGCGCTAGTGCAGTGTTCGTCAATGTAACATACACAGAAATCATTGTAATGGCATGAACATAGGCTGATTACCCACTGTGATTGCACTAAAGACCAATGAAAGACTTTAGCCTTGTTCAACAAAGATTAGCTAAGATTTAATAGTGTATTAAGTCCTAGTTAAAGGCCCCATAACATTAATTTCACAGAAATGGAGTTTCATTTCCTAAGAAAGTTAATACTGCAGCTTTTTAAAAATATAAGAAAGAATCTTTTATATAGTTTTTGTGTTTAATCCCATGTGTATGATTTAATCTTTACTTTGCTTCCTGTGCAATGATTTACATATTATTTAAATTCCCTGTTTTTTTTAGTTTCTGGTGTTTTTTTCAACCTGATTGCTTGAACAGCTTGCTCTCCTCACAGATGCTATGATCCCTTCTGGATGTACCAAATTCAAACTGCCCAATTCAGTTAAAAAATCTACACCGTCAAGCCGGCTGAACATCTGAAAGGCATTCCTCATCAATCACAGCAAAATCTGGGCCCATATTTATTAATGAGCTAGATCTTGGTGTGTAGGGGACAATTTTAAAGTTTTTGGATGACACAAAACTGAGAAGTATTGTAAACTATGAAGAGGACAGTATTGAACTTCAAAAGGGCATAGACAAGTTAGTGGAGTGGGCAGATAGATGGTGGATGAAGTTCAATGCAGAGACATGTAAGGTGATACATTTTGGTAGGAAGAATATGGAGAAACAATATAAAATAAGGGGTAAAATTCTCAAGGAGCTACAAGAGCAGGGGCACGTGGGTGTATATGTGTATAGATCATTGAAGATGGCAAGACAGGTGGAGAGAGCAGTTAATAAAGCATATAGTATTCTGGACTTTATTAATAGGGACATAGAGTACAAGAGCAAGAAGGATATGCTGAACTTGTTCGTTGAACCTCAGCTGGAGTATTGCGCACAGTTCTGGGCGCCACACGATAGGAAGGATGTGAATGCACTGGATAGAGTGCAAAAGAGGTTATAAAAATGGTTCCAAGAATGAGAAACATCAGTTATAAGAACGGGTTCAGAGAGGTTGGGCTAAGAGGAGGTTTGATCAAGATGTTCAAAATCATGAGGGGCTGGACAGAGTAGATAAGGAGAAACTGTCTCAGCTCGTAAAAGAATCAAGAATGAGAGGGCACAGATTTAAAGTGATTTGCAAAAGAAGTAAACATGATGTGAGAAAAAACTCACAACCAGTGGTTTGGGTCTGGAAAGCACTGCCTGGAATTGTGTTGAAGGCAGATCCAATTGAGGCATTCAAGAGGGCATTAGATGATTATTTGAATAGAAACTTTCTGCAGGGGTACAGGGGAAAAAACAGGGAAATTGCACTAAGTCATGATGTTCATTTGCAGAGCTGGTGCAGACATGTTGGGCCAAATGGCCTCCTTCTATGCCATGACAAATCTGTGATATATAACGTGGCATTGCTTCACCAATCTTAGAATACCAGACAAAAATGGAGCAAATATAAAATTGGGATCAAAATGCAGTTGGATATTATTTTCAGAGAAAACGTAGACACCACCGTGCCTTTTCAAACAATGTTTGGGTGGTTGGGCAATGGTGGAGCACACTAATGGCCACCCTATACTTCTGGGAGGATGCCCAATCATCTTCGAGGGTTGGGTTGAGCTTTCAGCCTGGTAGGCTGGTGGTGAAGACTGAGCATCCCAGTGCAATCTGCTTTCTCCAGGCCTGGGTGCTGTCAAGTCATAGGTTGGGGTAGAAGGGGTGGGTACTTGGAGCGGCAGTTGCCCAAAATCACTCTTGTCCATCTGAAGAAGCAGCCCTACTTCTCCTGATCTCACAATAGAATTTCTCTTCTAGGTCCCACACTGATGGACTGCCAGCTGATAATGGTCAGAACCTATGAAGTACAGACAGGCTCCTGCTACACGAGTCTAAAATAACTATGAGGTGCAATGCACAGCGACAGCATAAACAGTGTCAGAACAGTAAGGGCTAAGATTTACACAAGGGACAGGATCCCCATCACCACTGGTATAAAAGTTGATGCGAGCCCTGACCCACTTGGTTATGAGATCTGCAGCCATGTAACAGATATTAGCCCATAAATTAGATCAGGACAAGAGTTCTGCCCCGTCCAAAGAGGAAATCCTGCTTCCAAGAGCTTTAGTTCCAAACTAATCAATTGGCAGGAAGTGCCGCTGGGAGTGATAGCCATTACTGGGACTGCAGCAGCCCCGAGGAAGAGACACCGATGGAACCTGGATGAAGGGAAGTTCAGGGGCTCATCGAGCTGGCAGGGGGACAGCCTGGCCACCCATCCACCAGGTTTTACTTGGCTGGCTTGACATTTAGCATCAGCCCACCCGTCATGAGTAAAGTCCCAGCAGTGGTAGGAGAAGGCCCTTAGAACCATAGAACCATAGAAAATTACAGCTCAGAAACAGGCCTTTTGGCCCTTCTTGTCTGTGCCGAACCATTTTTTGCCTAGTCCCACTGACCTGCACTTGGACCATATCCCTCCACACCCCTCTCATCCATGAACCCGTCCAAGTTTTTCTTAAATGTTAAAAGTGACCCCGCATTTACCACTTTATCCAGCAGCTCATTCCACACTCCCACCACTCTCTGCGTGAAGAAGCCCCCCCTAATATTCCCTTTAAACTTTTCTCCTTTCACCCTTAACCCATGCCCTCTGGTTTTTTTCTCCCCTAGCCTCAGCGGAAAAAGCCTGCTTGCATTCACTCTATCTATACCCATCAAAATCTTATACACCTCTATCAAATCTCCCCTCAATCTTCTACGCGCCAGGGAATAAAGTCCCAACCTATTCAATCTCTCTCTGTAACTCAGCTTCTCAAGTCCCGGCAACATCCTTGTGAACCTTCTCGGCACTCTTTCAACCTTATTTACATCCTTCCTGTAACTAGGTGACCAAAACTGTACACAATACTCCAAATTCGGCCTCACCAATGCCTTATATGACCTTACCATAACACTCCAACTTTTATACTCGATACTCCGATTTATAAAGGCCAATGTACCAAAGGCACTCTTTACGACCCTATCCACCTGTGACGTCACTTTTAGGGAATTCTGTACCTGTATTCCCAGATCCCTCTGTTCAACTGCACTCTTCAGAGTCCTACCATTTACCCTGTACGTTCTACTTTGGTTTGTCCTTCCAATGTGCAATATCTCACACTTGTCTGCGTTAAATTCCATTTGCCATTTTTCAGCCCATTTTTCTAGTTGGTCCAAATCCCTCTGCAAGCTTTGAAAACCTTCCTCACTGTCCACTACACCTCCAATCTTTATATCATCAGCAAACTTGCTGATCCAATTTACCACATTATCATCCAGATCATTGATATAGATGACAAACAACAATGGACCGATCCCTGCGGCACACCACTAGTCACAGGCCTCCACTCAGAGAAGCAATCCTCCACAACCACACTCTGGCTTCTTCCATTGAGCCAGTGTCTAATCCAATTTACTACCTCCCCATGTATACCTAGCGACTGAACCTTCCTAACTAACCTCCCATGAGGGACCTTGTCAAAGGCCTTGCTGAAATCCAGGTAGACAACATCCACCGCCTTCCCTTCATCCACGTGCCTGGTAACCTCCTCGAAAAACTCTAATAGATTGGTCTAAGTGACCATTTAATGGATGGGCTTCAATTGGCCCACAGGCGAGTGGACCGCCTGACGCCCCCTCCCCCCCCCGCCCCCTGTTGCTGCCAAAACCACAACGGGACTAGGTGTGGATCAGTCGATAGCACCCAATTTTTCACCTCCACCACCCTCACATCCTACATAAAATTCTGGCCTAAGTCACTTTCCTCTTAAAATTAAGCCTCAGAATCGCCCCCATTATTTTCTTCCAAGGATATCTTTCCTTCCTTGATTTCTTCTCTTCCAACCACCATTCTTCAAGCTGGCATGCTTAAAATTTAAAGTAAATAGAAATTCCTTCAGAAACAGTGGACCCCATTTTGAACTCATGTATCCTGGCTGGGTACAATAATATTTGTGATGTCAAGGTACACTGAGTATTTGCACTATCATATGAGATGCTAAAGCTTCGTGCATACCTAGACAGATTGCAATTTTTTATGCCATTTTAGTTAAATTCCAATTGGAAAAGCAGTGCAGAAGAAATTAAATTGGCTTCAATAGCAGAGCACTGAATTTGTGAAGTTGGCATAAGGAAAACTGCAGTATGGCACCAGGATCATTGTACAATAGTGGTACTTTTGAATAGTTGAATACTCCAGTGTTGTAGCTATGAGGCTGGTTGTAACAAGCTACCATTTAAAAAAGAAAAATATTGCAGATTTAGAATGTTGAGCAGACATCTAAAGCAAAGTTTAAGTTTCATTTGATATTTCAAAGCTTACTCCATAATTCAAAACACAAAATACTCTTTTATTAAGTTTTGCAGAATCTTTGTGTTTGCCTTATGGAAAATATAAATACAGTTCCAAAATATCATTGGACAAATAAGTCACCTAAGCCTTGAAATCCATAGAATTGCCCCTACAGTGCCCTACAACACTCGACACCATCATAATTTGTGAAGTCAAAGTTGCACCTGATCGCCAGTGCCTGCCTGTAATTGAGGAGGAGTTGCCTAGATTCTTCCTTTAGTTCATAGTGTTCCTGTGCAAGGTGACCAAGTCAACCTTAAAAAAACACATTGGGTGGTATTTTCTGGCCGCACCCGCCCCAAACCGGAAAATCTCACCCGAGGTCACAGAATCACAGAACACTACAGTGAAGAGGCCCTTCGGCCCATCGAGTCCGCACCGATGCGTGAAAGGCCCTGACCTGCCCACTTAATCCCACTTGTCAGCACTTAGCCCATAGCCTTGAATGTTATGGCGTGCTAAGTACTCATCCAGGTACTTTTTAAAGGATGTAATGAGCCCCGTCTCCACCACCCTCCCAAGCAGTGCATTCCAGACCGTCACCACCATCTGGGTAAAAATGGTTTTCCTCAAATCCATCCTAAACCTCCCACCCCCTCACTTTTAACTTGTGTCCCCTCTTAACTGACCCTTCAACTAAAGGGAACAGCTGCTCCCTATCCACCCTGCCCATGCCCCTCATAATCTTGAACACCTCAATGGAACACCTCAATGGTCCCCCGCTCGCCTGCACGATTCCTGTGGCAAGCGGGGCAGGAAAATTCCCCCCATTGTTTCTTCCAATTTCCGCCAACCACTTGGTATGCCAGGCTCATCTCACATCATACCCTGAATGGTGCAGAGGAACAGAACACCTGATGCAGGGACTTCCAATCACTGGGATAGTCCCCCAACTGACGAAAAATAGTTCCAGAAAGTCCTGGAATCAAACAGCAGCTGCCACAACTGAGTCCCTGCCATTTCTATTGTGAGATGTTTTTTACCTAAAATATTGCATATCACTGAAAATCATTCATTTGCTGTTGATGCCCTGATAATGCTTTGGAGGGTAAGATAAGGGGATTGGGAGAGACAATTTGTGAGGAAGAAACTCATTTAGAAAAAGTTCAAGTTAAATTTTGCAGGTGCAGTTCCCATTGTGTGTCCATGTTTCCCAGTCACACAAAGCCCAGGCAGAGAGGCTAGCGATCTGTCGGGCAGGCAAGCCTTTGACACTAGAACACAGCGAGGGAAGGGAGACGATGGAGGGAAGGTCCGAAAGGTTGGAGAGGAGGGTGTATTGTGAGGGGAAATTATTGGAGGCCAGAGATGGGATCAGAGGCCAGGACACGCTGACAATCAGGGTCCAACACAGAGAGGAGATTGGAAAGGGAGGAAGCGGCGTGGATTAGTGGCAAACAGAAAGGAAATGTGGGGAAATAATGAAATTTTAATTTATATCACATGACATAAATGGGGTGGTAGCAGCATCAGGATAGCTTTGCCACCCTGATCATCTATTCACCAGGATAATGTCACTGGGGTCCTGGAATGGGGCAGCTAGAGTGCCTGCCTGTTCCAGGCAGTAGACTCTTTAAGTATGTGAATCAGGGCCCTGTGAAGTACATTGGACTTTGGTTGCTCTTTCCAGACTCAGTTATTCAGAGTGAGCAGCTTTCATGCTTTGCCCAGTTTGACATGCTGTATTGTTGCAGAGCCCTCAGAAAGGTCCGTTTAAAATTAAAAGCAGGGGTACTCCTTCAGGCCACACAAACAATGTGGAACTATTACTGCCCTCAGCTCCCACAGTGCCCAAGACTAAGAAAATAGGACAACTAAAGGGAGCTGGCAGTAAGTGAATCAAGTAACTCAGTGCTTTTTAGAGGATTGGTTCCAGATGGGCAATAGGAGCAGGAGTGCTCTGCCCAGCCACTCCAGCAAATCTTCTGGCCTCCTCTCCCCCCTCTACAGTCCCTAACCTGTGCCTGGTCCATTATGATTGTTGCTCCTCTGCTTCTGTCACCTGATCTCTCCTCATTCCTATCCCTCCTGATTGCTGGTCTGACCACCCTCCCACCCTGCCCCGCTCCACCCCACCCCACCCAATTTCACCCTGAGTCCTATTGATCCTCCCACAATTGCCTGGTCTGACATATCCTGACCAATCCACCTTCTTTGCCAGTTGCAGCCTTCTACTGCTGACTTTCCAAGCTGGTCAGCATGTCAATTTGATGAGGTAGGGAGTGGATTAAAAATGGTAATAATATCCTGTTGTTAAATTCCAGCATTGCCAGGTTTCCTTGATGTACATCCCTGTCCCCTCCCTGTAAATAGTGGGGCTCAAAGAAATTAACTGCTCTCCGCAATTTGTCTACAGTAATAAACAAATGTGGATTAAACCAATTTATCCTCATATAACTCAGAACATCCACACCTTATAAGAGAGTGATCTCCATTGGAGTTGTCACATACACAGCACAAAGACATATGAATATCTCAGTAAGTCCATGCAATGTTTTGTAACTCGATAATATATCAACACAATCACATATCCTTTCATCTTTTGTGATGCACGTTATCAAGGCTGTACATCATAAGAGAGTCCAATGTTTACACCAATACTTGGAAATAAGCTTTGACTTAAAGCCAATTAAATTTTACTGAAATCAGAGTCAATTTTCAAGTACTCTTTTGAAATTATAGGACAGTATTCACAAACCATAAATGCAAAAGTTAAAATCTGAAAAATTCACTCGGTCTAAATGAAATCAAAGACCTGAAAGTTCATTGGATCACTTGATAACTAAAATATCCTACAAATGACATATTTCATATGTGATACATTCTGATATCACTTATTATATCAAGCCAGACATTCATTTTAAACAAGCTCTTGTAAAATAGTATAAAGTAGCAGCCATTACCGACACTTTCGATTTTTTTTATATTCCTTTTACAACACTAAGTACTAAAGTTTGGTCATAACTATCAACATCAAAAATCATTCAATGAGCCCCAGAGACCACAGTAAACAAGTTGCTCAACAGATCCTTGCGAGAAACATATATTAATGTACAATATTTTATTAAATTTGGAAGTTCCAAAAACTGTGTAACACATTAATTTTATAGGGAATTAAATGTACTTAAAACCATGAGATTCATGAAAATTACAGATAATTCCCCACCCATCCACCCACATGCACATTCACGCAAAGAATGTTTTGCTGTTTCTCACCATTTTGGCTTCTGAGTGCATTTGTTGGACTTGAGGAGGAGTGCACGGATTATTTAGAGAAGGGCCTGGCATTCCCATGATATTAGAACTCATGGATAACTGCCGATCCATCTTTGAAAAAGAAAAAATGTTTTAGACAGTGATTTAACAGGTTAACAGTTGATTGAAACACATAAAATTACATTTTGAAAGATATATTCTGGGCTGTATTTATCTGCCATTGAATATTGACTACCAGGCTAAATTAGAACACTTAAATATTTACATTTTCTCATCCAAAGTGCTTAACTTGTTGGTGATAATCATTGAACAGTCAGCAATAATGATTAATTTTCAGAATTGCATTATTTGTTAATCCTTTAGCATGCTTTAACAAAGAGAAATTATATTCTCATTTACATTGGCATCTGCCTGTGTTATCTGATTTCAGTCGATGCAGTGGTAGAAAACACTTTAATATTAAATAGTGATTCTGCTACTCTGATATCCAACCTTCCCTTCCCATGGCACCTTCCTATACAAGCACAGGAGAAGCAATTATACCTCCTTTTACACCTCCTCCTGCTCCACCATTGGGGCCCCGTGCATTCCTTCCAGGTGAAACAATGATTTACTTGTAAAGTGTTTCTCACCAAGAGCAAGAATGTACTGAACTGAGAACAAATAGAAGTGGCACCAGCTGAGCAGCAGCAAGGAAGAGAAAGGCCTTCCAACAGTGTGCTGGCTCTTTGTGACACTATCGGTACCATGGGGTAGCAAGAGATTAATATATCCTGGATGCCCCTAGGGTACCATACACTCACTGAATTAATGTATTCACCTGTATCATTCATCACTACCCATATGTTTACAGAATGAAAGCCTTTCCAATTCATCGGCAGCATTTAATGCCCTCCTCGTTAGTGTGCTTGGTGGCGGGGGTAACTAATCATGTGGGAAGCTGGCGGGTGAAGCCGCCTGCCCACTACCACCTCTAGTGTCTGTCCTGGGGAGGCCTGTGGACGACCTCCACTGTCCACTCCAAACTGAGACTTTAATTAGGCAAACAATGGCCACTTAAGGGCCTCATCCAATCACCACTGGTATTCATCCAACAGTGAGCAGGGGTCTCGCCATGTGCAAAGCCAGAAAAGCAAACCGTGGTATGTTTTCTTGTGGGCATCCAGGACTGTCCTTTGTTCAAAGTGCCTGATTGAGGAACCTGGGGCCTATTGAGACCAACCCCTAACCTTCCCACTGAATCCCCCCTCCCCAGTGACCATACCCCACAAGCATTTAGTACCCATGCCTAATTGTCCTTGGGAGAAGGTGGTGCTGAGCTGGTTTCTTGCTGCAGCCCATGAGGTGTGTAGGTGCATCCACCATGCTGTTAGTGAAGGACTTCCAGGATTTTGACCCAGCGATAATGAAGGAATGATGATGGTGAGTGAATTGGAAGGAAATTTCCAGATAGTAGTGGTTGTGGATTTGGAAGGTGCTGTCCGAGTCTTGGTAATTTTGCATGGTGCATTTTGTAGATGGCACACACTGCTGTCACTGTGCGTCAGTGGTGGAGGGAGTGAATATTTGTGGAAGGGGTAGTAATCAAGGAGGCTGCTTTTTCCTGGATGGTGTCAAGCTTCTTGAGTGTTGTTGGAGCTGCACTCATCCAGGCAAGCGGAGAGAATTCCATTACACTCCTAACTTTGCCTTGTAGATGGTGGACAGGCTTTGGGTAGTCAGGAGGTGGGTTAGTCACTGCAAGGATTATGATCTTCTGACCTGCTCTTGTAGCCACAGTATTTACATGGCTAGCCCAGTTCAGTTTCTGGTCAATGGTAACCCCCAGGATATTGATCGTGGGGGATTTAGCAATGGTAATGCCACAGAATGTCAAGGAGAGATGGTTAGATTCTCTCTTGTTGGAAACTGTCATTGCATGGCACTTGTGTGGCGCATGTGTTACTTGCCACTTGTCAGCCCAAGCCTGAATTTTGACCAGGTCATGCTGAATTTGGACATGGGCTGCTTCAGTATCTGAGAAGTTGTGAATGATGCTGAACATTGTGCAGTCATCAGCGAACATCCCCACTTCTGATCTTATGATGGAGGGAAGGTCATTGATGAAGCAGCTGAAGATGATTGGGCCTAGGATTCCTGCAGTGAAATCCTGGAGCTATTATGATTGACCTCCAATCACCACAATCATCTTCCTTTGTGCCAGGTAAGACTTCAACCAGCAGAGAGCTTTCCGCTCGATTCCCATTGATTCCAGTTTTACTAGGGCTCTTTGATGCCACACTTGATCAAATGCTGCCTTGATGTCAAAGGTAGTTACTCTCATCTCGCCTCTGGAATTTGGCTCTTTTGTTCACGTTTGAACCAAGGCTGTAATGAGGTCAGGACCTGAGTGACCCAAACTCAGTGTCAGTGAGTTATTACTAATTACAGCAAATTGTTATTACTAAGCAAGTGCTGCTTGATAGCGCTGTTGATGTCCCTTTCCATCGCTTTACTGCTGATTGAGAGTAGACTGATGGTGTGGTAATTGGCCTGGTTGGATTTGTCCTGCTTTTTGTGTACAGGACATTCCTGGGCAATTTTCCACATTGCCAGGTAGATGGCAGTGCTGTAGCTGTACTGGAACAGCTTGGCTTAGGGTGTGACTCAATCTGCGCAAGTCTTCAATTTGTTGCCTTTGCAGTAGCCAATGCTTAAGCCATTTCTTGATATCACTTGGAATGAATTGAGTTGCCATCTGTGATGCTGGGGACTTCCGGAGGAGGATGAGATGGATCATTCATTTGTCACTTCAGGCTGAAGATTTATCATTTATCTTTTGTGCAGATGTGCTGGACTTTTTCATCATTGAAGATGGAGCCTTCTCCTCCAGTGAGCTACCATTCACATTGGATGTGGCTGCAGAGGACTGCAGAACATAGATCTGATCCGCTGGTTTTGGAATTGCTTAGCTCTGACTATTAACTTGGTGGTGATAACTGTGTCTGGGAAATTGTCTGTGAGGTTTGATTCCAAGAGTATGACTATGGCTGTTGCTTAACTGGTTTGTGAGACAGCTCTCTCAACTTTGGCACAAGTAAGGGTGATTTTCCAGTGCTTAGGTCAATGCTGGGTGGGTTCGTCCACTTTCATTCATTTTCTTTGTGGTTGTTAGATGCAGCTGAATGGCTTTCTAGGCCATTTACGAGTCAAGCACATTGCTGTGGGTCTGGAGTCTCATGTGGGTCTGATCAGGTAAGGATGACAGATTTCCTTCTCTAAAAGGCTTCAGTGAACCTGATGGTTTTTACAACAATTAAGAATGTCATAACTGGACTTTTAATTCCGGATTTTATTGAATTCAAATTTCAGCATTTGCCATGGGAGATTCAAGCCCAAGACCCCAGAACACTTCTGGGTCCATCCACCAAGCCACCACCTCATCACCAATACAGCAAATTTAAAAGATAGGAGAAATCAACTTTTCAAAGCCCAGTTAGTGCCAATCTTTAAGAGGAGACAAACTAGAAGCCACAAAGTATCCATTTGAAAGGAGCAAGCAACACAAAAAGTGTAGAACTTCAAAAGAAGATAAGCATCCATCGTATAAACACATTTTGGGGTTATAATAAAGCTTAGCAGCATGGCCTAACTAAACTTGCAACTTCTTCAGCTGATGAATACAAGTGCCACCATCACATAGGCTTATTTGCTTGATTGAACAAGACAGAGAAGGAGGAAATCCCCAAGCAAAGCTTTAAGGATTCAACCCTTACAACCGACACCCAGCTATGTTCAGAAGAGGGGAGAAAATTAGAAACAGAAACTGGGATATAAAAGTAATAATTTTAATTGCATAAAAACATAAGAAATAGAAGCAGGAGTAGGCTATATTGCCACTTGAAACTGCTCCTCCATCTGATATGACCATGGCTGATCTTCTGCCTCAGCTCCACTTTCTCACCCTCTCCACGTAACCCATGATTTCCTGAGAGACCAAAAATCTGTCAAACTCAGTTGTTGCCATGAGGCCTTGTACTTGTCTCTCTGACCGAACAAGGCCATATGCTAGGCATATTGACAGGATCAATATACCATTGTTTTTGGATTTCTCTCCCCCGCTTCGCTGATCACACCTCCACAATGGTCTGTGTCTTTTCCAATTCTGAGGTTGAAGTCACCAAGGAGGATCAGTTTGTCGTCTATTGGGAGTTGTGCCAAGGATTGTTTGAGGCTGGAGTAAAATTCCTGTTTGGACTTGGCTGTTGCTTCCATTGTTGGGGCATATGCGCCAAGTACTGTAACACACTGATTTAGGGTTAGAGCGAGCCAAAGGGTCATGAGGCACTCATTTATCCTGCATGGGGAGTCTCTGAGATGGCCAACTAGTTTATTTTTCACGGCGAAGCCAACCCTGGAATCATTTCAAACAGACCTGAAATACTTAAAACTAAAGGTAACCAAACAAGCAGAGCAGCTAGCACAGTAACCTGTAAAGAAGATGTTTCAGTATACAGACTTTCCTCTAATAAAATAACAATTAGAGTACAAGTCTTTGCAGCAGTTAATCACAATGCCTAACAAAGCTTGAGGGAAGAAAAAAACTTTACTGAAAAATATTTAGCCTGTAATGTAACTAGAATAATCCAATTTCACTTGACGAAAAGCTGGTGCACAAAACATTAATTTCAGAGAACAAGTAAAACAAAGTTCTTGATCAGATGCCACTAAATTTGGGAAATAACTTTTTTTTAATAAAACTTCTCTTCTCAGTCATCCTGAAACTAAGGCAGGAAACTGTATGGTAATGGAAACGTCCACTGTGACTGCTTCACATCCGTTAATAGCAGTGTGCCCCTGCATAACTTATCTGAAAATGCAAATTGTTACAATCACCAGAGGAATTAACTGACCTATGAGCACCGGACCTGCTGCAAAAGTACAGTTCATGTGTTTGATTTCAGTTTCCAAGCACAGCTTTGGGACTGTCCTTGCATTTCAAATGTCATACAATTATAGCGAAATCTACAAATTACAAACATCCAGGCCTGGATATTGTATTAGTAATGCTGGTGAAACTGTAAACATTCTCCATCATTGCAGCTGTGAAACTGACAAAACCTTCTAGTGTTCGCACATGCACAGTCAAACATGAGAATCCAGAAGTTGCTGTCAGCGATTCCCTGCAATTCTACAGAATGTGCTGTTGAAGTCCCTAGAGATGGAAATCTTAGGAATCACTTGAGTTGACATGAACTTCCATTTTTATGCTATTAATCTCACAGTAAAATCCCTTTAGAGTAGCATGGGGGCACAGTGGTTAGCACTGCTGCCTCACAGTGCCAGGAACACGGGTTCAATTCCTGGCTTGGGTCATTGTCTGTGCGGAGTCTGCACGTTCTCCCCATGTCTGCATGAGTTTCCTCCAGATGCTCCGGTTTCCTCCCACAGTCCAAAAGATGTGCTGGTTAGGTGTATTGGCCATGCTAAATTCTCCCTCAATGTACCCGAACAGGTGCTGGAGTGTGGCCACTAAGGGATTTTCACAGCAACTTCATTGCAGTGATAATGTAAGCCTACTTGTGACACTAATAAATAAACTTTAAAACTTGAAAAAGTTATGCCTTGTTGAATGAAGTGTAACTAAGTTCATAATTCCACTCTGGCCATGCAAATCTAATTTAACATTTGTGGAATGTTAATATTTCTCCATTTAAAAACAAATTCAATAGATTTGTATTTTAAAAAAGTTTCTTCATGCTATTTCAACTTCTATCTTAAAAGTATATGTTCCAATCTTTGTTTGCTGTCTGTAAAATGAGTTTAAAAAGTGAAGACTAATCAATGGTTTTTAACTTCCTAATTTGTTGTATGTGAGAAATCTTAAATGTGATTGGGTGTTTAGTCCGTTTTACTAACAATGGTTTCTCAGATTTAAATACGAAGTGAACGTTACAACAGGAACACAGGAAACCCGGGCAAACAGAAGTTGTAGAGTCCTAGAGACAGCCACCAGCAAGATCATGTTCTGTTACAAGTCTGGAAAAATTGATTGCACTTATTGTGAAATTCCCCCTAAATTTAATTCCCGGGATGATCAATCTAAAATGCCCCATGTTTCGCTGAGCTAGAACAGAATGTGCTCACTGCCCTGCTGCATGCTTTCCAAACCAATCAATCGCTTCGTCAGGCCAAGTTTCCGGATTTCTCTCTCACTGTATCTTTGTTAAAATGTTATATTCTCTGATCCCTGACAAAAACTTTGATACAGACACTGGATTCAATCTATCCAGGACAATCCAGTTTCATTAAGATTGTGTTAAATTCTTTTGGTTGATGTGATTTAGATGGAAGTTAACTCAATTTAACAGACTTGCTTCAGAAAGTTATATTTATTTTCAAAGGTCTCTCAGTTTTGATTTCTGCAGTAAACAACACAGGAGATATTGGCAGTTTCATGAGCCAAAGATGCACTATCTCGTTCAGCTAGTTTCCTCAGTATGATTGCTGGCAGGATTTATGCAAAAGCTAATTTCATCGGAAACAACCTCATGCTTTTGAAGTTTCAATGTATACAAGTATTATGTCTACTGAATCTCAGTAATTTCGGATTTATCGCACCGTGTGCTAAAGATTGATACATTATTTGTTCCATACACAGACTGTCATGCAGTATTGAATGACCTGGCACTTTGGATACTTGTGTTGCTATGTTCCCATGGGAATCCATAAACCAGAAGATCCAGATTTACCGAAAAACACTCAAATGAACAAATTATCAAACATGAATTCACTTCTTGTAGTTTAGACTTTAACATGAATCAGAATCAACATAAATTAACCATAAACTAATAGGCAAATCACGATTGATATGAACTATAAATTACACAGGGAATATGCCATTGTACTTTACAAATCCCCAAGAGTGGGAAGAAGAAAGGAGGACAGTAAGGGTATGTGGGGACTCTAACTTTCCAAATATTGATTGGAACCTTTGTAGGTCAAATAGTTTGGATGGGGCAGTTTTTGTGCAGTGTGTGCAGGAGGGTTTCCTGACACAATATGTGGAGAGGCCGACAAGAGGTGGGGCCACATTGGATTTGGTACTGGGAAATGAACCGGGCCAAGTGTTAGATTTGGTTGTGGGAGAGCACTTTGGAGATAGTGACCACAATTCGGTGTCTTTTGTTATTGCAATGGAGAGGGATAGGGCCGTACGGCAGGGCAAGGTTTATAATTGGGGGAGAGGTAATTATGATGCGATTAGGCAAGAATTAGGGGGCATAATATGGGAACAGAAACTGTCAGGGAAAGGCACTCATGAAAAGTGGAACTTTTTCAAGGAACAAATACTGGGTGTCCTTGATAGGTATGTCCCTGTCAGGCAGGGAGGAAATGGCCAAGTGAGGGAACCATGGTTCACAAAAGAGGTGGAATGTCTTGTAAAAAGGAAGAGGGAAGCTTATGTTGGGATGAGGAAACAAGGTTCAGATGGCTCAATTGAGGGTTACAAGTTAGCAAGGAATGAGCTGAAAAAGGGACTTAGGAGAGCTAGGAGGGGGGCATGAGAAGTCCTTGGCGGGTCGGATCAAGGAAAACCCCAAGGCTTTTTACTCTTATGTGAGGAATAAAAGAATGACCAGGGTGAGGTTAGGGCCGGTCAAGGACAGTAGTGGGAACTTGTGTATGGAGTCAGTAGAGATAGGAGAGGTGATGAATAAATACTTTTCTTCAGTGTTCACCAAGGAGAGGGGCCATGTTTTTGAGGAAGAGAAGGTGTTACAGGCTAATAGACTAGAGGAAGTAGATGTTCAGAGGGAGGAATGTACTAGCAGTTTTGAATAAACTGAAGGTCGATAAGTCCCCTGGGCCTGATGAAATATATCCTAGGGATGAGATTGCAGAGCCTTTGGCTTTGATCTTTGGGTCCTCACTGTCCACGGGGATGGTGCCAGAGGACTGGAGAGTGGCGAATGTTGTTCCTCTGTTTAAGAAAGGGAATAGAAATGATCCTGGTAATTATAGGCCGGTTAGTCTTACTTCGGTGGTTGGTAAGTTGATGGAAAAGGTCCTTAGGGATGGGATTTACGACCATTTAGAAAGATGCGGATTAATCCGGGATAGTCAGCACAGATTCGTGAAGGGCATGTCGTGCCTCACAAATTTGATTGAATTTTTTGAGAAGGTAACTAAGTGTGTTGATGAAGGTAGGGCAGTTGATGTCATATACATGGATTTTAGTAAGGCATTTGATAAGGTCCCCCATGGTCGGCTTATGATGAAAGTAAGGAGGTGTGGGATAGAGGGAAAGTTGGCCGATTGGATAGGTAACTGGCTATCTGATCGAATTCAGAGGGTGGTGGTGGATGGAAAATTTTCGGACTGGAGGCAGGTTGCTAGCAGAGTGCCACAGGGATCAGTGCTTGGTCCTCTGCTATTTGTGATTTTTATTAATGACTTAGAGGAGGGGGCTGAAGGGTGGATCAGTAAATTTGCTGATGACACCAAGATTGGTGGAGTAGTGGATGAGGTGGAGAGCTGTTGTAGTCTGCAAAGAGACATAGATAGGATGCCAAGCTGGGCTGAAAAATGGCAGATGGAGTTTAACCCTGATAAATGTGAGGTGATTCATTTTGGTAGGACAAATTTAAATGTGGATTACAGGGTTAAAGGTAGGGTTCTGAAGACTGTGGAGGAACAGAGAGATCTTGGGGTCCATATCCACAGATCTCTGAAGGTTGCCACTCAAGTGGATAGAGCTGTGAAGAAGGCCTACAGTGTGTTAGCTTTTATTAACAGAAGGTTGGAGTTTAAGAGCCGTGGGGTTATGCTGCAACTGTACAGGACCTTGGTGAGACCACATTTGGAATATTGTGTGCAGTTCTGGTCACCTCACTATAAGAAGGATGTGGAAGCGCAGGAAAGAGTGGAAAGGAGATTTACCAGGATGCTGCCTGGTTTGGAGGGTAGGTCTTATGAGGAAAGGTTGAGGGAGCTAGGGCTGTTCTCTCTGGAGCGGAGGAGGTTGAGGGGAGACTTAATAGAGGTTTATAAAATGATGAAGGGGATAGATAGGGTGAACGTTCAAAGACTATTTCCTCAGGTGGATGGAGCTATTACAAGTGGGCATAACTATAGGGTTCATGGTGGGAGATATAGGAAGGATGTCCGAGGTAGGTTCTTTACTCAGAGAGTGGTTGGGGTGTGGAATGGACTGCCTGCAGTGATAGTGGAGTCAGACACATTAGGTACATTTAAGCGGTTATTGGATAGGCACATGGAGCACACCAGGATGATAGGGAGTGGGATAGCTTGATCTTGGTTTCAGATAAAGCTCGGCACAACATTGTGGGCCGAAGGGCCTGTTCTGTGCTGTACAGTTCTATGTTCTATGTGTGCTTGTATGTCCTAGGCCTCTTCAGTCATCATGGACCCCTTGCCACTTGACCAGGATTTGGCTCTGTTGAGCCTGTGTGGGAGCTGGAGCGCAATGGCCACTCCACATTAACAGAACTCATGCAAAGGCACCTTCCACTGCTTAAAATTAAATTTTGGACCTGGAACATCAGGACCCTCATGGATAAACCCAACTGTGACAGACTGGAACATTGTTCTGCTATTGTTGCCTGGGAGCTCAGGCACGATGCTGCAATACTGCACAGCAGTCTGTAGATGCTTGGCCAGGACACTCCACTCCTCTAACCAATGTCTGCTCCACCTGTGACAGAGACTGTAGCTCATGCATTGGACTCCTCAGTCACACGAGAACAGATTTGTAGTGTGGAAGCAAGCCATCCTCGACTCCAAGGGACTGCCTAACTCTTAGAAGTCCCTTTTAAACATTTTGGAAAACAATTACTGATACCCCAAACATTTTGATGTGATTATAAATTTTCTTTACTGTTACTGCTTCCAGGTCAAATTCCATTATAACGTATACATATGCATGCACATGTAATTCCTAAACCTTATTGGAATAATATAACAATATAGCAGCAAGGTTGCCAGTTGTGAGAGAAGGGAAAGCATATTGCTCAGATTGCAGAGCCATCAACAGAGCTTTATACCATTGATATTTCCAGTAAGTGTTATTTTATGTCCTGACCAAGCTATTTTCCACTTTTAATGCAACAAAATCCTCTTGACAGAAGCAAAGATAAGTGGAACCCTACAAAGTAGAGGGAGCAAGATGGGAACGGTGACCAAGAGAAAGAATATGTTAGCTGCTTGAGTAGTAGAAATGATAACGTTTCTGACAATTATTACAAAGTAATGCAATGGCTTTTTAACTCTCGGGAGGCCAGTCAGCCAATCAGACCAACCACCAATCCTCCCAGTGGCAGTCTTGGTCCATTTCAGAAGTTGGGCCTGACTATTGTGCCCTGGCGTGCTACAAGTACCTAATGGGTTTCCCACATTTCTTTGACACCTGACCGCTGCAATATTGAACAGCACAGAGGCTGACTGGCCTGCAGGAAGGTGGCTCAGTGCAGATGGGAGAAGGAACCCAAGGCATAAGCCATCCAGAATAGTCTTATGGAGTTTAGACAGGCACTCCTACTCCCCTAGGATACTCAAAAATAATTTCCACTTCTATTTTTAAGATCTCAGCCTCTTCCTCACCAAATACAGAATTTTCAGAGTGCATGCACTATCCAGATGTCCTGCAAGACTGCATCGTAAGATTTTGATTTTCATACAGTATTGATTCAGGATATGTGCTGGGCCATCTGGCAGAAGACCACAATAAATTTAGTGGTAGGACAGGAAGTTATTTAAAATAATCTACCATACCATTTCTGCCAGGTGGGCCAAGTTAAAATAAGCCCCTTTATCTGGTCAAGCATTAAAAGATTTTTGTTACTTACTTTGACTCAGAGGCACAGGTTTAGCAGAACGTCATTAGAGACCCATTATCTATAAGCTCAGGGTTCTTCGTTTTGGAGGTACATAGAGAATAAAGTCAGTGCAAATGCAATTTGTTCCCAATGGTCTGCACAAGTATGTAGCTGAGTGGCAGCGTAGTAGGTACCATGTAGGCTTTGTTCTATGTTAAATACAATGCGTGTACATCACTCAAAAAATTTAAAAGGCACTGCACATTGAAAATATATGGCTGAGAACGACAGCATTTTAGAGAGATCAATGATTGTGGTGAATTTAATGGAAAACAGTTACATCACAGAATTATTACAGCACCAAAGGAGGCCATTTGGCCTATCATGTCTGTGCTAGCTCTCTGAATGATCATTGCACATAGTACCATTCCCCCACCTTCTCCCCATAACCCTGTACATTCTTCCTTTTCAGATAGCTCCCTCTTGAATCCTTCGTTTGAACCAGCCTCCACCAACACATTCCAGATTTTAAATATTTACTGTGTGAAAGTTTCTCCTAATGTCTCCATTGCTTTTTTCCCCCAATTAGCTTAAATTTTTGCCCTCTCACGCCCTTCTACCAGTGAGGAGGTTTTTCCCTACCTACTCTGTCCTGACCCTTTATGATTTTAAATGCCCCTATTAAATCTCCTCTCAACCTTTTTTTGAAATTTGTTCATGGGATGCTGGCTGGGCCAGCCTTTATTGTCCATCCCATAATTGCCCTTGAACTGACTGGCTTGCTAGACAATTTCAGAGTGCAGTTATACTAAAAACGGGTGGCACTTGAATCCCAGGGGGACCAATATCCTGGCAGGAAGGTTGGCTAAGGCTACTGGGGAGAGTTTAAACTAGATAGGTTGGGGGGAGGGGATCAAAGCGACGTGACTGAGAGTGAGGAAGGTAGCTCGCAAACAGAGAAGGGTTATAGGCAGTGCAAGAGGGCAGGTGGACTGGGAACAGAGAAGGGGAGAGGTCAGACCATAGGATTGAGAGGTGTCTACTCTAATGCCAGGAGTATAGTGAAGAAACAACTAGCTAAAGGAGGAGAGGGCTTGGGAGATGTTAGTAGCGCTTCAACAAACCGGGTCCAGATAAAGCCTGGCATAAAGACACTTTGCCTGAATGCACGAAGCATTCGAAACAAAGTAAATGAGTTGGTGGCACAAATCCATACAAATGAATATGATCTAGTGTCCATCACAGAAACGTGGTTGCAGGGTGACCGGGACTGGGAACTGAATATACAGGGTTATCAGGCATTTAGGAAGGATAGACAGGTAGAAAAAGGAGGTGGGGTAGCTTTGTTAATAAAGGATAATATCAGGACGGTAGTGAGAGACGACATAGGCTCTAAGGAGCAAAACGTGGAATCGTTGTGGGTGGAGATAAGGAATAGTAGGGGGAGAAAGACACTGGTAGGCGTGGTCTATAGGCCCCCAAATAATAACTTAGAGGTGGGGAGGACTATAAACAAGCAAATAATGGATGCGTGCAAAAGTGGAACGGCAATTATCATGGGGGATTTTAACCTACATATTGTTTGGTCGACTCAAATTGGACGTGGAGGGCTTGAGGAAGAGTTCTTGGAATGCTGTCGGGATTGTTTCATTGAACAGTATGTTACAGAACCTACGAGAGAGCGAGCTATCTTGGATCTGGTTCTGTGCAATGAGACAGGTAGGATTAAGGATCTTCTTGTGAAGGATCCTCTTGGGATGAGTGATCATAATATGGTGGAATTTCTGATACAGATGGAGGGTGAGAAAGTAGGGTCCCAAACCAGTGTCCTCTGCTTGAACAGAGGGGAATACGATAGGATGAGGGTGGAATTGGCTAATGTAGACTGGGCGAGCAGACTGGTAGGTAGGACAGCTGAGGAACAGTGGAGGATTTTTAAGGAGATTTTTTTAAGTACTCAGCAAAAATATATTCCGGTGATAAAGAAGGACTGTAAGAAAAAGTATAACCGGACGTGGATAACGAAGGAAATAAAGGAGAGTATTAAAATAAAATCAGATGCGTACAGAGTGGCCAAAAATAGTGGAGAATTAGTGGATTGGGAAAGCTTTAAAGAAAAACAAAGAACGACTAAGAAAGCGATTAAGAAAGGAAAGATAGATTATGAAACTAAACTAGCTCAAAATATAAAAAATGATAGTAAAAGTTTTTACAAGTATATAAAAAGGAATAGAGTGGCTAGAGTGAATGTTGGACCCTTGGAAGATGAGAGGGGGGATTTAATAGTGGAAAACGAGGAAATGGCTGAGATTTTAAATAAGTTCTTTGTGTCGGTCTTCACGGTGGAAGACACAAATAGTTTGCCGAATATTAGAGATCGAGAGTTGGTGGGAGGGGAGGTCCTTAATACAATTACTGGTACTAAGGAGGTGGTGCTTGGTAGACTAATAGGACTGAAGGTAGACAAGTCCCCGGGCCCGGATGGAATGCATCCCAGGGTACTGAAAGAAATGGCTGAGGTAATAGCAGATGCGTTAGTAGTAATTTATCAAAATTCGCTGGACTCTGGGGTAGTGCCGGCTGACTGGAAAACAGCTACTGTTACGCCGCTGTTTAAAAAAGGAAGTAGACAAAAGGCAGGTAACTACAGGCCGGTTAGCTTAACGTCCGTAGTTGGGAAGATGCTAGAGTCCATTATTAAAGAGGAAATAACAGAGCACCTGAATAAGAATGGTTCGATCAAGCAAACGCAGCATGGATTCATGAAGGGAAAGTCGTGTTTGACGAATCTACTGGACTTTTATGAAGATGTCACTAGTGCGGTTGACAGAGGGGAACCGGTGGATGTGGTGTTTTTAGATTTCCAGAAGGCGTTCGATAAGGTGCCTCACAAAAGGTTGCTGCAGAAGATTGGGGTACACGGAGTTAGGGGTAAGGTGTTGGCGTGGATTGGGGATTGGCTATCTAACAGGAAGCAGAGAGTTGGGATAAATGGGTGCTTTTCTGGTTGGCAGTTGGTGACCAGTGGCGTGCCGCAGGGATCGGTGCTGGGGCCTCAATTGTTTACCATTTACAAAGGTGATCTGGAGGAGGGGACTGAATCTAGGGTATTCAAGTTTGCTGATGACACGAAGGTGAGTGGGAAAGCGAATTGCGTGGAGGACGCGGAAAGTCTGCAGAGAGATTTGGATAGGCTGAGCGAGTGGGCGAGGATCTGGCAGATGGAATATAACGTTAGCAAATGTGAGGTTATCCACTTTGGAAGAAATAATAGTAAATTGGAATATTATTTAAATGGAGAAAAATTACATCGTGTGACTGTGCAGAGGGACCTGGGGGTCCTTGTGCACGAATCGCAAAAACTCAGTCTGCAGGTGCAGCAGGTGATCAAGAAGGCGAATGGAATGTTGGCCTTTATCGCGAGGGGGATAGAATATAAAAGCAGGGAGGTCTTGCTGCAACTGTACAAGGCACTGGTGAGGCCGCAACTGGAGTACTGTGTGCAGTTTTGGTCCCCTTATTTGCGAAAGGATATATTGGCCTTGGAGGGAGTGCAGAGAAGGTTCACCAGGTTGATACCGGAGATGAGGGGTGTAGCTTATGAGGAGAGATTAAACAGATTGGGTCTGTACTCGTTGGAGTTTAGAAGGATGAGGGGTGATCTTATAGAGACATATAAGATAATGAAGGGGCTGGATAGGGTAGAGGTGGAGAGATTCTTTCCACTTAGAAGGGAAACCAGAACTAGAGGGCACAGCCTCAAAATAAGGGGGGGCCGGTTCAGAACAAAGTTGAGGGGAAACTTCTTCTCTCAGAGGGTAGTGAATCTCTGGAATTCTCTGCCCATTGAAGTGGTGGAGGCTTCCTCGTTGAATATGTTTAAATCACGGGTAGATAGTTTTCTGATCGATAAGGGAATTAGGGGATATGGGGAGCAGGCGGGTAAGTGGAACTGATTTGCTTCAGATCAGCCATGATCTTGTTGAATGGCGGGGCAGGCTCGAAGGGCCAGATGGCCTACTCTTGCTCCTATTTCTTATGTTCTTATGAGTCAACCACATTGCTGTGGCTCTGGAGTCACATGTAGAACAGACCAGGTAAGGTGGACAGATCACCTTCCTGAAAGGATGTTAGTGAACCAGATGAGTTTTTATGACAATTGACAACAGTCATCATTAGATTTTTACTGAATTCAAATGTCACCATTTGCCGTGGTGGGATTTAACCCCAGGTCCCTAGAACATTATCCTGGGGTCTATAGATTACTAGCCCAGTGAGAATACCACTACACCATCGCCTCCCCTTCTCTTCTCTAAAGAAAGCAGTTCCAACTTCTCAGATCTATCTACATTTCTGAAGTTCCTCATCTCTGGAACCATTCTTGTGAAGCTTTTTTGCACTCTGTCTGCTGCCTTCACACCTTTCCTAATGTGTGGTGCCCAGGACTGGATGCAGTACTCTCATTGAGGCCAAACCATTGTTGTATGCAAGTTTAACATAACATTCTTGTTGTTTTATTCTATGCTCCTACTAATAACGTCTTGGATATTGCATGCTTCATTAATCACTCTCTAAATCCATCCTGCCACTTTCAATGACTGATGCACATATACACTCAGATATCCCTGCTCTTGCACCTACTTTAGAATTGGAACGTGTTGAATTGAAAAACTCTGCAAAACAGGTGCAGTGAACTTGATTCACAATTATCCCACATCCGTTGGATGTAATGCAGGCAACATGCTACCTTCATGCCTCTGCTCATTTTCATGACTTCTGCACACATCAACAGGAGCCCAAAACCATAATTCCCCAGCTCCGCTCAAATCCTGCCTCCGCTGCTTAAAGCTATTCTGCACCTCCTGCAGAGATGTATTGTGGAAGCAATGGGTGTCTTGTGAGCTGAATCTGAATCTGGGAAAGAATGAAGAATAACCAAACATGAGACAGAAAAGGCACATAGATTTTCCGACACTGTATTGGATGTTTTGGTAGAGGTGTTGGAAAGGAGGAAGTCATCCCATACCTGCAGATGGCCAGGAGGGTCTTCAGATATATGTAAAAAGGTAATGGGAGCTGATAGTCAGAGAGGGCAATGCCAGAAATTTAACTCCAAGAACATAAAGATACCTGAAGTTCAATAATCTCACATAAACGGTCAAGTTCAAAAGCCATATCCCACCAACTGCACCAGTAGCTTCGGTCGTTGCTCAAATCACCACACCCCCACTACCCCGAACATTTTTTAAATTCATTCACAGGACGTGGACATCACTGGCTGGGCCAGCATTTATTGCCCACCTCTAATTCCCATTGAGAAGATGGTGGTGAGCTGCCTTCTTGACTGCTGCAGTCCAGTTAGTGTAGATATACCCAAGATGCTGTTAGGAAGGGAGTTCTTGGATTTTGACCCAGTGACTGTGAAGGAATGGTGATAAATTTCCAAGTCAGGATGGTGTGTGGCTTGGAGGGAAGCTATGCAGGTGGTATTCCCGTGCATCTGCTGCTCTTGTCTTTCTAGGTAGTAGAGATCAAGATTGTCAAGGCGCTAGTGAAGGAAATCTGGTGAGTTGCTGCAGTGCATCTCGTAGGTTAAACACATTGTTGCCACTGTGCATCAGTGGTAGAAGGAGTGAACTTTTAATGTTTCATGGTTTCAGTGCTTTAATGGTCTGCTTGAGCATCATGTCACTTTTCTTGTCACTTTGCTCAGTATTCATTGTAGGCATGTTGAGTACAAGTGTGTGGATTGCAAATCAGATTCATGAGCCACTTTGTCAGTGGATAGCCCTTATTGCCAAGTTAGCATGCGTTGGTTTGCTATGGTAGCTGAAATGCATCTGGCACAGCAGACTGGCACAGCAGACTGGACTAGCAATCTGGAGACAAGATGACCAGGAGAGGGAGGGAAGTAGTGATGTGGTGGTGAGTTGGGAGGTGAATGGTGGCTTGCAGCAGTCTGTGGTTTTGGCGTGGAGCCACGAGGTGCAATGCTGCACTCGCAGCTCCACAATTAGGTATGTATATTTAAAATCTGCAGTGGTTCATTCCTGCTGTACGTAGTCCCGGTATTTTCAAATACAGTGAATGCATCAGTAAATAAGGTTTCAGACAAGTATTATGCCCATGATTTGCATATTCAGAAGACCTAACACCTGATTTAGACATGGGTCCTAGATGTCTTTGTTGATGCCTGAACCAACATGGGGCGGGTGGTTCACTTAGAACTCAGAATATACTTGCCTGCCATTTTGGATGGTTTTGTGGTCATTTTAAGCCTCTATTTAAGGCAAGGCATCATCGAGTTTCATGCTCATAATTTGCACCTGAAATGTAGAATTAATGATGCTCCTTCTCAAAAATAGTGGAAGTGAAATATATAGTGGTGTAGCTTCTCATTTTCAGCTCGGTAGAAACACTAGCCACCAAATCACTTTCTCAGCTGGTTCAAATGCTCTCAACAGTAGTAATTTGTCAGTCAGAAAATCTGTACTGTCATCTAACATCAGATTCATGAGCCACTTTGTCAGTGGATAGCCCTTATCGTCAAGTTAGCATGCGTTGGTTTGCTATGATAGCTGAAATACATCTGGCACAGCAGACTGGCACAGAACTGGGCGAGCGATCTGGAGACAAGGGCCACGATTCTCCCATCACGACCCGCAACTTTTCTGGCGGGTCAAGGTGGGAGATTCGCGTCACCGGCCTTGTTCTGGGATTTGCACGTGCACCGGGAACACTTGCGCTTCTCCCAGAGCCGGCGAACAGTCGCCGTTCAGACCATGCTGGAAATCGGTGGGAAGGCAGGTAAGTAATTTGAATCTTTTAAAAATGTATTTTAAATATGTTTATTCGGTCATTATCGGGAACTTTCAGGTCCCGATCGAATCTTCCATCCTGCCAGGAGTATTTCATTCCAGCAGGGTTCCCACATTCGGGGAACTAGCGGGAGACCCCAGTGGAATGAGGGGGGCAATCAGGGCCCCCCAGGGGGTCAGGCGGCAGGGGGGGTGATGCTCTCTGTGCATGGGCATGCTGGCAGTGTCAGCCTGTGCCCCTGCCTCTGCCCAAGGGGCAAAGTGCCCATGCCCAAGGGGCACCTTGGCACTGCCCACCGGGCATTGGGCAGTGCCAAGGGGTTGGGGCCTATTGTGGGTGGGGCCTATGGGGCAATCAGTGAGGGTGGGGTGTCCCGCTGCCACTCTGCAGACAGGATCGGTCTGGGATGGAGGGAGGGCAGCGATTGGAGCGGGCTGGGAGCAGGTGGTCTGCTGGAGTGGGGCCAGCCTCACGGGGGAGGGGGGGTGCTGATCCTGCAGGGGGGGGGGGGGGGCAGGGGATCACCACTGTTGGGGGGATGGGCTGTGCATCGGGGCATTCCGGAACCGGGGGGGTGGGGGGGGGGTCAGGGTTGGCCCGGGAATTGCTGTGGGGCTGCGATCAGGCCATAGGGGGTGCTGGAGGGGCAGCACTGCAAGGGTCCCGGGCTGACTGGCGATCGAGCTGGCCAGCAAACGGGGTGGGGGTGTATGACAGATCGGGGCCACTGCACATGCGCAGAGTTCCAGAAATGTCAGACTCCGGCGCGAATAGGCCCCGCCCCCCTGTGTTTTTAATGATATTCATGACTGGAACCTCTGCAGTGCACAGGGTGCGGAGATTCAGGTGAGAAACTGAACTGACAAAACAGTCAGGATCTAGAACAGTTTTCCTGCCAATTCAGCACTTTTGGGAGAATAACGGCCATTATTTCCAAGCAACGATATAATTACTATAAACAGATTGATTTAAGTGTTAAAATGGAATGATTGCATCACTGGTAGTCCTCAGTTATGGATTAATCTTGAGAATCTGGCAAGCTGCCAGTCCATGTAACTTTCTAGGAAACCTGTTTTTTTTAATGTTTAGAAAGCACCTTTTTGGGAAGAACCTTTAGTAGACCACATCTCCTGTTTCTGTAGGAATGGAGGTTTTGCTGTTATCTAAGGGTGATGCGCCATCAGCTTGGTTAAGATCTTCTACTACAATAAAGGATGCTGCAATATTCTTGGTCTGCAAATGGGGAAAGGTTTGCCAAGGGGAATATGGACAATTTGTTATTTTATGCACGTGGTTTCATGGCATAAATAAGTATTACCCCTACAGGCTTGATTCCTAATGTAGGCACCAGGTTCAGAGGCCACCCAAGAAGTATTAGGACTCTTTACTTTTATGCTGTGTATGCTTGGTGTCAATTTACTGGAAGGAAATGGCTGAAATTCTGTACATCATGGACAACACCAAGGGCAATTAGGGATGGGTAATAAATGCTAGCGCCTAGCCAGTGACGCCCATATTCCCGTAAATTAATAAAAAAACAAACTTGAATAGAGAAAGAGTTCATAATGCACAAATCAAACCATCACATTAGGAATAAAGCCAGCTTCTAAATACACCTGATTCATGAAAAAGGAAAATGAGGTGCTAAGTTTGGGCAAATTCAACCTGAGCCTGACTGCTTTTTGCTGATGCTTCTCAGAGGTTAGTCATTTGGTAAACGTTTTCTTATCCAAAGTAATGCCATAGATTATCAGGTTACTGATGGTGAAAACTCTTGATAACATTGTTGGAAAATATCTCATGTTTATAGTGTTAAATTTATATTTGTTGGCAGATCCAAAACCAGTTTAGACTGCCAAAATCTACACACTTCATCCAAAGCTAATTCCCTAATCACTCGGTCACGACTGTATTACTTACATGCCATGCAAAGTTCAATTTATATCAGTGATTAAAATAATGAATTAAATTAGCAAGAAGTTTGAGGGTAGAAAAAAAGGATGATATTTTTTATTCACTTGAGTTGAAAAACCTCAGGAAGGTGAACTTATTAAAAGATCAAATTAAAAATCTTGATCCAGAGTTTTGCCTTCTAATCCCAGCATAAATCCCATCAAATGTGATATCTGAGCCAAAAGAAAACTAGTATTCGACTGCTTTAGTTTGAATAATGCTGCTAGTATTATGTATGAAGAAACATGCACTGAAATGGCCAGAAATAAATGTAAATTAGAAGTCTTTGTCATTCAGTTTTAATGCCACAGAATGCTTTGTACAGAGAGAAATTCTCTCATGAATGAAGTCGCAAAGTGGCATCCAGTCTCCTATTTAGGTTATAGCAGAAAAGGATGAGAACCTGTGCAGAATTTCAGGGCCACCATTATGGCACTGCCTCGCCATTCTCTTCTTCAAAACACTTTCTTCCATTTGCAATAAACTACCTTCGCTACCTCAAGATCATGGGATGAAGCCTCAAGCATATCTGGTGCATAACTAGTTTAGTGATCCGTTGACAAATTTGATTGTGCTTTACCAAGCACTAGTGGCTGTCACAGATAGTAGAGAAACAGGAAAATTGTACTTATTTCCTCTCACCACTTGCCCGTAATCAGATGGTGTTCTGAATTATTTTTAAAGTATGCGGAGGTGTTTTTTTCCCAAATCCTCAGTTTGTGTGATCCAATTTACTAATAAAGAGCAGCAAACCCACGTTATGATTAACTCAGAAGGTTAGTTTATTTCACTGGAGTGTTCAAAACTTCGCACTCTACTACACACATGCATGCACAGACACACACTAAAAGAGAGGATAGAAAAAAATGACTATTAGTTGACATAATATTAAGAGTCCAGGGTCAGAGTCATAGAATCTACAGTGCAGAATGAGGCCATTTGGCCCTTTGAGTCTGCAGCAACAACAATCCCACCCAGGTCCTGTCCCATCCCCATAACCCCACATATTTACCCTCCTAATGCCCTGACATTAAGGGGCAATTTATCATGGCCAATCAACCTAACCCGCACATATTTGGACTGTGGGAGGAAACCAAAGCACCCGGAGAAAACTCACACAGACATGGGGAGAACGTGCAGACTCCGCACAGACAGTCCAATGAGGAATTCTTTCACTTTGGAGTTTGAGTTCAGCTGCCCTAGACACTGGGTTGGTTCTGCAAACAATGGCAGGAAATCTGCCAGCAGAGACAGGCTTGAAGAGCAGGTTACTGTTCCACCCAGAGATGATTCACCAGTTGAATGTTAAACCATAGACTACTATAAGGCTAAAGATGTAATGTCCAAAAAGGCAAGAAGCTTGGGTAATGTTGCATTAATGGGTAATTGTAGATTAACAATCAGGTTCTGTGCTTTTGGGCAGAATTCCATTGTTTCTCTTTAGGAGACAGACAAAGTGGTTATTAACATCTCTTCCAGCATAATTAGTTCCAATCTCTCGCTTTTGTGATAGTTCCGGTTGGGGAACCAGTTGGTCTGCACTTCCTCTGCATCTGTTGATTATCAAGGTTCTGTACAATGAGATGTGAGAATTCACAGGTCCAGTGAGGAATTATTTTGTTCTTGTAACTCCTGGTGGAGGGGAAAAAAAACACCTTTGCATACTTTAAAAATAATTCAGAACAAAAGGCCAGCCCTGTGGTCACATGACTTATAGCAGTCATTCTTTTCAGCAGATATACAGGCTAGATTTCTTTTCATGTTATATAAACCCAATATAGAGCCATAGAGGTTTACAGCATGGAAACAGGCCCTTTGGCCCAAATTGTCCATGCCACCCTTTTTTTAAACCACTAAACTAGCCCCAATTGCCGCGTTTGGTCCATATCCCTCTGTTCCCATCTTATCCATGTAACTGTCTAAATGTTTTTTAAAGACAGAATTGTACCCGCCCCTACTTCTACCTCTGGCAGCTTGTTCCAGACACTCACCACCCTCTGTGAAAAATTGCCCCTCTGGACCCTTTTGTATCTCTCTCCTCTCACCTTAAACCTATGCCCTCTAGTTTTAGACTCCCCTACCTTTGGGAAAATGTTTTGACTATCTAGCTGATCCATGCTCCTCATTATTTTATAGACCTCTATAAGATCACCCCTAAGTCTCCTATGCTCCACCTCTCCTTATAACTCAAACCATCAAGTCCCTCGATGGTTTGAGTTACAGGCTTTATTCTCCTCTGCCAAAATTACCCACAGCTCCAAGAACAAAGATAGGCGGTATACCATTCCTCCACTGTAAACTAAACTAAACCTTTTCCCCCTATCCTTCCAACCTCCAATAACAAACATGAGGGGCTTTTTTTTCAATAAGATTGAAACCATCCATTTGCTGCCTATGCTGCTATCTCCCTTTCTCTTTGTCCACTAGATCAAAGTACTTGCCATGCTTCTTCCTGCTTTAGCCCTCAATCTATATATTGCTTTAGATTCTCTCCCATATCCCGAATTGGCCTTTCAGAACTTATTTGGTTCATAATATCCCCCACCTCATCCCCCTCCTTTTATTCCATTCCAACTAAACTCATGAACGTACACCGACCTTCCCTGGTCCCTTGCTCTCTGATATTGTGAATGATTTCCTTTGCTCAAGCGGCATAGTGGCACAGTGGTTTGCACTGCTTCCCCACAACACTATGGACCCTGGGTTCAATTCTAGCCTTGGGTCACTGTCTGTGTGGAGTTTGCACATTCTCTCCATGTAGGAATGTAGGAAATTATAGGACAATTAGTTTAACATCAGTCATTGGGAAATTGTTAAAATCCATTATAATGGAAGTAATAACAGGACATTTGGAAAGTCAAAAGGCAATCCATCAGAGTCAGCATGGGTTTTACTACAGGTAAATCATGTTTGACTAATTTGCTTGAGATCTTCGAAGATGTAACAAGCAAGGTGAATAGTGGTGATCCTGTAGATGTAGTATATATGGACTTCCAGAAGACATTTGATAAATTGCCACACGAAAGGTTAATACACAAGGTTAGTTCACATGGGATTAGGGGTAATTTATTGGCTTGGATAGAGGACTGGCTAATGAATAGAAAGCAAAGTGTTGGGATAAATGGGTTGGCAAGATGTAACTAGTGGGGTGAAACAAGGTTCAGTCCTTGGGTCCCAACTATTTACAATCTATATTAATGACTTGGATGCAGGGATAGTAGGTGCCATATCCAACTTTGCAGATGACCCTAAAATAGATTGGACACTAAGTTGCGATAATGAAATTTTAAAATTACAAATGGATATGGATCGTTTAAGTGAATGAAGCCAAGCTTGGCAGATGGAGTTTAACATGGATAAGTGTGAGGTTAACCATTTTGGTAGGAAAAATGCAAAGGCAAAGTATTATCTAAATGGAGAGAAATTTCATAATGCTTCGGTGCAGAGGGATCTGGGTGTCTTCGTGCATGAATCTCTGAAAACTAGTATCCAGGTATAGCAGGTAATAAGGAAGGCAATTTGAATCTATTCATTGCTAAGGGAATATAATATAAAAGTAGGGAAATGTTGCTGCTTGGAATATTTGTAGAGTTTTGGTTCCCTTCCTTGAAGAGGGATGTCGTTGCATTAGAGGTGGTTCAGAGGAGGTTCACTTGATTGATTCAGAGATGAGGGATTTTTCTTACGAAGAAAGATTGGGCACTTTAGGGCTATACTTCCTGGAGTTTAGAAGAATGAGAGGAGATCTAATTGAGGTGTACAAGATGACAATCTAGAATAGGGTGCGGCAGATTTAAAATAGGAATGAGGAGAAATTATTTCTCTCAAAGGTTCGTGAGTCTGTGGAATTCACTACATCAAAGTATGGTGGACAGATTTAAGGAAGAGGTGGACAGGTTTTTAATTAGTAACGGTTTGAAGGGTTATAGTGAATGGACAGGTAAGTGGAGTTGGGTGCGGCAGATTTAAAATAGGAATGAGGAGAAATTATTTCTCTCAAAGGTTCGTGGAATTCACTACATCAAAGTATGGTGGACAGATTTAAGGAAGAGGTGGACAGGTTTTTAATTAGTAACGGTTTGAAGGGTTATAGTGAATGGACAGGTAAGTGGAGTTGATGCCAAGATGAGATCAGCCATGATCATATTAAATGGCGGAGCAGGCTCAAGGGGTTAAATTGCCTATTCCTGCTTCTAGTTCTTACAGTTTTTTAATGGTTATGGTTCTTTGTCCTGGCTTATCCAGCTCTTGGACCTCCAATGTCTCAAATTTAAATTGCTCATTCTTATTCATAATGTCTTTAGCTCTCACTATTTCTGTAACATTCTTTCATCTTAAAGCCACATCTCCACCCTTCCCTATTGCCCAATCCCCAGCAGACTCCACATGCTAAAATCCATCCCACCATCTCCCCCCCCCCCCCCGCCCCACCCCCCAGACCCCCCACAAATCTCTCAGCCTCCACCACAATCAGCTTTGTTAAGGCATTCCTTGAAATTCATCGGTTTAATCATACTGCTGAGCATCCATATTTCCTGAATTATGTGAGCCATGAAGCTCCTTGGGATTTTTTAATGTTAAAGACAATGGGGCCATAACATGCTGGCTGCCCAATGTCGGATTTCAGGGTACCCCAAAGATGTGCAGGGGAATCCCTCTTGGAACATTGGATGGTTCCACCAGGATTACATTAATAGTTACTCTGAAAAAGCAAGAATTAAAATCAATTTGTCATTTAGACATAGAGGTATACAGCACAGAAAAAGACCCTTCAGCCCATTCGCATCTACACCGGTCAAAGACAAACCATCTAACTCCTAATCCTATTTTTCAGCACTTGGCCCATAGTCTTCTATGCCTTAGCATTGTAAGTGCACATCTAAATACTTCTCATTTCTGGGGGACTATTTTAAACCCAGACCAATCCTCACATAGGCACAGAGTGGTAATCCAATGCTGGTTTCCACTCCAAGGAAGTTACAGCCTAAAATATATGCATGCATATTGTTGATGGTTGAGAGAAAATATGTATTATTAAAGGATTGTAAAGTCATAACTGCACTGATCACAAACTTAAAGGGTAACAAAATGTCTTTGTCTAAAATTTTGTTGCAAAAACTATTCTGTTTTCACCACAAGCCTAATATAAGGAAAATCTGCAGTTCAACTGACTTTATGATTAATTATTTTCAAAAAATATAGTCCCCAAGTTCATTTTAAGATTCCAGGGCAAGATTATTCCAAGTGTGGTCTGAGTCTGACTTGAGGCATGATGAAGCCTCAGCATAGACTTATAGTCCACTATTCTGGCTATAAGTCCTAACAGCTTATTGGTTTTCTCATTTCTCTGCCACATTGTCTGAACAATGACAGAACTAAATTTCCGTTCCCACTTACTGGCTTTTGTGACACTAATAGTCAGTGAAGTTTGATTTGCCAATAGCAGTGATTATCATTTCTGCAGCAAATGCACTAATGTACCTTAATAAGTTTATTAATAGGTACAAAATTTATACAGTTTAATTACAGTGAAAAACAAAATAGAAAATCCAGTATTGCTCAAAGTTAGAGCCCAATGCTGTCTACACCCTAAATTCTGGAGAAAAATGAGTTGCTGTAAACAGCATTATTGGCTCCAGGAAAATTGCTATCCATATGCCAAGTAGGTGGGAGGTGGCTTGAATATAGTTACAGTTTCTAATACTCTAGCTAGTTGTTAGTATAGGGAGAATTAAAATAGTGAATAAAAACTGATCCACTGCATCAGTGACACACTTTGAAAACTCTGCTTTAAGTAAAAGCTATCATATCAATCCTTTTTTAAAATAACTTCCAATTCTTTCTTTGAGGTATTGACTTCTTACTAGAGTTCAGTCCCAAACACAGTTTACTACTTTGCCCAAACTGAAATTCTTTATCAATGAGTCCTGAAAAGAGGTTATTCAACCATGATTCTTTTCCTCACCCAAAATCCACACATGCACACTGCAGTGTGGGCCACAGAATAGTGATCATAGAATATCTACAGTGCAGAAGGAGACCATTCAACCCATCGAGTCTGCACCAACTCTGTCAGGGCATGCCACTATCCCCATAAGTCCACAGATTTACCCCGCTAACCCCCCTAACCTACATATCTTGGGACACTAAGGGGCAATTTAGCATGGCCAATCCACCTAACCTGCACATCATTGGACTGTGGGAAGAAACCGGAGCACCCGGAGGAAACCCACGCAGACACGGGGAGAATGTGCAAACTCCACATAGACAGTCACCCAAACGGGAATTGAACCCAGATCGCTGGCGCTGTGAGGCAGCACTGCTAACCGGGATCAGGAGTGAGAACGCTGGCCATTTTTTCCATTCCTTATTCCAAGGGCTCTGAAACCAATATAGTGCTCTTATTACCAATTCTGGCTGATCCAAAGTAAATGAGCATAAGCCAAGATT
Organism: Mustelus asterias; assembly: GCF_964213995.1. Taxonomy (NCBI): domain Eukaryota; kingdom Metazoa; phylum Chordata; class Chondrichthyes; order Carcharhiniformes; family Triakidae; genus Mustelus; species Mustelus asterias. The sequence continues at coordinate 105,825,115 of NC_135802.1, forward strand.
AACCCTCCTAGTTTCTAAAGATGTCACAGGGGATGAATTTGGTCTCTGACCCTCGCACAGCAGGCAATAACAAACTGGCAGTCCATTTATACCTTGCCTGATTTTGTTTTCCAAGGACTTTAATGGGTTGACAATTTCCTATCATTGATTTTCACTCTATTCAATTTTGTAAAGTTTCTGGAAGCATTATCCTGAGCTTCTGACCCTCAACTTGGCTTCTTGGCTCCTTATTAGTTATGAGACCTTTAGCAGCCAGATAATCAAACTATCAAACTCTTTTCAATCTCTTTTTACATAATTGAACTATTTCCGTCGAAGTTGAGCTTGCTTTCTTTGATACTAAATCACAGAAGCACTTCAATAATAATATGAAAATTATCCTGAGATTCTTCAACCCGCCAGTCTTTCAGGTACTACACCATTTGAAGACATTTTAAAAGCATGTGAAGAATTTTCATTCAAAATGTAACTGCCTATCTTTATTCTTTACAAATGCTGATTAACCTACCATGTACATCCAGCACTTCCTGTTTTCATTTTGAGATTTCTAGCATTTACAGTTCTTCTTTTTTTGTTTAAAAAACATTCTATTTGCCGGCTACATTTCTTACAATCCCTGTAGAGATCAATAATTTATAAAAAGAGATTCAAACTTCCACTTACTAGCTGGAAGAATGATACAGAAGGTTTCACTTTTAAAAACCTTTGCTGCAACAAAAGACTAAGAAACACTTGACTAAATGCTTTTTTGTAGGCAATTTATACTTTAAACTACAGAAAGCGATCTTTCCCTTATATACTTATCACCCGTCACACTCTCCATGAAATTACAGTTCTTTTAGCAAACAGCCCACAGGTGCTTCCAATGGGTTTCCATATACCCATTGTGCCAAGTAGTAACTTAACGTGGCCAGCTCAAGGCTCCCTCTTCAGCTTTTGGAGAGTTTCTTAAATTTATCACCAGGAGTAAAGCCTGCTCTGGTGATTCTTCCTTCCCTTGGCCAGAGCAGGATTAAACTCCCAGAATCTTTAGATGGCTGCAGGATTCATCTCTTTGACTAAAGAACACGTTCCTGCCACACCTGGTTGTGGTAGTTCACAAAGTCAGGCATCCTTTTCTCTGTGTTAACAGTGCAGTACCTCTGCTGTCTATCTGTGATATTCAGGGATTTGTAGAGAAGCCTGTAGCCTGATCTCAAAAATGGCTTCCTCTGCTCCCTTACTCAATGCAACATCAAACACATTAACCTTACTTCCAGATAGACATGCTACTTAACTATCTTTGATCTCAATTCCTTTTCATCATAGAATTCAGTAGAAAATTTAAAGCACAAACCAACATCACCTTTCTGAGACTTTGGGAGACTCAAGGTCTACTCAAGAGACTGCTTCCAATGTCTTCAAGTGTAAACATCGTGCCCTCCTTCTCAGTAAAACAACCCACAGGCCTTCCTTTGATCTCTAATAATCAAACCACCAGGCATACTGTTAGCCAGACTGAAAAACAGGTCACATGACCTCCTTCATTTCCCTACATTTGAAGCTATAGTCGCAAAATATAATAATATTATAAACCTCATAATTGTAACATACTTTGCTAATCTGGTTTGTATTTAAGGCTGGATATCATTTTCAGCTGTTTCTTCAAGAATTCCACAAATTTCTTTCTGCCAAAGTTAAACAGTAGATCACAAGAAATTCCAGAGCATTTCTGCAGCAACATGTTCAACATATGTTTTTAAAAATGTCAGTCGCAAAATGTTTTTCAAAACCTCTTTAATTACTTTTAAATAATTAAGTAGAGTAATTTTGCAAATCCATCCTTGGCCAACATCTGCTTTTCAAAATGCATTAAAAAAGTCCAGAACACCAGCCACAATTATTGAAATTAAGGGATTTAATCATAAATTAAAGACCACAAGGTCAATTTTGAAGTAATCACTTCCATTGGACAGGAGGCATTTTACTAGTCAAACCTCATCTGAATTCTGTTGGGTGAGCTAATCATATCTTCAGAATGTTGAAATGCAAGAGAGATTTATTTAGAAATGATCTTGTTTTAAGTAACACAACTCACTGATGTCAGGAAACATAGCATGTTCATTATTTTGTATTATTATGATACAATGGTCGGAATTCTCCAGCCGTTCAGACCCCGTTGCCAACGAGAATGAAATTTGGCGCTCAGCCAAATCTCCGGTCACTGCAGCGGAATGGAGAATCCTAGCTGCAGGCAAGGTCGGAGCATCCGGCCCAATGACATATTGGGCGGAATTTTACAAGATTGTTTCTAAGTGTGCAGCTAGTGTGAAAATGGGAGAGTTCCTGATCCATTTTTTGGGCGGGTTTTCATGCCCAGTCTTATGCACTTAGTCATTGAAAATATGGGCTAGACTATTTATAACTGCTGCAGGCAGTAGGCTGGGCTTAATTCGCCAGCCAGCCTGCAGTGGGAGCTATTGCGTATGCACAGGCCTCTGTGTCTGCACATGTGTAATTTCAACAGCAGGGATCTGACCGACAGAGAGAGAGCTATCAGGCCCCTGCTGTTACAGGCAGCCTCACAAACTCTCCCCACACCACCATAATTGCGGGAGTCTGCTGCCGATCGCGAGCCCTACACAACCCAAGATGCAGTCCCCATCGCCCAGACCGATCGCATCCTCCTCCCCCTGATCCGATTGCGCTGTAGAGTGGCAGCGGGTCCCCTCCCCCCGTTGCCCAGGTGCCAGGCTGGCAGTGCCAACGTGTCAGGTGCCACTGCCAGGCTGGTACTGCCCAAGCAGCATCCCCCCCGCCCCCCCCTTTCCCTCGGCCTTCCCAGGTGGCCTCAATGGCCTCCGGTTCCACTGGTGAGGCCAACACGACTATTCCCCGTTCATGGGGAGCAGAACCGGAGAGAACTCTCTCGGCGAGGCTACAAAGGCAAGTGAGCCGGATGATTGAGCATCGGGCTCACTAAACACATGTAAATCATAATTTAAATATATTTAACTAAATTATTCAGCCTCTCACCCATTTCTGGTGGGAGACCGACCTCGCCGGAAATCCGGCTCTTGCAAAATCGCGAGAGTCGAGAAAGCGGGCATGATCCTGATTTCTCGGCATTGCGCGATCTCACCGGCTCGCCACGCCCAGCCGTTGTACGATTGAACTAAATGAATCTGAACTAACTTGGTATGTTCAATAGCTGTGAGGATTTGTATCAAGTCTTATCTCATCAAACGTTTTCTCAATCTACCTTCGTAGAGATTGAAGAAGCACCAACGCAAAAAACATGAGCAATGAATTCCAATCACAAGGAGTTACCAGTGTTACCTGCTTGGTTAAACCACTGTATTAAACAATGAAAGTGAACTCCCAGAAAAGCTACATTGCTCACATTGCAGGAGCAGCTAATGTCACCAAAATCAGAAGGTAGCAATGGCAGATTTAAATTTGTAACAAGGTGGTTATATGCCATATTTGAATGACCTGTATTTACATTTTAATAGTCAGATGATGGAAAACTCAATGTTAAAGTCACAAAAATCACAAAGACTTACAGGCATCAATACTGCGGAAGATACTGGCATTGCGGAATTGGGGAGGTTGCCAGGCATGGACCCTGGCATGGGCTGCCTTTGCCTGTTGTGGAGATGTAGTAATGACGATAGAGACCCTGGGACAGGCCTGAGGGAATAAAAAGAGGAGAAGGACATCAGAAAACATTGTACAAATCAGAATGGCAAGTGGAAAACTCAAAACACCTTAACAAAAAGCACAACAGCCTTAATATTCACCCCTTCACAATGATGGGAAAGGATAGGCAGGGGATTCAAGACATAAATTTGTGGAATGGATGCTTGGCACACTACACAGGCATCCGACCAACATCATGGTTCCTGAGTGTCCGACTGATGGTTCTTTCTGTTTTCCACATAGCAGTGTGACAGCTTGGCTCACAGCCCAGAGGTTAAAGCAGCAGCTGAAAGCCACACCCAGGGCTCCTGGGATCATTCTCTGGCAATTGGGAGAGGGAAGGATTGCTGATTGGGGCTTGGGAAGGTTGTGGGGATGGTTGGTGATCTCAGGAGGGTGGAGAGAAGTAGTTGCAGGGAGGAAAAGACTACTGAGGCTACAATGGGGAAGTTATTGATCATAAAAGCAAAATACTGCAGATGCAGCAAATCTGAAATAAAAACAGAAAGTTTTGGAAAGAAATTCAGCAGGTCTGACAGCATCAGTGAAAAAAGAAATAGAATTAAAGTTTTGAGTCTGTATGACTCTTCAGAGCAAGGTCAGTGAATCATGTTGGTGTGGATGAAGCGGGGGGGGGGGGGGGTAGTGATGGGGCTGGTGAGAGAGATGCCACAATTAGTTGGGGGAGGCTGAAGGCTTCCTTGATGAGTCAGGGGAACATTCCTCCTCCTCACTCACGAGGACTGCTGAGAAAGGCACTTGCTTCATAGAAATGGCAGCACCCAGCCCTCTTGCACTGCTGGGTTTTGTGACCCCTGAGAAGTGTATAAAATAGCAATGCATTTTAAATCAGATTTGTCTGTGGTCATAAGAACATAAGAAATAGGAGCAGGAGTAGGCCATCTAGCCCCTCGAGCCTGCCCCGCCATTCAATAAGATCATGGCTGATCTGAAGTGGATCAGTTCCACTTACCCGCCTGATCCCCATAACCCCTAATTCCCTTACCGATCAGGAATCTATCCGTGATTTAAACATATTCAACGAGGTAGCATCCACCACTTCAGTGGGCAGAGAATTCCAGAGATTCACCACCCTCTGAGAGAAGAAGTTCCTCCTCAACTCTGTCCTAAACTGACCCCCCTTTATTTTGAGGCTGTGCCCTCTAGTTCTAGCTTCCTTTCTAAGTGGAAAGAATCTCTCCACCTCTACCCTTTCCAGCCCCTTCATTATCTTATAGGTCTCTAAATTCCAACGAGTACAAACCCAATCTGCACAGTCTCTCCTCATAATCAACACCCCTTATCTCTGGTATCAACCTGGTGAACCTTCTCTGCACTCCCTCCAAGGCCAATATATCCTTCCGCAAATAAGGGGACCAATACTGCACACAGTATTCCAGCTGCGGCCTCACCAATGCCCTGTACAGATGCAGCAAGACATCTCTGCTTTTATATTCTATCCCCCTTGCGATATAGACCAACATCCCATTTGCCTTCTTGATCACCTGTTGCACCTGCAGACTGGGTTTTTGCGTCTCATGCACAAGGACCCCCAGGTCCCTCTGCACAGCAGCATGTTGTAATTTCTTTCCATTTAGATAATAATCCAATTTGCTATTATTTCTTCAAAAGTGAATAACCTCGCATTTGTTAACATTATACTCCATCTGCCAGATCCTCGCCCACTCACTCAGCCTGTCCAAATCTCTCTGCAGACCTTCTACGCCCTCCACACGATTCACTTTTCCACTTATCTTTGTGTCGTCTGCAAACTTTGTTACCCTACACTCAGTCCCCCCCTCCAGATTGTCGATATAAATGGTAAATAGTTGAGGCCCCAGTACCGATCCCTGCGGCACGCCACTAGTTACCATCTGCCAACCAAAAAAGCACCCATTTATTCCGACTCTCTGCTTCCTGTCGGATAGCCAATCCCCAATCCACGCTAACACCCTACCCCCAACTCCGTGTGACCCAATCTTCTTCAGATTGGTCCCTATTTAAACATATCAATTAAGCTTCAATGGCCTTTCATCAGAATTGGATCATCCACCTGAAATGTCAACTCCATAATTCTCTCCATAGATGCTGCCAGATCTGTGGTACATCCAACATTTTCTGTTTCTATTTCAGGTTTCCAGCATCCACAGTATTTTGCTTTAGCATTATCATTATCATGAGTGGGAATCGAGCAGTAAGCACACCATTTCTATCTTAACTCCCACTTCACCTCAATTCCTGATGGATAAAATCAAATTTCCTCCTAATGATTTGATTTGATGTATTAGCATAATGTGAAAAATGTTGTTTCTTGCGCGCCATACAGACAAAGCATACCGTACATAGAGAAGGAAAGGAGAGAGTGCAGAATGTAGTGTTACAGTCATAGCTAGGGTGTAGAGAAAGATCAACTTAATGCGAGGTAGGTCCATTCAAAAGTCTGACGGCAGCAGGGAAGAAGCTGTTTTCGAGTTGGTTGGTAGGTGTCCTCAGACTTTTCTACCTTTTTCCCCAATGGAAGAAGGTGGAAGAAAGTATGTCTGGGGTGCATGGGGGCCTTGATTATGCTGGCTGCTCTTCCGAGGCAGTGGGAAGTGTAGACAGTGTCAATGGATGGACTGAGCTTCGTTCACAATCCTTTGTAGTATATTGCAGTCTTGAACAGAGCAGGAGCCACACCAAGCATACCATTCCAGCATCCGCAGCATTTTGCGTTTATCCTATTCATAGACTACAGCTCAGCCTTTAACACCATTATTCCTACGAGACTCATCTCCAAACTTTGTGGCCTGGGGCTCGGCTCCTCCATCTGCAACTGAATCCTAGACTTCCTAACCCACAGATCGCAGTCAGTAAGAATAGGCAACAACATCTCCTCCATGATTACCCTCAACACCCGTGCTCCTCAAGGCTGTGTCCTCAGCCCCATACTACACTCCTTATATATGTGGCCAAATTCCCCTCCAACTTGATTTTCAAGTTTGCTGATGATATCACCGTTGTGGGTCAGATCTCAAACAATGACGAGACAGAGTACAGGAATGAGATAGAGAATCTGGTGAACTGGTGCAGCGACAATAATCTCTCCCTCAATGTCAACAAAGCAAAGGAGATTGTCATCGACTTCAGGAAGCGTAGTGGAGGACATGCCCCTGTCTATGTCAATGTGGACAAAGTAGAAAGGGTCGAGAGCTTCAAGTTTTTAGGCGTCCAGATCACCAACAACTTGTCCTGGTCCCTCCCTATGCCCACACTATAGTTAAGAAAGCTCACCAATGCCTCTACTTTCTCAGAAGGCTAATGAAATTTGGCATGTCAGTTACAACTCTCACCAGCTTTTACAGATTCACCATAGAAAGCATTCTTTCTGGTTGTATCACAGCTTGGTATGGCTCCTGCTCTGTCCAAGACCGCAAGAAACAACAAAGGGTCGTGAACGAAGACCAGTCCATCTGGCAAACCAGCCAGCCTCCCACCCATTGAGACCGTCTATACTTCCCACTGCCTCGCAAAAGAGCCAACATAATTAAGGACCCCATGCACCCTGGACATACTCTCTTCCACCTTCTTCCATCGGGTAAAAGATATAAAAGTCTGAGGACACATATCAACCAACTCAAGAGCAGCTTCTTCCCTACTGCTGTCAGACTTTTGAATGGACCTACCTTGCATTAAGTTAATCTTTCTCTACACCCTAGCTATAACTGTAACACTACATTCTGCACTCTCTCCTTTCCTTCTCTATGTACGGTATGCTTTGTCGGTATAGAGCAAGAAACAATACTTTTCACTGTATACTAATACATGTGACAATAATAAATCAAATCAAATCAAACAGTTATACTGCATATTAAAATAATCTGACTTTACACATGTACCGACCACCTGCCAGTATCTCACCCAAGTCATCATCTTCAATGTGTGAGCCTTGACAACAACTGTTAGCATGTTATTGAACCACAGACAAAACCAATCCAATCTATACCCAGTGCCATTGACACTGCAAATGTTAGTGCTAACAAAGAACAAAATGGAGCTCAATTTTCAGACTTACATTATTTTTAAATTTGGAAAACTTACTTTTAGATTGTAATTCTGGCTGCCTGATCATTGCTGGTCATACTAGGAAAATACCAGGTAGTTGGGTATTGGTTTATTTTTGTTCAAATACATTTTGAGATAATTTTGATGATATTTTTTCATAGGATAAACTAACTAGCCTTATGTTCTCTTTTCTGGCAGAGAAATTGAAAAATAAATGATAAGAGCACTCCTCTGTTTGTTGGCATTTAATCAGCTTTCGACGAAGGCAAAACTTGTGAAAATTACTGCTATTATTATGAGAATAGACATGGTCCAGGCTGATGGGGCTGCCCACATTGTCAACTGGACATCCCAGTCGACATCGCAACAGGGCCTTAATTCACTTGCTGGGCTGACCCCGACCTCGAGTCTTTGAAAATGACTTGGGGTCAGCACGGTAGTGGGGAACCAACATGGTGGCCAGTGACACAAAATTGTAGGTCCACCTGCCTCTGGCCACACACTCTGACCTAGACAGAAAGTTCAGCTTAATTTATTAACATTCAAGTATCCTTCTGCAAGTTGCTGTCAAGGCCAGCACATGGATAATTGATAGTTGAATGAAGATCCAGAGAGTAACCACTGCCAGTGCAACTGAAACTCACTGAGGAAGAAAACACACTAAGCTATTGAATGAAATTGGAGAGGAAAATTCAACAACAAAAAAATTAACATCTTTATGCACAGCATGCTTCATTTGCGTTGCGAACTGTAATGCCAAAATATTTACAACCATTTTTATTTTTCCTTTTAAAAAAGTTACTTATTTTCATTTATTAAGCTTTCATTTTTATTACTTAATCTTTTTGTCCGCCAAATTTTCTTTGTCTGTCCCGCCAAGAGATGACTCATCTTGGGGAGAGGGTCTTTAAGGGAGTGTGGCATTTCCTGTTTGCAGCTCTGGTGTAACTTCTGAGAGATCTAAACAGTTTCCATGCAACTTCCAATTTAGGTTAAGTTTTATAAAGATATTTTTGTATCTTCTCCCCTCCACTCACTTCCACCTTAGATAAAGAAAAATAAATTCTCCTTTTCCTTGCTCCGTTGTGTCAAGTGCAGCCAGTGACCTTGAATAAGGCCGTTGCCAATTATTAGGAGACAAGTAAAATCTACTCACAGTAACTCATGCATTGAATTCTTTGTGGAAGAACCTTCTGGATACCAAGTCAGAGATCATGAAGGTGAGATTCCACCTGTGAGCGATAACTTGTTTGCCAATTCTCCACTTTTGGAATGAATACCTCATTTTTCGGACTTTTCCAATCTGTTTGCATTGAGGCTCCTCAAACACTATTGGCTCCTCCTTCACTGGTTTGCCTATTTTGTGCTGGAAAACCCCACACAATCTAACCCACCGGAAAAGCAGCAGAAACAGTAGCAAATTTCTACCCCCTCACATGAGTGGTGCCCCAACTTCCGATTTTGGAAATCCTCCAGCTGATCTTTAGTGCCTCTGACTTCAAAGTACCAAATAACACATCCTATCTCCGATCTCCATTACTGGGCTCACCATCTGATTTTTGATCGTGGGAAAACTGTTCAAGTTTTGAAGTGTTTATAGTGCATATAATGGGCTGGATTTTGAGTCTCTGCAGGGGCCAAGAATGGAGGCAGGAAGGCACATGTATTTGGTTCCCTGGCTCCAATGTGCCCCCATTCCCGAGCCATTTTCCTGGAGACAAGAATGTGGTGTTGTGGAGGGCGGAGGGCAGGGCAGGGGGGGGGGGGGGGGGGGCGGGGTTGCAGGTTGCAGTATTTCTATCTACCTGCATATGGCAGGGGGCCAATTGTTCTAAATACTAGCCTTTGAGGCCTGTAAACAGAGGCCTGATGGGATTTTCCTGCTGGCCTCCAGGTTCCTGCAGATGACGAGAGTCAGTTTCACTGCCTGGAGGTGGTCTCCCAGTGACAGCGCTCCCAGTGGGCTTAGAGGCTTCCCTGTCTGGATGTAGGAGCAGCCACAGGCCCACCTTTAGAGAGATTAGCACCCACCACAATGGCAGCCTGATTGCAAAGACCTTTCTCATTTACATTTATAAAACTTTGGAGAGAGGGCTCCTCCATTTTGGAATATCCTTTCCCTCACTTGCTTGCTACGGCCTCCTGCTGTCCCTTCCCAGCTGGAAGTAATGACCACTGATTGACCATCAGTCCTCAAGTGGGCAATAACCCTGTTTCTGGCCATTAATTGGCTGTTCCACAATGCCAGCTTCTGACCCTCATTTGAACCTGAGGACAAGATTCAAAAGATGAGGAGGAAAATCGTGCCCAATATGTTTGCCGAATAATATAAGTCTTATTTAAACAGCAGGTTTCCAGGCTGTAGCCAGAGAATGCAGGGGTAATATCCACAAGACGGAGGTTTGTTGGGAGAGAGAGGCAGCCTGAGGGTAAGGAGTTAGGACAGGATGGGAAACAGGTTGAGGGGGAAAGAGAGTGTTTCTGCAGAGAATTTGAGACCCTCACTTAAAAACACTAAATTTTTATAGATAATTAATGGCAAAGCCCTGATTGAAGGTGCTGTGTATTTGTGTAGATTCTTATTGGCTTGATGAGCTCTGCTGTATTGATGTATTCATGATTCACCGGATGTGATGTCATTAGTACCTAGCGCGGGAAACAGGCAGTGAAGAAGCAGCCACATAAGAGAACACACACCTGTAAATAAAGCTCTGTTGTTTTAAACCTTCTGTGCTCCCTAAAGCCACTCTCTAATATACAACATGAAAACTGGTGATGAGGCCGATGAACGGTGCCTGCCAGGCTCCAGGGACGACATATTTACCAACGAAAAAGTCGGAACAAAAAAGTTAGAAAATAAGCTTTTCAGATGTGCTCTGGACCTGACAGACTAGGTGAACGTGAGTAATGATACTGTGCAGCAGTATAGAGCTGGATGTGTTAAATAAGAGGCTGAAACTTGGGTTGTTGCCTTGTGTGAAAGACAAATCAAGGTAGCGGCTGGAAACGCGTTGCGAAGTGTGCATACGAGAAACCTCCATTATTAGAAAAATGGTGGGAGTTTTCAGCTTTGTGGGACGCAAGGGGCACTGCCCACCCCTGCCCCCGTTCACCCAGGGGGCCTCAATGGCCTCTGCTCACACCAGCAAGGCCATTACGTCAGGTCCCCTTGGTGGGGATCATAAGGATCCTTGCCAGTGAGGGCTTCCACCGGCGAGACTGTTAATGCAAGTGAGCCCAGACGACAGCACCTGGGCTCAGTAATCATATTTAAATAAACGTATAAATATTTAAAATATAAATATTTGAATTCCTTCCCTGATTACACTGGCAGGACAGAACCGGTAACATCGCGAGAGGCGAGAAACCAGGCCTTTCGCTTCTCGCGCAATCTTACTGGCTCACCGCACTGATCGATCAGCATGACTAGCCGGTAAGATCACCCACTTTATTTTATAGTCTATCCACGTTCTTCTTACCAAAATGAATCAATTCATACTTCCCTTCATCTAGTACTTGTCCACTCATCCCACCAACGTCTCTATGTCCTTTTGAAGTTCCATAGTATCCTCCTCATAGTTCACAATGCTTCCAAGTTTTGTATCAGTGGTGTCCAGAGCACAATTTCAAATTTCACAAATGTCTAGGTCATTCATATATATCAGGAAGAGCTTCTGCTAAAAACCTTTCTCCACTCTGAAAAAAAAACTATTAACCATGATTCTATATTTCCTGTCACTCAACCAATTTTGTATCCACACTGCTGCTGTCCTTTTTATTCCAGAAGCTATAACTTGCCCAAAACTCTTGGAACGGTGTATCAAATGCCTTTTTGAAGTCTATTTACACCACATCAATTGCATTACTCTCATTAACCCTCTCTACAAAAATACTCCAGGAGTAGGTGAAAAATGATTTTACCTTAAGAAATCATTGCTGTGTCCCTTTAACCTAGTTTTGCCTGTGACTATTAATTTTGTTGCGAATTATTGCCCTGAATTGTGTGCTTTCCCCCCATCCCTGCAAACTTTGAAGCAGGGAGTGTGAAATTGGCTGGCCTGGATTCCCTGGAAGTTTTACAGTCAGGTAGGCAGCACCTCGGACGGAAAACCCACCCTTGCCCCAATTAAGCCCCATAAATGGCTACTTAATGGCCCACGCCAGCCTAAAAAAATTACCCATTGTTTGGAGAACAAAGAACAATACAGCACAGGAACAGGCCCTTCGGCCCTCCAAGCCCATGCCGCTCCCTGGTCCAAACGAGACCATTCTTTTGTATCCCTCCATTCCCACTCCGTTCATATGGCTGTCCAGATAAGTCTTAAACGTTCCCAGTGTGTCCGCCTCCATCACCTTGCCCGGCAGCGCATTCCAGGCCCCCACCACCCTCTGTGTAAAATATGTCCTTCTGATATCTGTGTTAAACCTCCCCCCCTTCACCTTGAACCTATGACCCCTCGTGAACGTCACCACCGACCTGGGGAAAAGCTTCCCACTGTTCACCCTATCTATGCCTTTCATAATTTTATACACCTCTATTAAGTCTCCCCTCATCCTCCGTCTTTCCAGGGAGAACAACTCCAGTTTACCCAATCTCTCCTCATAACTAAGCCCCTCCATACCAGGCAACATCCTGGTAAACCTCCTCTGTACTCTCTCCAAAGCCTCCACGTCCTTCTGGTAGTGTGGTGACCAGAACTGGACGCAGTATTCCAAATGCGGCCGAACCAACGTTCTATACATCTGCAACATCAGACCCCAACTTTTAAACTCTATGCCCTGTCCTATAAAGGCAAGCATGCCATATGCCTTCTTCACCACCTTCTCCACCTGTGACGTCACCTTCAAGGATCTGTGGACTTGCACACCCAGGTCCCTCTGTGTATCTACACCCTTTATGGTTCTGCCATTTATCGTATAGCTCCTCCCTACATTATTTCTACCAAAATGCATCACTTCGCATTTATCAGGATTGAACTCCATCTGCCATTTCTTTGCCCAAATTTCCAGCCTATCTATATCCTTCTGTAGCTTCTGACAATGCTCCTCACTATCTGCAAGTCCTGCCAATTTTGTGTCGTCCGCAAACTTACTGATCACCCCAGTTACACCTTCTTCCAGATCGTTTATATAAATCACAAACAGCAGAGGTCCCAATACAGAGCCCTGCGGAACACCACTAGTCACAGGCCTCCAGCCGGAAAAAGACCCTTCCACTACCACCCTCTGTCTTCTGTGACCAAGCCAGTTCTCCACCCATCTAGCCACCTCCCCCTTTATCCCATGAGATCCAACCTTTTTCACCAGCCTACCATGAGGGACTTTGTCAAACGCTTTACTAAAGTCCACATAGACGACATCCACAGCCCTTCCCTCGTCAACCATTCTGGTCACTTCTTCAAAAAACTCCACCAGGTTAGTGAGCCATGACCTCCCTCTCACAAAACCATGCTGACTATCGTTAATGAGTTTATTCCTTTCTAACTGCGCATACATCCTATCTCTAAGAATCTTCTCCAACAACTTCCCCACCACGGACGTCAAGCTCACCGGCCTATAATTACCCGGGTTATCCTTCCTACCCTTCTTAAATAACGGGACCACATTAGCTATCCGCCAATCCTCTGGGACCTCACCTGCGTCCAGTGACGAGACAAAGATTTGTGTCAGAGGCCCAGCGATTTCATCTCTCGTCTCCCTGAGCAGCCTTGGATAGATTCCATCAGGCCCTGGGGATTTGTCAGTCTTTATATTCTCTAACAAACCTAACACTTCCTCCCTTGTAATGGAGGTTTTCTCCAACGGTTCAACACTCCCCTCCGAGACACTCCCAGTCAACACATCCCTCTCCTTTGTGAATACCGACGCAAAGTATTCATTTAGGATCTCCCCTACTTCTTTGGGCTCCAAGCATAATTCCCCACTTTTGTCCCTGAGAGGTCCGATTTTTTCCCTGACAACCCTTTTGTTCCTAACGTATGAATAAAATGCCTTGGGATTCTCCTTAATCCTGTCTGCCAAGGACATTTCATGACCCCTTTTTGCCCTTCTAATTCCCCGTTTGAGTTCTTTCCTACTTTCTTTGTACTCCTCCAGAGCTCCCTCCGTTTTTAGCTGCCTGGACCTAACGTACGCCTCTCTTTTCTTTTTGACCAGTCCCTCAATTTCCCTGGTTATCCACGGTTCTCGAATCCTACCTTTCCTATCCTTCTTTTTTTACAGGCACATGCCTGTCCTATAGCCCTAACAACTGTTCCTTAAAAGACTCCCACATGCCAGATGTGGATTTACCCTCAAACAGCCTCTCCCAATCAAGAGCTGCCAATTTCTGCCTAATCCCACTAAAGTTAGCCTTCCCCCAATCCAACACCTTACCCTTGGGACACCACTCATCCTTTTCCATCACTATCCTAAAGCTAACAGAATTTTGGTCACTATTTGCTACATGTTCCCCTACCGAAACTTTGAAGACCTGACCGGGCTCATTCCCCAGTACTAGGTCCAGTATAGCCCCCTCTCTAGTCGGGCTATCTACATATTGTTCCAAAGAACCCTCCTGTACGCATTTTACAAATTCCTCCCCATTCAAAGTCCCAGCTCTCAGCGATTTCCAGTCTATACCAGGGAAATTGAAGTCTCCCACTACAACAACCCTATTTTTCCTGCACCTATCCAGTATCTCCTGACATATCCATTCTTCCACTTCCCTTGGGCTGTTGGGGGGCCTGTAGTATACCCCCAACATAGTGACTGCGCCCTTCCTGTTTCTAAGCTCCACCCAGAGTGACTCGTTACACGACCCCTCTGAATTGTCCTCCCTCTGCACCGCTGTAATATGCTCTCCAACTAATACTGCTACTCCCCCACCTCTTTTGGCCCCTCCTCTGTCTCGCCTAAAACACTTGTACCCCGGAATATTCAGCTGCCAGTCCTGTCCCTCTTTCAACCAAGTCTCTGTCACCGCAACCACATCCAAATTCCTCGTGAGCATTCAGGCCCCAAGTTAAACTGACTGACTGATAGTTGCTGGGCTTATCCTGCACTCTTTTTTGTAATTCTCCAGTCCTCTGTCACCACCTCTGAGTTGAATGTAGTCTGGAAAATTATGGCCAGTGCCTCTGCAATTTCCACCCTCACTTCCCTCAGTATCCTTGGATGTATTATATCCGGACTGGTGCTTTATCAACTTTAAGAGCAGACAGCCTATCCAATACCACCTGCTTATCAATTTTAAACTCTACAAATATTTGAATTTCCTCATCTTTCTCCATGACCTGGGCAGTATCTTCTTACTTGGAAGCACTTAGTAAATTATTAATTTAAGACCTCATCTATTCCCTTGTCTCTATGCATAAATCCCTTTTTTGGTTCATATTCGGCCCCATTCCTCCTTTTATATCTCACTTACTATTTATGTGCCTATTGGACACTTTGGGGTTTCTTTTTTTATTAGCTCTAACCAGATAGGTTCTGTCTTGGACCTATCAGGCCATCTTCTCAGTCCAGTAATGCAATGTTGTCCTTAATGCCACCCTTCCCCCTTTTTCTCCTTTCCTATCTTTCCCAAACACCTTGTATCCAGGAATATTTAATACTCAATCCTGCTCTTGTTTGACCCAGGTCCCTGTTATAGCCACAACCTTGTATTACCACACAGTAATTTGTGCCTGTAACCTACTAATTTTATTTACCATACTCCCTAAATTTATCTACATACACACAGAGTCTTTTATTCTTTTATGGAAGGTGACCGCTATTGGTTACACCAACATTTATTGCCCGTCCCTAATTGTCCTTGAGAAGGGCTAGTGATCCACCTTCTTTTAACCTCTGCCATCTACCTGGTTTAGGTACACCCACAATGCTATTAGGAAAGCAGTCCCAAGGTTTTGACCCAGCAACAGTGAAGAGACAGCAATATAGTTCCAACTCAGGATGGTGAGTAATATGGAGGGGAACCTGCAAATGATGGTGTTCCGATGTGCCTGCTGCCTTTGTCCTTGGGTCTGGAAGATCTGTTGCTGCAGAACATCTTGTATACCATACAGTGCTGCCACTGTGTGTCAGTGGTGGAGAAAGTGAATGTATAAGGTGGTGGTGTATGGGATGCCAATCAAGTGGGTTGCTTTGTCCTTTATAGTATCAAGTTTTGAAGCAGCTGAAGATGGTTGGACGTAGGACACTACCCTGAGGAACTCCTGGGTGTCTATGTGCATGAATCATGGGAAATTAATGTGTAGATCCAGCAAGTAATCAGGAAAGTAAATGGTATATTAGCTTTAATTGAAGTGTAAAAAAGAATAAAAGTAAAGTCTTATTGCATGTATATACAGCTCAGCTATTTCCTGGAATCCTGTGTACAGTTTTCAGCTCTTTACCCAAGGAAGAATTTATTTGATTTACAAGAAGTACAGAAAGGTTCATTAGTGACTAAACTGATTCCTGGGAAGATGAGATAGTTCTGTGAGGACAATGGAATAGACCTATCGAGAATGAAAAGTGACCTTACTGAAATATATAAAATTCTTAAAGGTTCAACGGGATGGATATTTCACCTGACTGAGTCCAGAGCAAGAGTTCACAGTTACAGAATAAAGGGTCGGACATTTAGGACAGAGGTGAGGAGATAATAGACAGAGGGGTTTACAGCCAATGAGGGCGCTAAAAAAGCTGGATTTGTTTTCATTGTTGTCTTGCTGTGATGCTAAAGGCGATTAATTCCTCATGTCTCTTGTAAAATACAAGTTACCTGAATGATGTACTCCTATACTGCACCCTAGCTGTTATTTCAGTGATGAATTGTGGCTATCTGAAACTATATTGTATAAAATTAAAATGTGGTCATCAGCTTTACAGCTGCAGAGAGACTGGCAGCTGCAAAAACGTCCCTGGTGCATATTTGGTGAAAAGCATGTTTCTTGTATACATCGAAGCAAGGTCCTCATATTACTTGTGCTGTCTACATGTGTCATGTGTTAGAATCCCCTTGGGGGAACCGCAAACTAACACACTTCAGGATAAATGCAAGACTACCCAATTTCAAAAGGTCACAACAATTTATACTACAGGAGAAAAGGATGTTGATTGGTTGACTCTGATTGTCCAAGGCTTGGCATTCTGGTGTTCATCCTGATGAGTGCAAGATGAAAAGCTTCAGTAACATGTCTCCCCTTTCAGTATATTCAAGTTCTGTACTGCCAAGTGACTGTTTAAAAATCACACTCACTGAATGAGCCCCAAATGAAAAAAGTCAACAAGGTTCCACTTTTCATAGCTTTTACTTTAACATATATCAGAAACACTGCAAATTACACAATTAAAAGGCAAATGAAAATTCAAATAAAAATGTAACTTTCACTTTAATTAGTTTATACAATAAAGTTTCTTCTCAATCAACTGCAAGTAACTACTTTACTCCCTGCAGACTGTGGCACTACCTAGATGCACAGTTCGAAAATATGCTGTCCTGTATTCATACAAGGTGGGTCAGGAGTCCTGTCTGAAAACAGTTCCCAACTTAGTTTCATGTGTACAATTATCTTCAACAAATACAAATATATCCTTTTCAAATCCTCTCTCCCTCGGATCACAGCAGTCCTGATGGTATAGTATTCCAGAGTTTATTTTTTAACTGACCAACCAATAACACTATAGTTAATGTTTGGCTACTTCTAGGAATACACCCAGTTTTTTAGTGATTTTGAACTATTCACATAACTTTCCAAGTTTTAGGCCTTTTTAGCCAGCTCGCATGGTACCTCCAAGAGCCTCTCTCCTTTTCTGCCAAACAGAAAAACTGATCTCTTCCTGAGAGTGTTTTGCTGCTTCTCCTCACAAGAATTCTCTATGTTCCTCTTTTTGTCTTCGTCTGCTTTCTTTTGTGTCTGTGCATGGATTGCCTTCATCCTCCAGCTCCTTTGCTTGTAGCTCTATGTCTGCAGCTCTCCTTTGTGTCTATCTGACACACTGCTTCTTTCTTAACTTCTTGATACTGCTTCCCAGTCAAGGATCACCAGAGCGCATAGATCAGTATTTCTTACTATCCAAGAAAATTACAATTGATCCTTTTACAATTGGTGCAAACTCTTAGAAGTCTTTTTTCAAATATCCTTAAAAACAATTACATATTCCACAGACATTTTAAAGAAAATATAAACTTTCCTTACTATGCTGCTTTTGGGTCAAAGTTTGTCATACTGGGGTTTGGGGAGAGGAGAAAAATATCTTGGGGGCCCGATATCCTTAAATGTTGGCTGCTTCTATATTTGTTCCATTCTGTGCCTGCTTCTCCTTGTCCTCCATGTGACTTTCAATGATATGTCCATCGAGAATGCCATATCTGTTCAGAAGGAGTCCTAAAAATGGGCTGGGGTGAGGACTTAAAAGTCTCACAATCTCAGATGCAACAAGAAGCAAGTATACGTCTGTGTAGGCAAAGTGCCAAAAAAAATCACTGCCAAAAATCCAACTGCAGAAATCGCTACTGAGACTCTCCACATTCCTCGGGCTCGCAAACTCCTCAGTTCTGCTGTAGATGACCCTGGCAACAGCTGCACCATATAATTCTCGGTTTAATTTACCAAGGGTCTACATGTAAAAGCAGGAAAATTAGAGTTCAGCGCCACTGGCCTTCATTATAATGTATGTAAAAGATCGGAGGAGTATCTGTTATCTCACCCCTCCTTAATCTGTTTGTTCCAACCTTTCTAATATTTACAGTTAGATTTTAGTTTTTTGTTCTGCTGAAGAGTTCATACTGGAAATATTGCCTTGGGGGCAAAACTGAACAGCACCTGAAAACAGGCAGGGAGATTGTGATGTGCAAGAAACCCGATCCCATTAGTGAAATGCAGGCAGCACACCGTCTTTCTGCTGCCTGCTGATTAGCACAATTCCTATTTGCAGCCAGTGCCAACTGTGCTGTTGCCCACATCAACAACGGGCCCAAAATCATAAATTCTTTCAGCTTACACTGCTTCAAGCTAACTTGCATCTCTTAAAGGGAAAGTGCAGTGTGACTGGAATAATTGCAGAATCTACATCTGACCTTGGAAACAATGATGAGTCAGACCATGTAAGAGAACACAAACACAAATTGTTCATATACTACTACACTGGAGGCCTGGGTGGAGGAAGTTGAAAATAGGAAAGATTTCCTGTTTTGCAAAGACCAGGAATCCCTCTAAACATATGATGGGAGGCATCTCACCCGCACATATCTGGCACAGCTGCAAGCCTCATAACCACATCTTACAGGTTGCATAAACTGCCGGGTATTCACCCACAAAGGTTGGAAAGATAATGCACAACTAAAGGCACAGAGTTAACCAGATGGGTCAGGTACATCCACACCTCATAATCTCATGGAGGAGATGGTGCTGGCCGTTATTGGAGCAGCAATTGCTGAGGTCATGATTAGTTGCAGGTCAGTAAGAGGGCAGCAAACTGGAGAGAGCCCATTTCTACACAGACTATTCTTGAAGAACTAATTTGATACCATTAATCACACCTTCAATTCCCCATTCCACTCACAGTCCACTCCTTGCAGTCAATGTGTTTCAGTATCAGTCACATGACTCCCTGTAGATCTTTGAAACATTAAAGAGCTATAGAAAGCAACAAACACTTGCAGAATTGTAGCAACAGCCAGAAAAGAAAATCAACCAGCAATTAACCTGTATGAACAATTGAACATATAAATTAGACCATCCTGCCTCTCGAGCCTGCTCTGTCATTCAGTAAGATCATGGCTGATCTGATTGTAACCTCCTGCCTACCCCCCATTGACCTTTCATCCCTTTGTTTATCAAGAATCTATCCATCTCTGCCATAAAAAATATTCAAAGACTCTGCTTCCACTCACTGGGGGTGATTCTCCCAGCCCACTGCGTCAGAAATCGGCGCGGAGCTGTATAAATTATTTAAATGATTATTTGCATCTAATTAACGGGCCTGGGTCTGATGTCTCTGGGCCCGCTAATGTCTCCCCCCCCGCCAACCAGGATTTCACTCCAGCAACGTTTAGAATAGCTCTCCACTTGCGAGGAGCTAGCGGCCTAACCCCGCTGAAGTGAAGGGGGGCCATTGTAGGAGGTCAGGGATAAGGAGGATGCCCCCTGGGCATTGCCACCTTGGAAATACCAGCCTGGCACTGCTCAAGGGGTAAAGTGGCAATGCCCAGAGGGCACACTGGCACTGCCAACAGGGCATTAGACTGTGCCAAGGGGGCGGGGCCAGAAGGGGATGGGGCCTCTGTAGGAGGAAGATTCCACTGCCACTCTGCACTTGGGTTTGGTGACAGAGGAAGCGAGGCCAGTGGTCGGGGCTGGCTATAGAGGTTGGGGAGTCGAGGAGATCAGGACTGCTGGAGGGAGTGAGGGGGAGATCGAGGCAGGCCTGGCCAGATCTTGTGGGGGGGGGGGGGGGGGGGGGGGCGGGGGGGGGGGGGGGGCAGCAATCGCGCTGTGGGGGAGGGGGGGGCTCAGTAAGCCAGCAATGCAGGGTCGCGGAGCTGACCACCTCAATCAAGCTGGCCAGAGATTGGGAGGTCGGCAGTATGGGGCACAGCGCATGCACCGATCTCGGCACTGACAGATCAGCACATGCAGAGTGGCTCACTCAGTGCTATGCTGCCGGCCTCTCCAGTGGGAATGGGCCCCGACCCTGATTTATAGCGTGATTCTGCAGTGCACAGAGTGTGGGAGATTAATTTTGAAAATTCCGTTGAAAAAACCCACCCATTGCTTTTTCAGTAAGAGAGTTCCAAAGACTCACAACACTGAGAGAAAAGTAATTCTCCTTATCTCTGTCTTAAACGGATGATCCTATATTTTTAAACAATAACCTCTTCTTCTAGATTCTCTGACAAGAGGAAACATCCGCTCCACATTTACCTGGTTAAGACCCCTCAGGGGCTTATGTATTTTAATCAAATTGCCTCTTACTCTTCTAAACGCCAGAAGATACAAATGTCCAACATTTCCTGATTCAACAACATGCCCATTCCTGGTATTAGTTTAGCAAGCCTTCTGTGAGCTGGGTCGGTTGGCTGGGCTTCATGTTGCTTAATGCATCTTTGTGAGCTCAAGAGAAAACAATGGCTGCAATATGGAGTTCCTGTTGTCAAATCACCATCATGATGCACCTGTTCTACATATTTCTTGTGGACGTCAGCTGCACATGAGTTCATGCCTTCACAAGATCACATGTAATACAATTCAAGGCAGAATCGTCCACATGCAAAGTGAATGCCATTTTGGTACCCGAATGGTATCTCAACTCAAACAATGAACACTACCTGGCCGAACTTTGCACCCTTTTATTTTACATGGGTCAATTCGTTTGCTGTGTATTACTATCAAACATTCAACAATTACTGTATTTTCTTTCTGACTCTGTATTCTACCCATTGTTTCTACATTTTCTTTTATTTTTGAAATTCAGCAGAACCTCTTCTTTCCACATTTTCATTTTTCCTGATTGTCACAACTCTCCCCGGTTCCCTCCTCACAAATACCAGGGACTCTGTCTCTTTATCCTGTCAATATCTGTCTGTCACTAATGTTCTGTTTCACTCCCTTTGTTTCAGTCATTTACTGAGCACTTCTGCGAAGTCAGTACAATCACATCAAAAACAAAGAAGGAAACCCTCTTTTCCACCCTTGTGTGCACAGAACCTATTTTCTCACTCAATCTTTGAATGAAATTATTGATAGTTTCAGAGCAGGGATGGAATCATTTGTGGAAATCATGGTCTAAATCAGTGATTCTCAAATATTTTTCAATCAGTCCTCAGTTTGTCACACTGACCTTCGCCAACATTTCTCAGAGCCTCTCAATCCAAAGAATAGAGCAGAATACACAACAGAAGAAAACCAAACCCGTGCATAACATTTTCACCAGCTCTTTGCTTGCACAATCCTAAACCAATGTCACTGCTCTGCATTCTTCCCATGCTCCTGTATCTCTTTCCTTTTTAGCGTGGATGCTGTGCTGGTAAGTTAGCAGAAAGGTTCCTTTCTTTCTTCATTCTTGTTTCCCTCTTTCAGCGGAAAGGGTGCACTCAGAGTCCAGAATGTTTAGAGTTCCGATGGGGCATGTTTTGCATTATGTGGAGAGCCAGGGGAGCAAAAGTGTTGGATGCAAGTTTAAGTGAAGCAAATCCATTCCTTCTATCAGCTAATTTCTGGATCACGAACATAGACTAAGCTTCAGTTTTACAATAGTGAAAACCTTGATAAATGTAATTCCTCGCAACCATTCAAATTAGTTTTCATGATACTGGAACCAAAACATGACCAGATTGAATTTGCGATTGTTCACTTGTCCAAAAATCAGAAGAAAATTACAGAAATTGTGGAATTATATTCTTCTTTCCTTAAAGTGTCTTTATAGTTTAAAAAATAAATAAAATACATAGGGACAGGAAAAGCCAACATGTCTGTTCCATTATTTTGTTTACCAAATCACTTTATTATTTTAATCCCAAGCATTTTATTATTTCTGTCGCAATTTTCTGCCTATTCTCCATATCCTTCATACTTTAATTTCTTAAGTAGCTATTTTCCTTTAAACCATTAAATGGACATTGCATCTATTGATTGCCTTCTGAAATGCACCATGTTCTCAAGAACCTTTTGTTGAAAGAAGTATTTCCTGGATTTACTTTTAACTGACTTAACTCAATTTCAGGACAAGTAGCTTTTGTTATTTAACATAGGTTGATAGACAGGGAAGGACTCCTGACCAATCAATTTCCCTTTTTTTTATTTTGAACATCTCATTCAGATCACCCCTTAATTTCCTACTTTTTAGGAAATATAATCCAAATTTATCCAGTCTCTTATTATGATGTTAACTCTTACTCCTAGTATAATTCTGGAATTGTTGCTAGACTTTTCCAAGAGCATACACAGCATGCACAGCATTCCCTGAGTATAATAGAGTAAACTCAATGAGGCTGTGTCCTTGTACAGAGCCTTGCTCAACCAGAGTACAGAACCAGAGAATCAGATAGAGATGCAAACAATTAGCACCTTTCCAATTTTATAGTCATTCATTATCTGGGTTCAGTTCTCTGATCTGTACTTCCGTCAAGATAGGCTGCTTACCATGAATGCAGGCTCACCCAATCTAAACCTCATATATTCCTTGCTTTATTCTCTGTCTCTTCTGATGAAGCCCTATATCTCATTAAAAAGTCTATATTGGACAACAGTTACTTTTCACAAGAGCATGCTGCCTCTCCCTAATAACTTTCTACCTTTTGATTACTCTGTACCTGTTAATGGGCACAAAGTTTTCCTGAAATTACTGTTAAACTGACTCACTTGTAGCTACTGGCTTGTCCTTTCTCATTTTTTGAATATTGTGACACATTTGTCACTTTCAATTCTCCAATGTTAACTCCAAGTCCAGTGAGATTTGAAAATTTACCTGTCAGGCATGTTGATATCTTCATTTATTTATATTATGACCCTCTAATGGAAAGAGTCTGGGCTCAGATATCTATTTGACTGTGATTCCAATATTTCATCAGTCATTGAGCCAAATTGTAATTTTATTTCTTGTGAATTTTCACTCCTGAATCTGGTACACAGAATTGGGAAAATTCCTGATTCCCCAAACTCAACTCAAGAGAAATTTCACCCTTGAAAAGCCTACCTCAGTGCTCAGGGGCTTTGTCCAGTTATAATTAAACAGTAAGACCCCCTAGCCATCACCCTTCACACCCTCTGACTCGCTCATAATCCATCTGAGGTCACCATTGCAGGTGTCAGAGCAGCTTTCTTGAAGGTCAACCCATGGAAAGCGACTGGCCCGGATGGGGTACCCAGACAAGCACTCAGATCCTGCACGGATCAACTGGCGGGGGTATTCATAGACATCTTCAATCTCTCTACAACAATCTGCGGTCCCTATCTGCTTCAAGAAAACGGCCATCATCCCAGTACCAAAGAAATACCAAGCAGCATGTCTTAATGACTATCGTCCGGTGGCTCTGACATCCATCATTATGAAGTGCTTCGAAAGCTTAGTCATGACACGAGTCAATTCCAGCCTTCCGGACTGCCTGGATCCACTACAATTTGCCTACCGCCACAACAGGTCCACAGCAGACGCCATCTCTCTGGCCCTGCACTCAACCCTGGAACACCTAGATAACAAGGACTCCTATATCAGACTCCTATTTATTGACTACAGCTCAACCTTCAACACCATTATTCCTACAAAACCTATCTCCAACTCCATGGCCTGGGCCTCGGCTCCTCCCTCTGCAACTGGATCCTGAACTACCTAACCCACAGACCACAATCAGTAAGGATAGGCAACAACACCTCCTCCACGATCATCCTCAACACCGGTGCCCCACAAGCCTGTGTTCTCAGTCCCCTACTATACTCCTTATACACCTATGACTGTGTGGCCAAATTCCCCTCCAACTTAATTTTCAAGTTTGTTGACAACACCATCATAGTGGGTCAGATCCCAAACAATGATGAGACAGAATACAGGAATGAGATAGAGAATCTGGTGAACTGGTGCAGCAACAATAATCTCTCCCTCAATGACAACAAAACAAAGGAAATTATCATCAACTTCAGGGAGCATGGTGGAGAAGATGCCTCTGTCTACATCAATGGGGATAAAGTAGAAATGGTCGAAAGCTTCAAGTTTTTAGGTGTCCAGATCACCAACAACCTGTCCTGGTCCCCCCCCATGCCGACACTATAGTTAAGAAAGCCCATCAACACCTCTACTTTCTCAGAAGACTAAGGAAATCTGGCATGTCAGCTACGACTACCATCAACTTTTGCAGATTCACCATAGAAAACATTCTTTCTGGTTGTATCACAGCTTGGTATGGCTCCTGCTCTGCCCAAGGTGGCAAGAAACTACAAAAGGTCATGAAAAGGTAGCCCAATCCATCACGCAAACCAGCTCCCCATCCATTGACTCTGTCTACACTTCCTGCTGCCTCAGCAAAGCAGCCAGCATAATTAAGGATCCCACACACCTCGGACATTCTCTCTTCCGCCTTCTTCCATCGGGAAAAAGATACAAAAGTCTGAGGTCACATACCAACCGACTCAAGAAGAGCTTCTTCCCTGTTGCCATCAGACTTTTGGATGGACCTACCTCGTATTAAGTTAATCTTTCTCTACACCCTAGCTATGACTGTAACAATCCATTCATTTCCTTCCCTATGAATGGTATGCTTTTTTTGTATAGAACGCAAGAAACAATACTTTTCAGTGTATACATGTGACAATAAATCAAATCAAAATCAAATATGCCCCATCCATGCCAATTCATGATGCTTTATACCTCCCCATTGTGCCAACCTATTCCCATGCCCAGCCCCCCTGCCACCTCCGCCGCTGCCCATGGCCCCTCATAGCCAATATTCCAAACTATGCTCCGCCTGCTATCCCACAGTCCCGCTCAAGCTCCATGCGAACCTATGCTCCCTCTACCTATCCTCATAGCCCTTTATAGCCTCTATGCCAACTTGGTGCCAACTCATGACAATCCATGTCCTCCATCTACCATGCAAACTCGTCCACCATCCATCATGGGCAGACCTCAGGAGCAAGCTGAGATGACATAGGATAATATTCTAAGTATCTATTACGAACTTCACAATATATATAAAAATACACTTTGTGAAAAAAATCCTATTCAATATATTTAAATGCTGTCAAATACTTATGCCTTGTAAAAAGAAACATTTGTATTAATGACCTCACATCAAAGACAGCCAAACATTTTATAACTACTTAGAGTTGTCAATCAAACAGTGAATTTGCAGGATCCCCATTGTGATAATAACATGTTGTGGAATTGGTCAAGTGGTACTACCCCTATAACCATAACTATGAGACTTATGTCAACATACATTTATTGAACTTGCAAGCATAGGTTTTTTCAATTGAGAGACATAAAGGCTGTTCTTTCTTTTCAAAAATTAAATGATAGGAGATTTAAATCACTAGACACCTTGACATTTCCACAAACTGTATCCACATTTTACACATATTCATGTCCAATCTTAACAAGAACTCTGGCAGATTTAGACTTTTTCCTCAAATTTATAAAACCTCAAACTCATGTTTCAGAAACCTAGGTGACAGAAATTGCTTCTGAAATTGCCTCTGTGGACCCCAGATGCGCGAAAGATTCTCCAACCCTATTTCTCCCCATGCCTGGCAAAACTGTTGGATGTTAGGTTTAGGGTTGGGAATTCTAGATTTATAGCTTCAGTGCCATTTTTGGCAAAGGCACGGAGTAATTCTGGCTATGCAATAATTCGAGCCATAATTTTTCTATTTACACTGAAACTTGTATGGTTCTTATAATTGTTAACCACTAGCATTCCTCTTGGAAACCTCCTGAGAAAAATATGCATTTTACAATGCCACTCTGTCTTTATCCTCAACAGCTGTCACACCCAAATCTTTTTTTAATATGCTCACACATCATTAGCGTGTAATGGGCTGGATTTTCCTTTGCTGTGTCACCTAAAATCAGTAAGAAGTTTAACAACACCAGGTTAAAGTCCAACAGGTTTATTTGGTAGCAAAAGCCACCTTTTGCTTTTGCTTTTGCTACCAAATAAACCTGTTGGACTTTAACCTGGTGTTGTTAAACTTCTTACTGTGTTTACCCCAGTCCAACGCCGGCATCTCCACATCACCTAAAATCACCTGGTATAGCTGTAGAAAATACAGGCCTGCTGCCACATCTCTGCACCTTCCCTTATCACAGCAGGGAAGCCAATCAGTTGGTCCTGGAGTGCCCCATCGAAATGGGCGTAAGGAGGCACAGCCTAGAACTCTGGCTATTCGCCCACTCTCCCACTACCAGGAGTAGGGTGGCAGCAGACCTGGAGATAATGATGACAAGCTATTTTTTCAAATGTTGAAGGAAGACGGCCTAGTAATGGGCAGCTTTCCTCCCCTCCAGTTCTGTTATCTATCCTGAGAGGCCTGCACCTTCCATTGATGTATTTCCTTTCCTACCTATACCACTATTCCTCTTCAGAGTTTACAGGATAAAATTCCCAACTCTTCCCACATTTACTAGACCATACATTCATCTGTTGATTCATATTCCCAACAGTGTTTTTCTTATAATTCTTTAGCTCTATCCATAAAGAATGAAGTTCCACAGGAGTTCTTTCCTCCTGCAGCCACCATAATTTATTTTTAATTCATTCTTGGGACATGGGCGTCGCTGGCTGGCCAGCATTTATTGCCCATCCCTAGTTGCCCGAGGGCAGTTGAGAGTCAGCCCACAGTGCTGTGGCTCTGGAGTCACATGTAGGCTTGACCAGGCAAGGACGGCAGATTTCCTTCCCTGAAGGACATTAGTGAACCAGATGGGTTTTTACACCAATCGACAATTTCAAACAGAAGAACCACACAATTGAAGGTATAATATCCATTTGGTTTAGGTGAAACCAGTTCTTTTTGTACTGCTTCCTGCTGCCCAGGATTGGTAGGTTAAGTGACAAATAAGCTTGTAATTTTGGTCTCCATATTTAAAAAAGGATATACTTGCACTGGAGGCGGTACTGTGAAAGTTCACGAAATTGGTCCCTGGAATGATGGGATTGTCCTATGATGAGAGGCTGAGTCAATTGTGCCTATATTCTCTGGAGTGTGGGACAATGCAAAACAATCTCAATTAAACATAGAAAATTCTGAAGGGGCTTGATAGGATAGAAGCTGTGTTTCCAGTAGTCGGGGAATCTAAAACATGAATGGTGGAGCAGTCTTGTCAGTCATTTGGCCAACTCCTGCTGACATGTCTTGTGTTTTTGTGAGATTTAATGTGAGGCAAAACATTTTGGCAGGAAGAGCTGCAAGGTCACGGACACCTTAGAAAATAAGAAACTGAATAGGGTAGCATAGCAAAAGGTCGAGGGAACATAGAAACATAGAAACATAGAAAAACTACAGCACCAACAGGCCCTTCGGCCCACAAGTTGTGCCGAACACATCCCTACCTTCTAGACCTACCTATAACCCTCCATCCTATTAAGCTCCATGTACTCATCCAGGAGTCTCTTAAAAGACCCTATTGAGTTCACCTCCACCACCACTGATGGCAGCCGATTCCACTCGCCCACCACCCTCTGTGTGAAAAACTTACCCCTAACATCTCCCCTGTACCTACACCCCAGCACCTTAAACCTGTGTCCTCTCGTAGCAGACATTTCCACCCTGGGAAAAAGCCTCTGAGAGTCCACCCGATCTATGCCTCTCAACATCTTATACACTTCTATTAGGTCTCCTCTCATCCTTCGTCTCTCCAAGGAGAAAAGACCGAGCTCCCTCAGCCTATCCTCATAAGGCATGCCACTCAATCCAGGCAACATCCTTGTAAATCTCCTCTGCACCCTTTCAATCTTTTCCACATCCTTCCTATAGTGAGGCGACCAGAACTGAGCATAGTACTCCAAGTGGGGTCTGATGAGGGTCTTATATAGCTGCATCATTATCCCCGGACTCCTAAACTCAATCCCTCGATTGATAAAGGCCAGCACACCATACACCTTCTTAACCACCTCCTCCACCTGCGGGGCCGATTTCAGAGTCCTATGGACCGGACCCCAAGGTCCTTCTGATCCTCTACCGTACTCAGAGTCTTTCCCTTTATATTGTACTCCTTCATCCCATTTGTCCTACCAAAATAGACCACGACGCATTTATCTGGGTTGAAGTCCATCTGCCACTTCTCCGCCCAGTCTTGCATCCTATCTATGTCCCTCTGTAACTTCTGACATCCCTCCAGACTATCCACAACCCCACCAACCTTCGTGTCGTCGGCAAACTTACCAACCCATCCCTCCGCTTCCTCATCCAGGTCATTTATGAAAATGAAAAACAGCAAGGGTCCCAGAACAGATCCCTGGGGCACACCACTGGTGACCGACCTCCATTTAGTAAAAGACCCATCTATACCCACTCTCTGCCTCCTTTGGGCAAGCCAGTTCTGGATCCACCGGGCAGCAGCCCCTTGGACCCATGCCCTCTCACTTTTTCTAGAAGCCTTGCATGGGGGACCTTATCGAACGCCTTGCTAAAATCCATATAAACCACATCTACCACCTTCCCTTCGTCAATGTGTTTAGTCACATTTTCGAAGAACTCCAGCAGGCTCGTAAGGCACGATCTGCCCTTGACAAAGCCATGCTGAGTATTCTTGAGCATACTAAACCTCTCTAAATGCTCATATATCCTGTCCCTCAGGATCTCCTCCATCAGTTTACCGACCACTGAGGTTAGATTCACCGGTCGGTAATTACCTGGGCTATCCCTATTCCCCTTCTTGAAAATAGGAACCACATCCGCAATCCTCCAATCCTCTGGCATCTCTCCCATCTCCATCGACGATGCAAAGATCATCGCCAGAGGCTCTGCAATCTCCTCCCTCGCCTCCCACAGTAACCTGGGGTACATCCCATTCGGACCCGGCGACTTATCGATCTTGATGCCATTCAAAGATTCCAGCACAACCTCTTTCTTAAAGTCCACATACTCAATCCTTTCAGTCCATCGCATGCCCGCAGTACATCCACCCAGGTCCTTCTCCTCTGTGAAAACCGAGGCAAAATACTCATTGAGCACCTCAGCCATTTCTACTGGTTCCGTACAGACTTGCCCGCCTTCACCTTTTATAGGCCCTATTCCGTCACGTCTCATCCTTTTACTCTTCACATATTTATAGAACGCCTTAGGGTTCTCCTTAATCCTACCTGCCAGGGCCTTCTCGTGGCCCCTTCTGGCTCTCCTAATTTCCTTCTTTAGTCCCTTCCTACAAGCCGTATACTCTTCTATCTTCGCCAAGCTCTCTGAGCCTTTTGTACGCTTTCCTTTTCTTCTCGACTAGGTCCCGCACAGCTTTCGTGCACCACGGTTCCTTTAACCGACCAACACCTCCCTGTCTGCTCGGAATGTTGTCCTGTAGAACTCTAGACAGACATTCCTTGAAAAACTGCCACCTCTCTTCAGTACATTTCCCCGAGAATACCTCCTTCCAATTTACTCCTCTAATTTGCTGTCTAATGTCTTCATATTTCCCCTTACTCCATATAAACACGTTCCTAGCTTGCCTGATCCTCTCTTTTTCCAATGCAATCCAAAGGAGATAGAGTTATGATCGCTATCCCCAAGATGCTCTCCCACTGAGAGATCTGACACCTGTCCAGGTTCATTGGTCAGTATCAGATCAAGTACAGCCTCTCCTCTTGTAGGCTTGTCCACATGCTGTGTCAGGAAACCCTCCTGAACACACCTAACAAACTCTTCCCCATCCAATCCCCTTACCCTAGGGATATTCCAATCTATGTTTGGGAAATTAAAGTCTCCCATCACAACAACTCTGCTATTGCTGCATCTCTCCAGGATCTGTTTCCCTATCTGCTCCTCCACCTCCCTGTTACTATTGGGCGGCCTATAGAAACCTCCCAGCAAAGTGACCGGCCCCTTCCCACTCCGAACTTCCACCCACAGAGACTCGGTGGACAATCCCTCCACAGCATACACGTTCTCTACAGCTGTGACACTATCCCTGATCAGCAGTGCCACTCCACCCCCTCTCTTGCCTCCCTCCCTGTCATAGAACATAGAACAGTACAGCACAGAACAGGCCCTTCAGCCCACGATGTTGTGCCGAGCTTTGTCTGAAACCAAGATCAAGCTATCCCACTCCCTATCATCCTGGTGTGCTCCATGTGCTTATCCAATAACCGCTTAAATGTTCCTAAAGTGTCCGACTCCACTATCACTGCAGGCAGTCCATTCCACACCCCAACCACTCTCTGCGTAAAGAACCTACCTCTGATATCCTTCCTATATCTCCCACCATGAACCCTATAGTTATGGCCCCTTGTAATAGCTCCATCCACCCGAGGAAATAGTCTTTGAACGTTCACTCTATCTATCCCCTTCATCATTTTATAAACCTCTATCAAGTCTCCCCTCAGCCTCCTCCGCTCCAGAGAGAACAGCCCTAGCTCCCTCAACCTTTCCTCATAAGACCTACCCTCCAAACCAGGCAGCATCCTGGTAAATCTCCTCTGCACTCTTTCCTGCACTTCCACATCCTTCTTATAGTGAGGTGACCAGAATTGCACACAATATTCCAAATGTGGTCTCACCAAGGTCCTGTACAGTTGCAGCATAACCCCACGGCTCTTAAACTCCAACCCCCTGTTAATAAAATCTAACACACTATAGGCCTTCTTCACAGCTCTATCCACTTGAGTGGCAACCTTTAGAGATCTGTGGATATGGACCCCAAGATCTCTCTGTTCCTCCACAGTCTTCAGAACCCTACCTTTGACCCTGTAATCCACATTTAAATTTGTCCTACCAAAATGAATCACCTCACATTTATCAGGGTTAAACTCCATCTGCCATTTTTCAGCCCAGCTTGGCATCCTATCTATGTCTCTTTGCAGCCTACAACTGCCCTCCACCCCATCCACTACTCCACCAATCTTGGTGTCATCAGCAAATTTACTGATCCACCCTTCAGCCCCCTCCTTTAAGTCATTAATAAAAATCACAAAGAGCAGAGGACCAAGCACTGATCCTGTGGCACTCCGCTAGCAACCTGCCTCCAGTCCGAAAATTTTCCATCCACCACCACCCTCTGTCTTCGATCAGATAGCCAATTACCTATCCAATCTGCCAACTTTCTCTCTATCCCACACCTCCTTACTTTCATCATAAGCCGACCATGGGGGACCTTATCAAACGCCTTACTAAAATCCATGTATATGACATCAACTGCCCTACCTTCATCAACACACTTAGTTACCTCCTCAAAAAATTCAATCAAATTTGTGAGGCACGACATGCCCTTCACGAATCCGTGCTGACTATCCCGGATTAATCCGCATCTTTCTAAATGGTCGTAAATCCCATCCCTAAGGACCTTTTTCATCAATTTACCAACCACCAAAGTAAGACTAACCGGTCTATAATTACCAGGGTCATTTCTATTCCCTTTCTTAAACAGAGGAACAACATTCGCCACTCTCCAGTCCTCTGGCACCATCCCCGTGGACAGTGAGGACCCAAAGATCAAAGCCAAAGGCTCTGCAATCTCATCCCTTGCCTCCCAAAGAATCCTAGGATATATTTCATCAGGCCCAGGGGACTTATCGACCTTCAGTTTATTCAAAACTGCCAGTACATCCTCCCTCCGAACATCTATTTCCTCCAGCCTATTAGCCTGTAACACCTTCTCTTCCTCAAAAACATGGCCCCTCTCCTTGGTGAACACTGAAGAAAAGTATTCATTCATCACCTCGCCTATCTCTACTGACTCCATACACAAGTTCCCACGACTGTCCTTGACCGGCCCTAACCTCACCCTGGTCATTCTTTTATTCCTCACATAAGAGTAAAAAGCCTTGGGGTTTTCCTTGATCTGACCCGCCAAGGACTTCTCATGACCCCTCCTAGCTCTCCTAAGTCCCTTTTTCAGCTCATTCCTTGCTAACTTGTAACCCTCAATCGAGCCATCGGAACCTTGTTTCCTCATCCCTACATAAGCTTCCCTCTTCCTTTTCACAAGACATTCCACCTCTTTCATGAACCATGGTTCCCTCACTCGGCCATTTCCTCCCTGCCTGACAGGGACATACCTATCAAGGACACCCAGTATTTGTTCCTTGAAAAAGTTCCACTTTTCATTAGTGCCTTTCCCTGACAGTTTCTGTTCCCATCTTATGCCCCCTAATTCTTGCCTAATCGCATCATAATTACCTCTCCCCCAATTGTAAACCTTGCCCTGCCGTACGGCCCTATCCCTCTCCATTGCAATAACAAAAGACACCGAATTGTGGTCACTATTTCCAAAGTGCTCTCCCACAACCAAATCTAACACTTGGCCCGGTTCATTACCCAGTACCAAATCCAATGTGGCCTCACCTCTTGTCAGCCTATCCACATATTGTGTCAGGAAACCCTCCTGCACACACTGCACAAAAACTGCCCCATCCGAACTATTTGACCTACAAAGGTTCCAATCAATATTTGGAAAGTTAAAGTCCCCCATGACAACTACCCTGTGACCCCCACACATATCCATAATCTGCTTAGCAATTTCTTCCTCCACATCTCTATTATTATTTGGGGGCCTATAGTAAACTCCTAACAACGTGACCGCTCCTTTCCTATTTCTAACTTCAGCCCATATTACCTCAGTGTGCAGATCCCCCTCGAAGTGCCTTTCTGCAGCCCTTAATCCTTGATTAACAATGCCACTCCTCCACCTCTTTTACCAGCTTCCCTACACTTACTGAAACATCTATACCCCGGAACGTCCAACAACCATTCCTGTCCTTGTTCTACCCAGGTCTCCGTAATGGCCACAACATCGTAGTCCCAAGTACCAATCCACGCCCCAAGTTCATCTACTTTGTTCCGGATGCTCCTTGCATTGAAGTCGACACATTTCAACCCACCTTCCTGTCTACCGGTACCCACCCTTGACCTTGATACCTTCCCCAATACCTCACCACCCTCAACACTGACTTCTGGACTACAACTCCTTTTCCCACTCCCCTGACAAATTAGTTTAAACCCCCCTGAAGAGCCGTATCAAATTTCCCTCCCAGGATATTGGTGCCCCTCTGGTCCAGGTGCACCCCATCCTGTTTGTACAGGTCCCACCTTCCCCAGAATATGTTCCAATTATCCACGTATCTGAAACCCTCCCTCCTACACCATCCCTGCAACCACATGTCCTTCCTGAAACATCTGAATCCCGGCACCTGGAGTATCCAGTCCTGTCCCTGAGACATCCAAGTCTCTGTAATGGCCACCACATCATACTTCCAGGCATCGATCCACGCTCTGAGCTCATCCCCTTTATTCACTATACTCCTGGCATTAAAGTAAACACATCTCAATCCTTTGGTCTGAGCTCTCCCCTTCTCTATTCCCTGTCCATCCGCCCTCTTGCACCGCCTATAACCCTTCTCTGTTTGCGAGCTACCTTCCTCACTCTCAGTCACCTCATTTTGATCCCCTCCCCCCAACCTATCTAGTTTAAAACAAATCATTAAAATTCACAAAACAATTAAAAATGCTAACAAAACACTGCTATTTGTTTTAAGTGGTACAGGATTCAGAAGTAATGAAGTTGTGTTAAATTTATATATGACCTCAGTCAAAATGCATTGAAGAATCACAGAATTTTAACTGTACACGAGGCCATTTGGCCCATCGTGCCTGCACCAGCTCTCCAAATGAGCATCGTGATTTAGTGCTATTCCCCTACCTTTTCCCTGTATCCCCACTCATTGTTATCATCTAATGCCTCTTGAATGCCTCGATTGAATCCACCTCCTCCTCACTTTCAGGCAGTGCATTCCAGACCCAAGCCACTCACCTCAAATTTGCTTCTTTCACAAATCACTTTAAATCTGTGCCCTTTCTTTCTTGATCCTTTTGTGAGTGGGAACAGTTTTCCCTATCTGTCCAGCCCCATCATGATTTTGAACATCTCTATTAAATCTCCTCTTAGCCTTCTTTTCTCAAAGGAGAACAGTCCCAACCTCTCCAATCTTTCCTCATAACTACAGCTCTGAGCAGTTCTAATCTCCATTCTGTAGAATAAAAAAAACATTGAAGCACTGGAGAAAGCACAAAAAAGATTTTCAAGGATGGTATGCAAACTGAGAGAATACTGCAATTTGGAAAAATTGAGCAGATTGGGGCTTTTTTTCATTAGAACTGAATGGATTTGGAGATAACCTTTGAAAGGCTTTGAAAGTATGAATGGTTTGGACAGGATAATTGTGGAGAGAAAGTTTCTGCACGCTGGAGAATCCAAAACTAAGTGACATAAATACAAGATAGTCACTGATAAACCCAATAGAGAAACAAGAACTTTCTTTACTCAGAAAGTGGTTAGAATGTGAAACTCGCTACACCCAAAATGATTGAGGCAAATAGTTTAGATGCTTTCAAGTGGAAACTGGTCAAGTCCAGAAGAGAAACGGGAAGAGTGTCTGAGATAAGGTAACTGGCAGGAGACTTGTGTGAATTTATAAACAGTAGCACAGTCATTTTGGGCAAAATAGCCTGATTCTGTGCAATATAACCTCTGTACATCTGTGGAACTGGAGCCAATGCTCTGGAAATTTGAATTCTTCACTCTGTTACTGAGCCATATATTGTTGTGTCTAATCTGCTTCCCCTTAATTGGTGCATGATAAGAATGTAAAAACATAAGAAATAGGAACGGGAGTAGACTGTACAGCTTCTTCAGTCTGCTTTACTATTCAATACTATCATGACTGATCTAAGGCTTCAATTCCACTTTCTTGCCCATTCCTCATATCCATTGATTCTCTGAGAGACCAAAAATCTGTCTGACCCAGATTCAAATGTATTCAATGTTGGGTCATGCACAAAACTCTAGGGTAGAGATTGCCAAAGGTTCACAAGCCTTTGAATGCAGACATTTCTCCATATGTCAATCCTAAATGATATCCAGCATATCCTGCAACTGTGCCTGCATGTTCTGTATTCCCCAGCCTGTGGAAACAATTCCGATCTTGTCAGGTCCCTTCAGAATCTTATAGGTTTCATTGAGATCACCTTTTATTCTTCTAAACTCCAAAGAATATAGACCCATGGTGTGATACCAAGAGTAATCCTGAGATCACTATGCTTCAGGGCCTTTATAACTCTTAATGTATTAAAGTACTTTCGTAAGACATTGATCCTCATTGAATCATACAGTGCAGTAGAGAACCTTCGGCCCATTGAGTCTGCACCGCCACATGGAAAACACCTGACCTCCCATCTAATCTCATTTAATCCTACATTTTTCAATAGATTATCACCCAAATGAATTGTAACTTCAAGCTTTTATTGCTGCCTTCCAATTGGTTATTCCATCTGTTTTGTTATATTCCATACCTTGGGACCAAAAAGGTAACTCACAATTCTGAGTCATAGTTGAAAAAAAAGTTGACTTTTTTTATATTTGCTTATAGGGTGTGGGAGTTGCTGGCTAGACCAGCAATTATTGCTAATCCCTAATTGCCCTTTAGAAGGTTGTGGTGTGCTGCCTTTTTGAACTGCTCCAGTCCATGTGGTATAGGAACACCCACAGTGCTGTTCCAGGATTCTGATCCAGTGACAGTGATAGTGGTGGGTGGGGTGCCAATTAAGTGGGCTGCTATGTCCTAAATGGTGTTGAGCTTCTTGAGTGTTGCTGGAGCTGCACTCATCCAGGCAAGTGGAGGGTATTCCATCACTGACTTGTGCCTTATAGAGGGTGAACAGGCTTTGGGGAGTCAGGAGATGAGTTACTCTCCACAGAATTCCCAGCCTCTGACCTTTTCTCGTAGCCACAGTATTTATATAGCTATGCTGATCAATGGTGACCCTTAGGATGTTGATATTGAGGTTTCAATGGTGGCAATACCATTGAAGGTCAAGGGAAGACATTTAGAATCTCTTTTGTTGGAGATGGTCATTACCTGGCACTTGTGTGGCACGAATTTACAAGATGGGCTTTTAATAAGCCCACAACAAGTTTAATTGCCCTGATGATTGGTGCGGGCCTGTTTCAAGGCCCACCCGGCCCTGTCCTGAGGAAGTTGAAGGAGGATGGAAACAGTGGCCAGATGTTTGGCTGCACAAAAATGGCCATGACCTTTCCTTTTACAGGCTCGCTTCTGTTCCAGCCTGATTCAGGCCTGGAAAATCCAGTCCAAGAAGTCTGCAGAGGGATGTGGACAGATTAAGTCAGTGGACTGGAAGATGGAAGGTCACGTACGATGTGAGGAAATATGAAGTAATTCACTTTGGTAGGAAGACTAGAAAAATTGAATGAGCTAAAAATTAGTCAATGGCGCTGTTTATTTTGACATGGGAGGTGTGATTCATGACCTACACATGCCCATTGAATTGAAAATAGGTCGCATGCAAATTTATGCTGCCACCGCATTTACTGGAGCACGGGGCTAAGCATATCCTATGCTGCTGACTGACACACTCAGCCACCAGCTCAGATACCAGCACTGTATGTACCTTGATAGATAATATAGAGTGAGGATCAAAACATGATGAGTCACAGGCATGGGCTGGAGCCATGCCAGGGAAAAGAATGGTTTGTTTTCTAACTTACTGGAGGGCGAGGTTGCAGACGAGTTCTGTTACTAGGGGACCCCGAGGAGGACTTCAATGAGGCAACCTAGACGAAAATGCTGATAAGGCAGCACACCAATACACTGGGTACATTGGCTGGCATGCCAGTCTCCTGTCACTGTTAAGGAGCATGGAGTCCAGCTCAAAGTTGACAAAAGGTATTAAATAGAGCTTGTCCTCTCTTCAGCCTCTGCTCTATCTTCCTGTCTTTTTACACACCCAGAGACTATACCACTGCTGCACTCTGCCTGTAGCAGCTTTTGTGTGGTCACCAACAGGTCACCAAATCCTCGGTGTTCCTTGGAAAGATTCAGTAGCACTCTCCGCCAAATTCAAGAACTCACCATAACATTTCCAAAAACACCCCAGAGTACTTCAGAGACCTTGCATTCGTGGAGGTTCACCTAAATTACCGTACCAGCATGTTCAGTACCTGGCCTGTTAAGGTTTCTCTTGCAGCAAAACACTTGTTCTTTAGCAAGTGACAAGTGAATTTGCCTAATGGTCACGCGTAGTCCAAAATTGGGAAATTGGGCAGTACATCAGCTTATAAAGTTCAAGACTCTTTGGAACCCTCTACCCCAGAGGGAAGAGGGTGCTCAGTAATTGAGGATATTCGAGGCTGACACTTACAGATTCTTTGACTCTCAGGAAGTCAAGGGCGATGGGAGTTTGAGCAGGAAAGTTGGGCTTTAGCCACAATCTCACTGAATGGTGGAACAGGTTGAAGGGTTGTATGACCTACTCTTGCTCCTATTTGTTATGTTCTTATGAGAGATGTGGAGTTCCAATCCGCCAGGAGCATTTCACTTCTGATGGGCAGGGCCTCTGGGAGGACAATTGGTGGTGGGGGAGGGGGAATCCCGCTGCCACTCTGGAGTCGGTATCGGTGGCGGAGGGAGGGAGGCCAGCAATTGGGGCTGGCCTTCCAGGTGGTGGGGCAGCCTGCTGGAGGGTGTCAGGGCTGCGGGTGGGGCAGCTGGCCAGCAATCAGGAGGCTGGCAGTGTGGGGCTACTGCGCAGATGCCGATCTCGGTCCCAACAGTATTAAGTGGACATTGTTGGGCCTTCCCGGGATTCAGTGGAAGTCCTACCGAGAGCTGCCAGCCAACAAGAGAGCAATAACTCTTCACTGCTTATCAGCGCCACCAGCTGTGGTGCCAACTGTCTGCAATGCATCCACCAGAGGTCCAGTATCATTGAGGGACCACAGGCAAAAGATGAATGAAGGTGAGATTCAGATCATAAGATGGGAGTTAGGGAAAAGTGGGCTGGGGTCCTGAGACAATGACATGCACCAAGTCCTGATAAGGAGGGGACATTCCCCAACCTCAACAGAGCTTGTTGGGCGGCCTTTGGGAGGTGTGGGAAATTCGTGCAGCTCCCATTTAATCTCTGAGCCACCTCTGAATTGCAGTGGGCTCAGAGACACTGGTGGCCAAGAATCCTGCACCCGCCCTTTCCACCCTCCGATTTAATCGGGGAGGTTTTGTCACCACTACGACCCTGATGTGGGACCTCTCCGGAGAATAAGTGGGCCTGGTCACCATGGCTCCCACTGTGATGGGCTGCATTAAATCCAGCCCTATATTTCTGAAGATGCCAGGTCCTGCTGACCACAAAAATAATAAGCTCACTTCAAATGGAGTGGAATTCTGGATGCTGATAAAGAGTATTACTGCATTCATTCATCATTTTTTGTAGCTGTGTCCGACAACCTTGGCAGATTGACAAAAACCGATACCATCTTTTTAATTTTGTAAAATATTGACAGCTTTTAACCTTTTTCAAAATTGCTAGTTTTAATGTAACCTTTGTCATTTAACCTATGTTGTAACAAAAGTAACTAGATCAGTTTATAAGCCCAGTGGAACATACTGTCTTACTGGAGGTTTTCTCTTACACAAATTCCATCAATTTCATAGCATATGCACAAAATTGGATCCTCCCTATAAATTTTAAGAAAGAGAAGCAAGTCTCTTTGAAGCTTAGCTGCCTTTGATCTAATCAGATTTTGATAGCTCCCAGAGTAAACACACCTTCAGGGCTTTACTGAAAATGACTGGAATGCAAACCTTGAATCTAAATTCCACTGTCTCTCAGGGGGTAGATGGGGCCTCGATGTGACATCTCAGCTGAAAGATAGCACCTCTGACAGTTCCGCACTCCTTCAGTGCTGCACTGGAGTGTCAGCCTAGATTGTTGTTCTTAAGTCCGACAGTGGAACTTGAACCAAACACCTTCAGATTTAGAGGCGCGAGTGCTACCAACTGAGCCGTGGTGACACCAGAACTAGTTCGCTGTTCAGTTCTATGCCTGAATAACATGGCAAAAGATTTATTAAGTTACTTAAAATTTCTTCTGCCTTTCAGAGCACATGAGCACGTACAAATATTGGCATTGCTAACACTATCGGAAACTGAATTTATGGAATGAAGATTTTGGGTGGAATTCTCCCATCTGGAACCAAATCCCATGGCAGGGGCAGGGACAGGGAATGTTTCCTGCTGTGGAGGCTAATGGAAAACTGTACCATATCTTCCAGCCCCAGCCTCATTAATTATGCATCCAAGTGTTTTGTGACATTTTCGGTGGTGGGGTGGGTTTGATGGCACACATACTGCCATCGTACCCAGGTGCCATATATAAAAGGCACCCGTAATCTTTACTTTCAGTACTTGTCCTTTGAGAGATGTCAGGAAAGGGAGGTGAATGCCCGATGCCCAAGTTTAGTGATGCCTCCCTGTGCATCCTCCTCGACCATGTTGAGGAATATTCTCTACCCAGCTTATGGTAGGAGGAGGCCCAGCAAAGAAACCAATGCAGTATACTCACAGGTGGTTGATGCCTTCATTGCCCAGGAGGTCGCCAAACAGTGCCACAAGAGGATGAACAACCTTATTCACTCTGCCAGGGTAAGTCACACCAATGGTGACAGAATCCACAAAGACACCAATATGTCAGGGTCCAAGTACCAGTGGCAACGGCAAGTCCTGCCTTACAACCCCACTTCAGTGCACCCATGTTGTGATGGAGTGATCACTTTGTCTCCTTTGCCCTTCAGCAGCCACGGGACATTACATGGAATGGGGTGGTTGGGAAGGGGAGTTGCTGAGGAAGTAACCCAGCGTAGGCATAGAGGGAACTAGCAGCCTACACAAATCACATGCATGTATGAGCGATCCCCAAGCATGTTGATGTGTTCAGCACTCTGGAGCGCTTCTGCCCAACCCTTCTGCCCAAATCACACTGGTGAAGACTATTCACATAGAAGTGGGCTATCTTATGAGGGGAAGAATGGGGAATGAGCTAAATTCCAATGTTCTAACTGATATAACATATAACTCCTCTCAAGCATTCTCTTCTTTGAGTAGAAGTTGTGACACCATCGTGCAGAACAGGAGAAGACCAGGGGCGGAGGTGGTGATCATGTCAGGGCACTCAGAGTTTGAGAAGAGGACATTAGAGCTTGCAGGAGTTCAGAGGGCAAGAGCCATCGGTGATGGGGAGCTTGGCCTTGGCCACCCACCTGGTAAGGATTCATCCATTCAATGCAAACCTGAGGGTTGACTATGCCTCCATCTTGGACGCAGCTGATGCTGTCACTTGCAGCCTTCTACCTCACAGGCACCTCCAGGAAGAGATCAAGGTCTGTGGAGAGGGAGGAAGACGTTCTAAGAAGCTTCAGTCCCAACCAGGAAGAAGCGAAAGAGGAGAGCTTCACACCATTCAAGGCATTACAGTGCTCATTTACGTCCTCTACCAGCTGGGGTACACACAGCTCAGTGAGTATTAGTGATAGTTCAGGAAAGCTCACTCAAAATGGCAGTCATCGCACAGACACATGTCTACAGCAGGAGGGGACACATTCAGCTCAGTTCCCCGGCTTTTGGCGTCCTGCTGGGGAAGAGGCATCTATGAGCTCCCAGTCTGATGATGATCCTTTGGAACCAGCTTTCCAACTCATAGTGGAGAGTAAGCAAGAGGGGGGAGAAGATCAGACAGAGCTGTTGAAAACAGCAGAGTGGCACGTGAGTTGGAGGAGTCCATTTGCCTGCTGTCTGATGAAGTGGTGTCCACATGAGTGCACATCAAGATCTCCATGGGGGTATGCGGTGGGGGCGGGGGTAGTTGGTGGCAGATGCCATGGAACCTACATCCAGCAGAAAGCCCAGTTTCTGCTGGAGATATGCGTAGACCTGCACACCATCACTGCTGCCATGGGTGAGTTCATGCACGAGCAACACGAGGGGTCAGGGGGCACCACAAAATCTCTCTGGGTGCCTCCTCCCCTCAAGGAGTCAGGCCAGGGCCCTCAGGCACCTGAAGAGAGGAGGAACAGCAGCTGCACACCCCTAAATCATTGACTGAGGACTCTGAGAGGTTGTCTGCTTCCTCAGAATCTCCTCCACCTGTGGCCCCTTCAGCCTTGTCCTCTGTCACTGCCGAGGGAGCAGCTGGTCCACCAGTGGAAAGCTAAAGCCAGCTGGGGCCTTCCAGGCCTCCACTCTCCAGAGGATGGCCGCTAAAGTCATCAAAGGCAACAGAGCCGACAACTCCATAAGCTGCCTCTACCCCTGCTATGGATGGCTCGGCTACATTTAGATACAGTAATAGGGTGAGATTTTTTTTTTTTAAGTTAAGTAATTTTTATCACAAGTGGTTGCATAGATGAACACTCTCACTGGAGAAGGGGTGGGGAGGTGGGGTGGTGGTGATTCTGGTCGGACCTTCAGTCGCATCCCATTAGTGGGATTCAAGTCGGATTCACGCCAGCCTCCAGTGGGATTCCCAATCTGCCATGGGAGAAACCAGTGGAAGATCTCACAGGAAATGTTTGCCTGCATAAAACAGATTTTTGGGTCTCCTGCCAAATTCTCCCCCCGCCTGCCATTGAACCCATTGGGGGGGGCATGGGAAAATTCCATGTTCCAGTTAGCGCAAAGTTCCCTCCTTTTAATATGCATATAGATATGCCAAGATAACTGGATCTTTTAATATCGTTTAAGACAAATTCATTTACAAATCCTTTAGAACCAAAATTCTGACAATTGATGAAATTAAAAAAGGAAATATCTGTCAAAAAAGATTCAATGTTAGTCTGATGACAAAATTTCAAGCCATCAACTCTCTCCGAGTTGATGTTAGGGAAAAATTAGGGTTAGGGAAAAATAAACGATGGCCATGCAAAGCATGTCTTCATTTTAATCTAATTCAAAAAATGTACAACCTTTTTCTTTAAAAAAATAAAACATGCAAATGGATGCTGGACTGAAAATTTATCTGAATTACATCTTGATAAACCTTCAGTAATTAATAGGCTCACAATGCCAATAACTCACATTTACATAGCACCTTTAATATAGTCAAATATTCTGAAGTGCTGCACAGGAGAGTTATCAAACAAAATTTGACACCAAACTACGTAAATGGTTATTAGGACAGGTAAGTGCTAGATTTTAAGATAAATGTGGTGCGAGGTGGCAAGGCAAAGGTAGAGAATTCAGGAACCAGGATCCCAGGCAGCGAAGGATCTGCTGCCAATGGCGGAGAAACTAAAATTGGGCATATAAATAAAAGCCAAATATTGCGGATGTTGGAAATCTGAAATAAGAACAGAAAAAGCTGGAAAAACTCAGCAGGTCTGGCAACATCTGTGGAAAGAGATGCTACCAAACCTGCTGAGTTTTTGCAACATTTTCTGTTTTTAGCTTGAACTAAAATTGGGCATGTGCCAGAGGCTAGAATTAGAAGAGCACAGAGATTCAGAAGATTGTGGATTCTTGGAGGACCCCAGAGGGAATAGTAAGTGAGCAGAAAGAGAAGACGTTGCAGGTGATTCTCAGGCTGTGACTGGATAGATAAACATGGAAGCAGGTGGGGGCAGACCCACCCAGCTGGATAACAGAAGGGAGGCGTTGATGGACACTGCTGTGCTCAACTGTGTCAAAGACTGGAGGCAAGTCAAGAAAGATAAGGCGGAATAGTTTATCTTGGTCACAGACACAAAGGATACAATTTGTGACTTTGATAAGGACCAATTCAATACTGTGATAGGATCAGAATCCTGGTCAGCGGAACTCAAACATGAAGTTAGAAAAAAGATGGGAATGAATTTTGGAGACAACAACACGTTCAAGAACTTTGGAGAGGAAAGGGAGGTTGGGGATAAGACACTACTTTACAAGGGCACAGGGATAAAGGATGGATTTTTTTCAGAGGGAGCTTGGTGATAGAAGATTTGAAGAGGCAGGCTACAATATTCAAGGAGAGGAACAGTTAACACTATCAGCTAACATAGAGGTCAGGGAGTGAAGTTTGGTAAGAATTGAGTTGAAGGAGCACAAATGGTTATTGTGAAAAAAGGTGTACTTGGAAGAGAGCAAGAGTGGAGCCATAAGTGAATCTAAAGATAATTCATATAACACAGGAGGAAGCCATTCCACACATCAGGTCGTGTTAGCTCTTTGGAATAACTATCCAATCATTCCCAATTTCCTGCCCTGTCCCCATGGCCCTGCAAATTTCTGCCTTTCGAGTTTGTATTGAATTTCCCTTTGAAAGTTAACATTGAATTTGCTTCTGCCACCCTTTCAGGTAATTTGTTCCTGATTAGGTACATTAAAAATATCTTCATTACTCTGCCCCTGGATTTGTCAATAATCTTAAACTGGTTACTGGCCATCCTGCCAGTGGTAACAGTTTCTTCCTACCTACTCTATCAAAACCATTATGAGATCTCTCTGTAAACCTCCTCTTCCAAAGGAGAACAATTCCAGCTTCTCTATCCTCTCCACATAAATGAAGATGCTCATTCCTGGTACCATTCTAGTAAATCTCCTCTGCATTCTCTCCAATACTTAAAATGTGAAGCCAGAATTGGACACCCTACTCTAAATGAAGCCTAACCAGTCTGTGATCTCTAAAGGCTTCCCCAATTAAATGAGAATTTAACCCAGCATTCTAGCATTAACACTCATTGCTTGGGTTTCCCAAGCTGTGTGGAACTCGCCAGGGTCTACAAGGTAAGAACATAAATGACAAAAGAGAAAGGAGGAGTAGGCCATTCAGCCCCTTGAACCTGCTCTTCCCTTGAATAAATGAATGGTTGATCATATTGTGGCCTCAAGTCCACTATCCTGCCTGACCTTGTTACACTTGACTCCCTTATAAATCAAAAATCTGTCTAATTCAGCCTTGAATATGTTCAGTGTCAACCACCACTGCTCTCTAGGGTGGAGAATTCCAAAGATTAATGACACTTCTCATATTCATTATAGATAAGAGACCTCTTATTGTGAAGGTATGCCCCCTCGTTCTAGATTCCCTAGCGAGGGGAAATATTCTTTAGGCATCTACCCTGTCAAGCCTCCTCAGAATCTTACCTATTTCAACAAAGTCACTTCTCATTCTTCTAAACATCAATGAATATAGGTCCAACCTCATAGAAATCATAGAAACCCTACAGTGCAGAAGGAGGCCATTCGGCCCATCGAGTCTGCACCGACCACAATCCCACCCAGACCCTACCCCCACATATTTACCCGCTAATCTACGCATCTCAGGGGCAATTTTTAACCTGGCCAATCAACCTAACCCGCACATCTTTGGACTGTGGGAGGAAACCGGAGCACCCGGAGGAAACCCACGCAGACACGAGGAGAACGTGCAAACTCCACACAGACAGTGACCCAAGCCGGGAATCGAACCCGGAACCCTGGAGCTGTGAAGCAGCAGTGCTAACCACTGTGCTACCGTGCCGCCCCGTTTAACCTTTCCTCGCAATTCAACCCTTCACCCCATGAATGAACCTAGTGAACTTTCTCTGAACTGCCGCTAATGAAAGTATAGCCCACCTTAAA
Source organism: Mustelus asterias (assembly GCF_964213995.1). Lineage (NCBI taxonomy): Eukaryota > Metazoa > Chordata > Chondrichthyes > Carcharhiniformes > Triakidae > Mustelus > Mustelus asterias. Next base: position 105,869,891 of record NC_135802.1, read on the forward strand.
TAAGGGGACCTAAACTGTATGCAGTATTCAAAGTACAGTCTCACAAACTTCCTGTACAGTTGTAACACAGTAGGGAGTGCTTGTTCAGTGAAACTGACTGGCTGGGAAGCCTTCAGATAGTAAACCGAATAACTGCAGCCCTGTCTTGGTGTGAGGCTATTGGAGTAATTAGGATTGGGCAATAAATGCTGGCCTTGCCATCCCATGAACAAATAACAATGGAATGGACTGTGTGGAAGGAAGAACAACATTGTGGAGGGAGAATGGAAAGCATAGTTTTGGGATGGTAATAAGATGAACAGGATGAGGTTGGGTGTAAGTGCTGAGTGCTCATCAGGAGATGGGAGGAGGTACCAGGAGAGGTGGCATTGAATATGCTGTTCAGGTATTTGATGGGAATATCTGTGGCACCTGAACATGTTATGTTGCTCATCTTTCCGGTCCTCTTGAGGCCCTGGAACCTCTTGGGCCACTGTACCCAAGTTTATGGAACCACACACCTGCTGCTCATTGTCTTATCCTCTCTCATCCATGCCTGCATGGTTTGAGAGGCTGGCCATTCTGTCCCTCCTTGGTAAACATCACCTCACTCATTTGTTCAGATTCCACAGCAGGGTCTCTGAGTAAGAATATAGTGAGGCATGGCAGAGGCAAGTATGGTAGGAGTATGGCAGAGGGTTGGCAATCCATCCCAGGTCTTTCCAATTGTGTGGTTGTTGAAGTTTCATGAATCAATATACAGTTCAGCCAATCTGACCACAGCTCAGATCTCTTTAACTAAATCCTTCCTCTGACAGATTTGGTGCATCACTTTGCTCGTGCTCCATGATTGGTCGGGAATCCTGGAAGCAGATGCTAATACTATAATGAGTTACTCAAAGCCCCATTGACAGAACAAATTGACAGGTTCCCAACCCACCTCCCGCTGCCTGAGGGTCTGTTAGGATATAATTCCAACCTGACCGTAGCCCAGACCATAATATAAAACAATAAATATCTGCATGACCCACATACTCACCCCACACCCACTACAACAATCAGTTCTTTCTATTCTGCTCTACTCATTTTCAATTTAAATCCACTCAGCCAATTTATTCAATAAAGACAAACAGAGGGTAGAATGTTGGGGTCCGGCAGGAATACTCACTCTGGAATACTGATGGTAACAAAAGCATCAATGAGGGTGTCAGCAGCAGATGAGCTGAGACGGAGGCCAAGTCAGGTGATGTTACTGAGATGGAATATGCAGTCTTGGTAATGGTGGGAATATGAGGTCAGAAACTTATCTCAAGGTCAGATGTTACACCAAGATTGCAAACAGACTGGCTTAATATCATACTGTTGCCAGGGAGAGCAATGCAGTCAGTAGGTAGGGAGAGGATCTTTGAGAAGAAACTGAAAATGATTGTTGCAGTCTTCCCAATAATCAACTGGATGAAATTTCTGCCCATCCAGTAGTGAACGTCAAAGAAGCAGTCTGATGCTTCACCTAATTTAGTCTCTCCCCGAGGAAAACTAATCACATATACCTTTCTTCAGGATGTCTTTTATATTGAAGGTCTTATATTAAAGCAAGTTATTGCTATTCCTCTAAGTGAATTTGATAAATAAATAATATTCTATGTATTACTTCTAAGTATCTGCAGTATTTTTGTTACCCACTGTAGCTGAATATTTTTCTTATTGTCTAACAATTTATATATATATATATTATGTATCTATTTGTTGAGTGTTACCATGGTCTCACCGTTGAAGGTAGTTTTCGTCTTGACTGGGATTCCCTACATGTTTTCTTTTCCACAAATAATAAGGTGGTGCCTTTTAACTGGCTCGAAAGCAAACCTTTTTTTTCTGAGACACCCATAAAATGACTCTACCTCACAACGAGCTTTAAAACAAAGAAGCAACAGTGTCGGTCCTGTGCAGACATGCAGTGTAATCAAGTGATTCATGAGAAAAGGAAGACTGAACCTCTTTTACAGAAACAGCAATCTCCCCTAAGGCAAATTTCCTATTCCAGGTGATGAGAGCAGCCCAGTTTAGGTGTGTGTAAGCTAATGTGAGGCATCTTTGTTTTAGAGTATTTTCAGTAATATTGAATTAAAATGCGTCGGTCAATTGAAAAAGAAGTCTGTGTTGGTTCCACGTGGTTTGAACAATGTCAAAGGTTTAACAAATTTGACCCAATTTTATGTGGAAGCTACACAGCCAAGTAATTCCAGTTCCAATTGATTCAGTTTGGGTTTTGAGCCTGTAGCCCAGACAAATTAAATTCAGTCAGTCAATCACTTCTGAAACAGCTGGATTTGATTGGCTAATAAATTTAGTTAAACTTGGGTGAATGATTAAACGAAATCAAAAATGAAATTAAATAGATATTTTGTTCTTTGCCATCCCAACTTTCTGTGTTTACTGTTCTCAATTATTCTATTGGCATGGAACCTCCTAATTTCGGGTTAATTCCAAATGAATATGAAGATGCCACCACTGGTTAAACTAAGAGTAAATTTTCATGCCTGCACTGAAAGCATTTTTTCCTGATACATCTACCTGTGTTGTGATTTTACATAATCCAGTAGCTTCTTTAGGTCTCAGTTGCTATGAGCTGTGTAAATGTGTACTAACCTACTGCTAAGATTGGCATAAACACCAAAACCACAAAGGTAGCAAGCCCTCCTTTTTAAAATCTGAATTATGATCAAAATGATTTCTGCCGCCCAAAAGAGAACAGGCAGTGAATATGTTTCTGCTTGTGCCATCGAGGGAGCTAAAAAACAGGTTTGATTTCATTCAGTCACATCTTTGTCAATCACACTTACTAACGGGGCAAATAACCAGCAAAAAATAATGTAAGATACTGAAAAATATTATGCAATCTCAATTTTTAACTGCTTATTTGGCTCACAGTTGAACCACATGGCGCAGGAAGGTTTAAAATTTGATTTTCTGTATGCACTGAAACATCAGATCTCAGCAGCGATTGGGGTTAAGGAATTACAATTGACCACAACTACGCTGTCTGAGGGAAGATAAAATTGACAAGGTCGCCTGCTCCTGATAGTCATGGAGTGACCCCATTGGAAGTACACACCTGAGAGTGTACAAGCAGAATTTGGTGCATCCTAGGTGCACACCCACCTCTCATCACTCACTGTGCAGAGATCACATGAGAAGAATTGCTGTTGGGGCTAAGTCAAACCCAGCTAGGAGTCAAAAATTTAAGAGAAATAAAAATAGACACTTCCATCCACCTCAAAGGGTTAAAGCAGATTAATGTAAATAAAGGAAGGCTTGATGCATACATGATGCATATGTTCTATGTTTCTATGGGATATGGGTGAAAGGCGGGATCAGAATATTGAATTTGATGATCAGCCATGATTAAAATGAATGGTGGAACAGGTTCGAAGGGCCGAATGGCCTACTCCTGCTTTTATTTTCTATGTTTCTGTGTTAATGAAGAAAGTAGAGATATGTGCAGCAGGGTAAGAGGACAAAATTAGATGGGAGGTAGCTCATATGGAGTATAAACAGTCGCATAGGCCAGTTGGAATAAATAGGCTGTTGTGCTGTTGATTACATTTTATTAAAGGTAAAAGGAGGAAAAATTATCTCAACATTGCAGCATGTAATATCAGTGTTATGGTAGAATACTATTTGTGGTCCTGATGTGGCTCTAATCCCTGGTGATCATCTACATTTTCATGCCATGTTGGGCAGAACTTCCCTTCCAAAAAACTAATGGCATATCGGTGAGAATACCAGAGCGACCTATACCAGTCCATCCAGGCGCTGGACAGCAATCGTCCCACACTCAGTCACGTTTTGGGTGAGTGGTGAATTGCACACCGGTACTGAGGGGGACGGGAACTAAACACACCAGTGAGCCTGGCTGCAACGCACTTGGGTGCTGTTTCACAAGCGCGCCCCAATCTCACAGTGCATTGGCAGCCCCCCTCCCTACCATCACGGACATCGGGACTGCCCCCCCCTTAATTGGCAACATGTTCGCCCTCCCTAACATGGGTCGCTGGAATCAGGGCCCTCCTGATTGGGCCCCCTGCCTGACTCCTGGCATTCCCCCCCCTCCCCCACATCATGACCCCCAACATGCCCCACATCATGCTCCACCCCTGCATGAGCCCCTGCACAATCCCCCTGCATGCCCCCCATCATAAGCCCCACCTCTTTGGCGCTGCCCAATTGGCACTGCCAGTGTGTCTAGTGGGCACTACCCAATGGGCACTGCCTGGCCATATACCTGACCACGCATGGGCTTCAATTGCCTCCAAGCCCCCTGGCGTAGCCACTGTGCCCGGTCTCCGCTAGTGGAGACCAGTAGTGAGTCTTGCCGTTCTCGTGCTGCACTTGAAGGTCAGAAGGACGGTAGAAGGGGGGGAGAATCCAGCATTTTAAATATACTAATTGGCTTTGTGCTCTTTCTGAGCTCGATCCGGTTTGTGACATTGGAAAGGGACTGGGATGATTGTAAACTGTTTGGCACTGGGCGCAGAGCTGACTTTAGACCTGCATGCTATTTTCCGAGATCAACGCGATCTGCGCCAGGTGTGGCATGATCTGAAAATTTCCCCGGTTATGTTATAGATTTACTGGGTAGTTCCTGTTAAGTGTGTAGATATTAAAACATAGAAAGAAAAGAACAGGCTAACAGTACATGTGATAATGATCCAATTAATGTATGCTTCACATCACAAGTCCAGATATATCACTGACTGACAATCAATAACTGATAAATTCTCAAGTCCGTTAAACATGAAATTTCACCTCCTGCCCCTGTCAAAATAGAAACAGTATTTTGAGATATTCCTATCCATCTTTTGATTTCACTCCATATCAAAACATGCAAGGATAAGATTTTGATAGTGATCAAAAATCTTCTAAAATCAGTAGCACCGATATTACACAGACAGCTATATTTTAAATTAATTGTAAATCACATGAATACTGGAAGCCACTTACATCACTCAATTGACCATCTAGGGTATTAAAACAAGATGAAACAGCTGTCTTGGCAATATACTGGTTTAGTGCACCAAAGCTCCGTGCCCCAGCGTAGAAAGGTACAGGTTCGCCCTTAAAATTAATTGCGCAGCAATTTACACAGTATATCAGGTTGATGTACTTACATTTCCTCACAAGACACAAAAGCAAATTGGTCAGGAGAATAGGGGTGAGAGTTGGGGGGAAGGTTACTGGTGCCATTCCACTTTCTTGGGTCTGCTAAGAGAGTGTCACTGGCAGAGGTGTAGCAACAAACTGTCTCCCTGAATCCCCATTAAAGAATAGGATGGTTGTCGTTTCAAAGTTTATTTTAAAAATTAATTGCAAAATATACAGTGAATTGGAAATCTCACAAAGCAGCTGTTTTCGAGTTTTACTGAAAACCAGCAATAGAATGCTTGGAATTTTTTCATTATATGCCTTTGCGGGCTGCCTTTTTATTTTGGAATTAATATTCAGTTTCCTTCCTAGGTTTTATTATCTCTGATTTTGGTCATCTTAACGAAAACAGGCTAAGAAAGAACTATGAGTATTCACGGGTTCCAGGATAGCTTCAACCACCTGGAACTTACTCTAACCCAAAAGGAAAAGATTGTAAAAATAGGAGGTGTGTGGAAAAGGGGACACCTTCTGCACAGTGCCAATAGTATTTAGATTAAGGCAAATTACAGCAAAATAACATTATGGATTGTTGTACTTTGACTGCTTTCCAGCAATGTTATAAACAATCTCTAGAGCAAAACTGAAAATAATGAGAGAGAAGAATTAACAGAAAACGCAGAAAGAAACAGTTAAAGTTGCTTTGCAGTGGGAAGCACCATTGAAAAGCTTCTTTGTTTCATACTGCCTGAGAATAGCTTAAATAGAATTATGCTTCTTGTTGGACTTGCCCCACTAAGACTGTTCTTAAGTGGGCGGCTCAGATCATTATCTTGGCAGTTCTCAAATTAAATTATTGCAGAATTGCTCCCAGCCACCTGGAACCAACAAGTTTTTCCTACAGTAAGCTTAATTTGCATTATGTCTCGTATAGGTGTCTTTATGTCAGCAGTAAGTTGAGAAAACCGCACAGTCCAAGTTTTTATATCTTTTTTACGCAGTTCTCCTTCAGAACAAGTATTTTAATTTCTGTGAACATTTGAACAGAATTAATCCCACATGTGCACTCAATGAGACAAAAACTTAAACCATTTTAAAACTCTGTATAACAAGACAGATCAGTTTTCATCAGTTTACATTTTTTAATGCATTACAGTTTGTAAGGTCTTTTGTTACAAACAAGGCTGCCAAACTCCTCGAGAAGTGCATTAACACTTTACGGCTAAAGAGCTGCAAAGATTGACTGACTCGGATAAGTCACTGGTCACAGCCAGCTGCTAGCCACTGACAAGTGTCAGGCTAATCCCCAAGAGACCAGGTGAATACTTTGAAACCCTGCCCTTTACTCTCAGATTACTGAGCTAACTCGGAGCTTAGGCATTACATCATTGTATATAGGATTGTTCACCGGACCTTTACTCTGTCAATTCACATGCCGGCAAATCTCTAGCACTAACTTAGTAGAATAATAAGACAAAACCAAATCTCAACATGTTGTGACAACTATGGCAAAGTTACTACACCAAGTGAAATGATCCAAAAGATAATATTTGTAAAGATTAAAAATCTGCTCAATAACTAGCAAATGAAAGTTGAAAATTGATAACAAACCTCATGGACATCACTGAGCTTGAATTCCCTGCTGATGTACAGAACATGAGAGCACAGTGTACATGAAGGATAAGAGCCAAGGCTTAACTAGCCCGTGTGAGTCATATCCTTCCCATCTGACTCCCTGCCAGGCAATGATGTAATGCACTGGCCACTCTCCCCAGCTCAGCACTATGAAGTCACCACTATATCTGGCAAGCCCGAAGTAAACTTAATGTAACCAAAACAACCCCAGGCCAAGTTCCAGACATACAGAGACTTGGTGGTGCTATTACCATTGGAAACGGGATAAACAGACAGAGAAACAGTGCTGCCTCAAAGAAGCAGCAGCTGTTTAAAGTTCAGAATAAACACTTTGAGCAGCATAAGTGATTTATTGGTTTTAATCAGAATCAAGATAGAGTGAACAGAAATGCAATGTGCACAGTACCCCTATTTCACTCCAAGAAAATTCAGATAAAATAAACCATGACAAGCTTTAACAGCCAGTTTGAGGTTAAGTAGAATATGTTCTAGCGAGTTTAGTTGCATCAAGTTTCTTGTTATGAATTAAAACTAGATTTTGTGCTGTGGAATTCATTACACAATTATTGAAAATGTTAACAGAAGAGAAATATGATTACTTAACCGCTTCATCAAGGGAAAGAAAACAGCAATTTTAGTGTGTTCCCCATCAAAAATGATGGAGCATTTTCTTTTTTTAAAATGAACTGAGCTGATTTTATTTATTTATATAAAGTTACACAGTCTTCTCAAATGCTATTTACAATCCATACCTCGAATTGTACAATTTAAAAGTTAACGTTTATTTATTAATGCTGCAATGAAGTTACTGTGAAAATCCCCTAGTAGCCACACTCCGGCACCTGTTCGGGTACACTGAGGGAGAATTTAGCATGGCCAATGCACCTAATCAGCACATCTTTCGGACTGTGGGAGGAAACCGGAGCATCCGGAGAAAACCCACGCAGACACTGGGAGAATTTGCAGATACCGCACAGTGACCCAAGCGGGGAATTGAACCCAGGTCGCTGGCACTGTGAGGCAGCAGTGCTAACCATGGCGCCACCATGCTGCCAAAATACAATAAGTAATAAATACTAATTGGCCTGGAAATTGTCAATATTAGCAATTAAATGCTTCGTGTATTTCTAGGACATCCCTCTGTTCATTATTTTAACCAAGGTGTCTTTTCATTTAAAATAAATGGGTTCATATCTATATCAAAATAGTGGACATAAAGGTGTCAGCGAATGCTGAATGTTGATAACAGTAACATCGAGCCATCCAAGTAAATACTGTATTTTAAGTTATTCTACATTCCTCAAACCTGATCATTGTGAATGCAAATATCTTCATAAATAAATTAGTTTTGTGAAATAGCACAATTTTGGTGGGAAATTGCAAAATTCTACTGCCAATTCAGAGCCTCACTAGACGCAAAGAAAAAAATCATGGAAACGAGGGCACCCTATTGCAACTTTATCTCAAACCTACTTTCAAAACTAGGGAAGCTTCAGCTCAGCAGCAGAGCTTTTCATTTTCTAATATTTGCATCTAGTCCTTCTAAAATTATAAAAAGTGTGAAAAGTTATATTAGTCTACTCACAATCAACTTATTTGCAGTATTAATAACTTCATAGTGGATGAACCTATTACCACTTGGCTGTAACAAAAGGCCTAGCTTACATGCTGTAACTCTTGCCCTTTCACCAAAGCCTCTGCATCTAACTATAGATTACATTATAATTTATATCATTACAGATTACATTACCTGCTGCGCCCAAATTGCCAAATTACTGGTGCAATTTGTATTGTCCAGTTCCATTTTAGTCTCTTCTCTAATTCATCTTGTACCTTCTTCTCCTTGAGTAATTCACCTTGTTAGTTCCTCACGCTTCAATCCAAATCATCAACTGCCTCCCTCCCAAAACTTAGGGAATCTTTGTCAAAGATATCTCTTTCCTTCTCTCTTTCCTTACCCTCTGTGCTGAGCAACTCTTCTTCAGTGATTTTAACATAATCTAAACTCCCCTAACCTCTTCTTCTCCGACTTCCCGAACATCCTGCTCCCACAAAATCTCACCCTTCACATAGCATTAGCCACCACATTCGCAGCCAGTATTACACCTCTCAATTCCTACACCTCTCAATTCCCTACAATCACCCCACTGGCAAAATTGAAATCAATGACTATTACGGTGAAAACTCTCCACTGGCTGGAGTCATACCTAGCACAAAAGTAGATGACTGTGGTTGTCGGAGACCAATAACCTTAGTCCCAGGACATCACGAGAGGATTTTCTCAGGGTAGGGTCCTAGGCTCAACCATCTTCAACTGATTCATCAATGATTTTCCCTCTATCATATGGTTAGAAGTAGGAATGTTCACTGATGATTGCACAATGTTCAGCACCGTTTGAGGAGATAGTGGTTTAATGGTAATGTCTCTGGACTAGTAATGCGGAGGTCTGAGTTAATAAAAACAGAAACTCAGCCGATCTGACAGCATCTGTGGAAACAGAATAGAGTCGTGCAGACTCAAAACGTTGGCTTTATTCTCTCTCCACAGACTCTGTCTGACCTGCTGAGTTTCTCCAGCATTTTCTGTTTTTGTTTCAGATTCCAGCATCCGCAGTATTTTGCCTTTTGCTTGCGTTAATACACTGGCAACACAGGTTCAAATCTGATCACGGCTGGTGGAATTTAAATTCAGTTAATAAATCTGGAATTAAAAGCAGGTTTCAGTAATGATGACTGTGACACCATTATTGATTGTTGTTAAAGCCCATCTGGTTCACTAATGGCGTTAGGAAAGGAAGTCTGCCATCCTTATCTGGTCAAGCCTACATGTGACTCCAGACTCATGGTAATGAGGTTCACTCTTAACTGCCCTCTGAAATTGCCCAGAATACCATTCAGTTCAAGGGCAATTAGGGATGGGCAACAAATGCTGGCCATTCTGGTGATGTCCACATCCCATTAAAAAAATAAAGAAAAATCCTAAGATACTGATTCATGTCCAGATGCAGCAAGATTTGGGCAACATTCAGACTTGGGCCACACAAGTGTCACACCATCTCCAACAAGAGAAAAAACAATCATCTACCCTCGACATTTAATGGCTCAATGGTGTTACCATTATTGAATTTGCCTCTATTAATATTCTGAGGCTATTGCTGACCAAAAACTGAACTGGATGAACCACATAAATAGTCTGGGAATTCTGAGGCAAGTAACTTATATCGGACTCTGATAATCGTGTCCGCCATCTACAAGGCACAAGTCAGGAATGTGATGGAATACTTTCCAGTTACCTGGATGAGTGCAGCTCAAACAATTCTCAAGAAGCTCAACAGGGACCACCAACTCAAACATTCACTTCCTCCACCACCATGTACGGCAGCTGCACTGAATAATATATACAAGATGCATTGCAGCAGCTCTCCATTGTTCCTTCAATAGCACCTTCCAAATTTGTGATCACTACCATCTAGAAGGACAAGAGCAGCAGGCAGGAGTTCCCCTCCTGACACACCATCCTGACTTGGAACTATATCGCTATTCTTTCACTGTCATTGGATCAAAATCCTGAAACTCCCTTCCTTACAGCATTGTCTGTGTACCTACAGCAAGTGGGAAGCAAAAGTTCAAGAAGGTGGCTCACCTATACCTTCTCAAGGGCAATTAACGATGGACAACAGATGTTAGCCTTGTCAGCTACACCCACATTCCACAGAAGAATTTTTTTTTTTTAAAGTTTTTTTGTTTTGATATCTGGTAGGCCTTTCCTTGTCTTCTTTATCAGACTTTTATATTTGACTTCCTCAACTTCTGGTCTCTCAAATTTTACTTTAACACCCTCCCTTGTAATGCTGTATTGACCTCCTCATCTCAGCTTTCCAAACCACACATTCCTGCAAAGCTCTCACTTTGACACCCTTAAATCTGATTATACAAATTTGAGCACAGCTAGCACAAAACCAGATTCTTCATCAGCAGAACTGATTGAACCATATTAAACTGAATCCTGAAGAGCAAGCGCAATAGCTCAAGGTATACAAATGGTTTGAGTGGGGTATTGCAAGCATTATACTAAATTTGTCAAAGACTTAAGATAGGAGGTTTTGCAAAGAGTAAGGGACTAAGGCTACTGTAAAAGATCAAAGAAGGACATTCACAGGTTAGTGGAATTGGCAGATAGCGGACAGTTTCAATTTAATGCAGAATAATGTGAGGTAATGTATTTTGTGAAGGAAAGCAACAGCTTGATTTATATAGTGTCTTTAATGTAGTAAAATGTTCCAAGGCACTTCACAGGAATGTAATTGGACAAAAATTAGCAGCAAGCAAAAGAAGGAAACATTATGACTGCTTGGTCAAAGGGGTAGGTTTTAAGAGAGAAGTGGAAAATTTTAAGGAAGGAATTCCAGAGCTTAGGCGCAAGACAGTTGGAGACACATCTAGAAAAACAAAAATTTGTTATATACAGTCAAAGAGAAAGTGCTAAATGTAATGAAGGAACACAGAGACCTAGAAATGCAAACACATAACTACTGAAAGCTATATAGGATATACAACACAGAAAGTAACTAATTGGCCTAACTAACTAGTAAATGCTGGACTTGAGCCCCTGCCTTCATCCTTCCTCATCTGTCAGCACTAACCTCAAGTCCCTTCTCCTTCGTAAGCTTTTCCACCTTCCGCCTTAAATGCATCTGTGCTATTTGCCTCAATTACTCCCTTATTTGGCAGCAGATTCCATGTACTCAAAAGAGTTGAATAAAGACATTTCTTCAAATTCCCCATTTGATTTCTTGGTGGCTATCTTAGAAAGAATCATAGAAATCCTACAGTGCAGAAACAGGCCATTCGGCCCATCAAGTCTGCACCGACCACAATCCCACCCTGGCCCTACTCCCATATCCCTACACATTTACCTGCTAATCCCTCTAACCTACGCATCTCAGGACACTAAGGGGCAATTTTAGCATGGCCAATCAACCTAACCCGCACATCTTTGGACAATACCTTATTTTGACAGTTTCCAGTTTTAGTCTTCCCAAAAGTGGAAACATTCTCATCATGTCTACTCTACCAAATCCTTTCACAAATTCATGAATTCTCGAATTCATCCCTCAGCCATAGAGATCCAACCTGTTCACCCTTTCCTGTTAGGTATCAGCTTGCATTTCTTGCATCACCTTTATACATCTCTTTTGAACCCTCTCCGGTGCCTCTACATTGCTTTTGTAATATGGTGAACAGAACTGTAGGCACTACACCAAGACAGAATTTGTTGGGCTCCCATTAGCGATTTTGCAGGTAGGGGACCTGTAAAATTCCCTGGGTGATTTTCCTGCTACCTTCCCACCTGTGCCCCTACTAGTCTGCAATTTTACAGGTGCAGTCAAGGCCCGGAACAGTTCACCCTCACCCCAATTGAGGTCCTTAAGTAGCTAATTAATGGCCACTTAAGGGCCACTTCCTGCCCCAGCTTCAATTATGAGACACGCAGGAGGGGTTCAGGCATGGGGAGGAAGCCTAGCAGGTAATACTACTCTTGCCTCAGGGTTGGGGTGCTCTGGACACCTTTCAAGATTGGTGCCACTCCCTTAGGTCTGGAGCATTGTATGCTCTGTCCCCGCCTGTTCTTCAGATAGCAAGCCCCCCTCTCCCACCCGCCCCCCCAACCCCCCCACCACCACCACCACCTTGGCCTTCCCCTCCACTCCTCACCATGAGACGTGAACTTCATCACTGACTCTGGGCACTGCTTGGTGGCACTGCTGAAACTACAGAATTGCCTGTGCAGTGGACAATGGGGAACCTGTGGATGTGGTGTATCTGGATTTCCAGATGGCATTTGACAAGATGCCACACCAAAAACTGCTACATAAGATAAAGGTGCACGGTGTTACAGGTAATGTATTAGCATGGATAGAAAATTGTTAACTAACAGAAAGCAAAGTGTGGGGGTAAATGGGTGTTTTTCTGGTTGGCGATCCGTGACTAGTGGTGTGCCTCAGGGATCAGTGTTGACCGCAATTGTTTACGATTTACATAGATGATTTGGAGTTGGGGACCAAGTGTAGTGTGTCAAAATTTGCAGATGACACTAAGATGGGTGACAGAGCAAAGTGTGCAGAGGGCGCTGAAAGTCTGCAAAGGGATATAAATAGTCTAAGTGAGTGGGCGAGGGTCTGGCAGATGGAGTACAATGTTGGTAAATGTGAGGTCATCCATTTTGGTAGGAATAACCCCAAAATGGACCATTATATAAATGGTAAAAAATTGCAGCATGCTGCTGTGCAGAGGGACTTGGGTGTCCTTGTGAAGGAATCTCAAGGAGTTGGGTTTGTCGGTGCAGCAGGTAATTAAGAAGGCAAATGGAATTTTGTCCTTTGTTGCTCGAGGGATGGAGTTTAAAAACAGTGAGGTTATGTTGCAACTGTATAAGGTGCTGGTGAGGCCACAGCTGGAGTACTGTATACAGTTTTGGTCTCCTTATTTGAGAAAGGATATACTGGCATTGGAGGGGGTGCAGAGGAGATTCACTAGGTTGATCCTGGAGTTGAGAGGATTGGCTTATGAGGAGAGATTGAGTAGACTGGGGCTATACTCATTGGAATTCAGAAGAATGAGGGGAGATCTTATAGAAACATATAAGATTATGAAGGGAATAGATAAGATAGAAGCAGGGAAGTTGTTTCCACTGGCGGGTGAAACTAGAACTAGGGGGCGTGGCCTCAAAATAAGGGGAAGCAGATTTAGGACTGAGTTGAGGAGGAACTTCTTCACACAAAGGGTTGTGAATCTGTGGAATTCCCTGCCCAGTGAAGCAGTTGAGACTACCTCATTGAATGTTTTTAAGGCAAGGATAGATAAATTTTTGAACAGTAAAGGAATTAAGGGTTATGGTGAGCGGGCGGGTAAGTGGAGCCGAGTCCACGAAAAGATCAGCCATGATCTTATTGAATGGCGGTGCAGGCTCGAGGGGCCAGATGGCCTACTCCTGCTCCTAGTTCTTATGTTCTTAATCAGATTGGTCAGAGAACTCTGAAGTGGGACTGCTGCCCAAGTAAGGGGCAGAAGTCCTGCTTTCTGCCAATTAACATGCCTCAGCGTATTAAATAGATTCAGGGCATCTCTGATAGGCAGGGATATGTTCCCCACAGACCTCTCCAGTTGTGGGATGGGAAAGACTGCTTTCCAAAACATTCTGCCTTGAGTGTGGCCTAACAAATGTTCATTACAAGTTTAGCATAACTTCTCCACTTCTCTGCCTGGTTCTCTTTGGTTATGGCCTTATTGGTCTGTATCATAACTTTCAGTGGTTTATGTATTTATACCCCCAGATCCTTTTGCTCTTTAATCCAATTTAGATACTTACTTCCCAAGTATGAGACATCCTATTTTCTTACCAAAATTTGATATCTCATATTTATCTTTTCCAACTATATGCTCAATTAGATGTTTTGTACTTTGTTTCAGTTGTTGAATCTGCAAAAATTGTTTGTGTTTTATAATTAAGGACATAGGCATGGTGCAAAAGCAAAGAAATTGTAATAAATTAAAAATATAGTCAATTTCATCCATTGTGTGTGTCTGCACTCTAAGTAGCTAATGCCACATGATATTGAGAGGTCAAATTGCCTAAGTATTTTTGAAGGGCACCTGATGCTTAGTGCAGAATGCAGAATGAACAGAGGTCACATAATCTTCAGTTCCTGATGTTACATTTTGGTCACAATGTAAATTCCTATGTCACAGAATGGAAATTGACTATATAAAGTTGCCATGCTATAACTGCAGCCTCCTGCTAATTGTAATGGTACAGCATTTCACTTTAACACCTCTCCGCTCCTTAGCTTGTACTCCAGAGAAACTTCAATGATGCGAACGGGGCTACTTCTACTTTCCAAATTGCTCTAAGTTCTGCAACTTAACTAAGTATTATCTACCACTTTAAAAGCAAACTGAATTAAATCAATGTGAACTGACTCAAATACCCACTGTTGTGCTGTAGTTAACACGTGACCTCGATTCCTTGGTATCACCACAGGTGACTGACTAATATCTGTACTAAAATCTAGTATCTGTTTTCTATGTGCGTTAATCTTATTTTTCAATTCACAATTTTTGAGTAACATTTCAAATATCAATATTTATAAAGTAACACTTAAAAGGTGTTGATATTTTATTGTCACATTGCTGATTGACTAAAAGTAAACCACAACAAGCAACCAATTTAAAATGGCCAATCAGAAGAATCTAATACTTTAAAAAAATAGAAATGTAAACCAATTGATTCAATACAAGCAGTTAAATAAAATTTCAACCCTTTTTTTCAGTAAGTGAAATTACTAATGTCCAAAAATAGTGTTTCAAACAAATCTAAAAATCCTATATTTCGTTATTATCTTGATTAAATTTACTCACAAAATTTTGTCTCTATTAATGCCATTTTAAAAGATTTCTCTTGAATGCCCCAGCCTGTCTCAAAATCCTGGGCTCTGACTGGAGAATTTTAGTGAATTACCAGTCACACCTGAATTTGTGTAATTTGAAGAATATCACAACATGTATCAAAAAACTGCAAACTTCGTAGCATATTGCCACTTGCTCTATAGCTTCAATTCTGCAGGCAAGTCTACTATGTGGTACTTCATCAAGCACATTTTAGAAGTCCATATGTATCACATTAATGCGTTACTCTCATCAACCACTTCTGTTACTCTGTCAAAAAACTCAATCAAGTTTGTTAAACATAATTTGCTTTTAACAAATCTGTGCTTAATTAATCCATACTTGCACAAGTGACTGTTAAACTTGTCCGGTGTATCATTTGTAAAACATTTTGCAGCACAAATCTTCGTGATTGTGCTGCAAAATCACAAAGCCTGGCCAATACTTGCTGGGTTTATCCTTACATTATTTTTTCAACAAAGGTGCAACATTTGTTATTCTCCAGTCTTCTGGCATGAATCCTTATCTAAGGAGAAATTGAAGATTATGACCAATACCTCTGTAATTACAAATCTTAATTTCCTCAACATCCTCAGACTCATCCCATCTGGTCCTGTTGCTTTAATGGCTTAGATCTTTGTGGAATTGTGGAGAGTCCATGGCATATCCAAATGGCACAGGAAAACTGGATTTGGAAGTCCCACACCCGTTTCTGACAGATACTATTTTCACCAGTAGGAAAATGGGAGCAGGATGTGACTCACACCTGGGCAAATCTGAATTCAGAAGGGCCATTTGAAATCAGTGCTGATCAAACAGACCCATTTATCACTGGAATGAGGGCCTTATTCCGTATTGAGTTACAATTTTTTAGAGCAGACGTAAATGTTTGTGAAGGGTAGATAAGGTCTATGCAACTGTCAAACTGGCAAGTTATTTAGATCACCTGCCTGTTAAATTTTAAAAAGAAACAGCCTGTCCATACTGAAAAAAATCTGTGCTCGCAGTTTCAGTCGGTATTTGTTGACATCACTCTAAATGCTAACACTATAGCATTATTATTGCTTGACTGCTTACACAACCTATCATCATTACTGTGGGAGGCTGTAGGTTCACAGCTTGATTGACAGCTTCAAGAGGCTATTAAAGGATTATTTCACTTTGCTGTGGGGTTATGAATACAAATATAGTTTTATATGGGACTTGCGGGGATTTAAGTGTATTGAATGAGCTGCTATGAATGAGAGGTTTTATAATAATTTCGATTGTAATCAATAATTAGAACTTTATTTTATTTTTTCTCAGCATGGCTCCTGAGCTTGACACGATACTGGTGTGTTGACTAAGAGAGTGTAAGGGAAAAGGTGGTTGGGTGAGGGGCATGAGTTAGCATGAGTTGGCATTGAGTTGCTATCGGGGCTATTAGAGAACATGGAGATGAGTGGGGGCTCATGAGTTGGCTATAAGTTCACCTAGGGGCTAAAAGGCACAATTGGGATGAGTGAGAGTAATGGGTTGGCACAAATTTGGCATTGGGCTATAAAGGAACATAGGGATGAATGGGGCACAGAGGTTAGCCAGGAGGGTATGAGGAGCCACTGGAAGTGTATGGTGGGTCATTGGTTGGCATGGAGGTTATAAGGGGCCATTGTGACTGGGTGGAGAGGCATAGGTTGACATTGAAGGCACTATGGGGCACTGGAGTGGGTGGAGGGTATGAGAGCCATTTGGGTGGATGGAGGGGTGTGGATAAGCAAATAATTCCTACAGTGCAGAAGAGACATTCGGCCCATCGAGTCTGCATTGATTCTCTGACGGAGTATCTTACCCAGGCCCACTCACCAGCCCTATCCACATAACTCCATGTTTCCCATGCCTAACCCATCTAACCTACACATCTTTGGACACTAAGGGACAATTTAGCATGCCAATGCACCTAACCCACACATCTTTGGACTGTGGGACGAAACCGGAGCACCCAGAGGAAACCCACACAAACACAGTCAACCAAGGCTAGAATTGAACCTGGGTCCTTGGCACTGTGAGGCAGCAGTGTTAACCACTGTGCCACCATGCCACCCGCGTGCATAGATAATGAGGCGTGCATGGAAGAGGCATGGGGAATGGATGTGAATGTGAGGGCTAGAGAGCCCAATATCAAAACGCAACTTGGATGAAGTGTCAGAGAGCTAAGGCAGGCATTATAGCTAGTGTGCTTCGGTGCTCAACAGCTGCTGTGGCCACCTTCAATCTGTGTCCAATGATGGCAGGCCAATTCCAGCATGCACCCTCCCCTGGAAAAAGATCCCGTAATTTCCGACTACTTTTCCCGAGGTGGTGCAACCAGCTGGAAAATTTCCCAACTCTGAGCAGCCGTCTCGGGAGAGATAATTCAAGCCATTAACTTTAAGTACAGCCAGCCAGCTTTTCTTATCACATCCTCTACATCAATTTTTTACCCATCCTATATTTCAATTACCTCCTCTTTCACTATGACGGGAGTTGGAAATCAATTTACCAAGTCTTTTTCTGTGTATTTCCAATTCAAGTACCCCATACAGTTTAAGTACCTCTGATTTGTAACGAAGACATCTGGGGGTTAGTTAACACTGATCACAAACTCAACTGCATTAGCCATACTGTGGCTACAAAAGCAATTCAAAAGTTGGGAATCCTGCGGCAGGTAACTCACCATCTACAAGGCAAAATACTCTACATTTGCCTGAAATGAGGGCAGCTCCAACTACATGTTAATATGAACGTTTAAATTACATATGTAACTCTTAATGGTGTGATTAATTATTTCTTCAGAATTAGAGGTAGATTTGGGCAGAGTTTCATCTCGCCATACTGACTTTGAAATATATAATTGTTCCTTCACTGTCGCTGTATCAAAATCTTGGGCCTCGCTTCCTAACAGCACATGGACTGCAGTGGTTCAATAAGGTGGTTCACCATCACCATCTCAAGAGAAATTAAGGATGGGTAATAAACGCTGGCCTGGCCAGTAGCCTCCACATCCTGCCAACCAATAAGTAAAAAACAGGTTCTTCAGGTGTAATATACTACAACAAACAGGTAAAAGTCATGATGTGGAAACAGGCCACTTGACCCAATAAGTCCATGTCTGTGTTTACTTTCCATGCGAAAAAATATTCCTAATTGCATATGTCCACCCTGTTCCCTTTTTACTTTATTCTCTTTTCCTCTATCCACCTAACTATTCTGATCTTGAAAACTGCGTGTTGTGCAAACAAAAGAAAAATGGGCGACTTAAGTTCTCCACTTCCATGTAGATGTTTGTTAGTTTGATTCTCACAAATACATCAATCAAAGTTTACAGAATTCCAGTATTTCTTAGCTGGACTGCTGAATATTGGTTGACAGGCAAGTTGGATTGGACGAAAGAAAAACTTTCTGTGAAACAACAAACATTAACATCCATTATTTTAACTTCCAAAAAAAGCATGTATTTGAGTCTTGCAAGTGAAATTTCTGGGCTGCCTTATTCAAAATTACATATTTTTAAACAGTCAATTTGTAATTACTTTGGGTCTTTACCTATATTTACTATTACTTATACTTCTGATCAATTGATGTTATAACAAAATTTTGCATAACTACGCAATTGCATTCATATTAAATAAAATTGCGAGCCTTCCAATTTGAGTTTATCAAGATTATGTTAACATTGTCCAAAATTTACTCAACAAAACTTTTCACAAAAGACATTTAACTCCTTTTCACACAGAGCCTGAGCAGTAAACTGAGTCTGCCCATTGTGCAAGTTGAAATGGTTTTAGTACAAAACCAAAATCCTGAGCTGGGTGCTGCAGAGAAAATATGTGGCGGGTGTTACTGATTACATGCTCCATTGAATCACATAAGGTTCAGTGTGCTTTTGTAAGGTCACATTGTTACAGGTCATATGCTCCCACAGTGCACATATTCTGTACAGTGAAAATCAACAAGCCTTCATTATGTTTGTTTGATTTGTGTATAATATAGTGACTATGGAATGTTAAATTCAACATTACTGCAAATTTCTTGTTATTAATAGTTAAAGAGAATTTTAGAAAGATAAATCTCAGATGAGTCAAGTTATTATTGCTACATTTGAATCATTTACTGAACAAGAAAACATATTGTTTCACTTAGTCACAATGATCAAATTTTAAATTCAAACCTGCATTATATCCCCTTTGATTTAATTGAGCAGTTATGAAACTCTAAGTGATCTGAAATGAAATTTAGAAATTCAGCAATTAGCTTTCATTGAATATGTTAAAAAAAGCTTTGCAATATTAAGACCACATTTAGAGCTCAGCACAATTTTCTTCTGGGAGCTGGAGTTTGGTCCTAAAAATGTAAGCTCTTTCCAAGTAAATAATGGTTAAAATTTATGAATGAGAAACTGCCTAAATAAATTAACTATGAGGTAAAGTTCACCAATCACATCTTTGACTACAAAGGAAAGTTGTTGAAACAGTTGAAGTAAACTGTGAATGCAATGTGTCATAAACTACCATCAGAGGACATTTGTGCCAGGGTTTCCCCACGACATTGCTTTATTAAAGAAAAGAGACATACTTGAGAAAACAAGTGGAATAAGTAATAAATAAATAAGAAGAGTTCAGGTCTAGCAATAGCCATCCAATATGTTTTTCAAATGTGTTAAATTGCATCTGCGTTTCTCCTTTCAAGAGGGTAGCCTGCCAAGTCTGAACTTTTAACAATAGGAATTAGTGCTGAATCCAAATTGGTCTAAATGAGGAAGAGTGTAGAAATTTGCCTGAATAATCAATAAACAATCAGAATTTTGATCCAAATCAGACCATTGTGATTTGTACATTTCAAAAATGCAGTTTTCCTCGGTGTCATCTGCATCTCAGTAGTATCACTTTATCAGTCTGGTATACTTGGTTGCTGACAATTTTAGATATCATCCATTAAAAAATAAGTCTCCCAAATGTTTTTTTGTTAATGTGCTTACTTCCTGAGTCCATTATTTGTGCTGATCTATCAGCTGATTCTCTCATAGCTTAACAGTAGGAATGCAATTATATGGTAATCCTGTATACTGATGTGCCTGGTTCCTGAGTGGTCTAATGACATAAATAATTCCTTGGTAATTTAGTGTATAACAGCAGGCCAGCTTAACCTTCTCTCTAATTTTCCTTAACTAATGGGAACCATCTTACCTGCAATTTTTCCTTCCCTGAGACTTGACCTAGATTAGAACCTTACATAGTCAACACTAAGGACAAACTATTGTTTTGCTGCTCTAATATCACAGAAACATGCTAAACCACTTGTCTATGAATATCATATGATTGATAGCACTTATGTTCAGACAGCTGCAATTGCTCAAATGTCAACCTACTTGGGCTAGCACAAAAAGCACTGGTAGGATCCACCAATTTGAGATTGTAACTTCATAACTTATGGCAAATGATACATACTTTTATTTTTTATAAATCTTATTGGTGCAGTTTCCTGTCCACAATGCCCTGTTTGCACCAGAGTGGTGTAACAGACAGGAAATAGGAATGGAGAATCATAAAACTAGGCTCTGTTCTTTTTCCACATGATGTGCATTTTTCTGGGCAAAACTAATGGGGATGTGAAAAGTATGCTGAGATATTTAAGTAAGACTTGATAAACACTGGTATGAGCTGGTACAAAGTAAGATTTAAATGTGCATTTAGATTATTTTCCAGCATTAAGCTGGGTAAGGCATCTGTTTGCAGGTATGCTCATGTAAACAAGTTATAAGGAGTTATTGAACTGCACCTTCAGAACAGAGAATCCTCAAAAGAGCAACCAACCAAATTATCCTTACATTAAGTTTTTTTAAAATTAGGCATTTTTTCTGCCCAGACCCATTGTCTGGGTCCTGGGTTTTCATTCATGGCACAAAAATCAACCACCATTACACTACCAGAAGGATGTGGATGCTTTGGAGAGGGTACAGAAGAGGATGTTGCCTGGTCTGGAGGGTATTAATTATGAGGAGAGATTGGATAAACACGGTTTGTTCTCACTGGAACAACGGAAGTTGAGGGGTGACCTGATAGAGGTTTACAAGATTATGAGTGGCATGGACAGAGTGGATAGTCAAATGCTCTTTCCTAGGGTACAAAAGTCAAGTACTAGGGGACATAGGTTTAAAGTATGTGAGGAAAAGTTTAGAGGAGATGTGCGAGGCAATTTTTTTTTTTGTATAGAGGGTGGTGAATGTCTGGAACACACTGCCCAGGGAGGTGGTGGGAGCAGGTAGGATGGTGACATTTAAGGGGCATTTGACGAATATATGGATAGGATGGGAGTGGAAGGATACGGACTCCGTAAGTGCAAACGGTTTTAGTTTAGGCAGGCATCATGATCGGCGCAGACTTGGAGGGCCAAAGGGCCTGTTCCTGTACTGTACTGTTCTTTGTTCTTTGTCAAACAGCTTTTGCGTACTTGCCAATTCCAACTTTGGAATCTGAGGCAAAAGTACTGCTGGGTATTTGCCCCCAATTTGAAAAATAGCTCAACCCAAAATTTTGGATTGCTTTAGTGAAGTTCAAATTGGATCCATTACTACAGCAAGGAAGAAATACATTTATATTAAGTCCATTAAGTTAAAACTCTGAAAAACGTTGTTAATAGTGGCAATCTTCATAGAGGTCACAGCCAGACTTGGAGGTTAAACATCACATTGAGTACGTGCACATCTGAACCTTCTCATACTTTATGCACGCTTAGATATCTCAACTATAATATATTCATAATAGGTAAATTCTATGCTCTGCTTCATCAACAGCTTATGCTAGACTTTTGGGACCATGGATAGCAGATGCATAGGGTGCATGGAACTTCTTGATAAAGACTGGTATGAGCAGGTACAAAATATATGAATTAATAGACTTAGCAAGAAACAAGAAAGGTCAAAACTAATGTGCCATGTTCCATTATGTTATGGACTTTCAGTCGATACCTATTATAAGCCACAAAAAGGTTACAAAAAGATGGATGCCTGAGCATCACTTGACTTCTCTTGTGGATTGAAACACTCCCCTGCCTCAAGAGGGAACAAAAGGAATTTTCCAGACTGCTGTTGACTCAATGGCCGGTATTTTATGACTTCGCTCAGGCGAAGCTTGTAAAATCCCACCCGAGGCCAACAGAGAATTCCATTCTGCGAACCGCACCCACCCCGATTCTGGGGCAGGCGTGGCGGTAAAATTCCAGCCAATATATTCGACTTGTGGCAAATGCAGAGCTAGAAGATGAAACAGGAGGAAAAACAAAACTTAGAAAACTGAGCTCAACAACTGTAGAGTGTGATGTTCTACAGTGAAGCATTGGCATTTGATCTGGAATACTGTATGCGTGTATATTCATTTAACCTTTAATAAATATCTAAGTGTTTGACTCCTGGTACATGGGCAAGTCTTTGTAGTTTATGTTCAGCTTTATATTTCAACATTCTGTGATGCAAGTTCTTCTGTGTTACTGGTTAAAGGTTTTCCATCAACTTTAGCAATTCTAGTTCACTTTCGTTTTGATTTTCAACTTTTAAAATAATGTAAAATTACACATTTAAAATTAATTTTCATAGTCAAAACAGGGAAAATTATTGATTAAAGTAAAGAAAAATTTAAAAGAAAGCTAGCAATAAAGAAATAGAAATATCAAATTAATAAATTAGTAGTGCAGGAATTATTAATGTGCCAGACATAGAAACATAAATTAGAGATAAGGAAAGGGGGAAAAGAATCAAGAGGTTCAGAATATATCTCTGTTCGGTCTAATGAAGAAATTTAAAAATAATCAATTTTTAATAAAGAAATAGAAGGGACAGAGCAGAATAGTTGCCTAAAGACAGAATGTAAGCCTTTAAAGACAGAATTGCATCTTGTAAGAGAAACAGAATACACAGAAACTTAAGAAAGAATTAGTGCAGAAGGGAAAAAAAGAACTAAAGTTTCACTGACTATGTACAACTTGCCAGATAAAAATAAAATAATTAGAATGACACTCAAATTATTGTAATAAATTAAAATAAATTGTACAGTAGGAGAATAAGGAATTAAAGGCAGTCAACATTTGCAATGCTGTCATGTATGCTATATTCAGTTAGTCATGTTGCATGTGGCAAAAGAATTAGGGAAAAGACAGAAATAAAAAGATCACAAGGGCCTCATTGCACCAGACCTAAATGAAGGGATGTATACTGGCCAATGGCCTGATGACACTGAAATGTTCATGTAGAAGTTTTACCAATATGGAAGTGTACACTTCTGATGTTCAGTAAAACAGGCATGGTAAAAGTTTAATATTAGTGTCACAAGTAGGCTTGATGTGGAAATGCCGGCGTTGGCTGACAAGTAGGCTTACATTAACATTGCAACATAATTACTGTGAAAATCCCCCGGTCGCCACACTCCAGCACCTGTTTGGGTACACGGAGGGAAAATTTAGCATGGCCAATGCACCTAATCTGCATGTCTTTTGGACTGTGGGAGGAAACCAGAGGAAACCCATGCAGGCATGGGGAGAATGTGCAGACTCCGCACAAACAGTGATCCAAGACGGGAATCGAACCCAGGTCCCTGGCGCTATGAAGCAGCAGTGCTAACCACTGTGCCATTGTGCTGCCCAACTCCTACATTTAGGCCCTTGTGTTATGCCTATAAAATAAACACAGCACCATCAAATTTCTTGACCACACTTTCCATTTGGTGAGTGGTGGTGTGTGGTGGAGGCAGGGTCAATAAATAATGAACAGGCTAATGTTTCCTTTTGTGGAACAGTGAAACCAGGAATGAAACCATGATAAAAACAGAAAATGCTGGAAATACTCAGCAGGTCAGTCAGCATCTGTGGAGAGAGAAACAAAGTTAACATTTCAGATGTGTGATTTGCTGTTTTTATTTCAGATCTGCAGTACTATGCTTTTACAGGCATAGACATCTCACGGTTGAGGTGCTAAATGTAGGAGTTGGGCGGCACGATGGCAGAGTGGTTAGCACTGCTGTCTCACACGCCAGGGACCTGAGTTCAATTCCCGTCTTGGATCACTGTTTGTGCGAAGTCTGCACATTCTCCCCGTGTCTGCGCGGGTTTCCTCTGGGCGCTCTGGTTTCCTCCCACAGTCGAAAAGACATGCAGATTAGGTGCACTGGCCATGCTAAATTTTCCCTCCGTGTACCCAAACAGGCGCCAGGGTGTGGTGACCAGGGGATTTTCACAGTAACTTCATTGCAGTGTTAATGTAAATCTACTTGTCAGCCAACACTGGCATCTCCACATTAAGCCTACTTGTGACACTAATATTAAACTTTTACCATGCCCGTTTTACTGAACATCAGAAGTGTACTCAGAAAAACTGGGAATTAAATCTGGTACT
The DNA here is from genome assembly GCF_964213995.1 of Mustelus asterias. NCBI lineage: Eukaryota > Metazoa > Chordata > Chondrichthyes > Carcharhiniformes > Triakidae > Mustelus > Mustelus asterias. Next base: position 105,894,489 of record NC_135802.1, read on the forward strand.
CAGTAAAATAAAACAGCAGCTTCCAAACCATAAAATAAGCAGATTCTGGAACTCATATAGTACAGCAATGGTAAGGAATGGGGGATATCTCTCAGGGATGTCTGGGTCTGACGATAGCTCAGGATGACCCAAAGCCAACTGTCAGCCCATCATTCCACTTTCCACCTAATTTCCAAACTTTGAGTGTGAGGTGTTGAAAAAATAATGTATAGTACAGAGGTTCAGTATGGGAGGAAGCACTGAAGAGTACAGAACAGCAGCAATAGAACCAGAAAGATCTATTTAAATGAGAGACTAACTCGGAATTAAAAAAGCAGCTAAAATGTCAACTCTAACCCACCTGTCACAGTCTCTTATTCAGATTTCTAGCAGGTCAACAGTGGACATTCATGAAGCCATCAGCAGCAACAGAATTGTATTCAGCCACAATCTATAACCTCATGGCCTGACATAACTCCACTCTAGCATTACCATCAAGACAGGGACCAACCCTGGTTCAATTAAGAGTGTAGGAGAGTGTGTTAGGGACAGCACCATGGGCATAACTACAACTGAGTGTTAACTTGGGAAAACTATAACATGCCAAACAGGGGAACGAGATGCTATAGACAAAGCTAAGTGATCCCACAACAAAAGGATCAGAACAAAGCACTGTATCCTGCCACATCCAGTCATGAATGATGGTGGGCAATTAAACATTAACAGGAAGAAGAGGCTCCAAAAGCATCCCCTGCCTCAATGATAGGAGATCCCAGCACATCACTGCAAAAGAGACGGATGAAGCATTTGCAACCACCTTCAGCCAGAAATGCCAAGTAGATAGTCCATCTTGAGAGAAAATGCTGGAAAATCAGATGACATTTTGAGTCCACATGACCCTTTGTCATAATAATAGAATAAACATAGAATCCCTACAGTACAGAAGGAGGCCATTCAGCCCATCGAGTCTGCACCGACCACAATCCCAAACAGGACCTATCCCCATAACCCCCCATATTTACCCTGCTATCCCTGACACTCGGGTCAATTTAGCATGGCCAATCAACCTAACCCTCATCTGGACTCGAAACATCAGATCTTTTCTCTCCTTACAGATGTTGTCAAACCTGCTGAGATTTTCCAGCATTTTCTCTTTTGGTTTCAGATTCCAGCATCTGCAGTAATTTGCTTTTATATAGATGTTCCATCTTGGCCTCTTCCTGAAGTCCCATTGTAGATGCCAGTCTTCAGATATTTTTGATTCACTCCACTTGATATCAAAAATGGCTGAAGGCACTGAATATAGCAAAGGACATGGGTCCTGACAGCATTAAAGACTGATGATTTGTACTCCAGAACTAGCTGCAGACTTAGTCAAGTTGTTCCAGTACAGTGGCAACACTAGCATCTACCTAGCAATGTATAAAGGAGTGTAAAACCAATTTATCGGCTATGGTTCATATAGTAACACTCTCACTTCAGAGCCAGGCTTTGGTTTCAAATCCCACCACAGGACTTGAACAAGTAAACAAAGCTGACGCTGCAGTGCAGTACTGAGGAATTGCTATCTTTTGGATAAGACATTACACCGAGGCCACATCTGCCCTCTCAGACCGGTGTAAAAGATCAATGGAACTACTTTGAAGAAGAGTCGGTAAATTACCCTGGTGCCCCGGTCAATATTTAACCCTCAATCAACATGATGAAAAACAGAATATCTAGTCATTATCACACTAATGTTTGTGGGAGTGTGCTGTGCGTAAACTGGCTGCCGCATTTCCTACACTACAATTGGAACTGCACCTCAGAAATACTGCATTGACTATAAAGCATTCTGAAATGTATTGATGATGTGAAAAGCGCTGTATAAATGCAAGTCATTTCTTTGGTGAGTTTGGTGGGTTTGCTGCATTGAGCAGCATTAGATGCTAGTGTGATAGGTAGAAGATATCATGCGAAATGCGTTTACTACATTGACCACCCAGATGATATAATTTGACTTCTTGTCCTCGGGGCCCAGGCTGCAGGAGTTGACCTTCTTGGCCATCTGCTCCCACTCCTTTCTGACAGTAGCCTTATGGGGTCTCCTGGCTTCTTGTGAGACCATGTAATCTCTCCTCCTGCCCATCTCCAGCACTAATGCCTTTAGCCCCACATATTTCTGTTAGATCCCTCTACTACCCAAGCTTCTTCAATTTAATACAGCTCCAGGTCTTTGCTTACATTCTGCATTTGCCCAACACCTTGAGGGTCCCCTTCAGATCTGCATTGTGCAGTGACCAAATGAGCCTTTCCCAACATTGGCCCATGCAATAAGTTCAACTACCACAGATTCCAGTCTTTTTATTTGGAGTCCTGGTGGCAGCCTTCCATCCCATAGGATGATGGTTTGCTCCACTGTGGTCAACGCTGTGATAGGTATCACCCAATGTGCCTCTGAGGAGTCCCACTCTAGCATGGCAGTCTCTGCTGCTTTTGCTGCAGGGGAAGATGGTGGGCTGAGAAGGTGCATAATTTGCTGGCCTGTTTTCGACCAGCTGAACTTGCCTCTTCCAATGCCCTCCCCAACAGTCCACCTTCAGAGATCACAACTGCCAGTGGCTCTCTCCCAGTTTTCAGTGTCAATGTCCACCATCTTCAAATCTCAATTGCACGTGTATTTATAATGGAGGTATGGACACCCAGGACGTGGTGACCCAGTGGCTAGTTCACTATACAGGAGATCTTTGGGTATATGGCTGTCATCTGTCCAATGAATGTGGCTGAGCCAGCACAGACAACATTGGCTTCGCAATGGATGCATACAGATGGAATTAGCATGCTTTGGGACCTCTGAGTTGGTGACATAGTCATGGGAGAGGCCCTACATCAATCTCCTGGAAGTGATAAAACCGCTTCCCAATTAATTCAGGGTGGAAGGTGTGAGATTCCTGGCTGCTGATGGCAGGACGTCAGTTAGATTCATTAATGAATCCATTAACCCTCATCCCACAGCAATTTAGTGATGGTTTGGGGATATAAATGGGGGCCACAAAGCTTTTCCGCACCCTCATGCCTGATCGATGGACCTGACATTGGAATGGGAGGCACCCCAAGCCTCTGACCACCCTGCCCCCTCTCCTGTGACCCCATTTCCGTCCCACCTTGAATCATCTTTGGTCTGGCGTCCCACAATAAATGCCATTAGTGAAAACATGGACTCCAATAAATCATGCCTTGTAGAAATGAATGCAGCGCCTTCTCTTCTTGCTGCAGGTTGCCCTATGCAGAAGATAGTACGATCACGCATCACTTGGCACAGTATACATCAGTCATCTTGATATATCTGTGGATTGCAAATTAACTGATATTTCTGTCATCCCTGTGGCAGCCTGAAATAAGCTAAACAATAAAACTTCAGGATTGTAATCATAGAACCCCTACAGTGCAGAAGGAGGCCATTTGGCCCATTGAGTCTGCACCGATGCTCTGATGGAATGTCTTAGCCAGGCCCACTCCCTCACCCTATACCTGTAACCCCACATATTTACCTCACTAATCCATTTAACCTATACATCTTGGGACACTAACCTGCACATCTTTGGGCTGTGAGAGGAAACCGGAGCACCCAAAGGAAACCCACACAGACATGGGTAGAACATGCAAACTCCACACAGACAGTCACCCAAGGCCAGAATTGAACCCGGGTCTCTGGTGCTGTGAGGCAGCAATGCTAACCACTGTGCCACCATGCCGCCCTTGAGAGTCACTGGCAGTACAATCCCTGCAGCACAGTCTGTTTGCAGATCAGCTTCAAGAAGAGAGCATAAGTTTGTCCACTCCATCTGACGAAGGAGCAGTGCTCCGAAAGCTTATGGTATTTGCTACCAAATAAATCTGTTGGACTTTAACCTGGTGTTGTGAGACTTCTTACTCTAAAAAGAAGCACAGAACACAAAGATAATTTGTCCCCAGTCACACCAAATCCTTTAGATATAGGTTCATGGATAATTACTGGTGTAGGCTGTCCAAATCAGGCATATGCTTTCTTATCTTTTTCTCTTTCTAAAGCAGTGAAAACTTGAAATTTATTGTCATGTCCAAAGTGTAAATTGAAAATATCCCAACCTAAAGGGTTGAGCAAAACATTCAAAAATAACCTTGCAAAAGAAAAAAGAGCTGCAAAATGATCAGTGCCAAAAATATCTATTAAAGTAGTAGTTTCAGTATTCAGTTATAGAAAATCACCAGTATCCGTTTAAATACCAACTTCCTGTCAGCGCAGAATGGCCCTCCCTGCAACAACTGTTTCATCTTGCTACACTGTCTGGAGCTTAATACCAATGAAAATGATGGTCTGGCCAGTTTGCAGAGACCTTCACCCACCCACCTTACATTTCTCCAAGAGCCTACGTGGATTTTCCACCTCATTTCCCAACTCCTCCACTGCACGTTTGTACTTACACGAGAGATTTCCTTAACTGCAATTTTTTTCATTCCCCACCCTCTCCTCAATGGAAAGAATGATGGGAGTTGACATAGGTTAAATTATGTTCTTACTGGGCTTGGTGAAGATTTTGTTCCTCAAGCATAATTCCTAAATTAAATGTGGCAGATCAGCAAGCCCTTCAAATTTACAAAAAACTGAAACATGGCTCATTTATTTAAATATTCCCCTTTGTTAATGAGCTTCATTGAATTTTCTGACAGTTTTGGCAGTCTAATTACAGTGTCAGAACTAGGCACTAAAGACATGTAACCTCCATCCCTATGGATAAGCCCTGTGTTGACCCATGCAGAACAACACTTTCCAGGTGCCATCTAACCGTCAGAGAAAAATATTATCCGACAGGATCCCCCTCCCTGGATTAAAGCACACTTTGGATCAATAAGAAAATAATCTAGATATTATAGATTAGAAAGTAGAACTAGAAACAGAATGAAACTGGATATTTTATGCTACTTTTAAGTTTTGAGAGGTGGTAAATCTCTACAAGAAAAACAAAATGTCTAAGATCAAAACGACTCAGAAAAGGAGGGCAAAAATATCCAATCGGCTAAAGATTACATGGGAAATCAAAAAGTAAATACCAACAATAACAATTTGCACTTATGTAATGCCTAAGACACACTAAGACACAGAAGCATAATAAGACAAAAATAAACATCCTTGTCCAAAGGAGATGTTAAAGTGGGTGACTAAGAGCTTGCTCATAGTAGCGAATTTTAAGGAGGAAATCAAAGGAAGAGAGAGACATGGGCAGGAGGAAGTGTTTAGAAGGGGAATTCCAGCATGTAAAGCTCAGACTACTGATGACAAAGCTGCCAGCTGTGGGCAAAAGAAAGGAAATATGTACAAGGGACTAAAGTCAGAGGAATGCGGTGTTGTGGGATGCAGGGGGTTCAGAAATAAGGAGGGACAAGGTCATGAAAGGATTAAAGACAAAGATAAAGATTTAAAATATTGGACAATCAGGAGGTAACATAAGTCAGGAGGGTGGAGAATGGGAGGGGGAGGGGACAGCTGCTGACAAATGGACGGGTGACAGATATACCTACAGATATGCTGAGGTAAGGATGATGGAAGACAATATTGTATACAATCACCAGCAGAGGCAGAAGGGAGACTTCACTGAGGAGCATTCTGGGAGAAGTCAGCGCAGTTACATCTACTGAAAAGTGGGAAGCGGAAGAACACCTCCAGTGATAAAGAAGAGAAAGAGCATCCAGCAGAGGCGGCAGAGTGACTTCACTGACGAGCATTCTAGGAGAAGTCGGCACAGTCACCTCGACTAAACAGTAGGAAGCAGAAGAACTGGTGTCAAGGAGCACATTTAGAGAGGTGGTCACACCGCAGCTGAAGGGACTTGAGGAAGGGAGGGAATGGGCGACCACCAGCTAGTCCAAGAGATGTAGGCAGGTAGTTCAAGAGTCCCCTGGGGTCTCGTTCGCAAATCGGTATTCCATTTTGAACGCTGATGAGGGCGCTGGTTCCTCCAGGGAGTGCAGGCAGAGCCAAACCTCTGGCACCACAAGCAGCCTGTCTATACAGGAGTGGGGAGAAGAGGCAGGGCAATAGTATGGGATTCTATAGTCAGGGGTATAGGTAAATGCTACTGTGGCCGTAAGCATGACTCCACGATGGTATATTGCTTCTCTGGCGCTAGGGTCCAGGATGTCACTGAACGGCTGCAGGGCATCCTGAAGGGGGAGGGTGATGAGGCAGAGGTCATAGTACATGTTAGTACCAATGACATAGATAGAAAGAGGGATGAGGTCTTGCATCAAGAATTCAGGAAGTCTAGCAGTAGAATAAAAAGCAAGACCTCTCAGGTTGTAATCATGTGATTGCTCCCAGTGCCATGTGCTAGCAAGCACAGTAATAGGAGGATAGTGCAGATGACTTAATTAATTTGGCAGGGGGAGGGGATACAGACTGTTAGCAGAATAAGGGCACAGAATCATACAGCAAAACAAACAAGTCAGAGAGAATGCAACTGTATTAAGTTTCAAGGGAGTAAGGCCAGGCCGGATGGCCTCTACTTTAACGCCAGGAGTGTTGCAGGATGAGTTGAGGGCAATGATTGACACGTGGAAGTGTGATATAGTAAGCATCACAGAGACATGGTTGAAGGAAGGACACGATTGGCAACTCAACATTCCGGGATATAGAATCTTCAGGCGAGATAGGGGAGAAGGTAAAAGAGGAGGAGGCATTGCGTTATTAGTTAAGGAGTCAGTTGCTGCAGTGAGGAGAGATGATATCTTGGAGGGGGCATCAAATGAAGCTTTGTGGGTAGAGCTTAGGAATAAAAAAGGGGTGTTCGGTGTTTATTATAAACCCCCAGATAGTCAGAGAGATATTGAGGAGCAAATGTGTGCTCTGTTTGTGGAGGTGTTCAAAAACAATAACAATAGGGTTATTATATTAGATGATTTCAACTTTCCCAACATTAACTGGGATATACATAGTGTTGAGGGCTTGGATGGAGTAGATTTCTTGAAATACGTGCAGGAGAACTTTTTAAATCCCAAGATATTTTATAAGCATATCAATGAGAAGAGGATAACCAGGGAAAGAGTAGGGTCCATTAAGGACAAAGGGGGCAATCTGTGGGTGGAGCCAGAGGACATTGATAGAGTGTTGAATGAATACTTCATATCTGTCTTCATCCAAGAGAATGAGGACAATGATATGGAATTCAGGGAGAGAGATCAATTTATCAAGGACCAGATTTGAACGAACATGTGATAGCACACAAGTACTTGAAGGGGGTCAAAAGAAAGTGGAGAGGCAGTTCATCAGCTAGGATATAGAACTTGACCGATATCTGTGAATGATGCTGCCCAAGAGCTAAGGAAGAGGAGGAGGCTGAAAATAGATCTGTGGAGAGCCAGAGAGATGATGGTGAGAGGACTGGAACAGAAACCATTAGTGAGGGACAGAATCAAGAATACGTCTGCAATAGATATGTAGAACTTTACTATTTTATTTCATCTCAGCATCCTGAGGCTCCCGAGGTCTGCCATTGTCGATACTAGGAAAGTGGGCATGGAAGATGAAAGGTGGAGGGCAGTGGGTGGAGGTCACATGTTGGCATGAGTTTGCACTAAGTTAACATAGGGGCTGTAAGAAACCAAGGGGTAAATGGGGGTCATGTGTTGGCACCAAGTTGTCATTAGAACTTTAAGAGGACATGGCAATAATTGGGCTTTCATGTGTTGGCATGAGTTGTCACTAAGTTGGCACAGGGCTATAAAAAGGACATGGACTGAGTAGCGGACATAGGCTGACATAGGGCTATGGCAGAGGCAGGGGACATGGGTTGACATGAAGGGAATGAGACACCTTTGGGGGCATGAATTGGTGGAAGCAATGAGAGCTAGCAGGCCTAAGGTTCAAAGCTTTTAAAGTTTTAAAATTTATTTATTAGCGTCACAAGTAAGCTTACACTAACACTCCAATAAAGTTACTGTGAAAATCCCCTAGTCGCCACACTCAGGCGCCTGTTCGGGTACACTGAGGGAGAGTTTAGCTTGGCCAATGCACCTAACTGGCACATCTTTCAAACTGTGGTAGGAAACTGGAGCACCCGGAGGAAACCCCCACATACACGGAGAGAAGGTGCAAACTCTGCACAGTTAGTGACCCAAGAGGGAATTGAACCCGGGTCCCTGGCGTTGTGAAACAGCAATGCTCACCACTGTGCCACCATGCCGCCCAACCACATAATTGGGACAACGTCTCAGATCACTGAGACAAGCCTTTTAACCACCCTTCAGCAATCTTTGAGCATGCATTGCCTTCCCTCCACACTCCCCTCACCCCACCCCAGAATGAGGATCTCCTCATTCAGAGCACTTCTATCTGAAGTGGGCGCAGTGAGCGGGAATATTTCCCAACTCTGCCCACCTGCTTCGGGAGTAAAAATCTGGGCCATGATCTCAAACTTAGTGACAAGTAAGTACGTAAAAACTTGCACTTGATGAGGGTGGAAGTAGGAGCAGAGAAAAGAGGATGCATCAAATAGTCAGTGCTTTTAGCAGAGGACAGCAAGGTCTGATAGTACTGAATGTGGTCCAGCCAGATCTGGTGACGGATGATTAAACCAGTTGAGCATCAGATATGCTCAAATCTTCATTTCTAGGACTTGAATGAACAAAAGTGGGAGCCATGCTATGGAAAACAGCCAGGGTAGGAAAGAGTAAAAGAGCAAAACTGTGCTTTTAATTGGCTGTTTGCCTCACCAGGGGGCCAATACTGTGAGTAGGTAACACCAGCTAACCTGCAATGCTTAAACCACCATTCTTACACTGATTACACTGGAGCTGATCTAGAACCTTCTACAGACTTCCCTATGTTTATATTCTATCCCCCTTGCAATAAAGGCCAACATTCAATTTACCTTCCTAACTGCTAGCTATATCTGCACACTGACTTTTGTGATTCATGTACAAGGACAGCAAGGTCGCTCTGTCGTGCAGCATTCTGCAGATTCTGTCAATGTAAATGGTATTCTGTTTTTCTATTCTTCTTACCAAAGTAGATAAGCTCACATTTTCCCATATTATACTCCATCTGACAATTTTTTGTCCACTCAATTAACCTACCTACATCCCTTTGCAGACTCTTTTATCCTCTTCAACTTGCTCTCCTACCTATCTTCATATTATCAGCAAACATAACTATAGTACAGCCAATCCATTCATCCAAGGTAATTTAATATAGATTTCAAATTGTTGAGGCCCCAACACTGATCTCTGTGCTATTCAATAACTTACAGTTTGCCATCCTGAAAATGACCCCTTTAACCCAACTCGATAGCCAGAATTTTACTGGCACACCCATCCTGGAATCAGGACAGGTGAGGCTCGCAGAACGGAATTCTCCGTTGGCCTTGGGCGGGATTTTACGAGCCTCGCCCGAGCGAGGTCATAAAATCCCGGCAGATGTTTCATCACAGTAAGTGGTACTGGTGAGCCAGAATGTATCATTACCAGTCCCCAGCTCAGTTAAATGAGGAGGGGGTTAGAGCAGGAAGAACATCTGGCTGTAAAATCATCTACAAAATCCAAAAATGATGATCGATATGAAGGTGATCAGTCAGCATTGTGGTAACGCATGTAACATTGGAAAAACCAAAAGAGGAACCAAACAACCATCTCAACTCTCTGTTTCCATGACAACACAATGTTCAGCACCACTCGTGACTGCTCAGATACTGAAGCACTGTCCAAATACAGCAAGATGTGGACAATATCCAGGCATGGACTGATGAGTGGCAAGTAACATTCACGTCACCCAAATGCCAGGCAATGACCATCTCCAACAAGAGAGGATCTACCCATTGCTAAATCCCCTACAATCAATATCCTGGGGGTTACAATTGACCAAAAACTAAACTGGACTAGCCATATAAATACTGTGGCCACAAGAGCAGGTTAGAGGTTTGGAATTCTGCAGTGAGTAACTTACCTCCTGACTCCCCACATCCTGTCCACCATCTACATAGCACAAGTCAGGAGTGTGATGGAATACTCTCCACTTGCCTAGATGAGTGCAGCTCCAACAACAGCAGCCTGCTTGATTGCTATCCCTTCCACAAACATTCACTGCCTTCACCACTGGCGAACAGTGGCTGCAGTGTGTACCATCTACAAGGTGCATTGCAGCAACTCACCAAGATGTCTTGGCAGCACGGTGGCACAGTGGTTAGTGCTACTGTCTCAATGCCAGGGACCTAGGTTTGATTCTGGCCTTGAGTGACTAATTGTCTGTGTGGAGTTTGCACATTCTCCCTGTGTCTGTATGGGTTTCCTCCAGATGCTCCAGTTTCCAAAAATGTACAGGTTGGATGGATTGGCCATGCTAAATTTCCCCTTAGTGCCCCAAGATGTATAAGTTAGGTGGGCGGGGTTAAAAGGGGAAGGTCTTAGTGGGATGCTCTTTTGGAGAGTTGGTACATATTTAATGGGCTGAATGGCCTCTTTCTGCACTGCAGAGATTCTATGGCTCTACCGCAGCACATTCCAAACCCACGACTAGCCTACCTACATCCCTTTGCAGACTCTTTTATCCTCTTCAACTTGCTCTCCTACCTATTTCCATATTATCAGCAAACATAACTATAGTACAGCCAATCCCTTCATCCAAGGTAATTTAATATAGATTTACTGTTTCTTTACTGTTGCTTGGTCAAAATCCTGGAATTCCCTCTCTAACAGCACTATGGGTGTACCAGCACCTCAGGGACAATAGTGGTTCAAGAAGACAGCTCGCCACCACCTTCTGAAAGCCCAATAGGGATGGGCAATAAATGCTGACCCAGCCAGCAAAGCCCACATCCCAAAAATGAATATTTAAAAAAGTTAGACAGTCCTCTATCCGTGTTAATATATCACCCCCAACACTATGAGCTCTTATCTTGTGGAATAACCTTTTATGCGCTCCTTATCAAGTGACTTTTGGAAATCCAAATATGCTACATCTACTAGTTCCCCTTTATCCACTCTGCTTGTTACATCTTCAAAGAACTGTAAGAAATTTGTCAAATGCAGTTTCCCTTTCACAAACCATGTTGATTCAGCCAGATAGTAATTATGATTTTTGATAATGGATTCTCATATTTTCCCAATGACAGATGTTAAATTAACTGGCCTGTAGTTTCCTGCTTTCTGTCTCCCTCCCTTCTTGAAGAGGTATTACACTTGCAGTTTTCCAGTCTGCTATGACTACAGATTTCAAGGATCAAGGGAATTTTAGAAGATTATGACCAACGCGTCTATAATCTCTGCAGCCAATTCTTTTAAGGCCCTAGGATGCAGACCATTAGGTCCGGAGGTGGGGGGGGGGGGGCTTGTCGGTCTTTAGTCCCATTACTTTTCTGTTGTGCTAGTGATCATTTTAAGTTCCTCCCTCCTTTTTACCTTTTGATTTTCTGCTATTCTTGTGTTTTTGTGTCTTCTACTGTGAAGAGGGATACAAAATACTTGTTTAAAACCTCTGCCTTCCCCTTATTTCCCATTCTTAATTCCCCAGTCTCATTCTCTGAGGGGCCAATGCTCACTTTAACTATTCTTTTCCCTTTTATACACTTGCAGTAACTTTTACTCTGTTTTTATACATTTTGCTAGTTTCCTCTCATAAGACAATTTCTCCCTCTATTTGTTTTTAGTCATCCTTTGCTGGTTACTAAAAGTTTCCCAATCTTTTGGCCTGCCACTAATTTGTTTTACAGCATTATGCACATTTTCTTTCAATTTGATACCACCCTTAACTTCCTTAGTCAGGGATGATGCACCCTTTTAAGATATATTTTCTTCCTCAATGAAATATATCTTTGCTGAGAGTTGCAAAATGACTCCTTAAATGTATGCCACTGCCTCTCTACCATATTTCCTTGAACCTATTTTCCCAGTCCACTTTAGCCAGCTCTGATTCCATACCCTTGTAATTGCCTTTATTTTTATTTAAATTTAAGGCACTAATCATGGACTCACATTTCTCACTCTCAAACTGAATTGTATTATGTTCATATCTACAGAAGGCCTCAGCTGAGTTCTAGGCCTTCAGTATGGAAGGTATCACATTTCTACACTTTTGGTTATTAATCAATCTTCTCTGCCTGGAAGATGAGTCTCTGCTGGTGAGAATAACTTTCAGTTTGATTGTGACAGACCCTTCATAGACCCTTGGTCAAACAACCCATTCACACCAGAGGTTCAATTTTAACTCCTTCCCCCAGACCCTAGAAACCAAGCAAGTTGGCAGTTACAATTAGCCAGATTAGATAGTTACTCAACCTTGAGATACCACTGATCTGAGTCAAGCACACCAACCCAAGGGTGCAGTCGTCCTTTTTATATACACATTTTGGATCCCCAGTGATAGAATTGGGATTTAATTTCAATTTTAATCAGTAGCCTAAGCAAGGTGTCGCAGTGAGCTTTTCACCAGGTCAATATATAGTAAAGTGAATTGGTGTCAGAAGTATTCTAAGAAGACTTGCCTTGTGGAACCGTAATGAAATGACAATAAAGCAGGTTCTGTACTTTTCCTCTGCCAGACGACAGCCAAAAGTAAAAAAAAGTTGATTTATTAGTCACAAGTAAGGCTTACATTAACATTGCAATGAAGTTACTGTGAAATTCCCCTAGTCGCCAGTCCAGCACCTAACCAGCATGTCTTTCAGAATGAGGGGGGAAACCGGAGCACCTGGAAGAAACCCATGCAGACATGGGGAGAACATGCAAAGTCCACACAGATAGTGACCCAAGCCGGGAATCAAACCCGGGTCCCTGGCTCTGTGAAGCAGCAGTGCTAACCACTGTGTTACCAGGATGGAGAAAACAGAAATCTATTTCAGGAGAACTCCATCACAACCTCCTGAAACCCAAAGGTTGAAGACATGACTCTCCATTAGCTCAAGTTGATGTGGTTTTATTTAAAGATTCAACTCTTAAGATGAAGACAAGGGAACACCTGATGCCTGAGGTGACCTTTCACTGAATCAGTCCCACTGTTAGAAAAGGCAATATTAATGCATCTTCTAACAAGAATCAATAAAACATCTAAATGAATAACAATAAATAGTTATCCATAATGTGTGGAGTTTGCACATTCTCCTCGTGTCTGCGTGGGTTTCCTCCCACAGTCCAAAGATGTGCGGGTTAGGTTGATTGGCCATGCTAAAAAAAATTGCCCTGAAATGCGTAGGTTAGAGGGATTAGTGGGTAAATATGTAGGGATATGGGATAGGGCCTGGGTGGGATTGTGGTCCGTGTAGACTCGATGGGCCGAATGGCCTCTTTCTGTACTGTAGGGTTTCTATGATTTCTATGATAATAATGTCTCAAGCCAGCCTGTTCACCAGATACAGGAACCAAGTGTAGGACAGCAACAGCAGAGGGATTCCCCAGTAAATCGCCTCTGCCAGAACCAGCCCTTTACACCGCATGGCAATTACAGTCAAAGCCAATCAAATGGAAGCAGTGTGAGATATCGCCCTCCATGGAGTTTCTCTTTTTTCTGGAATTCTGATTTACTCTAGTAGCTTTAGCATTGGTTGTGAGCTTCACAACAATAACATTTTAATGTATAAAACTTACATTTGATGTCCTTGTAGCTAAATCGCAATGCACAGTTTGTTTTATATCACACTGAAATAGAGTGAATTGCATATGTGAAAAGGCGGTAATAGCTAAAAATGGCAAGTTACAGCAGCGATTAGTTGGGATGGATACAAAGGGGTTTTTTTTCCAGGTTATATTTTGGGTTCTCTTCTTGTTACTGCAGACTTTCACATTGTTTTTGCACCTGTATGTGTGATACATTATTCTACTACCAGCAGAGATCTCTTTCAGGTGAATTAGAAGTCTTTTCATTTTTTTAAATCGCTTTGAATTTGAGTAGTTCATTAGCCCATCCTCTACATCTATAAATGAATTTCTTTTGTCATCCTGTCGTATTTCTGCTCTGACTTTTTTTTCTGGATATGATTTTTCTAGCCTGAAGAGCATAACAACAACCACTAACATTTTGGTTCTATTTTCTGAAGGGCAAAGGTAAAGTATTGCCATGAGAATTTATAACAATGTATATAACAGTTTAGTATACAAAGTCAGGGTAAAGTTGGTCAACTCTGCAAATGCTTCAGTTAAAAGGAGTTTGGTGTACTTTCAAAGTTGGAAATTAACATAATTATTTACATATTACTATCATAGAGTTGATATTTTCTTTAATTGTATAAAATAAAGCCAACAATATCAAAATTAAGCCCAGATATCAAGGTACACTTTTACATTGAAATGATGAAATGATTGAATATGAATCTTCAAACCTCAAAGGAAAATCCATTCACATGATTTAAGTGTTCATTAGTATGCGGTGTAGCTGTACTTTCAACGTCCTAGTTCTCTGACCTACAATCTATGTCAGTCTAAACCAGGCATTTTTGTCTTTGAAGTTTTGGGGATAATTAAGTGTAAATGCATAACCTCAAAGGATAAGAAAGTGACAAATGTGTGATATGGCTTCAAAACACATAGGCATCAGGTTACATACACAGCTTCCTTTTATTCACTCGCCGAAAAGCCAGTATATTGACATTTATTGTTCACTTTTTCAGATTGAGTAACTTTCCCAAGTACTCAAGGGTGGAGCTAATTTAGATGCAAACTCTAGTGAGAAAATAATGAACCGTAGTGATGCTTTAGTGCCTTTTTCCAGTGCTAGAAAAAGTGTTTTAAAGGTCACTCAGCAACTTACAATCATTTGCATTTCACTAGTATGATTTGTTTACATTGTTTGAATTCACATTCAGTCATTGCCACCTGCTACCTAATTATGAAGAGAAAAAATCAATTCAAAAAACAATAAAATCAATCTTTAGTACAGATGAGGAACTTTTTGAGGTATAAAATAAGTCATGAAATATCAGAAAATGATATATTAAGGCTGATAAAGCAGGATATATACATTGGGGGAAAAAATCAGCAACCCGTCAATCATAAATCTGAAATGGCATAAATTATGTCAAGGCCAGAAAAAAGACTGCCTTTGATTTTCCTGGGGGGGACAGTGAGGGTGCAGAGGAACAGGGAAATATGGGGAAAACACAGGAAGAATGGGGGCACAAAGATCCATATGATTTTTATTTTATCTATTTTGTCCATGCTAAATTGAAAATCCAATGACAAGACATCACATTCGGGAATCCTTGAGGACCATCCTTGGCAATTAGGAGGGACACAGCCAAAGATCATGGTTTGAAGAGAGGCCAAAGAGAATGGTAAACAGGTGAGAGTAGTCCAGGGATCAGGGTTTGACGAGGCAGAGAAGGGAGAGGGGCTGGCGTGGATGTGGCTGCTTATGTATAATCCTGGTAATTATATTTGTGGTATTTGAGATTTGAGTTTGCACAAGAGTGTCATGAACAAGACTTGCGTGATTCTATTTCTGTGACCAGGCATGAGCTGGACACTGATGGAAAGCTTTTCTACAGATTAATGCTGTTGGCTGCTGATCTGATGCTCTAATAGAACATGTGAGTAATCAATAATGCCCCACTGAGGGTGCAGATAGTCATTGCTGTAAATCAGTGAGCTCTCTTCAGCTCACTGCGGAGGTCACTGAATCACATAATCATACAGTGCAGAAGAGGTCCTTTGGCCCATTGAGTCTGCACTGACACATGAGAACCACCTCACCTACCTACCTAATCCCATTACCAGCACTTGGCTTATAGTCATAAATGTTATGAGTTGCCAAGAGCTCTTCCAGATACTTTTTAAAGGATGTGAGGCAAATTGCCTCTGCCACCCTCCCAGGCAGCACATTCCAGACGGTCACCAACCTCTGGGTAAAAAGGTTTTTCCTCACATCTCCCCTAAGCCTCCTCACCTTGAACTTGTGTCCCCTTGTGACTGACCCGAAGAGGCACAGCTGCTCCCTATCCACCCATGCCCCTCATAATCTTGTACACCGCAATCAGGTCGCCCCTCAGTCTACTCTGCTCCAACGAAATTAACCCAAGTCTATCCCATCTCTCTTCATAACTTAGATGCTCCATCCCAGGCAGCATCCTGGTGAATCTCCTCTGCACCCCCTCCAGTGCAATCACATCCTTCCAATAATGTGGCGACCAGAACTGCACACAGTACTCTAGTTGTGGCCTCACCAAAGTTCTATACAACTCCAGCATGACCTTTCTGCTTTTGTAATCTATGCCTCAATTGATAAAGGCAAGTGTCCTATGTACCTTTTTCATCACACCACTAACATGCCCTTCCGCTTTCAGAGATCTATGGACAAATATGCCAAGGTCCCTTTGTTTCACAGAACTTCTTAGTGTCATGCCATTCATTGAATACTTCCTTGTCAAATTACTCCTTCCAAATGTATCACTTCATACTTTTCAGGGTTAAATTTCATCTGCCACTTATTTGCCCATTTGGCCATCCCGTCTATATCTTCCTGTAGCCAAGACACTCAAGCTCACTGTTAACCGCCCAGCCGATGTTTGTGTCATCTGCAAACTTGGTAATCCTACCCCTCCATGAGGAAAGTGATGGAAAAGAGGGCAGTGGCAACCTGCTTAGTACAGCTGTATACTGCAGACTGAGAAATACAAACAATGTCCCTTGGAGCTGAGTGGAAAGGGCCATTGGTGAAAAGATTGTGTGTATGGTGACTTTGAGAGCTATCGGCAAAGTCCCCAGACAAATTAGACTGAAGATCCAATGACTCATTGTAATACAGCTTTTTGCCCTTTTTATATAGCATCAATGAGGTTGTGAGCCATTAATTTTTGCCACATCTTTCTTTCAAGTTGGGGAAGTCTTTGATTCAAGTGGGTTCAAGTTGCATTGCAATACCAATCACATCATCAAAACGCAATATGTAAAGGATGATGCTGCCTGCTTGGGGTGAATTAACCACCCGAATACTTGTTTGATTATTTTAAAATGGCACTGGTCAGCACAAGGTGAAAACCCACAACTGCCATTTTAACTACCACTCTGGTCACATCAAATAAGCTGGGATAAAACTGAGGCTTATATTTGTTTGTGCTATTTTCACAGATGAACATTTATATATTTCAACAAAAGTAGGCTAAATGCCTGTGCAACAATAATAGAAACAGAAATATACCATGAGTACATCAAATGCTGTTTGTGGGATTCCTACATATGTTCCAAAGTACACCTAAAAAGATGTATTCCATTTTTTGGTTAATTAACTTTGAGAATAAAAAAACGCACTTGCCTTTTGACTCTTTCTACAGCAAATCTCCTGCCTTTTCTCTGCCTCTTGCTCTCTAGCTGCACTCCCTTCCTGTCCTTCTGCAAGACTAGATTGTGTAACTGGCAGAAATTTCTGACAGGATCCCACTAATCTTGCCCTCAAAAGCGACAGACAGGTGGAATAAATATTCCCTTTCCCCAGCCGCCTGTTTCCCCTCTCCCCCACAAATGCCAGAACTGGAACTCTCTTTTTTGAGCCAGAAGGGGCAGAAACCCAGTGAAAATGGATTTTGACCTCATTTCTTTCCACATTGCTCCAAGCAAGACAGATTATCACTGCCCATTCCCCATCACTGCCAAATCCACCGCCCCCATCTCCCGCCACTCACCCCATCAATTTCTAAGCTATGTTCTTTGTGTTTTCTATCTTTAATCTTTCATCAGAAGAACACAATATTGTAGTGATAAAATCAATTCTGTCTGCCAAAGGAAAATTTGATGTTAACTACTGCCCTTAAATCAGAGGCTCCTTAAGCCATGTGGCACCAATTAACATGAAGCCAAATTAATATAAAAGTTACTCCTATGGCCTTCTCTGTGTCAGGGGATAGATTGATGTCCATTTTCCAACTCTTAAGTTGGAACACTCAGAAATATGAGATGCAGTTTTTGAATCAAGCTGTACTTTTAAAACCATTTAAATGCTTGGATTATATCACCCCTTGTTCTGGGAAAGTTTGTAAAGAGGTTGCAACCACACAATATTATATCCTGACTTGTTTTTAATTCGTTCAGGGATGTGAGCATCGCTGGCTGGGCCAACATTTATTGCCCATCCCTAATTGCCCTTGAACTAAGTGGTTTGCTAGGGCACTTAAGAGGCATTGCTGTGGGTCTGGAGTTAAATACAAGCCAGATCAGATAAAAGTGGCAGATTTCCTTCCCTAAAGGATATTAGAGAACCAGATGGGTTTTTACGACAATCAACAATGGTTTCATGGTCATTATTAGACTTTTGATTCTGGATTTTTATTGATTTTAAATTTCACCATCTGCCATGGTGGGATTCAAATCAGATTCCCTGGAGCATTACCCTGGGTCTCTGGATTACTAGTCCAATGACAATACCACTGTGCCACCGTCTCTGCTATTGTAAGTAATTAAATATTAAAATCCTCATATAACTATTAGCTATCTTTTTAAGTAGAATCATAGAATCCCTACAGTGCAGAAGGAGGCCATTCGGCCCATCGAGTCTGCACCGACCACAATCCCACCCAGGCCCTACCCCCACATATTTACCCGCTAATCCCTCTAACCTACGCATCTCAGGACTCTAAGCGGCAATTTTTAACCTGGCCAATCAACCTAACCCGCACATCTTTGGACTGTGGGAGGAAACCGGAGCACCCGGAGGAAACCCGCGCAGACACGAGGAGAATGTGCAAACTCCACACAGACAGTGACCCGAGCCAGGAATCGAACCCAGGACCCTGGAGCTGTGAAGCAGCAGTGCTAACCACTGTGCTACCGTGCCGCCCTACAAGGTAACTTGTAGAATTTATTTTGGTTTTCCAATAAACTAATGTTCTGCTAAAATTAATGGCAATTTCAGTGGATGCAGTGGGGACAAATTGCACTTCCAGCATAAAATAGGATGTGGGATTTCGGTAGAGTGCACCACCTGTCTGATGGAGTCAGTGGAGGGTCTGAACCATTTTCAGAGGTTTCTTTGTGTCTCTAAGTTATCAGAATGCTCTTCTGTATTGATGCTGAGGAAATTAAAGCAGTTTCATTTAGGAAGCAGATACTTTGAAGGGTAAACTGAAGGAGGAACACATGAATTGCCCAAGGGCAGGTTTTAAAATACAATAATCAGAATTACTGTATCTTGACTCTTGCACACATATTTCTGGTTTTAAAGGAGGGGAGTTGAGAGGTGGGCAACTAAACTGCTCTCCAGATGGTGGTTCTTCATTTAAATATTTTAATGAGGCTTCAAATTTAACCACAGTTTTACTTTTAACACCTGCGAGCCAGATTTCCCAGCGCTCAGGAAACCCAGCAGTTAAAAGTAGCAGAAAAAGGGGGGCCACCAGCTTAATGCTTTCCCATATCAGCTTATGAGCTAAGCTCAGGAGTGCTAAAAAGTTAACGTTTATTTATTAATCACAAGTAGGCTTATATTAACACTGCAGTGAAGTTACTGTGAAAATCCCCTAGTTGCCACACTCCGGCACCTGTTCAAATACACTGAGGGAAAATTTAGCATGGCTAATGCACCTAACCACCATGTCTTTCGGACTGTGGGGGGAAACTGGAGCATCCGGAGGAAATGGGGAGAATGTGCAGACTCCGCATAGACGGTGACCCAAGCCAGGAATCGAACCTGGGTCCCTGGCGCTGTGAGGCAGCAGTGCTAACCATGTGCCACCCGTAGCTAGCTCCCTGCATGCAAATGTATATCTCTGTCCACAATCCGTTAAACACTCCCACACCCTCAACCCCTGTGATCATACACGGGCAATCTACTTACAGGCTCCAATCTCCTTGCCATTCTCTCAAAGAAACCCCTGCCCCTGAAGGACTTTTTGGCAAATTGATTTCCTTACCAATCCCCACCCAACCCGTCCCAATTATGATGACCCTAACTCATGATCTCTCTCTTCTTCCTCACTCCATACCTCAACTGCCACCTGGCGCCAAAGGCCTTCATGGCCATGAGAAGCCCATCACTTAATCTGGTTGGCTGCCAGCCATAAAATAAGGTAAAAAAAATGTAAATGTGATCTTGAATTAAATTCAGCAGCACTTACATGAAAACCACATTCCCAGATTGTGCAGTTGCTACACCTCTCCCCTTTCCTTGCTTGTAAATATTGAAGCCAATGTATCAGCAGAGCTGGTCATACAAATTCCAGCTGAGATCAATGAAGCTGAGGAAAATCGAGTACTTCTTGCAAATTAATATGTTTGCCCTTTTATGAAGCAGTTTTAACCTTAAGTTTTAAGTATTTTTGTTTTATTCTGAATGTCATGCCCAGAAACACATCAAAACACAAAAATAGAAGAATTCAGCTGTGTTTGAAGTGGCAGAAATCCACTGCTTTTTGGAATTCTCCCATGGTAACTCAGACAGGAATGTGTCAGGACAGCTTCTGGATGGGTGTTGACAGTAGAAAAATCTTCCTGCACCAAACTAAGCCATCAATACGTGAAAGGTGCAGAGTTTGCAGCTGAGTTTCACTATACTGAGGTTTATACCTGACAGGCCCTCAAAGGGAAATGCTGTGCAGAATAAGACCTTGTGTACTAGACCAGTAAATGGTGGCAGTGGATTCCACCTCTGTTTCGTGACTTGGATCCCCAAAGATTGAAGAGCAATGCTTTTTTTTCAGTGTCTTCAGGAACTATTTCTCTCTCCTTTCAGGGGAGGAATTTCTCCTCCAAACACTGTTGCTAGCATTGGATATCAAAGCTTCTCTGCCATCATAAGTACCCTATATTTGTCCAATGTGCATGCAACTCATGCCAAGGGCCCCCCTCCCAATCGTAGAACTTTGACAGGGTCAACAAAGGAAGTCTCTGGTAAATGCATCACAACTCTTATGTGGGGAGTCCAACCCCCACCCCATCAAAATGTCAGCCCCAAAAATTTCAAAGTGTATACTGAATTCATTTTTAATATACTTTTATATAGAGTACCAATAATGATATTCTAGAATTCATTCTTCACTTCTCTTTGGCTAGTGACATTCCTTTCGGAATTAATGGGCTATAAATTCCAGGCTCCCCAGTGTTTGATTTGGAGGATATCCCAAAGGTGCACTGGGGGATCCCTTACGAACTTCCCAGATAAGCATTTGCTCCACAATTGTCCAGAAGTGCTAACATCCCCTGCAATTGCACTGAGAACCATCTGAAAATCCAATTTAAATCGTTAACTTCGGATGGTTCCGCCAGGGTTACACTAATAGTTACTTGGAAAAAATTAAAATCTCTTCTAACTTCTGCATAACTATTTTAAACACCCAGACTGATCCCTGCACTGGATTCCCCCGCCTTACCTGACCACCCTTCCCCCTACAGTATTCCCAGCCCTCCCCCCGCCCCATGGGATTCCACCTGAATGGGACTACATCCCCTCCCCCCAACCACCCACCATCCCCACCACCCACCCACCTCAACGCATTGGCCTGACCCTCATCCCTGACCCAACGTCACCAACTCAGCAACTGGATGGCTCCTGAGGAACGTACATAGTGCTTACTGGGTGAGTGGGGTATGAAGGTGGCATTGACGGATTCTGATGGGCATAGGAGTGGGCAGTGAGGGGGCATGGTGATGTGGACAATCAGAGAGCATGGGTTGGCTTGGGGTGACTGTGCAAGGAAGTGAGGAGGTGAGAGGTGGGGTTTGGAGGTCTTTAAACAATGTTAAAAGCTGGGCTGTTAAATTTTGAGAACCGAGGTGAGCCTTCTAACAGCCTGCCTCTGCACCCACACTCCATCATGATTTGCAAAATGTACTGTGAACCTAACCCGCCTGGAAATGCAAAAACTACGGGCAAAGTCACACATGTGTCGGGTGTGCATTTCAGAAGGCGCAAAAGTGTGCAAGTTGGATTTTCACAGGGTCACACTGAAATCCAGGCCAAAATATTCAGCCAAAAAAGGTAATTTGTTCCAGAGTAAATTTTTAGTTTATTTCCTTGAAAGTGACATCACATCCTTACTTAACTGGGTCAAAATGCAGAATTTCAAAACTCAATCCACTGGTTTGTATATATAATTTCATTTGGGTTTTAATTTTCCTGGTATTCTATTGAAAGGGCTAACCTTAGGTTTTTATAGACTATTTATCATATATATTACATTGTGGTTATCAAGATATTTTAAGTGTCTTTCCATTAGAGCAATATTTCTCAATCACTGTAACATGTATTAGTCTCCATAACAGACTCAAAAACAAACAATAAATGATTGTGACTGCTCAAAAACAGTCTGCAATGAGAATTACTAATCAGGGAGTGGTGATTTAAAATATTATGGATCGTTGTAGGACACTATCTTCAAAAAAATACTTGGCAAGCCTTTTTTGAATGTCAAAGAAGAGGGAAAGACCAGAAGATCAGGGTTAACTTTACCACAGTCTACCATGTCAAACTGTAATTGATGTTATGATCTGATCTGGCATAATTTATAACCTGGTGTTGTGAGACTTCTTACCATAATTTATTTTATCACACTAAAAATTTTCCAATTGCACATTGGCACAAGTAATCTTACCCACATCAATGTGTTTCAGGTAACTAAGGATGCAACGTACAAGATTTTCCATTCAGTTACTTCTTTTTAAGTTACATCAATACAAAAGGTTTGGAAAACAGTTTTTCATGATAGAAGTATACCTACAAAACCTGTAACATTGTACAGTTTTATTGTTCTTGAATGCTATCAAGAAAGGAACAAAGGATTCTATGTGAAAAAAAGTCTTAGGTTAATGTAAAAGAAAGATTGATTATGAATGGATGGAAATATAGTCCTAATTCATTATTAATACTAGATGAATGAAGAAATAGCGTTAGTCACTATACTTAAGCAAATCAGCATGTCATAATTTTATCAAAATGAACACCAGCTAAAAAGCTAAATTTATCAGAATGATTACATTTGCACACTGAAATCAGTATCAGGAAAATGCCACAAACAGTTCTGTTTTACACTTCCTTCCCATTCCAAAAGATGAGTTGCCGAGTACAACCGCAGAAGAAAATAGCTTGAAATCATGTTTGAGGTTTCTTTTTGTGTAGTAAAACATGGTTACTTCCTGACAAAATATTGCTGTAACTATGAACAAATGGCCACGGAGTTCTATGAGACAGCCTTCTCACACACTGCAGCATAAGGTGGCTTTCACTATGCAACCAAATTTTGCATTATTTTTCCAATAAATTTGTTGTAATCCTGTGATGTTAACTCTGCACTCCATGGCAGTGGAATTGAAGCACAAATTGAAATTGGAATCCCGCCTTTCATTTTGCTGAAAGGTCAGTTTTGGGAGCAAGACTTTGTGTTGTGATATTCCATGTCCAATCTCCTCTGGAAATGACAAATCGGAAGCTGGCGAAGTTCAAGTTGCCTGAAATACGCATGAGGTGCGTACACAAAATTTCACCAAAATATTTATTTTAGAAGGCTTTTAAAAGTTGGAGAGAGACGAAGAAAATTAGAGCTGTTTAAAAGTAGAGATCTGGGAATGAGGTTCATACAGATGAAGACCTAACCACCATGGCAGAGTGAAGAAAAGAGGAAATACAGTAAAGTCCAGAGTCAAAGTTGAATCATGTGGCTGTAAGGTCAAAAGAGTTTGCAGAAATAAAGAAATAAGGCTGTGAAGAGATTTGAAGATGGGGATGTGGATTTACATTTAATTCACTGGGCACTGGGAGGCAAGTTAGGCCTACAAAACAGGAATAAATGGCAAGCAGACTTAATGTGGGAGTTTGCTAAGATTAGAACTGATTAAAACATTTAAATGTGAAAGATGGGAGACAAGCAAGGTGGAAATAGAGAAAAAGTGTTTTTAGAAGTGCCCAAAATATGGATGAGGATTGCGTGGCAAAATGCTGACATAGGGATGGAGATGAGAAATGCTACAGAGGTGGAAATAAGTAATTTGGATGATGAATGTGATATTTGAAGCTCAGTGGTGGATTGAACAAAAAACTTAAGGCATCATATGATCTAATTCAGCCTGAGTGAGTTGCTGGGAAAGGTGTTGACTGCAGTGACTGAAATTTGTAGCAGGGTCCAAAAACACAACAGCTTCAATCTTACAGATTATGCAATTGGAAGAAATTATGACTCAACAATGATTTAACATTAGACAGGCAATGTAAGAGTGCACAGTGAGTATGATTTTTAGAGACATGGTGCAAAGGTCGAACCAGATGTCAGCAGCACACAGATAGAAGCTGATTCTGTGCAGACATTGTAACCAAAGGGCAGAATGTAGATAAAAGAAGAGGAGGAGGATAGAGTAAAATGCTTTGAGGATTCCCGAGGCCAACATTTCTCAAACTGAATTCCACAGAACTCTGGGGTTCCCTGGGACACATCCAGAGCTTCTGTGGTAGGTCCGACCATTTTAAATTTGAAAAAAGCTGTCCTTCCAGCTTGTACAAAGGTGTTTTTTTTAAACTTTGATGGCTACTGATAGGTGCACACATCAGCCTATCAGCAGCCAATACACTGAGAAGCTGGCCTCTGGAGGTAGGCTGTGGTCATAGGGTGGAGGAGAGACCGAGGCCGAGGGAACAGGGGCCGGGAGAACGGGGGCACGGAATCCGAGGGTGGGGAGGAGTCTGAGGATCCAAGGCCCAGAAGCAGCAGTGAGAGAAAAAGAAGTGGGAAGGAGGATGGGAGAGAGAGAATGAGTTAGGGATGGCTGTGGGGGGAGAAAACTGGGGGGGTGGGGGGAGAAAACTGGGGGGGTGGGGGGAGAAAACTGGAGGGGGGGGTGGGGGAGAAAACTGGAGGGGGGGGTGGGGGAGAAAACTGGGGGGGGGGGTGGGGGAGAAAACTGGGGGGGGGGGTGGGGGAGAAAACTGGGGGGGGGGTGGGGGAGAAAACTGGGGGGGGGGGTGGGGGAGAAAACTGGAGGGGGGGGTGGGGGAGAAAACTGGGGGGTGTGGGGGGAGAAAACTGGGGGGGGTGGGGGGAGAAAACTGGGGGGGGTGGGGGGAGAAAACTGGGGGGGGGTGGGGGGAGAAAACTGGGGGGGGGGTGGGGGGAGAAAACTGGGGGGGGTGGGGGGAGAAAACTGGGGGGGGTGGGGGGAGAAAACTGGGGGGGGTGGGGGGAGAAAACTGGGGGGGGTGGGGGGAGAAAACTGGGGGGGGGTGGGGGGAGAAAACTGGGGGGGGGTGGGGGGAGAAAACTTGGGGGGGGTGGGGGGAGAAAACTTGGGGGGGGTGGGGGGAGAAAACTTGGGGGGGGTGGGGGGAGAAAACTTGGGGGGGGGTGGGGGGAGAAAACTTGGGGGGGGGGGTGGGGGTGAAAACTTGGGGGGGGGTGGGGGTGAAAACTTGGGGGGGGTGGGGGTGAAAACTTGGGGGGGGTGGGGGTGAAAACTTGGGGGGGGGTGGGGGTGAAAACTTGGGGGGGGTGGGGGTGAAAACTTGGGGGGGGTGGGGGTGAAAACTTGGGGGGGGTGGGGGTGAAAACTTGGGGGGGTGGGGGTGAAAACTTGGGGGGGTGGGGGTGAAAACTTGGGGGGGGTGGGGGTGAAAACTGGGGGGGTGGGGGTGAAAACTGGGGGGTGGGGGTGAAAACTGGGGGGGTGGGGGTGAAAACTGGGGGGTGGTGGGGGTGGTAGTGGGGGGAGAAAACTGTGGAGGTGGGGGTGGGGGAGAAAACTGTGAGGGAGAAAAACATGGGGGGATGGCGGGAGAGAAAGGTGGGGGGGTGGGGGAGAGAAACGTGGGGGGGTGGGGGAGAGAAACGTGGGGGGGTGGGGGAGAGAAACGTGGGGGGGTGGGGTGGGTTGGAGGAGAGAGGTGACAATGCGTGTGTGTGCGCAAGAGAGAGGTGGACGTGTGCGAATGCAACAGAGAAATAGATGTGTGTGTGTATGTGAGAGACAGAGAGAAAAGTGTATGGGTAGGAGAGAGAAAGGTGAGTGTGCGCGAGAGAGAGGTGTATGCCTGTGAAAGAGAACTGTGGCTGTGAGAGAAAGAGGGAGAGGTGGGCGTGTGTGTGTGTGAGAGAGGGGGTAGGGTGGGTGTGAGAGGGAGAGCGGGTATGCGTGTGAGAGGGGGAGGTGGGTGTGTGTGTGTGTGGCAGGAATGAGAGAGAGAGAGGGGCAAGCATGTCGGTGAGAGAGAGAGAGAGGTGTGTGCGTGAGATTGCTGGGAATGTGGGTTTGTATGTGTGTGCATGAGAGAGGGGGATGCCTATGTGTGAGAGACAGAGAGCATCAGTATGTGGGTGCTTCCTTTGGATGTGAATCGATGTGTGCACGCATATCTGATATCAAAATCCAACTCTCCAGCAGCATTCCTAATATTAAAAGGATTTGTGAGCAGCATCACTTCTCCCATTAAAATGACCAAAAGGTAAGACTTCAGTATTTGTTGAAGAAGAACACTTTTCAAGTATAATAAATGTATACATAAAAGAAATAGAAAAGCCTTTTAACTTTTTTTTAAAGATGTTCGTACCTGTTGCACAAAAACAATCATTTTTTTGTGATTTAATTCTTCAACATAACAGGAATGTTTCTTTGGGGTTCCGTCAGTACTCTTGGGATGTCAAAAGTGTTCTGGGGCTGGAAAAGTTTGGGAAACCCTGCTCTAGGCAATGATGTGAGTGCAGGAAGAGAAGTCATTGCTAGAGATAGCACAGCTGGCTGTTTTGGAGAGGTTAAAATGAACACACACAAGAACAGTCCCACAGGATATACCTGGCACATCTGTTGTCTGCGGTGACAAATGCTGCAAAACTTTCTTTGTTCAATTAATGCATCAGAACCTCAATGCCTTCACTGGGAGGGAAGCTGAGTTCCCTCAACTCTTGTTGATGCCATTCATGTGGTCATCAGCAC